>NC_063271.1:13142077-14508096 GCF_910591885.1 Bombus terrestris | reverse complement strand
GTAACGTCAGATTGCTAATAAAAGAAAACAAAAATTCACTTTAAAATATCTCTGGCTTAATCAAGCCCTAACATGTTTGTATGTAATTGAAACGAGTGTTTGCCGAGGCTGCCATTGTCCGTTGGCAAGGCACAGAAACGTAAAACTCGGCTGAACTTGTAATCACGGTAGACATCGTAAATTCGAAACGAGTCATTATTTTTCTTTCAGGATTGCTGGGGAAACAACCCAACTCGAAGGACTTTCCCATTCAATAATTTCCACGTAATTTCATTAGGTAGTCACTACAAAGGGTTATATTTTCAACCAATTAATGAGATAAAATCAATCTGAATATAAATATTTCTCAAAGACCCCTTAAAGGAGATATAAAGCGAATGACTGATAGAAAATTATTAGCAAATTTTAAATATTAAAGATATTAAACATTTACAAATTTCTATAATTTTGTTATTCAGTTATTTTGTAGGAAATAATTCAGCAGAATTTTAGTCGTTGACCCTATTTTAGACGCGTTATCTGCAACAGCTTTCATTAATAATCAGGAGGGAGTCTTGTAACGAATTAAACAAGGCTGCCAGCAAATTCTAGTAACAGCTGGATATGTTAAAAGAATAAGACTTGTTAAAATACATGGTGGTCATTTGGAACACCTGCTGCCACAGATAAGCGGACGCGAGTTACTGGAAAGCAAAAATGATTGTTTTCAAGTGCCAGATACAATTTCCAAATGAGTCTCACATATTATGTTGCAGCTTGTAGACCGTAACGTAACTACCCCATTTGAAATGAATATTCAGAGAAACATGCAAAAAATCTCATACAAATGGTAATATCAAAATAAACGCCCGCAATTTATGAAACAATGAAGGTTTAATTAGGAAATGTTATCGTATAATGTATCTATATAGGTGTGAAATGAAAAAGGAAAAGAGAATAATGCAAAAAATGTTATTCTTGCCAAAAATCGTGTTAAAAGCTTTGTGAATTTTTCTTTGATTTATAATATCATTTTATTAAAAACATCTACATTAACAGAGTGTTTATATATAGAAAACAGTTCATGACACTGCGTGGGATTGACAACGCGTGTAGCCGACAGTTTTGCAGATCTGTTGCCGGAGAACATTTTACACAAAACTGACTGCGTTTAATACAGAGAAAAATATACAAATAAATGAAAATAAAAAAGGAACTGAATAATTTCTTGTATTTTTAATCATTTTAAATCGGTGTTTTAAATATATCTAACGTTGTTTTGTCCTTACTTTCAGGGACATGCTGCGCGAGAGAAAATTATGCTCTTTGTAAGATGAAGAGATCGTGCTTCGTTCCAGCGCTGATTCAAATTACCCGAGATACGGTTCACAAATTACAGGCGCAAATTCTAAGAAAAGTAATAGAAATCCAGCTTATGTGTATACAGAGAGAAAGAGAGAGAGAAAGAGAGATGAAGTGAGAGTGTTATGTGTGTGCGTGTGTGAGAGAGAGCGTATAAACGGAGTCATGGTACTGTAATAAAATAGGTAGTACCGTAACGTAAACGAAGGAAAATGGGATCGGCACAACGGTATCTTAATATTGATTACCATCAGCAAATCAATATCATGGTATGCACGTTTATAGAGTTATTAAATTATATATAAGTACACATTCGACTTTTGCTCATGAATTTCTCATTCTCATTGCCATTCCGTGTATTTCCCCCGCTGCCATCAACGAGATAATAGCGTCCAGAGACACTTAAACAGCTTGACCAACTACATGAAAAAAAAGGGAAAAAATAGCACGAAGTACTACAGGCCGGTTATAACCAACGCCTCCGCCATTTTATCCATTCGAAGCACGTCGAGCATTCTCAATATGCTAAACATCGAATCAATTTTCCTTTTTTTTTTTTATCCACCAACGATCGAATCGCGCCTATTGGAAACAGTCCACGTAGAAACTGGCTGGCCTGTCTCTCCCTTTATAAAATGAATTCAACAACATGTCATTGGTCCAATGCCAGAAGGCCAGCTCACCACACGTATACATAGTCGCATACGGGAACTAAAAGAACCTTAGAATCGTACCCTAAGTCCGCGAAAGTTTCGAGTTACGCGACCACTCAACTTTCTATAACCATAGTCGCCGCTTTCCTATACTTTCCCTCGGATAAAGACGTTTTCCCACGATTGCTTATGTTTGAATCACAACTCGCTAACTTCCGTCCCATCCTCAGCAACGTCCACCTTCCGATGTGATTGTTGTTCTTTGCTATTGTGTAATAGGAACGTTGTCTACCATACCACGAGAGCCAGTGCTTTAATATTGAATAGAGACCTATAACCTTTAATGGTTGCGCGTAAGTTGTTGGACTTAAAATAACCTTTCCTCCTTTCGTTATTGCATACTGGTCCGCAATATAATACATACACGCACGCTGTGGAAGAGCGGCTCTTCCGGTTGGCGCGCTCGCTGGTTGGCCGTTGTAATTATGTAAACGATATTCCCCAACCGGAGGCGTTGGGACCGGGCTAAACAGTTTCGCGAAATAAAAAGCCCCGGTCCACGGGCGAGGCTTTGTAGCGGGCGAACAAGCCGCGAAAGCGTAACCACCCTTCACGTTCCAACGGTTCGCCGCAACAAACTCGATGCAACGAGTTTATTTACGGACACCTGCATGTTCAATTCGTGTTCAGATTTTGCCCGTCCACTGTTGCGTCCGGCTACTCCGTCGTGTATAATACATCGTACACGTGTGTGTATGTATGTACATATGTATATTGGTATTTACGCAGAATAGCGAAGCATTTGTGTATTAACTTTTTTCCATGCATTGCAGAATAAATAACATTAGTCCCTCGTGGGGAATACGGCGCGAAAGGAACAATGATAAGCAGCGAGGAATAGTTTCAAAAGCGAATCGCGTGAGCCTCGTTGCCGCGGCCGCTTCGAAAATTAACAAGCCGATAAAAACTTTATTCGACCGGTCGTTTTTATTATCTCGACAGTGTGTGAACGCGGGCGTGTGCATGGCGAACATAGAGCAGTAAAGTTGTTCGTTCGAGTACTCATCATCGGGGAATAACTGGGAAAACCGAACGCGAAATTTGCTCGAATTGCTCGGCCAGTTTTTTCTTTTTCTTTTTTTCAGAGGTAGTCTTTTAGCGATAGAACGATTTGAGTTTCCTCGAGGACGCGCGGTTAAGCGGGTTCTTCTGACAGTGTCTCTGAATATTTCTCGAGTCGCGATTCGCTTTTAATCAAGTCAACCTGCGGTCACCGGCATTTACATTTACGTTGAAAACATTTTTAACGCCGGAATAAACATGCTCTAATGTGTACTTTAACCGCGGGGAACTATAGAAAACACTTTGCGATTGAGAAGTTGGAAAGTCAAGGATTAAATTAAAAATGAAAAGCGTGGCGTATACGAAAACGAGAGAAGTACCAAAATTATGGAAGCCTTGGGATGGTAATGCGTTACGTGGTTGAATTTCGAGAAGTTATTGATGTAAGTTTGGCGTTGGGAAATAATGGCGATCAGCAGATGTCAGGGACGCCTGACGCCTAATCGAGCCAACGAGCAGCTTTTAATCTGAATTTTGCTGGTAGAACGCTTTTAATTTGATTACGAACGCTTGAGAGTGATAAATAGTTATGGAATGAGATAACTACGGAAATTGCACGAGAATTATCGAATATTTACTTTCCAAGACCGAATTCGCTGGATGCTGGGAAACAACGATGATCTAAAACTAATTATGCGAGTTTAATTAAATCAACGAACGTCTATTTGTACATTTATATCTTTATTATGCTTGCGGTTAAACAGTAAATCGAAATAAATAGAAATATTTATTCATTCCGATCATCATTCATTTTCTTTTATAGAATGAGATATTTATTGTGATATAATTATTAATTATAATAAATTTTTTAACTTTTCAAATCAATTTTCTAAACTAGGAAAATGCTTAATCTTTTTTCCACGATGTCTATTTTCAAGATACTTGGAAATATACACAAACTGGTTGTTTTGCATCCATTGTAAATCTTCTTATTGTTAGTAATATCGCAAAGGTTTCTAACTTTGAAAGTTACTTCAACCCAGCCTACAACTTCAAGTCCAGAGCCATTTCATTGATTCGATGAATATTTTCTGACTAGTCTTCTACCAACTCTTCAGAAGTAGTGAATTGCCGTTATTTTTAACCTACAATGTAGAGTCGCATAATAAACTACAATAATGACGGAATAATGGAACCAAGTACTCTGAAAACAAAGTTTAATAGAATATGTGAAATATTGAATTATTATCATAAATATATGAATATATTTTGAATTTATTAATGCATCAAACGAATTCTGTGTATATTTTAACTACAGTTTCGAAACATTATCGTTTATTTCAGTAAAATACAATTTCAGTAAAATAAAATTATACTCTTCCCAAGTAGACCATATGCGTTAATGCAATTTGTGATTAAACATTTTCTTTCCTCATCGTAAAAATGTATCAAAATCATAATATGTGAATACGTCAGAATCACAGTGCGACAAAGTAATAGTTGTACAGTGTCCAGATACTAAAGTTATTAAAATTACGAATTATAATACCATTACCATAATATCGAATCCCAAAACCTCGAAAGCTGATCGAGGCGTTTAAAATGGACCAAAGGAATCCATTCCTACGGAATTTGATTCAACGTTTACATCGAAACGATCAGCCCCCCAGCATTGACCCATTGAATAAATAAAAAAAGAAAAGAAAAAAGACTAGAGAGGCCAACACAAAGATCTAACCACGGGCGTTCAAACACTTTGATTCACTCGGCGTTGCAGGATGGCGTGGACAAAAGGAATCGCGTTTCACAAAAGGAGCATTTCGTAGGAACGCGGTCGCGAGATCACCGTCGACGACCACCAGCACGTAACATTAACGCGTGGCCATTGTCGATAATTTCAATTCCGTAACTAGTCCCCTGGCAAGTGTTCCAACCAACGAATCCGAAAACGTCTCGTTTCGGTAAGTGCTGGTCGTGCCAGTAATTTTTCACGTCCCCTTTTCTGCGCCCTGCACCCCCTTTCTCTCTAACCCGGAATAACAAATGGCGCTGATCTCGCTGTCATGTATAATGCACAGATTTACAGCATTCCGCTATCTGACAGAGCTATATGTCCCCCGTTCTCTGTTTCTGCTCCCTCTCCTAGGACCCGCGACCTCGCGGCAGCAAAAAAAGAAAAAAAGAAAAAAGCAAAAGAGAAAGAAAAAAAAGGGGGAAAAAGAAGAGAGAACAAAAATATAACAGGGGTGAACGTTAACATCCGCAGTATGTAATATCCCGTATGGCAGGTCGAGCGTTATTTTCTCCGGGAAATCAGTCGCTGGTTTTTTCTCTCGCTCCTCTTTTTCGTTCTCGTCCTAGCTATCGAGTCGTAGCTGGACCAGACAGCGGATTTTCCACGAAGCGAGGATGTCTTCGCAGGGGATGGAGGAAGACGACGAAAGTCGTGAAGACGAGGGTGAAACCGATGGGTGCCCGCGAAGCCCGGATCAAGGGGAGCGTGATTACCTCGAAATTCGGGCTTTCTGGCCATCGCTATAAGTGACATCAGTCTGATAAACAACACTTGTCTACGAGCAGAGGACGATAAGGGTGAAGGGCTGCTGTATTAGCCGAAACGATCCTTGCCTGGGGAAAATATTTGTGTTGGTCGCTTCCGTGAAATTAGGTCCGTATTACATGGCTTTCAACGACGGAGTAGGTACCTCCTTATAGCGTTTTATTGCTTCGTTCGATTAGTTTATTTTAGTTGTTGCTCTCTGAGATACCTTTTGAACGCGTTCTGTTGTGTTCTATGATATCTCATTATTGCGTTTAGATGAACTTACTAGACTAAGGATGTTTATGCATTTATGGAAAATTTATGGAAAAGTACGAAAATGCATCGAATGTACATAATATGCAAAAATATATAACACGTGTAGAATAAAGAAGTTGTTATAATATCGAGTGAGTGCGCTAAATCTCTATTGAAGTTACACTTATTTAGTTACGTTCATAAAAATATGATATTGCATAAACATCCGCAGTACAAATATAATTTATATAATCGAAACGTTATCTTATATCACGCTACGTCATTGAGTTTCAATTTCTTATTTGTAGATCAAGCTATGTATATCAAATCGAACGTCATACTTATTTTAGGGGAATAAGCGAAGTATTTCTTTCCATTAATGTTGCCAAAGGAGTACGTTAATAACAAGTTTAATTACAACGACTCTGCTGGGCGCGCTATTTGCCAAAGATAAGACCTTTCTTGAGCAAGTTTTGCAAAAAGACTGGACCGTTACTGTACCGAGACCTGAGTGGCGAAACTTAGCTGTTACAGTTGTCGAGTTCGCATGATACAATTCGTAACTTCGGGCAAACATCAGATTGCTTAGAATAGCTTATAAAACTTGGCTCCACCGTGGAGACGTACGATAGTTTTGGCACATTTACGTGGTTTAACAACATCTTGAGACGGTATCTTAATAAGATCCTCCTACATTTAAAAACACAACTGCCAGTCTCTATTTTACGATTTAAAAAGTGGTTCATATTATTTGATTCGATTCGACCAAGTTTTGTTTTTAATACGTTTAGTATTGCGTGGGGTGTACATATATAGGCCACGCTGAACTTTCGGTTCAAACCACCCATGTTTTCAGCGCATGTAAACCAAGTGATAGAGTGATAGATTACCATTAGCGGTGCAGGTAGGTTGAGCTAAAAATCGGACAAAAATAGCGCGGCACTCAACTTGTTAATCAGAAATTTTCTATCTTTCTATTGGAAAAGTACAGATCAAATTTCCATTCTATGTACGTTGATGCTTTTAGTATCGAATACGATAAATATTATTAACATTATATATTTGGATGATTTTATTATTAATTCGAAACCAATACCACAGACATCAATACACGATAGAGATTAATTTGTTGACGATGAAAAAAGTTTTTAAGGTAAATATCCATTTTAAGGACTTTTGTCTTTTATAAAGCAAAAGAACAATGAAAGAATACATTCAACCTTAAAATCAAACAGGGAATGGATTTTGATAATACATGTTTGATTGACAGTATATCGAATATAAAAATTTCTCTCCTAACACAAAAAAAATGGTCATCGTACTTTCCCTTTGTGATCTTTAAATACACCAAAAATTTGCCATTTTTCGTATCAAAGCGACTTTCTATCCCCTTTTAATTCTCGGCGTTAAAATTTCAATTAAAAACGAATAAAATTGCCGGGAAATCGTTCGTCTAAATCGCGCTTAAAGAGCGATCAATTTCGAGCGGTTGATTTCAGCGAACTGATATAACGAAACCGGTTAAAAGTGTCATAAGCCCTCGGGACAAAAGGTCTCGTTTTCAATTTTCAATCGACGCATTAAGAACGGATCCACGAACGAACGAATAATGGCTTTTCACATAATCAAAGCTTCCAGATATGTCTAATAATTTGTATTTTGTGTTATAGTTGTCCTCTTTAGTTCCCATTTTTCCCCATGAAAAGCACCTTAAAATATTCAGTAGTCGCGACCGGATCGGGGATTTTTCCCGTTTACCGATAGAGGGAAAATAAATAATAAATGACGGCGTTTTCTTATCTGCCCACGGATAACGAAATTTGTCTGGGCCATGCATAATACATACGGAAATGGCATCGAACGAGCTGGCTAGGTTGTGCGTTGACTTCTTGTCTATAATGGAATCTGAGCGCGGGTTCTGGCCAATTTCTGAGAATGGTATAAAGCAAAGAAAACCGGTAAGGGCAACATATAACGGGGCAAGTCATTCAATTTACAGGGATCCCCTCCACTCTTTTCCGTTTCCAACTCATCTCGTTCCAGCCTTGGTGGCTCCGAAACTGAACTGAAGATGAGCCAAACTCATACCAGCTCTTGGCTAACCGCAGGGTGGTGCAGGCTACACCCCGCAGCGATGGCTACGAGCTACACGAGCTACAGGCTTTTCGCGCTCTGAACACTATATCCAACTTTCCTTTATCGTTGGTGCATATACCAATTTCGATACCGATTTCAAGAGACCGACTGGCTTCTCGTTGGAACGATAACAAGTTTTCTGTCCTGTTGAGCTTGGTTTTTACGATAGGGTGGTCCTGAGATACAATCAGAAACGTAGATTCAAGATAAAATAAATGGTAAATGATATTTTTTATAAAGTGAATAGTGGAAGAAAAAGTTGTCGGAAAAATTATTTTTCTGTGTTTTGTAGAACTTTTAGAGTTAATTCACTTTTTACTTCTAATACACCTTGGATCTCTGTGAGCGTATTATTTTCGCTTTATCGACGTTTCAGTAATAGATCGACGTGTTTCTTGTTCGAACGACAAGAATTTTTTTATTCGGACTAGTTTCTGGGACACGATGATTATACAATATATTGACAGATTTGTTTAAAGAATAGGAGCTAAAATATATTATCATTTCCATTATGTAGGTAACAAGGATGAAGATTAAGACACGGAGAATTTATTTACTTTATTTTATGGAATTTTTTTGGATAATGTGAAGAGTTTCTGTATTTAATTGTAAGAAAATTTAGACATTTTTCAGCAGATTATTCCATTAACTTGTCCTAGATACAGTATCGTTTACCTATTACTGCGATGTCAATTTAAAGTAAAGAAATCGATGTCTAACACTTTGTCAAAGCGGACGCATTGCCCGGATGAGCTCTCGACGTAAATAGAATATCTCCATAAATTGAAGAATTAGTTTAGATATGAAATTATAAGAACGTAGAATATTTTACAACGTACAATAATCAAGATCTGGTTTGGCAACATGTGTACAAATCCTATTCTATTTAGATTTCATCTCTTTCATTGTTATAATTCGCAAAGATATTAATTTACGTAAATATTCGCAGTTTATTAATCACACGGTACAATCGTGACGTCCTCGAAAATTTTTTATTTTCTTTGTCCTCATAAGCTTCTTTCTCTCTCGTTCTAAAAAAAACTTCGAGTTTCAGCTCCACAAATATAAAAGAAACGCAGTCGGCTCAATTTACCAAATTGGAGGAATCATTATGCTCCATGACCGCATTTCATGCCTCTTCTAGTGACAAATAAGCATCTGTCTATGTGAGCAATGAATGGTTCTAATTTTTGTAGGCAGCAATCTCAATTTATACAAGATCCCTATTCATCCTACACGTCTCGAGTGTCATCGAATACTCTTTAACACGTTCACTGCGTATAACAAATCTTTGTATACTCTATAAAAAGGTTATTTTTAGTCAACTAAAATCCTACGAAAGATTATCGCAAACTTGGTATACTTTATCACAAATGTATTGCATGAGATCAGCAGGAATCCTAATACTTATAAGGGAGGAGTGTTTCTTACGTATATAACGCTTTTTACGTGAGTTCTACGTATATAAAGTCTCGCAGTATAAAAAATATGTATTGTATGTAAAATTATTTTTTGGTATATAACATCGTAAAAGTGAAAATCTTTGACCAGCAGCGAATATAAAGGAGGAAATAGATGCTTTGGGCTCGTATTCGGGTATCTTCGTCGCCACAGAGGCGGCGGTAAAAGTCATTAAGCGCAATTTTTGGCGGAACGAGAGTGATAATCCACAACACGCTCCATTTTCTTGCCGCGTCAAAAGAAAAGTCATTAAGCGACGACTAACTTCGAACTAGGTTGTCGGGATGGGTAAAATTCTACGTATACGCGATACGACGCGCTTTGTACGTAAAATTCATTTGCTCGCTTAATGGTCCGTGAACTTGTAACATTGTTGTTCGGAAGTTGATCGTTCCGTTGGAATAATAACGGGATGCAAATTGATGCGACACGCGAGGCACTCGTGAGTTATTTAATTTACTCGAAGGTTATGCTTTCTCAGCGTCTTCTGTTGTCACATGAGTACATAGTCTTTGAAATTCTTTCGAATTAATATGACAAAATTTACAAAGATGAGGCGGATTCTGTTCAAAGATTATTATATTTACTTTTTTAACTATTTTTGCGTAAATTTCGATGGTTTATTTTTGTTATATGTAATATTTAATTTTTAATATTTTTAATATTTTATTATATATAATATTTCTATTATACGTAAAGAAATTTTGCTTCTTAGAACACTTTTGCGAGTTAAACACAAATCTCTAAACCGTTTTTTCCTAGAACCTATAGCTTTCGAAAAAATCAATTTAAAAGAAAAGATTGCAAATTTTCAATTTTGCAAGCATTATGTGCTTTTACAATATCGTATTGTCATTGCATTATAAACATTTGAATATGTTTAAATAATGATAAAAGTTAAAATAACACATAAAATGCATTTTTTGCTTATATTTTTCAGTTTATTTAAAAAATTCAGCACAAAATCTAGCTACAACACGCGATAGAACAGATATCTTTGCTAACGAGAGCATCAAGAAAAACTAGAAAATTATGTTCTGATTCCAATAAAAAGATGAAACAGTTTGACAACACACGCTGCGGTGGCAGTGGTACTCAACATTAGCGGTTGCCTCGCATGCCATTCGGTATAACGAAACCGCTAAATGCGCGCGACCATTACCCGCCGGCATTGAGTAACATTGAAGAAAAAACGGTTTGCAGGCTCGTGTATAGTTCGAAAAATTGTGCAAAAATTGTACCGAAGTTTACAAAATCGGAAAAAAAATAAAAATTTGTTGAACAGTGTAATTTGTCTAATATATTTCTTTGTATTTAAAAGAAAGAAAAGTTGTAAAGTTTTGTAGGAAAATGCAAAATTTTCATAAAATTGTAAACTGGAAAATTACAATTTAATGTAGGTATAATGGATGCGTGATGTGCTATGAGTTTCTTGATTTTTCACATTTGAACAGATAGAAGATTATTTAGAGATATGAATTATAACGGATTATAAAATCCATTTAAATTATATAAAATGTGTTGCGCATTGCGAGCACGAATTAAGGTAAAAGTATTTCATTTCGATTTAAAGATTAAATAAATGTTTTAGCAGATATACAAGAGTTATTGATCTGAATTTATAATTTATGCAAGATTTTAGATATTCATTTAATCACTTTAATTTAAAATCTGTTACCTCACGATGACATCACAATATGAATTGGAACAAAACGTGAAAGAAAGAAATTAAATTCCCTTTAAATTCGCGAGATCTCCATCGGGAGAGCAGCAACTCGTACTGCACTCGTAACATAATTGCAATTTAGAAACTAATTATTACTCTTACAACGTAACAGAACGATGCAAATGAAAACACAGTCGTTATGAATTGAAAATACCTTTCTATCTCGCTTTATTCGAATCCATAGCGAAATTAAAGGTGCTCGTTATTGCTTATCGCTAAAACGCGAATATGCATGAGCCACGTACGTTGTGTACACGAAACCGAAAGAACGCGATGTTATAAATGCTCCAGTATAGCAATTACCCTAGATCTAGCGTATACACTAACTGATTAAACGTTAATATCATTGGACACTTTGCACGAAATCGGGATTGTTTGTTATTCGTGTAAAAACACCAACGGATCGGTATCCGTTATTGATATTTCCTGGTTAAACAGATCGCAGGTTTCATCCATTTGGAATATTCGCTCTATTACACCTTTCCCTAGTTAAGCTTTTGTAATTGGAATTTCTTTTCCTTACAAGAAAAAGAAAAAAAAAAGAAAACGAAAATTAGGTCCAATTGTCTGTCACAATTTTTCTAATATTTTCTTACAAGAAAAAGAAAAAAAAAAAGAAAACGAAAATTAGGTCCAATTATTTGTCACAATTTTTCTAATATTTTCTTTTCACCTTTTCCCCTACTCTAAATAAATAGGGGCAATTATTATAAATAGATCGCTTGTTGGCACAAAAATGGCATATTATGGTAAAATATTACGACGCGATAATAATAAGTATTAAAAAGTTAAAACGTATAGCTTTAAAAACGGTTATGCCAAGTTCTAAAGACACTTAGTATACATGAAGGTAAATAAAAATACTGAATAACAACATACTTAACTAAGAATAATACTTAATAAAAATACTGAATATAAAAATTATTCGTCCCAAAGTAACAAGAGGTTCCATTTAGTCGGACAACACAAAACTTCGTTCTACAATAGATGTTCGAAATATCTACCGTTCATTTTTAGAAACAGCTGAACCCATCTCCTTAGACCTAATCTCTAAAGGTAGGCTACATAGATTATCTCATAGCATTCTTTCATCTTTAGACAACCTTTCTGTTTATCGTTCTGACACCGATAGATACATCGTATGATTGATACGATGAATTCCTCTTCCTTTGTGGAGATCCATAAATAATCATAGATAGACTACAATGCCTTATACCTCGAAGATAAATGGTCTTTGTACGCATATTTCATCAAACATATGCATGTATTTCTTTATTTCAATTGATCAAGTAAAAAAAAGAAAAAAAAACGAATTAATTTGTCACATGGATTATTATGGATATTTTAAACGTAATAATTCTCCGAGCCTGTTTGCTTTACAATACACTGTTACGTTTTTATCAGAAACAGATTTTGCATTTACTAGAATTAACCCTCATAATCCCATAGGCCGATTTGATTCATATGCTTTCTGGCCAATATGTAATTATTTCGTACTAATTTTTAAATTAAGATACATTACTGATAGTCAATGTGAAGTGAATTATACGATTGGTCTATCGAGCTAGCTATTATGAGTGTTCTATCAAAATATCTCGAAAATATATAGTTTTTTAAACTATTGTTTAGTACAAATTTCAGTAAATTTATGGTAACGGTATATGATTTTATCAAAATGTACAAATTAATAGGCAATTAATGATTAGCAGCAAATACTGTTAATAAACAGCACTTTCTTCTTTGGTTGTAGACTATAAATTCTAAATTTAATTGTCAAAATCGAAATTGTTAAAGTCAAATCAAAAGAGTTAACAAAAATTAATCACATTTTATAAATTTTTAATTCCGCACTGAAGCAGTTTCCGACCATCAAATGAGCCAACAGGTTCGTAAGTATGATATATATATATATCAGAAAGTTTAGCAACAGTTTATTTCGCCTAACCCAATCCAGACACAGGAATCGTGTAACTTCCAAGTCAAACGAAATTATCGAGAGTTAAAAAACTTAGGGAACCAAGGAAAAGAAACAAAAAAAAAGAAAAAAAGAAAAGACTAGCCCCAAATCGAGAGCCGCGAAATCGGTAAAACCAAGATGAGAACGGTTCTCGCTTTAAGCAGACGCTGGCTCGTCTTAATGAATAGTCCTCTTAGCCTCGTTGAACGACGACGTAGTCGTCGAGAATAAATTACAGGTTCTCAGCCAGGGAAGTGGACCCTTTAGCGCGCGCCCCTACTTTAATTTATGCATTTCTTGACCCGCACCGATGGACTCGGATTCCTACCTGTTGGTCCCTGGTCTATCACCTGTTCCTAAGGGATTTTCCTTCTTCGATTTGACAGCTGGAGAATAGAATGCACTCTCTGACCATCGAATTAAACTCGATTCAGTTAAGTTGAAGCTTTTAATATTTTTCATCTTTTTTCGTGAAATTGGGAGACGGGAGAGAATTCTAATAACGAAAATTATTAATTACTAATGTTGTCTTAATTACGACGCATATCCTTTCAACATGGACAGTTCTTATTTCTAATGAATAAAAATAACGAAGGGAGAGAGTTTTCAGAGAAAAGGAAAATTTCTGCATGTGGTCTCTCTTCGATGGTCACGAACCCTTGGACGAAGAAAAAAGAAGAAGAAGGCGGGGAAGAAGAAAAAGGGAGTGGAAACAATAAATACCAGGCACATTTACATTTTCGAGAGACAGCTGCTCGATTCGAAATGGGCCCCGATAACTCGTTACAAGGTTCGAATAAGAGGTTCGACAGCGAACACCCTCGGATTTAACGCCGTTTAACGAACCAAACGGCTATTAATTTACCGGTCCTACCGAGTGGTCATGGGAGAAGGGCAATATTTTTGAGGGAACGGAAGGAGGCTGGAATTTCTACGCCGGAGGACAGATGTTTCCCGAGCGATTTATACCTTACACAGGCCCATCCTATATCGATATAATCGAAAAGGCGCGCACGATTGCGGCAATCGCCCTCGGCGATTTTCGTAATGAACCCTCTCTAGCCCAGATCGAATATTATAACGCGTACAGAGCGAAGAGGTATTACGAGGAGGTCGAACGACCCATCCCATCACGATGGCCGTGTCATGAAATTTTCATAAAACGATCAACAGGCGCGCTGAGGGAGAACGAGGAGGTCCGTCGAAAACGTTATTCAGCTCCGTCGTCCAAGTCATCCGTGCTCCCGTTCGAAGATGCTTCCCAGTGGTTGCCAGAAAATTATGCAAATCACGAGACTCGACATCAGCCCTGCGTGGAACTCGAGCGAAATTGGTATCCTGATAGAGCCAGGGGATGCGAATGGTCTCGAAAGAAAAGGACTGGATGCGCAATGTTCGCGACTCATTCTCTCTAACACGCGCTTGTATCTATATGTATATAGGATGTCTTTTAACTGGTGATACAAATGGAAGAGGTAATTTAAAAAATAAGCAGAAAACGTAGAAGACATCTTTTTTTGCACGTGATTTTGTTTTAGAGAAAATTAAGTTTGAATATTTGTCTGAGTATTAGGGGATTCCTTTGTAGATTAGTATTTTTATTTACGTTTGTGTTTATTGTATTAAATAAAAGAGAACACGTGATATTATATATTTTATAAGCCTATTATTCATCCCTCTTTTGTCTACAGAACACCCCGTATATACGTAGACTCAGATAAAAAACCAAGCAGATAGCTACCTGTATTCGGTTCGTATTTCGAGAGGGGATGCCGCCGCTTGATCGGTCATCGAGCATCTCGAAACGATTTTACCGCAGTATCGTAAACTCCTGGTTGGACTTCGCGTCCATTCTCTGTGAAATATTGCTTTACGCGGAGATCGAGACGATGCCAGAGGAAGGAAAACGTCGCGTAAAACCGAGGAGAGAGTGGTGTTGGAGGTAGCAAAGAAGAACACCGAAAAAGAACAGGGGAAATAGGCGAGAGCATTAGAAGAACGACCGAAGAAAGCAAAGGCGGAGAAGCGTGGTGTCCCACGAGGGGGTGGAAAACGAGTAGGAAAAAGCCCCGTGCAATTGCAATCCGGACAAATATCCGGAGCCGAGACGAACGGTAGACGAACAAAGAGAAGAGAGAGGAGGATCCTGCACGGCCAGAGAAATTGTTCGGGTTACTGCGAAACGAAACGAAACGAAACGAAACGCTTTTCTCGCTCTTTTCTCTCTTTCTCTCTGCTTCCGTGTATATATATGCGGCAGTCGATAAACCGCGCCTGCGTAGCTCAAACACAGAGGAGCTCACCCCCCGTGAGCATGTCTACGAGCTCTCTGTACGATGTATAGCATGGGGTGCTCCCTGTGCACATGCATACTTCCTCCGTTCAGCGTTCCCGCGTAGGGGTGTGGATTAAAGATATTAAAGATACCCGTAGAGAATCCGCGCGAGTTCCCGGTTCGTTCATCCTCTCTCGAGCCGGCTGCATGCTCGTACTACGACCACCACCTCCGTCGTCCAGCAGTCACACCCTTTGCTTTTCATACTGTGCGCGATATCATTTTTATTGTCGACGCGCGAGTGCCTCTTTCAGTGGTCGCCTCTATCCTTCTCCTCGTTTGCCCCCCTGTTTTCCCTTTTATTGTATTTCCCTCCTTTGTCCTTTTTTCCCCATTTCTAATGAATATTAATCACGACCCCCATTCCACGAAAGAATCGTTGCTCTTTTATTCTTCTTCTCTTTTTTTCCATCGAACAACAAATATTTACGACATCCTGCAGCCTTGAGAGATCGAAAATATCGCCGCACAGACAGAGTGCTAAGTTGGTTTGCATGGTAACGCGATCGCGACGCGTCTTTCCGGTGTAATCCGCTCCGCGTGTCGTCGTACGCGCGTTTCAAGACGCAATCGATAGTCTCGCGGCCGGCTTCCCGCTGAAAAAATCACCTTTTTCCACCCGTTCCGTGATTTTCAACTCTTTTTCAGCCAGCGTGCGATAGCTTGCTAACGCTGCAACTATATTGTTGAATTATTTAGCAGCGTTTCGATCGCAACAGGCCACGAAGCCTGAACGAAAAGCGGTACTAATACAACCGCGATATAATTGGTACGGTACGCACCCCATTGCGAAACACGGCTAATTAACATTGCATTAATCGCCGATGACAACGTTAGTTGTGCATTCATACTTCTTTATTTGCTCTTCTGGACAACATGTATACTGTATACATTATATTATGGGTCTCAATTGATCGTGTAAATTAGGGAAATTTTATGGCGTGAATTTGTCCAATTCTTAACTATACGTAACTAGCAATAGACGATCCATAGGAGGTTATTCTGTATGCAAAAATAAATCAGAGATGCAGAACAAAATTTATTCGTTCAAACTTGTTCCCGAGAAAATTAATTTTTAAACAAATTTTTAGTACGTGTAAACATATTCAAACTCTATTTTCTTCATAACAAGACCTTAAACGAAACAATTTTACTTTTAACTTGTTTTTTGCATATAGGACAACATTCTTCAATTATAGAAATTTACGTACACGTGGAATTATTTTCATCTCACTTTCATCTATAGAATCCGTCTGATTTCACCTGTACCACGAATTTAGATCCACGATGTATGCAATCCGAGTGGTCTAGAAGTCACGGATTTATCGTGTTTCATCGTCCAGCCATTTTTTCCATGTATCGCCCGAACGTTTCGAGGGAGGAGTTTTTAACGGCCCCTAATTTTACGCCGTATGATTTACTTTACGACCCGAATGTTAATTCCCTGGGTGATTTTCTCTCGTTTCCTTTTTCCCCTTTCTTCGTTTTTATTCTACGCTCGATAAGTCCAGTTTTTATCGGCGATGAAATATAGGAACGTTCACGCGTACGACGTTCCACGCTGTGATTTACAGCGGGGAACGGAAGCGTTTGTATGACGAAAAAATTACGATGAGGGAAGCTATGGGTGTTAGAGAGCCGGTTTAATTCGGTAAATGTTACAATGTCGTTACTTCGTGCTTCGATGTAAGCCGATGTATAAAAATGAAGCTATAACGTTTGAGTTATGTACAATTGGGTAGTGGTAAATCCTTTCGACGAACAGCTTTTCTGCCCGGTTCTTTCTGCGAATTAATATGACGTGTTGTTTTCCTGATATATTACCGTAATAAATTTTTCCTGAAATTTCTTCTTTAATAGATTAGCTGTCATGTGAAAAGTTAAGATTCATTTCCATGTAAATTTCATGTTTCATTTCACGTTTCATGTACATTTCAGAATGAGATTGTAAATGTAAAAAAGCGTAATAAATTGATTATCACTTTAAGGATGCAAATATAATTTCTCTTTGGTATTCACGTTGGATAAATTTGATTTCTTTATTTAATTCGTTAAAACTGAATAACACTATCAAAGTCATAACAAATTAACTACCAAACAAATATTCCTGCTCTTATTCAACTCAGTAATTTCGGATAAAAATATGAGAAGTTAAACTAACTAAATTAAAAAGTAGTTAGCTAACTACAATTTCTTTCATTAGAATAAAATTCATATCATACCAATCATAAATATAAAAATCATGACTCTGAACCTTCTTCTATTCATATTATTACTAAGTACGTCCAAGTGGACAGTCTTAAACATCTAATAAGACAAGTTCCATGACTGAGGCAGCAGAAAATCTTGATGTGCCTTCGTCTTAAAAGTGTAACTACAAACTTTCTCCCTCTGTTGCCATCCTCACCGCACTTTGTTTCCTGTCTTCCCGAGAACTTCCTGTCTCTCGCCTTCAGAACCTTCCATTCTCCTTTTCTTTTCCCTTTCTTTTTTTGTTACCTATTTTCATACGAAACAGGGAATACCCTCCATCTGTCAGTCAGGATGCAGTGGATCCAATTACAGGTGTATTTTGTGGGCTGTTCGATTAGTTTGTTGCGGTTACGGGAAACCGGAGATTAAACGCGTTGCTTCTTCCCCTTTTAATGCTGTCGCGCAAACGACACATCGTAGACAGATAGTCGATGGATATCGTCGATTATTATCAAATAATTACTATCTTTCATTGTTGTCCTGCTTTTAAACGTTAATGCCCCATTGTTGCGTTTGACGTTTCGCAATACGAGCGAAACAAGCAACTTCTATTTTCCGTTATCTGACAACGGTGGTGCGTCTTAGTTTTTTTGCGGCCCAAAGCCGGAATACCGGCGGGCTTTTTACCGCTTCGGTTTTTACTATCGCGTTAAATATGAATTTATGACTTTGCGAATACAATGTATGTTGCTTTTACGTATATAGTCGCTGGATTTTAATGGGATTTTTAACTGAATTTTACGTTTCAATGTTTTTTATGTAAATTGTTTACCGAAAATTTTTGTTAAGAACTCCCTAATTGTATTTAAATACGAAGAAATTCCCAGTGTCATAAAGTCACAAAGTACTAGTTTCGATAGTGCCAATTTTCTACGATATACTGAAAAATAGCACTGCTATATTTATAAATAAATGCACGCATGCATAGTTCGCTTATTTACTTTGAACAATTGATACTCGTATAATCAGCATTTCGTTTATCGACCTTCCAACGATCAACCAATTCTACTACGCCCTGAAACGATACTTCAATCCCACCATTTCTCCATTACTAATGTACAAACATTCAACATGACGCATTTTATCAGCTATATACCTTTAAAGATTCACGTACTGACTGAACAATCGTCTACAATGCACAATACACCATCTTGAAGCCCCAAGAAAACAAGAGAAGAAAGCACCCTTCTCTCCAAAAAAGATCGTATTAGAGCGAACGATTAATTTACAAAACCGCAAGACGTACGTTGCTCGCGGCTATTTTATTGGCTATCAGGGCGTGTGTTCCCATGAGATTCTTTCCGATTCCTTTGTTCGATTCCACAATGTTGTTGGTCGTGTGGTAAGTAATCGCATTGTTCCACGGGGGTAGAATACGCGGAGACTCGTTTGTTGTGGGCCCCCGAGTCAATTAATGGCGTAGTTGCCGTAGACAAAAGAAATCTTTCTCAAGTGGATTTCCTGAGCCGTGACCTACCACCTAGAGGGCTGTAAACAAAGCCAGTCGGCAAACAAAGTTGGTAACAAAGGCAAACACGATATCCGCCCTTCAAAGTGTCGTGCATAAAGTTGAAGTGCAAGGTACAAGTTCACCAACGGGAGAACCTATCCTCGTCCGCCTCTGCCGTTCCCCTGAAACTTAAATCGTAGGACACCAGCCGCGAAAAGTGGCTGCGAACTGCCGTAACAGTTAAAACGTATGTGTACGTTCTCTATATACGGCAAGTTCGCCGATAAATCTTCCCTTATCGAGCTTCTCACGTGTATTTACGTGTGCCTGTGTGCACGCGTGAATGAACGAGCTACGTGTGCGTACATGTGTGTGTGTGTGTGTGTATGCGCGCGTACATGTGTATGTACATGTGTAACATGGACGTAAAGACAAGTGAAAACAGCGAAATCTGTTACGGAACGAGATCTCACCCACAACACCGACGTGGAAATAATTTCAATTATGAAGTCGTTCGTTCTATCCCTGTTGATAAAGACTTCCTTCTATATAGGAGACTGCTAGCTATTTGAAGACATTCCATGAACAACAGGTAGCGCCGCGATTCTCAGATATCGTGCGGTATTTTAGGTGCTAAGAAATCGTTTTCTCTTTTTACATGTCTATATATGTTCATTTGCTTCAAAATATTACACAGAGAAGCAAGCTTACCGAAGCATGATTTGATGAAACGAACACAAGCTTCTCCTCTAATCATTAATTCATCGTTAATTTGTATGCTTTAACAAAATTCACGTTACGAGCGTCGATTTGTAGCTTGCTCCGAAGAATTCGGTGCCCGTACGCACGAACGAAAATACTCACGTCCATGAAAAACGGAAACGAATCGCGTGGCGTGCATTGAAAGGCATTAAGAGCGATTGAACGGGTGTCTCGGGGACGGAAACGACGATTTCGGCATCCTTGATCGCGTACTCTACATTTCTAATGTTCCCGGGGATCGGATGTTGAAGTCAGAGAAAGATGAACTTTAAAGAAGCGTCGAGACAGCTGCAGCCACCTCGAAGAAACGATTCGACGCGGGGATAAAGCGGTTATGTCCCTATCCATCCTCTATTTCTTCGTGTCCTCTATTCGCACTCTCTCTCTCTTTCCAAGTTCCCCGCTCTCATTTCTGTCTCGCGCTTTTTCTCTCCGTTCGAATGGAGGGAGAGATGTGTATCTCTGAAAATAGGATTGGTGCGGCACGCATTGTGCCGAGGACACTGTCTCTCCACCTCCGTTTCACCTACCCTCCCCTATCCTTGTATTTATAGCCCTCCGGCTTTTCCACCGTGCTTCGCGCCCTACGACCGCTTAATTCGACCGCTCGCGAGAATACAATCTCCTCTCCGGTCGAGAGGCGAGGCGGCGTCAATAGCCACAAGCAAATGCCTTCCAACGAGGATGCATCAAGGGACACCAGGTGGACTTCCTTGCTACTTACGTCCCTTACCGCCGCCGCCGGTATTTCTTTTTTCCACGCCCCTCTTGTTCTTCGATCAAGTCGACAAAGGAACGAATAATTGAGTTTACGAACGGACACGTGCAAAAAAGATGCAATCAGATTTTCTCTGAAGACCGGTCCTTTTTATTGCTATTCTGCTTTTTTATTGCGTATCGCCTGAGGATACAGACGAGTTAGAAAATTACGTATCATTGTTACTTGTCAAAAGTTGCCCGTATTTCAGTATATAAGTACTTTGAACTAGTTTTTTATGAGAACAGTATAAGTTCAATCAATGTTATTTTTCGCACTTGGAATTTTTTATAAAAGTCGTCGAACGTACTAGAAAAGAGTATCATAGATGGCAAATCCTATGACACTTTAAATACCCTTGGCGCCCTATACCGTTATATTTACCAATAAATCTTGAACAATCAACTACAAATTTCCGATACCTTGCCAACAAATCTTCCTGATCCTGTATCAAACACCATTGAAATCCTATTCTCTTTTTTCGTTTTCATTCTCGTAATACTCGACAACGGCTAAATACATCCATCAAAACCTCCTTCATTTCCAACAGTGCAAACAAAGAAGATTTATATCTTGAATAAAAAAACAGGTAATAACATTCAGCTTGCGACCTTTTCGACAAGCTAAAATTCTTTCAACAAAGCATTACCCGATTTCTAATCGATTCACAAAATGGAAGAAAATTTCCGCCCCCTAAAGCGAAATATACCAAAATACTTGTAAATACTGTATGGTAGATACATAAAATACTTTTTCACAAATGTCGAAAACTGTATACGAGTCTACAAGCAGTGTTTGTAAGAAAATCATAGAGTGGTCATTGAATGTTGACAATCGTTTCACTGTTTCCGAACAACGTTGAATACACAGCGTAAGAAGAAGCCACGATACATCTATTCCGTCCTACGTTTATAACTACAGTGAAAACGCTTCTTCCTTTCATCCCTCTCTGCCGGATGCAACACGGCGCTGCCGCTCGGTTGGAAGCTGCGAAAATTCCTACGCGGACATAAACTGTCTCGGTGCACTTTCATCTCTCTCCCTTCGGGCCTTTTTGCCCGGCGCATTTGTGGCCCATTTTCACAGGCCACGGTTTTTAAATGCGATCGCTCTCAGGAATACCTTTTCTCCAACCAGGAGGAAACTAATCAGAGTGCAGAGCGTGCACGAGGCGAATGCGTTCATCCATGAGCGAAGAACACACAGAGGCCAGGTGTTAGAGTTGTGTGATTTACCACGAGTGAGTTGGAAGTCGATCGACCATTCCGGGTTCGAAAAAGTAGCCAGGGCCGATATCCCTTGCGGTTATTAAAATTTCTCGGGGGGCTCCTACCCTCACTGTTTCGCAATTTTTATTTCATTCCTCCATTCCCCATATTTTCATCGTATTTTACCTCTAACGATAAAAACATCAACGACGAAACAAGCGCGAGATTCCAGATAATCATACCTTGAATCCGTTTCTTTAGTCTTACTGCGAGACTAGAGAGCTCGTTCTGGACTCTTCCAATTCTCGGAGATCGATTCGAAAGCAATCGTATCGGATGCTGCATTCAAACCTCCGCTTTAATTGTATGAAATCTGCTGGCTTTGTTTGCAACGAAAGCTTACTGTTTTTAATTGGACAGAATGGATTCCCGGTAGATTTGCAGATTGGAAGAATTATTTGATTTCATAAGTTTACGATCGAATATTTTTTACATGTTTAGTGTTAGTACATTTTTTGTAAATCTCGTTTGATCAGTACGATCCATAACTTTCGTATATTTTTTATTAATTTTAAGGTGACTAAGCTTTGCGGTTTACATTGTGTATAGCAAAGTTGTTTCTCAATTTAAAAAAGCGATTATTTACCATAGCTTATTCTTCTACGACAATAAATTAAAAGATAAAATTCAAAATATCTCTTACAATTTGTTGGGGGTGTTCTTAAATAAATGCATCAGTTTTATCCTTATGTTTGCAGTATAAAGAAAATTCATCGAGCGTCAGATATAAAGATATAGAATATAAAATTATCGATGATATAAAAAACGATTTTAAAGGAAAGTTAAAGCGCTTCGCGAGAGCTGTTCTCAATAAATGCATTTTTATGTATTTCATTTCTGTTTTTTTATTTTTTCAAGTATCAAATTCATATTTTTCCTTTTAATTGTTCGACAGTCGTTATTGCAATGGACGATGAATTTAATGCGATTCCATGGATAAAAATCGAGCGATATCAAACCCAGAAATCCCAACAAAATCTCCTTAAAATGATTACACTGTTGAACTAATAAAACGAATTGCAAAAGTGAATCACTTGATACCTTGCCAATTATCAAACGTAGGAAATATAAAAAATAATACAAATATACAGAGAAATTAATTCGCGATATCATCGAACCCGACAAAATTTTATTCTGCCTTGTGGATTTATTTTTTTTTGCGTAGGAAAAAATGTCTCTAGTCGTACAGTGGTGACCGTGTATTAAAAATCAAATATTTACGTATCCACGAATCGTTTCATTTCCCGTAAAAATCTTAGAAAAATATACGTAAGATAGAAGCCTTTAAAAATACTATAACAAAATGTTTTATGTAGCATTTCGATTATAATCTTTTTACATATTAACGTACTTAGAATATACCTTCATTTAGTATTACTATCGCTAAATGAGATTTAATTGAACGTACTATTATTCCAATACCGTATTGTTATTGACAACATAGTATTCGATATTTAATTTAACAACAGTACTAAACCAGCACGTCCAATTAAACACGAAATCATTTCTAAACCATTATTTAATTAAACATTACGTCTCGTTGTTTCCAAGTAAAGAACGAGGCCCAAGTAGACGGTGAGCAAGAAAGGCAAACAATAGGACGAGCATGTTCGACGATGAAGATCGGTGGCCGGAAGGGGAGAACCTTCCCGTCGCGATATTAAACGCAATTCCGCGAGACCAAGGCAATTTGCTTCGCATAGAGTACACATCGGGCATTATTAATCAGACATTCAAACCAGAAGTGGCACGGGTGCAAGTGTTTGTCGATGAGGAGCAAGTGGACGCACGCATGATTTATGAACTTCGCTGAGACTATTTGGAGGAGTATCGTCTCAGGGAGTCACAGCGCCAAAGTCCTCTAATTTCACCGATTTTCCCGTTAACCACCATGTAACACGGGCAACAATTTAATTCCACGGAGGGATTAATGAAAAAGGGGAAGAGACAACGCGAAGGACGGAAGAAAGGGAAGGTCGAAAACGCGCATTCCGTTGCGTATTTAATACCTGGCAGCGCGATATAAGCCGATGTTAATAATCGCCAAGAATATTTTCGGTCGGCTTTTCCATGGAAAAATAGTAATATCCAGAGAACGGGGTAAGGGTGCATTTCATTAACGGGTTCCACCCCTGTGAAAGAGAGTTATCAGGATTAGAAGTATATCTCCATTCCCCTGTACGGTCGACCATCCCCTCTTCCACTCTCTCGATATCGGAGCTCTCTCGCACAATAATTTACTGACTAGTAAATTTAGTGAATCGACAAGTATCAGGTTTTAGATTATAAACATATGCTGCATAAATAATTTTTATAATTTTTCACTCACTTTCGTTACGATCTCTTCAATTATCTTGCTAAAATTAACTATTGCAGAACTTTATTTGTAGTTACCGTTATGTAATGGTATTTATTAGTATTTGTAACTTGCAGAATTTCGCTAACAATATCAGTTCGATCTATGCGCAAAACGGGTCAGGAAATTATAATAATTATGAAGTTCGAGCTTATGTGTTTTCTCGCGATAGAAGCGATGTAATATATTTAACAGTCCACGGAATCGGTGACTGGCTGGCTCGATTCACCCGTTGCCTGCAGTTATATTCACGTTTAACGATAAACCATTGAACCGTGTCGGCTTTTGTGACCACGGATTTTTGCGAAATCATATTAACCTTTGCCTGGTAATAATATTCGTTCCCGCGCCTGTTTGATCGTTCATCGAAAATTGCCGCCGGTTAAGGAGATCTTAATCGCGTCGTCGATGCAGCGAGGGTTTGTTGCTCGAATAAAATATCGACGCCCTGCACCGGCAGGTGTTGCTGAATCGAATTTTGCCGTTGGTTATCATGTAGGGGATGAAACGTCCTATTTGTGGACACTATCATATGAAAATTAATTTTATAAATCATTCTACCATCGTATAATGTATATTACATGATTATTAATCTTTTAATAAGTTAATGGCTCTGAAAGGTCGTTACGAGGGGATAGAGCTATGTATGTAGCCGATACATTAAAATACGCTCGGTAAACGAGATAAAGTATAATTAATCTCTTATAACAATTAATTCAAATCTTCAATGGAAAGAATGAATAATTTATTATGTGATAATACGTTGTTAACTCTTTTACTACGGTACTATTCGATGCAAGTTGAAAATATTTTTGTTAACATAATAAAAATATATTCGTATAATTAATTATAGTATAATGGATGTAAATGTAAATAAAGATGATTCTATATTAAAGAAAATGTATATATACGCTTTTGACAAATGATTTTCCTTTGAGGCAAATAAATACTAACTGTTCTTTAGTAAATAGTTATTGATGATTACCTTTGAGGCTGTATAAATACGCCCTTTGTAACGAGAGGAATAACATGTTTCTAACATGTACAAAAATTTCGTAGCTCGATTTTCTATAAATTAGTCTTTAGCTTTGAACTATTCTTCGGCAAACGATTGCTTTGAGGTCTTTTGGAACCATATAAATACACTCTTAGTAACAAAAGAAACCAACGAAATAGAACTACAATTACATTTAACTAAACAGAACACGTACAAATTTATTTTATATGATTACGTGAGAAAAGAAAAACAATCGTTTCATTTGGCGTACAGCTGACTCGCCGCCAGAGGCGGATACGTCCGTGACTCATTGTCAGCGTGAAAGAAAAGGGTGGCTAGATATACTTACACCGACAGACGTGGAGTTTCAGTACGTCTCTCCAGAGTTGTGCACATCGACCTGCGGTCCACCGTTGATTTTGCACACACGTCCTCGGGACTTCGATTCCGAGTTGTACGAGCCGAGTCGAACGGTCGAACGAGCGTTGATCAACTGGCACACGCACCTTTCATCCGGAACGCACCGTTCGTACGGTATCCCGAAACGAAGCCAACCAGATTTCCTCGAATCACTGGCCAGCCACGTGACTAACCATGGGGAACAGTTGGAATTTGCGCGAGACACGAGCCTCGCTCGCTCGTGTAGTACATCGGTCCACGAACAGCAATCTAGCGTGTACCAGAATGGCTTCGAAAAAGAATCGAAACAGTAGTTCGTGCCACGAACTTCGTGTCAGAGACAGACAGACAGTCGGTCAAACGGAAAAAGTTAAACACGTACTTTACCGCGGTGAGAGGAACTAACAACAAAAGACGCGAGAGAAGAGAGTGGATGGCTAGAGTAGGATGGTACAGACGGAAAACAAAGACAGAGTGGATAGAAAGATAGGAAGACAGAGACAGAAAGAGAAAGAGAAGGAAAAAGAGAGGACGAAAGACCGCGGTTTCTCCCTGAGATTTCGAGCTGCACTGCAAACGGGAACAGTCAGTCCTTACTGAATCGGAGTTTGCCTACGTACTCGCGGCTGAAAGACTTTGGGATCTGCGCAGTTGCTCTCTCACCACCACCATTTCCACCACCACTACCATACCACACCACCACCATCACCACCACCACCACCGTCGTCGCCAGTACCACCATACCGTTAACCCCAAACCTCCATGGCTCCTCTCTCGACTCCAGCCAACCCTAACCTCCAGCCTAGGCAGCGCCCTAACTTCGACTGACGAAAGCTCCAAGCGACGTGTGAACACGAAATTATTCTTACTCGGCGAAAATTACTTCCAACAAAGTTACCGGTCCATGGATTACATCTATGTAGATGCACCGGGATGCGGCATGTATGTTGCCGTTGCAGCGTGCTTAAGCGTGCTACGTGCTACGCGAGATGAATGCGGTAATTACAATTCAAAATCGACCGCTGCGTCGCGGGAAATCGATGCAATCGGTCCTGCCTGAAGAACGATGCACGTCGCGGCTTGAATTACAGCCACAGCCGCCTTACGATCATTCCATTGAAGAGTTTCAACGTCGCTTGATGATACTCACATACGAGTAATTTCATTTTATCGCAACAATGCCGTTACGCCGCTGATGGCACAAAAGCAACCACTTGCGTGGAATTAACTGAATACTCGTGGCTACGGCTGCTCGCGTGCCATGTTAAGAATGTTTCCGAGCACACTACTGAGAATACTTTATCTCTTCACACATTCGTAACGTGTACACCGGGAATATTATGACCCGAGGCGGTTTCTCGCTTCCGTTGGAGGAACAATACCTCTAATAACCAGTGGTTAAGCGAAATCTTTGGTTTCTTATCGAAAATCATGATAATCTCGAAAACAATTTTCATGATTGTTTCTTTGTAATCTAGTGATGTTTGTATAATTCTTGAGAAATTGATTACTAATTATTGTTATTGTAATAAGCAAGAAGGCAAGAAAATTATATACACTATTTGCTTAACATAATTAAAATTGGAAGAGGAGAAAGGAAGCATCGTATTCTGCCAATAAGTTGTACGGTTAAAAATCTGGACGACTAGAAAGAATCTTGTCCGAAGTGATGCTTCCTAAAGTTCGTTGCTCCGTACATGTTGTCTCCGCACAGTCCGCGGAACGTTGGCTGTTTGCCAAAGTCATTCTCACATAATTTCAGGGGAATATAAGCGCCAAAAAATATACGGAATTCACGATTATAATTCCGGCATAAATCTATAAGCAGAAGAATAATCGCCATTCTGGTTCTTGCAGTAGTAAAACGTTAACGTGACTCGGTTTAATTAAATTTGATACATTCATGCGATACCGGCTATCGTTTTAATTCACCGAGATCACCGAGGCGTGTGCACGTCGAAAGGTTACCTCCTACTCATTTACTCTTGTTTCGCTGCAGATCGTATGATATGAAATCATACTTTTGCTAATTATCCTCCGTGATAGCAAAGAATACATGTGTTGTGAAAAAAGAGATAAATGATAGTTTATTCTTCTACCATAACGCTTATATCTAATGCTAAACTGGTAAATGTCCACTTTTCCTCTGTGATTAAAATAATTAAAAAGAAGTTATTCTTTTTTGCCGATGAAAAAATGATTTGAATACATCTGATCGAGATAGTCAGCGCCACCTGGTGTTCCGACATATCAAATGAATATGTATTTTCATTGCGTCGATAATGTTACCGTATGTCTCTTTTTCATGATTACATATGTACATATTATATATTATGTACGTATTTTCTCTTTAAGTTACAACTAACTTATATGTATTTGAGACCAGCAAATCTCAAATTCGTCAATAATGAATCAAAAATATTAAAAATAATATTAATTACAGTAGATTTTTCAATTATATAAGTAAGAGGAGAAATAACAGAATACGATGCACAGTTTGGAAATGTGTTATATTGTCAAGTTGTTGCGTACATAATATTAAAAATGACAAAATAAAGAAAGGAAACGTCAAAGATATAGAATAAATATCGCTCTCCGCAAAGATATTTATGCTAATTTTTAATTATTGAGTACATATAAATGAAAGCAGAAGTCAATGTAATGACCTTAAAGCTTTGATAATTATATTAGTGTATTATGAATAAACATGATAATATCAAGTGAAATATACGCAAAGATCTGTTTTTAAACGCGTATGACAGGCTATATACTATGAAGAGTCAAATAGTACGAGATAAAATTATTGACCAAATATATATATATATATATATATATATATTACTGCTTAAACATTTTTAATTCATTAGTGTGAGTACATGAATACGTCAATAAGTAAGCTATATTTCTTGCATTCTCTCTTTTTTTAATAAAATAAATTGAATAAATTGAATAAAATAAATTGAAAAAAATAAAATAAAAGCTAAAGAAAACAGCCATAAAAGATTTTAAATACGACGTTTTTAAATATTGTAACAATATGTTATATTTACTGAAACTTTTAATAACTTCCCAATAAAATTTATTACTTTAAATAAACATATATATATAAATAAAATTAATTATATAAAATACTAGCACAAACGATTGTAAAATATAAAATGTATACGAAGCACTTATTAGTTTTAGCAAAAAAGTTTAGACTTCGAACGCTGTACGTAACATTTCCAGTTGTTAATTACGAAAGAAAGAAACATGTTATGTGCCATTAAATATATGTTCGATGTTTTCGTAATCCTTTCGTTTGGAACTTGGAAAAATGAAGTCAACACCATGACGTGCTTGTTGTAAGGGCGAAATTAATCTTAGGCAATAATTCAAAGCCATGTTATCGAGAAACCTAATGTCAATTGCAAAGTTAATCAATGTTCTCTCTCTCATTTGCCGTAGAAATACGAGTGGGACTGGCAGGTCGTTGTTCCTAGTCAAGATCATGAGATCCCTATTCCCGACATTTCGCAATGCTGGCGTAATGCCTGACCTCCGCTTCCAATTCTACCGAATGCAATTCTTCAGAATTCGACGTGCTGCACTCATCACTCAATCACGCATTGACTACGTGAACAAACGCTTTCAGACGTACGAGTGACACGTACCACATCCAAGCCATATCGATTTCCCATTGTCCTCTACAGACATTCAATATATGCGCACCTTTGTTGTATTACGACAATTGATGCAAAAATATTACACTAATGCAATTAGCATCATATATGTATTATCTTATTGACAAAGGAAATGTATATGTAATTATATTGATAAAATAACTTCTTAGGCTTATTTGCTATTAAAGAAAACAATTTCGGTCAATATTATTCGATATAGAAATAAAAACAGTATGATTTTATATAATACATACATATCATTATCACAGAAAATTTTCAAATATTTTTTAGTCGGTATTCGAATAAGACAATTGGTTGCCCCATCTCTCGGTTTGACCCTAACCTAAGTTGTACACCTTGAATATGTGTATATCTATATGGATGTATGTCTTGTATGTACAATTCGTATAAACATGCGAAAAAGAAACGTGATACTCATTGTTGTTCGGAAGTTGCGTATATGTTTATCTCGTTAAAAAAATACTTGGTAAGTGAATCTTACATGCGCAAACAAGACTCGTGGATTAAAAATATCATGTAGGCTATTTATCTAGCATAGTTATGAAATCTAAGACATTCATCTTCAATTTAAATATGTATTGCTAAGGACATCGAGAGTGATAGAGAACGCATGCGCGTGTGTGTCACCGGTGTCTACTTCAGTGTTAATCATTATCGTTCCAGCATTCAGTATTAAAATTGTTATTGTACAATTAAGTAGTGTAAACTAACAGATATCGATAGAGAAGCAGAAATTATACACAAGGTACGAGTCTAATAAAAATATATTTTTACCTTTACTAAAAAACATGTAGGTATTTAGCTTCATGTGACAAATATACACCAAATGTGAAATAAATACCAATCGATTCAATTATTATTCCACATTTATTATCGTATTTATGATACATTGAACACATCTAATCAGAACATGAGATATTGTTAATTATTTTACAGTACACAAAAAATTTATGTACACTGTAATTCATGTAGATAATGAATAATCAATAAACACGTGTCAAATGTGATTGCACAACAGAATATCATCATATCGTCATATCATGAAGATATTAAAAATTGCCTAATGATGAAACGTCCAGAAAGAAATTCACTAATGTTCGTGATAAATATATTATGTAAACGAGAAAGTACACGTCTTATATGCTAACCTCAAGATTATACAAATTGAATGAAACACGTTTTCGAAAAGGGTTAACTGAAACGCGCATGCGTTTCATGTGTATACAATTTCGAGATTCATGTTGCGAATCCCTCTCATTTAACAAGAGATTATTAACCGTGATTCGAGGACATAATCACATAAAATAACGTCGAATCATAAAGCTAGTGAACGAATTAGATGTTCGAGAGTGTACGAGATATCAAATTTTCCTCAGCAGGTAAACTTTGCCTTCTCATGACTAAGGAGGTTAGAATACCTCAAAACGTAAGATTTCTGTTTATTATTTACCGGCTAAATAATTCAATTAGTATTCAACAAGAGAGGATGAAATACAGTGCCTATGTGTGTATGTGATCATATGTGAAGGAGAAAAGAGGGGAGAGAGAAACATAACACCCCGAAAAGACGCGCGTCGCGAAACTTATACGACGCAGAAAGAACGAGAGTGCGCGTCAGTACGTTTTACCCTGACCTCGGTCAGGCAGACATGGTTTAATTTAACCGGATCCCTGCAAACTCACAGTTCAATCTATCTTTGTCCAGTGGCACGTTCAAATCCTGACGACGTTCGCGATTTAACCTCACTCTTCCATGGGAAGGAAGGATACACTACTTTCCCGGTATGTAAAGTGTGTTTTCAGTTTGTATATCGAATTCTAGATACGATCTCATCAGTATTTTCGAATCCGATTGACTCGTGCTCGACGAAACGTTCTCTAGTAAATCGTTAGAATCTCGCATCATGACCCGGATTGTACCAGGTTTTCACGATGAATATTCATTTGATACTGGTTTTTTTTCATGAAAATGATAATCAATGTAAATATTCCTGCTTTCGTGCAATTGTAAGGAACGATTAATTAATTATTTGATTTGGTTCAACAACGATGGCATCGAAGTTAAGATGTACTAATAATACATTCTTTTTTCGTTTAATTCATGTTCATAAAGTTATAATTTTAGGAGTCTCGACTTATATCTCGTTTAGAATGATAGTAACGAAAAGTGTTTGCTTTTTATTTGCTATAGTGAAGTATGTAGCCTACGTGCGTTAGTTTCAGTTGATAATGACCGGAAGTTTACTCTCTTATCAAGAGCAGCACTACTTGTTGTTTTAGTTTAAATACTGCTATTACCTCTATTATTTCAGTAAGAACGTAAAAATAATTTATATTATAATTTTTATAAAAATAATACAAGTAAAAATAATAAAATTTATATTAAAAAGCAAGTAGCGTGCTACTTTTATACATATATAAAATTTCCAAAAAGATGCATGTTTGGTATATAAATATATTAATATACTTTTGATGTATAAATATATATCAGTACCACGAAGTTAATATTTTATAATGTATGAAATTGAAAAATTACAACTTTTTATATCATTAAATATCTCAAACATTATTATTTGACAATTATTAAACATTATTCTACGAAATCAAATAGATAAAACACTGAAAAAATAATTCAAATTACAAGCTGCAGGAAATAAAGCATATCATAGGTTGCATAATCGTTTGTCTCGTCAAAAGAGTTAAGAGAATACAAGCGCAAGGTTCGTAGCAATTTCAGTTTGAATATCATAGTGATGAGACATATCGTCGATACGTTACCGATTTAGATGGATAAGAAAGTTTTAGCGGAAAAAGCCGACTGCTGAAACTGGTTGATATACTGTTGAAGAATGAGAAAAACCGAATCACTCTGGCCAAAGAAAGCACTCGGATTTCCTTTGAATTCGGCTGGAAGTATTCCCTTCCACTCCAATATTTGACAATCTCGAGTGCGAAAGATAGAATAGATATATAAAGGAGATGGTATTTGCAAAAAGTATGAATTGAATTGAAGCTCTTGCCGGAAGACTCAATGCAAATGACTCGATCCCCTCACGCACAGTCTCTATCGTCGCGTCAGTGAGAGATGGACTCCTAGCTCGGATGGAATTTAAAAACGAAAGATCTATGGCGCCAAAGGCGAGGCAACAGCGAGAAACACAAGGAGGAATCGAAACGGGAAAATACACTTCCTCGTACACCCTCGACTCCCTTTGACTCTTTGGGGGATAGTAATGGTCTAGGCCGAAGGCAAACTATACGTAGAAAGCTGAAGGGGCAGTAGAGCGTGCAACGCGTAGCATTCTGGCGGAAAGCCTTCCTCTGGGCTTCGTTTGTGAAGTTGACTACTGGCCAGAAGCGTCGCCACCTTTCTTTGTACGTATGTAGCCGCTTCTCCGTAGCCAACATGAAAACTTACTCAAATGTTATTCATCGCCATAATCAAGATGATTGTGCTCGGAATTTAATACATACAAAATTACCTCTGTCAAGCGTATATGTTTGACCAGCGAACCGACAGTAATGAATAGAAACGTACGTTTGATGGTACTGTAAATGGGATGTCTTCCATAATAATATTTTCACTGTATTCCATCGAATCAACGGCTTATATTTTACATTTACGTATAAAAAATATTTTATCCTCAAAAATCTTGCTTTTTCTTTCGACGATAATCGTTACCGATAGAAGAATGGCACGGCAATTAAATTCCAGTCTCGTAACAGATAACTACAATTACCAACGAATTTAAACGATAATAATTGTCCAGCGAACAAGGACTTTTTCAATGGTATACTTTTGTATTGTTAAAAAAAGAGGGAACAGGTATCTGAAAACATCAGAAAAGACCAGTGAAGAGCGCTTTACGGGAACGATTAACGATTCTGGCTCAACGACCTGTAGCGCCGTGCATTGTTGCTCGGAATTACCGACCGCCAATTGCAAAGTCCGTTCCTAACTGACAATTGCTCCACTTGCTTTAAACCATTAGTACTCGCCAGTTATCTTGTTGGCAATACACTACAATGAACATCGTCGTCGTCATAGTTGGTTAGAGTAAATCTCATCGTCTCTCGGTGGCGATGATTTCTCTTCCTTTCTCCAACAATGTATTCATTCGTAATTTGTATATACATGTATATAATAGGTACGTGATAAGATAACAAAAACCATTATTCGTTAATTTCTTTATTCATTAAATACATACCGGTATCATATAATATGTTTACAGCTGAATACTTAATGAAATATGGAAATTGGTAATTTTAATAAGATTTTAGTATTATATGACTATGCTCGTGTTACATCACAGATACGCGCATGCTGGAGATACGGTTATATAGATATAGAGTAACTATTGAAGTAGGTTACCGAACTGTAAGTTATCGAACTTTATTCAAATTTAAACGCCGAACGTTTTGTTTGAAGACGACGAAATCTCGTATTTGCAGACAGGGGGAAGTTTCTTTTAAAATGTCGAGCAGGATGTTCCTGCTCGTGGTGAAGTTTCGCGAGAATGCCTGCGGAGATAAACTTACAAACTTTCGCAGTGACTTTGTATATTAAATATAAGGAATAAAAGAACCAACCGATCAGATTAGAATCCAAATCTGAATTCAAAATTCTTTTCTTGATATTACACGACAATTTCTCTGCGAATAAATATCAGCTATGTTTGAATTAATAATTACATTAACATTTAAAGAACACATTTTGTTCCTTTTGCATGTACAAAATAAATTGAGCGCTTGAGATCCTTATAATTAAATTTATGAAAATACTTATACAAACGATCTTTGCGGATACTTATGCAAATTCATATTTTTATGAATACGGATAAAAGAGTAGGTTTGTTCCAGACGGAGGTTTGTTCCATAACGAGCATTATACTCTGAATATTTTACATATTTTTATATGTTATTTGCATACTGTGCATTTTTACATCTTTAAATTTCCCATAAATGCATAAAAATTTGCATTTAAATCTACTTACAATTATTTTTATTTACAGATATCCCGTGTTTACCAAGATGTTGGGACTACTTTTATTAGTAGCCATTCTTGGTACATCGACGTTTGCCTATAATGGCGATCTGGTGGAACAAGAGTGTCCTGTAGACTGTCATTGTCATTATTTTCGCATCAACTGGGTGACCGACTGCTCCGAAAGCAATTTAACTAGCATACCGATTGACGAGCTCAGCCCGAACATTTACGTTCTAGATATGAACGGTAACAATATCGTACAGGTCGGTCCATTTCCACCTTCGATCAAGCTAAGGCGTCTTCAGATGGCACATAATCGATTGACCGAGCTCAAGTATGAATCCTTTGCTGGATTAATTTATCTACTGGAGGCGGACTTTTCATCAAACGCGATCTCTCATGTCGATCCCGAGGCATTTAGGTAAGAGCACTTTCGGATTTTTTTCTTCGGTTCATTTTCTGCGTATAACATCTGCTACACGCGCGTACGTACATAAATAAGAATTGTCGCACCTGTTTGTTATATAAAGACGAAATTAGAGGTAGTGATCTGTAGTAACAAAATATTTGTAACTTTTTATTCATAATGAGTAGGTAGTGATTTATATATAAAACGCAGGAATTTTCAATTTTTCAAATTGGCAGTTACTCAATTAAATCAATTTAAGAAAATTTGTGTAAAATATTTAAACTTAAAAATCAGGAAATTTTGAAACAGAAAATGTTAGTTAATTGACTTTTGTTCAATTTTAGGTATAAATGACAGGACCTTATGATACAATTAAATTATTAAATTTCAATAATTTCCAGTTCTATTATTCTTGCTTATATTTTTTAATATTGCCTAGGAATAATTTATTCTTGTAATATTTGATATTACTATACATATATAACGAAATCATGTGCATTGTCTTGCTGCTCTACATTTACATTGATTATTATACATATTTCCAATTGAAGTACTACTGATCAGTAAACCATAGAATTTATTTTAAATGAAAATTGGAAAATTGGTAAAATATGTCATCAAATATGTACTTTAAATTGATTTCGTAATCAATTAATCTACCTATTATAATACAGAGAAATAGATTTTCCTCGTTTTTATGTTATCGTATATTTATTGCAGCACTATAATAGATATGTGCCTGAATTGAATTTCTTAAATTCAAAATAATATGCCTGACCTTTTTTAGAAATTTTTATTCTTTAGAAAAATTTAGTTAATACAATAAAACAAACATATTACATACTGTAATAAATCTGATTTCATAATATTATCTTGAGTATCTTTCACATAATTCAATTCTAATCGTTGCATGCTATTTTAACAATGCTGCGCTAGAAACAACTAGTATCACAAAATCTAGTATAGACATCATATGTGTTTAATTAAGTGATCGGTAACATAGGAGAAAAGTCATTTTCACTTAATAAAGATATCGATCTAATGTTTCAATTAATTATTATTTCATTAGCTTCATTACATCTTTGTTTAAAGGTTTTCGAAGTAGCTTTTTCTTTCATGTTCAGCGCTGTAATGAAGTTTTATTCTTAAACTAATTCGAATTTGCCGCTCAAAATCTGCTTCGTTTGAACGTTCTGGCTTTTTCAGAATTAACAAAAATCAGCTATTTTATGTACTTACAAGAACCAAGCTCATGTTATAGCCCTTCTAATTACATTATAAATGAAAACTCAATATTTCTACAGGGACAGTCCTGGTCTAATTTCGCTGGAGCTTCAGAACAATCCTTTGGGCGAGGTGAAAGGTCCCTTCTTAAATTGTCGCACTTTGCTCTACCTCGATCTGAACTCATGTGGCATCCATGACTTGAATACGGAATTCTTCTACAATACTACGAACCTAAATAAACTCGACTTATCCCATAATTCACTCGGACAGATCAAGCCCGGCCCTTTTGATCACCTTACTAATCTGGAATATCTGAAGTTAAACGCTTGCAACTTAACCCACATCTCTCCAGATGTGTTTGCACATTTGGAAAACCTTCGAGAACTCGAAATGGCGGAAAATGATCTACATACATTGAGCTGGACAAACGTATTAGCACCTCTGATTCGTCTTGAATACTTGAACATCAAAAAGACTAACATCACCAATTTGCCAGGCGATGCTTTCGCAAAAAATTTGTACCTCAGGCAGTTGGTGCTTGCTAATAATGAATTGTGCCATTTGGATGTTGGAAACACGCTGGGCCATAATCTCCACAGTCTTCAATCGTTAGATTTATCGAATTGCAATTTACAAGATCGTCTATCGGAAGAAGCTTTTAAAAACGCTAGCAAACTACGTGTATTAAACTTGAGCAACAATCCAATGTTCGCTAATGAATTGACAGCCGTGTTGCGTCATTTGCCAAAGCTTCACAAGCTTTCGTTAAGTAATTGTAGCCTGCAACGTCTGCCTAATACGTTCCACGTATTCGAACACCTGGAGGAGCTAGATATCTCGCATAATCCTTTGTCAGATGCGTTTGGTAGTTTATTAAATCCACTGGAATCATTAGAATATTTAGATATGTCTTTTTGTAATCTTGGTCATCTTGGAAATAACACATTCGCTCACATGACTTCGCTAAAGAAATTAATATTATCCGGAAACAAGTTGCATACCCTGGAAGAGGGATTGTTCGCGAACTTGACGAGATTGGAGAGTTTAGAACTGAACAACTGTGACCTGAAGACTCCCATCGACCCCAAGGTGTTCGGCGACCGAGTCAGTACCGATATTATCGAACTCAAGCTCAGTGGAAACGCTCTGGAAGTACCTCAGGATGGTCCCCTGCTTCCAACACAATTATCCAATCTCGAAATGCTAGATTTAAGTAACTGCAGCTTGGGACATCTGAATGAAAACCTCTTTTCTACAACTAGGAGTCTCACCCAATTAAACTTATCCAATAACAGTATTTCTGGCACGGAGAATCTTGCCTCTCTAAAGAAGCTAGAAATGCTGGAACACCTAGATCTCAGCAACAACAGTTTGAACACTATCTATTCACAAGTATTCAGATCGAATCCACGTCTGTTGTCGGTCAATTTGCTGAGTAATCCATTCGTGTGCAATTGCTTCATCACGGAGATGTGGGACTGGGCGATACAGGTGAAGAACGATCTGCACGTGCTAGTGGGCAGTCAGCCGGCGAATTTCGAAACTGGTGGGGTGAAACTGAGAAAGAGTTTATCTTGTACCTATGACGACGAGACTTATCGCAAGATCGTGGAACAGGCGCGCACCAGCAGCGAGCCGCGACGTCCTAGAAAGGGTGACCTAACTCCCACCCGTACCTGGGCGAAATACGTTCGCGAGTCGAATTGCGGTCGTAGTTCATGATATATAGCGAGCAAATTTCAACATCCGATACTGAATGTCTATTACGACAAGACACACGGCAAACATAAGAGCGAGTTGTAACGTATCTTGAAATTGCGAGGTGTATACGCACATACACATGTACATATGTATATCTATGTACAAGGTGTGCTATCGTCAAGTAATTTATCAAGATTTTACTCCGAGGAAAGCTAACAACGTCAGCTAAGATAGGATTAAGGTGTGTTAGTAATACGCGGGTGCCAGACGTCAGGATGTTGAAAAATTTTCTACGTGGAGTTTAGAATATGACCTCGTGTACGTTTCATTTAAATGGAATCTGTATTCAACCCTGTATGGGCATCGCCATCTTCATGGAATCACGATAATACGGGAGATGGTGATCGATCGTTCTTAGGTAGGAACGATGACCATCTCCGACAAACAACCCTCCTCTGTTCGAGGGAAACATGTTTATACGTTGAAACGGTAGTCGTATTTTATTGGAAAGTGGTGCAATCCGTCTAGCGTCAGTTGGAATGATTAATGCAACGAGGGGTGATAAAGTAAAAAAAGAAATATTTATCGATCGTCTGAATAACGGAAGGTTCTCGAATTATCAATCACCCTCTTGCTTCGAGTCTCTTTTGTGTTTCACCAACACTTTTTCACATTGATGCCGGGAATTAATGGTCGAAAACCAGTCTAAGACCGTTCGTTGTTCCCATGACAATGGTGCCATGTCTTTAATTAATCTCACTCAACGATCGAACCAACCCTTACTCCCTTTTTCTTGCGAGAAGTTAATAATGTTGAACTGAATTGACAAGTGTCGAAGGCTAGAACAAGAGATTCAAATGAAACGTGAATCGAAAATATCGATTGAGTCAAGAGTAAGTATCCATAATAAAGTCACAAAGTTCTAGGAAGAAACCGAACTTTTATCTGTATGAAACCGAACATAGATTCTATTTAAACGCTGATGAACGACGTGAAGTCGTGCTAGCCTCGCGTAACCACGTCATTGTTAATAATTACCAAGCCCTTACATGCTCGTACGTACACTCTTACATATCTATTGTTTTCGTATTATTATATGCGAGCGTGTGTTACGTAAGTACGAGTGTGGACATCGCTAGGTAATATGATCCGTTCAGAAACAAACTTATCTGTTCGAATTATTGACCCTCGACTAGAAACGCAGTGCAGTTGAGATTATACGCGATTTTATGTATTCTTTTGACATTTATTAGTTTGTGCAATCCAGTTCGCAGAGAATTGTTAACAGAGTTTCATCTGTAATAATTATAGCTATATAACATAGATTAGATCTATAGCAATTTTTTACTTTGTTATTCCTGTTCGTATTCTCTTCAATAATTATAATTAGAGACTACAGAAAGAATATAATCAGTAATTTCAAAATTCAATAATCAATATCATGTTATCAAAACATTATCTGTTTTTAGGAGACATATCTTTTAATTGGATATGTTACTTCCTCCTCAGTTACTTTTACCACCAATGGACAACGAAATTATTCAAAAAGATAGATTTGTTACGTTTTTTCTCTTCAATTGTTAATTTATTATTCATGCTTTAGTTTAATGATGTTAAATTATTTTTGCTTCGCTTTACTAGTCGAGGATCGATTGGTGTTATAAAATTTATCGTTTGTTATCCTTTATATATTTGTTAAGTTAAATCGTTAAACATATTTATTTTAGACTATAATTGTCGCAAGTAACGTTACTTTTCACACTTGTTGCTAATTTTCGATTAATGACACACGCCAAGAGACATTTGCTTCTTTTGAAGTTGAACTACTTTGATGTTTGCTTGCACGGATGTATACTAGTGCTTTCCGTAATCAAACGCTATCTTCCCGTTTCAATGAAAATGTGCAACAATCGCAGTGTTCTCTGATTCTCTGGCGGTGTCCATGTATAAACAAATATGAGATACTCTTAGAGTACTCTCATTCCCGGGCCATTCTTCCTTAGATCAGACAGTGACGATTTGAGTCTAGTTTACATACCAAGATGACTTTTTCGTCGAAAAAGCACATTGCTAGCATACCTAGTACGAAATCAAATAAAATATACGTGCATATTGGTCTATAAGAGAATAGGTATGTAAGCGAGGTTTTTTTAATCTTGCTGTCGCTTAAATTAAGCATGAGTAAATTCAGGTGCCGATACGATTTCACTATGTTCATGAAATGTATAAGACTGTATTTAATAAATGAGTCATTTTTCTTGGTACGCGTTATATCTTTTTTGTTAACCTGATAAATTATAAAATATTTTATCGTTTTCAATATTTTATTTGTCTATCGATTTTAATTTATCGGTAGCGGAGTTAAATGTTTACTTATTCGATGATTTTTCAAAATCGACTTTCTCGCCAATTTTATTTAATAATAATACATTAAAAAAATATTCTTTAATTTTAACATTTTTTTCCTTTCCTTTTATAAAGTTTCATATCCTGTTCCGTAGGTATAATATTGTACATTTTGAAACTACTTTTGTCGTAATGTTTTCATTATAATGATTCAAAAGACAAATTTTACCAACTCATGGTAATAAGAATTTTATTATCTTGTAACTCAATATCATTAGCGGCTTCTTAAAATAAACACAGACTATGACACAGCTATAACACAAGTTATACAGATAAAATATTATTATATTAGTTATACAATATTATTTTAATCGCCAAAGAAGAATTACCAAAGTACTTAGAAGGGAGGATGGAATGGAAGGGCAGAAAAATATTAGCAAGATTCAGATGTGGAAACGAGACCAAGGCAAGGCAATACTGGAAAGAAGAGAGAGAAAAAAGATGCAGATTATGTAAAAGGAAAGAAGAAAACCTGAGACATGTAATAGAAGAATTGGCAATAACAGGAAGACCAAAGGACATAGAAAAAACACTAAATGAGACTGGAGAAGGACTAACAGAACTGAAAGCAATAATAGAGAAGAGAAGGGCAATACAAGACGGGGAAGGACGACAGGAAGGAAGCACAGCAAGGAGGCAAAAGTCCAAAGCTGCAATAGTTTTTTAGTCATTAGCTTTTAGTTTTTAGTTTTTAGTTTTTAGTTTTTAGTTTTTAGTTTTTAGTTTTTAGTTTTTAGTTTTTAGTTTTTAGTTTTTAGTTTTTAGTTTTTAGTTTTTAGTTTTTAGTTTTTAGTTTTTAGTTTTTAGTTTTTAGTTTTTAGTTTTTAGTTTTTAGTTTTTAGTTTTTAGTTTTTAGTTTTTAGTTTTTAGTTTTTAGTTTTTAGTTTTTAGTTTTTAGTTTTTAGTTTTTAGTTTTTTAGTTTTTAGTTTTTAGTTTTTAGTTTTTAGTTTTTAGTTTTTAGTTTTTAGTTTTTAGTTTTTAGTTTTTAGTTTTTAGTTTTTAGTTTTTAGTTTTTAGTTTTTAGTTTTTAGTTTTTAGTTTTTGTTAGTTTTAGTTTTTAGAGATAGAATAATTAAGGGAATGCAATATAATAGAGTGGATAAAAGGGAAGGTAGATATATAAGAAGCGAAATAGGTATAAGAGATGTAAAACCGAAAGTTCGTCCAAAGCCGAAAGGCACGGACTAAGCAATAATAAATAAATAAATAAATAATATACAATATTATTTTATTTGAAGTCGACAAACCATTAGATAACCATATATCTTGATAATAACGAATTATAGTTAGGAGTAGATTAATTGTGCGTTATTAATGTTCACAAATTATTCGCTATTGCTGTACATTTTGTAGAACCTTCTAGGTAATGATAATTGGGAGAGAAATATTGCGCAATTTAAAAAAGAAGATAAATGATGTATATATTGAATACTTAATTCTGCTATTACCGAGGATAAGAAAACACGATTCACAAAAAATATGCTTCTGTGCGTCAGATAATCATAATACATATTTGCCCAAAGTAACAATACAGATTATTTGAATGTTATCGATACTTTTTTATCTTAACGTCTGTTTGTTATAATAAGATTCATAATTCCATAAGTACGTAATTTTGGCTATGACAGAATTAATATATATTTTTATAATCTTAATATATATTTTTATAAGATTTATTCCAATTCACATTTGCACACATTCAATTCACATTCAATTCATATTTGCCGATAAAATTATTTTTACGCGTTTTTTACTAAATTTATAAAAACACGAACTAATGAACTGAGTTCATATTTCAATTATTTATATTTCATTCACTTAATCCACATTTGTATCAACATTATCTGCAGTCTTATCTAGACATTTGCATGCCGCGAATGCGTGTCGTATGAAAGAGAAATGTGGTATTTACAATTTCCAATACTATACTGAATAAATTAAAAAGTTCCTCCTATCACTACGGAAATAGTAAACTACATTTCTATTTGTCCATTCTAACTATTTTGCTTAAAATGTGTATTCCATTTTTTACATTAAGTATTAATATATAAAACTATTTCCGTATCCGTCTGAAATTGAAGCTTAAATAGGGGGACGATTTCGCCAAATTACAACCCTGTATAAAATAGGTGCGATTTATTGAAAATAAACGGTATGACACACATTAAGCGATATGTGGACGAACTCATGAACACTTATGTAAGCGAAATTTTGTCGGCTCGTAATCATGTCCGTTACGTGTATACGAAGCTCCACAATATAACCGAAATTGTAAAAACAGTACAAAAACATAACATAAACTCGATAATTTACTCGGACATAGATACATTAAAAAAGGTCTACACACAAATATGTAACAAACTAAAATAATATCACGATACCATGTATAAATAAGAAAACCAATGTTTTGTATACGTTAACAATACGATGTCACTAACACACGTATGTGAGTACTTCGTACATACGTAACTTGTACCTAACAATTTTACCTTCATCAAATACAGTTTAACATGTGCAAAATGATCGAAGCATAGTTGCGCTGACGGTTCTAATATAAAAGTTGAAATCATTGTACATATTACATAATTCTCGATTACATGTGTACTGTATACCTTGCACATGACTCTGGATGTGTATACGTATAGAATGACATAAGTGTTTGTCCATGAGTGTGAGAGCGGATCCACTGCTGTGCACGTGACTGAATCTCGAGTATACGTCTCTGTATAGTCGATGTATGACTAGCGGCACCGGTTGGTCGTCTAGTGAGATACATCTATATGTAGTTGGCTGTTCAATTATTCGAACGTCATGCGCGTAGTCAACCGAGTCCATCCTAATGCTTAGCAATCGGCTGTTCGCTATCGGCATTCGCCAAGCAAAGATTGTCAACGGTCTTGGTAATCATTGGAGTTCACGTCACGCCAGTGACAGCAACTGTCGCACGTCGCACATATCGATAAAGTGCACGATGTTGAATTTATTCGGACCACTTCTCGACATTCCGACGACCTACTACGGGGCGCTGCTGGGCGTTGGATTCTGCGCTTATTATCTTTTTGAAGTTGTTAAAGTGAGTAACTTGATAAATACAACTTCTGTTTCATTTTGTTACTATTTTTCCGGAAATTAATTATTAGTTACGAATCGCGCGAATAGAACAATGGAAAAAAATGAAGTATACCTTATTATGAATCATTAATAAATTGACCGATTGAGTACAGGCACTTAATATGATTTTATGACGGTAATACCAATGTACTTGTGGATTTTAAAGAAAAATGATGGGGATATAAAGTGATAATTTAAATATTATGAATGATATATTATTTATGTTTCTAGAGAAGATACTATATTTATAAATTAAACGTTTTTCTAAAAAAAAGAGGATAGATAACAGAAAATTTTAAAATAATAACTTTAATATAAACTTTTAATGTTATTAATATAAATCGTAAAAGAATAATACAGAAATTGGTATATGATTGAAAGTAAAATTGAATAATAGGTAAACAAATTCCCACGTATGAATATTTTGAAACTGAATCTAAATTTTCAATTGAATTATACACGACGGCGCGGCGGTTAGCATTTATCCGCAGACTTTTAACCTTCGTTAAATTCAATCAGCACCAAATTTAGTCCAGAGTCACGCGTCTATAGTGTCTGCCTTCATCCTATTAACGCCATTTATTGTAGAAAGATAAACTTCGCCAACACAACTTGAAACATTAAATTCATACTGAGGTTAATCGTAAGCGAACGTTATTTAGACTTTCACGGAGAAATAATTGCTACTCGGAGATGTGACTCATGATGAGGGAAAACTACAAAGTTGAATTATCAATGGCCGCATTGATAATTTTAAAGTACATTAACCTTAACCACACATAATCCATCCCTGAAAGTCTAATATCTCAAATATCATATATAAGCAACTTGTTTATAAATAACGATGAAAAATTCATATTATTTGATATGAATTACTTAAAAATTGCAATATACAATAGAAGATATTTCCTGTATATTTCATGTTAATTTAATATTCCGTGTCTAATAATTGATTGAACCATTAATTAATGGTACGAACTAAATAGATCTTTTGCAACGTTATTAAAGTTTCGTGATAATCGCATTTGATTAATCTATCGAGAAACTTCCAGTCAAAGAATTTTTTCTTATCAGTTTATTAATTTGTGTCGATATATTATCAGGACTTCCGCGATATGATTCGATTATGAATACTTCGAACTCTTACACACCCTTCATGGTTCGTACGAGCCACGAGGAGATGTACCATCTATTAATTCGACCTTAAAAACTCCGAGGCACTTGCACTGAACATATTGTATGCGCATTCGGTGTGCGCGCGCAACGCACGCAACACCGGAACAGGTAACATCGTATGTATTTGCTAAATAACAACTACTCGAATTAAAAATAATACAATACTAGGTAATCATAAACATCTCTGTATTCACGTGCTCAATTATTATCTACATACATAGATAAACATTAAATCTATTTTTGCGATTTATTGAAAGCAGAAAATATATATCTAGCAATGAGTTGCTAGCGTGATAAGAAACTAAAAATACAGAATACAAATCTGAATGTGGCAAGAAAGCAGACAAAAAAACAGTGAAATTTAAAAAATTATTCATCATGAAAAAAAATGTTCATCTATCGGGGAAAAAAATCGATGTGCAGAATATCTTCTCAGGACCGTATATTGGTTGATTTTACCTTTCTCTCCTTTTTTCATTCGATCTAAAGACGTGGAATATATAGTAATCTTAAAGTATTTACAGAACCTGGTGTAGAGATTATATTACACTTGCTGCAAACACATGCAAGGAGCATATGTGGTTTTTTTGCGGTTAAAGTGTAAATGGAAACGGACAATGTATTTCCATACATTAACATATAATTTTGTATCAATATAAACAGAACAATGGAAGAAATCTTACTTTTGTAAATTTAAGTTATCGTACTTCAATAACGAAAACATTTGTACCTTTCTATACGTACAGGATAGGTTATTCACTTAACTCAGGACCCGCGCTCGCGAGAACATTGAAGCGATCACAGTGTAACATATACGCTTCCTACTACAATCAAATGTCGTAAGCCATTTATTAGCTGTTATTAGAAGTATAATTAAGTGAGAACACAGAGTGGTTTGGTTGTCGCCGAAGGACTTTAAATTTGACGTCGCAATAAGAAGAGGACGATCGCTGAAAAAACGAGCCTGGCAAATTTTCAGTCAACGATTTCATGTTCAAGCGAACGCGGTTTTGTTTTCACATGTAGCTCAATTTTTTAATAACTGATATCTTGAATTTAGCTTGTCTGAAATGTAATTGCAATGCAATTTTTATTCAAAATCGCATTCAAATGCCACAATTGTTGTGAACTGCGTTCGAACTAGTCGGGAAACGACAGAAGTTATTTACGTTAGAACAATAAGAATACAAATCTATCTTTAAATCACAGATTTAATATCAGTATTCGACAGCTCATAGATGATTCACAACATTTGATTGGAGTAGTAAGTTTCATGTTACACTGTTGCCATTCTCAATGTACTCGCAAGCGCAGGTTCCGAGTTAAATGCATAACCCTGTACATGCAGCAAAACATAGAATTTAAATAACTTACATAAATGTACTATATACTATTTCAAGTACTATGTTATATATGTATATTAATCGATTTCTTTTTATGGAAATGAAAATTATGTTTATGGTTTACGTAACATCAACTCACCATGTATGTAACATCAAATCATCTGAGAACATATAAATATAAACAGTGTTTTCCAAAAACTGATATAAATTGTAGTATTTATCTATTTTATATCCACTATCACAGAAAGTTCATTGTGAACTTATCGATGATAATTAATCTACTTCTCTTTAAATTTTTTTTTATAAACCATTTACCTACAGTACAAGAAACGCTACTCGTGAAATAAACATTTTATTCGTTCATAAAAACTTATACATAATTACAGGAAACATCCGATAATCGTACAAACAGATCCTGTGCATAATTGCACAGTAGTCATCCCTACTACGAGCGGAGAAATAGGGGGGTGGGAGGGCGAGAAGTTCCTCTAACCCAGCCAGAGACTCGATGGTCCGCCGCAATCGAGTAATGTAATATGATCCAGCGTCAGATATTGTTGAGACAATGTATTTAGGTACTAATTCAAAAGTAAAACATTTTTATTTTTGACTTTTTTTTAATTGAACTTTTACTAATGTATTTAAGAAATTTTTCTGATGAAAATAAGACCAAACATGATATAATCTGAACTATATTTACTTACTGATATGTATTTAGTAGTCGTTTATTAAATAAGCAAATATACGCTAAATTATATTATGTCTGATGTCATTTTAATCAGAAAAATGTAACAAATGTGTTGGTAAAAGTTTCATCGACTACAAATCAAAAATAAAAATTTTTTGAGTTAAAGTTTGCAGCTTGTTGCGACCCTTTAATATTTGTCGAACGTTCTCGATTCTCAGTCCCTCTTTCTCTTTCACTCGCATTATCCATTTCTACATTCAGCAAATCTAAAATTTTAATTTCAAAAAATAGAATCGTTTCTCTATCTTCATAATTGCAACACTTGACTCCCCATTTTCGTACAGTTATCGAATGTTTCCTAAGTTTATATCTATGGAGAATTTGTAATTCGTTATTAAATTAATATATCGAAAAATATTTTCCCGTAATAGTACATAATAATTGAAAAGTGATTACAGCAGTCAAGCAACAAAAAGTTATCATGAATAAATATATTCTTTCAATTTCTTTGGTACTTATAAATTATCTTCAATCCCCTGCAGCTGCTCAGCTCTAATGTTCGTTGATCAGACCGCTCATTGCGACCAATAAGTTGATGAAAAAAATAGCAAGCCTTTTAAATGACTTTCAGACGCCTATGCTGGTATGTGCGAATGGACCATTCCGATCATTTCTAGAAGAGCACGTATCTCTAGTGAGGAGCAAGTTTTGGCCAACCCTATGGTGTTTCGAATCCAGGGCACAAACCATTATAGCAAGCCTTCTTAGATCGCGAATCTTGCCACCTATTCACTATAAAAGGTTGGTAAGTTTACGTCTAACGTTATTTCCATTTTTGTACAAAATAAATTCCCATATGAGAAGAGGAAAAAGTAGTGCAATAAAGAAAGCTTACAATTGAAAATAAAAAAAAATTATCTGACTGGTATTGAAATATTAAAATCAAAGATGTTAATTGTTAATCAAATTATTTTTGTATTAAATTGTTGATTCAAATACTGGAATTTTTATATCAGAATATTAATTATCCTAAGTAATGTATACTTTTTTCTTACGTCAGAAGAACTTATTGTAGCATGGTACAAGCAAAGATTAATGACCGCTCTTGTCTTGAAGTGCACGATTACAAGCTAATTACCAGACTCGTTTGCTTTCGATCTAATTAATCAATTGTCTCACAGAGAGATTCTGACCTTGTCGGATGGGGGTGAAGTGGCTCTGGATTGGGCGGAACAGGGATGTTCCGTTACTTCGCCCATCGTGATTATTTTGCCAGGACTCACCGGCGCAAGTCAAGCAGAATATATCAAGTGCCTTGTCTCGTCCGCAAAAAAAGTTGGCATACGATGCGTAATCTTCAACAACAGGGGGTTAGGAGGCGTAGAATTAAAGGTATAGGAACATATATAAATTTTATATAAAAAATATATATCGATCTTTCTATCATATTCCTTTATTAACTTGTCTGCTTCAGTAATTTATATTTAGTAATATTGTAAATTCGATCTATCGCAGGGAGACGCGGTCGCGAGAAAACGCGTCAACGGGAGTTGTAAATTCTCGTTACGATTGTAATAATCGACACTTATTTCGGTTAGGATAATAGGGGTGGTTGTTGTAGTATGACGCTGTGATTCACAGGGTTATAAAAATGTATATTTCCAACACTTTGTACAATCACACAAATTAGTAATTTCTAATAATTAAATAAAATTAAATTATATTAAAAAATTATATTATAATATATTATTATATTATTATATTATTATATTAATAATAATATATTATAATATAATATAATATTATAATATATATAAAATTATAATTATATTAAATAAAAAATAACTAATTAAATAAAATTAGTAGATGAGAGAATCCTTGTATATATTGACTTTGGTTGACTAGCTAGACACTTTGAGAGCCGTAGGAACTCTCAGACCTGTAGGCACTGTGAGAGCTATAGGGACTCTGAAGTTCGTTCTGATGTGATATATATAGAACTCAACTCTATCAAATTGATGAATGAATGAAAATGCATTGAGAACAAAGTCAATGGTATTTTATCTTATTGTTCTCGAGTTGTTTCAATCCTACACGTTCAGTCTACTTATTCTTCTTTCTTGGAAATTGGAATGGAAGTTTAATCGAATAATTGTACAATTTCAGACTCCACGAATGTATTGCGCTGCAAATAGTGACGATTTATCAGAGGTTATCGAATACGTGAGGAAGATTCATCCTCATGTGCCTTTGGGGGCGACAGGAATCTCGATGGGAGGGTAATGAGAAAATCTTTTCCTTATATGCAAGACAGTTGTATAAGTCTCGTATATATGTGTGTATGTATGTGTGTAAATTATTTGTTTGTTCATCGTGCTCATATCTATACATAGAAGGCACATAAGAGATGTAATTAATATATTATGACAGTATCAGTAGCGATATAATAATGTTTTTTGTTATGCATGTATTTTTTCAGATTAATTTTAGGTAATTATTTAGCACGACAAGGAGTAATGGCAAAAGGAAAACTAAAAGGGGGATTCTTGATATCCGTGCCATGGAACGTATTCGCTGCAACGAAAAGTACGGAAGAGAATTATTTTAATTTGATGTTAAATAAGTATTTGGCCAGTACACTTCGTAAGAATTTACGGCGTTTGCACTATTCTTCGGAAACCGGAATGTTCGACGTTGACATTGACACTATTCTTAAAGTAAGCTTGTCTACTAGAATTACTATAAAATATTTACTTTTAAAATTTATTTTAAATGAATGTTATTATTTTTAAAATATGTTTTCTTTCTTTATGTGATCAGAGTCAAACATTGAGAGAGTTTGATTCACATTTTACGGTGAAACAATTCGGTTACAAAAATGTAGAGGAATACTATTCCAATGCAACCATACATGACAAATTACATTTGATTGACGTGCCGTTATTGTGTCTCAGCGCTGCAGACGACCCATTTCAACCATTTCAAGGTAACTTATTATTTTAAGCCACCAAATGATTACATTAGTCGTGGTTATTTTGTATATTATTTATTTAAGATAATTTATTTATGATAGTAACCTTTTTTAATATCTTTCTTTTCGTTTAGCCATACCAGTAAAAGAAATATCAGAAACTAAAAATGTAGCTGTTGTTGTAACATCCCGCGGCGGTCACATTGGTTTCATGGAGGGTATGTGGCCAGTAAAAGAAGAACAATACATGGGTAAACTGTTTTCACAATTTTTCACCGCTCTGTTCACTACTGGTTTCGATTGTCAAATGTGATATGGAAATTAAATGAACTTACAAATTATATATCAAATGCATTCGAATCTAAACATTAATATTTGCGTTCAGGCATTGCGTTAAATCTATCACGTGCCATAATTAATCATATTCAGGGTATTGCACATGCGATGTAAATAGTACTAAGAACTATTGACTTTCCACCGCTTTTATACTAAAAAGATTTTCATGAACGATCTACGAAATATTAGTTAATAACATAATATATATAGATATAATTTTTTACAAGCACATAGAACAATGTATAAAAATAAAACGCACATATTCGTTTTTGCTAGTAATGTTATATTTATTTTTAATATACTAAGTTTAATATGAAATTTGTTATGCATATCTTATTTTCAAAATAAATAACACTTTAGTTTTATATATTTGCTTTGTATTCGGGCAAATTTGCTTCAAATTAAAGAATATAAACAATTTAAGTCGTTTGAAATAGTCTTGTAATGCATCATTCAATAATTTATTTCGTTCATTATAAATATTTCGCACAAGATTATAATAAATAAAAGTTCCTGAACAAATTAATCTGGAAAGTACAAACAAACATATTCGTTATATTAGTATTCTATTTCCAAGAGCTAATGTTGAAATTTGATTAAGTATAAGTATAAATTTGATTTGAGTCGTAAATTCCCGTTACAATTCTACGAATCGACGCCGCGAATAGATCGATCCCCTGATTTCCGTTAAGATAATAGGGGTGGTTGAAATGATATAACTCCGTAATTAAGAGTGTTATAAATTATGTATTTTCCAACAACTTCATAGAATCACACACTTTAGTAACGTCGCTGAGTATGAGAATTTCCTTCATTGGTACCGCCTTGATCTTGCTCAGATTTTGACTGACAATCTGATAGATGAAGGCCCTCGTGTTGTAATAGACGTAGCGATTGATCAGATCCGACTTTGAGTGAACTGACTCAACAGAATCAACCGAATGCCCCAATGACTAGACTTTGATTTCTTGACTTCCCCTGCTTGACTGCCCTTCCGCTCTTACATACTTACGGAGGAAAGCTCGGTATGGGGGTGTTTTTTGAACAAAGAAAATTGATTCGTTGTTCATACTTTTCGTTATGAAAGTGAGGACGAGGATCCCGTGATAATTACCAGCTTTCTCCGTAATTTGTAAGAACGTACAATAGACCTAAGAAATTTTTAGTACCAGAAAGTACCAGTTATAAACCGAAAATACTTGCAGAAATAACGGTTCCTGCAAGTTTATAAGACTCGGTTTATGGTGGGACCTTAGGTTTACTGAGGGCTTTCTATGAGTGCTTGGGTCTTGACGGTCAGACAATGAAGGACGTCGCGCGGACCTTTTCACGCGACGTAACAATATTAAAGACGTATAAATCGACATTTAAGGACTACATATTATAAATTGTGATACTATTATAGCAGTTAGAGACAAAAATATTGTTAATGTATGTTGTTAAATTTTATATATAGTTTCTGTTATACTTTATAAACAAATATTGTAAAAAAAATAAGATATCCTATATTATGTTTCCTAATTTTTTAATGTTAAATGTACGTAAAACATAAAAGTCCAATAATATATTTTATCAATAAAATCTTTTCTTGTTATTCAATATTTAATAAAAATAAAAAATCACATTATATATAATTTGATCAACATTATCACTTAATCCTAGAAGGTAGTAACGTGAATTAAAAAATGTATTTTGTTACATTAAATGGGAGAGATAGTAAATTACATAAATTTTTTATTTGATACAAAAAAGATTTTTACTATAAAATAATTTGCTAAAAAGTATTTTAGAATATTTCGAAATATTATTTTGTAATATGAACGATCATAACGTAAAAACACTTCCCATTGTATAGCATTAATGTTCTCGAATGTATTAAAATTAATTCTGTCCAATTAACTGTTAGGAACAAAGTTTTTCATTTCTTTTTCTCCGTACTAACATATTATATCCACATTAGTAACACAGCAATCAAAAAAGGATAAAATACAAAGGATTTGATCCATGGACAGAATTGTGTTAAAAGACCTGTACTTAGTATCAAATATAAGAATGTTAATATTCTTAATATATGTTACAATTTAAATTCTAAGTTCAATGATTTCACAATAAATGCTAAAATGTCTGTACTCTCTTCGATCTGAAATGAAAAATACAATGTTAATTATGTATGCATGACCAGTTAATTATTATATGTTAATACTAACCACTTTCATAGTTGGTTTTCCACCACCATGTCCGGCTTTAGTCTCTATTTTAATTAGTAAAGGATTCGTTTGTTGTGGTAATTTTCCCAACGTACACTGCAGAGTGGCGATAAGTTTTAGACTGTGTAATGGTACTACTCGATCATCGTGATCGGCAGTTAATAATAATGTTGCGGGATACTGTCCATTCTCTGGGATTCTCACATTATGCAACGGGGAATATTTTAAAAGATTTTCAAAATGTTTTGGATCATCCGAACTACCGTAATCAGATACCCAAGCAACACCAATGGTAAATTTATGGAAACGTAACATATCCATTACCCTGTACGATAAATGTAAAACATAAAATATAAGATAAAATAGAAGATAAACATTTTTTTAATAAAATTAGCATATCGACTTACCCAACTTGAGCAATTGCAGCACCAAACAGATCAGGTCTTTGATTTACGCATGCAGCAACTAATAAACCTCCATTACTGGCACCTAAAATACTTAGTTTCGAAGAAGTAGTATAACCTTTTTCGACCAAATATTCAGCAGCAGCTTGGAAATCATCAAATACATTTTGTTTGTTAAAAAATCGTCCCCCATTATGCCATTTTTCTCCATATTCACTAAAATACATAATAAAATATTATATATCAAACACACATTCGACTAACGTCGTTGCTTACTCAACTTACCCGCCACCACGAATATTTGCCACGGCAAGTACTCCATTTAAATGCTGAACAAACACCAGCTTTGTAACGCTAAACGTCGGTTGAATGCTAACATTAAAGCCTCCGTAGCCATATAATAAAGCCGGCATGGAACCATCCAAAACTGCATCCTAAATAAAAGATCCATTATTGTACTTCTTTTAGTATAAATTTAATGAATTTAAACAATACTTACATGTTTCATTACTATAAACATTGGAATCTTTGTACCATCTTTGCTTGTATAAAATATTTGACTAGTCTTGTACAAACTTGGATCAAAATTTTTTACTTTAATTTCGCGTAGTACCTATAAATACATTTATATATGTACACGTACAATTCTTTTTAACTTTCTTTGAAGTTACGTTCCTAGTAATATCACTATTATTTGTGAAGTTAATACTAACTTGTGGTTCTTCTTCATTTTTCAAATCAACTCTGTATATGATGCCAGGAACTAGAAATGATTTGAATTGATAAAATATTTCAGAATATTTTTTTTGCCCCGCAAAATTAACTATTGTACCAACATCAAGTGGAAATATTCTAAGTTTTTCACCACTTGTTAAACTGTGTAATTGTAAAATATTCTACAAAAAACAAACAAGATTAACGATATCATAACTCCATTTTTACTTTGTTTAATACTAAATTTTTTCATCATAATGTTATAATCTTTTGTATTTGTTTTGAGTAATATTAATTCATGATTACCTTAACATCTGCAATATAACAAGCTACAAATTTATCACCATCAACTGCACATGCCCAATCTAATACATTATCAGGATGTTCTGGTAAAAGATCAACCCACTTTTCTTGCTTATAATCCAATAAATCTATAGCTATTAACTTGTAATTCGGCGCGTTTTTATTTGTCCGAAATATCGCCTTGGTATCATCGTTTGTTACATACTAATTAGGAAAGAAAAAGTTAAGTAGTAAAAAAGATATTAAAAGTAAAAGAATTCATGCTACTAATATCACTAACTTCATAATCAGCTTCAAGTTTGTCAACTACTTGGGTTAATTGTAACTTTTCTGCTATTTTCTTCTCTGGTTTCAATTCAGTAAAGTAAACTAAATTATCTCTACAATCTTTCACAGGTGTAACGATTAACCATTTTCCACAATCAGAAACTTGTGCGCCTCTAAAGATAGAGAAACATATGCAACAAGTGTGTTAAGTAATATTTAATTAAATATGTTTGTATGGAACACATAGGATGCAATCGTCATATTTACAATTAATCAACTTTGTTAAAACACATACATAATGTATCACTCACATCCTCCATAAAGGTTCTTCAGGAAATTCAACTACAATGACATCTTCTGACTGAGGTGTACCAACAATATGATAGCATAGCTTTTGATCTCGATTACCTTCTGTTTCTGAACCATCAGTTTTACCTTTTTGATCTGGGTAACAACCATAAAAGATTCCGCGATTGTCGTGAGTCCATGTTATTGGAGAAAATTTTACTTTTTCCAAAATTTCTGGGTATTTTTCACCTGTATGTATTATTTAAGTATTGAGACAATAAGTCATGTAATTAAAAATTCTTTTTACAGATAAAAATGCAAATTGTACCAGTTTCTGTATTCATAAAGTGGATTGTACACCAGTCAGATCCGCTAATAGATAAACCATATGCATATATGCTACCATCTTCGCTAAATTTACTACTAGTAATTGCAATGGTACCATCTTCTGAGAAAGTATTTGGATCTAAGAATATTCTAGGTTCACTATCCAATGTATCTTGTACATACAGAACACTGGAAAAAGAAATATTCATGTGTAATAATCAAACATAGATTAATATTTACTATTATTACCTTTGGTTTTGTAAGCCAGTATTTTTATAAAAATAATACTTATTTCCATATCTAGCAGGACATGAATATTTTGGAAAATCCCATAATTGTTTTAATCGATCATGAATATCTTGACGTGCTTTGCATGAAGCTAAATATGGTATGGTAACAGAATTCTGAGCATCAACAAATGCTTTAGTCTTTTCAGAATCAGGATCTTCTAACCATCTATATGAATCTTGAACCTGGTAATAAGAATGATAAAGTCTCACACTTTATATTGTTTTTAATTTCTATTTTGAATAAAATTTATCATTATGTTTAACTAAAGAGTAGAAATATATTTCGTACTACTATTAGTTTATTAAGATAAACTGTTTCTATCATCAAAGAAATGTTATTTATGAACATATTTACGTATAAACTTCATTTAAAAAAATTATCTTTTTTCTTATTCTAACCTCGACACCATGATAATTATCGACAATGGTTTCATCGCGATACGCTTCAGGATATTGTAATTTCTCCATTATTTTATGATTTTCTATGTGTTTTCGTATCGTAGGGTCCAGCACCTAGATATTTTTCGAAATAATATAATTGAAATTTTGGCAGTATCGCTGACAATTGTGTTACTACAAAATCTTACTTTCACAGTCGAAAAAGCCGATGCGCAAATAAATTGTGGGCGCTTACTAAGCAAATTCTTGTAAATACCAGTTTGAATTTTACGTGAGCAAATTTTCGTCGATATATTTGCAATTAAGAACATAGCCATAATATGTATTTTTCTTACCTAACACATACTTTTTGTGAAATATAATACTCTAAAATGCTTTTTTGTAATATTACACATTAAGTGTATAAGTGTATACGTGATTAAGTGTATAAGTGATATATATATATATATATATATATATCGTTACTTTTATAAAATTGTTACTTTTCTGAATAAACTCTGATAAATGTTTTAAAAAGATTTATATTCTTTATATATGTATTATAAATAAAGAGTAATAAAATATTTGTTAAGTTAAAGCCATCACTACTGAAAAATTATACATTATTGAAATATAAATATTAAATATTTTTATTGTATCTTCAACAAATTCGATAATACATATAAGCTACTCGTTTAAATATAGCAAATTATAATTACGCATAAAGCGCTCATCGTATCTGCTTTTCTTAAAAAAGTACAAATCTTATCTTGTTCTTCACGAAATCGTATTTCACGTATGCGATTTCTACATGAAACGTTCCAGTCAAAATTAAATTATGATTAGCTTTCATTTTAACGAGCACGGTTAAAGACAATTCGTACAATATTAGATAAAAATATGACAGCTGATATAAAATACATTTGATAGAAAACTGACAAACTGCGATCAGTTGTGTGTATGGTAAGGGCCAATAAAGATAAAAAATTTGTATCGGAGTAATTAAAAATGTCATTTATCAGCATAGTTATAAATGCAATAGTAGTATGAACGCATGATACGGAATAGTAGGGGATATATTCTTATCAAATTGGCCTTAATTACTTCTTCCAATACCATACAGTATTACTTAGCTGTTACTAGGATATAAATACGAAGCACAGCATCGTACAATAAGGAAATGTTTATACAGGTAAAAAAAATAAGAGGTATATACATTTTTAATACTCTATTTTACATAAACTTTATTTTTATTTTATTCGTATTTGTTATTTAAAAATACTGAAAAAAATACATGTAATATAGATATTTTTACAAAATCTGATACTATTTTTCCAAATATAATGTAATTACCTATAACTTTTAAACGGAATAGCATAGTTTAAAATTTATAACAAATTAATTTTCCATTGTTAACATTTTTTTGTTTAATCTAATAACAGACAGTATTACAATAAATAAAATTCACACAGAATACAATTTTTTAGCAAATATATTTATATGAAAAAATTAGCGAGAATACGGAAGGATATGCATGGTACTATTTACGAGTCTGAAACTTCGTGGGAGAGAATCGATTACGAAGAACATATACATCTGTAACGCATCATGAGCAGGTCAGCTGTATTCCCTGTACTTTGTACTGTGAACGTTGATAACCTCTCACATGGAAATTTAAGACCTCCCACTTTCTTCAACTATAGTAGGAGTTTATATAACGTTAAAATCTCCCGCTAGAGTATTCACAGTGAAGCAGAGAGTGCATCAGTGAATTTTAGCTCCGACTCGTAGTTGCGTGCAATTTATTCTCAAGTATTGTAACATTACAAGAAGAAACAGCGATTCTATCTTGGACAGAATTTACGTATCGATAGAGAGGAAGAGGTCGCCCTAGTCACCGTATACCGTTCGTACGGATAATTTGAATACTTTCCAAACTGTCAGCACACGGAGGAATGCAAAAGGACTGCCGAGATTGTTTAGGTATCCGATACCGTATTAATTCCCTGGATCAAACGTGGAAGTGGTTGCATCAAACAATTGCACTTCACGATTACCTAATTTCTATAACAGCCATTCAATCTAACTTTTCGAGATTTTGTCAATAAGGGTGCTATCTACAGATAAAAATATTAAACATTGTCAAGGCTGATTTCGTTACAAAAACGGAAGTGTTAAAGGAAGTCTCGCGAATTTAGTAATTAAAGACTGATTTCACGTGCAACGTTTCCAAGGAGTAAAAAAAAGTAGACAGTGATCTCGCTTGTGTATGAAAAATAAATTCTACTTACACACGAATTCTACTTGCACAACAAAAGGAAAATGTCTCTGATAAACACATTTATGATCACTTTCAAACGGAAACTGCAATACAATAATTTGTATCACATGTGTAAATACTCAACAAGCTTTAATGAAAAGCAGAATGATGCTAATGATTCGATTACGAAGTCAGTATTCATATCGCAAGCCACAGATGTGTTCACCAATTTAGCGTTAGAACATTGGCTCTATAACAGCTATAATTTTACGAATCACCACGTATTACTCCTATGGCGTAACGATCCGTGTGTAGTAATAGGACGACATCAAAATCCATGGATTGAGCACAACACTCAACTGGCTGAAAAACGCGGTATAGTTCTGGTTCGACGTAACAGTGGTGGTGGTACTGTCTATCATGATCATGGTAATTTGAATTTGTCCTTCTTCACGCCACGGGAACGGTATAATCGAAGATACAATCTGGACATCATTACCAGAGCTTTATATCGAGAATGGGGTGTAGAAGCCGAGGTCAATAAACGCGAGGACATCGTTGTCGAAGAGAAGTACAAAGTATCCTTTCATGTAATGTATTAAAAATACCTACATATATATTTTTTTATTCAGGGTGTTCCAAAATTACATTTTCAATGACTACATTAGTCAGTGCTTAATTTGCTGGAATGAAGTTAATTGTAAAATAATTATAAAATAATAATAAATATATATAAAAAATATATAATAAATATATATAAAATAATTGTAAAATTATTGTAAAACTTTAAGGGGCATGGGTATATGTATGTGATGTTTTATATTGCAGAATTCTTAGTTGTATATTCTAAAATTTTAATAACGTGTAACGATTTATTTAAAAATTTATATTCATTTTATAAAAGTAGAATATTCTCGAGAAAAACACTAACAGACTTTTCTTTATTTTGTACGAAGTAACATTAAAAACCCAGTTGGAACAACCTACATAAGAGCAAAGCTTTGCGCTTTGCAAAAATTTACCTATATATGCTTAACTATTTTAAAACGCAGATATCTGGTACTGCAGCGAAATTAGGACGGCCTAATGCATATCATCACTGCACCCTATTGGTCAATGTAAACAAAACAGCTTTAAGCTTAGCACTCGAGAAGAAAAAGGTATATTATTTTCAATTATGTCACAAGATAGATATTATTTATAATCACTATTAAAAGATCTATTTCTAATTACTTTCTTCAGAACATAATATGACAGAATTTTTATACTTTCTTCAAATATAATTTTTCTAGTTGATGAATATAAAAGCAAAATTTAATTTTCTTATAATTTTAAATTTAAAAAGATATATTTATTTGATATTTTTATATGTTTATTTGTATTACAGGATGGTATAGAAACAAATGCTACTACATCCATACGATCTTCAATAAAAAATTTAATTGATATAAATTCTCATATCCGAATGGACAAACTCATTACTGCAATAGGCTGGGAATATCTTCGTACTAAAGCTCTTGTTCTTGAAGATGGTGGACAGGATCTCATTCAGCGTCAAAAAGGATTTCAATATATCAATCCTACTGAGGACTGGTTTCCAGGTATATAAATATTAAAAAAGGTATTATTTTCTGTCTAATAGTTTTTAATTAATATTTTCAGGATTGGACAAATTAATTAGCGAATTTCGTTCCTGGGAATGGAATTATGGTAAAACACCGAAATTCACGGTAACACGCGTTGTAGATGTACCTACTGAAGACAACAAAGTCCATCAATTTAATTTGGTGCTAGAAATACAGAACGGCATCATTGAGGAAATCAAGATGAAGCTGCCAGCTAATTTGGTATCAAAAGATTTTAGTCAAGACGTGAGCGTAATAACTAATCTACGTGGTACGAGATACGATCATGGAGTAATGGAAAATATAATAACCGCGATCGGTTGTAAGACTGTTACGCTAAGTACGAGTCAAAATGTAGATAAAAGTAATATGATTGCCACGCAATGATTAAACCCATCGAACAATAACAATGATTGTACTTAAATTGTCGTTGTGTTCAAAACGAGAACCGAATTATTGTACGATAACTCACATTATTAGCATAAGCCTGAACTGTATATAGTTTTACTTCTATAATTCTTCTTATATTGCAATATAAATGATAAAAAAATGCGCTTTTAGTGATGTAGCTACTGATTTTATATTTTTGCATTATATGCACGTGAAAGTCGTGTTTGTTCTTATTAACAAATATTGTTAACAAAGATATATATGTATATATACGTGTAGCCATTAATGATTAGTTATTGACAATAAATTTACTAAATTTTTCATCCAATTTTCTTTTTTTATAAATAATTTTACTATTAATCTAATTATTAGTTATTGGTCAATGTAATCGTTGATGTACGATGCATAACAACAAACATATATAAGAAATATTTTATGAAAAATCTGTAATGTAACAAAAATGAAGTTTCAATGCTGAATAAATAATGTAGTGATGTGCATTTTTACTTTTTCCTGTCATACGACAACAATAAGTTACCTTCTGAAGTTATGTATACATTTCTCCATATCCGGTACCATTGTTATTTAAATTCTATACCCTTGGTGGATAGAGGCTAGGTCGTAGCATAACATCGCGATATTGAGGTGGCGGGGTACTTGGACAAGATTCTATCAAGCTTCTATCGCTACTTATGAGTCCTTGTAAATATAAATCCAGCAAAGACAGTCGTTGAGAGGTTATTAATTCGTCGTTAAATTGTTCGTGATAACTGTATCTCCGGTTACACAAATACATCCTCGACAACCAAATATAAGAAATAAATAATCCACTTGAAATACCAAGTATAAAACCAAGAAGAAGAAACCAATATACTACAGGTTTATAATCGACAACATGCGTTTGGTTTATCATTTGTTCACATGTTGACAGATTTTTATCCTTCACTGTATTCGATACATTATATTCAGTTACCGATTTAGTTTCATCAAAAAGCATACTCGCATTTGCCAAATGATGATAACTACGTGATGTTGTAGGAAGATTAATCATTTTCTCGAATTTTTTTACGTTTATTTTCTTACCGCAAACTTCGTCGAATTCGATGTTCTTAGTATTGAGATATGTTTGTAACTCAAACATAATTTTATTGCAAGACCATGGATTTCTGGAAAGAATGAAAAAATGAAAATTCTGTTTATGTTTTTTGAATAATTCTGACATATCTACACAAGGTAAGATATGTCAATTATTCGAGATGTTGAGAAGTGAATATTATTTATAACAAATAAAATGTAATGAAGTTTTAAGAGTAAAAGTTAAATTCTTATTCGAAATAATTATGTTAATAAAATAATGTGATATACATATATTAATTTTATGTGCTTTGTTCATCGTACCCCTCCAATGATAATTTGTTCAAAACATGCAATGTTTGCACGACGATGGTACTCATCTGAATCATCAAATTATTTGAAAGATCGAGACGACGAACGTGCGTGAGTCCATTAAACGTGTCTGGAGGCAAATGACTAATCTGACATGAATCCAAATTTAGTTCCTGCATCGAAATTTACTTCATCTTATTAAAAATGAAATTTTTATCGAAAATAATAATTTTATCACAGATATACATATGTTAATACCATCAACGAAGAGGATCGTAATTTCGGTACATGCGAATTGAAATTATTTTTTGATAGTATTAAGATTCGTAGATTTCTGTTTCTTTCAAAGACTTCATCCGAAATATCATGGAGTCTATTTTTCGATAGATCCAAGATCGTTAAATACGTAAGGCCATCGAAAGCATTTAGGCCGATTTCACTGATTGCATTCTTAGAAAGATTAAGATACTTTAATCTCGTCATTCCAATATCCTAAAATAATGAACAATTTCTCACTTATTATGCGCACAAGTTCACAATATTTTAGTGAAATTATTATCATAATTTGCTTCAATAAAATTTATACTCAGTTGCATATAATTATAAACAAAGAAAAATGATTTTATAAATTCAAACGTACCGCTAACTCGAAGCTACTTAAAAGTGATATCACATTATCCGATAAGTCGAGTGCTTGCATGTTGTTCGGTGCACCTGTATGTATATTGTAAAGATGGCGGCCCACACAAGAAGCGCGCTCCAAACCATACCAAGTGTCACACACACAAAACGTCGAGCATTGTTGCGTCAAAACTGTCGTCCCGCGAGCGGAGAACATCGAAATAAGTGAAATGGTTAAATAAACGACGATACTATGGGTCATGGTAATAAAAGTAAATGATAGATTTCACAAAAGTTCGTTAAACTTATTCCGTAACTAATGATTTTTGAAGTAATAGTAGAGCAAATTCACTTCTGATAGAGATTATTGCGTTTTCCTGCGGCTCGTGATTGCCCCGCCAATGTAATCTTATCTTGCAACATGACTGGATGGATATCGTGGATAAATGTGTTAACGATTGAGATACGTCATCGTATCGTCTCAATTTTCTTTCCGTTCTCATTATTTTTTTTGACAGAAACAATGTGTTTTCCGCAATGAAAAACATATGAGGCAATCTGAAATAAAATGTAGCTGGATACAATTATTTATTACCCAATATTTTTCCTTACTACTGAAACATTTTCTTGCGACGTCATGTTGAGAACTATTAGAGCAAACGGAAATTTTATTCCTTAAACGAAGGGTTAAAGAAGAGTACGATGAAAAGTAAGATATTATTTATCAGACATTATTCATCATTTTATACTACATATTTTAATCTAACTGATACGTCCCTAGGCAGAAACAACGGCATATCATAAACGGATGGTAATCAGTAAAAGAAATATTCATATCATACGGTCCTTCAAATTTTGAGCTTGTTATAATTTCATTGTTAGGATTATATATCCTTGTTATAATTTTCTAACATTTTTTGTTATTAAAATGATAACTTCAATAAGTTTCTTCAAATTGATATCCCCACTGTAGCTAATTCAGTGATTAAAACGCAGATTTTATTGCCTACACCGTAGAATACTCTCCTGTGAAAACATATGGAATTCGTGCATGTATTTAAATAAGATATCAAGATTGAATAATTTTTTGCTTTAATAAGGATGTAAATTTGATGCATGTGTGTTTATTAATAGACATATCTGAGTATGAATAAAAAAATAATAACGATGAAACCAAGCAATGTCAAATAATAAGATTTATATTACCATGTTTTTAGAAAGATAAAATTCCTCAGTCTGAAACATAATTGAAAACACAATTAAAACGTGATTTAGTTTTTCTTATAGAGTTGCTTTCTCATGATCGATACAGTGAAAGCGTACTGTAATCTACTTGTTGTACCTCTTTATTTTCATTTACTGATTCTTGAAAACCGATAAAAACCTTCCGTAAAAATTCCGTGCGCCTTCTTTCATTCGAAATTCCCCGTGTGGAAAGCGTTTCCATGTGAACGCCAAAACGTGGATAGCGTTAAAGAGGTGCATTAATATAATACAAGGATGACTAAGTCTCCATTACATTGACAGCGAGAAATAACATTACAGCGCATATACATGGCGAACATAATCGCGCTCCTTTATGCGATGAAAAGAATGGCAGCCGATGACAATTAACATGTTACTCACTAGCCCTTGGCACCTCTTCGAAGTTAAACGAGGGGTAGCATTCAGTGAGCTAACAGTGTAGAGTTTATTGCGCAACATCCACGGAAATAAATCTAGGATAGGCTGCTGAGAACGCGTGGACCGCTGCCTTCTATTCGGCCTTACCATCCCTCCCCACTGCCCCTTGCATCTTCCGGCCATTTTCATTGCTCGTCCTCCATGCCGCCATGACAAGCATACGGTATGGCACTGCAGCTACCTCACCTTTACCGACCACGCCGCATTTATCGGCGTAATTACGTTTTTACCTGAAGTCAACTTTTCATCGATGTACCTACGACTCTATGCTGCTCAAAATCACTCGGAATGGACTAAAAATCACAGTTATCTATCGGTTTGCGAAAGCTACTACGAATTGGCCAACAAAATATATCGCTGCTCTCACAGACTATCCACTCCACTGTGTTTCGTCACTAGCGCCCTCAGCTGACACGAAGTACTAATTTGACACTGTTACGATTAAATATTGAATATATGACAATTTTGCATCACAAGGCAGGATATCGTATAAGAAACAGAGAAATAATTGTAAAATATTGAACTTTTTATCGAATTGAAATTACATGTTTTTAATTAGTTTCATATATTTGATAGGAAGAATGAATTTGTTCTTTAAATAAAAAATATAAGGTATACACTGTTTCCGGTGCAATGACAAGCTTTGTAAATAACTTTGTTGGTGATGTTCTCTGTGACACATTCCCTGACGCTCGACTGCCATGCGAAAGATATTTCACTCAATGTGTGTCGTCACCGACCTTCTCAGCTGACGTAAAATGGCCGCCTTCTACTGACAGCTGAACCATAAACATAGTTTTTCTCTGTTAAAACAATATTTATTGCAATGAAACGCATAACTCCCCTTTTCCTGCAGGCATTGCTTTACCAAAAAGTAAGAATCTTGAGGAAATTTAAGGTATTTCATTAAAAAGATGTTACAGTATGGTATACGAGCGGCAGTAGGAGTATCTTACGAAGAGAGGCTTCTTTGACGCGGGCTTTTGTACCTATCGGCAGACTGATCACTCGCTCCGATTTCGTCACAGGCGTTCTCAGCTGATGACAAAATGACTGCTTTGTGTATTTAAGTACCAGCTGATTACAAAACTGTCGTTTATAAAACCTATGCAAAATCGATATTTCCATGAATACTTTTAGGTTAATTTGACAAAGTAAGTCGATGGTGTGTAAGATTTCATATGAGCCTGTATGTAATCGACGTACTTTGCGCATAGAAAAGAGGGACGCCAGAAGGGACGCCGAGTACAGGCGTACGAAAAGAGGAGAGGGCTGAGAAAGTGGAAGGTCTTGATGAGCGAAATGCTTTGGCTAGGGTTCTAGTCTGCGATTTTTTCCCGTTCTTCTCGTTGTCCGGGCGGACGGCCAATGAGAGTAAGTAGGTCAGCGAGCGCGACCAATCGGTGCTCGAGGCCGAATCACGTGGGTTTGTTGTTATCTATCAGCTGTTTTTCCCGGGCGGGCGGGCGGCCGGCCGGCGCAGTGAAAGCCGCTTGGTAGTCTGTCCTCAGTCCCTCGGTCGCTCAGCTGTGCGTCACATGTCGGGTACCGCGAGTCCTACTCCTGCCCGTATACCATTGAATCGTGTACCGCTTGCTCGTTCAAGTTACCGTACAACGCCGGATTTCTACTCACCGGCAAGCGTCAGTCATATATTATGCTATCTACCGCGTGCACTCCAAAGTATTATCACAAATCGACCACGAAGTGCCTCGAACATGCGGACGGCGTGACGAATACAGGCAACGGTGCACGCCGTTTTGTTGATACGTTGAGTTCTGTGTTCAGGCCGCGAAGGCCACCGCGTCCTTCCTCGGTTTAGGATCGCATTTGCTATCGCGATTGCAATTTCACGCAAAACTGCCCAATCTGTCCTCGGCGAGTTATCACGGAACGATGACCTAAAGCAACGTGTCGCAGTACGGAGTTTCGGAGACGTAGGAAGAAAGAAAGGAAAAAAAAAAGAGTTGAAGCTACACACGACGAGTAAAACTGGTGTTCTAGTTTCCGGGAGTGTTTTTCCAAATATTCATTCGAATCATAAACATAATATATCAATCGTGTTTCGATCATCTCTTATGGAAAGTGTCGAACTGTTGAGTCGCGCGTGACATTATTTCTTCTCTAGTGTGATCCGAATTTGTTTCCGGTTCGTGCGCTGCATCTACGTACGTTTTTTAACGTGAGTTTCGCGAACGGTAGTCAAAGAGTGAGTATTTAACCACGGTGCAAATGATCTATACGAGAGGCAAATTCGCGCGAGATACTTTCGAGAACGATTCGATACATGGTATTTTGTTGTGAAGTATATCAGTGTGTTAGAATCCTCGTTGAACGTTTCAATCGATTTATCGAAGTGATCGAAACGAGAGCCGAGATCGTTTAACCATAGATAATCACGAATAATGTCGACGGGCAAGAGGCTGGCGAAACGTAGCATAATCGGCACCAGAGTGTGTGCTCCCGGCGAGGACGGGAAATACTACAGTGGCGTCATTCACGCCGTAAAAACGCCGGCGTCAGCCGCGTCCGAGTCAGGCCTCAGCATTACACCGAAGACTCGCTACTCCGTGCGCTTCGATTCCGTTCCCGGCGGCCGTCCGCCGAGTCCCAGCACCGAATACTCTGATCGCGATTTGATCGGGCCTGGTTTCGGCTCTGTCACCAGCGCGCATCTCGTGCCCGGCCAGAAGGTCTATCTTACGTACAACGGACGGGAAATTCACGCAGAGGTCACGCAACATCGCGAGCATCTCGACGAAGTAGACGTGATAATTGTACCGAACGGCCAAGAGGTGAGTGAGTTTGGGAATACCCATTTTGTTCTACTTTCCCTTATTTCTTCTATTTAATTTTACGTATTTCGGGTAAATAGTACATCTTTCCAGAGTTTTCAAAACCCGTATTGGAGTAACTCTCGGATGGCGGATGTGACGCTAGTTACTTTTAAGTTCGCTTTCTTGTAATCTCTGACGATAAGTTTATTGGGTAGTTTATTTATTTTGAAGTGACAATAATTTGGTAAATTTTATTTTCGAATAATCGAATTAAATAATTTTATATTTCTAGATCAAATTTCTAATTATCAGATTTCTATCACTAACTGCCAAATTTTATGTTCAATATGAAATTGATTCAATGAGAATTGATATTGGAAAGGGAGGAATAGGTCAAAGTTTCGCTCTTATTTACATGTATGTATAGTACATTCCTTTTTCATTCTCGGTAGTGCTGTGTATTACTGTATATCACATACTCATATGTTACAAACATATATACGCCGTATATACATACGTTTAAAGAAAAAACGCACAAAGCATTGGCGGGGCACGTTAGGCATAACGAGGTTTGATACGTCATCCGTACCGCCGCCGGGTCTCGTTGCATCGGAGCACAGGTTAGCGCGCATCAAACTCGGCGAGCGCGCATGCGCATAGCCAGGCTGTTCCGCCGAACGCGATGTTCGCGATGTTTTCAGAGAGCGAGAAAAACGTATTCTCGCGCGCGATAACACGCCATCGACAGTACCGATGACATACTATGACGAATTGCCACGATGTTGCGTTTATTCTTAAGGTACAGACGATAGATCTTTGACAGCTGGGCGAAATCAAAGAAAAGGTAAGAGAGGAAAGACGGAATGGCACGTGACGATGTGACAGCCGGCTGTTACCGGGTGGGTGTGTGCGTGCGTGCCGTTAATCAGAAAATTTAATTTTCGTGACCTCGTTCCGCGTGCAGACTGTACAGTGGCTCTCCTATTTACGCGACGCGCATGAGCAGGGTCACTTCACTCCCCTTGTCCGCGTGCGGGATAGAGACAGGTTTAGAAGAGGCAAACACGTTACCTCTATCTGGACACGAATGCCGCGTTGTGAAGCATAACTGCCACGCACAATGGAATTCGTTTCTCCGATTGTCGTCGATCTAGCGGATCGGTAATCGAGAATATTCGAGAGTAAAACAATGTCTGATCGTAAATGGGTAGGGGAACCGATGGAAGGGGAGTATGATTTCCAGCGAACGAATAACAGGTTAACGAATGGGTTAACAGAAGGAAATGCCTGCGTCTCGAGGCGCATCCGCCGCCCGATATTGGAGTCACACGATACACGAGACCGATGCCAGTCCGTCGATTTTCGACACGCCTTTCTCGAGTTACGGCCAGATAGAATCCGCGAAGTGGCCGCGCACACGCGCGTATACTCGCGTATACAGTTGCCGAGAGCCGCAAGAGTTTTTTGCAGATTCGTAGAAAAGCGTAGCGAGCGCAACGTAATAAATACCCCATAAAACGAGGGATAGCGCTATTACGGTCGGTCAGGCGTGGCAGAGAAGTATACGCAGCCTCGATACCGCTACGTGGGCGCGGTTAGATTCGTAATGAGAGGCACTGGCGTTCTCTAGCTTGCTTGTCCGTACAGCGAGGCTCTTTCGCGCGTATGTATGTATGTACGTAGATGCGGGAGAGGTCGGTTTTATGCGCGAAGCCAGTACGGTAGTACTGGCCCGTGCACCGGCTACCGGTGACCCCACGTGGAACGCATTAGCGCAATATCTTTCTACCTCCGTTAGGTAGCTCAGGCGTGACCACGGTTTCATTTCGTGGAAACTTTGCTGCGCGCTCGCGAGCGCTCATGCTCCACTCGGGGGAAAAAATAAACCGGATCTGGTCAGACCGAAGTGTCCGGTTCCGATATTTTTGCGCCCCGCAATATGTAGTTATGTCTGTTTTGCACGAGTTCACCGGAAAATCGGCCTGCCTTACTGCGGTGGCAAATGGTCAAATTGTCGCGTTTTTACTTAACAACGATGTCACGTAGGCTAAAGACATGTTTCCAGTAGATGTTTAGAATGAAAGACTGACACTTAAAATTCTTCGAGGAATAGTTGGTTTTTATTTGTCAAATTTGTATACATTTAAGGGTATGTGTATTACGATAGAGAATTCATAAACAAAATTACGCTAGAAAATTTTATATTTCGGTTTGGGTACTAAATGATAATTTTATTGTACTATAACTTATTTATGTAATTAATTAATTTTGATTAAATTGGTAATTTATTAAATCAAAATTTTTTAAATTTACATATCTCTTGATGATTTCGACAATGGAAAAATTCTGACAATGGAAAATATGAAGCGGTAGCAGAAGGGGAGACTCATTATAGGGTTAAATAAAAAAATAAACCTTTCAACACACGTTTATTCTTATTTGAAATACATACATATAGGGCAATTATTACTACATTCAAGAGAGAACTGAAGTTTAAAAAAAGGGAACTTTTTCTTACGTTAATACTCCTTAACATCAACGAAAGCATAAATTCTGAATGAAAATCGTTCAGGTCTTGGTTTCAACGAACACATTATCGCCGGCACGTGATAGTAGTAAACTTCAGAGATTCATCTTAATCTTCTCGATCGCAATTATGATTATTTTTAATCATCGTATCCGCGATGAGATATACGTAACAGAGCGTGTTTTTCGTGTTCCTGTCTTCCTTAATTCACCGTGATCATCTGTAATCTTTAATCGCCATAATTAATCCACCGATGTAGTACTCTGACGTAAGTACTTCCCCACATCGTTACCTGTTTATACATGCAACACATAAGCGAGCGTACATGGCTGACTTTTAGTGACGTCGAAGTATTTACCGAACCGTGAATCGGTAAATACTGGACGGCGTTTATCTGTTAGCGCAAGTACGCGTAAGTGGTAATTTTAAAGCTTCCGTGCGTTCTGCCGACTATCGTGTACCTCTGCTTTAGCAAACATCTTGCATATGCAGTTTCGTAACGTCCACTTCGCGATTCGACACCTCACCGGTCGACGTGCCTTCTGTTAGCCCTGACAATATGTCAATAGCCATGGCGCTCGACCGTCAACTTCGTTGCAGTCCCTATTTTTTTCAAATTATTGTTCATGGCTGTACTCACTATTCATTTAAAGAATTATAAGGAATTCTAAAATTTAACAATTGATTTGCTCATTAATTAGAAATTTTCATTAATTAAGAAATATTAGATTTTACCATCGTTTACAATTTCATAGAAAGAGGAAGAAATTAGCGTAGTGTGACATTTATCGGAATATTTATAAGGCTTTACTTGCTCAGAGTTATACTACTACAAATAATCGGCAATTAATTAAACATGCATCTTACGTATTTAACTAAATGCTTCCTAGAATTTACATGCTATGAATCCCTAAAAGTATCAACTTAGAAGGTAATTTATTTTTTATATCAAGTTTTATTATATTTTCAATAAACATTTATATATATATAAATCCACCTCAAAGATAGTGTTCATATTTTGATTTTGCTATTATTCTAGCACATCTTTCTCTATCTGGATTCCAAGTACCCTATCAAACCGACATGATCGCGCAATAAAATCGCCTCCTTACAAATCCTCGCAGCTATTTCGTCGTATCTCTTATCGCGGTCACAATCGTCAAACTCGCTCACTCTTCTGTCAAATTGTCCAACATAATCACTCTTCAACCAACATGACAAAACAACCGTAACCGACAAAAGTTGAGAATCACTGACGCGTGCATTTCACTGCGACGAAAAGATAGCACAACATTGGATACGTGGTAATACGTTCTACTGCGGGAGTGCGTTTCGCCGTTAACGGTGCGATCCATCGGGTCTATCTACGGTCACCACGGAAATATCCGACCTGCGGGGCGCATTCGAAATAATGGTCGCGTTTAACGGTGTCACTGGTCACCGGCACAGGCGTGAGACGATTGAGTAAGAGATGGCCAGTGTGTGCGCGCACTTCGTGCGTGGATCCAAAGATAGATATCCCGGCACAGGCTTACCAGACCTAACTGGCCCGACTCTATATACATACATACATAGAGGCGCATCCGCACAACCGTTCGCGATGTAAACAAATGTCGGTATGCGTACAGGCTTGTCTAGCAGTCTGACGTAGTTACGCGGGTGTTTCCTTCATTCCACGCGATCGTTCGTGTTATCTTGTAGCCACTGACGCTTTTGGAAATACGCATGTTAGTTTCGATGCATTCTTGCTTTTCTTCTCTTATATTTGCTTACCAATCGCTGTATGCGCCGGGGAATCCAGAACGTTTTAATTTTTCTGCCATACAGAAGAAACGTCCGTCCAACAGCTGCCGATAGCTCGATGAGATCCGAGGTTATAATTCATTGCTCTAGTTGTTCGGGCCACGCTCAGCAGCAGGTGGTCAATCTCTCTCGATCTCTCTAACCTCGCCTCTTTTCGTCGCGTGCTCGTTCGATTCGAGGTTACGAACTCGACCGAGGGAAACTGATTGTAAAAGGAGTTTGATTGAGTATATAGTATTTTTATCCGCCACGTTTCGAATATTCTGGTTGTTTACAGTTTAGTCGAGAGAGGTTTTGCAGGTTCGATTAAGATCTACATACATAAAGCTGGTTTCAAACATAAATTGTACGTTTTTTTAAATAGTTTATAAAAATAGCTTACCGAGTGTGAAGTAGATGGAATTAAGTGTCCAAATACTATTTAGACTGAAAAACTATAGTCGTTAGATTTAAGAATAAAGTTAAGTTCCACATAATCGATATCAGAATATGAAGTTAAGTTCTTCAAGATTCTCAAAGATCTTGTTGCATAGTTTTAAAAGTATGTTGGAAACAAAAGTATGTTTAAAATAAACAAGTGGGGCGTAAAAGAAAGGTTCCATGGGATATATAATAATGGCAAAATTGTATCATCTTGTTTCACGGGCTGATTTTCTTCGCGTATTTTTAATTTGCTAAACGTCGCGCACTGTTGCGGCGCGGCGTGCCGGCTCGAGCTGCCGCGCAGGCGCACAATCGCAGTATGGGCTATTTAAAATAGTATTCGAACAGGCCGGAATGTAAAGTGCACAGTGCGTGCTCTGTTGCACGGGATTATGTCATATGTGCTTGTACCACTTTGCCGGTAAATAGGTTACGCAAGATGGATCACGGATGGTCACTCTACATAAGTATTAACTTATAGTCATAGGCCGGCTGTCCGGCCTCCGTCGCTGTAGCTGTCCATAGGTCCTATTCGACAATTCGAAACTAGAAACGATACATACTGCATTATAACTTTGCAATCGTAGCAGAATTATACGTGATATAAATTATTTTTATATTTTTAAATGAAAAAAATTAATCTTAAGGTTCGGTAGAATACAGAATTTATAATAGAAATCATTAGTTTGATAATAGCAGATTTTAAAGTACTCGCTTCTCCGTTTTAGATTCTTTATCTTAATTTATGTAACTCTTTTGAGATCTATATATTCTTGCCTCGTATTTATTACCGAGTGCAGAATAACAGTCGATCTTAGGAAAGGTTGGCACGGAAAACGAACATCTGTTTAACATCGTTTCACCAGCGAAAATCGAATATGCATAAGAGCGCTAAAATGCAGATCAGTATCGAAACTAGGAGTAAAATCGATGCTATTAGTTGTTACGTGGACTGAATGGTTAAGAATCTACCATTAAGTGGAAAGAGGAAAAGAAAAAAGAAAAATTCCATTCTCTTTTTACGAACGTTCAATTCCCTTTCCACAAAAAAACACAGCGAAACCAAAGTTATGTCATAATTTCGGACGAGGTAGCGATCAGCGTTTACCTTTCTCTTTGTAAAGAGTGGTGCGAACTTGATTTCGGGTTTGGAAACAACATGGCGGTTAGTTGCGCCGATCGACCGTTGGAGGCACTGTATCCTAGCCGATCGCTTATAAAGTCGGTCATAGAGTTTACAATGCAACGCCTTCTCTCTGTCCGGCGCGTACTATACAAATGTCTTTCTACCTGCTTTCCCCCTCCCTCTTACGCTCCTTCTGATTTGGTTTACGGCGATTGCGACTGTGTCGCAATCATTAGCACGTCTGAGTACAATTACCTTGGATATTAGAACAACTCCATGCCACCCGGTGCAATACTTATGCATCGCGTACGATCGCTCACAAGGTTCCCCTCGAAATGGGCGCGTAGTACGCGCGAGACGTGTCGACTTTTAATAAGTTGCACACGCCGACGTGACGGTATGGAATTGCAAAATAGAACGCGCGTGCCGGTATGATTACCCGGAATCATGGTTCTTCAATACCATCCGAGTAATCGTTGCTACTTTGCCCACGCTCCTCGATATGCGCCGACACTCTCTACTGTTATTTAAACAGCGTATTGGCCGTGAACGAAATTTCATTGTCCGCGTGAAAGTAAATCAGCATGCCGCTTGAAATCCGTGCCAAACTGCCGTCCTTGATTTTCGAATCCGACACCCGGAGTTATTTGGATGGATAACATTTTAATTGTTGTGGTAAAAGTTGACGTTTCAGATGCACCAGGAGTTTTTTCTCTTTAGATACTTGGAACGATTGTTTGCTTGTTACGAAATTGACACGAAGTGCGAAATCAGCTGATCGTAGGCATAACGCGTGTAAGTTTATGCGTCTTCGCTCCCACCTGATAATATTGGCCGTAAACGAGCTGCACTGACGTAACAATGCAGCACGCGTCGTAAATTATGATCGATAATGCAACCTTGCACACGCCGAGCTAATATATGGTTGAATATGCATCACCCAAGTCCTCTGAGACTTTCTAACAGTTTCTGTCAATAGTACCGCGTAAGAAGAGCACTATGCGTGGTATAACACAATGTAGATCGTCACAAAGTAGTATTTACCTTTATTATCTAATCCTTTTAACCCGTTATTTTAAATCAAGCAATAGACATCTATGTACGAATCGAATAAACATTAAATTATCCTGATTCTAATTTGAATTCTAATTTAATTCTTAAAGAACAAATTCAAATAGTAGAATATAATATCATCTGAATCTGTATAGCGTATTTTCGTCATCATCGAGAAGTGTGACATTGCATGCTTCGATAGTGCTGGCCCTGGCGAACGAATGGCCAGGGCACGAAAAGTTGATGCGCGTGCCATACTGCATAGGACGCACGAGGACGCGAGGAAAAGTGGCGCGTATCTGCTGCACAGAGAGAAAAGCGAGGTCGGGCCTTTCTCAGAGAAGTAGGTCGAGAAGGTACCGATCGTGCACACGAACGCGTGCTGCGTTCCACGCGCGCGAGATTCACAGGAAAGGTATCGTGTTCTGTTCGTCCCTGTGGCAAACGCGCGTGCAATACATACATCCTGTCGGCTCTCACGAATGCGATGGTGTATTGGGAAAACGGGAGGAAGAGTTCTCCCGCATAAAGGCGTCGATTGAACGTGCTCGTTATGCTGTTCTTATTTTTTGCTACTTTATGACTTTCCAGTGTACCGCGCTTCCATCTATGTGGCAGAAGATAGGTGGTCTTTCGTATCACCGATTCCATGTCATACACTATCAAATACCTAATTGAATATGGGGACTTGGATGATTTAACGAGACAGCTGAATAAGTCACTCCTACGGCCGAGATAAAGCGTGTTCAATTATTTACACGCTGGAGATAAAATAAGCAATTATTAGTTGGATGATCTGACCACTGATTGAATAATCAATACAAACATACTGATTACACCTTTCTGTTGTAAAATAAGGCGCTCGCGTGTGGGTATCTATAGAGGTTTCGAAACACGTGGGACGATGCGATCTGCTCTCGGATATCGTTTTGCCTCAATTGGGAAAGATTTCTTGTTTAAACTATTCTATCGATTTCCAAGTGAGAACCAATTGTAAAAGATACAGTCCCCACCTATTTTTTCGAATTCTTGATCCTCTCAATCACAGAGTCACTTACGGTTCGCTATCAGTCTGCGTATTGATGTGCGCGCACGCCAGATGAAAAGTCAGGTGGCGATGGCGGGCCGGTCGGCCACCGGTTTTGGTGGAGGGAGACTAAAAATGAAAACAAACTTTCGCTACGTAGAACAAGAAGCTCGGAACGTGTTCGCGTTCACGCGGTGCTGGTTAAGGCGCGTGTAAAGAGACGGAACAAGGAGGTAGCAGTGGAGTCGTAGGAGGGCAGAACGCACGGCGGAACGGGGGGATAGGTTTAAAAGGGGGCCAGGAGAGGGGCGAAAGGCGGCCACATACTCTCCGAGTAACAGAAGAGTCGAGCGTGTGCCAGCGTACATTTTACGCAACGTCGCCTGTGATATAACGAGCGCGCGCACGCCGTGTATAAAGAGAAGCCCGGCCGGCGAGCAGAGAGCGATATAGTAGTCGCGTTTCTTCACACCGTACTACGCGCACATGCGTCGAAAAGGTGTGCGCCAGAGAGCAGGATCAGCGTGGCGCGTCGTGCGCCGCCATTGGGCAGCGTTTACCCGGTTTTGCTGGACCCGGTTGAACACAATGACCTAAATGATATCGCGAACCGGGTCGCAGCCTAGATACCGCCGCGGGCCGGCCTTTTCCCGCCCGCCTCGACACAGTCGACAAACGTAGTAGTATCTCTCGCTCGTGCTACGACCGGCAGCCCCAGATTTTCACTTTCGCGCGGGTGAACGTTGACACTCTCGCCTTTCGATAACGCGCCACGAACTGGATCGAGTACTCTCTTATGCATATATGTACGTGGGTATGCGAATAGGTTTTGTACATGCATATATACGTGGATGTCTGTGAGTTTAGGTTTGTGTGGTCGTTTCGATGAACAACGACATATATAACGGCATAGTCGATGAATGAGTAAGCTCTGGTTGAACGATAAACTTTCTTTGTTTGATATTTTTTATCCGAGGTGAAGAGGGATAGAGCCAGGCTTTAGGTAGTTGAGTGGATAGTAATCATATATCGGTTTTGTTACATTTTTAATAGGGCTTATCTGGTGCGATTGCAAAAATTAACTTAAGATTTGTATTTGTTTAGGTCAGAGATTTTGGATATCGCAAAAATCAAAATTTCGTAACTCTGATTTCCTTCGATAATAAGATATTACTTGCAAGTATTAATAACATACTTTCATTTTAAGATTAAGCGAAACTATACAACTTAAAAAACTAGGATTAAATGCACGAAGCGAAACTAGAATTTAGATTAAGCATCTATATATAATGCTACGTTACATTGGAAGTTACATATCCATATATCAATATATTTTCAATATTCTGGTTTCGAAGCAAACACAATCTCTTTAAAGCACCTGTTAAGCATCTATTATACGAAGAAAATAGTTTCCACGTATTGAAGTTCGTAATTCACCGTGAATTTTTCATCTGACGATTAATTTAATACGATTCTACTACGGTTAGAAGAGACAATTTAGCTCGGGATTTCCGAATTGCCGTCGTCGCAATAGCTACGATGACTCGAAGGTAAACCCAGCCGGTCATTAGTCTGTTCGCAGTCATTATAAATCGTGTCTTGCCGTGATTCTACGGGTAAGCGAGCAAAACACTTTTCTTCGTTTGCTTTTCCACGTGAACGCCGTTACACCACGACTGCACGGATTACCGTTATCGCCGTTGCGTGACCTGCTTTTTGGTACATGCCTTCCTTCAACGGGGAACACTAAAAGAGAAGAAAGACGGAAATACCGAAGCCATCGCAAACTATAATCATCGAAATGCAGTTGTTACATTGAGTATTTTACTCTGAATTTGTAGAAATGTTGTGCAGTTTTGTTTGGTCTTGAAGTCTTTACAGATTCAGAGTATACTGAAAATTGTTTGCAATTTACGGAAATAGATATTGCTTATTCACAACGTATACGTTGTATAACTTATACATATATTCATATCGCAACTATTCCGAAAACATTTAATTTCTCCTATTATCCCAAAATAAATAATACTTCAATAATGGAACTCGCATAGTGATCCACTTAGAAAGGAAAATATTTATTATAAAGTGTTCCACTTTAAAAAAAGATTAATTTCTCCAATTAGGCCAAAAAGAAAGTTCGTTCCCCGAAACCGTCCGTGTCTCTTGTCTTCTCAGCTTTCGTATCCGAGACCGTGAAGCAGAAAGAACGTTTTCTTCTCGAGCATGTCATCGGATATGGTTCTCTGTTCAGTTTTACGAATTTACACGATGATTGTGACACAGTTGATAAATTTAAGGTCGGTATCGCAGTGCAGTCCTTCGTTTCCAAGCTCGTAAAATCCGAATAAAAGCTGTGGCGTCAATTTCCACGAGCGGCCGTGACGTTATGCGTGCACAATGACGCATGAAGAGTAGGAAGAACTGCTGACAAGAGCGTTAAGGCTGTGGACCAAGTGAGAAATTACTGATCTGGCGTCACTCATGATTGTCAGCGTTTTAACGTCACGATTTATTTGAAATAGATCGCATGTTCAAACGGAGCTCGCGAATGGATTCAAATTTTTATCTCCGATAGAATTTTGACAACTGTCGATTGATTCGTGAACTCGAATAGGGGGAATTTTTATTATTGCGTTGAGAAGACCGTAAATAAGCTCTGCTCCAATCTTCAGTTGATATTTTAATCGTAAATTTAGCACAATATATAAACCATATATAAATTTATAATTCACATTCTCCAGTTCTTATAATTGCTTCCTTAGCCAAATGACTACCCTTTGACTTAACGTTTCAAATTTACAAAACTAATTTCAAAAACCTATTGAAAATCGTATACAAAATATAGAGAATTCAAAAGCATGAAAAATTTGCTACCTCGGATAAAAAACTAAGACTCACAGTTTTCAGCTGTATTTTATCCAAGACAGTTGATCGAAACCCATTAGCATTAAACTGGTCGTAGTTGTACTCTTAGCCAACTGACTCATTGTTTGATCTCGTTTACTGTGATCTACGTCTTTTTACTGGAGCTGAACTTCACTTAGGGACAACGAAACCGCGTGGCTCGTTGTCCGACCGAGAAAAAGCCGGTTTTCGCATACACGCTGCAACATTATCTGCCAGCTGCTAATCTCTGGCGTTCGTTCCTTATTCAGTGTCGTAAGTAAGCAAGTGTCGTGAATAGCGTTACGAGGATCGTAGAGGGGATGGCTGTTGACGGTGTTGAGCAGTGACGTCACCGGTAGCACAGCTCGACACAGTGACACCGATCGCCGGTTCTACCGGGAGGAACAATCAGGCCGGCAGCAGCTGTGTACGATTCCTGCTGCCTGTAGTCGCTCACGACTGTTCTCACTCGTGCTGAACGTGGCCTGGCCACGTTATCGTTCCCGACACCCAGGAAAAATGTTTTCTGCTGATAACCGAGCCTCTGTACGGTAGCTCTCTTTGTTTCAATGGCCACTCGATGTTTGTGGTCTTTCTTAGGGAACTTGTTCGCAGTAACTCTATCACATCGGTCTCTTTTATACGTATTTTTTCATTTTTTATTGTAAATGAACTGATCTTTCCAGGAACCGTTTCCTGCTTGCTTCAAAAGAGATTTCGTTTTTGGCAGTGCTGTTAAGGAAGTTTCTGGAATACTTTTGTTGGATCTTTGGACTCTATTTGTTTGTAATTTTTCTTATCGATGTTGTGTTCTTCGTTTAATCCTAATGGCAATTTGATGCTTGAGTATCCATTTCTGCTACATAATAATTTCTTAGCTGAAAATACTTATCACAAAATTGTTAAGTAAAAAATTATAGTAGAATGCAGGCAATAACTTTATTTATACAACGAGAAGTGTTATGAAAGAAGTTTCGCTATTTATCGTTAAAAAGCCTCGTGTAACTAGTGTGCATTTCAATGCCTACTTTCCTCTATACATATAAAGTCGTCGAATAAAATTTAATTGAAATAGCCATTCCACAGACTGGGTATTTTTACGAACTTCTTTATGACTAGAGATTACAACTAGTACGGTTCGATTATCTAAATTACAATTATTTAACGCTTGGACGGTTTATTTAATCGAAATTGACTTTTAATTTATTTAAAGCGGAAGCAGATAAAAATTTGATAATGAAAAAGTCCGCAGCCACTAGAATAGCCTTTTATCTGTATAAAATTCTCATCTGCGAAACATCTTTTGCCTTGAAGTACATATATTTTTGGAATAAAATTAACTTCTTCGTTTCTGCTTGTTTAGTTGATACAATAGTATTGTTCTTAATAAGAATCTCCTAATTATTTCATGACGATCTCGATGCTTCTTGAACTACCATTTGTGTGTTGTGAAAAATTGATATATATATATATGCTTTATCTTGACAAGATAATTCCCGTTACGAAAATTCGTCGGCGGTTGTTCGTTTTCGCTGTGACGACATAGCTCAGGGAAACGAACGAAAACTGTGAATTAAATCGCGGAATAATTTCCCGCATCTTTATCGTCCTTCGCATTTTATCATCAACAAGCTCGTAATTAATATGAAACGTATCATAAGAAATTGATATATTTCAATATGGTATTTTCCTTGTTCACGCTTCTCGTCGATAATCTAGATATGATTTCATAGATCATTGTCTTCGTTCCTTCCAATCAAACCTACCAAGGCCGTCTTTTGTATAAATCTTATCTAAAGCTACGACGAGTAATCAGCTCGAATGCGTCGTCGCTGTTCCTTTCTTTCTTTACTTTATTCTTTTTACTTTGTTTTTTCGTAACAACCTTATCAACCGGTCAACTGATATTCGTGAGTTTTTTTTTATGACAAAATTTTTCTTCATTCACCTTTTCTTTTTAACAAAACGAAAGGGACGTTTGCTATTTTCTCTGACCCTATCGTGCAGTTCTCGAGGAATGCATTCGCTAGAAAGGAGTTATTGTCCTTTGTTGCGATAAAATTTGCACTTTGCTCTTCCGCCCATTTCCTTGGGAACCTCTTTTTGCTGGAATATTCACCTCAAATGGATATGTATATACCCGCTCTTTGCGATGTTGTATTTGTTAGTCACAAATGAAATATTCGTTTGAATGTTTCGGATAGTTCAGAAAATAGAATTGAATATCGATTTATGCTCGTTCGTTCCGTGTGTTTTTGCTTGAAATTTTTTAATATCCTGTTTGCCAATATTCCGATGAATTTATATTCGCAGGAAATACGAATCGTCCTCTTATCTTATAATTTTATATTTTGTAATCTTATAATCTTATAATCAGTCATTCTGTCTGGCCAAAGCTGCGCATGATATCAATCTAGATTTCTACCTAAAATTCAATACACTTTTACAGCGAAATTTTTTTAATCTAATATATATTTATTTTAATCTAAAAGAACAATTTCGTGTGTCATGACCTAGTACAAAGATATATTTCTGTTCTACCTTAATCATATTTTGAAACGATTCCAGACTCGATATCTTGTTCTCCTTTGTATGTATCGCAATGCGTCAATTGGTGGAACGAGCGTGTTATCAATTAATTCGATAGAAATTTTGTTGGTCGTATAAACAGGAACGTGGTTTGACAAGTTTTCATCAATCTACCGTCGATAAAGAATCGTATCGATGAATCGACGTTACGTATGGAAATGAAGGTGACGTTGTTGATTGCCACACTGACGCACGCTTTTTCCAAATTGATTGTCAGGATAATAATATTATCTCGTCATCTCGTCAAGCACGTTTAAAGCAATAACAATAACGAGACTCGTACGTATCTCGATTTCTAAATTAGTTCAAAAGTTGTGGCAGGAGTGTTTTCGAAATTTCCGATTACCGAGCTGGAAACTTCCGTTATCTGGCTTGCGCTTTTAAACTCTGGCTGAGATGGCGCAGGTAAGGAAACGCTTTAGCAATGAACCTTTTAGTTAAACTCTGTGTTCAGATTGAATCGACTAAGTTTCAGAAAAGCAATGAAATATTTACGTACGATCATTTTTTCATGGAGATTTCTTTTACACGTGTAATATCGATTTAATTGTTAGTCGAAGTGAATACGAAACGATGCATTATGAATTTATTTAATAATCGAGTCGTATAATAACCAGATTAATAGTAAAATAATAGTATAAATTTATCATACGAGTCTGGTTTTTCAATGTAATTTTATTATTCCAGGAATGATTGTTTTTAGTAAAATATGAAGCTTCCAATTAGATATTGAGAATTTAATAATTTATCGTACCTATGACCAAAAGAAGAACCACGTAACTTTCCACGGTTTTGTTTGTGCCTTAAGTTCGTCTTTACGTGTAAAAGGTTTTCGTCTATCTATTTATAGCCTGAGAAATGTTTCACGCTTAAAGCAAATTTGTTTCCGCAGACGTGTTGTCATTATTATTTAAGAACCGTTTCACCAGTGCGCTTAGTATAATATTAACACTCTTTGCACTTTTACGTTAGCATGACTTCATAACGTGCTCAATTATCTTCAACATTAATAAGAATGTAAAAATTTCTATTTTCTGCTATCAAAGAGGAGAAATTATCGTTTTAACGTTAATGTGAACTAGTTAATTAACATGTATCTCTTTCCAAGAACACATCGTTTATCTGTTAGTGAAGCTTCTTACCTTCAATTTTATCATTGTACGTGTAGCAGAAATGTCAAAGTATAGTCACGTTTTCTTTGGATAGAACGTATCAACTTGTGATTTACTCGTATCAGCTTACTATAGTTAATCAAAAAGTGCCTCTGATCGAAAAAAATCAGGTAAAAATTTAATAAGTCTATCTATTAAACGGGTACTTGTAATTTCAAATTCCTTATGCTATAGGTGGGCTTAATTCTTTGACAGTGTAATAAAATAACAAAGAATTCAGAATGAACAGAATTTAGAAAATCTCTCTTGCTTTTCAAATCCGTATTTTCTTATGGAAAATAAAAATAATTTAAGAAATTGGAGAAATTATCATTATTTTCATTATTATCGTATATCCATCTTGGCGTTCGTGTCACCGACAGACAGGCTGTTCCCTTTTATGAATAAACCCATATTCTCGTATAACGTTTATGCTCGGTCGACAAAAGCTTCCTTCTCTATTTGAGGAGGAACAGAGAGAGAGAGAGAGAGAGAAAGAGAGAAGAAAGAGACAAAAAGATGGTAGTCGTAAAACGGTCGCACGAGAAGCCTGTGACCGAGTCGCTGACTAAGATTTCGGCAAGACTAAATTTGACCGGGGGCATAGTCCTGAATTCCCGCGGTGTCAGAACACGAACGCTTACTTTGCAGCCAGTCAATGAGCAGACGCGTAAAGGTTGCCTAGCAGTTGAACTAATCGTAAAGGCAGAGTCTGGGGCACGGTCTACAGACGCAAGGGAGGCCATTTCCTTTTTATTAAGCATTCTGAATCTTCAATGAAAATTTATTTCGACTTACACGAATACCTTTAATCATGTATTACACCGCTCGGAAAATTCAAGGTAAAAGTTAAGAAAGATCTAACTAGAGAATTGGGTTTAGATCTTTTCACGAGTTTTTAGTGTCACGAGAACAATTTTTGACAAATTCGTCTTTTCCCGTAATGAATTCCTTCGGATAGCTGTCGTATTTAATTCCTCGTTTATGCATCTCGAATAAGTTTTTTCAAAGGCCACGGTAAATATAAATTCGTTGACTGAGACAGATAGAGACGTCTAAGTTGTAACGTGAAGTTAACACGGATTCGGTGTACTGTGACAATGAATTTTCCATAGAATCAGTTTTCATGGAACCATTTTCATTTGCACGCGTGGCATTGTGTTCGAGGGAGCACGCAGCAATATGTTACTACAGCCGATATAATTATCTAACATTTCCTTGATCTCGGAACAAACAGGAATTATCTACGTGAACTTTGCATCATCGCGATGTGCGCTCATCTTCTCTGTTTCTTCTTCTTTCTTTTTCTATTCTCAACATGGCCGGGTAAATACGTAGTTTGTTGTTCTTAATATTTGTAATTGATTTGGAGCATCATTTTCTTAAAAAAGAAAAACAAGATATAAAGACAAAGAATTGATCTTTGTCTTTAGGTCTTCTCTTAATGAAAAGAACTCTTTAAAAATCTTGCTAATGGGAACGCTATCGATTCTCATTTATGGTCGTTAACGTCGGGGCGATATTAATTTCCTTCAGTTCGAGATTCTGTATTCAGTTGCCGCGTTAAGCGCTGATGCAACCCACGCAGTTTTAAGCAACGAGTCGAGTTTGTTCGGCTCTTCGCTTGGAGACTCGAATTATCGCGACGAGTGTCTCTTTTGTCCTATATTTATATTGTGTGGATTTTTGAGTCGACTTTGAACCCAAAGACATCGACGAAAACCAGACGAACTTTGTCTAGACTTATCCTGTTGACCATATCTTTAGATAGACCGAGGATAAATAGAGGAACGAACGTGTTTCAAATTGAAAGTAAGCTTGTCAAGAGAATTGAAGTATGTCTGCGGGAATGATTGCAAATATTTCCTTCGTTTCGTCTCGATTCCTTCAATTTTATAATTTGTCAATGTCAAATCTTCTACTTGAAATAAATAAAAGAGGAGTCCTTAAGCTTTCGAGCATCTACTCATTTTCCAGCGAGAGTGTAATTGCTCGTTAATTTCGATTCTGTTAAAGGATCACAACTAATCACTTAATCAACAGCATTGACTATTTGTAATTTAATTTGTTGCCTATTATTACCAAAAACAATCCTCCAAGGACTGTAATTCTATAATTCGGTTTTAACGCAATTCGATTAAGTATACATTGGTCCTATCATGATTCTAAAATAGACATCGCAAATTAAAGTAAATTAGATGGAAAATAATATGAAATTAGATACCAAAGTGCAGACAATTCGATACGATTACTATTCTTTCGTAATCAGAGATTCTAGAATAGCTACAATAAAACCAATACCATCGACTAAAAAACTTTGAATAACGCGTGCTAGATCTCTATAAAATATTGTGACACATAGATAAAATTTAAATCTCGTATAGCAGTCGTATTAATATTACACATACATTTTCACTCGTAAATCCATCTACCACTTTTAAGTGGACCTTACATACTACAGGTAATGTTTTGAGCATAAATCTAAAAGATTCTAAAACCATAAAACGATTTTCGAGTACCTGGAAACTATCTCAATCCCCTCTCGTCGGACGAATACCAACGAATACCAGATTTGTCCTTTCCCGTGTTCCTCGAGCCGGTCGTTTCTAGATTCCTACATGCCCGGTTACCCAGCAGACGTTCGTTACTCACATTCAGGTGCAGGCTGCACGTGGAACCGTGATTACGCGGTTGCGCCATTAGTAAGAACGGTCGATGACGAAGGATCGCGGATAAATCAGCCGGTTCGAAACAAAGGAATCACAGAATACGCGTGCCGTCACGAAAGATAGTGGCCAGATGAACGATGATTCCGTGCCCCCTTTAGATAAGCTGCGGATGATTCGAACGGCATCCAAGGTGCAGCTCGGTTTACTGGAACTGATTGCACTTGTTCGACGTCACTTGCGTAACGTTTCGAGGCTGATGCGATGGACGTAGTACTACGGGTGTTTCGCAGGAAACTCGTAGCTCGCTGCACACGTTTTATGATGGAAGATGCAGGCGCTTAGACCGTGGCCGAGGTGCATTTATTTTTAAGGTTGAGCGAGCTAACGGTTTTGCAATCGGTGAACGTTGTACGCTGATGTTTCTGTTTTGTGGTCCGGTTAGGCTTTAAATCGTTTCTTTCATTGCGTTTATCTATGGGGAACTTTTTAGTAATTTTCTGGTTCATTGGGTACACGGCAACTACTGTTTATAAATAGTCGATAATTTTGATCGATTTGTAGCAATACCGTATGAATTCATTAAAACGCATAAATTAATGGAGAATTAAAGGCGTATCGGCAATATGTTTTATTATTTATTTCGCTATCTTATTTATCTATGAGAATTGCAATATTTCTTAGAACATATAGCGAGAAACAATTTTTTGCTTGTTGTCATTGACGTACCTATTATAAATAAAGACTTGAATGAATTATACGAAAAATTTCTTTATTCTTTATCACTGTTGCAATGATATTTCTTTATGCCGATGAGGAAATTGATCGACTTCTAATGAATGTTTATGGTACTACAATCCTGGTATTTAATGAATATTAACACGTTCTTGTACGAGATATTATTCTTTCAAGTCGATTAAAGCAACGATTTCGTAATCGATGATCATAATACTGATTATATTTGCAACCATTATTGCTAGTTTACACTATGTTCTGGCAAATTATAAACGAATGATTATAGCGTTGTATTCTTCTAATTTTAAAATTAAAACGACAATTGAACGACACGTGATTTACTAGCCTCTTCACTAGTTATAATCTAGAGTTTACGTGTTGCATTGTTGCATTATCTTCGAAAGATAAAGCTGAAGACGAAGGATGTTCGACGTATAAATATCCTTGATTCAATAATTAATCTTCTTTCTTCATAGTTCAACGAGTGGTTTTCTTTTTTTGCTATCAGTAGTAGATAGAAGTACATCAACTTTTTCCATATTATATTACTTCTTTAATTTATCGTTTATTTTAAATCAGGAAGAAAAGCATATAAAGTCAGCGATAACCGTTGCAGTTATTCTGGAATTGAAAGCGGCTAATTAAATCACGGGTGTAATTAAATTAGTTGGTACTTTTGTCATACCGCATTGAAACGTGTTAGCATAAAATGACAATTGGAATGCGATGCGAAGTGGTTGTATGACACGAAAACAAAGCATGAGTTATGCCAAGTGGGAAAAGGTGCTGCCATTGGTAGCAAGGTACGCGCATGTCGGATGAACTGAATCACCGACCCGCAATTTTTTGTGATGGTCATAGTAAAGGTCGTTGCCGACTTTCGCTTTTGATCCGTGGATCGATCGAATCGATGGAACGCCGTGGGAGTAAAAAATAATAAGGAGTAGGAAAGGAAAAACGAAAGAAAAAAGATTCTTATGAATCGGACGCACGTATTTAAGTATCGACGATGCAAATTTCGTGCATCAGCACCGAAAACCATCTTACGATAGAATAAGTTACATCCACGTCACCATATGAAAACAGATACTGTGTACGCCGCGCGAAAATAACCAAGAAGCCTTCCTCGTATGACGTAACGCTTGTTTTTCTAATGCCTGCCGGTATAACTCATCATAATGATCAGGCGTCTTCTGTGATGCAAATCCTTATCGATGTATCTAAGGTTAAACTTATTCCTATCGTTTTTCGTCGGGGATTCCATCTTTTTGCCTCTCATATTGCTCTTTTGAAATTCTTTCTAGAAATAGCAAACGGTATATTACCATTGCAACACCTATCTACCCACTATATTTGTTGGCAAATTTCAGAGTTCTATTGTATCTTTAATATTTTTACTTCAGTCTAATACTTGTAACCTTTTCTCATATTTTTACCCAATTTTACTGTATCTAATATTTTACATATGCAAATATTTATTTATAGTAGTCTACAGTAGTGTGGTAGTTTAGTAATATAGGCATAGTCGACCGTATAAGTACTTTTTGATCTACGTCTGTGTCACTTGTATCGAGAATTGTAATTTCCGAAATTGAAGCGATTATGGATGACATCAGACGGAACGAACCTTTCCCAACATTTCCTTGGAAGTTTCTCGCGTTGGCTCAGGGTAGGGCGCTTATGAGAACTGACGTCAGGGATAAATTATCAGTCGTAACGTTGCCGGATCTTGCGAAAGGTCCACAACCACAGGGATAAATTCACCGTTTCAATTTTTCACTCACTCGCACGTTGATCAATTCCTGGACGTCGTTTTGCAAGGAATTTAGCTCTGACCCTGTGCTCGTTATCTCGAAGCAGTGTTTTTAATATTTTTCGTTAGTCACGCTTTTTATGGATGATGGGTTTGATCGGGGAAGAATGGAATTGGTCGTTCGTTATCGAGAGGCTCTATGATTGAACTTTTGATTTTTGTCTGTGACATGATATCTGTCATTTTTTGTATACTACCATATGACGACTATCGCATATTCTGTAATGAAAGTATAATAATTCTAATGCATAGAAAAAAATTAGCTTGATCTTTTCATTGGAAGTGTTCTGCCCGTTTCAATACGCTCGACGATGTTCGATCGTTATGCTAAATCCTATTGCCCAAAAAAAAGAACATCGAAGGTTAGCATTCCAGGGTTAAGCTCGACATTGAGTGACGCATAACTAACGAGATTACAGCGAGCCTCGTGGAGCTTCTGCCGTTGTCTCATTCGAGGATAGAACATCGTTTTCCCCCATCGAACCCACATATTCCAGCTGTCCTTCATCCAGATTTGCTTTTCTTGCGAAGGCTATCCCATGTTGTAGCGATCGAGCGCGATTTCTCGAATTTTCTGTTGCTTAACGGAACCCTTGAAGATGTGCAATCTCGAGACATCCAACACCGTTTCTTTCTTCCTTCTCGTTTCTTTTCCTTCGGTATTTTCTTTTTTTTTTTCAGCCAGTCACCGGCTGAAATACGTTAAGTAGCATGGTGCTAAGCTTGGCCCTCGATTAAATTTTACGTATCCCGTTAGACGGACCGAATCTCGTCGCATTCTTCGATCGAGGTCACGGTTTCGCGAACGTGGCCAGTTGCTGCGGAACTTGTTCTCCTGCTGTGTCCGCGAATAAGATTGCCCAAATCGGCGAATGGAACATCGACAACTACTAAACAGTGGTTACCGGCTCGATTCGCAGTCGCTGAACTTACGTAGCAGGCTTTAATTTCGCGTTAGTCTCGCCAGAGATCGATGAAAAAAATCGTGAAAAAGCCGCTTTTGTACTCGTGTCTCGTGGTACAAAACGCTGGTAGCTTTCGTGTTTCTCTTTTTCCGAGAAAAAGTAAATTAGCTGCTGTGCTTAATCGTGGTTAATCGAGACGATGGGAGATTAATTATATTTATTTATTTATATATACAATATTATATGTATATTATTATGTATATTTTTAATATGTATATTTTTATGAAGATACTTTTATGAATATAATTGGAAAGATGAAAGTCAATTTCAATTTCGATAATCAAACCATAGATTAATTCCGAATTAAATAGAAAGTGTATTTAGATTTTGAAACGGAGATTTAAAAACAATTTCTGTTCGATTCTGTTGTTAGATCGCTATTAATTTCTCGACTCTAAGTAGTTATCAAATTATGAATGACTATATAGAGAATGTAGCCATAACATAACGTCAATCATTCGAGTAGTAAATGTACACGTAAAAATAAGCAGATGCAAACAAAGCTGTGCAACGAAAAACATACAATTCTTGCAGTACTGATATTCAGATGCCAATACTCGAGATACTAAACTTATCGACGCGATCTGGTTCCAGTCATTTTAAAATCACGAGACATTCGAGAATTGTTTTTGTTTGCGTATTTTCGTTAAACAAACGTTGATATTTTTGGCTTAATTCGTTGACTTTCGTACCATTATCCTTCATGAATGTAAATTTTCTTCTTATGCCACATCAAATTTTCAGGAAATAGGAATATCAATGCATTTTTACGATAACGAAAATTTCCCAACTGATTTTCGAAACAATTTATATATGCCATTTACAGCGAAAAGAATGACAATTGCTATGCGGCGCAACATAGTAACATTTCGCAATTGTAATCATACAGCGCGCGATAATTCAAGAAGTCAATCACGAAGCTGTCGACGCTCGTTCTACTGGAGATTCGAGTGGAAACGTTCACGGTTATCGAGAAACAGGTGTACACTAGTTTCGCGTTGACCTTTCGTGATTACAGCCAGGGTGTTCGTGCAGGTGTTCAAACTATGCGCGATTATGAATAACAGGCTTAGCGTAACAATGACGACACGAGTCGAAGCGGTTGCTCCTACGAATTTACTTCTATTCGATCGCTTCTATTGCCGCGATTTCTCTGTGTTCGATAATTATTTCCACAGACCGCGTTGCAGCGCTACTTGAGAAAATGCTCAGTGGTTTCGCCTACGTTTCAGAAAACGCGTGGGATCGTTGATGAATCGTGCGCTGAATAAATAGTCGAGGCGATACGGTCTACCAAGCAACTCGTTGTCCGTGAATCATCTATGAGATAAATCCTGAAAATTGTACCACCTGGACCGACCTATTCCTGTTTCTTTCTCCCTGCTAATTGGCGTTGATCGTTGTGTCCACGTTTAATTGGTGATTTATCGCGGCTTACGTGCTATCGACAGTTCAACTGTTAAGGAATGTCGAGCTCGTTGCTTGACGTTTAATTTATGGCTTGGCCAGCTAGTTGAATTCAAGAATACGTACGCGTCTGATTGTCGAATGATGTTGTTTGAATGAAATTTTTATCTTCTATGTTCATATTTTGTAGAGAATTTTGGTTTACCCAGTAGTACCATCCGTAAAGTAAATTAGTAGACGATGAATATTTATGAAAATTCAAGTTCTTATAGATTATAATATTTGTAAATTGGCTACTACAATGTATCTTAATTTTGTAGTAACAAGATCCGACCGACCAACATGTAAACGCTGGAACGTCGTGATTCCTTGTGGGAAAATAAGAGAAAGGCGTAGAACAAAGTCTTTTCGCAAAACGTTTGCGAGAAAAATAAATTTGAAAATTTATCGTAAGCACCTATGGAGCTAATTCTTAACTAAACACGTTCAAAGTCCATTTTCCTGTCGATGGAGTCCTAAACGGAAAAATTGTATTGTACATTTTCCACTTATTTTCACACATAGAATGACTTCCTGTCGATTATTTATTTCTGTCCAGTTTGGAATTAGCCATGTTCGCATATATTTGATGAATTTTCAAATTCGTTTTTCTCCAAAACTAAGCCGAGAATAAGCAAATTTTACTCTATATCTTTCTCCTATTTTACCACAAGCGATCATATCGTGCCCGCTCCTCCACGTGTTACTCGGGCGACCTCTGTACATTTTTGCATACTATACGAATTTTGGATATTTTTGCACAGTTCAATTTCCTATCAGTGCATAAAAATCCGCAGTCTATGAATCACTAAGAAAATTGCATAAACGTAATACCTTACGGACGTAGGTATCTCATCGTGAAACCAGACTGCAGTTCTTGAAATTACCATACTCAACGCGTAGAAACTTAAGGTCTCTCAAAAACGACCAAATTGATCCGCTGGAAGTATCGTTTTATTCGTCGGAGTCGCGTTTACAGTTATCATTGTTTGATGGAATGCGACCTTCCTTTCCTGTTTTCGCGACGAGGCCAGCACTTGCAGAATACGCGTCTAAACCCGGAAAGGCCTTGGCCGGCATGTCCGACACGTCGATTTCGCGTTCCATCGCGATTAACAGCTCGTCGAAAATGGTACCGACGCTGCGTTATACATAAGGAGAGGTCAGCGAGGAAAAAATGTAATATATAGGCATGGAGACGGCCGCGTGCGCAGGTGTGTTTTCATTTGAGACGTTTCGCTCGCTAGTCGATTGCGAATTCCGTGGCTCGATAAAGCGACCTAATACAGTGGCTCTGTTGTACGCAATCATGCGGATTTCGAAACACTCGGACATCGGGCAGGACCACCGCGTTGCGACCACATGTTTGCAATAATTGCGCTTCTTCGTGCCGTTGCGTATACTTCTCTTCGTGATTAATTCTTTTGAAAAAATTGGAAGAGAGAGAGAGCAGGGAAAGCATTGTGAATATATAACGGGAAGAATTTAAAAAATCTTTTAAAAACATAGTTTGACTATTGACATTCACTATTTTCGGAACAACAATAAGGATAAAAACTAAATTCCATGTCATCGAGTTTCTTCACACGTTGAACGATGTCTTCTCGTTTATCGACGTCATTTGTATTATACGACAAATTTTGGACTTTCGAAAACTTTTCGAATGGAAACGGAGTAAGCTGATGATTACAGATGAGTAGACTGGCGAGGAATTAGGACGAACATGTTTTAATTGTGATTTATTCCTCTTTTTGATCCTGCTAATTTACTCACTGAGAAGCCACATTTACTATTTTTGGGACAACAATAAGAATAAAAACTAAATTTCATGTCATCGAGTTTCTTCACACGTTGAACGATGTCTTCTCGTTTATCGACGTCATTTATATTATACAACAAATTTTGGACTTTTGAAAATTTTTCGAATGGAAACGGAGTAAGCTGAGTAGAGTGGTGAGGAATTAGGACGAGCATGTTTTAATTGTAATTTATCTTTCTTTTTGATTTTGTTAATTTATTCATCAAGAAGCTTATGATTTTATTCATAAAATATCTGTAACTTTGAATATCCGTGCTAAATCTTGATAATTGCAAACATTTCATATTTATACATTTTCCTTATTAGCTTAGTATGTTAACACTTAAAGGTCATCGAGCATTTGCTGAAAATGTCACCATGCAAAAATATATATATACGTATTGCTGGCGTGCATTTTACCCATGGTATTTGGCTAAATTTTCTAAACTAATCTACTATTTCTTCTTCTGAATCAAGCTGCACCCTTTTAATCTCTAATAATGCAGGTCTTTATGTTACCAGTTCCTGCGAAGAAATAAATGACAATAATTATGCCCATAGTTACACAGCTGAGAAGAATGATAGTTCGATGACGCAAAGAATTCGTTCGAATTGTTTCTCTTCGAAATTGGTAATTATCTGTTGGTAATTATCTAAAGATCTAACACGATCGAACTTTGATGACTCGTGTGTTTCACGTAAATATGCATTGATGTAATACCAGTTTTGTTGTGGAACAGTTGTTCGTGTTGAGCTCGTTCAAAAGTGACAATGTTTATTAAAGTAGCAACATCCAACTTCCATATAGACCTCGCTTTCTGTTAATAACTCGTCTATAGTGATTCATGAATATATCTTGTCGCACATTCGTGCCTCGCGATTAATCGACTTCCGCGAAATTCCATACGTGACTTGTCTCTAAACAAATCATTTCTCAGTAATCGAATCGATCTCGAATAATCGAACGAACGCTGAAATAAAGTAATCGTGAAACGAATAATTTGATTTTAAAGTATACCCGCCAGATATTCGTTGTACGTAGCCTTCAAATTTTCAGATTTGCAAATTTCCAAATTTAACAAGACTGACATATATAAGAAACAAAAAAATAGCACGGCTAAATGCCGTACCATTGTTCACAAGCCACATTGATCAAATCCATAAATTAACAACCGGAATGAAAGTTACGACGTTATAAATCCTATATTTTTTTTTAGCTCAAAATTTACTATTATTTGCCATTTTCCTGCAACGAGTGAACTTATCGAACCAACTGTCAGTTTGCTTTCTGACATGCTCGAATGAAAACCTAGCTAACGAGAGCAGTATGTATCATCATACTCGCTAAACTTCACCAAATCACCGCGCTCCCGTTCGTTTCATTCTGCCTTTCTCCCCGATCCCTCTCACTTTTCCATTCATCGTTACCCTTCCATTTACGACATCCACCGTTTCTGGAAATTCCATTGAACAGTAACGAACCACGAATTACGAGTTTATACCGACGTAACAGATTTCAAAGCGGCGGCGGTGGCGAGTAGCAACGAGTCTGCCGAGCGAGCGAGCCTACTAAACCCATCCCGATCGCGTTTTCCATTGCACAAGTGAATTTCGTTGCCTAACAAAAACGGTTCGCGTGGTTGCAACACGATCGTTCGTTCGTTCGTTCGCGAAACTCTTTGCCGGCAAGCAATTCGGCGTCCGCAACGCGGCACCAGAGTACCTTGTGAAATGAAGCTAATGCACTTTCACCCGACATTGCGTTTCGCAACCTCCTACTTCGCGGTGAACACAAACCATGCAAGCCACCGTGTCCTGCTCGTCGTTCGACGAGAGTCATTCCCTCGAGAACGTTTCGAGAATATTTCGTTTCGATTGTATCCCCGTTGCCTAGTGTCTGGAATGGGCTGACGCGATACAATTAAAAGAAGAAAAAGAAAAAAGAAAAGCAAAAAAATTGGTGGCAAATGGAAAGAAGGAAGGTGGGGACGTAGAGCGAGATCCGGGAGAATAAAATTCTGAAAAAAAATTTCTCCGCGCTGCTCACTGCACCTAATTTCATTAATTTCAAGCTGGATAAAAAGCGTGATTTCTCTTTCCGATTGCCGAGTGGTCGATGTCGATCGCTGGTGTTTTACCGTAGTTTCGAGGAAATCTGATCGAGTTTGGATTGGTTCAACGTGGGTTGCTTTTTTTATGGAATACAAAAATTTCAAGTAATCGTAAAATGCAATGGATATGGATTCGATGTCAAGCATATTGAATCAACATTGGTAATAATTTACCATAATTTACCAGATTTGCCTCATTTCCCCTCACATCTACCGTACATGTTTTCATATTTATGAATAGGAGTGTATAAGTTAGAACGTCATTTTGCTTGGAAAGAGTTTCGTTTTGGATTTGTTCGATGCGAATTAGCAGCCATTGCTTTTTAACTGGGAACAGGATTTCTTATTTTATGAAGCGTGTAATTGGTTGCAGTAGAGTATAGAAGTTGTGAATAACAGGTGAAACCTGTTACTATCGTGTCTTGAGAGTATGTTGAACAATTTTTTACTTTGCATTACTACTAACACTACGTCACATACAATGCAACGTAGTACAGTGGAACTTTCAGTGTCCGATCTAATAAGAAGATAAAGTTGCGCGAATAAGGGAATTGCCTGACGGAAGGGCGCTCTTCTTGTCTCTCGGTCGTCATTTTATATTCCGGAAGAAATAATATCAATAATCATAGCGGGATATAATACAAACACGATGCACGATAAGAAGAATCGAGAAACGTCGATTCCAATAAATCTCAGTGACGATATTTCACAAAACACGTTATACGCATGCTCGTACATTAAATCGAAGTATTCAGAATTCTTGTCACAGGAAGAGAATCAATGTCAATACCAAACGCACGCTTAAAACCGACCTGCTGCGAAGTTTTAATTCAGAATTCCTCGTCTATCAGGCACACTTGCTCCGTACCGTGTTCGAGAAATTTTTCGCAGCGAATCGAGTCTCGCGACGTCACGAGTTTCGTGTCTAGTTATCTAACGAATTGTTACGCAACTGTGTTTTCAAAGCCAGCAACCGATGCTCGCACGTGTATACAGATCCCTTCAAATATTTGGATACAGAGTATTGGAGAAAAATTGGCATACAGATCTTGTGTATCAAAACAAAAATAGATTCCACTTTTTAGCAACTTAAATAAAATCATTAATAAAATAAAATAATATAACAAAATTATTATCGTTATTACTATTATCACTGTTGCTGTTCTTGTTATTATTCGTGGGTATATAATCATTTAGTATGCAATTCGGTTAATATCGTTCGCGATGATGAAGATGTCGTCTATTAATATTGTACCTGAAGAAGGACCGTAAACTGTAAAAATCACAAAATTAATTGGCGTTTACTAGTACGCGCAGTTAAATCGGTCAAAGGTCGTACAGGGAGCTTCTTGATGTAGTAAACTACGATTCCTTTAAAAGACGCTGACGTACTTAACTTAAAAAGAGACAATGAAAATTCATGTTCGGCTAATATCAGCTATAATAAACTTGTTCATTTAAATATGAAACGTATGCATCCCCATACAAGTCATTCACAAGCGTTCGAGTACTTTCGCGAACCTATGTACATCGTGTCGAATATTTTTCTTTCCTTGAAAATGTATCCCCAAATTGTGAAACGCCCTGTATATACAACAAATGCGTCACATCGTGGTATGTACGCAGGAGGAAGGCGACGATCCTTCGCGTAAGAATTCGGTCTTGGAACCGTGAAAAGGTCGACGACTTCTTGCACGACGACGTCGAAATCCCTTGGTCGCGTCGCGTCGGGACAAAACTGCGATGAATGGAAAGAGATAGGGCGGTAGACCGTCTTCTATCCTGTTTCAGATAAGCCTGGATAGAGCCGTGGAACGCGCGGAGGAGAAAAATCGCGGGCACAGGAGGGGGAGAAATTTGAAAGTGGACGGTGAAAGTGCGGTCGAGTGCAGCGCACGTGGCTCACGGCCAGAGAGCATGGCGACCTCGAGCGTACTTCCTCTTGCAGCCGGCTGTCCCCACTACCGTTCCTCGTTTTCAATAGATTTCCTCCTTTCCTTCGGTTTTCTTCCTCCCTGTCTGCTCCCACGTTTTCCCGGTACACCTCGATACGCTTCTTTCTGTTCTCATACGACAGACCCCTTTGATCGTCGTCTGCGTATGACCTTTGAACGTTCTTCCGTCCTCCTGCTGGCCTTTAAGCCACCGCTACGAAGGTGATAGAGTTCAAGCGGAAAAAAGGCCGCAACCGACCGACCGGCCTCCTCCTCCTCCTCCTTGCATATCGACTTTCGATAACGAGAGATCGGCCGTGTTAAAGCGGCTACCCACCAAACCCGTATTTCTGTGCTCCGAAACGTTCGCAAAAGTTTTCGTCGAAACTGAAATAGACTGTAGCGAATGAACATAGTAGGATTCTGTTTATTGCAATGGCACTTTTAAATAGTGCTCTATTAAACGACTCTTGATTGTTGGTTGAATTTATTTGTGATACCGCCAAGAGAAACGTGAACATTTTGAACAATTTGTAGCAACGGTTAGCAACATCGATGTTATTAAAAGGGAGTAGGAGAGGTCCGTGGAAATTGACATTTTCGCCGATGCAACTAAAAATATTTTGTTTCACCCTTTAAGTATTATAATAACTGCTTTGCATGTTTTATTTTCCATATCACGTCCATTATACGCATCTCCATATATTTAAATTCCTTATACCATTCACGATTTACTATTAAATCTACTACTATTACTACTGCTACTATTATCGAACGACAATTTCTAACAACTTTAACTTCTATCTATAATTATTTAAAATATTCCTATGTATCCACAATTTTTATTTACTCCATTTTGCAATCTTGCGTCTTGCAACAACATTGCCTCGAACGTTCACAATTCACAAGTATTCACAATCCTTCGTACACTTCGAAGTTCCACCGATTGAAATTCACGTTAGCCAACTTTTGCAAACATTTTACTCAGCCGAAGGCTTTAAGCCAATGAAACTAGTCTCGAGAACCTCATAGACGTCGATTTTCTTCGCCTCTGACGTCGTCGCGTTCCGCTTTCCTAATGTTTAATCGGTGTCAGTCTGGTCGGCCTTGAACGCCTCTCTCGCATGTACGCACACGTTCCATGCCGCGTGAACATGTTTGAGGGGGCGCGGGTCGAGGGAACAGTTCGTTATCAAACGTTGAAGTCTTTTGCAATTACGCGGAATCTTAAATCTGCGTAGGGAAACATGGTAGTTGCGGTCCCATGAGCGTATCGCGACGCTCACGATTGCTGATTTATGCTCGCAAAATTCGTCTGCGCAGTACAGTTATACGCGATTATATACGGGATCGATCGAGTTGGAATTTCATATTGTTTCTATTTCTTGTTTCTACGTCTTCCTAACTTCGTTTGGAAATATCGAAAGATGGCATTTCTATCACGCGTACGAAGAACTTTTGTAGGTAATTATACGTTGATTTTGTATCTTCCTGATCGATTTTGTATCTTTTTAACACCCAATATACACGTGTACAAAGCTCCTAATTCATAAATCCGAGAACTAAATCCTCAAGGAATTGTCGCTATCCTCGACAAGCGCACAAAACTCAATGCAGCCTGGTTTGGTTCACCTGAAAGCTCGAACTTTCAGTCAGTCGATTCCCACCACGCGTTCGCGAAAAGAGATTCCATTCACGAGGAGGCCCGTAGAACGATGGAGCGATTAACGAACTGCGTTTGACCGATAAAAAATGAAAATAAAAAGCGGAGCGTTTTTCGACTAGATTAGCTTCGATTAGCTTCGAAAAGGCGTCTGCCAGCTGCATGTACAGACGTATAGATGTATTTTAACAGTCGAGAGTAGTTGGTACTTGCAACTTGGGAAATGTCTTCCTCGCGCGCAAGTTTCCTTCTTCTCCTTTCTCATTTTAGTCTTTACGATTTTGTTCCCGTCTATAACCTTCGTCATTGATTCCAAAGTTATGCGATCTTTGCTTCGATGATCTGTAATTGATACGCTGTTATAGCACAAGTTGTGCGTTTTCTGTTTACTGAACTTTTACTTTTTCTACTAAAACCAAGGAACGCGAGTGTGACAAGCAAATTTGTATTTTTATATGGAATACGATGACACGTGAAATCAGACAGAAAAAGACAGAGAGAATTGTTACCAAATATACTGAATTAAAAATTTGTGTAAGAAATGGAAAGTTTTGAATCGTGCAAATTTTCTTCTCTCTTACAGAAACGAACCATTAGAGAATTTTATATCTTGAGCTATCTATCGTTTTCAGTTGTTTCTTTTTATAAAATACGTATTTTCTTCGAAATAGAATATTCTACTAAAAATATATACAGAATGGAGCTGGCTGCTTATTACAGCAATCCGTCCAAATTTACGCTCGAAATTGATTTCTAACGGTAGTCGGTGTGCGTGAGGTAACGCGACAGTGAGAATTTCGAGTGGGAACGTGGTGGCATGCGTAACATTCGTTACATGGCGTATTTACATGCCGAATTCAGCAGCGCGTGATTCCTATCTCGTCCCATTGCCGGTCACCGGCCGGATTAAAATTATATAAGAGGCTTCCGCAGAGGTGGATCGGCCGATTTCGGACTGGAAATATCGATGTAGCCGTTAGTAGACCCTGTATGGATCCCGCAAACCCTAATAAAACCTAGAATTACTATACTTTGCTACCGTTTATGGGCGGGATTTCATCAACTGGCTGATAGATCGAGGAATCGAGGAAATTGGAAGGCGGTTTTTCTTATTTGGAGGATGATTAACCTTTTGCCTTGTAATTTATCTTTTTAGTTGCTATTTAAACACTTTGCTCGGACCAATTTCTTTCGCACGCACGATTGAAGTCCAAAAGATGTTCGAAACAGGTGGCTTGTCGTTTACAAGAAAAATATAGAATGCTTGATCGTCGAATTAGAATCAGTCTAAATTTTCGATGGCCGTTTCACTTGAAGATTTTGCATCTATTGGGTTGGCACACAGTTGTCGAAGGAAAACGAATACGTAGCTCAAGGGACTTCACGCAACAGTTTGTTGAATTTCTAGGTTGCTGGAAGCTAAGTTTATGGCTGTATAGATTTAGTATTGTTCTACTTTCTTGAATGTATGTACATATCCTCGTAAATAAGCTTCTTTCTTCTTTCTAAGAACACTACGACCATTTAAAAATACTATCGTTAGAGTTAAAGCGTAATATCTGTATTTATCTGTATGTTGAGTTAGAAAATATGTACGCCTTAATAGAAAAGCGGAAAATTTTATACGCTTAAACGAGATTACAAGAGAATGCAGAAAAAAGATAATTGAAATCGTTGGTTTCATTGAACAGGCAGGCCGGTCATTAAATTTCATTCGAAACCAAGGGATAATCGTATCGTCGATGAATTTTAAAGTAGCCAAGATGTAAATGTAGCCGCACGGCCAACACCGAACGCGGATATTAATTTCCTGTATTTGTATACACATAGTATTTAGTATGCCATTAACCGGTTAATGCACCTATCGACACGAGACCAAATCTAATTCTCTCGAACAAGGTTAAACGCCACTAACACGCAGTACTTTCGCGCAAGAAACGCTGCATTATAATATCTGGCAAAAAGGCTGAAGATCAACCGTGTTTATCCTCGGTTATATTTATCCAAAGTAAATATAATTGGAAATTTGGTGAAAAATACGCATATGTGCCAATATCTTTTGTAGCCACTGTATACAGTATCACGTTTAGGTTAACCAAAAATACAATGAAAATATATTTACCCTGATTTCTTCTCGATATATTATCACTGAAGTATAAGCACAGAAATCTGCGTGTCTACGAACCCGAGGAACGCCAACATGGTTGCCCACGAGTCCATTCCAATTCTCAAACGTTCTCAAAATCCACCCATTCTTCTTACAAAGAATTTATTTTTAAATATCATTTTTTGAATAAGCTGACTAAGAATAACAAAGAAACTGATCCTCCGATTCGAAACATCGGTTGTGAACTTGCGGTGTTTCGGAATTCGCGGTTTCGATTTTTAGCGAAGATAGTCGTGGGTCGGTAGCGAGAGGCTTCTGATCGCATGGTAGTTGCACAGCCTCTGTATCACGCGTTCCGTGCAATTACAAGCGCGTACAGTGCGTGCGAGCGAATAAGTTCGAGATGCACGCGTTTGAATCGGTTGGAAACCCGGTGAATGCTTTTTCCAAGGGCTCGACAGCTCGTACGGTGGATGCATTTGTGCAAGTCGCCCGGCCAGAGGCACGATAATGCGAATATAATGACGACGTTGCCACGGGTAAACTGTTTGCTGGCTCGGTTCCGATCGTTTTCTGCGTGGCCGCGTATACGTGCGCGGAGTTCAACGTTTCCGGATACGCGGACCCTTTCTTCCTTTTGCGCGACAGATGGAGCAGCCATTTCCTCGCTGTGTTCGGATTTTCAGATCGTTCTACACGTTCATTGTGGTGCCTCTTCTCTTTAGATGAGCTTTTTATTATGGTGCATTAAGCATTGGATCATTCGTGGTCGTGGTTCAATTACTTTGACCAAGTTTCCTTTAAATTCCGTGTTCTTGCATAGTTAAACTACTACGGTTACCTGGTTACTTTATCGTATTTTAGAATTAATACATTGTTTCTCCTTTCTTTAATTCTCATATTGTGCGATAGAACGTCGGTCAAAGATACGATTAGGGGAAATTTTGGAAAAAATCGCTGGTAAAAAAAATTAGAAAAGAATAACATAATAAACTCTGAGTGTATGCGCGCGTCTAGAGGAAATTATTGCAACAGAAATGTATACCTTACAAAACTTGTGAAGTCATTAATATCATCGATAAAATTACTAGATAATTATGTAAGAAAGCATTTATACAAATTTCTCGCCTGCCGAGCAACCAAAGGAATGGAAAACATTTCCGAGTAAGCGAGCTCTCATTAAGAGAGTATCCATCATGCGCCTAACAGTACTGGTATTTTTCAACTGATACATTTTCTCGAGGAAAAACGAGCTGATCGTTCCGGCGATCTCGTTTCCCGGCCCGCGTGTAGGGTTTAACTCGTGTTCGTGTACCTGTTCATCTATTATTACGACGTCTAATACCAATCAATTAGCTTGCGTTTCCCATGCGTTTAACGCGTTAATTGGAACTCGTTTCGGTTAACCACCACCCGCCCAACATTGGCCAATATATTTGTACTTCTTCATTGCTTTTATCCAAATACAATCTTGCTTCTTCTTTGTAACATTATGGTATTTCCACTTACCGCTTATCCCTTGAACTTGCTTTTGTCCACTGCCGCGTATAGTGGAAAGAACAAACAATAAGAAAGGTAAAACTACGTAAGATTACGTTTAATAAATTTGTTCGTCTAAATCGCTTAAATTAGCTTCGTTCTGCGATAGCGCAACAGAAGTTGGATGTGAATCATGCCTCAGTCCGGTCATCTTTCATCGTCCATTTTTCATCTAAACGGTCTACAGAGGAATTTGCGATTGGCAATACGGCTGTACATTTTATCTCTTATTATCGAGTTTCTAGATTTTTAAGTCGAGCGGAATCGCGAACTTGGCAATTATTCAAATGATATCCGGCCTCTGTTTGTTTTATTGCGATTAGAAAGGTAACATATGGGTTACGTCGTTTGCGTAACTTGCTCGATTTATTACCTTTTCGTTTTGCACGTGCATTGGATCGTCATCAATTTTGCAATTGCGTTAATTTATTAAATCAGTCGACCTGTTACTCGAAATTGCGTTAAGATAATATTTCCTTTGCAATTTCCTTTTTTTCTCTAGTTAATTCGCATTGTTCAATCGAGTAAAAGTTGATTCCAAGGATTTCCTTAACATCTTCTTCGCCTATACTTGAACAGTAACATTAGCTTGTCCGAAAAGTTTCTTTCGTTTTATAAGGAAATAATAGACGCGCGATGTTTTTTGTTTTATATTACTTTATTGAATTATGCACGAACAATAATATTATAATAGAAATATAACGAAATAGATCATACCTAATTCAACAGAATAATATAAAACAGAAATCATCTATTATCATCTTACGAAACGAAAGAAACATTTCCGACAACCTAATATCACCTACGTCATATATCATCGAATGGAAATTTTGCCAAATATCGCGAGCCATCAACGAGCCACGTGAATCGTGGAAAAGTGTCTCGAATATCCATAAAGCTTAGCGCGCAAGATCGTTCGCACGAGAACTCGTGGAAATCGTTCGACGTTTCGTTTGATAATTATATCAGATTGTTCTGGTGGATGAAGACAAGTCGAGTCGTATCGAAGAGGAAGCGAAGGAAAACGCAAATAAAACATAGCAAATGCGGGAAACACAGGCTGACGTAACTCGCGCATGAATAACGCGTATCTCTCGGGGCTAGTTCGCTCCTTGGTCAGGAATGCTGCTCGCGAGCCGAGTAATTACGAGGAAGTAATCACCGGCGTGGCGCGATTAACCGGCCGGCGCAGGTGAATCGGGGGAAAGTGGGAATCGCGTGCCGCTCAAAAATCCAAACTTTCTCCCGAGAATCGAATATGACAATCCGGTTGTCATTGCTAAGAATTATTATAGTATGATAGATTACGATGTGTTGTTGGTAACGAGAGTCAAGCTATACGTACGTAGATTGAAAAAAGAGTGTTTGCTTTCTAAAATCCGGTAATTTTATAATACGTGTAAATTTTGAGTATGACATTTCATCTTATGGGAGTACGTTGATCTTGTTGCAGACGATGAGGCTGACTAAACGTATAGACGAGGTCAGGTTGCTCGAGTCACGTAAGAGCGCCCGACTGGCTGATCAAGATACAGATTTCGCTAGACTCGCCGATATGGCTGGTGATCGTAAACGGGCGTCTTCCCACTCCATCGATGTACCACATGTGATTGGGTAAGTCTCTAACTGATCCCATTTATTCACTTCATTTATATCAATTTCATACCACACGAACCGTGCCTGCGAATTTCAAATTCGAGTCATAAACCGAGTTAGAGCAGTCATTCGGATAATGGTAATTCACAGAAGAGATGTCTTATAATCTCCTTAATATTTTGACGATTAATTTCCTCTTTCACGAAACCTTTGCACCTCTATTCTTCTGTTCCTTTCATCTTCGCAACGATCCTTTCGCGAGCCAACTAACTCGAAACTAATATCTGTAGATCTCCTATCACTCTCAAGAATTCGCAATTCCCATTCCCAAAATCCAATGGATCGCCGCTAGCTGCACCCTTCCGTTAGAACATTAACCGTCAAATCGTAAGTATAACTCAACTCTTGCAATCCATCGATCTTAATTCAACTAATTCTTATCGAACGAGATACGACATAAGATTCATTTGCTTTGCTTTAATTTTACCAATTGACACGCTTCAGGCGTCATTGGTATTTTTGGAAGTAAAAGTGCAAAGTGATCGACGATCGTTAAAGAGTTTCGAAAAATTTACTTTTAAAGCGAAGAAGCAAAAATTGCAGCGTGACCGCGAGAAGATCGTGAAGACGATATACGTCTATTGTCGTAACCGAACGCGAAATTCCCCCTTCGAAAAATTCTGGATGTTCGTTCGGACCCTTCTACGCTAGATTAGCGTGGGTTCGTGTGAGCCTGCGTGCACGCACACGTAGACGCATACCACACCCATACATACGTATATACAGGGTGAGTCGTGCAAAGAGCAACGGTTAGACATTTTTGGTGGTATCGGTAACGTGGAAAAATATCGGCAAACGAAGTTAAAGTTCTTTAAGGGAACAATTTTTTAAGGTGAAGAAGATTTCAAGATTGCTGTCCTAAAAAATTGATCATGAAAATACGTAGCGACAACCATATTAGAAACCGCGTGAATGCGTATGTGAACGAATTCAATGAAATATTCAAAATCATTCAAGAATACAGGTGAGAAAAAAGCAATCAAAAAGTACATGTATATGTCCAATTCACATGTTCTTCTGTATATTTTTGATTATGCTGATATTTAAGAGAAATTGTAGTCGTTCAATTACGTTTAGAATATATTAGGTCGCCCCAAAAGTTCCTTTCGTTTTATAAGGAAGTAGTAGATGCACAGCATTTTTTGTTTTATATTATTTTATTGAATTACGTTTGATCCAGTTTATTCTATTACTACAAAATGGATCATAAATCCATGAAATAACATAAAATAAAAAATGTTTTGCGTCTATTATTTTACTGATGAAACGAAAGAAACTTTTGGAACAAATTAATACATTACGCTTATGAATATTTAAAACTGTACAAAAAGGTTGGCGAAGGAATCAACGATTTTAAAATCTTCCGAATGTTTTCTCATAGCGTAAAAATATCAGGCTTCGTAAAACACCTCAATTTTACTAGCAAACGATTTTTTATATCGTGCACTCATGTTCTTGAGAATAAACTTTAAATAAAGATCCATCGCCTAATAGGCTTCAACCTCGTCTAATAACACTTTCCGGCGTTTTTAATATTCTCTGAAAGATTCTATCGTCGTGCTTTGCGTGCCTCACCCTGTATACGAGCGTGCACGTCCCCATATTCGACCTGTGTGTGCGTGTTCCGCCTAAAAATCGAAGGTATCTCTCCGGTTAGTTCGAAAAAGGCTGCGCGCACCCACACGTTGCACCAGGGGAGCGTTAAAAGGCGTCTGGTTGCCAATCGTTAGACCGTGAACGCACCCTCGCCGGACACCTGTCCCTCGCCTTTCCACCGCACGCAGTCGTCCAAGTGCTTTCGTCTCTCACCCTCGTGAAACGTCCCGGAATCCGATCCAACCGTCGCGATTTGGCCAGAGGGGAACGCGTTTCGTGGGATCGACGAGCGCGGAATTTCTACGGAGGCGGGCGAGAGCTTTGACCTTTACAAGGGGCGGGGATTTTGTCTAGCAGGGTATGTTGTCCTGTTTTCAGGTTCGTTCGTTCGATGATTTCGAAAACTCGAGCAACTCGTCAGTTGTAGGATTTTCCTGTTCAATGATTTCGAGAAGTTATGCGGTCGATGACTCGGAGGATCGAACGATGATTTGAAAAATTCGAGCGTTTCAGATTGGTCTTGACACGGAGCTGACATTGGTGAAAATTTTATTTCTGTCAAATAGACGCTTTTTAAATAAAGATTTTTAGGAACTGATGTTAACCAGCCAGATATCTTTGGATATTACGATGGTTCGATTAAATTTCTTAAATCTATTTAGAAACGTGCTTAGGAATCTTAAAGAAAGAGACTTCAGATTGTTTCGCCGTAAACCAATAGCAAGCGTGACAAATTCTTGAAAATGTTACTTTCCTTCGCGTCTCTTGCCAAACGATAAATCAGCGAGTATTTATACCAAGCTAATGAAAACTTTATTTCTGGCTGCTGTTATAGGTCACCAATGAACCTAGACTTAAGTTTTTATGTCCCTATAAAAATGGAAATAAAATAAATATATGACTTCATGAAGGAAAGCTACCGAAAACAATATACGACGACATAAAGCAAATTCTTTTTAACAGTGTTTTCCGACCCTTAAGAGACTCAAGGGTATTAAACCGTGCATCCTTCCAGGCATCTCGTGCTGTATACGAAGGTAGCCGAAACTGTACAGTTACTTAGTTAGAAGTGTAGCGGTAGATTTTATGATTTAGGACCGACAACTGTGAAATAACAAGTCGCATTGTAACGTTACAAAACCGTAATTTCATTTTTATGGCGTGGTACGACCGCCATGAGACAACTTAGTTCGTTGAAACCTCTTTGACTGCACTTCGTAGGGGGATATATCTGTCCGGCAAGACTTTTAAAAGCTGAATAATGAACGTCGAATTGTTTCCTTGCCCGTGCAACTTCACGACGCGACGTATGCTCGAAGGTAAGAAGAGTTTGTCTGCAACACAAGGGGTTGAATATTAATGCACTCGTGGGTCCTTTAGATAAACTCTGATCTCCCGATAAAAAATAGGCTGAACGATGGAAAAAAGTTGAAACGGATGCTTGAAAAGAATTATACTTACATATCGTTGCAACGGTCGTCTTCCCTCATGGTAATTTATTTGCGGTATTCTATTTTATAATAAAGAGCGATGCATGTACGCGTGCTCGGTACAATGTTGCGGAAACGTCTCATGGTCCTCTTGTATTTGATCGATATGCCGGAAATGGTTGACTGATTGAGTTCCTGCCGTGATGCATGTAGGCTTTGACGTTCCACATTCCACACTATGCCCGGTTATACATAGATGTTATTAACACAGTCAATGTCGACTTCTATCGAGATTGAAACATGACTGTGCACCTTCGTTTCATTTTCGCTTTCAAACGACTTTCATCATAATAATTTACACGCGGTATATTTCGATAACATGATATTAACAACAACGCTACTTTATTTCACGACGCAATCGTCATGTTCGAATCATAAAACCAAACCAATACTCGTACGCCTATCGCGCTTTCAAATGACAACAGCAGCCCGAGTTTGAACTGTCTGTCACAGCGCAGGTCATAATCGCATCAAATCCCATTAACATCCTCGTAAGAATCCATCAACCGTATCCAATCAAAAAAATAGGAAGCGACGTATTCCATCGAAAGCTAGCCTCTCATCGAGAAGTTTCAAAACTCGCATCTTTCCACCCACCCGTGTCTAGAGATCTCTCATCTTTTTCGGTCGCACAGTTTCTCCGTCTCGCTCTGTTTGTCTGTCTGCCTGTCTGGCTGTCTGTCTCTTTCTCTCTCTCTCTCTCTCTCTCTCTCTCTCTCTTCACCGCCATAATCGTCTCCCCTCAGCAAGAAGGGTGGAACGGCAGTTTCACGATGCCAACGACCTCGGTGTCGACTTTTCCTTTTTTTACCTTTTTTTCTTCCCCCCATTGGACGAAGTCGTGCACGACCGAGGCCTCGAACATCCTCCTCACAAAGGACGACTTCGACCAGAGGAGGGATAGCGAGAAGGGAAGAGGGGTGAAGGTGCAACGTCCGGTAGCTGAGGGCGAAGCCACGCAGGTAGACGGCCTGCGTCGGTGTTTTCGGCCGAGGTTGTCGCACCTGGCCCTGGCACGACCTGCCCCACGTGAAAGGAGAGGTCACACACACCACGGCCTCTCTCGCGAGAGAAATCGAATGCCTTTCCAGTCTCGATGGTGTATCGATGACGAAAGCGCACGCGGGGCCTCTCGGCTACCGGCTTTAACGAGACCTTGCGTCGCGGCCAAGGATCTCGCGCGAAATTCATCACCGGTGACTGGCCTCTCGAGGCTGAACCAACCGGGCTCCTTCGAGCTGATTCTCGTTGCTTTTGTTTTGCTGCTCGCTGTTCGACGTGCGTACAAGACATTGGGCCTGACGCATCAACATAGCGATGGTGTTTCTAGTCGATCTAGGCCTTTTGCTTAATTCTTTAAACACGGCTGTCGTCGATAGACAACGAACTAACAATTTCGTCAAGCTGACTGTCATCGTTTTATAGATTGTGATATTGTATTCAAGTTTAGAGAGAACGATTTATGAGAATGTACATGTACTTAATGGGTCAAAGGGATAACTACTAGCAGAGGTTACGAGGTTATTAGGTTATTAGGTTATTAGGTCTTCGATTTAGGTGGAATTTTCCACGCTCTTCCGACATTCTATCCTGGGTCAAATACTCGATATTTTCCTCCAGTGCTAGCGTTTCTTGATATTTCTTTACAAACGAGGATGATTTTGAAAAATTCCATTGTCGTGATCGCATTTATAAACTTCGAAACAGATTAATTCCTGTTAATCGTTTCTTTCATCGAGAAAGTGTAGTAAAATGCAACGAAAATACTCCGTGACTGAATTGAAATTCCCCGTAGACCGACCTACCCTTCTCCGTTCACAATAGCGTCATCCTCGAAAATTCCTTTCACTCGAACTATTCCTAACAAGAAGCAACTTTATGATACATGGCTTCTCATCGATAAAATTTTCGAATTACAACGAAGATTGCTCATGGAAGACGAATAACCCGACTCATCCGAAGCTTCTTCTTCTTCTTCTTCTTCTTTCACCGTCTAGCCTCGTTTCGTAGAACGAACGATGGCCCTGTTTGGCCTTTCACACGCAATCATGCACGCGAGGGCATTCTGCTACTTTGTAGCGCAATTGCAACTGCAACTCGACGTTCGTAAATTGAGCAAGATCATGCTTTTCTCTCGTAACGAAACTGCAAACGATTCTCTTCCAATGGCAACTACTTATTATGCTTTCGTTGGTCACATGGTTTGCAGGTAATCGTTGAAGCTTTAATTTTAGTTTCGCGTAGTTTAGGTTTCGTTTTCACATTTTATCTTCTGGTTGGCGAATAGAAGTTTTAGAATTTTTTCTTAAGCGAAACATCGAAACGGAGGAATCATAGTGGCACGTACGAATAGATCGTGATTTTTCTCTAAATGTCGAGTTTCGATCGAATTTCGCGGAGTTTTCTATCGCCGCGGTTGAAATTTTATTTCTAGTTCGCTTTTACATTTGTTTAGCGCACACAGGCGGTTTTTAATTTCCTGTTCTGACAGCACGATGTAGGAGGGGGAATAACAATGTGACAGGGATAAATTGTGATTTTTATGATGAAAATGGAGATGTTGATCTTTTCGATGGAACGTTCTGCGTTCGGTTGTTCACATTTTTTTAAAAGCTAATATTCTTTCGCTACTTTCTTTTCTTAAAGTAACGTTAGTAGCAAAAGAGAATAGGAAATAACGAACGCCGAAAGAGACATTGGTAAACCAACAAAAAAGAAAAAGAATTAAAAAATTAGCAGGAATAAATAAAAAATTGTATGGCAGTTGATTAAGGCACAGATACAATTTACAAATACCGCTCGGAGCTCCGTTTTAATTATATTCGGGGATAAATGGTAGCTGCTTTTTTTCACTGTGAAGCCATCATTAACGCGTTCAGGCTTATTAAAAACGTAATACAGATACTCGATCTTTTTTCACGATGGATCGTTCTGTATTCGCGGCGATTATCATCGTCTTCGGCGTACAATGAGATTCAATTATTCCACGGCTATCGATTGCCCGGCTTTTAATTCATGAACTTCACGATCTCGCGCTCGGAAGGCAATCCGTTCGCGTTGATTCTCGTTCGACGGCCACGTTTCGCCCGCAATCGCGGTCTTTAGCGCAAACGAGATTAAATTATTCGACGCTTATGCACGTTGTCTGCTTCCTAGTGAACGCTCGCCAATGAATATTTCACTAACCAGATTTTATGGTTTCCTGACTGCCCGCCACAGCGTTCTCCCCCTTAGCTAAGTTATTCCGCCGTTGAAAGTGTTTCAAGTCAACTTTTGGGGGATTTGCTCTATTCGTATGGAGCATTTCGTGTACAAGTAATTGAAACGATTTAATACGATGACATTTCTGTAGTATCGTGGATAAAAGATCTAGGATATCGGCCGAACCATAAACAATATCGCGAGAATCGAGGCGTCGTCGGGTCCATCAATGTGTCGTCGGTCCTTCAAGTGAATAGTTTCGTAGAAAAGGCCTACGTGAGCCTGGCCACGGAACACATGCGTGATGAGGCTAAGAAAAGACAAAGGGATGCTAGCCCATAGGGTATTAGTTAGTTGAGAAGTCGTACAGTGTTAGTTGAGAAGTCAGGAGAGTGAGTGCAGAAGCCGGAGCGTGTGAGTGGAGGAGCCGGAGAGTATGAATCGGGAAGTTGAGAGCCGAGTATGATAATAAGACGTGCGACAATATTGTAATCAGTTCGTTGTTTTGAATATTACTTGTTAAACCAAAACATCATTACTTGTCCTTAATCTAAAGACCTATTAAGTTACTACATTCCTATACAACGGAAACACGTGATTTTACCAAGCACGTAAACTAGTTCGCTACGTTTGTAATCCTTAACTAGTACGATTCTTTAATGTCATATGTATGGAAAAGTGTTTATCCGTGTCGCGATTGTAATTGTCTTCTTGAACGAATGAATGGAAATAGTAATATTAGTAGTAATAAATAGTAATGGGTGGGTTAGCGTGTTGGAGTGTTCGAAGCAATGGATGCTTCGACCAGCTGATCATCTAATTATACCGAACGGTGTATCTATTTTCTTTGCACCCACGTAGCAGAATTTATAGCTTCTGACAATAAAATCGAATGAAATCGCCGCCAACCTTTTAAGTCTCGATCCCTGACGACGTTCTTTATTATCGGAAGTATTTATTTTGTTAAACACGCGAATGATACGTAGTAAGAGATTATTCCATCATTTAGTAACTTAATCTTCCGAGGGATTCAACGAACAGGGCGTATCAGAGTCGTTCGATTCTCCTCGACAACCCCATCGTATAGCAGAAACCCCGAAATTCTCCAACATTCCCTAAAAATTCTCCCATTCTTTTTCGCCTTACACACGTGCATCTCGATGACTCGTCGATTTTCCATCGAACGTGATCCAAACTTAAGAATAGCAAAGGGGGTGTGTTAGAGTTTGGTAGTCGAAAGACACGGGCGTAACAACTGAAAGTTTCTGCTGCGGCAACGGGTGCATTGAGTCAGTAGGTTAGCTTACGTAATTTCGGGCGGCAATCTCTGCGGGCGGGGAGGCGGCCGGCTTTACAGAATTAGGTCGATCAATACCGCGTCGCTATATGGGTCAGGTGCACTACCACGTTCTGTACTCGTATATGCTAGCCTTACCGGTACCTAGCAACCCCTCCCATCCCCCAGGACTACTGCATGTTCCGTTTCGATCGGCCCATTTCCAGTTCCCTTCGAGTTCGCGGTCCGTTGTCCCTTTGATCTGTTCGTTGGTCGCGCGTTAACGCGTTAATTGAGTTCAATCAGCGTCGATCTCGATCCGTCTTCTACTCACAGTCAAACTGGGTGGTCTCTGGATCGGTCATTCTGTGCCTTGGTTCAGAGATTATTATCGTCGAGGAGCGTATTATACGCGCAGAAAGGGGTCGAAGTATTCATTGGACTTTTCTTATACGTTTGTCAGGTCGATTTAATTCTTTTGCCTATGACTTTCGCGTTATTTCCTGATTATCGTATTTTGCGATTATCGTAATAAATGGTATTGTTACATTTTTTTGTTTACGAGTATGTTTTTAATTGTGAGATTAATCTTTTGTTTTTTCCATAGCTGAACAAAATACCCAAGAATTAAGAGTTCTCCAGGTTCTACGATAGCACTGGAATAGATTCAACTCGTCTTTGCGATTGCAAGATTCATTATCGAGTCACTTTCCACTAATGAACGGTATTTCGTGTTGTTCGTAAAGACAAGACCACGCTGTGAAGCCACGCTAATTGAAAATAAATGAGTTTCGGCTGTAGGACTGGTCTAAGAATATCATAGAAGAAGGTTCCATGCTGTAAACATACTGAATTGCTTGTTAACACCAATATATTCTGGTCCACACGATGGCAGAAAATTTCTTCGCGGACACTTTAGCTAATGTTTTTTTAATAAATTCGTTATCCTCACTCGAAATACATTTAGCATATGATTGAAACGCTGCAAAATTTCAGGTTGATTAGTTCGATAGTTTCGCTGAAAAACACTTTTTTTTAGCTATTTCTCTTTGGTGGGATCACGTTACTTTAGCCTCTTAATTAGCTTTTATTATTTCGATTTGTCTCGTTTGGAAGAAGCGTCTGTATCTATGTCACGTCCTCTGGGAACCGTACGCCACGTGCTAAGACTCGATGTTATTTCTATCGTGCGACCACCAAACGAATTAGGAAGGTTCTTTCTCTATTTCAAACGTTCTAAGCTATAAGAAATAGAGTATTCGCATATTTATTCAAGGTATAAAATTCGGATATACGTTGCTTGAAACAATTTGAAAATTTATTCTAGGAAATAATAAATCCATGTTACTACAGAATACCATAAGAAATTGTAGCAAATTTCATTTGAAATTTCAGTTGCATTTCGATTTGTCAATTTGATAATCTTGATTACCCAAGTATCTAATTTGTACGTTATTTTGATAAAGAAAAGTTCTTGACTCTTCGAAGATCTTAACGTAAAATTTACTTTGCCTTTCCACTGTTCTCCAGGACCATCGCTCGAGTTTCTGAGGTTCACTGACCTAGAACAACGCGATGTTCATTGGACTTCCAAAGGAAGTTACCAAAGCTTGAACAGGACGAAGCTAGCAGAATCTAGAACGAAGTTAGAGTACGAAACTACGATCCTAGCGTGTAACGTGTGTAACTTAGGTATATGCAAGACAAAAGACAAAGAGCACACGAGCGAGTAGCCAAGGTCTTGAACGACAAAATATGCCAACAGGCGTGATCTTGACCTATAGAGCAACGAACATCTAGCAGATGTCATTTTTGTCTCGCGAAACCTTCTTCTCTTCGCAATTTACATCCGAGCTCCGAATATATCTTCTTTTCTCACGATCCTTCGTTTTCTTTTTTTGATGACAAAACACAGTAGTTGTACTCTTCAACGCATTCCTCGTGTGTTCAGACAGCGCTAACGACGAACGAAATGACGCAATCAGCGAGGCATTTCGACTCTATTCACTGTTTGCAAATTAGAACTAGGATCGCGTGTACGCTATGTAAACACACGTGATTTGCGGAATCTCCGTGTATCGAGTAGCGTTTAGAAATTTTTCCTATATTTGTTTTGTCGAGTGGGAAAAGTTGGTTCGATAACATAAGTGGAATTTTCGAAGCTGATTTATTTAGACTGTCGGAATGTTGCAGCAATTTTCGGCTTCCGAGTATCTTTACTCTTTGGCAAAGTCGTTTATTTTCGTCTATTCTCCTCCTTTCTTCCCTCTTTTGTCGTCAGCTTCATTCTGGAAATTAGCAGTCGCCGTTATATCCATTTTCATCCAATCCTAATCCAAGAATCGCTGTAATCCTGTATAAAAAATCGTCCCAACGAAATGGTCAGGAAAATCCTCCTGTGAATTGCCTCGCCGAAGCATCTACTTAGCAAAGCGTTACGGCACAGCCGAATCGGTTGCGCGACCTTCGTTCGCCCGCCAAGGCTCCGATTGTGCAAGGGTTGCGAGCGAGACGCCGATGGCTCGTCTAAAGTTGATACCACACGAATCGCGAGGGTAGCCGTGCCTGTTCGACGAGGTGAGCGAGACGGAGAGGCGTCCGGGGCGGCCGATGGTACACGAGGGTGGTTAAGGTGGCCTAACAAATAGTAGGTCGTGCCAGGCTGGGGCCACGGATCTAGGCCGATCGATAGAGCTACGTACCTAGCAGTGCGGAGTCGCGTCGAATAAATGGGTCAGGTACACGGAGCCACGCGTCGTTTTCATCCTTCCTGTTTTCCCCGTTCCCTCGAAAATCCTCTCTTGCTGCACCCTTCGAATACGCTCGAGTCTCGCGAGTCCCCTCTGCCCCTTTTCTCGCGCTCTGCGAGCTTTCCTCCTTTGTTGGCCGACGTGGGTCTGCACGTGCCAGCGCATACAACGCCGCTCGTACCTGTTGTAGTACTTGGCAACCGCTGCTACTTGTTGAGGTAGAAGAGCCAAGGGGCATGGAGAAGAATAAGAAGGAGAAGAGCGAAAAGAAAAAGAGAAAGGGAAAGAGAGGGTTCCGTGGCGACGCTCTTGGCCCTTCTCTCGCTTCGACTGGTCAAGGGGTGGGTCACTCTCTATCCCACTGGTAAATCTGGGACAATGAAACCGGAGCAGTACACGTGCACCAATACATCGACCCGAGTCGCATCGTGTGCAACACCGAGATACCCTCCCGCGGGTTTATATACCCTTCTCGGCGCTTTGTGTGCCGAAGCCAACACGAGAATGTTTCGCCGTGCAAAATTCCGAGACCTTGCTAGAGAGAACTTTTCCGACGAGGGACTCGTCGCTCGCACTTGGATGAAGCTTTTGTTCCATCGAATGCCCGCTTCAGGGACATGGGCCTTGCTCATGGGCGGTAATAACCCGACTAATTAGACGACTTTACTCGAGTTAAATCGACAGGTAGAGTTGCAGCGGTGGATCGTATTCTTGGATGTTGAGGTTTTGCGTTCGTAGAGCTAAAGTGGACTTTGGGTTTGGCTTGACGACCGTATTGAATTTAGAGAACGTTTAGTACGCGACATATTAGGGGAGGATATTTATCGTCTATGTGAAAAATGTAGATAATCGTATTACAAGATGTAGATAAAATTAGTTAGAAAATTGCGAGGAAGTTGCGAGATTGGAACTTTCGATGTACGCGAGATGACGTCCTCTAAGAAAGATGTCTGGAAAGATGAAAACGCAATTTCTCTCATTTGTCGATTATTGGAGGATGGAAATGAAATGGAAGGAGTGGCTTGCAGGTGTGATAAAGCGACGCGTTTGATTAATAGCCGTCTTGAGATGTTAATCGAGAGATCAACACACTTTCCCTTTTAAGTATAACTTACTTTTTCAGTAGGAATTAGCATGAAACTTCAATTTAATTCATCCGTGTTGAAAGGCAATGTTCTCTGGTTCGAAGAAAGGTGTCCGTTTTATCTAAACAAGTTCCGCCTATCTGCTAATTATTCAGAGACAAATTGAGTTAGAAGAGTTAGGTGTGCACCTTGACAAAACGACGCGTTTGATTAACGATCCACGCAATAGAATATTAATCAAAAGACAAGCCTATCGTGTTCACACTTTTTTTCTCGAACAATAGAATTTTCTCCGATAACCATGAGGAAATAGTTGCGGTAGACTTTTCCCTTACTTCCTTGTTACTTTCTTGTATGAGATAAAAATTCGTCAAGATTCCTTGCGGCATATTAATCTTCAAGAAGCGTAAATCGAAGGATAATTTTCACAGTGAAATAACAAATAATTTCACATCGCTAATAAAATCTCTGAATGCTTAACACCACGCATGCAATATACATAAAAATTTTCTGTGGTAAATGTTGAAACATTTTGGTCAGCCACTATAGATGCATAATAACACGCAGTCAGATCATGAGCGTAACAGATAGCAGATTCAAAGACAAACATTTCCAACTTTTAGATAGTTCGAGAATAGTTGTATGGATCAACGTGGAACCAACCTCCGAGCGAAACAGGCAATGGATTCTAGGAATTTGCTATGAGCACGATACAGCCCCGTTTTCGCAGTCGTAAATTCCAAGCAGCCCCTGTGATCGAGGGAATTAGGTCAGCGAATAAGGTCGACGTAGTCGAAATCAGGTTGTCCGGGTTGTCCTGCCGCGGAATCAGGTCGCTCGATAGAGGCCAGCCGGCTATCGCGTTCCTGTATCCGGCGAACTGACCCCGCTGTTCGACTTCGTAACCCGGACATCGTTTGGTACCGGATCGATGCACTATCCTTATGGGGTGTGAATGCTTGTCCCCGATCTACCTAGATTTTAGACTCCGTTGATATAAGTTTCTTTCTCTTTGTTTACTTCTGTTACGTTCTCGAGGAAAATCCTCCTTCAGATACCTCTGTGTATATGTGTGTTTATTACTATACCAACTTCAAACCGAAATAAAGTATACAGGTAATTTTTGACACATTTTATGGGTTGTCCTTTGTTTAGTCGAAAATTATTCGTTTCCTTTTTCCTGGGCTTCTTAGGCCTGAAATATGCTGTTAGATACAAAGAGATTTTATTACGAATCTCGGATTTGCGCCAGGTAACTGTTGCTGAAAGGATTACAGTAAAGCTGTAGATTAATTCCAAGGGACGGTACTGCCAACTCAGACGTAGGCTTCTTATACGTATAGGTGTATTTTTGGTATATACTTTTGTTAATAGTATACTATATTCTCGAGCAAGTACACTAGAGAGTACCTTTGGGATCCTCTTTGGAAAATACTAAAAAACACGCTGAATGCCACGCCAGTTTTACGATGTTTGGCATTTTTTATTATGCGACATTTTTTTTTATTATCTACGTTACGTTACTTGCGTTACGTGACCTACCATAAACCATAATCCATCCTTCGATCATATTTATTCGGACTCGCAATAATCATAAAGAACCGTTATTAAGGTTTAGCATGTTTTACTTTACTGTCAGGGCCCTTAATTATTATCGAACATTTTTCAGATAGAAACGTCCCTTAGGGTTATTGTTCATTAAGGTAAAACACGGAAAAAGCTGGGTTTTCCCATGTTCGACAGCCACTGACGAGGGGGCGCATATAACGTATTCATTTCGTCACAGCATTGTAGTAACGATGGCAATAATACAAAATTTATAACTATTGAAAGTTGTTCAAATTATATATTTCTACCAACTTCGTTGCGCCGGTCACCGGTGACCCCCACGACATTCAACGCGTTAAGCAACGCAATTTTCAAGAATAGATATTTCACTTGGAATTTTAGGCGATGAAAAATCTACATATATATTCGATAATATTACGACAATAATTTCAGGTCGACGTCTATTTCATACAAACAATACTGAATTAATGCCACGTTTAAAAAGCAACGAGAAAGAAAATTCTTATACGAAATCGGTACATAAAACGGTAGACCACGCGGTTCGATACGGTAGTTTGATCCTCCCGGAAAAGCGTGCTGAACCCGGAACAGGATCGCGGCAGCCAGCTAGCAACACACGGTTTCGCGTGGCCCGGCGCGGCACACACGAGTCGCTGACCTAGTTTCCCGATCACGGGGGGATGCCGTCCCGAATATGGATCAACGTGTTCCCTGACCCATATAACGAGAAGTGTATTACGGTTTCTGGGGCAACCACGAGCGTGCAACCAGAGCCAGAACACGGAACAGCCTCTCCCCTTTACATCCGCCTCACCCAGTATAGGTCCGATCGGCGTGCCTGCTCGGGGGAAAATTAAATCGAAGATGAATCGACGCATACTGTACGTAAAACGCTTCTCTCGTACACACGCGTTGTCGTTAGTGGTTGCTTTCGTATACGTATGTATGTAAATGGTGCTTTAGAATCGATGTCAGAATTAATTCTGCCGCTGGCCTTGTTGCATCTTTGTTGTATTTCAATTTTTAAAGGGTGCATGAAAAAGGTTTCTCTTCGTACGAGTTTTACTTTTCGAGACAATCTATTTATGAAAGGTTTTTCAGAGAACATTTTTACGTTAAGTTATTTGTGGCACGAGCAGAATTTTTTGACCGTCTCGTATAAACTCGCGGACAGCCTTAGGTAAGTTTCTTCAACTCTACTGACTGACATATATACGTCGACGATCGAAGACTTCGCATAAATCAACGGCTCGCATGGATCTGACTTTCTTTCGATATTTATTCGTTTACGACGATCAGCAGAAAAGATTAATATATGCATACCAAAAGTTAGAGCAAAAGTGTCATTTGAAATTAAAGACTGTTGTATATATACTTCGACATCTTGCTAAGGTTTTGTTTTTATTATTTAATTTGTACTTTACAATTTATCCAGCTGCACATTTGGCAAATTTTTCTAACTTAATTGCTACATAACAACGGCTACCCCCAGCGGGATACCATCTTTGAGTTTGACTATTTTATTTCTTTCGTGAGGTCAGTGAGATGTTTTCTTTTTAATCTTCTCTTGCTAAAGTGAATCACAGTCCGAATACCGGTTTTGTGTTTCAGTTTATTTAGAAAATCGTTCCATCTGTTACGAAGCAAGCTAAATTACACGATACTCGGAAGATCTTTGAAAAATCATCGTGTTCAACGCGAACCAATATCCAATGTCCTGCATACTATCCTCGCTCAACGAAGAATGCAAAATTACGTTCTACAATTTCTATAAAGCGTATTCGATTGCCACTCTTTAGCCGAAAGACAACTGTACAATACCGTTGACGTGGAAATTCTTTACAGTTGGTGTAATTATAAACGGCCACTATAATCCTTTAACGAGACTAATTGAAAAGAGTCTAACGACCGTCATTAAGCTCCTTCATCGACGGATTAGCTACCGATCTATTCGTCGTAACAATTTCCCTTAATGTCGTAAAAGCGACGGTTGAAAAATTTCGACGGTACGTTTGCTATCCTTCGGTTCATCGATTCAACGTATCGAGAGTGCACCAACGAGCGTGTCCTTCGTTCGAAATAGTTACATAACGTTACGTCATCGCGAGAGATGATAATGCGACGAAACGCTTCAGTAACACGCGAGCGCGTACGGCGTACACGTAACCGCTATGCGTTTCCTGCCTTTTCTTGACGCCACACATAGTAGGAATTTAATTATTGCAGCAACCCCCTGAAGAGCACGAAGAATTCTTTTCCTCGTGGAATATTTTGAACAGCGGCAAAGGAATCTTAAAATCTCTCTTACGTTTAGAAAACAGCGCGAAAATAATCATCGGCAAATCTTATCTGTCTTTCCGCTTTATTTCGCGGATTTTTCAAGCGACCCGGACTCGGCATTGAACCGCGTATAAAAAGAGAGGGCGGTTGAAAGCGGCGAAAAGAGCCGCGCAAAAGGAAATAAGGTAAATGAGAAGAGCGTACGACACGGCGTGGCATCGCAGAAAGAAAGAAAGAAAGAGATGAGATCGATGCGTGGGTTTCCCACGACCCAATTTCAGTTTCGGCTTGTAAACGCTGCCGGCTCGCCGCGTAATTAGCACGCAACGCGAAAGAAAGAAGGAGGGAAAAAAGCTCGTCGACGAGGATGAAGATTATCCCCCGTCTACCTTGACTGCGGCGTCGATCGGCTTTCCAAGTACAAGGCAGCCGGCGAGTTATTCGGAGCGCAAGCTATCGGGGCAATTTACTTTCTCTTTCGTTTTTGCAGCGGCGCGGCGTCTTTGCGAGCTAGTCGAACGCGCAGCGTCTCTTTAATTAAAACGACAGCGGCGCGGGTAAACGGTTTTTCGAGATCGGAAATTGGCCGAGCTGTGAAACGAGACGCTCGAGATATTTCGCGACTGTGCCACACTTCCGCACGTGGCAATCTTATTAATCCTTGTGGCTGTGAGAATCACATTCGAAATTTTTACGAATTTGCACCATGGCGAATAATTAATTGGTCATCTTATTGTCTCGGACAGCCGGCGTATGCCTGCATCGCAAATCCAAGCAATTGCATTTTATCGTACATTGATTAATATTAATATTGACTTGACACGAAATAAGCGACTGAAACAGACAAAGAAACGAAGGAGTCTGTCACGGTCGTAAAATTCGTTATCCTCTCTTATTGTCTCCGTGACTAACCCGACCTAAACGAGCGAGTAAGTCCCATTATTATACGTCGAGTCCCTTCGACCAAAGCCTCTCGTTTGGAAATCCAAAGTAGTAGCAAGTAGCAATTACCATACAACAAATCCTCGACTGTATACTGTGCCGTTTGTAGCGTTAGGTACGCCTAGTCCACTCTTCTTTCACCGTCATCCCTTTTCAGGCGCGTTTCCACACGGTACAACTCCCTGTTACTTCCCTTCCGTTTACTTTCCGTTTGCATACCTGTTGTAATTCTACGGCAATTATTGACCACCCGAGCATACTTATCTTTGCTTAACTTTCACGCGTTTAACGCGTTCGGTATCCTGAGCGGCGTGTGCGAAAGCGATCACGAAAACGGGACAGTCACGACTGTTCGTTCGTGTATTTCAATCGTATCGGAGAGAGAAAGACAGAGAAAATCGTGCGTCATTCCGCCGGTACCGGCGACGTTTCACTTTCGACTCTCGATGTACCGCTCCGAGCGGAACGGCTAAGCGGCGGCCTTGACTACGTCGTTTCGTGTCTCCCACTTCCAACGCTAGAGATATCACGCTCTCGTGTCCTTCGCGTACGTCTATACTCGCTGCAAGAGATACGGTAGTCGCGCGTTAAATGGTCAGGATTTTTTTTTTCTTTCCGATCGAGTATCGGTATTTCCCGCCGGTAACGAAATTGAAAAAATTCACAAAGAGTGGAACTGACCAATTTGTCTTTGGAGGACGTCGGTTATTTCGTATGCTGTTCGCTGAAAACGAGAGATGCGGTGAGATGCGACGCCGCCTGAAATTCCGATTTCCGAATTTCGATCGTACAGTTACTTATCGATTTTACGATCTCTCCGTATCTCTTCCATCGACGGAAACCATCGACGAGTATTGCTTCCAGGCTTGACCAAGAGTTCTAAGGCTTCTTGTATGAAAGTCCTATGGAACACGGCGACGGAATAGCGCGGGGAGGTGAAACTTGGTGGATTGGATCGTAGAAAGTACAGCGAGCCGGATGGCTCGTTGCTTTCGTGATTTTCCTCCCATTTTTTCTCTTCCTTCGTTTTCTCTTTCCTGTATTTCCTCCTTGGCACTTTCGTTGTTTTTCGATCGAATCGGTTGATTCTTCGATGATATTCTCGATAGCTTGTTCAAGTTCGTGAAGCTTTAAACTTTGAACAAATATAGATTGGTTATAATTTTATCGATTCAGTCTGTAGAGAAACTTTTTCAAAACGACTACATCGATTTTATTATTTCACAAGACCGTCTAGACACTTGATAGGCGAAGATAACGAGGAAAATTTGCCCTGTAATTTCCTAGAAAGTCGGGGTTTCTATCGATCAGCAGGTGTCAGTTGTCCAACCGTTCGATCTACCGGCGATCTCTTGGTCTTCCCCGAGCAACCTTACCTCAACCTTACTTTTCGATACATCGTAAACCTGGCAAATTGCAAGACATTAACATCCAATGCTGTATCAAAATTATTTTCCATCGGTTTACGATCACACACTGAACAATTGCCGGCAAACTTACGAAACAATCTAATATCGCGATAATCGACACGGCGATTAACGACTCGCGCAAAGTTCCACGCGAACAAAGATGGCAGTAGCGGGTACACGGTCGAAAATGACCAGGCTACCGATCTGGAGGAACGCGTAGACCAAAGTCCGTGGCTTGTTATCGTGGCATCTTTACGGCTGTTCTTGGAAAACTGTAATTTACAGCACGTCGTCCGCCGGGACATTACGGTACAACGACCGTATTGACCATCGTAGTACCTACGGAATATAGGCTGGAAAAACATTATTTTACGTAATTGTAGAAGCGCGAAATTCCACGAAAAGGCTGGCAAACGATTGGTTGTTACGACAGCTTCTATCGTTGGGATAGACCGTGTGATCGTACGTACGCAAAGACGTGCTTCTACGAGCAAAAAGAAAAAAGGAAGAAAAAGGCGGATGATGGAAAGAGATGGAAAACGTTAGGAAGTTGGTAAACGAAACTTCTTCCGTTACGAAAGCTGCCTGTTCATCCATTAATCTCGTTGTGCTACGTTACGCCTTACAACGTTACGTTGCGATGCAGTCTGACGATTCGTTGGGCCTTTTACCTTGTCACGAAGTCGTTTGTTTGAAATTACCGATTAACCTGTTATTTCTGTTGAAGCGATTCTCACTTCTAGGAAAAGTCTACATCTTCTCTAAGGGGTAGGTTTTTTAGTCCTTGAAGCTATCGAGTATTGTTTAGCTTCAAATCAGTCTGAATGGTCTCTCTATCTCGTAGCCTTTTTTAGCAATATGCCATGCACAGATGGTGCAACGGGGTATAGGCAGGCCAGATTTCATAATTATACAAATGCCCATAGGCCCATGGCTTCGGGGATCCATTGTAAAGTAACGCTGCCAGCCTCCGGACCTGGACTAGCATACACTGTACTTATTTCTATTGTACATTCATCCACGCATTTCCCCTTTCCATTCCGAGACAAACCTTAACACTTTCGAATAATTTTACTCTTAGCTGAAATTCCCATCTAGCACTTGTCCTCGTTTTTCAACATATACGCGTTGAAGTATTTGAAATTCACCGTGTTGTTTACTTTCTAATCAAAGTTACATTGTACAGATTGTTACGAATTACCGATTACCGTAATATTGAAATAACCGACGATTGTAAAGCGAACACTCGTGTTCGACGGTCTTTAGATAATTTAGATAATTTTAATAATTTAATTAATTAATTACTTAGATAATAGTCACGTATGTACTAGAGATGGCGCGAAACACTACCTTGTAAATCTTAAATGATTCGATCACGCTCGATCTCAATCACGATGATTGTTCGCAGTAGCTTGTGATTTTTCGTGATCGCTTCTGGTTTAAAACCTGCATATTTTATATCGAAGACATCGAACGAATGTTACAATTTTGAAATCGACAGGAAGAATTAATATTCTAGTCCCTAAAATGCCGATAATAATAATATCGGACGAAGAAAAGAAAATTAAATTATATTCCATTTTGAATCTTGGATACGGTAAATGTACGTTATACGAGGAAAACGTAACGTAATTTTCAATTTACCTTACGTGCAGATACCTTTATGCAAGTTATATGGAGTTAGTTTGTAAAAAATTAATCGTGTTATAAGAATAATTCAAAAAAGAATTACGATCACAGCGAGCAACTTCGCTCGAGATAAAAAAGTCACGATCACGGCCGTGAATGAACGTAGATGACGACAGTGATCGTGATTCTGCGATCTTGCACGCGACATTAACCAGCGTCTTACGGCCGTTGTTCGTGCAACGAGCTGAAAATTGCAATACCAGCGAACCTTGTGGATCGTAATTAATCTACGAATATGTATCATTCGTGTTTCAGATCCAGAAAACGGCGACCCAGCTCGAGTAATGACTCCGAGCGATCGTACAGCGGTTGGAGCGACAGAATACCCCACGGATGCGGCCGCGAGGGTTGTCGTACCAACGAACGCGGCGATTGCATGGACGAATGCACCGCCGCTCTTGTCCTCATGTCGCTCTCATGTTCGCCACACAGCCCTCACAATCCTCTGCCATTGCACTGCCAACACAATTACGGTCAGTATCACGCTGCGAATAGCCTTCGTGTTCTAACGACATCGCGGACTTCGTTAGGTTCAACCTACTCAAAGTTTACAAAGTTTACATTAGAAACGAGCAAATTGCTAGATATTTGATAGAACGAATGAAATCTCGAAAATAAAGTTTCGGTTCGAGATGAATTTGTTTCGATCGTAGAAAGCTGCATGCGGCTGTGTAGTATCGGCCATAATTATTTGAACGATGCACATTTTGTATTTTACTTTAGCCGTATTGTAGGAGCTAAGAATTGCTGCTGTTAACACATACGCTTTACACGTTTGATTTATTATGTACATATATGTACATATACATGTATACCGGTCATCTGTCTTTCTCCGCAATGTATTACTCTAAGTGTCTATGCAATTACTAGCGATCGAAATCGCATATCCGAGCTACATGATCGTAAATTCAAGCTTGCCATTATGTCTGACAGCGGTTCTATCTAATCTCAATTCCACACAGAGATTACACTCAATCGCATGTCAATTTGCAACGATCTATCAATTCAAGCATTCCTCCGACTCCGAACCTGCGAAATCTATAACAAGATACAAGAGGTACTTGTTTGCATCAAACATTTTATAACACCTACAGCTGTTCTAAGATATTTTTCAATACAATAGACGAGACATGCGGCTACGAAATATACTTACAGCTCATATAATTGCTATACAAATACCATAGTAAATTGGACATTTAATTTTGGAGATTGAAGGCTGTTCGAAAATTATGCAAAAAACATTACCAAAAATTACACGCTATTCTAATCGGAGCTTGGATCATCTGCGAATAATCAATTCGCAAACAAGTTGTCCAATCGAGATAAACTAACCGAGTATTTTTATGTTTTTCGCGAATAAGGTTCCTGGGGAGGTCGAGGTGGCGGAGGTGGTGGCATGGTCGTTGGCTCACCAGGAGTCGGTGGCACCTCGAATAGCAGCAGCAGCAGCAGCGGGGCTTCATGGCGTAGCGGCACCCCGAGTCCGCCTCTCAGCGACGAGGGGGCACCTACCACCGGCTCTCTGTGGCCGACATCCGCTCATCCTTCGCACAATCAACAACACTACCCTTACAACGCGTCTGGCTCGTCGTCGAGTAGCACCCCTGGCTCGACAACCACCCTGGACGAGGGTATAGTGCTCGATTACCTCGAGGAACAGCACCCACGCAAAAAGAAGGTAAATGGAATATCACGCGTACCGTTTTATCGATCGATCGATAAATGGGCACGAGCGCTTCGCTTATCTGATAAATTCAAGTGCACCGGATATATTCTGTTGCAATTCGTCAATCCGGCACACTGTCACAGCGATGATGAACTTGGCCTTCGTGTGACTTAGACAATTATTTGTTGTTTTATCGATGAGAAGGTGAGTTCTTCCCTTTATCCTTACGTAGCCAGATAATTTTTTGTTTCGTCATCATGGGATGACGTGGATGATTAGTCATCTTTGATCGTCGTGGATACATTTGAACGCTTACGCAGGCTGGAGAAAGCTTCTATCGTTGAACGGTGAATCGAATATTTCGGATACTATTCGAAATGGAAGCAGCTTCTTTCGCTGTTACACCGATATTTCTAATTTCTGTTATCGTCAATATCGAATTGGACATTGACGGAAATATTTCTTTCCTTCTCGTCGCATCAAAAAACGAAAATTATATCGTCTTAAAGCACTATTATAAATATTCCATAAGAAACATCACACGATGACGCGAGTAAATCATACGTATCGGGCTAAATTATGTGAAATTGCTATATCATTATCGGAAAATTGCTACGAGACCTATTAGCTAATTATTTTGCATATCGTTTAAATTGAATATAATCTTCGATTATACGGGATTAATGTCACGCTTGATTCAAAAACTTACGATAATTTCTAATTAGGCGAAGCGATTTAAGGATTAAGTATACGTGTATATTGAAAAAGAGAAGAAAGAGGGAAAAAAGAAAATTAACACACATAATTTTCTCGTCAATTCTGAATAAGTAGCAAACTCACTTATCGTGTCGCGTGTTTCTTTGCAATGGAAATAATAATTCGAAGAAGAAGCACTTATTGAAAGATTACGTTCTTAATTCTAGAACGACTCGTTTATAACGCTGGTAGCGAACACGTTAAACGATATTTTATTTAAATGATGCTCAACTTTGTCCCACGTGGCTTGTCTTCGAAACATTTCATTGGCCTTAATCCCACTCGTTTGCCATTGAAAAGCGAGTTTCGTGAAATCTAACTCTCGCGGGAACATCGATATTCGTGCTGTTCGGTCGCTTCGGACAGCGATGCTGGTTATATCGTTTTCGTGAACCACGGACATTCTGTTGAAACTCAGCGTAGGGTTATCAGCATGCAACGAGGTTGGAACGCACGATTAATTCGCTCATAAGGCGTGGCGGATTTATCTCCCCGAACTTAGCCCCTTCCGCGTTTCACAGCTTACATTTAATTAACATCAACGAGACAAGATAAAGCTGTAGGTACTTGCATAATACATAACGCAGCTACTCGCGTGTGCGAGTATGCGTGATCCATGACCTCGAGATGATTTTCCAAAACGAAACGCAACTCTTCTCTCGGTTAACTTTCTATCTTATGTTTCTGTAGAAACAAATAAAATCCTCGTGGAAAATTCATTCAATTCGAAGGTTAATATCCTGTATATGAGCTACAGATTCAAAGACATAGTCGAACCTGCAATTAAAAACGAACAAACTCGATACACACCGTAAAAGTTCGTATTATTTGCCAATTTCTACAATTACATTTTTGAGACTTTTTTGGAACTAATTATGCAAATTTTAAAATACTTAACAATGTATATATATATATATATATATATCGTTTTTGCTTTTCGTCTATCTGGAATCGAATAGTGGGTTCCACAAATCAATGTCCATAACATACACATTTGTGAAATTGTTTTTCATCGTTCATCGTCAATCGAGAGCATGGATCGTCGAATAAATGACGACAAAATTAGTTACATATCGCAATTCCTTTACAAGGATTGCTTATCTCTGGTGGATTACGCAGCATCTGTTTGCGATGTCTTTTGCGGGGATCTCGAATGTTTATTGAACAGCTGCACTACGGCATAAAACAAGTTATTATCGCTTTTCTGAAATAGCGATTGCGTTTTTGATGACGCGAGACATATGTGCTTCGAATGACTTGAACATATTTGTGAACAATTTTTATTTACTGTCTGTTTGCATTTTCCAGTGCAACAGAGCAAAATATCTCTGTAGAAGTTTTAAACGGATATCTAGATTTTGTTGTCTAAGCTTTTGTTACGTAACTATGTGTCACATATCATCGGTTATCTTAATAAACGAATATATGCTTTGACACGATTTTCCAATACCATTTTTACGTTACTTGTCAGTGTCATTGAAGGAAGAATAATTAAAAAGAAAGTTTAGGGTAGAGTAGGAAGAACAACTAAGGTGATAGAATTCAAATAATATTCGAGAAGAGAAGAATAAAAGTTAGAAACGACTAAACACGAAGATATCGAGATTTTTTCCCGATTAGCCGATGACTAAACGAAAAATCGTCGATCGATCAACCGCTTTTCTTTATTTTGCTTCGTTCTATGGAATCGCGATCGACGCGTCGCACCGTTACGAAACGACGAAAGTCGCGGAGACGCGTCGTTTTCACCGTGGCGTCAAAGGAAGAAAAGAGAAAGAAAAAAGAGGAAAGCACTGGGAACGTCTGAATGCAGAGCACGGCGATAACGGTCTGGCCACGCTCGAACGATTGAGAATCTCGCGCTTAGATTTTCATTTAGATCCATCGCGGCCTCCACCTGCGATCTAACGATCGAATCGCACCGTTAACCCGCCGAACGATGCGGTTGAATTTTTACGAGTCGAGAATCCGGAAAGAGTCCCACTGGAGTCGTTACATATCGTGAGAAACGCTTGATATAAATATTTATGCAAATTTATATATTCGTAGACAATCGTAAAGGAATAGAACTTGAATAAAATGTCGTTGATTCCTGAATCCCGTAACGCGTATCTTGCTTTTAATTTTCTGAATATCGTAACGTGTATTTTGATTTTTCTATGTTATTTCCTTTCATTCGACGATCACAGGGAAACACGAAAAATACACTTTTGTCGATCGTTTTACTTTAATATCGCTTTACGAGTAAAAAGGAATATTGTAACGTAAAATAGCTAAAAATGAAAAGAATCTGATTCATGATAGTAATCAGACTATCTATATCTTTGATCAACATTTTTAAATACTGACCAAATAAATTCCCAACCGCAAGTAATTTTCTACAGCTTACACTGTTAATAGATAAGATGAAAGACAAACGAGGAATTAATTCGACAAATTTAAGCAGAGATTAATTAATATACAAGTGATTCATGGTAAGGATTTTTTGATATATTAAAATTGTGGATTATCAGCGAATGGAGATCGTGATTGTTCTCCCGTGTGTAGAATAGACAACGAAAGAGAATTTGTATGTTTGCTCAATTATTAACACTAGAACTACCGATAGTTAACACGGGGCTATTTTTACCAGAAACAGTCAAAATGACTGGTCTTTAAAAAATACGTAATAATAGAATATTTGTATATTTATTGATTTATTGCTTTCTTACAGAAGGAATTCCATGTTATGTAGTTCATTTTTGATATTATTAATCCATCCGGGACCATGATCCATAAACGAGGGTCGACACATTTATAAAATTGTAGAACCAGTCATTTTCACTGGTATGGTATTCCTAGTGTTGCGATTTAGCGATCGATCCGGAATCTTCCTGATAACTGATATCATCATATCGAATGATACGCAGTAAAAATTTGAAAGACGTGCGGGGAATTGTACAAAACGAGGAATCTGGTTAATTGAGTTTCGATAAACAGATTGCAGGACCCTTTTACATTTTAACAAGTACCAGCCATTTTGACTAGTGTTGGTATAAGTAGCCTTGATACAAGATTATTTTCAATTTGAATACATAAAAACAAAATAAAATTCATTACATTATTCTTTTAGTTATCGTTGCGAAAGTCATCATTGTAAAAAAAAAAATATATATATAACATGAAGTAGGAATTTTAATATAAGGTTGTAAAACCGAGCAATTTGACTGGTGTGATAGTTCTAGTGTCAATACCCCGCGGTTAGAACCTGAAACACAACCAGCAAAATATTTAGCTAATTATCTATACAAATAATGGCATAAATATCGTATTGAATGGCTATAAAATTAATAACTGAAGAACGTAAATATTTGTATTATATATATATACAACATATAACATAGATTCAATGAAAGAACATACAGGATTACCGATTGGATGGGAATAAATTAAATCGCGATTAACATTTTTGATAAAAGATACCTGATATTAAAATTCAAGATTTTTCCATTAACGAGTGTAGATTGTAGAGGCGCGCAGAACCGGGGGAAGTATGTGTCGGAATGCCGAGTGAACGGAATAGAGTGGATTAAATCCTGATCGTGATTCCGAGCGACGATATTTGATGAGGAAATTCGAATTCTCCGATTATTAAGAACGGGCACCATGTACACGGAATGCTAACAAGGTTGAACAAAGAGAATGAAAAGAAGTAAAAGTAGAGAACTGTTTGATGTAACACGATATGTAGGTAGTAACAAGACTAGGATTGAATATAGAATACCGATAGGCCAAACCTGTTTTCTTCGCACGTCGTTAAAAAATCTTTACTTCCCTAACTCTTATCTGCAGCAGAGGTTGCATCATAATCGTGAAAAATGAACTTTTCGAAAATTTCCTATATCGCTGTCTATTATTATCGATTCGATGGTAATTTCTACTCGAAACATCTTTTTGCCGTTTAAAGAATTGCAACGAACGTTGTATCGAACATCCTTCATAGGTGCGTTTATATATATAGTTGTATAGTAACTAACGGTTGGCGAAAGAAACAGATGCATCGGCTCGTACGACTCAGTCCTTTGCCAAGTCCACGTCGATGACATAATCCTCGACCAAGAGCCAAGGATGTAAACACGCGCGGCGATTTTCGATAATTTCGTAAGATGGCTAACAAGTTGAACCTTGAGGTATTATCGCCGTGGTCTAAACTTAGGCACGTGTCGTTACGCGGTTGCCGGCGGAAAATGGGTCCGACCGGGTCTGAAAATAACCGGGTCGAGCCTCGATTAAACGGAAAGACCTTTTGTCGCCTCTCTCGCCTTAACTCGATTCCTTCGTGGTTTTTCAGATTCGATCGAAAGTAAGCCGCGACCCGATCGAGAATGGACCAGCCAACGCCGCTACCTACGAAACCGAACAGGTGAGTCCTGTTTTCAGCTTTCGTTTCTTCCTACGCGATATCGACACTCCAAGTTTTCGTCTAATCAGCGTTCAAATTTTTCTTTCATTACATTTTGCTACTTGGAGCCTTCTCCTACTCAGTCGTCGCGCCTGTAACTTTCGCCTTGTTCGATTTAAATATCCAAAATCGTTTCTCTAGTACGCGAATCTCAGACAATTTCACACTCGAAACTTTCTCCCATTCCACATAAATATTCAAAAGTATTGCTATACCATCTCAATATCCAAATCATCCCCTTACCTGCTTCTCTGTCTACTCACCTAACCTTACCTAAACCTAGCACCTAAACCTTCATCCGTCTCAATATTAATACTCGAAGGTTCTTCCCACGCAATCTAAACACTCGGGACTCCCCTTACTTTCAACGAACGCTCACCGTCCACATCGCTCACATACCCTGACTGCCAAGCTGTTCAGCTTTCGATCACGTCCCGTCCTTTTACGAGGCCGTCTCGGCAAATGCCAAGAGGCCGATATATCTCTGCAATCACGGAGAGCGTTCGTAACCCAGTTAGCCGAAGGTTCCTGCTACTTTCACCGACCGCAAAGTCGACTTCTGTCCATTCAACTGGCCTCGGAGTAGGAGGAGGAACCGTCGACTTGGCCCAAGTACCGTTCGAGTTCGTTCGCGTGGCAGATCCGCGATCGAGCGCATAATTTTCGACTACTTTCACTGGCTACCACCTGTGGTGTGTAGAAGTGTGCTTCTCCGGACCGCGCACCTGACCCAGTTGACCGACTCGAGAACAGAGATATCCGCGTAGTCGACGATCAAGGTCGTCGGGCTAGGCTTCTCCCTTCTCTACGACTAAGCTAGACTCGCGTTCGTTGCGACCATGTACCGTTCCCATATTGGCGTCCATGAGCAGGAAAGCTCTCGATGGAAGAGGGATAGGGGCAAGGGACGGCCAGGAAGTGCCGGTTGCAGTCGATCCGTGCAACTATTGCGACCGTGTCACGATGTTCCTCCTCGTGCTCCCCTCGACCTCTCGACTTGTCGACAAACGTCGACAACTATAGTTACTACAAGTCGATGTTTCGAGTATGAAACTGTTTCAGGTTTTGTTAGGTTGAATTTGTTTTCGGCATTGGATTTAGGATTCAGGTTTGATATCGAGGTTTCGTTAGGGCTTTAGGTAGGATAGTGTGACGAGTACGAAAATGGAATTCGCGAGAGTCGTTGATAAATGACAGGGTTTGACGAATCGTCTGTCGTGCGTTTCACGACTGACAATTCTTTTAGTTGTACGATCCTTTTCGAAATCGAAAGTTTGCGAATTGTGTCGCCCAGATTATAAGGCAAGGCCAATGGCCATGTGTAACTGAACATCGAAAATAGATTTTCCAAATTCACGTGCTAGTTCCAGTTCGTCCAGATTAAATCTCCTCGACTGCATATTTCCAATAATAATAATAATAATAATATACATATATATTAATTTGATATATTATATATATCATGCAATTCACGGAAATATTTAAACATTTATAAAACCTTTTTCTGGTATTCTCTGTGGCATATTCTGTGCGGTATAGAGCTACTTCTAATTTATTCAAACGTTGCATTGTGTGTGGAAAGGATATCACCGGGGACACTGTGTATCTGTTTGCCAGGAAATCATTCGCTCTAATCACGTTCGCCGTGATGGCGCTAATGTCTTGACAGATAACGATTGCATGACATTGACGTTATCACGGAGCATCGGACCATAATCTTGCACATTTCGTGGGCATTTATTCGCAGAACGAGCCACCGGAAACAGAAATAGAAGAGACGCAAGATCCGCTGCTCGTTAGGACGACATAGATAACCGTGCATCCTGATAATATAGAAATACGACGTTGATTAACGATTCGATGAAGATATAAAAATGCGAAAAATAAACTGCGCAGGAGTACTCCTACCACCAACAATTCCATCTTCCTCGACTATCTTTAAAAGAGACCGAAATAATCTCTGCAATCGCATCATTCTCTATCTAACCCAAACACGCTTCATTCACACCATCCAACGTGCCCCGACTCAGCATCCCTCGTCAAACTCTTCCAAGAACGTCTCTATCCCATCATATCTCGCAATTCCATGTCCTGCTCTGCAATTCCTACGCCGAAGGTCTAGAAGCTATTCCAGTCACCATGCTCCACGAATAACTTTCATTCACCTTAGCACACTCACTCGTTCATCGATCGTTCTCTCTGGCTCTTTTCTCCATCCGCGGATACTTATTGCAAAAACTTTCGTGATTTCCATTTCACCGGATCAATTTCAATCCCGTGATAATACCTTCCCCCACCCCCATTCTCTGTATCGAAAAGGGTGCGTCTGCGCGGACCAACATCGCCAACGCGACGCACGCCTCCGCATGGACCTAGATCTCGGCGAAGCAGCGAGGACCGGCGCCGGCATTGCACCGCGTTGCAGTGCACACCGCGTGACGTCACTGACGGCACGTGCCTCTCCTCCCGCCGCTCCCCTCCTCACCACCACCCGCTGCCAACGGCGTCGCAGCGGCGTGGGACGCGCGGAGGAGCGGGATCAGGCGGGCGAAGGTGGGGGAAGGTAGTTAAGGTCACCGTGGCCCTGACTGCACGCGCGCGAAACAATATCCGTGTGCAGGCCGAATGCAACTGTGTGCGCGCTCCTGCTCTCGCGGTCACGTGAGCAAGAGCGCGCGCGCACACGAACGCATAGAGCGCACCGGTGGAAGATTTATTTCTAGTTGCGCGCTGCGGTTCCCTGTTCTTTCGCTACACGCTCTTCTTCTCCGATCGGACCACGACCACGACCACGACCACGATGACTTAGAAAGAGGGAGGTCGCCATTACACGTATTCCAAATGAATTCGTAGCGTGCGATGGTCAAGGCCCGCGAGTCCCGACGGCCAACCTTCCTTCCTTTCCGCCCACTCGCCGGCCACCCTTTGGTTCCTAGGCCGGCAGAGGTGGAGGGCCATGAAATGACCTAGAACCTAGAACGTTGCGCGTGGGCATCGCTAGAGCCGCGCGTGCCACACCGCTGCAACGTTTTTGGACGTTGAACGTTTCGACGTCCGAGACGGTGCGCGCCGATCCATGAATGATAGCGGATGCGCGAGAATCGTTTAACGGGCTATTGGACGATCAAAATGGACGTGCGTATATAGACGATGATTGGTTTCTTGTGCTGATTTTTTATGCCAGTTTATGCTGCGGCTCGAATGTGACACGGGACAGTGTACCGGGTGTAGCAGGATTTAACTCTGTTTCTCTACTCGGGTTTGTACGACGCCAAATGGGTGTTATATTTTAAAACAGCGACCACGAGGTTTGGCTACTAAAGCTTGATACCTGTTCAATGCTTCTGTGTATCGTTGCAATTAAAATGAAACCGTGGGACAGCGTTAACGTTACGCCAAAATGAAAGCGTAGGATAAATGTTCCACTCGATTCAATTCGTTTTAAAGAGCAAAAGACCGGAGTAAATTTATGTACGCGTACAACGGTATTCTGTTCACTTTTCATTGGAATTAAACGATCGTGCGCGTGATTCCACGCACGTAAACGCCTCTATCCCTTTACAAAATGCGCGGTGTGAACCCAGGAAGTTTCTATTTAACCATGGATTACCCTGGCGGATTACTGCGTTTCCCACCCATTTCTGTTTCAGTTATTTCCAAGCTTTCTGATATTCACGAATAAATATTAGTAGTACAATTTTGAAATTTATATAAGTTACGAGTTCCTAGTATAATAGTAATGGCAATAATTTCCCTTTGATGGTATAGTATAGTATAGTATAGCAAAATACATATAGTAGCGTAATAAATTCTCATAAAGGCTTAAATAACATAATTCTCGTAATAACAAAGGGTTACAAAGATCATATGACATATAGACGTGGTATTTCAGAATTAACCTCTTCAAGTTTTCGCGATGTATGAGAATAGCAATTCACGGAGGATAGAGGAAATTTCAGTTGACGAGAATCGCAGACAGCTTGACGCAAAAATAGCAGCATATGCGACGTATCGTGGCGGTCGCGAATGACGTTAATTTCAGAGCCAAGCTGTTCGGCGAACGTGTCGTACGAGCAAGTATCCCCCCATAAATTCGACGCGTAGTTAGATTCGATAAGTCAGTGCTGTGGCTGATTCAAGGTCAACTGCATCTTTCCCGGTGAATCCAAAAATATATCTAACGCGACGAAATTACGTCGTTGCGCTAAGCTCGATTCTCGCCTCGCAACATTTGCCTGTAAAATCTCTGTAGAAAGCCCAACTCGCCTGCCACTCAATTACGTCATTCCACCTGTCGTTTGCATAACTCGAGCAAAAGAAAAATTACGCGAATTCGCCTTTTGTATCGCGTTTCGCAACCAATGTTCCGGCGGAATGGTGTTGTTGCGAATATCGACGGTCAAAGGCGATTCTGAACACTTCCGCCTCATGCGAACCCGTTTCAATCCTTCGGTCAAGCGATTAGCAGACCAGAGAATTTATATTTGCCGAAAAATAACAGAAATTAACGAACCTTCGATCGAACGAAGCGAATCGTAAATAAAAGTATATACCACCCTATTTGCGATGTTGCTATTTGTATTTGAATCGATTTGCCGGAAACTTGGTAAAAATTTGATAAACGTACCCCAACGAACACGGATGTGGATGGCCCGATTCATTGCCAACGGCGTACATAGGTATGCGTACATACGGCTGAAGCTCTGGGACGTCGGGTCGTATTGTGACACGTCCATCCGTCTTACGTAATAACATTGCGTAAACTTGACGTTCACCGTAATGTCTGTCGTACATATTTCCGCGCGCCCAGCAACAGCGATGAGCCGATTAGAATCGCGCCCGACGTGTAATCGTACATTCTAATTTTCTTCCTTGCTTCGTTCCTTTTTCGAACGCCACTAGTGTATCACATTATATAATAATATACGATACGACGTTGATTCCGTGATCACCTTTCTTCCAAGCTATTCTTTAATTTTACGTTTTTGTTCGTAGCAAGGTACCTAACCAGGACAGGAAGTAGACGATATATTCTTCGTTTACGGGGAGAATGGAAGGAATTCGAATCTTCTTTGTATCGCTTGATACATCGATTGTATCGAGATATTTTGCGGTCGTGTTAAATAGAGTCGTCGTAAATGTTTCATCGGAAGAATCGAAATTGCTTCGTTGCCGATGAAACGATTGCCTCGAAGCGGATAAAAACGTAGTTATTCTTCCGCAGCGAATTTAGACGCGGAACTGTGTAGAACGTTCTTGATTTTACAATAACAGTGGTGTTTGTAAACGTATGGGTAAATCGATTCACCGAATGATTTTCTTCTTCTTAACGAATTACGCAATAGTTACGCTCGTCCAAACGCTTGTTACTTATTATTTGTTTTCAGCGAATGCAGGTATGAGGAAAGTCACAGTTTCGTGGTAAAGCGTTATCTAAGAACCAGAATCGAAGCTATTTAATTAATTTATTTTTCTTTTCAATTCCTTTGTTTTTGTTTCCTTTGAATCTCGGTGTACACATCCGATTATTTCGCCAGACTCTGTATCTTTCGCTTTAATTTCTCGTGGCCAACTTTCATCGAGTTTGCAAGAATGTTCTATCGCCCCTGTATCGAATTCAAGTCGGAAGCTTGTCAAAGTGTAACAGGTAACGATTTAAAAAGGATCTTCCCTAATGTAAGATTACGATATAATCTTTTGAAGTGATTCTAAATTTCCGTATTACGAGTAATTATTTAAAATCTGATATGACTGTATTGCTAATATACACAAGGTGCTGACGTCGCGTGACATAAGTGTCGGCGACCATGACACCGACATTAGAAGCGACTAGGAAACACGCTCGATTCTCTTTTGTTTCAATGCTTTCGAGCTTCGACCAACCATACGATTCCTTCTATTGCATATTCTATCAGCTGCTTGAAAATACAACCACGTAAAACGAGTTCTGTATTGCATGATCGAAACGCTTGGACGACTTTTGCCTGTGCTACATATCCTCCGATATATCGTTTGCGATCGTCAAACGACTCACGGAGCCACGCGTTCAACGTTCTTAATGTCAACGTGTATTTAAAGCGATGCTAATGAATGATCAATTCTAAAATTAGCACGTTCAAAATTAGACGACGCGATTTGATTGTCGATCAGATTCCGTGTGTTAGATTGTTTCTATGTTTGGCACTTTACTCAGTTATATCACGTGGATAGTACTGTTAGACGCTGTATATGTTTGTGTTTATAATGTTTCCTTTTAGATCCGATTAAAGATAATATATTCTTGACTCGTGCACGAGGACAGATAGCATTGATTCGTCGAAAGATCTTTGTCTTTTTCGAAATAGCGTTTGGACATAGATTCTGAATTATATCACTGCATATGCGTTCATTTCGTGCGAGAATGTCGTTTCGACGTCCTTAAATTTACGTCGAATCGATCGTCTTTTTTTGTTTTCGTAAAATTTGAATCATTTTGCGTGTAAAGCCATAGGTTGGATAAAGATGGGATGAAAATAGGGGGGAAAGGATGTTTTAGAATTTATGAAATCTGGGGGGCAGATCGTTGTAGAATTAGCTTAGATTTGTAGCATTCCAGGTAAAATATTTTAATTTAATTCTTCCGATAGATCAATAACGAAAATAATAATGTCGGTTTTTAATAAAATCAACAATGACAGTCTATCAATCTAGATATGTTAATTCACGTGTGATATTTATCTTTTTAATTGAATGTTTTGTCTGAGATAAAGTTAGTGCAATTAATGTCGTGATTTTTACTTGAATTAAAAAACTTATAAGCTTACGTATGATCGTCCATCATCGATCAAAACAAGAGCGAATTTAAAAAAAAAAAAAAACACGTTTTCCCTATATAACAATTATTTATGCGAGCAATTTAAATGTTTAATGATCTTCCGCTATATTTGTGTTAATTTATACCATTTAACTTCGCAGACTAATAGAGTATCCTAATCTTATAAATCACAAAGTCAAAGGCAAATTTTCTCATCCACCTTGATATAATGAATGTGATACGATATGGAATATAACACGATAGGAAAAAAGCATAGCTTTTATATCGTAGAAATCGATAATTTTATTTTTGTAGAATAAAAAATAGTCGTGGCAATTTTGTCCCTAGAATAGATATCAAATATTTCTCATCTACCTTAATCGAAACTTATTATATATTTCTGTTCCATTAAAATGGATAATTTTATTCTAAAATATTACGATAAAAATGCACTGGCTGATGATCACCGCGATGTATCGTCGATACACGACATAATCACTGAACACTTCAACTTCCATTTCCATGTTCTAGTATTTACCGGTCTATTCGTTTTACCACTGAGACAAACACGAATATTCCTGTAAGCCGAGAAAGATCGGAACTCCCTTTCCAAGAAACAAACGCTCGTTTATAACGTAACAAGTACGTCACCGAATCGGATCTAACAGAGTACAATAGAAAATCCATAGATCGCTGATTTATCTTCTGACAGCGCATGCCATGCCAATTGGCTTCTCGATCGTCTCGATCCTAACGTCAGCGTTAGTTGCAAAGGAAGGAGGAATGCGAACGGCGAAGACACAATGCGTGCAAGTTTCTGGGAAGGCCGTGCGATGCCTATGTATATGTATATACAGTAGATCATCTCCTTGGAAACTATAGCTTGGTCGGCCTTGCGAGGTTTGACGTAGCGAGTTAATGAGCAAAAGAAGAAGTAGGGAGTGCCGCGTGCACGTGGTATATGTACCAAAGCATTAGAAAACTGGTAGCCGGCCGGGCCGGAAGGAACAAGAACGTCGCAACGTGACGTTATTTTCCATCGTGGAATTCATTTTAATCTCGCGTTGGCGCGTGAAACTCGGCGACTCGCTTCTTTCCGTACGCCAACCGTCTTTTCTTGCGTCGTCGCGTCTGTCTGACCAAGCGCCGACTTATACTACTCGAACTCGTTTCGCTTACCGTTAAGAACAACCCGACCCAATTATTTACTTATACGCAAAGAAAGACAACGCTTAAACGTCTAATAACCAATCTGTGACAAATTGACATAGTTTTGCGGCATTGCGCTTCTCATTGCGCTTTGTACGCGGGCAATAGATATATTATTTGCTTTTCTTTTTACCACAGTGATATATGTATTTATCATATGAATTGCCAGCTGTATGTAGTGAGACATCTAATCGGTACGATTTACGTTTATCGAGAAACTCTATCAATTATATCGTAAATATCGTTGATCGATACGTATGTCTTTGCGTAAGTGTTTCTTTCGTCGTTGAAGAAATGTTCGTATGTAGACGAAATCGAATCGATATGTTTAATAAGAGAGTTTGGAGTCGCTGGCATTCGTTTATTCCTTGTGAACTTGTCGAATGGTGAAAGATCAACATCACGAACACACACGATTAAATTGGCAGATTCTCTCGTTGAAGAGCAGTAAGATGAAGTCATAAGTTTTTTAGTACTGCTAATACACCTAATAATTCTTATCAATATATTCAGTCAGACGTATCTGGTTTTATGGTTTGTAATCTTTTATCAACATCAAAACTGCACGTTACATAATTGATTGTGTAAGAGTTACGATCTGCGATGAATCTTCTTACTAGTTTAGATAACTGGTATTTCATAACAGATACTTAGATGTAAAGGTTCGTCGGGATTTTTAAGAAATTTATACACATTTTACAAGACATTCATACGCATATATCCTTCGTAATCATCGATATCATCGTATTTACTAATTATATATTACAAGTGTGAAATTTGTGCGGTTCTACATAACGTTATGATACACCTGTGACTTAGGTCTTATCTTATTTCCTTATCACTCTACTATCGCTTTCTATTATTGTACTGTTTTCTTTTCATTCAGCTGCCTATTTATAGTAATTCTTTTCACAGATTTTATTTCCATAGTACAATCCAAAAATTGCCATAGTTTATCATAATCTTACAAATACTTCGATCTCCTTGAATTTGATCGAATTGTAGAATCTGGGCGAGAAAGTATTTTCTCAAGTACTTTCAAGTGTCCTTCTACATTCATAATAAATCTATCGCAAAAATTGCAAAAAGATGCGTTAACGCAACGTTGGCCTCTAGAACCAGCAAATCTATCTCTCGCCCTATCAGCAAGTACTTATTACCATATTACTGAAAGGTTAATAGAACACCCTGTATAAACGAAAACATAAAGAACGCAAGTCCAGGCATGAGATTAACATTCGGACCGCGAACGCGTCTAACCGGTCCGCTTCTTGACAGGTACGACTTTTACGCGTATGACAAACGATGTCACGTGTATGCAGGTGCGTACGTAGTTGGACTGGCAAGTCGATCGACTAACCAAAGAGGACTCGGAATGACTCTCCTCTCTCTCTCTTTTCTTCTACTTCGTGTCTCATTTCGCAGGAGGACCTCGTTAGACATTTTCTGTCGAGGCAGCGAGAGGCAGAAACAAGTCAAGGCCGAAGCGCCGCACCATCGCGAATTTCAGCTGGTTACCGAACAGCTGGTCTCCTGGTGGGGATGAGATACGGTTCCGTCGAGTTGTCCTAGGTCCTGGCCTGGTGTTTTTTTACGCGCGCGCCGAACGTACGTGTCGGTCCGGCCCCGGGCTTCCTTAACGAGCGATCACAATGCCCGACACCGATACGCCATCCCATTTGCCTCAACGACTCTTTCTCTTTGCCTTTGACTTCTGTCTATTTCCATAACTCTTTGACTGCCACGCCGAAATCACACGTTTCGCTGAGGACGCCACGGGAGTATTTTTATTATTCAAAGCATATAATGGCAAAATAATAATAAATTGACGATGTAGGACAACGTTCTTCCCCAATGGACCGTTTATCTTATTGGTGGTCACGGGTGACCATCGTGGCGCCTTGCTAACAGTCGATAGCGACATATAATAACAAGGCTTCGTTTATTTCAACAAACCATTCGCATTCGTTGTTTCGTCGCAAGCAAAACGTCCAGAATATATCGTTGAAACGTGTAGAAGATATTAGTAAACAGTATTTGCTCATTCTATATATAATAGTAAGGTATGTTCACATTTCTAACTTCGATTATATGATTATAAAGCATCATTTACGATTATTTTCTAAGCTGTGTTTATAGTAATATTCGTAGATTACTCCTCAAAGATATGGATGCAAACACGGTGCACCGTTAGATGCAAGATTTGTTCTCATTTTTTTTATTGATGTTCTAATAAAAATGTTTAATTACTTAATGAGGCACCTTTTATTTCAAAGTATCTTCTATTTATCGGTTATATGCAAAATGTCCTAATTGTCAATTTTCATTCAATTTTCACAATCGTAAGAAGTTGAAGCGCTCAGGTCATCAGTGACCACCATGGCGTCACAGGAGAAACCATGGCCGGTCGCAACGTGGCAGTCAAAGTGTTAAGCGAACGAAACGACGAGTTTGCGGATATTGGTATCGATACGTTTCGAAAAAATGTCGCGTTATTTACTTCAACGTAGAGATACTTTTACTCTATCGAACTACACTCGTTGGAAGATAGTTTCCCTTCGCGATCGTGTTGTAAACCTTGCCCAAGGAAAATATCACGTGTTCTTCTGTACGATCCGCGTCGGGACAGCTTCTTATCTTGTGCGACGCGCGCGAAACGCGGCATGATCGCGCGCAGGCGTGCTATCGATCGTCCCCGTGGACTCTACCTTGACCTCGAACGACGAAGGCGAGCAATTAAAGCTCTTAAGAGCCTTGGCTGGACGAATCGATCCGCCTGATTAACGCCACAACGATCGATCCGAGGGGACGGTGGTTCATCGCGCTCCGAATTCGAACGGTTCGGCTCTTGCATTCTCATTGACAGATAATCGAAAGAGCGGGCGACTGTGTTTTATGAAAAAAGTGCGGGCGCTGGAAATACGTTCGAAGGTCGTGCTTTTGAATGGTCGAAATTTTCCATTTGAATGGAGGAGGAGATTTTTGAGAAAATGAATGAAACCATGCAAGTGTATGTTCCTGATCAGTGGTGATGCGTTAAGAAGCTTTGGTATGCGTGGTGGGGCGTTTCTGTGAGTACGCTACCACGTGTATAATGCGTGATAACGTTCGATAGATACATGTGACGTTGTATTACGCGTTATTAACGTACATTCGAAATATTCTGCTAAACGACACATCTATGATAAAAAATCGCCTAGTGAATTTGAAATTTCAAGTTTCACATTTTCAATTCGAATGTTCCAACTTGGAACGATTTGTTTAAAATATCGTTTCGAATTTAAGATTACTTTAACACTCTCATTTAAGAATTCGAATTTCAAATCGCTTTCTGAATCTCGAATTTCAGATCTCAAGTATGTATCGTGAATATCGAGCTTTCAAAGTCAATATCAAGCCCAATTTCGCTCTTTAGGGGGAAAATTAAAAACCACGTCAAATTTCATAAAACTCTTGAAAGTTTCCCCTCGCGATATGCGCGAGCCGTGAACGAGCTTCGTCGAAGAGAACCAAGTACGGCAGGTTAACGATCCAATAAATACTTCCTTGACAAAAAGTCTGCGCGAAATGCGTGACGCGCGGACGCAGAAAATCGCGCGCGATTCCCAATCGTCAACGCGTTTTACGTAAGCGTACTTTCGACATCGATCGAATCGCAATCGGCCAACTTTCTCTCGTATCGATCTCGGGTCGGAAAGTCACATATCCAGCGAGGACTTGTTCGTCCGTGAAACGAACTTATGAAAGAGGAATGCTCGCGCGAAAGGGGAAAGTACGACAACGACGATCGTTCGTGGCACGGGCAGAAATGCGTTTTCCCTTTTACTCGACGCCGCCGTCGTAGTCGGTTAACCTGCGTAAAATTTATCCACTAGCATTCGGTCGTTTTGCATTTCCTACTTGGCACACGTGTTAAAACGCTGCGCGTAATCCATTAATGCCATTGGCTTAAGATTTCTTGTTAGCTTCTTTCCCATTTATATAATCGAATTCGACCTTTCGACATCGTGATTATGAAGATCGAGATGCACGAGTCCGCTTCGTACTTCAACATGCGCTAAACAACTAAATTATGTATCCTCGCGTCGACAAAAACGATTTCAAACAGAGCAGAAGCAATCAGTGGATCAGTTATTTATGGAAAATACAATGGCTGAATAGAGCGGCTATCCCTGCGCTACTAAAAGGCATAGTTCCATATAGAAACACTTTCACGATCTTGAAATCAAGGAAATTCCACACGAAGGTTGCATATAAATCAACTGTGTGCAAATTAGACCGATGGAAAAATACGAATTCACGAGCTTCAGATATATAAAATTCCAAAGAACTATAAGGCCTCGTTTTTTCTAGGATCTATGAATTTTTTAGGCGTTACGTACGTTCTTGTGTGTCTTTAGCTACTTTAAAACGTAAAATATATAGGAAACATAGAGGAAATCACTCATCTAAGGTTTAACTTAATGGCGTTAAACGTCCAGAATTCAAAGAATGGGAATTTTCATGCAGTTGGAGGGCAGGCGATTTCCTTAGAGCCTGGCTAACTGTAAACTGGTCCTAAGACGGGCCGCGCCCAGAGAGTTGCTCAACTTCGGTAAGCCGAGGAGAACCGGTGTGTTCGGTACGCGGCAAGGCCGTTGACAGCGATAGAGAATCGATGGTTGTCACGCTTGGCAAGCAAAATCCGCGACCGTTGCGCTGCTTGGACAGCTGATCCGCCGAGAAAGGATCAGAACGGCCAACCGATCGTTTTGCTCGTTCGTCGTCCCAAGCATTCTCTTTTTTCGTTTCGATTTAGTCGCGGTTTACTTCGAACTAAACACAGGGAGACGATTCGACCGTTTCGAAACGTTTCTGTGTGGTCGAAGCATGCAGACATCGAAAGCGAAATCCATTGCTAATGCACGTTCACTTGGATACGAACGTAGAAAGAGAGTTTCCTGGCAAAGCTTGCGGTTGTTAAGATGATAATCTTTCCAATGTCATCGACTGTAAATATCCTTTAACTCTTTGCACTCCTATGTCAAGTATGACTCAACATCAACTTTTATCTCAGGAGCTCCTTTATCGAGTCCCACTCATCGTTCTTTCAGTCCCACCTTTTTTTCTGAAACGTGAGAAAGAAAACCAGGATTGCATCCTGGAAATTGTTTCAAGATATATCATACACTTCAAAATTACAAAATGCAACAATAGTGTGAATAAAGCTTATTTATTTAAGTGAATTTGTTTCTTCCTTTATTTATTTAAATTCTTATTTTTTAGTGCAAGTAAATTTCAAATAAAACACTTAAAAGCGTTGGGAGCTGCTGGTAACGAAATTGAAATAAAATTCGGAGTGTAAAGGGTTAAAGCTAGATAATTCGTCTGTCGAGAAAGATCGTTCCACGTCATATGAGATTGGAGATATATTTAAATTTGTCAAACATAGAGAGAAGAATATGGTGAATCTGTCTGGTTGGGGGATATTGACGTTGACCAATGATGTTCCTGAACTTTTTGTGATTCCTCGAGCATCGAGTTGGAAGATTGAAAAAGAGTCGCCTATTAAATAAGGAAGAATTGCTCTCTAGAAATAACGGTGAACTAAGGTTAAAATTAAACGGCATGATAAAGATGAATGAAGATTCGATGGTATCAAATAATAGAACTCGTGAACGAGTCGAACAGAATTATCGATTGCGTGTCATATTTGAAGAAAGAACGCCTCTTACTAATCAAATTGAAAAGTAACCATGGCCTAGGGTAATATTATCCTCCAAATACGTTCACGTATTCTTTCTCGTCGTTTGTTCAACGATTTTACGCTAGCCATTAACGAGCCGACAGCTCGTTCTAGTATCACTTCTTCTAACGTTTCAGAACATGACCTTGGTTCCACTGCTTAATTCATTTCTTTCATCTAGTTAACCATTAAAAACTATCGCCAAGGGAAACGACGCTCTTTCAGTTTTTTGCGCGATTTGAACTATTTTCTGCAAAATTCCGAGAATCGCATAATTATGGCTGACTTTAAGAAATTTATTGTAGCAATATGTATAGGCGCAGAGGTAACGATCGTAAATTAAAATATACTCGATAAACACATTTATCTACATGGAAATTCATGATAATCTTATCGCTAATCGCGTTATTCTTTGTCAGACTACCAAGTATCATTGACCTCATATATCGAAAAAAATATTTGTCTTTCATTACACTCGAGACCAACGGAAAACACTCGTAAGACATTAATTATTCAATTCATTGAATATAATTCGCGATCAAATTTGTTCTTGTTTATATTTACGCAGCTGATTTACAACACTGTTTACAAACTAATTGCAACATAATCTCCTGTAACGAATCAATATCTCCACTCGAAAAAAGCTGATCGTGGAAACTTTCTTTTTTTTTCCACATGCTCGTAGCAATATCTTTTCGATATGCAATCAAATCTACTACATACCCACAGCCTAAACAACAAATATTATTTGCTGATAATGAACCGCATCGTTGGTCTTATCATCCACGAATTCGAGCACAGAGATCATTCTTTCGCGATCTTGTTTTATTTGCAAAACGATTTGCAGCACAGCGCACAGACAAATACAGTTTAACAGGCAGACGTCTAACCGAATTTTATTTTTACAAGTGGCGTGGCCCGGCACGATTTACCTTGTGCAAGCCGATCAGACTTGTTTTTCGCGCCTGTTCCAAGAACCATGCGCAGTCTCGTTGCAATTATAGAAACGTGAACCGATGCCCACGTGAATAATAGTTCCGCGAGTTATGCACTAAAAATGTACTAAAAATGTACTAAAAATGCTATGGCAAGTTTGAACTGAACAGAGGATTTATTGTAAATGGTTGCCAACAATTTCCGGCTAGATCGTAGTTCTCTGTTTCGATTTGAATTATTCACGTTTCTTTTAATAAGACGCTTTGATTAATTACAGGCTGTTTTCGTAAATAAATACGAAATTAGGTTACAGTTAGATTACTTTATTATCTAATATTATAAAATAGTATTCTTTGGGCAAAAAATTCCAGAACATTGTATTCTGTGTGTTAAGTATGCACGGTATAATTGTGCAATAGGCTTTGAAAAACGTGTTATCTCGACAGCACAACGATACCGCACTGTGGCCGGAAGCTTCTGCCAGCCACTGTATTTACTAATTTTTATCAACGCAAGGTTTAAAGTGCAAACGGATTCTATAAACGTTGCTGTTTCCAATTTCTTTTTATTTGTTTTCTTATTCATATGTTTTCTTTTAACAAATTTAGATTTCGAGTATCTATATATAATTCGACGTGACACGATAGTTGAACACTTGAGTTTGTGAATTTTTATCACAGATCGAGTACGAAATAAAGATACTATTGAATTTAAGCAGTGAAACCATTTTATTCCTGCACTTTACAATTTCTCCGAACTGTTTTCGATCTGATAGCCCTAAAATCAGGAAATGTGTTAACACCGATTCGTAAAATTTTGTAACCGGGATTAACATGCCCGACGATGATGCTCCATAAATATTGATGAAAGAGAGTCCTTCAATGAGATCCACGCAACCAGACGAAAACTTACAAATAAGTTGTACAAATATCAACGGACATCGTCTGTACCCTCGTGAAATTAGGCATATGGTTAGCTGTGAATCATCGAATGTAGCTAGACATTTCCACAGAAGAGAATGAGCAAAATAGTTACGGTGAAGCGAGAAACTACCTCAAGGACGCTAAAAGTTTCGTTGCGCCGAATAAAACAGATCGCGACATCGATCGAATTTCCTGGTGTCGTATCGAGCGTACGTTTCGCGACCTCAGATTGGATTTTGAACCTTTCTCGTCCGATAGCGGCCGCGCAGACGAGCATTGTCGTCCAGTTTGGCAATAACAAGTGAGCCTGTCGCGATAAGAGCGCGAATAAATATTTCTCGTTGCGGTGCAAGCCGGCACTGGCCTTGAAAAAGCGTCCCTATCCGAACAATCGCCGACTGGCGCGAGTTCGAGGCGCAGTGAACGGTAACAACTCGTCGCTTGTCAGGCTGACAACCGCCTTAAAAGCGTAACGTGCGCCCGTTTGCTCGCCATGATTCAATCCGCGTATCTCTCGGCCAGAAAAATGCTCATACGTGACCAACCGAATGCGTTCCAACGCTCGTGCACGCTTGTACACGCTTGTACGCGGTCCACAGGCCACGAGTATCTCTATCGTTAACGTTGCTCGGCGTACAGCAATTAAGAATGAATTACGACGAGGCATGGTCGACGAAAACCATGTTTCCTACCCGTAGTAACGGTATCTACCAGTTTTGGCTGTTGGTTCGCAGCGATGCTTGTTCCTTAACGAAACGTAATTGTGTGGAATGTGGCCACGAAAAACGAGGTAGAAAGGAACAGCCGAACGGACACGCTGAGATTTCAGCGAGTTCACTGGTCGCTCGACTGAGGAATTCTTAAACGTTCGTGGTTTCAGTAGAATGATACTCGTTCTGGTGAGAAAGCTCCGAGTTTCGGTTGTGTTTCAAAGTAAAGTCATGAAATTAGGTTAGAACGTCTAATGTTTTATACGTGGAATAGCTTCGCGACGATACGATTTCAAATTTATAAAAATAAAAGTACAGTTTATAAGAATAATAGAAATAGGGAAGCTGAATCGTAATGCAACATTTTTAAAAAACTGCAAAAAATTAGTCATAGCGAAACGGTAACAGTACTCTCGCTTTCTACGTCGCCTATTTACGTGGTTAATTAAAAGATATCTTCGAAATATAATTTTATTGTGTATCGTATAAATCGTATAAATTATTAATGTCCTAATTACGATTTCAATTATTCCGTTGGTAACAGCGTATTAACTTAGTTACTTTCGATCGAGCGAATCGTAACAATGCGAAAGTACAACAGAGCCAAACTAATTAAGATAATCATCGAGTTAATTAATCTTCGTTGGAAAGTAGAATCCCAAATTATTATGCTAATCTGCGCGGTGTTTCCCACATACGCGAAGAAAACAAACGCCGCGACCGGTATACCGCTAACGCAAAGTAGAGTCGGCCATGATTAATCAGCCTCGCCTCGTTTCCGTCTTGAATTCAGCTGCTCCGCGCGCAAACCAACAACGCGCGCGTATTTTTATCGCGGAAGCACCAACAAGGTAACCGGCGGATTTTTACAACATGGCTGGAATGTACCCCGTGTCAAAGTCAAAGTCAACGATAAGACGATAAGCATGGAGGGAATGACCGACAATTCGCGCGTCACGTCGCTCGTCTTTATCCCATCTCGTTATCGTTTTCGTTCGCTCGTTATCTCGACCGCTTGCCGTCGGCTCGCGTTTGTCTACCCAAACGACAAAGTGACACATTCGATCGAGACTCGACGCAAGGAAGTACATACGTATCATGCCTGATGATTTGCCGCTACTTCGATGTGCTAGCGTCCTCTATCGTTTCGGTTAGACGCTGGTCAAAGACGCACGCCGTTCGACGACGTAAACAACGCGACTGCGCATGCGCCGTGCTTCCCCCTGCGCTCTTGCTCTTGAGTCTTTCACTTTTTCCGTCCTACTTCCTTCGTATATTGTTCTCTGTTGCTCTTACGGGCCAAGCAACTGCCGTTTCACAGTGTTCTCGATGGTGGCGCTGACCTTCATAATGGCGACGATCTCACCGGTAAATCGAGATTTATCGCAAATTTTTTCAGAGTCCCGATCGTTAAAGAAAAAAAAAAAAAACAAACAAACAGATGTTGATAACGGAGCAAGGATGGGTCCTGAAAATATTACTCCATTTACGAATCGGTCTCTTTATACCATATTTCTCGTTGGCCAGGCGCACATTGTAAACAGTTGAATATCCTGATGCAGTTTCATCGTGACTCACGGATGTTCAACGCTCTCCTCCCTCCCTCTCACGTGCTAGGAACGATTCTCTTTCTGTGTTCCCTGTGTCGTCGACCTCTGTTCTTGCTTGGAAATTGCGCCGAATCTGCCGTTCCAGCGTGTTTCTGTGCCTCGTGCATTTTTTACCGCTCAAATTGCTACACATTGGCGACGCCGAACAATGACAGACCTCAGGCTAACTTCTTGCTCTTTGTGCGCATCTATTATCGCCGATGCCGCTCCAAACACGCTTTAGTAAACAATAGCACGCTTTGACGCGCGTGTGTACGCAGCGTACAAACAATACACGAATTCAAAACCAAGCGTAGAAAACGCTTAAACCTTTTTGAATATCCACTCGTTTCTGCCTATCTATTCGTAAAATAAAAGAAATGAATGTCAGAAAGCGCGTGAAACTTTGTACTGTTTTTCGTACGCCATTGTGTCGTCTCCAGAGTTTTCAAGCGACATCGTCTTATCGTGCCCCGCACTTACGCTAAAACTTCCTAATCTCGGTGCGTTCATATCAACGTAACTTGCGGGTCTAACTTTGACCATGATGAGGTACCCCATAACAAACCCATAGATTTCTCGTCACCCTGTATACTCCATGTTCGTGCGTAAAGCATTCGTGTGTTAAGAAGGGTCAACGTCCGACCCTCACCACACGCCACGGATCGACGCGCCAACACACAGAAGCCTGGTTTGTTTTGGTTTCCCGGGCATTACCCTTGCCTCCCCACTTCTTCGCAACTGACTCCTCTCTCTTTCTTTCTCCCTTTCTTACCCGCACCGACCGTATAGTCATCTCGTTCTTTCTCTTCCCGCGCGCACGATACGTCCGACGCTAGTGGAAGGTATATCGGCGTGTTATACGGTGACGACGCGATCTCAAAATGGGAATTGACATCGAATTAGCGTGACGTCAACGAACGTACACGATGACTAGGTAACGCTACCCGACGATGAAATACCAGAAAAAGGAGACATATCTGTATATCGATGCATTTCATAAATTTGAGGTTCGAATGAATTGAGCATTGCTATACTTCGATAGTACGCTAGGAAAAGTAACGATGTAGTTGTTTCGAAACAAAACGAATAGATAAGGAACGGCACTAAATGCAAGTTATCGAAAGGTCGAAGCAGTAAAGGATTGAAAGGAGGCACGGCGTTGTTTCAAAGGCAGTGAGCATGGCGAGTGTGACGCGCGGAGAAAGCGAGAGCTGCGTGGAAAGCAAGTTGTTGCGGTGCAAGTAGTTTCGGATCGATTTTCATATCCCGTGTCTCGTCGTGTTCGTTACGTTCACCTCGAACGTGGTGAACGTTTGATTCGCTGCTATCCCGCGGTGCACCTATACGCGTACACTACTCCACGATATACGCACCAAGTACTCTCGTGATGGACACGAAATAAACACGCGGCTGCACCGCGAAGAGAGACCTTGCTTGGAATTTTCATTCGTGGAGGACGCTGTATGTATAATCGCATGCACGGTCCAATTATAAGTAATTCGTACGCCACGATACGAAACGGACGCTATGCGTGCGTGACATTAGCAGATGGATTCCAGAGGGCGTGCATGCATGTGCGTGTGCACGATGCAGGGAAAGAAGGGAAGGAGAGGAGATCGTCGCGTAAACGAGCCTGAAGCCCTAGGGTAGATGGCCCCGGCGTGGTCCGATCCGAGCGGAGCCGCGTGCATCCCCATCTATCTATCTATACTACCGGCAACATGGTATCGCGGCGCGCAATGCACCCACGGACAAGACCACTCGCCTAGCGAACTCGGCAACCTTGCCAGCTCGCTTACTTATCCCTGGCTCACTGAAAAGACCGCCACACCATCCAGAGCAACACCGAAGAAGATCGTCTTTCTCTTCGACTGACGAGATTTACATCTTTCTTTCTTCGTCTCACGGTGCTCCTTTTGGATCATCTCGCCAATGGAACGGACCGTGACCAATTACATCGGTCGTATTGTGCACCGCGTTGCACTCGATGCAACCTGTTAACACAGCCTCGTGTGTATATATAGCGTATACTACCGCGTGGTACCGTACACGCTTTACATACAGACCACCGTCTCTTTTTTTGGAAACGAAACTGGTCGAACGATTATGTGATACAAAGATCGGAGGATATTTTAGAAAGTCTGTTTACATCGCATCTACATTAGGTGTATGCGTAGACGTAATGATACTACACGTTCATCGATATGGACAGCCTCTATTCGTAATTATTAACGAACATAACTGAAAGTCGACGCGCGTAAGAGGGGAAAGAATCGACGCTGACTTCTTCGGCACGAGGCAAGGCAAGGCAAGGCAAGGCAAGGCAAAGCAAAGGGAAAACATTGCCTGCCAACCGGCATAGAAGGTCTGTGACCTCGGCGATGCCTATGCTACGCCGTGTATACGCCGCTGGCCGCGTGTACCGTTTCAGAGGTGATGTCACGAACAGAAAGGTCCTTGAAGAACCGAGAGCAGCTTTTCTCGAGCGATTCTTTTCCTGTTTTATGGAACTTTGAAAACCGAGACACACCGGTACAACGCGTTTTCCGTCTGACTCATTCGATAAACGGAGGGGAGATTCGCGTCATCGAGCCACAAACCGCGTTCACGGTATTTTTTACGATGTCAATTTCTACGACGGAAAAAGTTTGCTCCCTTTTTCTAATGCGATATTAATGGCGAGTTTTAAACTCGTCAACTGTCGCGTCGACCATTTATGCTTGACGGTATTGACTTTGAAGCTTTGTGTAACTGTAGGGGTTTCCAGCGTGTTGTTAAGGTTTAGTTTCCGAGTTAGTTCAGGGAAAAGTAACAATAGCAGTAAATGATAATTGCAACTGTGCTAGAGCAAATAATATTCTTTTTGTAGAATCCACGCGACATGTTTGTAACTAGAATTATTGTAAATCTGAAGTTAGATATCTTGGAAACGTGTAAAGATATTTTACGCGTAAATTTAATTTTCATTTTTCTGTATCCCTACTTTGTGAAATTAAAAGCATTTTACTGCTTCGTGAAATCTCTTTATCTGTCAATCTTCTATTGTACTATATGTGGCAATAAAATCTTGCAATGTTCACCGTATTAGATTTGTATCAAGAGTTAGAATTGGTAAACCTGGCACAGGCTCGTAGTAAATATATTTTTCGATTGTGCGATTATTAATTTACGAGTTTAATAATTCCATTGTTAAGTGTCTTTGATACACGTGTACTTCTTGGCGTACAAGGAATGAGTCCTTGAGAAGTAACTGTCACGGAGATATATGTTGCTATGTTCTCTTATCGCTATTCGATTCCAATGCAAGTGTACTATAATGTCGTATCTGGCTACATTTGTCACTCTCCAGCAGTGTTATCTATATTCAGCAGTGTTATTTAATATTTAATTTTATAGAATCACACTTGCAATATTAAGGGAAAGAGTGCGGAATCTGTAATGGAATATGTAAGATGTATATTTTATCGACTGAAATTTGTGGATCGTCGATGACCCACGCAGCGTGGAACATAGTTTTAATCGTCCAAAGCGTTCCGCAAAGTGTCGCCACTCGCGGCGTCCTTCGCTTTTAACCTTTCGTGATTTGAATATGCCTGAAGGCGCAGCCAATGTCAGACACGAGTCGTGTCGAAATTTTCAGCTGACACTGTCATACACACATATAAAACATCCTCCCTTTTCCACAGCGAACATTTGCATACGAACATTCTCATGGATATCTTGTAGAAGTCAAGCGTATTTCGTTAACATCTCAAGATGTAATTACGCAAGACAAATTAAGGCGTATGCTCCGTCACTTTTTGCCAACCACGATATAATCTTGCTCGCGAACGATATGTCTCTTAATTTACATTCAAAACACTGTTTCTCGCTACATTACTTCGAATGTGCATTACCGATAGTTCAAGCGTTTAATTAAGAGATAAGATGCGCAAGGAAAGAAAGTTGGTAGTTGAATTATTGAAACCGAAAGATTTATATACACGAAGTTTCGTGTCTTCGTAAATCATTCGTTTTCGGAATAATAGAACTGTTCTGATTTCGTATTCCTGACGTTATGTTTAACTAAATGCAGGAGAGATCGATACATTCAACGAACGTAGCTTTAGAATGTCTTCTATCATTATCTTTTATTATTTACTGGACAAGTTGGAGTTCCTCTTTCTTCCTGGGTTTCGATAAAAGAGTATATAGGAAATTGAAGCAGACGAGTATGAAACACAACGCGTGCAATTATTATTTATTCTGTGAAGAATTAATGATTTAAAATTTCATGCTGACAACCGCCTTTCGTAAATTGCAAAATTTAGAGATTCTCGAAGAATGTTAGGTAACATATTTGACTAATCGTAAGACGAACAGAATAATCGTAAAACCAATAACCTTAACCTACCGATTAAACACAAAACCCAACAAATTAAATAATCACCTAAACCTCTCGTGTGCCTGCGATTCTTACGTTTCCCCGAAACCTAACCTCAAATTATAGGTACAAAACGACACGTTCCACGACGCATAAAAATTTTCATATCTGCATCACCACGCGTGCTTGTATCGTCAATTTCCAATTGTCTCGCATCTCGAAACGACCGACTCTTTGGAAAACAAAGAGGCATAATCATGATTTCGCGTTTGTTGCGTTGCGTGCGGCAGACAGAGCCGCGTGAAACGGTTGAAGGGAAGATCGCGGCACGATCATAGCACGACCGCGTGGCCCGACCAAGCGGTGTATCGTTCCTGGATCAATAGCACGTGATCGCGCCGGCACTGAGCTGCCGGTCCGATATAAACAAAGAAACGTGGCGCGCAGCGTACGCGCCGGCTGCCGCGCATCGATTTTCGCCCGTGCGCCACTGTGCTTCGCGCGATATACGTACGATTCACGCTACGCCGCTCTCGTCGACGGACCGTGAGACGTCGTTAGAGGACGTCTGAAATCCTTCACCAAATATTTCGGCACAACGATCGAGACTGTTCGAAAATCATATGAAATTAACACCGACTGAATTTGTCTGAAATTCGCGTTTCGCGAGTAGGTGAGTTTTGCTCGCGGATCCGAGGTGGATTCAAATTTTTTCCAACTTTGCACTTACAGCTGTACAGATTTCTGAATTAATCGTGAAATTTGGCTTGATTCGAACGTTTTCGAAACGTTGCATTTTCGATATAGTGTGTTTGAGTTTCGAACGGATTTGCAACTCACAACTGCACGCAACAACGCTAATCGACGTGTTAATAAATTCTCTTCGCTCTAGATATCGAATTCTTTCTCTACGAGGAAGAAGATATGCGATGGCTACTAAAAACGCTATCGCTTTAACGTTCAATCATCTTCGTATTTATCAATTCAACATTCCTATCATCGGTCTAACATTTGAAACAATCACTGTTATTCTTCTGACACAGTATAAACTATGTTAACGTAGAAACTAACGGATGATAAATCTATTCGACCGTTTTGATTTTAGGCGAACGCAGCGATAGTGTTCAAATGTACTTGGCCAGGTTGTCTGGAAATCAAAGCAACTGTGGCGCTTATCGAGGAGCACGTGCGTCAATCACACTTGGGGTAAGTTTAAGCGTAGTACCGTAGGACGCAACAAGTCTCGTGAAAATCTAACGAGCTCTCGGCACACCGCGCTATATTTTATCGCGTCTGTTGCACGAACTCGTGTGCGCGACGATTAATCCTCGTTTCGTGAATATGGTCACTATCTGCGAGATCTGTATCTATACTCTTTCTATTATTTATCTTTTCTTCAAACATCTTCGTCCAATTGCAATCAGAAAAGAGATACGATATCTTTCATCTTTAGATAAGCCATCTATCTTATTTGTCAATTTGAAACAATCCTATATTTACCACATCTGCGCTACTTCCCAACTTACATTACCCAAAGTTGAAACAGCCCGGTATCTATCGCCGCGAGTATAATTTTTCAAAGGCTTCGCCATCCAAGCATTAACCTTGAACCAAGCGATAAGATAAAACTACTGGACATGCCAGACTTCGTGAACATCGGGACGAGTAGATCGTTTTCGTTCACGCGCGAACAGATTGCATATACCTTTCGCACGCGCTGATATAGGCGCATTTAACGAGGATCACGCATATTTTTCAGGCCGAAAAAGTCAAATGGTTACGATAACGAGGAAGACGACGACATCTCTGACCACGAGGAAGAATTTTATTATCAAGAAGTAGCCGTCGATCACATGAGCTCTCCGCCAACGATGTCACATCGAGACATGGCCAGGCCTCCGCACGAAGATCCGGAATACCAGAAACAGCTCCGTTTGGAGGCCACTTCTGCCACTACCAGCACAGAAAACGTGATGGTGGGCATCAGAGAACGGAACACTGCGTTCACCATTGCGCAATCACCGGTACGTTGCATTACATTCGTGTTGATTCGGACTTGGACACGTTTATTGTGGTAGTTAACAAGTTCACGATCTTGTAATGGAGTTATTTTTGAGAAGCATGGTTTGGCAGAATGAACGGTTGGTTTGTTTCCCAAAAGCCTGGAAACCATGAAGAAAAAATTTCTTTCTTTTTAATACACGCCGTGTATTATCGATCAAAATTACATTAGTTGCTAAATCAGTAAATTGAAACGAGCTAAATAAACGCAGTGCAATCGTAGTCCAAGCATAGAAAGAACCAAATTACAAAAGCCCTTCCACCTGCGATTTCTAAAATTTGATTTCTGTTTCCACAAAACAGGGTACACCGATCAAGCACATAAAGCTGTCGCCCCGGCCGTTCCCGGCGTATCAGCAGAACATGGGCCTGTTGACGGTGTCTACCGGCAAGATGCCGTCGTCGCCGCGACGGATCCGCGGTGAGACGAAGAAATGCCGCAAGGTCTACGGTATGGAGCATCGTGACCAATGGTGCACACAATGCAAATGGAAGAAGGCCTGCAGCCGTTTCGGCGACTAGGCCAAGCGGCCGCCCCGTTCGTATGTCCGCGGGCGGAGACCGTCGCCGAACCGACCCCAGAGTTTGCCAATGCTACGTTAAACTTCTCGCCAACTGCCAGCAAACAACAATTGCAAATTTCCACAACAGTCGAACAGTTACAGACAGCCACGAGTTGTAATAAATCAAGTTACGAACGGTCGTCGCCGTCGTCGTCGTCGTCGTCGTCGTCATCAATTGTGACGTTGTTGTCGTCGCGGCGATGGCGACCACTCGCTTGATACGTGTGCGACGGAAGCGCGTTTTTTTCTCGCGTGGTTCGCGTTGTATCATAGTCACGGGACAGTGAAGACGTATCCTGCAGTATCGTCCACCATCTTCCAGAACCGATTGACCGGATCCATATATAAATAGATTCGAAAAAAAAATAGAAGAAAGCGCCGAAGATCGAAGAACGATCTGTGTGTGGCCTGTGATGTTCAGCGCGGCTAATATCTAGCAGCGAAACACCACTTCTTCCTGTTTTTTCTTCTTATTCTTCTCGCTAAACCCGTTGTGTTTCCTCGCCGTTCTCCTCGCTTCTCTCTTTTATGAAAACGAAGCGATGAGAGGAGCACGGGTCAAGAAAGATACGTCAATCCCATGACGGATGGCGGGTGGTTAGAAGGACCGATCGCGCGTTTGTTTACTACGTGGTAAAAAAAGGATATAGAATCGTAAAGGAAAGAATCGTGTCTGACTTGGTCTAAAATACACAGATATATGTTACGTTGTCGAGCGATGGTAGAGCGGAGAAGAAGAAAATCGAGTGTACGTTGTAACGAAAGGAAAAAAGAAATAGAAATAGAAGATCGTTGACCGATCGTCGAACGATATCTTATCACTCTCGTCTAGTACTTGGCAAACTCCGTCAGGGTCTTCTTAGCCGTAATAAGGGGTTTTGATTAGTAGATAGCGAATAATTGGCGTACGGGACGAGGCATCCTTAGACTGTCGCGCCCTCTCTGTCTCTCTTTCTCCATTCTTTCTCTTTGTTATCTCTATGTAGTTTTTTCTCTCTTCCTGTCTCTGATGGAATGTAAGAGGGCTCGGAACATGACCTCGCTTCCGGTTCGCCAAAAAACAAGAATTTTAAAAGAAAAAAAAAGAATCTTTCCGTGATTCGTTAGGTAAAGAAAAAAAAAAGGAAAGAAAAGGGACACGCGACTCAAGAATCGTACGGATGAGCACGCGTGCCTCTGAAAATACGTGCTGGTTCCCGAACCGACTCTTAGGTCATTACAATAGGTCTTCCTTCATCCGACGAGAGCGTCTAGGCTCCATTTCCTCGCTGGGCTCTCTCGGCTTGCCTTTTCGAGGATGTCGATGGTCGTCACGCGATCCTCGCAGAAAAAGAGAGTCCCCGTGGGTTCGTGTGTCACGCGTGCGTGTCCCACATCGTGGCCGTTCGATTGTTCGGCCGATTATTCGTCCGTTTGCCTCACGGTGGCCCCTAGCGTGCGCTCGCATACGCGTATTCTTCAACGAATATTCGCTGATCTTTAGAAATATTATCGAACGTATATTCGCGTAAGATCATTCCAGGTGGTCTTTGAATTGATGCGAGACGAAACGAACGAATATTCGAAATTAACGCGTATCCTATCCAAAAAGATGATCGGGAACGGAATATTTTTAAAGCAGAAAAAGTTGTATCGAAATATTTAATCGGAAGAGAATAACGATCGCCTTGAAATTTTTAATATTTATTCGATGAATATGTATGGAGGAATATATTTATTGGCGTAATGAACGTTTCATTCTCGTTACCCGAGACTGTTGCTTTTAAAATGTTCATAAATCCGCGAATTTATGATTCGTGGATTTTGTATTCGCTGCGAGTCATTTAAGTATATTTCCAATAAACGAATATTCGCGCGATTCGCTTCGTATCAACTTATCGACTCGCGTAAACAATCTCGCGTTTCGTGGCTTTAGCTAAAACGTGAAATATTCGTTTGCGAATGGCACGATTCGTGGGGGTCTATATAGTATAATTTCTCTGTCGTATGTAATATAGCGTGGGGGACGTACGCGACGCGCGTTCCGGACGAACGGAAGACCGTGAAAACAAATCGAATATTCGATTTGACCGATTGTTCTTCCTTGAAGGACGCAGGCGGGCATGTCTAGAACGAAGATTCGCCGCGAACCTACAGGCAATTGTGATATTTTTTCTCGAAATTTTATCGAATTAATTAGGCGAATCACCGTGGGCCGATACTACAAATTAGGCACGAGTTTTATTGGGATGACGATGGGGTCGACAAAAAGCGACGAAAATAATAAGATAAGATAATGGTTTGAAAACGCAGGGAAAAGAAAGAAGGGCAAACGCGCGGAAGCAAAATTTTATACACCAATTGTTATACTGCCAGATTAAAAAGTAATTCAATGAAACGAATAAAAAATTATACGAAAAAAAAAAACAAAAATAGGAGGTATAAAAACGAAGGAAAACGATTAAAATATCGTTTCGAGCTTCGTATACGAAAAAATACACACACGCACACACACATCTACGAAGATACCATCGTGTGTGTCAGGCTCAGGCTGCTTGCTAGCCTCCTCTCGACGACCTAAGACCGTGTTCGCCGATAGAAGGAAAAACGAATAATAAGAATATGAAGCTGCATGCACGAAATTTCGGTATAGATAGATAGGCTTCGCAGTTGAATCGATCGATCGATTGTACCCTAGCAGCGAGATTCTCTTTGCAAGATCTTGCTTTCTGATTATATACATATGTGTATAAATGCGTATATATATATACACACGTGTATGTAGAACAATGGAAAAAGATAAATGAAACATATAAAATTTGTGAGGCAGATATTAAACGTTCAGCAACTTCTTTGTCTGTCTATCGCGGGACGCTTCTACTTTAAACCAACATCGTCAAATGTGCTCCCTTTTCGCTTTCGATCGTTCGCACGACTCGCGCGTAACTTATATACGAATCATCTTTTTCGGTTATCGAAAGAGACGATAATAGAATAAAGAGTAAAAAAGAAAAGGAAAAAAAAGGAACACACATAGAGAGAAAAAAGATAGAAATCATTTGATCTTCATAAATTTTGCGACGTGATACACGGGTGAACTCGTACGCATCAAGTCTCTTGACGACGATATTATGTTCGCTTTGGAAGAGGTTGCTTCGAAACGTAGCGATAGATTTCGTTGTTGTCTCATCGACTAATTTAAACTGATTCTTTGTCGTTAATTTATCCGTAATTATTGATATTATTAGGACCGTTGTTGCTCGTTTTTGTTAACGAGACCAGCGTCTCGTTCCTTTTTTTTTTTTTTTTTTTTTTTTTTTTTTTTTTTTTTTTTTTTTTTTTTTTTTTTTAACGAACACCGAAACGAAAAAATTCAAAGGGTATTTCAAAGACTGTAGGTATATATTTAACGTCCGTTCGTTTTTTCCCCTCTCTGTTTTAATTCGTATTTACCGAGAGGAGACTACTTCCATCGTGTTAATCGATGCTCATTTTTCTAGTACAATTTAATCGCGCGACGATGTTTTTTCTCCTCACACACGTGTTTTATCTTTGTTTGCTCGCATAATTTTACGGTTTATATCACTCTCGAATCGTATATCGATATTTAATATATATATCTATATATAATAGTTATATGTATATTAACGTTGTAAGTATATACATATATATGCCCGTTTTAACACGTTAACGTTACTTGAGATTAAGAGATTCGTCGGGCGAATAAACATTTAAAAAAAAGGGAAAAAAAAGAAGAAAGAAAGAAAAGGGAGGAGAAGTGTCAATTACGGAGTTCTTTTTTGTGCAGAACCGTGTCAAATTCCGCGGAGAAAAAGAAGAATCACGAGATCAGACCAATTACATTATTATCGTGGCGATACATTACGTTTTCTCGCGACACGCGCATACAGGCACATAGAATCATGTATTTCCGAACCAAAGACGCCGTCGTATCTCCGATCGTGTTTACCAAATTTCAATCGATCTGTGGAGTTCAGCATTCTCTTCGTCGAGAACAAGTCGCTTAAACACAGTTCGTCATTATCGTACCACGAGGATTGTATAAATCTTGCGAAATAGTTTTTCTGTTTCTTTCTCTTCTCTTTTTAATACTAGATACATTATCTACGTACTTAGAAAAAATCTATTTTCTTTTGTTTCTTCGATCGGTTTGACTGGTAGCGGACACATAACAATACGAAGACCGCGCAGTGAAAATACGACAGGTCCCATCTTCGTTAATTTTCTCACTTTTAATTTGATCTTTTCAATACGAAGCAGTTTGAAGGATTCGCCTTTTGCAAACAGATGATCAATCCACGATGTTTTTATAAGAATCAAATAATATTAACTTAAAATGTGGTCAAAGACTACGATAAAACACATTTTTAATTTGAAAATTAAACGATAAGATAATTTTCATATGGAATCGATCGACACTGGTCGAAGTTACTCTACAAAATATACGGGAAGTGCTATCGTGTTATCGTGTTTTCCACCCGTGGCCTTCGTATCGAGTCTCAGTGAATTTTCTGAGAATAGAATTTCATAGACGAATTAGAACGGCATAAAGTATTAGTCGATGTCACTGTGCTCGATCGAACGCAAGAACTTATGCCCGCTGATCCTAGAAAAAAAGAAATGATCAAGATCATTGAATCGTTACGATTTTACAAAGGAGGATTTCGCAGGAGCATTCTGAACGGAGAATGATTCCTCGTGAACTAGTTTGCGGAATGAATGTCAAGGAACAAATAAGTGAAGAAAAAATAGGAAATGAAAGTCGCGAATTGAGTGCAAGCTTGCGTGAACAAACCGCCAGCGTGCATAGGATAGAAAGTAATTGCCGTCCAAATAGGTTCCTTTTTAAATCAAAATTACCGAACCAAAATGGTTTCTCGGCCGTACGATTTAAATCGGCATACTTTTCCGGAAAACCACAGTAGAACGCCGAATAATGCTACGAATGGAAAGGAACACAAGGGGTGGTTTGAAAAAGTGCATCCCTTCATTACTGATCGTTAAAAAGAAATGGAAAAATATCGGAGGCAACGAAATTAGAACATTATATTGAAAATTTTATAAAACTTCTGTTTTCTACAAAACATTTTTTCATTATTATTAATAGTACAGCATTGATATATTATGTGATTAAGAATTTTTTTACACAAAACCTTAGACGAAGATCTTTTAACTTAAACTTTCTTTTTATAGACAAATATCGTGTATATTTAACGCATTTCTACGTATGTTTAATGTCAAAGAAGTGATTAAGTATTTCTTTTTTTTTTTTTTAAGGCACAGCCTGCACACTCTAATATCTTAATCTTTATTCAAATTTTAAGCAGCGATACCGATATTTTTAGCACGTTACGAGGATAATTACTTTTCTTTTGTTTTTGACATTATTTTTATTTCTTATACATGTATAGAAAATACACGTAATCCCACAATTTTTTGAAATTTATAGACATTTTGATAGATCGATCTTTTACAACGAGCCAAGTATGTAGTATTATTCGGCACAAGTCAGACGAAATTTTAATTTCTCTCGTATCCGTGTAGAAGAAACGGAAACATTGTCCTAAACGAACGAGCATCATCCAGAAAGGAAAAACTTGATTTTACCGTTATGCCTTTGAACAGAGAAAGGAGTTCGAACAAACTGACGCTGGATCATTTCTTGCGTGGAGAAGTGTCAGAAGCGAAAAGAGAATTTTGGCGGGAATTCAAATAAAGGCACTAACGTGGAAACTCACAGTACAAGGTTAAACGATTGTGCCATCTGAAATGCCAAATATTCTCTGGTACTTTTATCTTAAAATAAAAATTCGAAGAAAAAAAAAAGCATAAAAAACAGAAAAAAAAACCGAAAAAATAACAAAGAATAACAAAGGTAAGTTTGTAGGGAAGAAAGCAAAAAAGATGGACATTTAACGCGAAAGAGAAACATTTAAACGCGATGAGAACGGAACGAGAACGAGAACTTAAAAGTTTCGTAACGGAAGCTTTACAGACTTAAAGATACCTCAGGTTTATTTCATATACGGAAACAACGGTGAGGCCGTTTTGATCGAAGCAAATGTGTTCCGGAAAAAAGCGGGACGACTCGTTTAAACGATAGACGCGTATCTTCGCGATCACCGTCTGTTGTACTGGTTGCCCTTCTCCCGTTTCGATCAAAGTGGCTAGCCGATAGGTACTGAAAATATATTTCATACGTATCTCCTCGCGAAGTAAACGTCAATATTACTTAGTCGAATTCGTTGCATCGAGTCGTGAACTCGATTCGTTATTATTGTAAAATATATGTAATCGCATTTAATAGATCGCCTGAAAACGTTCAAACGCCGGGGACGAAAACCTGGGCCCGATCATTTTCTGCCGACTATCCTCCAACGACAATATGAATGATTAGGAGAAAAAGAAAACGTCGTTCTCGCGTCTACAGTGTTGCCAGAATGGACGTATGTACGGTGATTCGATCGGACGATCGATTCCGATCGAATCGGTGGATTTTCTTCGCGCGATGCTCGCAATTCGTCTCTCGCGGACCGATGTATCGTTGAGATCTCGCGCAGTGACAGTTGAAATGGCCGTGTAAAAAGAGTCCCATCGCCCCGTTGGCAACACTGTACGGCCGCGATAGCCGAGCATAGTCCGCGCGCGTATTAACCGAACATTCGATCGATTCGACAAGCGAGCCAATTAGGGGCGATCAAAATCCTATATTGAATGACAGCAGAGACAGCGATCGCCCCGGATAATCAATCCATGGGCTCTGGTGTGTCCCAACACGATCGCCGAGATTTGGATGGGAAAGAAACAACAAAAGTCGCAGAGAAATTAAATGGCCGGGATTATCATACCAAAACGATCTCATATCGATTTAATGAAATGCAATTTTTGATCGTGCGGTCGACCGGGGGCGCCGTTCACACACACAAACACGGTAAACATATTACATTACATACGAGCATGCTGGATAGTAAAGCGGCGACATCTTCGCAAGTGCGAGGAAAATTCATTGCATGTACCTGTTTAATAAAATCGTCGCTGACCGACGCGGGGCAGAAGGCGAGACGTATTTATAAATTGATTTCGAATCAATCAAAGCGGGATCCCTTTTGCCGCTGGCCGCCTTTTAGACAGCGTTTGCACTTGGTCGATCGCACAAAGCAAAGACATATTATTAATAGTATATTATATTATATTATATTATTATATTATATTATATATATTATTATATATTATATTATATTATAATTATAATTATATTATATTATATTATTACCATTATTAATTATTAATTTTTATTGATTATTATTATTTCCATCGTCATCGTCATTATCATCATTTCTAACGAAAAAAAAAAGAACAAGCTATTAATTAGCATCACTATCGGTAATGATCATGTGAATGTCAGAGGAAAAGAAAAAGGAAAGGGAAGAAAAGATGCGCGAGATTCTTATCGACGCGTAATAAGGAACTTGTTAGTATTATGCAATACTCCGTGCATCAATATGTATAACAATGGATTAGGCTATCCAGCTATCCAAGACGTATTATACAATTGACCACAAGATCCGAAAGAGGGCTGGCACGGCGTGCAACCAGCGACTCTTATCAAATATTTACATCCGTATATCGCTGCAGAAGCTACTATTTATCGAGAAAAAAAAATATAGTGTCATAGGTTAACGTAAAAGCTGCTGTGGTTATGTCACATTATACAACGCCTGAACGATTTGAACATATATCATCCGTGGAACGAGTCGTAGATGGAATAAAAAAGATGGAATTCCATTGAAGTGTAAATTTTATTGTTGGACTCTCCCGGTAATAAACTAACCGGCAAAAAAGAGTCACATTGACTTATTAATTCATACTTTCCATACTTCCAAAATTAAATTTCTTTAATTTCTTTTTTTTTTTTTTTTTTTTTTTTTTTTTCATTGACGCGTAGGCACGTACCATCGCACGATACGTTTACATGAATAGTCAAGTGGCAAAAACGGAGTTATCGTGTTTACTAAAGTGAATTGTAACGCGTAAAAATCTATGCAGCGATCGCGTAAACAGCGCAAAATACACATTTATGTATGCGTAGTATTAAATAAATTATATTGTGGTGATCATCTTTCAAAAGTTTGAACTTTGTTTTTACGTATTTTTAACAGTTCTTCTAATAAATAGTAAATTTAATAGTAAATTAAGAAAGAGAAATAACGAATGGAAATTATCGTGTTATTAGATTTTAATAATTTATTAATAATTGAATGAATGAAAAAAATAAATAATTGATATTAGGTTTTAAAAATTTAATAATTAATATATATATATTTTTCAGTACACAGAGAGTATTGAAAAATTCAAAAATTTTTAGGCAACGTTTTGTTTTTTCTAGATTATTTTATCTATTAAGTAGATTTCGTTTCTATATCGGCAATAATAGAGACGATATATTGAAACATTTAGCTGTGTATTATTAATTTTAATATTGCATTGTGATAGTAATGTAAATAATTTAGTGACTAGAGTATCACTAATTCTTATTTCGACTGACTAAAGTCTTTCAATTATATACCGCATAATATTTATTTTGCTCAAAAAAATATGCGTATATACATATATACATATTATCTATCAGAACGACAAAAGAAGGCGAGTATACGTGTAGAGGGAAGTTTTGTCGCTGTGCGCTTTTACTCGTGCCATAATGAGACATAATCGCAGCTTCGGACATTCACCCGGCCAAATAAAAGTTTTTAAGCAACTTTGTGAAATTCTTTTCGAAATTTAAAGGCGTGTATCCTTGATCGATCGAATTTTTAAAGTGATTCTGTCCAACGATCTTTCTGTATCCTAAGCATGATCGATATCTGCGATGTTAGATTATTAATTAATATACTAGATAGAAAAAAGAATAAGAAATATTAAATCCTACAAAACTTTTCTCTAAGAATTTATTTAATTCCATAAATTTACTAGCAATTAACATTCTTTACATTAACAAAATTATATATATTTTACCCGAATAATGTTATAAAAATTTAATAAAATTTCAGGTTACTTCGTTGTACGTTAGGCTTTGTACATAAAACAAAAAAATTAATAAAAGAGAAAGAAAATAAAATATGTATAATGGAAAGTGTTTAGAGATGAAGCTTCGATGAATTTTCTACGAGCACAAATTAAGTATGTACACCGATTCGAACAGGTCAATATCAGAGAGTACAGTGCCCCTAATCGATCAATCGACAGTCCATTGAAGTTTCATTCGTTTGTGCTTGCTGAAAATGCTGCTCTTAATTACTTGTCGCGACTGTATTTAATATTCCGTCGAACCCGTCACTATACCCACTCTTAATACACGAAAACGCACATACACGATCATAGAAACGTGTTTAGTAATTAACAAAAATCTTGAATACCATCTTTCTACTAATCGTAAACAGTTTCTTGGATTCGTAGTGCTGTATCGATAAAGTAGTTGTAGTAATCGTTAGCAATATTTATAGATATCTGAAGAAAGAAATTATAGGAGACGCAACGAAATTTTCGATATTATTAGACGTACTATAAAGTAAGAATCTGCAGTGTGATATGGATTGCTTTAAGAAAAGAAAACATAATCATTAATTATTGGTATTGATATAGGATGAAGCTTTTTCTCGGCGTGTATCACGTGATCAGTGATATATCGAAATAGTGGTATATCTGTCGCTGGTAGCACTGGTAATGTATACAAGGTGATCTGTCAGAAATGACACACCTAATTACGCAAGTATTTCCTTTTCCATTGCAGATACGAAAAAATGTAGAAATCAAAATTCAGACATTTTTTGAGATAAATGACCATTTTTTGGGAAGTACCATATTATTTTACAAATTACACGGGTTTAACAATTTTTTTTGTAATACAACCATAAATTCAAAATATTGTATCTCATAACATCATGTGTCGGGTAACGATCGAACATAATTTTTACTTTTTACATTTTTTCGTATCTTTAACAGTGAAGAAAGTATTCTAATTTCTGATGTACTACCCCATGTAATTCATACATATTGTTCCAGGATATATAATGTTTTAAAAGGTTATGTTTGAGAATTTTTGTCCGCGTTCTTCGCGCGTCGAAGACCAAAAAAGCGTGGTTCATACCAAGGAACTAAGGCACATATTCGAGTGCACATTGCCAACGCGTTACTAATTAGATAATAGACGGCGGCGAATTTCATTTGTTTTATTAGATAATAAATATTAAGATACGTACATCGTACATACGTACATTAAGAACATCGACGCGCGCCACGCATACGAAGACTCCTTTTACGCAAAGACTGTTTTATCTTCGCGGTGTGTCCGCTGAGACTGTTTTGGTCTCCAACGTTGCACACGCGGGATTAGATAATAAAGCATATCAGGATCGGATTATAGGGTATCGAAAACTGGGCTTACAAACGATACCCTGAAACGAATTGTCATCTTCGCGCAATAATTATGTTCGTTCGACACGACCGAAACGCGTTTCCAAAATAGTGAATATTATCGAAGAGAACATCGATCCGATACTGAGAATGCTCATAACTCGATCCGATTCAACGTACATATATGTTCGTTGTGATCAGCTGAGCGGATCGTAGATAACGATGTAGAAAGTACGTTGTCAAAATGACTCCTGTGCTTGTATACTCCTACATACATACATACATACATATATAGAGGTATACACACGCTCGTCTTACGACGTTTTTTTTAAATAACACTACCCGATACTATTGTACAAATATTTAAACGCAAAGCCATTTTTAAGAAATGTTCTCTACACACGGTCGTTCAATTTGAAGAATAATAAAACGAAGAAAAGAAATGAAGGCGAAGATAATTCGCGAATCTTTCGGACGGTGAAAATATCGCACGTGGATATTTATTACGATAGCGAATTATCAGCGTCACAACAAGTCGACCAATCCAACAATACACAGGGGTCAAAAACCTGTATTTGCAATACACTAATATAGCAATAGGTGTCCTGTGTTTTTATACACGCCCTCTTTCCGACGCGTGTCAACGAAATCTAGCACAAAGAACGAGAGACGAACAGCGATCCATTGGCGTCGCTAAATCGCATCGCCCGATATGGCCTTTCATGCCTGCTGGAACACCTACGGCATGTATTGTTCGACGAATCGTTTTTATTACCCGGGCTAAAGTAACCGATTGCACCGTGTGTTTCCGTCGATAATAAGCTCTACCGACGAATTATAACACACACTGGAAACACACGAACACGTTCGTTTCGATAATACAACTTTTTCTCTTGCAGCAACGGGCCTAACCCAAAATTACGGAACAATTGCGCGCGTAGCAAAATGTTACGCGCAAAACACCTCTTTTTTGTCACTTTTGCAATCACCATGTGGTTATCGAAGCAATCACCAGTATAGAAAGCGAGTTACATTTCATACATCCAGTAACTTCATCGTTAACGTCGTCATTACCTCTCTATTCAGTTCATTCGTGGACCTGCGTGAACAATGCAAGCTCGTTGCTTTACAAGTTCACGATATATTTATTGAAGACACACGTTACGTATTAACGACTTAATATCTCAAGATGGATAAGAAAAACGATGAAGAATTTAAACAACAAACTACAAAGTATTTTGACTTATTACCTAATCATTACATTTCGCTATTTCTAATTGAATTGAATCAATTAATTATGTATCGTTGTGTCTGTCTCTCGCTCACCTTCCCTCTATCTTCGTTTCCATTGACATTTCGAACACGCAATTTTGTGACAGGGTATAATCAAACCTCTAAACACAGTATCGTGAAGTTCGATTCTTTCGAATTCATAAAGTATTATATAACATGTTTAATCAATTTTACACTGGAATACCGTATTTTATACTTTAATTACGGATTTCGTATTTTCTTAATTTATGATTCAGGATGAAAAAATTACTTGGATACAATTGTTCCAATACCAAAAAAAAAAGAGGAAAGGTTTCGGTTATTACATCAAGTACATACTGATTGGTTGCATGAACTGTACTACTTAATGTGTCTGTAACGAAATGGAAACAATCGATCCCTGAAAACATCGATAAAGATACTTCGCAGAAGCAAAATGATCGTAAAAACCGACATAGGTGCGTTAGAAGAGCGCTTCAAACAGAAAAGCTGTATTTAAAATTGTATTCATATTGTATCGAACATAATGCAGTGACGACAGTGAAAATGTATTTGCAAAGTAGGATTAAGCACAGATAAATAAAAGAAAGAATGACATTGTAAGATTCGAAAAATGAATTTACCATGTGTACTATAAGAAAAAACATAAATATTTAACGACAAATAAGAAATCTCAAGCTATCCATACGCTAGCCGAATATTGTATAAGCCTTTTGAGATCATTGTTATTATATATAGAAAGAATTAATATAAATGGTAGAAAGTAGTTAATCGATCGACGACGACGACGATGACGATGATAAAGAACGAGATAATAATATATTATAGTCATATACGACTAATATTATTAAACATTATATTTTATTAATTATTACGTATATATTATATATATATAATAATGATCAATTATTACCTATATTATATATATAAATATATACCAATTCAAAAAAATATATACATAGACATACCTATGTAAGTATTGTGTTATATAGAATATATGTTATTATGAATTCTTCTGCATTATTGTTTTCCATTATTTACACCTTCTACTCGTTACATAATATATATTACTTAAGAAATATCTAAGACATTAGTGATCATTAAGTTATCTCAATGTAATTGAGAATAGTAACCATTAATGAGATATGCGATTAAAATGGCTTGTATCGCGTAAAAACATGTTTTACGTAAATGATTAAACAACTGCAAATCGGTAAATTACATTTAAAGAAACATGTTCCTTCGTCATAAGTGCGCTCGTAACAAGTAAATGATTAAATGTGTTTCATTATAATTATAGCATTGTATACTTGTATATGACAATTGTATTTTAAAAGTAAGAAGAGAGTTAGAAAAGTATCTTTTAAAATAAAGGCTACATTTTTGATTTGAAAAGATATAGTTTTTATTGCTGCTTTCTATTTATTTATCGCTTATTTATTTGGCATTATAGAATGTTGGAAATAAAATGAAACCGAAAAATAAACCGTGACACAACATCCTTCCTATATCGCAACAGTAATTTATCAAATTCAAGTATAAAATAGTAAAATCTCAAATTTTTAACTAGAAGAGTGTTTTACTAATTTGCATTACTAACTAGTTCGCAATCAATAAGAAAGAAAAGAAAGAATGATAGAAAATTCTCGAGACACACGCGCTATTGTAGGCGTGTTTACAACACAGTAAAGTGTTTACAACAATCTAATAGATGTTAATTTATGCCTTCATATTTGAATATACGCAAGACTAATAACGAAAGGTTGCAATCATGTTGCAAGCTGCTGACGTATGATCACCCTCGTACTGTCTTTTTAACTCCATCAGGTGATTTGTATTTCCATGATCTTAGTAAAAGAATTATGGACATTTTACAAACGCAACATTTCTTAAAGAAACGGAGTCAACAAATGTATATACAAATATACAAATAATTGTATATCAAACATTACCAATGATCCAATAAGAAGACATAAGACTGCATTTATTACAATAAATGAAACATTGCCAAATCTCCATGAGAAGGCATTAGATTATCTGTTAGTCAATCTGTCATCCCTATTTGAATTCGTATTTTTTTTTTACCATTAACCAATGGTGCAAATTGTGCAAAAAGAACTAACAATTTACTAAAATAAACTGTAATAAAACGAAACAATAATCGTATTTAAATCTCAAAAAGAAATAATATAACCTATCAGTAACTTTAACAGTCAAATACATGATCGAAAAAAATAAGGCAAGAAAATCATGAAAGGTTATTCCATTTTTTTATAATAATGTTCATTAAATGAATAAATGAACACGTATTAATTAGACAAACCTAATAGCAGTACGTAAAGAATAACGGGATAGCAATGAGAATAGCAGGGAATATTACGTAATTAATAGGTCACACACTTCACACAAAATCATATGCTCTAACCGGACTTTACAGTACGATGTTCAATAGTCGAATAATATTCTGCGACTGAATTTTTGTCTGTAAATTTGATATTGGTAGGAGAATGTTTAGCCGGGCATCAAGTCGAGTGTGTTCAAATCAGCGAATTCATGTAAATCTGTATACTGCGTCTATCAACAATAAAAGTACACAATATTAAAAACATGCAAAAGAAATTAGAAATTGTATATTTCTATAATATTTATGTTCATCATTATATAGATTGAGTACACATATAGTTATATGCAACTGGTACAGTAATTTTGGAGAAAAATTGCTACGTATTTAATTTTTTTCCATTTTAGCATGTTCAGATCGCAGTCTTTGAAATTAAGAGTACCTGTTTTAAATATGTATGCATATTTATATAGCGGTACATTGTACATGTTTTATATGTATGTAATTACGTACACATAAACGAAGCAATACGTGTGTATCTCACACATGTAAGTATGTGTATCGCTGCATAAGAAATGAAAGTTGCAGGTTGCAGGTTAGTAAACACTAACACTTTGAATGTATATCAGTTTTTTATATATGGAAGGAATGTTGAAATACTACGAATAAAGTCAAGAACATAAGCAAAAGCGATTTGAATATTATTTAACAACAATAAAAATATTTGATCGTCGTTTAACTACTTTAGAATATTTCTACATTTTTCCTTATTAAGCATAAATTATATTCTTAAGATAAAATTAAATGTTAAAACAAAGATATTGCGAATGAAAAGGATTTATTTTAATTCCGTATAAATATATTTATATAATTCTATATAAAATATGATGTATGTAAGTAGTGTCAAGAAATTATAACGAAATGTTGGATTTTAATAGTTGTCAGACTTGTACATACATGCATATTGTGGCACAGATACGAATTGTGATATGCTATTGTCATGCATCTTATTTAACTGTAGAACATAATTTAAACATTATATAAATTATTGTTGTTAGCTTCGCAGATAAGTGGCAGAAATGTGTTGGTACGTTGGTAATGATATTTCAGTATGCGAAAATTCATTGTATCGTAAAATGAAATCTGCTTAAGGTTATGCTACGATACAAGAGGGTTAAAATATTTTTATAAGCAATTAAATTTGTATCACTGTAAATAATAATTGGCACCGATACAAATTTTTCGAGTCATGGTTGATGAAGCAGTCACTCCAAATGTGTCGACGTACGAGTATCGTATGGTGAACGCCGAAAATGCTCACAATACTTCTAGAGAAAGACGAATAAAAAAAAGAGTAATGTTTCCGGAAATGAGAATGATCAGTAGGATCGACTGGATTACAGTCGGTGTACTGTGTTTCGTTAATTTAATAAACTACATGGATCGTTTTACGGTCGCTGGTGTGTATTTCGTTATAATATCTTAAAGGTTATGGTCATGCTTCAAAAAGTTGTGTTGTACAAAGGTAATAAAAATTTATGTAAAGTCTGTTTTCAATGTTGCAGGAGTACTAACAGAGATAAAACATGATTTTAAAATCACTAATGATAAATCTGGGTTACTTCAAACTGCATTTATTTTAAGTTATATGGTATTTGCACCCTTATTTGGGTATTTGGGAGATCGTTACAATAGGAAGGTTATTATGAGTAGTGGCGTATTTCTATGGTGTCTAACAACATTTATTGGATCCTATATGAAGGTAATGTTAAGAATGTTATTAACAAAAATCAAAGAACTGTAATAATTTAATTAAAAAAAGAATCCTTATACTATATAAAATAAAATTATATTTCAGACATTTGGATGGTTTCTTTTATTCAGGGCACTTGTTGGAATAGGAGAGGCGAGTTATTCCACAATTGCTCCAACAATAATTAGTGATTTATTTGTAAAAGATGTGCGTTCTAAAATGCTCGCATTATTTTATTTTGCAATTCCTGTTGGAAGGTAAATTCAAATTTTAATACTAAAGTAATAAAGAAAGATAATTTTAATGTACTTAATGTTAATTTTAAAGATAATTTAATTTCTAGTGGTTTAGGATATATAATAGGTGGTGAGGCAGCAAGAGCCACTGGTGCTTGGCAATGGGGTTTACGCATTACTCCATTATTAGGTGTAATAGCAATTATTTTATTGCTTGCAGTAGTAAGAGATCCTATTAGAGGAGAGAGAGAAGGCGGAGTTCACTTGTCAAATACTGCGTGGTCAAATGATATCAAGGCATTATTAAAGAAGTAAATATTAAAGCAAATATATAATCTGTGTTTTATATTGCTATTACTTTTTTATCTTCTAGTCGAAGTTTTATGCTTTCTACTGCTGGATTCACATGTGTGGCATTTGTTGCTGGTGCATTAGCTTGGTGGGCTCCAACATTTTTACAATTAGGATTTGCATTGCATCCTAATGGGCATAATGTTGATCCAGATGAGTGTGTTTCTATTTTGTTTCTTATTTATTTAACTTAAGTTATTCTATTTACAGAAATTATAGCTTCTAATTACTTTAACTATTTCAGTGTAGCATACAAATTTGGATTAATAGGAATGGTAGCTGGTTTAATAGGAGTGCCACTGGGTTCACTTCTAGCTCAAAAATTAAGAGTACGGTGGCAGCAAACTGATCCTCTGATATGTGCTATGGGACTTTTAATTAGTGTACCATTACTGTTCTTCGCGACTATAACTGCTAATACAGACTCTGTCGCATGTTATATACTCATATTCTTTGGACAATTATCATTAAACTTAAATTGGTCTATTGTAGCAGATATATTATTGGTACGGTCCTTGTATTTTTACGTTCTATGTATTTTATAAATTAAATTCACTTTTCCAGTGATTGTTCTTTTGAAATCTTATAGTATGTAGTAATACCAACAAGAAGATCTACAGCAGAAGCTTTCCAGATACTTATTGCACATGCCTTTGGAGATGCAGGAAGTCCTTACCTTATTGGTTTGGTAAATATCTGTGCAAATTTAAATAAATTGAGAACATATATTAAATCTCTATTTTATTAAATTATATATTTCATATTTGTTTATTTCACTATATTGTTAATTTTTGGCACATTTATTGATTGATTTCAGTTATCAGAAGGACTGAAAACAGTTCTTCTTTCAGACTTGAGTATAGACGGTCAAGTGAAAGACATAACAGACCAAGCTGACAATGCACTTCTTGAATTTCGCAGTTTGCAGTACGCTTTGTTTCTTACAATGTTTGTGGCAGTCATTGGCAGCTTATTTTTCTTCCTTACAGCATTGTACATACAAAAGGACAAAGCCTTAGTCGATCTTATGATCGCAGGTAAGTGAAACAGCGTTCATATATCTAAAATGAAAACGAAATTCTATCTTAGCACCATATTTGCATGTCCGTATGAAAATTGCTACTAATCAGCTTAACGTATGATGTACACATACATACATATACACAAGTTGGTACAAGTTTTATGATTTTTTTGAAAAGTTTTTCATTGTCTTGTTTTGGGAGCACCTTTTGCAAGAATAATATGGACATTTTCAACCAAAAAATAATGCATTATTGCTTGTAGTATATTAGTTGCAAGATTTATGAATTATTCATGAAATAAATTACTAATTGCTAATAATTTTTTAATACCAAGTAATAAGATTAAAGGCATATTTTTTATTACCCATTGAGATTTACATTCTATAGAGGAAAACGTTGCGTGAAGTTAGAATATTGTTTTTATTAAGAGCTATCATTAAAGACTGTATCAGTCTTTTAAATTACGAGTAAATATAAAAAGAAAGTAATAATCTAGATATGATTAAAATGTAATTGTTTCTGCACAGTGCATGAATTGTTCTCACGCTTGGAGTTAAATGGACAGTTTTTGAGAAAAAAAGTAAGAAAATGTTATAACTTCATCTTTTTTAACACGTTAAGCGCCCGAAATTGTTAAATGCAATATAATTATAAAACTTGTCGTACATCTTACTATAAAAATATGTCCAAGATATTTATCTATTTAATATTTTTGAAACTAAATTGCTATATATTTTAAGAAAATGGAAGGAAATAGTATGAAGTTGTCTTTTTATTCTATAACTGCTCTTTTCAAGGAATCAAAGGCGCTTAACTTGTTAAAGTTGATAGTTTTTTAAAATAAATGTTTTTTGAAAGTATCGTACTTATGGATTTATTTTCATCAGAAGGTGACTGTTACAGGTGATTGTTAGATCACCAATAAAAAAGCACATTTTCCTCTTCTGTTTATTTACTTTGATTAATAATACCATGGCACTTAATCTGTTAAAAAGCATTGTTATCATCTTCATCTATATAGTACCATAAATAAATAAATATAATTTTGTTTGCGTTTAAAAATATTTTTCTAAAATAATCATGTAAGGTACATTGCTAAATTCGAAACATTGTGAATATTACTAAACGGATTTACTATTTAAGGTAACGTAAATTTATCCTATATTTTTTTATACTTTTAACATTTTAGTTTTTATATTTTGTTTTATTGTATTATAATAAATTATAAATAATAAATAGTAAATCCTATATTAGAGAAATTAATATAATATTCTTAGTGATGCACTCCGAAATACTTCGAATCACTTCGAATACATATATACGTGTAGCGAAGGATTCAAATTATTTCGAACATGATTTTATGCTTTAAATTCTTGAAAGAATAATGATACGTCTTATATTTTAACATATTTTCACAATTTACTAGAGATTAAATCCCTGAAGTATCTATCAGTAAGTTGAAATTTATTTCATAAAGTTTCTATCTTATTTTCTTTTATTTCTAAGATTTATTGAAATTTTAAAGATTCCATATTTATAAAGCTTTAAGATTTAATATTTATTATGATTTTCAAGGGTTTTAAGAATTTAATTATGTTCGAAGTGATTCGAATTTCCAGGATATTAAGAAATTTCGAATCGCTTCGAAATTGTGAAACGCCTCAAATGCCTATCACTAAATATTTTAACAGGTCTAACGTGAAATCAATATGAAGTTAATTTTATATAATATGGATACATCTTTCTTGCAGACAAGTATCTAGATTCTAAGAATAATGGGCAAGCTGAATCAACATATTTATAAATGGCATCATTGGGCCTTTCCTGATAGAGTGCTGTAAATCTGGTACATAATTTATTTTCATGATTTCAAATTTTTTTCATTTGATACGATAATCAGTTTATTACGTTCAAAAATTGTTACAACCTGCTATCTGAAAAAGTTAAATTATAAATTTTATTTGCTATATGTAAATGATAAGTAACAATAAATTCAAAGAATACTGTAATTATTAAAATTAATTATTTTTTTTTGAGATATTACAAATCAATCTTGTAGTAATCTAGTTTAAATTAATTATATCTTACATTTTCAATGGCCATTTGTATTTTGATTTAGACTATTAATAAAATAGAAAAATTTGATCAATGTTGAACATTGAAATTGATTATCGAACTTATCTTTCATTTATATTAATTTTTGTAAGTCATAATTCTCTTACATTTTTCAATTATTTTGCTTAATTTTATTTGGACAAGGACTCCACTTTCAACTATCTATTTTTATTTTAATTCTATCATTGGCCTTTTATTTATGTTATATTTATGCTTTATGATATATTCATGCTTTAACAATTATTGGGAAATGTATGAATTTAACATTATAATCTGTGCATTGCGCAAAAACTGATGAAGCTTGCCTGCTAAGAAAAGTTATTTTACGGTATATTGCATAATCAGATATGTATAAATGCGTCTTGTTACTTTTGCATGATAAACGGTTGCATGTAAGGTGCTGCTGGCAGTACCACCTGGTATCTAACATACTAACACTTATTGTTGTTTGTGTAATCACAATCATTACATTATTGCCAACATTTTATGTCAAATTCCATACTAATTGAAATTTATTGTTATTTGAAGAAGGAGAAGGCAATTTTTCATTGAATTTTATATCAAATATTTTTCAAATTCTAACATAAAAATATATAAATAAATATAAAAATAAATATCTAGAAATAACATTGAAAATATCTCTGTTCTATATTTGGCTTTAAGTTCTATTTCAAGATGTATCTGCGTTTGAAACATTCTGATATTTAATGTTCGATTGAATTTATGGTTGGCCTTATATTTTCTCTAGCAACAGTATATTTAATGGATTACTTTGTTTGTTTTGCAATAATAAATAAGTAACAGTCACAAAGTATTGTCTGTAGTTTTTATAAAACTAGAATAGATTAAAGCAACTATTTTTGTTTTAAAATTATTATACTCTACAATGTTACACATGTTATTATAAATTAGCTTAGGAATAAAAATGAACTATGATGAACTATAATGAAATACATTAAGATGATGTTAATAATATGATATTGTCAACTTTGAAGGAAAAAGGGATTACTTATTGTTAATACATATTTTCACAAACATATTTTGTTCTAGGTGCAAATACTTCAGATTCAATGTACATATGTAATGATGAAGTCGAAAATGAGACACAAGATGATACGCAAAAACCGTGATGGTGAATGTTTTAAATATTTTCAGATTTATTGACTACAAGTAAATTATGTAATTTGACATTCAAGTGTAACCATCGCAGCAACGAATATTTATTAAGTAGGGAAAAGTGTTCATTTGATCCAGAATGAGCAATTATTATATTATGACCCAACTGATGCAATGATAAAATGTTTTGAATACAGAACCTATATACCAGAAAAAATTTTTATGAATTTCATTAGTTTGTACTTATACTCGGAGAGGCAGTTATGTTAATAATGTACAAAAATATTAATCTTGGCGAAGATTATATTTAAATAGATTAAAAGTTATTTAACATATATATGTATTATAGTAATTTTGCATATTATATTTTTATAGTAACTTTCATCTAACACAGAAAATACAATATTCTTGTGTGGTATGTAAAATAAATATTTATCGGTCGCGTCCTGTAACAAAATTGACATTTTGTTATTAAACATCTTCGTATTTGAAAAAATTAGTAACTCTATTCTTACTAAATGTTAATAATCTCACAATTTACGTGCCTTACATGCACTTGAAATATGTCTAATAAAATTGTTCAATTTAAATAATTCTTGTAGGGAGAGATATAATAAAATATATTGCGATAAGACATTTCTAAATAAATTATTTGATTAATATAATTTACTTAGTTTCAAAGTAAAATATGTGCGAAATTATATTTAGAAATGATAATAGTATTTATTTTTTATTTTTAAAAACAAATAAAATAAAATATATCTTATTAAACAGTTACTTTGATATGTAAGATCATAAATAATACTTTTATAATTCCTTCTCTATTTAATCATGTATTTTTATGTATATTACATGTAATACTTCAATCTTTTCCGTTGTAATGACTATTTAAAAAATATAAAATATCAATTTTATAATACTTTGTACGTGAATTTTATTTATAAGCTCATTTAATTATTAAAAATTACTTCAGGCTATGATCTCAAAAGAAATCGTTCTCTAGATATTGCCTTAAACTAACTATGACTTCTCTAACCATAATTTCATTTTGAATAATGCAATACAATTAAGGCTCTTTGAAAAGCAATTGCATTACGATTTTTTAGAACGACTTTATCGCGAAAACAAAGTAGAGGCTGTTGACAGTGTTAATATTTGGCAAAGATAAGCCATTCGTTGGAACCTCGTCTTGACAATGTAAAGTATACATAACTAGTGTATGGAGCATCATTACCATCGTAATATCTACAAGCTTCAAATTTTCAGAAGGAAGAAAATCTCTTTCTTTATTTTCAAGCAACTGTGAATATAAAGGATTAAAATAATTTTGTGAAAAGAATTTGGCAACGCATAAAAGATTGCGCGGCATTTTAGAATTTGTTGCATAGTTCAATCACTATAGAACAAAATGTAAAAATTTATTAGGGCGCCACTATCGACGCATCGGAAATTTTGAAAGTACACCAATCAAAATAGTAGGATTATTTCGCGGCACGTGTATCGTTCGAGGGAATTCAGTGTTTCTTGAACAATTTCACGGACGAACTGTGTTTCGGAATTTCTGCATCAAATCCTCCAAGACAGTAAAAGTTCTAAATAAAGATTAAAGGTCGTAATAATTTCTGGAAATATAACGCAGCCCGGTATTACTTGTGGATAACGTGTATTAGTGTATAGTGTACAGAGGAGGACGCGGGAGAAGCTGATTGGCAGATTACGTTTCATAAGCGACTGGAATAGTCGGTCAATCAAGATCGGCAATTTTCAAATTTTGCCGGCGGCTAGTAGTTTCAGTGGAAATTGCTTACCGGCACAGAAAGGGTCGAGACGATTTCGCAGAAAGTGTCGCGAAATTGCTTAATATCGTTAATGTCGATTGTCGCGGAGATAGATCTTTCGAAGAACATTATCAAAGAACATCCAACTGTTGTTTTCAGAAGAAAATCACCAGATTTACGTATACTTCGTTTCAAAGGTATGATGTCAATTTCGTTTTATTATCTTTTTTGAAATTAATTTTTTTGCCAATTTGGTTCGTAATATGTGTGCATAATGCGATTGAATCACGCGTATAAAAGGTAATGGCAGTTAATTCAACGATGGTTATGTTCTATAGTAATGATTGTCTTTGGATGTTTTAACGATTATGTTTAACCTTATTACATTTTTTTCCAAAACATGATGTGATTCGAATAGATTATTTTTAATGACTTTGTACCTTCCAAAATTAGTTTAAGGTTTCGTGTAACAAAAATGACCTTTAGAACACGTCAACAAGTTGAAGGTTAAAACCTTGAATATTTGCGTAAAGAATGATGACATACAATGTATATATGCTTTTAAGCTTATTCTAGATGTTATTATCACGTATTTGTAATTTTGATCTCCCACGTAATTCAGAATGAAAATATTTTTTATACGAATATTTCCTAAGAGGGACAAATATTTCATAACAAAAAGCTTCACTCGCTAATGAATTTTTGTTTAATGGTTAAGTTTTTTGCTTAGATTACAAGTAATATCGCATTCTACATAGTTGAACTATATCATGTAACTGTATAAACAGTAGCCAATTTAAATGTAAAATCTGAACGATTTATGCTTGACTTGTAAAGTTCTATAAAATTCGTGCGTCGTTCGATCGTGCCTCGCTTAAACTTTTGCACTCATTTGAACGTTCTATCGTTACGTCTTTAAGATTCCAGCTCATTACCTTCTGAGAACGAGGTGAAACTCGTACCCCATAAATCGAAAGTCTTCGAGCAAAAAGTCCCCTGTAAATTGTCTTCCGTGCTCACCGTCGACGATCGTTAATTCAATTTTGCTGACTGTTTCCTTCGGTGGCGACGAATTCATGTGGAAAATGTCTTCTTGTAATTCGTTTCCTAGCGCCATCGTTTATTCTCTCGTACAAACAAGAACATTTACATTATACTTTCATCATTCGAATAATAATATCATTCCTCGCGTTACGTAATAATAATAATTATACCTATATTATTCAGCTTCCACGAAACATTAACCTATCAGTTACTTTTAAGACACGTATCTTTCAATTATTATTATTAGGTTATTTTCAATTATGTCATATCAAAATTGTTTAATCATATGCCAACATTAAAGCCAGAAAATCAATAAAAGTGTAGTTATCATATTTCTCTTTTGCGTTCCCCCCAAGACAGCGATCCAACGAAACGTTCTATCTGTAACGAACAATTATGAATCATCGACATCTTGCGTCTTCGGAAACCTATTAAACTATTCCTGGATACCAAATGTCGGTCATCGCTGTTATTTGGAACCGCGTACATCTGGAACAATAATTTCCTCTCGGAACCAGACTTACCATCGACAAAACGTTGTTTTTCCGATTGTGTATCGGCCTTGTGTACGATTGCCGCGTCGGCAGTTGCCCTTAATTCTAAAATAACACTCGCCACCGCTCTCGAGGCAGGAAGACGGGTCGGTCGGTCGATCTGTTTTTTTATCGCCAGCCTTAAAGTGGCTGCCTACTATCCCGTTTAAACCTTATTCTCCGTTGCTCGGCATTGACGTAGACGGTAAACCATTTCTAGGTCGTGCAGGCTCGAGCGCCTTTTCGCGCGTAATATCACTCGTCCTCTAGCTTGCTGCCACTCGTCGTTTATCTTGCGAAACTTTAACGACTCGTGGCCAACCGCCATACTCTTTCCTCCATTCTTCCCTTTTTACCTTTCTTTTTTTCCATTCCTTCCTTTTCACGTTGCAGCCATAACGGAGACTGTGGCCTGTCGCGCCATAACGCGGGTTATACTACTGGAACTTGGACTTTCGTGCGACAGAATGGGACGTTTAATGGCGAGGAGAATGATCTTTCCTGGATTAGAAAAGGATACGCGTTTGGTTAGTGGATTGTGGGTTTGGGGAATAGGTGGAGCAGCTTCCTTTTCTAATTGTTAATGGATTTAGTGTAGTGGAGATTGTAGCGTTACTACGGTTGGTTTATCGTCTTACGTACGCTATACGCCGTAAGTATTAGGACAGCAAGGACTGACAATATATTTCTTTTTGAAAATCTACGCTCTCTTGCGCGCGATAATTCAGTTACATGTTATAGACTTTTATTTTATAATTTTATGATTTTGTAGGAAATCGGATAATTAGTTGATTTGTAATCTGTGTGAAGGATGTTACAAATGAAATGTTTTCTTTACGCGATGTCAATGAGATCCATTGGAAATAATTTCGTCAAAGCAGTTCCACATTCTTGGGAAGTAATTTCCTTCTTATTGAACTTCTACTTGGATTGCTCGTTATCCAGATGTAACTGAGAACTAATTTAGATGTACTCCGGAAACATAGTCCAATATAGTTCTATGTAGTTTAAACCCGACTCGATTCAGTTATACCTAATCTAGATCTGATTTATCTTACACAGGTTCAAATGTAACCAACTCGTCTCTATCTGATTCTTGATACGTGCCATTCGAAATTGAATTTATACGGTTATAGCTACGTTATAAACACCTAACATTATTGATCGCAGTTTAACTTTAACACCACGAATTACTTCATCCTATATATGTATGTACCCTATGTTAGAAGGACATAATTCTGAGAAGTTAATATTTGATGCGTATATCGTAGATCATTTTGCTTTATACATTCTATAATGCGCAAGGAAATAACTTCGTGATATTAATTAAAGTTCGACTTAAACGGAACAAATTATTTCGTTTTTCATAGATTACGATAGAAGGAGACGTCTTGAAAAATTATTTACATCTATTTGCAACTTTGTTCGCGTATTTTGAAGGATACAAGGAACGGTATTCTGCAAAGGCAGAAAGAAAAGGTAAAACAGGTGTAGTCCCTTAAAAGAAAATAAGTTTTTTAAAGATTCTTTTATTCTCTAGGTCGAAAGAAGAATGAATGGTACTTTCTGAACTTTTGAAAAAAAAAATCCCAACTCCAGCCAATTTAATATGTCATTACCTTTAATTTTCACAAATATCAATAGCATTTCAGTCGTATCAACACAATTACGCTCCTAGCTTCAACCCCGCTTGAAGTTTCTCTACAAAGTTTCTCCCTTCTTCGATGTTTCTCGGTTCAAACGGTTCATAGTGGTAATGAAGTTACAAACTTTTTTGCAATGGACCTCGGTAGCTATCGATTGGGTAATTCTTCTTCCGAAGGAAACTTTTAAAGAAAACTGTTACTGTTCGGCAGTCACGTCTCTCTATCGAGGAGATGGACGCCCAAAAAGGAACAGGTTCGTTCAAATTGATCAACTTATTTAAGAATGAGTCGCGTTGGCATCGAGTCAAGCTCGTGCACTCGTACGAGTACAAAGTTGAAGTGAAATTGTTTAGATTCAAGTGACTGAAATAATCTGAACGAGGCTTTACAGTTGATCACACCACTCTACACGATGGTTCTTATCTATATCGGTTTATAATAAAAACGGATCCATGGCTGGTCGTAAATTTCAAGTCGATCGTTCGATTTACGGTTTCTTACCGGGTCGTTTCGCGTTGTCGAAGAACGTCGGGATATCGTTGAAACAATAAGGCCAGTGAGCTCTGCCAGAGAGGATAGAAATCTCGAGTTCCCCGATCTCGTTAAAGAAAATGATCCGTTTGTTCGATGTAAGACAATTTTGAAAGAAGTTTTCTTTCCGAGATAGCGGAATTTATCGTTTAAAATTGGTTGAAAATCCCACTTGCCTTGTTTCCTATAGCATTTACTGTTTGCTGTTGATTTTTGTTTGCTATAAAGCCGATATCTAAATACAGAAGTCACGAGATCGATGGGATTGATTTTCGCTGTTGGTATGTGATTCCATCGTTTGCATAATTGATACATTTTCGATGCCTGTATCGTGGTTACGTAACGTTAAATTTACGCGTTATTTACGTAGATCGTATAATCGCTGATCGGTTTTTATAGAAAATCTACAATGGTAATTATTCTTTTTAGTACCAACGAAGTAATACTTCGTTGGGAATTTACGAAGATTAATATTAAATAAAACTGAGTTTCGATCATCCTTCCATTCTTCAAGCTTCGTGAGTTTCATAGAAAAGGGTAGATGGAAAAGAGAATTATGTCGAGATAAAGTTTAAATAGTATAAAGTTTAGAGATTATAGAAGTAAGGTCTAAAGGATTGTGTTTTTTAATGCAATTTCAGTTCAAAAATAAAGAAAACGGTTTACATGTTTTTCGAGATAATAGAAAAATTACAGAGGGAAATTCCAGTAAAACTTAAACAATTGTTTCTTTCAGAAAAGATAATAAATTAGTAACAAGATACATTCGTCTTACAACGTTCGAACACTTATAAATGGTATAACGTTAGGATTAATATTTCTGTTTTACGCGAAACATTTCTAAATCAATGTTTCTACGATACATAAAATCTTGCCATTTTTAAACACTTATGAACCGAGTACGATAAGTGGTTTCTTTTAATCAGAAACTTTAGAACATACTAATGGCGCTTCTTGCACAGATATAAAAAGGAAGCAGGCAAAGCACAAAAAGAATTGAAACTCGAGAGCAAAGCTGAACGACACCAACATCTATACGACACGTTTTTACCATTTTTATTCCGTGATTTCACCCAAGGAATTATGTCTACGTTTTATGCTATGTTCTTTATGGACTATATTAACAATACAATCAGCTTTAATTAACAGTCACGCGTCAAAGCTCGCAACGGAACCCTTCTATATCGGTACAACAATCCAATGCGTAATAAAGCAATGGAGCAATAAAGCGCAGATCGATCTTTCGAGTTTGTCCAAATCACAGTCTAGTAGAATACCGTAATTCATATACTAAATTACATCGATTAGTTTAATTACTCTCATTTCGTTCGGAGACCTACACGGGACTGGCGAATCGTAGATTAGTATTTGTGTTGTTTGACATTGATTTAGGACACTTCCATTGTGCTTATCAGATACTATCCGCACTATCAAATATCTGGAATAGCTGTGTCGCTTTCATTTTTACGTTATTTTTATTAGCTTACTATTTTTAAATTTGAAGATACTGTATGATTAAAAATGGAGAAATTTAAAGTAGTTAGAGGTAGAAGATAATGGAAAAACGTAACTGATTAAGACTTTGTGGAAGTCAAATATAGTTATATTACATTTATATGTCGAGTTGTCGTTTGGATTTCGAGCGCGAGACGATTCTTCGTTAGCATTTGCCATCGTGATGTTCAATAAAGGTTGTATTTACATAAATTAATATTTCTTTACAAAGTTTGATAAATAATTAGGATAACAAACAATTAGTAAACAAATGCTTTTGATAATATTCTTGGGTTCTGTAACGAATCCACGGTCAACGGGAAACTTTCTGTACGTTTTAATATATTTTTGATAGCACACTGACACGTTCGTTCAGGCACAGGGTTTCTCTAAGACTAACTCCAAGACGATGACAGTAAACTCTCCAAGGAGATTGCAAAATAAAAGACAGATACAGTTACATATATCAAATACATATCGATCGGGAATATCAACAAATTCCCAAGCGCCGTAACTAGGCAGTTCCACATAAACCAGCATTGCTCCTGATCAAGACTTGATTGTTGTCACCCCGAGCCCAAGTATTGGGAAATCTTCCAAAAGAAAGGCCCGATGTCCCCACATCTCCGACATATATATAGCTAATATTATAGTTACACGATTATATAATTAATATAACTATTTTAGTTATGTTATAGTTTTGGCTATGCTCCGATATTTTACGAGGAAAATGTCCTTTTCTTGGCAGAAGAACGAAACCGCAGCATCCGTGAAACGTTTCTCTCCCGTTTCGATGGAAGTATCAGATCTGTAAATATGAAACCGGAATTTGCCTATAGATGGTCCTAGCTGATAATGTAGTTATCATTAAATTGCGCCATTGATGAGAAAAATCTTTGTTGACATCTGACAAACATTTTCGACTCAGAACAATACAAGTTTCATACAACAGCATAGTTTGTAATAGCGTTGAACATGTCGAACTTTGTGCCTGGAAACTACGATTTGCGGACAGCATTGATTTTCTGTTACCATTTGAGGAAAACTGCTGCAGAATCGCATCGAATGCTTGTCGAAGCTTACGGCGAGCATGCTCTTGGTAAATTACAGTGCTTTGAGTGGTTTAACAAATTCAGAAGTGGCAATTTTGACGCGAGGAACGAAGAACGTGGAAGAAGGGTGGATCTATTATGAGCTGTTAAAACCTGGCGAAACCGTTAATACTGAGCGCTACCGACAACAAATGATCGATTTGAATCAAGCTTTGCGTGAAAAACGACCAGAATATCAGAAAAGGCAACACAAAGTAATTTTGCTTCGTGATAATGCACCATCACATACAGCAAAACCGGTCGAGGAAACGATCGAAGCGTTCAGTTGGGAAATACTTTCGCACGCGGTTTACTCACCAGACTTGGCTCCGTCCGATTACTATTTATTTGCATCGATGGGACACGCACTTTCTGACCAGCACTTCACTTCTTACGAAAATGTACGAAAATGGCTCGATGACTGGTTTGCCTCAAAAGAGCGACAGTTTTTTTGGCGTGGCACCCACCAATTGCCAGACAGGTGGGAAAAATGTATAGTTAGCGATGGGCAATACTTCGAATAAAATATTTTTAATCATTTTCATACAATAAACGTGTATTTTCTATACAAAATTCCGGTTTCATATTTACATACCTGGTAGAGTCGTGACATGCATGTTCATGTGCTCGTTTTTTTATTTGTAAAAGCGGCATAAAATACGAATACCAGGTAGGATGTATTGGATTTTAACGGATTGTTTCTGATAGGGCGGAAACATTTTAAAGGACAGCAATACGAAACATATAATCGTTAACGGCACAAGTAAAAGTTACGCGTGAGTTATCGAGCGTTTAAATATTCTACGCGCTTAGAAAACAGCCACGCGATAAATTTAAAAGCGGGAATTTTCCTCGAGAAAGTTTCCTTTTGCACTAAATTTTATGTTAATTGAGCTTTCGTGCATAATTGAACGGCATTATTAACGATCAGTAAAGGTTAAAAAATACAAAGAATGCATGCGATAATCGCAAGAAATGCGACGAAAGGGGGGAGAGAGAACATTCCATTTCTTCGCATGAATATTTACGACATCGATTATTGCTATATGCAAAACTGCACGAGCATGTAAAGCAATGCTAATCGCAGTAAATGAGGTTTAAACAGCAACGTACGCATCGAAATGTTAATATCAGGTCGCGTAACTTGTGTAACAACGATAGCAGCACGGTACGAAAGTATCGGCAGGATCAGCCAACCAACGAGATCATTTGCAATCACGAATGTAATTTCACGCCCTTCCTTTATTCGCGTACATCGATTTTGATATTTTCATTTACCTCGTACACTTTCATATACATTCGGCTATTTGGGTCGAGTGGCCGATATTTTTGGGCACTTTATCATATCTAAGTATCTATCCAATGGCGCTTCATGTTATGTGCGTGACAGTGAATTGTGTTTAACTTTGTCTGACGCATAATACAATTCTCGCACTTACAGCCTTGAAGAAGAAAATAGCTTTGAGAAATCTTTTTTGATTATGTTTCTCGATAGAAATGAATTCAAATTTATTCAAACACTTTTGTTGTAAGTTGTAATTTTTGTCAGATTTATTCTCAACCTTGTACTATAGATGCATGCAAATAATATTCATGTACGTGTCTGTTCGAGCGTAAAATAAAGCAGTGAATTTATTATTACAAGAGCATACAAAATTTGCTGTTTAATTATTCTAAGAACGCTACATTCTGTAAACTATTTCCTACGTAGAAACATTTCTCAAAAGTATATACACATTTAGCTTCTGTCTTCTCCGTAGTTTCTACATTTCTTTCAGAGGTAGTACGTGTCCGATATTTATTACAGATCCATAAATCTGTCGGTAGAAAGTAACTTACGAAGTATCTTTGTCCTAAATTCAAAAGCACTCGGGAGAATTACAAGGATAAGCGATAGAATCAAAATTAAAGTTTAGCAAAGAAAGCTGAAGATTAAATTGGTAAATTAAAATTCATTTCTCGATTAAGAATCAGTTGCAACGATAAAACAAACTTTAATACGTACACATAATTTATAACAGCTACCAGTTATTCTCGTAATTGAATAAAAATTCTAACACGAATAAGTAACTTTATATGAATTTAATTTGAAGCTTGGTGCGTGCAGTTATGTTAAATAGTTATTTCAAGTATGTACGCGTAGGCTGTTACGTTTCGCAAGCGCATTACCTTGGATCGACGCGCGTTCCTTTTGCGGAACGTAAGCTCACTCGGCCATTCGGAGAAAGTATGTGCACTCAGAAGCTTTATTTTCGTTTGGAAAGCTCACCGCGCGTTATTCTAGAAACTCTAATACCACTAGAACGATAATTAATTAATACGCTGGAAATCTCGATAAATTAGCACCAAGTATCTGAATTAAGCAAACATTAGCCAAGGTAATAAATGATACTCACTGTATCCTCTAAAAATGATGAGACTAAGCCGAGAATTTCAACCGAGTTGCTAATCACTCATTGTAATGGTCGACCCCGCTGCAGACACATTAACATTTTGACTGCCACGTTGGTCATATACGACATCATTGGTCATTAATCATTGGTCATTGGTGACCGGAACGCTTCAACTTCTTGTAAAAATTGAATGAAAATTAACAGTTAGGGCATTTTGAATATAACCGATAAATAGAAGATACTTTGAAATAAAAGGTGCTCTATTGAGTAATTAAACATTTTTATTAGAACATCAATAAAAAAAAATGAGAACAAATCTTGCATCTGATGGTGCACTGTGTTTACATCCATATCTTTGAGGGGTAATCTACGAATATTATTATAAACACAGCTTAGAAAATAATCGTAAATGATGCTTTATAATCATATAATCGAAGTTAGAAATGTGAACATACCTTACTATCATATATAGAATGAGCAAATACTGTTTACTAATATCTTCTACACGTTTCAACGATATATTCTGGACGGTTTGCTTACGACGAAACAACGAATGCGAATGGTTTGTTGAAATAAACGAAGCCTTGTTATTATATGTCGCTATCGACTGTTAGCAAGGCGCCACGATGGTCACCCGTAACCACCAATAAGATAAACGGTCCATTGGGGAAGAATGTTGTCTTACATCGTCAATTTATTATTATTTTACCATTATATGCTTTGAATAATAAAAATACTCCCGTGGAGTCCTGAGCGAAACATGTGATTTTGGCGTAGCAGTCAAAGTGTTAAAAGGTGCATCGTTTCTGTTCCAAAGAAAAGGATCCGGAGTTTCTTCGTTAGAATGAGCGACACTGATATTATAGAATAAAATACAGATGATCGATGCAACGAGTAGTTGGTGCATTGAACATGCATAGAAAGATTAATGTAAAACGGTTTGTAAACGAGTGCAACGAAAGATAGAAGAGAAGAGGGAGAAGCGAAAAGACAAAGAGGAAAGTTGAGAGATGAGGTGGATCCACGAATCTAATTACGCTAAAGTTGCGGCTGTTCATCCTGGAAAGTAGGTTTGTTACGGGCGTGCCTATCGAATAGTATAATATTTAACCAGAAATTAATTAGTCGGTGTATCTCGATGATTAAGTGGATAGTTTTTGCTAGTTTGACTAAATTTTTCCAAGCTGCAGTGAAAATCGTGTATTTACACGACAAAACGTATGCCTGGACTTGGTTTTAGTATGGTTTCCTTAATTTTCTTGCTTCTGTGGAAAGTAGCGAATAGAACGTTCAAACGTATTTTGTCTTGAGTAAAGAAAACGTTATTCCCTCCGTGTTTACCTTCTTGGTCCTTTTAGATAATTATTCCATCCACTTTGGCGCGATTAAAACTCGTTAAAGGAATAGGCGGAGGATCGAGCGCGCTGAAAATACGCTGTTATCTGGTTGAAGCAACAATTTTCTCGATAGTAACAGGTAAATAAGATGCTCTTCGTTTAGTTCTCTCGGCACATGATCAATCCGATGCTGTTTCAATTGCACGTTCGAATAACGCGACGAGTCCCGGCAGAAGAAAAGCAAAAGTAAATTTAATAAAATTAAAAGGAATTTCTCTGGTTTTCGGATACGGTATAAACACAGTTTTATTGGATTGAAACTTACTTTGAATCGTTTCTTCTAATGGAAAAGCAAAAATTCTCGAAGTTTGGTCCTTTGAATGTTCCTTCGTTTAAATTCTCCGTAACCATAAATATTTTCACAAATTTATCCAGCTGGAAACTAACTAGGAGGCATTTCCTTAAGAGTCGGGACGTCCAATTATTTGGCCAAGCTTTATAAATATGCCTGGTAAACTTACCTTTGTTAAGGGCTATGATCCTATTAAAACAATGTAGAAATTAAATTCAGAATGCTAGCTGTTAGTGTCCTAGTTTCGAACAAATTGACCATAAATTTGTATATTAGTTTATTTTGTAATCGATTATGCTGGATACGCACTGATCTATTCTTAGAATTATTATTTTATTATTATTATATGCATTTCGCTTTCGCACACGTCGCTGGCGTATCACGTGCCTATACTTTTTCACAGGATTTTCACGTGGATCTTGTTTGGAGTTGGCCTTAAGAAAGGCTTTTGTGCAAACAGCAACCAGGACTTGCTTTCTTCAATGTTATCGTCGATCTTTATACGTTTTATCTTAAACTTTCATTGTTCGGCACGAAACCACTCTAAATATGGCATTAACATCGGCTGTCTTGTTCTTTCCATTCTACGATCTTATGTCAAGGATAGAAAGGGTAGAATAAACAACCAGAAGTAGCTATGTAATGTGCTACGAGATACTTTCTTGCAAATTTTTATGACTAAAGACAAGTTTTCTTTAGTATAGGATTTAAAGAGGTATGGGATTTCCAACGTACATGGTACTATCCATATTCTATTGCCAGATATTTCCCTCTTTTTAGCTTTTTTTTTTAAACGAAACAACATATATACACACACGCACACCTTACTATTCTATTATTTTAAGTAAAAACGCGAAAAATGTTTACATATGAAAGCTGTTTTATTTGTTAGGGAAAATTTAATAAAATATTGAACCGACGTTTTTAAGCTATGTATAGAGGCAGCTTGTATTTTTCATTTGTATCAGTATCAACGAATTTTTTTTTCAATGGGCCTATAACAATAATAAAATACGTTAACAATTTCGACAAAAGATAATTCAAATACTAAACAAACAAATAACTCGGCTCGTTCTTTTGTCGTTTTACTACGCCACGAAAGAAGTAACATTTGCCTAATTGTATCAGTTGTATCGGTTCTCCTAGCTTCCCATCCAATTTAATTTATCGAAATTTTCATTTATTTATCGAAATAAATTTTTTTTTAGTTTGTAACGATAAAAATACTCATAAAATAAAACATTGAGAGTTGTTATTGCAATTATTGGAATAACGTAATAATTCGAAATATTTTACTATTTAGCTGACTGTTAAATCTTCTAAATAATTTCGATCCTTATACAAAGATAATTGACAAAGGAAACATCTGCAAATATTTTGGTTACCGTGGAAATTGGCAACTGGTACACTGTCATCGATGTTTTCGTTGTTCCTTTTAACGATTTAATATCGTCGACCCTTCGTAAATTAATGAATTCTCCTCGAGCTCTCCGTTCTCTTTTTCCATCGGATCTCGATATTTGCATTGACAATGAATATTGCATGGAGGAAAAATAAATGTGGAATTTATTAAATCCAGCATGATCATGTTTGCTGACGATATAATAATTAACGCGACAAAAGGATAAAGTTCGAAATAAAAATAATAATAAATGTATGTGCGTTATAGGCAAAAGCATGCATACATACCATGAATATCTGGAAATGCTGATAAAAATAGCGAGAAATATGATTTCTCCATCAAAAAAAAAAAAAAAAAAAAAAAAAAAAAAATATAAAAATTGCACGTCGATAGACGACACGAAGTATATACATGCGTATCCGCTCGCTCGTTCATCGTAACGATCTTCCTGGCCACTGATAATATGGCAAAAAAGTTTGCACATTAAAAACCAGCGTTACGTTAAAAACATTCTACTCGCTATTTTTGTCGAACTACCTTTTATAACATATCGCAATAATTTTCTAATAATTTTTTAAAAACAAACAATATGACAAAAATGTATATAACAACGTATCTTTTGGTTTTGTATATGTATACATTTATATGTATACAAATTATTTAATTCATCTGTAAAAGGTGTCTTATTTCATATACGAAGAAAATGTGTAAAGAACAGCGCGTTAGAAATAATTGATGCAAGTATAGTTTTATTTAATTAAAATAATGTTTATCAATTGTAAATATCGATTGCAAGCTTAATCGGCAATATTAGTACACATTGATGCCTAATTGATGGTTTCTAATTTAAAGTATATTTATCCGTATGCGTCTCATTCAATTTTATTAAAATATTTTCCCAATACCCGATATTTCCTAAACAACTACAATTTGTTTTTCAATTAAATTCCTACAAATCCATACGCAATAATTTTCGAAAAACTTTTACCGTTTCGAAATAAATAACGATTTTATCATTGAAACAATTTTAGAACGTTTAACAATTTAGTGGAATGCGTAGAAACTTTTAAAGGCAAAACTTCTTGAAATCTTATTTATCCATTAATATTTCTTATCCAAAGTTGTTGTACCGCTAACTTATGTGTTTAACATTTTTGATGAGGATTGACGTGAACATAAAGAGATACATATTTTATGAAACTTATTTTCTATTTGTCATTTTACGGTCTTATGATTTATTTAATCGAAAATTTTCACTACGATGAATCATTATACAAACATGATAAATAACAGAAACGTATAAAATTTTCTTTCGCGGGTTTCCAGATAAACAGAAAATAACAATGCTAGAATATTTATATTTACTTTAGAGATTTAATTAGAAAAGTCGAGTTAGTTCGACCTAAATAAATTATTCCTTGGTCATCAGTCCACGATTATTATTCTGTCTCTAAGGAAATGTTTAATTAAGAGAAACGATCCACTTGAGAGATTGAACCTAATAGAAACAAACCCACGTTGAATTCAAACAGATAGCAGTTCGATTGTTTTCGTCTTTTATTTATTGTTTTATATTTGAAAAACCTGGTTCAGTAAAGATCTGCGAATCGCCAGCAGATTCAAAAAGGCGTAGCAACCCAATCGCGTTCTTTCACAAGCTCGAATATAAGAAAAGAAATCTAATGGGAAAGTTATTCGCAATCGCTTTCTTTCTCACAGCAGATCCTATACATTTGTCGTAATCCTCGTGTTGCTTATCGTCTCCTATCGACGCGCCCTCCAAAGCACCAACCGAGTGACTTTTTGTTGGACCATAGCGACAGATCACTGTGTCAGGATATTTCGAAAGAGAAAAAAGGAAACGAGCCTGACGCGATAAAAAGTGCTCGCTACTTTTTCGCTCCCTGAAAAAAGAGATCGATGCTCGAATTGCTGCGTAAATTTGTCTATGCTAAGCGTTGCATTTTCTTCGCGTTGATTAAAACGAAGGTGCTTTATTGAAAATAGGAATACGTCGGTTGCATCCGTGTCGCGAAGCACAACCGCGAAATTAACGCTTGAAAAATTTTCGTTTAAATGTCAGTTCTTTGACTGTAGAGCACATTTTGCCGCAGCTTTGAACGAGAATGAGATTCTCAAAGATCAATGTAAGAGTTAAAGAGAAAATGACCTGTAATTTTGATTTAGTCTTCTTAATTTAAAATTCACAAAGAGTATACTTAGTTCTTTTCAATGATAAAATTGGGAAACGATCTTGAAAGTCGTTAAAGGGTAATTCCTATCGTAATCAGACGCGTTAGTTTGAATTTTTTCCACCGATACTCGGTAACGAATGTCGGTCGAACGAATTTTCTCTGGGTGAAGGTTGACCCGTGCCACGTGTTCGGTAATCGATGACGTTTCTGATACAGGTCGGTCGTCTTAATTCCAGGTGTCAACGAAATTTCGATTCGAGTCGTCAACGTGTGAAAAAGGAAGGAAAGTATCAGGAAGAAGGCGGGCGTAGCCTCAAGTTCTCTAGAAGAACGTCGCCACAAATATTGTTCCTGAAGAATGAGGACAACTATTTGGACACCCGCGGCAATTTGATCAAAAAGTTGATATTTCTCTCATATTTTCAAAGTTATCATCGAACAATGTTTCTCTACCGTTGATTCTTTGCTTCTTGCCATAACCGAGGTCGAATGTTCCGCTGTTAAACTGAAACAAGAATGTTTATCCGTAGTAGATAGCAGGTACTTCACGCACCTGCACATTTAGTTGCACCAACATGGTATAATCAAGCATTTTTTTAAATTTTACATCGACTTTCTGAAAAATACAGACAGACTCATAATGGAACACGATCGATCTCGCGTCACCATCTGCGCGAAATATGAAAGCGTTAAAGCCAAAGAAAATAATCAAGCAGAAAAGAAGCTTCAAAGTAAAGTATAAAGTAAAGTAATCGGAACAAATTCAGAGAGAAGAAAAAGTGGAAATGAGCGCCCGAAACGATAACAGATCACCCATACAAGGATAAACGGTGGCTAAAAAAGAAGACGAGAAAAAGAAAAAGAAGAAGGAAAGAAAGGATCGGAGTAAAAAGATTGTAAAGGTGAAGAAGCAGGTGAAACGACAGTACGAACGAAGCTTATGGGGGTAAAGTGAGTTGAACGCGAGCAGAGGATAAATAAGGACGAGCAAAACGTGGAGGCAGAGGAGAAGAGAGAGGATAATGGTGGCGCATGCTCCTCCTCGTTGTGCACGTATCGTGGAGCAGGCAGTTGCCCTCGTCGGCTCCAGGTACACGCGAAAATCCATATCGCCGCCGTGTAGCGTCTCCTACGGCCGTTGACAGACTTCGCGGACACGCCAGAACCTCTCGATCGGGCGTCGCAGTGAGCGTCGCGACGCAGCTTCCTCGACACTTTCGCGCCGCTCCTACGGAGTAGCCTCTTACACTGTTTCGAGCACGTGCCTCAAACAGTCGCATGTCACTGCTCGCCGGCGGTATATTAAACTTGATACGGAATTAACTTTCAAACAATATTTCACCAGTTTTCAAGCTCATTTGTTTTCATCGATAGCATTTATTTGAAAGAAACCCGCCTCGTTTGGGAAACCAAGTGGTAATTAGGAGAAATTGGAAAGGACGCTGCTAGGTCGAAGGATAAATAGATGGGAATTTCAAAGATATTATTTATATCTTAAGGAAGTTGGTCGTTCGAAGTAAAGTGTTATTTAGAGATAATTAAAAAATATGTATCGTTTGGAAGAAGGAAGTGGTACTTAAAAATAGTTGGAGGGATAGACGTTGCTGAATCAAAATATGAATGTAAATAGAAATGTTAATAATATTATTTGTTTTAAGGAAATTTATTCGTCGGAAGAGCGGAAGGATATTTAAGAGGAATCGAAAGATCGGACGTCGCTAAAATTATGGATAAATATGAATTTCGAAGATATTTATCATAGAGGAATATGAATTACAAAAATATTATTTATTCGAAACAAATTGATCGTTTGGAGATACACAGTGGTAATTAGGAGCTATTAAAAGGTGCTTATTGTGGAACGCTGCTGAATGATAATACAAATGAACATGAACTGCTCGCAAAAGTATCGTTTATTTCAAGGAAATTCATCGCTTGAAGAAAGGAAATATTAAATGGGAACAATGGAAAGATGTTTTTATAAAAGCATGAACAAATACGAAGGAGATAAGTGCTAATTAGAAATAAATCGCAAGATGTTTATGGAATTATGAATAAACATAAATACTAAGGATGTAGTTCATCTCGAAAAGGTTTGTCCTTTAAAGCGATGATTTAATATGAACAAGTATAACTATCGAAGGTATTATTTACCCCAAAACAGGTAAGGAAAAAACGCGGTAATGAAAAAGTCAATGAAAAAGTCGAACATGGTTAAATTGGTACACGAATAATACGTGTGAACACCTACGTTCGAGGAACATTTGTAAAACGCGAACACAGAAGATCGGAAGCTGATGGAAGAGATAGCAATAGCGTATTGGAAAAGAAAGTCGATGGTATTCCACGAGGAACGATAAATGTAAAAAGTTGGACTACTGTCGCGTAGAGGTAACCAAAGATCCGTGAAACGAAGAATCGTAAGAAACCTGGCAAGGTTTCAGGCGAAACTTTGTTAAGATTTCCAAGAAAATAAAAGAATCTTCGAGGTGGTGTAATTTGTACGTTGTAGAGACACCGAGTCACACGAGGAACGTACTTTCAGAGAGGATTTTACGATGGTATCGCGGAAAGGATAGCCAGTTGGAAAGAGTCGCGTCTACGAAAGGATTAGGAAACGGGAGCCTAACTTGTAGACCAGGTTAACAAATAGCTAAATTACAAAGTGAATGGACCAAGTTTTGAAACTCATTTACGAAACTACCGACTATCAATTATAAGGAGCTGTGAACTTCCTTCTATCTTCGAAGGAGTCGGTAATAACCCCTGGTATCGACGAATACCATTCTCCGGAGCAGTTGAAATCAGGCAGGAATACGCGCTTTAACCGAGTGGGTTCTCGAAACATCTCCCTCGAGAGTTTGCCGATAGTCTCTCGCGAAATTAGTACACTATCGAAACGTGGAACTGATCGAAGCCGGCCTTTGTTACTGGTTTTCAGCGCGATGCTCGCGACGTTAACGCGCGGACAATAGGCGAACTTCGTCTCCAACTGTTAGTGCTGGATCTGATGGACGCCTTGCCGCCAGTAGTTCGGTAATTGGCTTTGCGTTTCAAGCGGTTCGCCTAATGGCTGTCGAGTGCCGTTTTCAAACGGATCGACCACTTGCAGCAGACTGTTTTATAAACCGTACTACTCGTACCACTGTACGTTATCATATTTAGAGCGCAAAAGCTAGACCGTCGAGGATTTTAAGATCAAAGAACGTTTAGTAAATGGAAGGCTAGAGAAATAGCAACGAACCAAAAGAAAATTCCTTGCTCTAGAAAAGGAAGCATTTCCAAGCCCGTCATAAGTCATTCTGATTTCGTTGTGTTCCCAGAAATTACAAAACGAAGGCTCTCACCTTCCGGTTAGACTCCGTGTAACCGAGATATTCCGAAGCTGGGAAGCTCCGGTGAGATCAACTCGTGAGATCAGAGGACATCAAAGAGCAATCCTATGTCGCGGTATCCCGTGCCTGGAGCGCGGAATTTAACGGGCTTGCGAGGATTTCCGGAAACTCCATTCGATCGTAACATTTCGATATATAGATAAATATAGAGAGAAGTTTTCTGATAAGGTCTTGTACAACGTATTAACGGGAATCGAAAAGATACCAAATAGAAATCCTAAGGAAAAAGCGTGTGTGCGAGGATGAAACGATCCTCGGGATCTTTTTATCGTTACGCTCTCGCACTCTGATATTGTACGAAAGGAAGAAAAAAAGGTCCTTGAGAATTAACCCGTGGAATTCAATGACTGCGAGGTAAAAAATACGTTTGCTTGATCGTAATATTTCCAGATCATTTTCAATATCGTAAATAGATAAGAGAAAAAAAGAAGAAGCGTGCGTATTAAATCTGAAGGAGAGAGAGAGAGAGAGAGAGAGAGAGAGAGAGAAAATTAAACGAGTTCTAGAAACCCCTAATTTATATGTCAAAAAATTCAAGAAGCTTTGTATGATCATATTTCGAAATGTGAATGGACATATTATATACTTCTCGATTATATCTTATATCAGGTATTAACGAGGACGAAGACAGGATACGAGCAGAAATTCGCGTGAGCGTGCGTAGAAAGATTAAAGACTCTTTGGGGCCCTCTCGTTGTTACGCTTGCCCTGTGTTCTTCGAGTAAAAGGAGGAAAAGGACTCCTCTAGGATTAACCGACCCTCCTTTAATGGCAAAGGATTTAGGAGGATCAGCGAGCATTAGTCGGCAAATCTCGCGGTTGGCCAGGAATACTATCTTCGGTCTCGTTTCTCGCGAAGAACACCAGGTTTGGGGAAATAATTGCGTGTCGGTCGGTCGGTGAAAAATAGAGTCCCTAGAGATTAACCGCGCGTCTTTATAGAACTACGTGAAGGGAATGATCCGCTCGTAATCGACGTTTTCGCCGCGTGCCACACATTTCACGACCTTGTCTACGACTACTGCTCGAAACCTAAACGACGTATAATGGTCCTTGTTATGTCCTTGTGAAACGCAAAATCACGTTGCGCTCCTCGAAAAATTTTCAAAAATCAACGATGCGTAACGCGTAATGATAACGAATCAACGACATCGCGATATCTTCTTCTAAGAGGAACATGGTACACTTATAAACCGAGAAATAATTCCTATAAACAATTCGGCAAGGGCGCTGGGCTGCTATAAAGATAAGAGGGAATCCGTGTTGTTTTCACTTTTTGCTTCCGCTCGAACAAAGTCGAGTCTGGCGAAAAGGAAGCAACTTGATCGAGAAGACGAATAAGACGAACAGTGTTTAGTTTGTGGCCGGTATGGAGTGGCAAGAGAATAACGAGAGCGTCTTCGACACCGGCAATTACGTGCTGAACACTTTGTATTATATCAGCAAGCTGAACGAATCGGTGAATCCCGAGGCGATCAAGTGCCTCGAGCGCAAACAGGAAGAGCTGCAGCTGTTGTCTCTTGGGACGCAGCAGGAGGATCAAGGATGCGAAATCAGCTGGGATTCTTTATTGTGTTGGCCGAGAACACCTCCCGGTACACTGGCCACGCTACCGTGCTTCGAGGAACTGAATGGGATACGCTACGACAGCAGCCGTGAGTAACAAATGCTATTTGGTATTGCGATCGATAGTATCCTAAAATGGTTATTTTCTTTCCCCCGTTGGTTTCGTTCGTGGGACGAATGGTTAATGGTTGGTCGTGGAAAACGAAATTCTGCGATCGGTTGTCAGAGTATTCGGATATCGGATATACTTGTGCGGTTTGATTTTTTTTCTATAATTTATTCGATTAAGTAATCGATTTCTTCTTTTTCCGGTATTGAGATAATTTCTATGTTCTATGGTCTGGCTGAAAATTGATCTTTCAGGTCTTGTTCAAACGGATGCGGTTATAAATCACGTATCTTTCAAAATTTATCTCTCAAATTTATCTAAGCTTCTATTTTTGCTTCGTACGTGCGACATAAATTTCGCCTGAAAATTCAATTTAACAAAAACACCGGACAGCAGCTACCGGTGACTCGTTCTGATATGTTAGGCGCGCATATTTAAAGAAAAGCTGTTTCAATTAGTTTAATGGTCATGCCGCTAGACACGGAATTAAAAATGTGGTTTATACGATAATACGATTCCAAGTGCGGGGGAAGTTCAAGTAAAATTAATTAACGTTCATTTTATCAAATATATAGCTATCTATCCACGTAATTAATATCCGTGTTTACCCACACTTATATGCTTCGTTCTCTTCACATCGAAGCTATTGATCTCACTGAAAATATTAACTTACAAATTTCATTATTTTCCATTCCGTACAGCCTCAAAGATAACGATATTTCAAACAAAAGAAATAATTTGATCGTCGGAAAGATTCTATTTCGGATTATTTGTTAAGTAGGATTAAACGTCGATCTGTTCGTTCGAAACCACATCGATTTGATTCATTGAAATTTAAAAGGTTCGAGTAAGAAAAGATCGGGTAGAAAGGATTCGGGTTGTCGGATTAAAGGGGAAAGTCTTAAAACCTTTTTATCGATTTTCCATCCTTAAATATTCATCAATTGCAGGATATCTACAAGGTTCTCTTAGTGGTAACAGCGTAATTATAATTTAAGTCGTTTTCCATATCTGAGTAATATTTGTCTTTTATGAAACATCACCTCGTAACTATTGTTTCTCGATCAATTTCGTTTCCTAAAAACGTAATTTCATCTAGGAAAGAGCAATCTCATCTTGTGTCGCGTATAATGCTCTCTCACGTGGAATATAAAGTGCATTACCATCAACAGCGCTATTCACATGAAGTGTATAGTTGCATAGTTAAAATTGTTGTTAGCGTGAACGTTAAGAGCAACTTAACATTTCATGGATCTTATTTTCCATAAAACTGGAGTTTTAAAACGGCCATCAACGTTGGCGAGAGACAAGCTTGAAACGGCCATTCTATCGTTTTTAATTAAATCGTTAAGCAACCGCTACATTCGTTCGTTTCTACTTTTCTCCCTTTCTGTCTCTTTCCTTTTTTCCTAATAAAGAACAATACGAGAGCTTTCCATTCGTCGTAGAAGATCGTCAGCGAGTCGCTTTCTTACTCGGTTTATTTTATTCGAAGTCGCGTGATTTTTCCTGCCGTGAAATTGAAAAACACACGACGCGAAGTTCTCGAAATGTTCTGATGAATATCAACATATGGTTGGTAAATAAATACCGTTCGTCACATACACAGTGAAAAAAGAACGAAATCGATTAAAAATGTACAGAGTATAGAAAGACGCATTTGTCGATATTATCGAGATTTAAAATTGAAATTTTCAAGTTAAACGAGAAGTTCTTAAGCGAGAAATATTATTATTTTTTTAATAGATACGAGCAAGGAAGATAGAAAATATGTAATAAAATAAAAAGTAGTAATTTCATTTGATCAAACAGTTTGGATTCTTGTGTTTGGTATAAAAGAAAGTTGGCAGAAGCCAGGAAAAAGCATAGGATTGTTCGTTTCTGATCGATGTGGCGAGTAAGCGCAATAAAATTCATTCTGTGTGCATGCAGCAACACAACTATCACGTAACTCGGAGAATAATTGAAGTGAAAGGAATACGTACATCCACCTTTGTGTTAGTTTATTCGAGCATAAGACGAGCATACAAATTCGCGATTGTGTTATTCGTATCGAATATGAAAAATATGAAAGATCGTGTATCTATAAACGGTATTTCAAAGTCAAATTATTTACACTTCTTCAAAATCTTTCCATTTTATTTCCTCTGAAATCTTTCTTTAAAATCTCGCCGTTTTATTTTTCATTTCCAATCACTGCTTTTCAGCCATTTATTGATTCGTCCAGTTAATAATTTCTCCGTTCATGATCGATAACTGTTATCGCTGGTTTTCAGTTCTTAATTTTCCGCGCATCGTGTAACCCGTAGCTTTCATCGTTAATCTTCGCTTACCAATTCACGCTGTTCGCTATTCACTTCGCAATCCGAATATAAAGTTTGGAATACTAAATAAATCTTCAATGGCCAATTCAAAAGGCTTCGACAGCGATATCCAATTTCTGAATTCTAAATTAGCTTGTTACACGAAATGCAGCCTTTATCCCCTGATTTCCATAAAATCCTCTATCTTTCTTTCGCCTCTTGAACGATGTTGAGGAACCATTTTGTATACGAGGGGAGTTTCCTTGGTTTATTCGATAAAAAATGACGGAGATTTTCTTCTGTCGATAAATTTTACTAACAAGATAATGTCTTATTACGTAATTCCGGAGACACTTCTTTGTTTTCCACGAAAAACCAATCATTCTTATGCTGTGTCAGTTTCAAAGCAACGACACGATATCTGATATGACCTACACGAAACCGGAACTAATCAACTTGGTGAAAATTAATCATTTCGTTTTATAAAAATTAACCATTTTGAATCACGTACAAAATGGGGCACGTAAGATGTTACAAGCTGTTTTCTCGGAACTAGCGCAGATATCGATTTATTTCTTTTGTTTCTTCTTAAATCGAACGTAAACCGAACGTCTCATTTCGCTCAAAAGAAAAACAAGCGAGCGAGAAACCTCTTGTTCTCTAAGAACCTCTAGAACTTAACGAGAAAGAAGCAAGTATGCATTCGCGACTTGAGAGAAAACAGCTTGCGACACTTTTACGTAGCTCACTTTGCTGTCTTCTATTTACAATTAAAATTGAAAAATCTAGAGCAAGTGAATTTGATCGATTCTGTTTCCGTCTGCACGCGTAAAATGAATTTGCAAATTATAACACAATTAAATTCGAAAGTATGCAAACCAATTTCAAAACTTTTATCCAATTTCTGCCAAGGCCGAATAGAAGAAAGCGGCAGACGAGCGCGTTTTCCTAAACGTTTCGCGTAATTTAAAATGCTCGTCGAAAGAAATCCCTTTGCGTGCGGTCGCGCCTCGAAATAACGAGGAAAGGAACGTCGCAACATGGAAAATAGCAATAACGGTCTAGCAAAGCCCTAAAGATCGTTTTTTCCCCCTTTTCCTCGCCGACTACAATCGATACCAACGCCGGATCGTAAACGCTTGCCACGTTTCTGACGTGAGTAGCTTCTGCTTTAATGATCCACTCTTTACTCGTCTGTAACGTCAGATCCATAAGACTGCCTTGTACACAAACCTTCAGAGGAATATTAAATCTCGATTTCTATACGCTCGAGCGTATCGAGCAATAGTACGATATATCGGCGTCCTATGAAGCGCAAGTTATATCGGGCCACGTTCGATTTGGAGCTGTAACTGCGCGTGTTTTCACCATTGAACGGCACGCGATATTGACGAACGTTAAATGGTTAAAACGTTAACGCTTTATTTTTCTTTTTTTTTTTTCTGAAAAAAGTTTTTGCTTTTTTTACGTTACGCTCATCTTTTAGTAGAGATTGTCGAGAATTGTGGATCTTAATCGCCGAAATAAATGTACAGGAACACTTAGATTACACTTAGAATTAATATGAAAATAGTTTCAGATTTATTTAATATGTGATTTACAAGATATTCGTCGATACATATTTACACGCGTCTCGGCACTCTCTTTGTCTCATCATCTTCTTTACCCCGTTAGTTACCCAATTACTTGGCACGACGAGTCAGATCCGCAGACTAAAAAGACATTACCCTTTGGATTTAAGCATTAGATTCAACTAGAACCAAATATGTTATAAACACTTATTATCCAAGTTACAGTACCAGGCCAAAATAATTTACTTATAATTCTCAATGAGAATTGATTGTAAAAATTCTACCAAATAAAAAAGAAAAGAAAAGTCTTCTTCACACTACCAACGAAACAGTTGCATTCGTCTGTTTTATGAGACGCTGTGCACGAATATACTCCCACTATTTACCAAATGTCCAGCTGGACAAATTGTAAAGTGCAAATTAAATAATAAAAAAACATACTCCCACACACTCATACTCATATATGTGTGTCACTACTATGCGGTTAATCTAGTGCAGCACACAAAATTACACATATCTCAACAGAGAACAAACTTTCGGTCGTGTTGATCCAAAAAGAGCACGATGTCGGCGGATGACATGCATTATGCGAGCTGATACTGGAAAGAACCGTTCACAAAGGTAGCTTTGTTTATCGAATCGTGTAATATTCGTAGAGAGTACGATACATCGAAACCATTCAAGCAACCAGCATTTTGGAATTCTTTGTTATTTAAAAATACATGCGGCTAGATGCGATATGAGTAACCAATCGGCGATGAATATCTTTAGGTATTGTTATTACGCCGTGAGTATTCTCTGTAGGAATTGTTAATAGATAATTAAAGAACTAACATGTAAATACCGAACTGAACAGGACAATTTAACGACACGATCTTTAACAACACACGGTAGAATATCAGATATTCTAATTAACAACGAACAAATGCGCTTGTAAATATATATAACTCGTACGTGCGTTCATTTATTTTATTCAGCGAGCAGGTCCCTTAACCGAGTGATATTCTTTACATATAAATTGAAACTTTTCGACCTTTTATTCGAATGTAAATCCCATTTTATGGAAAATATTTATGCATCGCAGATGAATTTTCTGCCAATTATAGACAATAAACGATATTATTTTTTTTTTTTCATAAATAATCTGTATATTGTATACGTGGAAGAATATGCAAAGAGAATGCTTGAGCGCGTGTGTGCTGTGTGGAACAAAAAAGGCGGACTAGGAGAAGGTTAAAACGGGTCCAGAATTGGTTAGAATTTCACAGAGGAAAATTGTTATAGGAAAGCGTAAAGGATTTTTCACGGTTCGTTTACATTTTTTCTTCCAAAAATGTGGCTTATATTTCTTTCCAACTGCATAGCAAATGAAGTAGCTTGTGTCGTAACAAAAGTTATTCTTGACGTTTAATTTAACCTAGGTTTATTCGAAGCGAATAAAAGATAACAATTCAATAAACAATTGCCAGGCATTCAGCAGCGATAACAAACTTGCAACTGCGTTATAGGCCTTCGATCTAAAATTCGGTGTTTTATCTCTTTCGTTCTTTCTTCATCGACTGTGCTTCAACGCAATCATCTTGATAAATGAACCAATCGAAACAGATTCGTAACAATCGTTCTTCCGATTACGAACAACAAGAATCGATGGGAAACAATGGAATCGTTTTTTCAAGTTTGCTGGTTGGCGAAACGACGGAATCGATTGGTATTATCGGGAATTACGAACTAATTCGCGCAGGAAAAAACGCGTGTCGACGACGTTAATGGTTTTCAAATCCTCGCCATGAATATTCATTTAAAAAGACGATGACCGCGTATTTACGATGACCTACAGTGCTAACAGAATGAGGAATACCCGGTGACCACAATTTACTCTCCGCTGACATTACACAACGCTAATGTAATTTGATCTTAAATGGCGGGACCGGCTGCACGACCGGCTACTTCCATAATTAACTTCGCGTCGTGCACGATCGCGCCTCCCTTTCTAATTAAAAACGAAATCTAGTCACTTAGCAAGTTATTGAAACGACGGAAAACACGAAACTGTTTTCTCCAACAGTATCTGGTTGGTATCGAACAAACATTTTTTATTCGTGTTTAATTATTAGACCGTAAATTTTGATCCGTTTACGAGTAATCGAAGGATATAGAAATACGTAAAACGCATATAAAATGCAAAAGGAAAAATGTTTATTTGTCACTGAATTTTTCCTCCTTATTTGGTTTATCGATACGTAGCGAATAAAAAAGAAATCAATATTTCTATCGATTTAAACAAGCGTCGATAAGTGTTGGAAGAACAACGTCGGATCACGAGCACGTGAAAAAGAATCAGTTGGACGCAGCAGGAAATCGACGAATCGTTCGATCATTACCAAACGCTTCATGCAATGCCATGCAACGAGACAATGGATCTTGTAGCTGGTTATTTCCTCTGATTTATGACGCGAGCATACGATATCCATAAATGTAACAGACTCACGTGTACGTCGCTATTTCACGGAATAGAAGACTTGGTTACGCGTTATGTACGTGTACTCCTCTTGTACGCGTATGTCGTACGTGTATTGCCGTGCATGTTACGTAGATACACATGCACGAGAAGAGCGGTAATATAATGGTCGCCAGATTGTTCGAGTTTTACGACAGCATTACGTATGTATTCGACGACAGAGCGCTAAAAGGGAATCTTGGTTACGAAACGTCGCGTCTGAAATTCCTTCTGTATTCTCATGAATGCTCAATTTGACCAGCGATTCGTCAAAAAGTATGCTATTGAACGATCCAAATGGCACGAAATGGAGCATGCTTTTCATCGGTTTTCTTATTGTACGCGAGCGGTTTCGAACCAGTCGCGCGAATGAATATCGAATACCATCGAATACCATAGATTCATATCGCGATGCAATAATTCCATTTCGTAAATCGTATCTCTAAAAATTACTAAATATTTACGTAGAATTTTGTTATTAAAGGTTGCGCTCCTCTGTATTCCGCCGTGTGTGGAGATTTAATTAATTCGAATGGAATATCTTTGAAGTCGCTTGAACAGAGACAGAAATTTTTGGGAAATTGGTTATTCCGTTATGGACTAACGATACACGATGAAACGAATGTAGAATTAGTTAAATGGTAGTACGCAAAAAACAATTGTATAGTACGCGAATAATTTCTCTGCCATCCAAAGCGGTTCTCCTACGTACAATATCTCCTTTGTTTTTAAATGTTTAAGTGGTTTCGAAAGAGGAAGGTAGTTTTTCATCTGTACGTCGTTTCATACGATGATAAAATACGAAATACCGCACGATGAAATTACAATGGGACGCGAAATTAATCTTCCCATTGCAATGCAATGAAATGAGTGTTAAAACGATTACGTCCGAAATGAAAATTAATTTCAAGAAATTACCTGCAGTCCTGTCGTTCGTACATCTCGTTACACTTCTTACAAGGAATTTATTTTCAACGAACTAATTCTGCCTCAGGTGTTTCGTAAGACCGCGAAATGCTTCTGAAACTCGATCACGTTGCAGAAACCTTCTCGCAATACCTGCTTCCGTTCGTGTTCACACGCTGCCTCAATGAAATGCTAATTCTAGCTTTATGTATGCATTGTAGCACTGTATAGACTTAGTCAACGTCCGCTAACAATTATGTATAATTCCGTAATTAACAGTTTCTATATCAAACATGCCTCTGTCTATGTTTCAATATGGAGACGACGACAAGTAGATTTTGATTTCTTTTATGTTTAATATTTAAATCACAATTTATAAAATCGATCGATACGTAGGAGACTCGATAGGACGGAAAACGACAGGGTGCTAAGTTTTGAGAACTCGGAACATTTTGATCGTGTTTATCTCAACAGAATAATCGTGTGTAATTCGACGAAATAATATGTTGAGGTTATTAGATGTATAAAGAGAGAAAACGCGTGGATAAAGTATAAGGTACAAAATATATATATTTAATTTAATAGAGAAATGTAATAATAAGTAGGAATACAATTTGAGCTGGTCCAGATCCGCACGCTGGCAGTGTTACCTTATAACTGAAAACCCCGAAGCCAACGTCGCCTGTCTACTGTTTATGGTGTGCCTTCATGCTAGTCTTTTGTCTATATGCTGTCGATGGCTTCAGCGCTTGAGAAAACTAAGAAGACCAGATGTAGAGTTTTCGTAGAAGTGGTGACCACTTCAACATAATATAAAACAAAAAACGTTGTGCGTCTATTATTTTCTCGCGAAGAAACTTTTCGAACAACCTAATAGTTGTACGACGCGAGGTCATGCAGCAGATCGTATTACAAATTTGTAAATCCTTCCCATATGAAACTCGCTGAAAGATCTTCCCTGCATTCTGACGGTGTCCAATCGATTTACAATTTAATGTTCACGACTAGACGTAAATCCAATCACGATCATCGGCCTGTATGGTTTCCAGTTAATGTATAAAGATTCAAGGATATCGCAACTCAATTTCTTTCTTTCCACCGACTCGCGTTGTTACCATAATCGACCTCTTTTCTTTCAGATGTTCCGAAGCGCTCGAGATCACGTGTATTATATACCGAATTATCTGCTGATTCTAAAACACAAAAATGTTAAATCTTAAAACGTAAAAGCAAGTAATTGAAAGTAAATTTATTCGTGAATAATACGTAGATAATAATGGAAGAAAATAAAAGAAGGAAAAAGATAGAGAGAAGAGATATTTTGTCAGGAAATTTACGTTTGCAAGTACATTTTCGTATATAGAATAAGCGTTATCTAAATCACGATTTTATAGATTTTGCTAGTACGCAAGGTACATAGAGTTACGATGAGTTAGACTAAATTAAAGAACATGGTTCAGTTTGTGGAACTGTTTGCTTCGTTAAACGACAAGCTTTTGAAAATCACAGTTTGGTGCAAATATTTCCGTAACCTGATCTATTGATTTTTTAAATATTCGCTTGGTTTTTAAAGTGGAAAATATATTCTATGTTTAAGAAAGATAATAATCTTACACAAATCAGAATACATAACACGCTTCACCTAGCCGAGTTTTAATTAAATCTTTTCGATACAAATGCCCTGGAACATAGCGGAGATTACTACGAGGATATTTATTTCGCAGTGCTGATTTACTCTTTTAATAAGCATAAATTCTCTCTTTGCGCTTTATAACGGCATGTATTTCCGTGTTCTGACGCTAGAAAATTACTTCAGTGTGTCTCACTACTAAAAAGCAAATTTTCAAAACAGAAGTATCATGTCGCGTAGAAAGTTTGGCAGATAAAAGTTGCTTCGGCTGAGAGTTTGAAATGATCAGTGAACAGTGAAATAGGTGTTTAGAAAACAGTTGTGTATACTGGATACGAGTTTGAGCTAATTTTTATTTAAGTAGATCGCTCGCTATCGTTCAAGGGGAAAATATATTGTGCGATTAAAGCGAAACAAGGCAAAGATAAAACAAAGTAAAATAAAATAGAAATATAATAGTAAAAAGTACATGTCAGTAAAAGCGTGCGGCTGATTTTCCAAAGTCCCACCTTTCCACCTCTCGATAATATCGGCAATATAAAATTGCGTTGGTCTGCCCTTTGAAAAACTTGCTTGATTTCCCCTCGACCAAAATACCAAAATACGTCGAAACAACACGATCGCTTTCCTCTGCTCTTTGTACTCTTTCACGACTTCCAGAAGTAGTTTCCATTTCACTCGTCGACGAAATTTCCGTGAATTCACGGTTGTACGCGACTCCACGCGATACGTTCCAATAAACGGGGTGGCTTCCGAGCTGCAACAAATTCTCGACTCATGATACTTGCGAAAATAAAAGACAAAGTCACTGGTGGAATTTGTGCAGGATTTTTACGAGTTACTTTCATCCCGCTTATTTTTAGGACGATAATAAAACTATTCGAGAAGAAATACGGACTTACATTCCTTAACTTGCAACAAAAAAGCTGGCTACAAATTACAATTACCCTCGGATCTCTCGTTTCAGAGAATAGAAGAAATCTCAGTGAGCTGTCCTTTTCTCTCGATTTCGAATTCGAAGTTGTACACCGTTCGTCGTGAAAGATTTATGCGCATCGCCGAACCCGTGAAATACGTCGGTCCGTTTGGAATTTTTATGGAATGCTTAAAATTTCAAATAAATTCCCCGGAATACATATTTTTTCCGTAGAAAATCGTGGAAATATTTCGGATACATTATCGTTGTTCATCACAATAGGAAATGGTTTCATTTCGATGCGGATGAATAGCAAATGTTTCTTTTATTGATGTTTTTAAACGTTTTCGTTCAGTACCCAATTTAATCGAGGATTGCCGAGATAATTATAAACGTTATTGGAGGATATGAGTGACAAAAAATTATCTTCAGCTTTAATCAACATCCGAGTAAAAATGCAAAGTTCATTCTTTTCCATTTCTATACTCGCCGCAGTTTTACGTTGTATTTTCAAACGGTAATGTAGCTTTTTTTATACAGCATGTCATTCATTTTCGGCCTGATAGGACTTCTTTCTCGTCGAAGGAAATATTCATTCGCTAGGAACTTGTTGGTAGAACTACTGAAAGGGGTTTAACCTAGTCAACAACATTGACCGTGGAAAAAACGAAATTGAACGCTCATAGATAGTCATCGTAAAACGACGTTAAACTTTTATCGCTTCTGTTATTTATTAAAACGCGTGGACTAGAGGTTTATTAAAAAGCACGGGAGATTAAATAAGTACTTTGTCGAAGGGGTTGCGATCTAGAAATAGCCCTGTCTAAGTATAAACTTTGTTGGCACTTTGTTTCTTAATTTTTATCTGATTACTTCAGCTTATCAGTATTTTAAATTATCTTCCTCTTAATATATTTCGTATGTTTTTGATTCATTCATGTACCTAAAATTGATTTTACTTCTTGTTCCATGTGTTTGGTTATATTTGGATTAAATCAATACTATCGAGTAGTCCTATCGGTGCCGCAAAATACAGGTTCGCCTGTTCTAAATTATAAATAATGCGTAGGAATATGAAGGCGAAAGATTGACGAGCGTGGGTGCCAAGGACATTTTCCGATCATTTATTTTTCTCACCAAAATGCCATTTGATATCTCCTTCATCGTAACATTAAGGTATTTACCATGATCGACGTCGTAAACAAATTAGGCAAATAGCATCTGGACTCTATCGAATGTTAATAGAAATAAAAGTCAGTAAACAATGATGAAAATCAAAAGCGTAAATCTCTCGAAGTAGTCATAAAATTTAATATCTATCAAATGATAGATTTAAGAAAGAATATTAATAATTTTTCTTTGTGTTTGAAAGAGGAGAACCCATTCAAATAACAAATATTGCAAAGTGAAAGAAACGAAAGTCAGAGTATCGCTGTCTATAGTATCGCAATTTTCGATGTTGGCGACGGTTATAATAGAATTTATGCGCAAATCGTGAGAGATTGGTGGGTGTACTAACGTTATTAGCGAAGGAAGCTTAGGAAGAACCCTCGGAAACCATTAAAGGACATTTCAGAGGCACTCCTGTTTGAAAAGAGCCACTGAAATACCGCTAAATTACTGTCGCTAAATTAATTAAGACGCAATGCTTGCTCAAAATTAATGAAATCACTGTGCACAAGGTAAACGATTGTCGGAAATAATTTGCACATATTATAGTAATATTATGCGATTATGTCTCGAATCGACAGTACTGCGGAAGTCGTGATAAATATACGCCTGGAAATTTTATTTTATTAATCGATCGAAGATTATCGTCGAAGAATCCTGTTTCAGGAATTACTGAGATTTAAACGAATCTAGGACTTAATCTAATGAAAAATCGTATTTAAGTGACCTCGATCGAGTAAATCGCAGTAAGCAGAACACTTTATATTAGATATTTAAGAAATATATCAATATTCATTTCTATTCAAGAGAAAATTATTCTATTCAAAACTTTTACGCGAATAAAGACATTGTACATATTTATTGGATACTAAATAATTCGCGAGATAAACGATCCTACGATTAGTCTCGCGATTCTAAACGTTTGTACGTAGGATAATAATCGCGAAATCACTATCAATCTCGCCTGAGCTTTGACCTGACCTGAACCCGTAATCTCAGACACTTGTGCACTCTGCTATTAATCATGCGAGTACGAACAGTGAATTTCCTTTCCTTCGCGCTTCGTTTGATCCTTCAGATTGAATGGACGTTTCTTGCGAAACTTATGAAAAATTTGATGCTAAAATTAATGTCGATACTTGATGCGCTTCATTTGTCATTAAGAATTGTCCATTTCGTCGGATCATTTACTACAAGGAACTGAAACTTCACACTTTCGTCTCTTTCATAGAAGTTCGAAGAGAAATTTCTTAGAAAATATACAACATAAAATAATTTGTCAGTTTTGCAGCAAGGATTTTGTTCAAATTTAGTATATTATTTTATTCGTGGATTTGTATTAATAATTTTTACTGAATGTGAAAATTCTATCGTTTGATATTTTTCTGTTACTGTACCTTATCTGTGGGAGAAACGAAATCATGACGCCAACGTTATCAGTTATCGACCTGTTAAATTGCTTTTTATTGCCGAGACGTAAGATCGAATATTCGCCGTTTTTCTATAACCGCTATAATTATACTTCATTCAATGATATTATCTTTGATACCGGATTTTCCGCCCTGTAGAATTGATGCCATCAAGAGCTAAATCGATTTGAAAGCATGGATGATAAGATCACAGATGTGACGTTCGATAAATTGTGGTTCTGTTTCTAGTTTCGAGCGGATCGTTACGAATATCGAATATCCCGTGGAGGACAACGATGAACGACAACCAAGTTCACGTTAAATCGGCTCGAAAATTAGGTCAGAGCCACGTTTCTGCACCGCAATGTTTTCAGACGAAATTATCGAGCTCCTAATGACCGAGTCGATTTAACGATCCATTGGCGACCGTATGAAAATTAGTTTACACGCTGGAAAATCGACGTTAAACGTTTCATTTCGAGATCGCGGATCTCTTTTGCTCCTAATTTTCCTTGCTTCCATGGAACTTGCTTGTTTCATAATGTTTGACGTTTTTTTTAACAGAAATTTCTATTTTACGTTGAAACTTTACGATCTGAATTTAAGATAGAAAAAAGGCGTCTCATAATTTTACAAACAGTTTTCGCTCATACAGTGTTCGGACACTGATTGATTTGTAGTAACAATATGTGACTTACCGAAGTATACAAATTAATAATGAATTAGTAATTCAAAGAAAAAAACGGTATTAATTTGTTCTGTTCTTTGCTACCAAATTTATATTAATTTTCTGGAACAATCAAGTAATTGTGTACAGACTTGGTAATTTCTTTGTTGACTACATCTAACGACCAGCGAATTTAATTTTGACTAATTGTATAGCAAACTCAATTCCAAATAACAAAAAGACAGAACTATAGTCTTCGTATTTTATTGATTTATATAATTTACCATGGTAGATCTGAATTTCAAAGAACGAGGCGTGTAATTAACGAAGATAGATAGTTGGATGATCTGTATGTTTTATGCTCATATTTTGCGCTAATTGGTTTTCTTGATTAAAACACAATACCAAATTGCGTATTTTTTCATAAACGAATGTATCTCATAGTAAATTCTGCAATATGAGAATTTTTTCAGTTACCATAATTTAAACATACACTACGCTCGTTCAGTTGATGAGACCATAAATTTCGTTTCACAAGATAAACACGTTACAGTATTCTGCTGCATCATGTGCAACCATAATTATTTACTGGTTCGCTTACGTACGTCCACAGCATTGGTCAATCGCTAAATGATGGTTGATCACATTAAACGAGACAACAATTCCCATTGTATAGTTACATCATTTAATTCAAGCGTTAGCATCAACAATGACCAAACAATTGATAGTGAATTGTATATTAAACGAAATCCTGATTTATAACAGATTCGTTAATTCACCGTTTTTCCGGTCATCAGATATGAACGGTACCTTCAAAACTGTACTATTGTTTAAAGGCCGTTGCAACAATGAAAAATTTCAAAACTTGAAGCTTTTCACCTGTCTTATTATGAAGTACTACCTTTAGCACGAAGCATTGTTCACGTTTTACCTTTTGTGATTTGTATCATGTTCCCTTGGTTGTTTCCTAAATTGGAGATAGAGTCAAAGTGCCTTTGGTTGAAATTTTTAGGAAAAAAACATCAAAATTTAATTTAATTTAAAAACCAAAGAAACGATTTCTTTATTTTTGGAGCACTATTCCAATTACTGAATAAAATATGCTGGCTGTTTTTTGTACAATTTTTGGTATTGATTAATTCGAAGAAATGAAAAGTAGAAAAAAATAATAGTTAAACCGTGGGTGTTTATCCAAATTAGATTTTATTTAAATACAATAGTACTCTGTTTGTCTGTTGAAAGAATTGAAAACGATGAAATATCTAATTCTCTGATAGCCGTGCCTTTCTTTTGTATCTTTCCTATTTTTCACTGAAACGAAAAGTTCAAAGGTGTACGTGTTCAATATCAGTCGAGGTCCTGCTCTATATTGTTTACCGTATTTTGTGTCAGTCGCTTTATAGAGTCCAGGAAGTGTTCCTAGCTGGCCTGGCTCAGTAAATATCTCCTCACGAGACCCATTTTATACGCGTGATCACGTACATATTTTATCACTAACCAAACCACGTTTTCCTTAATACTCCAGGTAGCCACTTGGAGAAACATATAGAGCATTTCATCTATAAATGATGAACTTTCATTTGGATAAATTCTAACTTTAAATGCTATAATGTAGAGTTCGGAACGATTCTAGAATGTCTCAAATAATTAGTATTCAGTGCGACTTTAACCTGATTTTCAGTGATTCTGACCTTTACAAATTGTCGACAGATTCTTATCGGATAAATTGTTCAACCACCACTGTTTGGGTTCGTTCGACCAGAGATTCAAATTTCTCTTGGAATAATTTTTTTTACAAGATCATTCTGTGCTACTTTTCTCGAGCAGTCGTGTAAATGAAACGAATGATCATCGGAAATAGAACATCCACGTTACTGGGCCACGTACGATATGTATTAGGTTGTCCGAAAAGTGTCTATCTTTTACGGACACGTCTTTTACAACAACGCATCTTTATATAAACATGAAACCCAATCTGTCGAACGTTGTAATCTTTATCTTGATAGAAGAAAATGGGTCACACGTAATTCGACAAAATACTATAAAACGAAAAATGTTGCGCATTCATAATTTCCTTATAAAACAAAAGAAACTTTTCGGACGAATAATAATATCGAAATTGATAAAGGAAACCTATTGTTTCCGGAAAATTAAGCGAATTTGCCATTTGCGGTCGTAACGTCCTGTTCTAGTATCCTCTAGTATCATAATAGATTAACGACGAACTAACCAGTGACTCAGTTCGATAATAATTATTCCGTAGATCGTCATCATGCGGTTGCCTAAATATACGCAACACGCCATTTACACATTTATTAACGCACAGCAGACGCACGTTAGCTTGATCCAGGAATTGATCTGTTACCGCTCGCAACTTGAACTGGTGGTAATCAACATTTAAGTATTATTCCCACAACAGACATTATACTATAGTAGCTGTTATTTGAACGTTGGAGAATTGTCTGGTTTCTACAATTTTTATGAAAAACCATCGCCAATGAGGAATAATTACATAGAAAATATAAATATTCCACAAAGACGAGGAAACTATATTCTTCATAAAATAGAAACCGACGTGATCTGAATCAGTTAACCAAATCGCAATACGGTAAATTAGTGTGTACTTATCTTCTATGCAAACGAAGTTAAGATTATTGTAGAGAATTAAGAACTGTTTAAATTAAAGAGAGAAATAGAAGAAAGAGCTGGGAATTAAGCACTATACAAAATAGAAAAAGGGAAAAAATATTTTAGTCTCTCAAATTTACACCTTGTAAAACTATATCTACCTCTTGTTTAAAAACATATAACAAATAGCACCAATTTATACATATTAGATTGGCAACAAAGTGATTGCGGATTTTGTCAATACCACCTAATGACAAAATCCGCGATCACTTAGTTACCAACCCGATATATCTATACAGCAAGGGTTAAAATACATGTAGCGTGTAGCTAAATGCAACTGTGACAGAAATAATTAAAACGCTATAAACCTTCCTGAATTCATTCAACTTTGTTACATAATGTCTGTCGTTATGTTACGACACGGTTCGTCGACTCCCTATTTTTCCGTTTCCCTGGCGTTCGCACGGAAAAGATTTCACCCTCTTTATCGAATTTCGAGTTGGCCTCGCGAGATCAGATAGGATTATTCGTTGTTAAAGAAAAGTTTTGATCCAGGGGGTAGAAGAAGGTTGAATCTCTTTGCAATATTTTTTACATTTTTTAGACGTATAAAAGTGTCAAATAAGATAACGTAACACGATGATCGTAACGATATTCCTTTAACGTAATATTTCCGGGATAGCAGCAAATGGAAAAATTACCATTTTTTTTTTTTTTTTTTTTTTCCGAGGAAAAGATCGAAAAGAAACAGGTTTTTTTTTTATTCGTTTCAACAGTTTGATAATGATAATTTTCATTTTAGTGTTTCACTGATCATTGGACATTTTCATTTCTACCTTTATTTCAATAATGATAATTCTGTTTTAATATTTCGCCTGCCATCGTGGCATGAAATGTTATCAGAATAATTACGAGCTTTTCTAAAATCCATACGTTGTTGTGGGAATATTCGATTTAATTTCCAATAAATATTATATTAAGTGTTCCATACTAATATCGTTGTTTATTTCTTCGTAAAAAGTTAACGAAGAATCGAAATTCTTTTAGTTACAACTAGAATCGTCACTTGAAGTTTACATATTTCTCGTGAGGTGGATAGGTCGTGATAGGTGCTGAAGAAAACTAGAGTATAGTTAACAATATATTTATTAACAAATACTCTCGATGTACACTTTGCGTAGAGCTCGCGGTTACAAGTTCGACTTCCAGACGATGCGTTATGATAGCGATTCAGCAGAGTGCGCGGAGCGAATTCGGATGATGATTGCTCAGCTATCGACTGCCGACTAACGACTCACTTTCCGTCACGATGATGCTGCAGAGGAAAACAATGATGGGGTTTGTCTAAGGATACGAAATCATCAGGAAAATCTTCGTTAGGAAAGTGAGGGAAATGGACGTTGCTGTTAATTGGTTAATCTCTGGGTTGGTGGTTGAGGAAGGATGCTAACCGCCCTCGAGAGAAAGTTGCTAGGAGGAAGCATCGTGGCGAGAAAAACCAGATTTCCCGTATCTTTCCGTAGTAGGTAATAATTTTAGGGAATGCTAAGACAAAGGCTATTTGTTCGTTTGAAGAACCTTAGCTAGAAAAATCCTAAGGTTTATAGCGGGTCCTTAGGCTAGTTGAAAATATGCTATAAGAATGTTTCGACATCTGGTAATCATCTTGTCCGAATTTTTGTTCAAACTAAAGAAAATCCTACCACACACCTACTACTCCATCTTAAAATCATATCTAACCAATAGGCTGTATCATGATTAAATACTTAGACACTATAACCACAACATTTCCAATAGAAGCTACCCCAAGGCGATACCCTCGAAATTCTGCTGATCATCATCTACACTGCCGATTTATCAACTTTAACAGAGATAACCACAGCGACATTTGCTGATAATATAGCTTTATTAACATCCCACTCAGACCCGATAATTGCTTCCTCAACGCTCCAGCGAGGTCTCGACTCTATGGAAAATTCGTTGCACAAATGGCACTTCAAAATAAATGAAAATAAATCCAGTCATATAACTTTCACGCTGCGAAAACAATCCTGCCCGTGGGCAGGCCATGGGTGGCCATAAATAATATTCCAATTCCAAACAAAGTTTCAATCAGATATCTGGGCATGATTCTGGACAAAAGAATGACACGGAAAGGATACATTGCAGATTAATCCAAACAACTCAAATCAAAATTTAAGAAATTCTACTGGCTCATTGGCAGACGTTCCAACTTAAACGTGCAGAGTAAAATAATGCTATATAAAGCCATATTAAAACCTGTTTGAACCTATGGGATCCTTCTATGGGAAACAGCGAATAATTCCAACATAGAAATTCTTCAACGATTCCAATCAAAAACTCTAAGATCCTTAATAGATGCACATCTCGATGCACGACAGATGCAGAAACAATACATCACGACCTTAAGATACCTACAGTTAAAGAAGAAATATCCAAATTCAGTAATAGATATAACATAAGAATTAACAACCACCAAAACCCACTAGTTGCTCAATTACTTGACACGACGGATCAGATCCGCAGGCTAAAAAGACATTACCCTCTAGACATATTCAGCTAAAATCAAACATATGATAAACACTTATTATACACGACATAGTACCACGCCAGAATAATCTACTTATAATTCTCAATGAGAATTGATCGTAAAATTCTTCTAAATAAAAAAAAAGTCTTGTTCGAAGGATAGGGTTTTTGTGTAGCGAGCCACGGGACAGAAACCATTGGAAAGTTTACCATCGAGTGCCGCTACATTCGCTTCGCAACTTTGTTACTCTTAAAAAATGTAAGAAGTTCTTTTGCGATTATATTTTGCAAATTCAAAATGTTCAAGGAATGCGGATTCTTTCTCCTGGTAAAACGATGCAGTCTTTGGGACAAAAGTCTCGTGGGAGAACGACGGAACTTCAATCGTGACTCAAAAGAGCCCACAAAAAGGAAATTCTTGCTAGATCGTTGAACGAGGCCAATCGAACGAGGTTCTTAAAGGAGAAGCGACGAATGGGAATGAAAGAGACGGAGAAATAAAATAAGGATAATAGAAATAGATTCGGGGGAAATGAAAGAGCCAGGATAACGAATGAGGATTGACAATCCTCCGAAGGAGATAAGGTAGTTTGAATCGGAGACGTTTTCATTTCGTGCGGTTGAATTTTAATTTTCATGGGATTCGCAGCGAAATGGCGTTGGGAATAATATTCGATTGGCAAGCTGCGGAACGTTTGCTCGCAAATGCGCAAGAAAATAATGTAAAAGTGGAAAAACAGCAAATTACAATACCATGGTGACTTCTTTTTTAAAGACAAAGGAGAATGATAAAATTTTAATAACATATTATGAAAAATTTTAAGGGGATAATGTTAAAATGCTACACACTATTCGATTATTTGTTATGCAGGAAATATCATTAATTCTAGTTTTCATTTATGCCACTTGTTAATGCAAACTATTATTAAATGTATAAGTGTTCTATAAATCCCTCTTGAAAATCCTAGGTAATAGTAATGAAAAAACAAGTACTTAAAATAAAAGTAGAAATGAAAAAGTTCAATAATCAGTGAAACACTGAAATGAAAATTATTATTATCAAACAGTTGAAGCGAATAAAAAAAACCTTTCCCTTTTCGATCTTTTTTTCGGAAAAAAAGCTATCTCTGTCTTAAGTTCATTCGATTAAAGTACCAATTAATTGTAACGTTATTATTATGATTTAGGTTTTGTACTTTATAGATTCCTAAGTATACTCATATAGGCGTAATCTTAATCTTCGTTACATTTTGCATGAAAATTTTTTTCTTGCTTCTTCTTACTTAAAAATAAGTAACAGTCAAACGTCGAAAATAATCAATTGAAACTCGGTAGTTTGCAAGGTACTTATGTTATTCGCGTATATTAAACATTTAATCAAAGTCAGTTGTACGATGTTTAATTTGTTTTCAAAGTAGAAGGTCTTTCTTCTGTTGAAATCATATTTCGACCTTCAGTAAATCATCTTCTTTGAAACGAACAAAGTAAAAGTTGCTATAACGATCTTCTTCGTTAAAAATAGCAGGATATATTATGATATACTATAAAGCACACGACATAGAAACACGCCAGAATGATTTACTTACAATTCTCAATGAAAATTGATTGTAAAATTCTCCCAAATAAAAAAAAATATATATTATAAAGTAAATAAAAGAAGATATCACGATTACAAAGTTTCTATTAAAAGATACAACTTGGAGAATTTAATCCTTTTTACTCTTTTCATAGAAATAAAACGACCTATCTCATTCCACTCGATTTCTAATCGCAGAAAATCACTGAGAAGCAACAAGTAAATTAATTACACGTCACGTGTGAGCCCGCTTTCGATCCATTTAACTCTACTTCAATAAATTTCACGAATCGTTCAAATATTGTAAAACGTAACGCTTTGACACGTTAATAGAAAGCGACCTTGGTCTGAAATCATGAAAATTCCAGACAAAATTTCTCGAATAACCACCTATGGTATACCGTTGATCGTACTTTTCAGCTTTTAAAGCTCCGAACGTGTGTAAAGTACCGTTTTTTTTTTATTTAACAGCAATAATCCGCGTGTCGGTCCTTGATTTGGTTAATTAGCTCACTGCAATATTTTCTACTTCGTTCTTTAGTCCAGAAGTGTAATTTTCATGAATTTTGAAAGAATTTTGGAATATATATAAAAAAGTATATATATATTTTTTTTAATAGAGGAACAAAATTTCGAAAAATGTTAGTACGAATAATTCAGGTATAATTTGACCAAGACGTTCGTAAACAAATATCTTATATTCTCTTCTTCGAAAAATAAAATATTTAATACGATGCGAATTACGATACCATCCAGGAATTTTCTACGGTTTTTTAAATATGATGCGCTTATCTTACGAGAACGAGAAATATCGTCTTTCCTAGTTACTAAGGATTTTCGTAATTGCAGTGTCTTGGTTAAAGTTCGTAAGGAAGATAGCTTTTATTAGATTTGTTGTATTTGATGGATTAAAAGTGCTGATACACGAAAAGAGCTTTTGATAGGTTAATTGTATTTTTTATCGATCATTGATGTTTACTTACTTAGACTGAAAATTAAAAAAGACATTATGAAACGTACAAAAGGAAAGAGGGAGAGAGAGTTTTACAAAGTTGTTTACTGTACAGAATATAAAATGAAATTTTATTTTTAATATGTTTAAGAGGTATCTGTAACGAATATAAAAGTTTTGTAATAATCATTGAATAAGTTATTGCAAACGTAAAGCCAGTATAGTATATTTTTTCTTTTCTTTTCTCGTCGATCGTCATTCTTTCACCAAAGCGCTCAAGGAATAACGATCATACAACAAAAAATCGACGCTCGGCTTTCTCTCCGACGTTAATTTCCGGTTAATGACATCGAAACAGAGTGAGATACAATGTCATCTTCTAGCGGATGTAATCGCGAAGCGCGTCGTGGAAAAAACGAATCGTGTTCACCGTGGCACGTCGAACGATATTCTCTGCGATTTATATGTATATCAGTATCCCTTTTTTCCCCTAACAGAGGTATTTTTCATGCGAGTTTGCCCGTTCTTTTCCTCCTTCTCCTTTCCTTTTTACCTCTATTCCCTGTTGTTCGTCGAGAAAAAGTAACACCATCGTGATTGGCGATTTCTACGCGAACAGTCGAGTATAAAGTTGCCCAAGTGAACTCTGCAATGGGAAGAAATTCGCTGACCTTTCATTGAAATGGCGGTTGTAAAAACAAGAAGAAAAGTTGTTAATGGCGAATATGTACGGGAAAGGTCTTGTAAAGAAGCCTACACACATACCACATACGCGTGTTGATTTTCAAAGAACATCATTTCGATTCGATTCTTTTTAGATTATTGTTACGAAGAAATATATACACGCACGAGGATTTATGCGAGTGCCATTTTCTGCTATTGGTTCTCGCTAAAGAGTCAGAGCTAATAAGAAGTTGGCAAATGAAGAGTTATAGTTTGAAAAAATGACAAGTGAAAGTTTCGAAAGTAAAATTGCTACTCGTATTATTATCTTATTATTAAATATAGTTTTTATAGCGTTAGATCAACGTTCCTAAAATAGAAATCAAACTCACGGTATGAGATTTTCGAATCGATGTACGTGTATGCTTCGTATACATATTTCAACTTGTACGATCCGCGAAAAGGAAAACGGCACTCGATCATTCGAAATCTACGCGTCGATGGAACGTAAGTCTGGAGAATAGCCGGCCATGAATAACACCACATCGTTGGAAATTCGTTTCCGATACGACACTGACAATTGCTTTTTGAGATCAGATCCACATCGCCCAAATCATCGTCCGAAAAATATTTCAAACATGTCTCGAATCCAGATATTCGAGTGTACCTGATTCAAGGACACTCGTAGTCTGAAATTGATAGATTTATAGCGAAATTGCGTTTCGATGTGTTTCGTGTTTATTGATCTATGGATATAATCGATTTATGGAACAGTCGAAAAAGGTTCGAGAAAATGAGGTCAATCTAGTCATAAAACAAAGACTAAATCAAATTGCCTGACATCAGATTCCTAAAGCCGCGCTGGCAGGGCGTCTCTGAAAAGAAGCGAATTTACGTAAAAAGGTGAGTCGAAGATAAGCACATAATATTCTTTTGTACGAAACATTTTATTCAAAGAAATCAATATCGGGAAGGGGGAGGGGGATTGATCGAGTGCACTTAAAACTTGAAAGGAACTTTCTTCGCTCCGTACAAAAAGCTGAAAAATCATCAAACCATTTCTCGAGCGCATTTTCAGCTAAATTGTTCCCTTGATTAACGAGAATTCTTTAGACCTAATATACATCTAGATCTCAATCTTCGACGTCGACTCATCTGAAAATTAAGTTTTATCTGCGTATATAAATGAATTATAAATTTTCGTAACCCATAGTAACCCATCCCATAATCTTCAAATAAGCTTTGCTCTTAATCACCGAAGACACCTAATATCCCATATCTTCGATATAGAGTTAATCGACGATGAATATTATTTTCCATTTTCCATTCGTTTCTCCGTGTATTTTGACCTATTTTTTAATCGCTCGCTCGATTCAGAGTCATAATAAAATTAAAAGGATCCTAAATCCATTTCTCAAACTCACGATATCTTCGGCTAAATCTTGCCCTTGATTAATGAAGACGTATTACATCCAGGAATAAATGGGATTAAAAAGAAGAATCGTAACCAGTAGAATAATCGATTCTCGCATTGAACATCCATTCACGACCGATTTATTACGGATCAGATCGTGTCAGGCGTATCGAGAACGTTCTATCGCTTTTTCGCACCTATCTCTCTGTCTCTCTTTCTCTCTCTTCTTAGTCGTTGATCTGAATCGAAATGGAACGGGAGCTACGTGCTTTCGTACGTGTTACCGGCCAACACACGCAAATACCATCTACTTTAACGGATTGTGACGGTTCTGTTGCCTTCGTTGCATAGCAAATGAGGAATAATTTCGGGAAATGGTAACTGGATATACCCGAAACAGCCGTGTATTTGGAAATCACGTTTGTTTGAATAACGCGATTCCCAAACAGATTTGTATCGATCGGGAAATTAAACTGTTTGACATTGTTCGAACAATATTCAATAATTGTAAGGATATGATAATATTTGCTTTCTCGGTATTGCATCTTATCTATATGGAAATTTATTTAAATATTTAATCGATAGAATACGAAACAATTGCTTGATTAATCTTGAATTGGTATGACCGGGTCGTGAAATTGCAAACGTATAAATAGGAAAAGTTTTTATATCAAATACAACTGTATTTAATTTGTAATTATTAAGTTGGATATCTATGCAGATTCATATTTTATATTATGAACACAATTGAAAGAAACGAGACAAATATTATATCATAACAAACGTCCTATTTTTGTATGTTTTGTATTATATTATAATATTCTTTGCATTTTTGTTCTACGCATTTGTACGCTTCTTCTTTATTTTTCTTCGTTGTGCCTTTGCAAAATTTGCTCTCCAAAGTAACAGATGTGATGGCAGTAGCGAAACTAAAGAACAAGATGTTTTTTCCTCCCATTTATTATGTGTGCATGTAGTATCGCATGATACAGTACATCGTAAATACAATTTCGCACGTCCATGTTAAGAGAGAAGCCACGACCATATTCGTGGTATTTGCATACTTTCAACGATGACACACGACCACTGCGTAGAAGAAGATAATTAAAACGAATGCACGTGACTCGAAGAAATTTATGACCCCCCTTGATATCACGCAATTAGATAACATAATGTTGATACTTGAGGAAAGGAGTGGCGTAATTGAAGCATCTTTTCGTTCAAATCTTACTTCAAGATGTAACGTAAATTTTGCGCAAAATATATCGAATATCTAAGTAACTACCATGTTTTTGTAACTACCTATATTTGAACGTTCGTAAAACGAAGATAATAGGATGAATAGGTATTAAGGACATTGTGGAAAGGCTTTTGAATGAAACAATAACATCTTACACGCGAGTAGGTCGAACAAACACGTAATTTCTCGCTTTGCAGTTGAAACAACGTTTTTCCTAAATACTTGTGTTACCTTTACGCTCGCTTTGCGGTCTCTCACGAATACACAAAGAGTCAACTATTTAACAATGGCTTCCTTTCTTCCAGAGATTTTAGAAAAGTATAAAAGCTTTCCGATCTTGCAAACCGCGTTACTAACGTTACGTGACTAACGTATTATGATCGATCTGCTGGAAGAGTGACATATTTAAAAAATTGTCGGTAATGCAACATCCATAAAAATTGATGTTAAAGGTAACCTATCGAATAAAAAGGGACTTGCTTACTTTCGGCAAAATCCACCATTAAATATTCAAAACTATTTCGCGATTCAGAAGTAACCGATTTAAATATTTCTACATAATAGAATCCTCGGAACTTCAAGAAGAAGTGGTATAACAGCCCATTGAAACTCTCATTCTCTCTTCGTATCTCTTTAAATCTGCGACCGAAAACTGAATTTTATAAATTATTTCGTTACAAACGATTGCATGTCGAAAGCGTGCTAGAAAATAATATAGGAACAATAATACAGCTAGAAAATAACAAAGGAAGCAACGCAGCTCGTTAATTACTGTTCTTGATATCCGTGGTAGGGAACAATATGACCATCAAACTCTGTCTATTAACAGGAGAGTTACCCACGAAGTTAGCTCTGCCATGAACGACGAAATTAGCGACAGTTTGGTTAGAGAAACTCAAATATTGGTTGCCGATATCAGACGACGAGGTGCGCGATAATTAACGCGACCAGGTTGTACGGGAAAATTTATTAGCTGATAGAACGCATAGATACTGCTATAGAAGCAATCGCGAAGATCGCAACAAGAAACTTGCTAGAATTTCGATGAAGTTACGTAACCGATATACATAGAAAAATTATAGATACTGTTATCGATGATCTTCTTTCTTTTCAAGTACAGAATTCTAGATAAGTTTTTATTCCATACAAATACAATACAATCGATATACTCGTCGTTTCTAATATTCTTCGATCATGCCAGTGTTCTCAGAAATATAATATCATAATGCACTTAATGCCATTGGTCTTTCTATATTAAATTCGTGTCTTTCAACCTGGTGTGCAAATAAAATTACTCGTACGATGAAGGAATGCAACAAGTTTACCAAGAAACAACGATTCGACGTAATAATTCCCCTTTCACCGATGCTTTTATAACGCAACAATTCCTGTCCGGAATTGTAGCAAACAGTTCGCGTATCGATATTTCTTTATTCAAACTTTACCGTGAAATGAATTGCACGATCCCTTTAGAACAGCGTTTCTAACGTTGTGAATTCATAAGGAGACGTTAAATGGTTCTGAATAAAATCGTGAAATATCTGACTTTTGTTAGACCGGATTTACACAATTCTCTATCGCGATAACCATGCAAAAACCGTACACGGTTGATCGTTTTATGGGGAGAATTTTCATTAGCGATAAATTTTATTAGCAAGTTGGACTTGTCATATTTTTCTGGTGTGATCTTCAATTGTAGATTAACTGAGGTGCAAGTACAGTAATGTACAAGAACAAATAAGATAGTATGAAAGTAATCAGAATATCAAATATTGTATAGAATAATTAAATTTTTAGAATAATTAAAGGATATTGGATGGTTAACTGTTGACATATGGTACGTAATTCGTTAGTTGTTCTCCCAGTTATCCAGAGTTACGTTATTCTGATAATTAATATTCTAAATAATATCGTAGGGAGTTAATTTAATTTTATTCATATTATGCAATACAAATAATAGATATTTCATTCGTCTGTAACATTATCCTGTTGTTCTATTTTTCTCAGAAATAATTCATTCGTTCCACTTTATTGCATTTCGAGAAGCATTTCTTCGATTATCTACTTGAAAATTCTAATAATGTTTTTAACAGGATTTTAGTATAAAATATATGGATTACTACGATAAATCGGGAATATTTGAAATATCAGAAATTTGGCTTTTAGTTTAGTATCGTTTTACATGAAATAATCTTTGGAAAACGATACCAATTTCCAGGATCCATCCACAAGAAAGTAATCATGCTAAGGTTTTAATTACTACATAACGTAATGTTAATTGAATAGAGTGTCGCTTAAGGAAGTGAATTAGAAAGAAATTAAAATAATCTGTAATACTAAATAGAAAATTAAAATTAAAAGCTCATGCTTATTAGTCAAATATCTAAAGTTAAAATTAACTCTCTAAATTTTTGTATACTAGATAAATTGGATGCGTGAATTTAATAGAAATGTGGTGTTCGATATATTTCAATATATTCTTTCATATTTCAATTTTACACATTTACAATGTTTCTACCTGCTAATCAGATTCGATACATCACGCTGCTAAAGTGTTCACCGATGTAAATCGATTTTTACCATCGTCTCAGGCATGACAGTTTTAAAAGAAGTTGAATTTTGTTCGTCGAAAACGAACTGCACGTTCTTGGAAAACACTAGAATGCATCTCATCTTGATGCAAAGTTCTGTTATGTGTAGAATTTTTCTGGGTTTCCCTAAAGAGAAGAAGAATTTTCTTTTCTGCGAAACAAATAAAACAGTGAACGATTTTGCGAAAATGTTTCGATAAAATTCATACCTTTTAGAAAAAATTTTATTTCGAATAAGAACAAAAAAAGATAACAGTTTGAAACGATGAATCGTTTCAATTATTTTATTACTTTTATTTCATACGAAATAATTTCCTATAACACTTTCTTTTTGCTTTTTACTTATATTGGTAATTATATTCTCAGAATTGGTAGAAAAATAAATGGAAAACCTTCATTATGGATCTATCTACGTTGTTACGAAAGAATTCGACGCAATGCAAAGCAAAAAACCAAACAATGTACAAAGGAGCTAAACGAGCAGAGATTTTATACTTGCGCGGAATGAAGTAGAAAATAAGAGCAGACGTACGTATCTGCATATTACGAGAATGTGGACTACTTTGCACGTAAAACGATCAAAACTTGATGGAAAATTATTAACAAATTATCAACGCTATTACAGAAGTAGTTGTAATAGAACGAAACAAGCGACTTGGTGTCACGAAAACGTTGATGGCACTGGAAATTTGCATTAGCGGTAAAAATAACTCTTTCGATGTGATTCTGTCTTGGCATTTCTCCGCTCGATTAAAGAAAAGAACTTGAAATTGTCGCTTCGTGTTTAAACTGCGCTTAATTACGGTTGGAGAATGGGCGTAGACGGAAATTAAAAGTTAATTTTGCGAAGATGAAAAGACGAAGCGTTCGTTGAACCTGCCACACAAAAAGATAGATCGAGATTTGGTTTTAAGAAAATAAGATTAAAGAATGTAGTTTATTTGTATTTTGCCTGTCTAGTGCGTTAGCTACTTGCTGTAACTTTTATTTAATTTTTGTAATGTTATTTGACTTTTACTGTGAATATTAGATCAATAATAATCATTATAATAATATTATTAGAATACGATTATATTAGCTGTGCAAATGAATAATTCAAATTCTTTAGCGAAACTCAAAGTTTATTTAAAAACAAATACAAAAAAAATACTGCAAATGATGCAATCAGAATATTTGCTGTTATTTCCTACGACTTAAAACCGTCTATCAGGCAAGAGTTGAATTCCATCAGGGAAAAATGCTGTGTATTTAGACAAGATCTAATCGTCAAATGATTTTTGTATCACATTCACTAATTGCAAATAAGTATGGGGTAAAGTGTGTTGCATCGATCGGAACAGGTGATCCGAAGTGGTATGTATAGCGAATAAGCTGGCTGCTGCGAGACATCTGAAACAAGACTCGTTATAATGTCCTTTGTTGTAAAAGCAGTGTGTGATTTCGCGTTGCCCCGCAGCAATTTCACAGAACGTTCTCCTTTGTCAATGCCCGCACGGTTGTATTTTGTGTAAGGACAGAATAGTTTACCAAATAGATGACATAAAGTTCTAAACAGTAACGACGAATACAGTTTGAACAACTTACGGTATTTCTTTTTAAATAAACTATAAATAAAATAAACATCAATAAATACAACAATAAAATAAAATAAATAAAATAAAAGAGTTTCGCTGAATCTTTTATTTTCATTTATTTATAATTTCGTTATTCATTTGTACACCTAATATGTATTTGAACATTATCTTTAAAATTAGTACTCGTAGAATCCAGATAGATGACCATGCAAATTTTGACTTTACTCCAGTCGTTGATATCCACAAGAGTTATACTCAATCTCTCGTTGTACGCAAATCCTTTAAAGCCTTTCCATTTAATAGATATATAAAGTAAGGGAGCTAAATACTGGTAAACGTGATGGATGTCAAGTTCTAACTAGATTCAGAGGTTTATAACTTCTGCATTGCTGGGATTGGTTTGTTGAAGAGGTAGTTGCAGTCTGGGACTCTTGAACGATTTGTAGATTGCAGTTGACTGGCTGTTCTGTAGAAATTTAGAGAGGACCTGAGGAAGGAAGTAGAAACTTCCTGTACACGGAAAATGCATTTCACGAAGAGATACGAATACGTAACCGATGAAAATCTAATGTCCATTGTATCAGCAAGACGTCATTTTATTAATTTCCATCGCAAGAGATATTTTCGTATTCTTATTTGATAGAAACGAATGTACACAGAAAATTATGAAATAATATCTAATCATATATAGTTATATATAATGTATGAATTGATTAATTATTATCAAGAATCCGCTTACATACATGACCCGGAAATGTATACCAATATTATGAATATGTGTAATTAATAATTCATGGACATACGGGAATTATGTGCATACTTACTAATTCAAAAATTGTTAATTTTAATAATTGTTAAAAATTAATATTATAGAATTAATATTCTACGATAATATGATTTAATCAAAATTACGCGATTAATAATCAATGGTTAATTGGTTCATTTAATTATCGAGACAAGGCTATATAACAGCCGAAGTTATTAAATTCAATGGCATGGAATTCGATCGAATTGATACTTTATCCGAGTGTTGATATTAAATCTGTGTCGGATTGTCATGTCGGTGACATGATAATCCGATTTGTTATAATTCTATCGAATGATAATCCTCTCTGGGAATTTTTTCTCCGACGAAAATGAAATTCATTAATCGGACGCAGAGATGCCATCATGCGAGAAATATGCTATCTATATATACATATCAATGTCGAATGCGAGCTCCTAATGAAATTGTATAAATTATAGGAATATTTTGACATTTGAAACTGAAATGAATGTTCTACATGGTTGACACAAAATGATTTAGTGCAATGATTTAGTAATGATTTAGTAGAGGGAGAGATTAATATTAAATCGGGAAACATATAGTTTCTATAAAACAATTCTCTTTCGATATAAAGTATGTTGAGGAAAATGTTAGGTTGGTATGATCACTAGTTTCTATATGCAAAGTTGATACGACTTCTAACGACACTCTTTTGTTTTCGCCTCCGCCACGTGTTAATTATCAGAGAGTATCCGGTGTGTTTTAATGGCTGTACATGGTGGTGAAATGCAAAGTATACAAAACTAAATTAAATATCTAACTCCAAAACCTATTTAATAATAAAATAAAGATAAAAACCAGAGCTGTAGTACAAAACGATAATTATATCCTTTCAAAGTAATCTTATAAATAACTATTAATTAACAAATTAATAAAAAAATTTGTCTAAAGGTGTCTGCAAATGAACTCGAATATATTTCTGTCGTAAGTTACATCCTTGTAAATATCATTGTCGTGAAAAATGTAATTAAACAGATGAACAATCTATGACAACGACGTCTGGGTGACCAAAGTTTCCAACGGAGGTCATTGTTCTAACATGAAATAAGAGGGACTATATTGCTGAATAGCTTGAATGCAAAGAGCTTTGTTTCATAAGCTGAATTATCTTCATCGCACTTGGCGAAGTATAAATGTCTCTGGCGCACGCCACTCAAACCACGGAACAGTCTCTTTAAAGAATCTGTTATTCAAGTTTTCCACGAAACTAATGACAATGATTGTTAGTCGGTCAGAGAGATTCCGTGGAATTCGTGGAACAACGTTGCTGTCCATTAGCACGAAGAATAAAAAGATTCAAAATGCTTTCAGGTTCTTAGAATGCATTCAGGTTAATAATGTAATGGATCGTCAGATAAGAACTTTCGAGGAAAGTAATATTAGCGAAAAGAGTTTCATTTCGCCGGTTCGGCGAAGCATCGATTTATTTTTAGCGAACAGAGGAAAATTTATATTTTCTGGACGGAAAGAATTGAAAGTTTGTGTGTGGAGATTCGAAAGTCTGAGAATTGTAAAATCTAAAACTTGGAAAATTAAATTTCCAAATTTACTAATTCAAGAATTATTAATTCTAGTAATTGTTAAGAGTTAATATCGTAAAATTAATATACTACGATAATATGGTTTAATCAAAATTACGCAATTAATAATCAATGATAATTGGTTCATTTAATTATCGAGACATAAGGCTATATAACTGCCGAAATTATTAAATCTAATGACATAAAAATTCGAATATTTAAAAGTTCAAACGTGTATAATACGAGTGCTTTCTCGTATATTTCGATATTTCCAAGACTAAAATATCAGTCGCATCGACTCCGCCAGAAAGCACTTGCATTCAAAATTACGAATCCTCTCAAAGCAATTTGAATTCAGCGAAATCTGAAATTAGACTAATTCTTGATTAACCTCCTTAGACGACGAAGAATCCACATGAATTGGTCATATTATCAACGTGTTTACATAACGAGCATCATCTTCGTTTGAAAGCAAGAACATTGCATTAGCAACAATCTCGGCGCACAGTGATTACGTATGGAATTGTCAGGTAGCGTAATTCGATTAATATTGCATCCTAAGGCAATGCAATTACACTCGGTCGATTTTTTTCATTTTTCTTATGACGAGACGTAAAAAGCAACAAATGGAATAGGTAATAAATAGCTAATGGATGGAACGTGAAAGAGATAATCGAATTTCAACATCGATAGAATATCCCATAACATTCGCAGCTTGCCAGATAGCACCGATTAACGTGCATTAGACCCACAGGCTACGATTACAACGGACAGGCGTTTCGATAAATTTCCATCGTGTCTCTGCCTATAACAAATTTTGAGATGATTAAATATAATGGGCGGAAATTATGGAGAAAATTAGGTGCTGTGGCTAATAATCTTCGTAGCCGACACTGAGCTATAAACTGAAAAAAGGAAAATCGAAGGCAAGTCTTATTAGTAACAAGATCGGATTCCGAATAAGTAATTTCAAATTTTTATATAAATTTTATTTAAGTGATATCTAAGGGGATTCAAACAAAGTAGCAATAAGTGGTTGAGAAATAATAATAGTTATGTTCCTTATGTGAAAAGAATTGCAAAAATATAGGAAAAATTTCTATTCTTTGTATCATTAAAAACAACTGTTTTTATGAATTATGTTTCTATGAATTATTATTGACATTCAAATTTCTTTGATTCTTAAATTTGAAAACGAATGGAGAAATCAAGTTTTTATCGTAAACTCGGTCGTTGTTGTGAACTTTAGCATGTCCTATCTATTATTTTAAGCATCCGTTTGAACCTAATAATACATAATGAGACAATTACTCCGCTTTATATTCTTTCAATAAACAAAATGGTCTGAACTTTAGGCTTTTATTGCGAACTTCGTGTAAATTTACCTTTGTCTTTTATCTTGATTTTTAGTTCATCAAACAAATCCTATAGTAGTAAGAAACCCTGTATGAATTTAATGTTTTACTATAAATTCAGCATAATAGTTGTTTAATTAGTTATATGCATATTCAAATAGGCTCTTGATTATCTGAACTGGTTACGGCACATGTTGTTTAGATAGTCAAATGACTGTGTTCTTACCTATGTACATGAAAAAATATTTTACAAAGATTAATATCAAATTGACAAGTTTAACAAATAAATTTTCATCTCAATAAATTAACTTAATAAATTACCGATTTAAGATCGCAGAGTGTGCCAACCAATAGAAACTTATCTTCATAACATAACACCGAGGTTGAAAAACTCACAACGTTCGCTCTGTTATCAGAAAGTAAGCATTTTCAACGCAACTTCTAGAGAGTGTTATTGGCGATATTAACCACCGTTGTATGGTTAGTATTCGATTATACGTTAGAGTGAAATAAATGATACAAGCCAACATGTGGCCGCTCTGTTGCAAGTAGTAGATGGACTAATGTAGTCAGACCCTAGAGAACTTAGATCCTAGTCCACTTGTAATCGGACGAAAATAGAACTACCTCGACGATTTACATACCAGAATCATCTTTTCTTTACGCCGTTTCATCCCTATTTATTTCTCCTGTGTCCTATTTTTCTCTCCTTCTTCTCTTCCCTTTTTTGAACGACAGAATACATTTTCCTTTTTATTTAATCCAATTAAACTATTTCTGCAACATCTCTTGCAATTTCTATGTACATCTTCAGATTCCTATCAAATCCAAGGAATATAATCGGTCCTGTCACATTACGGTGCTATTGAAACTTTTAAACGACAACACATACAAAGTGGACGTAAATAAACGATTAATAGAATAAAAATGATTTTTATCATTCTTCTATCTCTCAGATTTTCCCTATACCTTTCACATGGCAGCATACAAATTTTATTTCCAAACATTTTCTCGCTTCCATATCTAACGACGGACACGTCGATTGTCAGGTTGGCAACAAGAACTCTAGTTAATTACAGCGAACGTTCCACGGCCGGACATTTACGTTGTCAAACAGTGATGATCGTGCACGTACGCGCGAGTGAGCAATCTCGAGTCGCGTAACTTCATTTTGACGTTCCCGGAATGTTTGAGATGGAACGATAAAGCTAGCCTTGGACCGTGGCCCTCTTCCATCACTTGGAAATTAAACGAGTTCGGAGAATCGTCTCTGAACTCGAGAAATGAAAGGTTCCGCCGTCATCGACGGAAGTTAGCGCATTTCATTCCACATCGATCATTACCGAGGTCGATGCAATTCCGCCGATCTAGACGGACAGTTGTAATGTTTTAGTTAGTTAAAGTACCCGGCTAATTTTAATCTTACTGCGATTCTCGATTTTTTTATGTCTCAACCTCCCTTTAGTTTTAAGGATGTTAGGTACAAGAGATATTAACGCATGAAAAATATCTTTAGCGTACAATTGTCTAATCTTATGAAGGTACTCTGTTGCTTGACAAATTCATTACTTTAATTTCTTTGACTTAAAAGTCAAATTAAGAAGCGTCTTCTACACTGACAGAAGGACGTCGGATGTTAGTAATGGCTTTTATAATGGCTAATTTGTGTTTATATTCTGACAATTCGATAAGAAATATAGCAAGCGTTATGCTGTTAATTATCAAATTGCTCTTATCTTTCTGCACTGTCATAAAATTCACGCATTAATACGTACACACCGATCAAACTGTCCGGATGAGCAGTAACATACATTTTCTAATTCCTCGGCAAACTCGTTAAAATGCATATGAACGCGCTATTCTGATCCCGAAGCCATTAACATCTAATAATTCGAACACGCGAAATAGTCAACAATAAATACACCTCTCATCGGCACATCTAATTATAAAGTATCCATCAGTCATATCCGATCTCGTTAAGCTTCGTATACGTCGAATTAGCAACAGTCAACGAGATTGTAATTAATCGAATGAACGATCAGCGGCTCGCAACGAAAAGTCAAATATCATACCTTGTCTACTTCGACGTAATTGTGTGGTACGAATAATCTATGGACGCGGTTTCCTGCTCCCTAAACTAAACTACAGGATTTTTAGATTTATAGAGGAACAGGAGCAGACGATAAGGACGAACAACTCATTACATTACCCTTGAACCCGAGGGCGCGGTCGGATATAATTTTAATGCATAATTTTAACTTGACAGATTTAGCTGGCTACCGAAAGCTCGACGTTCTTTGGGTTTGTAAATTTTATGAAAATAGCTTCCTCCGAAGACGTTAAATATGTGATGGGATCGTAAATCCTCGAATCGAACGGCTCGAACAGCCAAGCTGTATCGATCACAGCGAATTTTTATGAAATCGGATTTGATTAAGATGTAGAGAGGGCTCTGAAGACTTTTCCATTACGTCAAAGACTCGCGATGATTTATCGACAGTTTTGAATGGGTGCTTAATAAAATGTGATTGTATTTCAAGAAATTCATTAATGTCGATTGAAGTTTCGGTGAAATTGTAGTTATTAATTTGGTACGGTATTGATCTTTTACTGGTTTTATTTTTTACTCTTCAATTTTAGTCGATATCAAAAAATAAAATTCTCCTTGATCTTGCTTTTCAATTTTATCATCCCATGAAATATCCACTCGAAGCATGCTATTATACAGTGGTTCTGATCTCCAAGCTTTCGACCGGATTTTTAAACGCTGTATTCCTACTCGAATACTGGCTGGCGAAGTTCGCATCCTAAACAGACAATGTCTTCCGCTCCATTCAGTCCACTTATCGTTCAATGCAGAGGAAGTTGGTTCACCCCCAGCGCACGAACCTCCTTCACCTCTGAAGTAAATGCCACGATTACAACTGCAGCTATGAATAAACTAACTTTAGCGAAATAATAATATTACGTTACCACGCTGAAGTTGACGGATACGCTTACCATTGAAAAGTTTACCAGCTGGCTCAGAAAAGCTAAAAACAAAAGTGAACGAAATATCAGATTGCGTTATTTTGCCGAATATTTGACGTGAAATTAAAAAGATGGATTTTGTGAATGGAACTGGTTTTTCATAAAAGAATGTTACCTAACTCGCAGCTATAACAGAAGCTGTACGCGACGAAAATCTCAATTGTAGAGTTCAAATACTGCACTCGAACGTTTACCCGAATAAAGTGGAAATATTTACAAAAAGCACGATGAATGTTTCAATTGAAATGCAGCAACCATGCTGACAAATATTTGATCTCTAGCGGCAAGAGAAGAATACAAAACGAACTGAATAGATATGAAGCGTTTAATTATCGATTTCCATACAATAGCACTGCTTCTACTTTTGACAAAAAGGGCTATTTTAGTTAATCCACGATGGAACATTAATTAGATCATCAAGAGATAACAAGCCTATTTCTTAGATCCAGTCTTTTAGCAAACTAACGATTGTTATTTTAACGAAACCCAAATTATCCGTTGATCAATTTTACTTCGAACAAAGAAATCAAATCTAATATTTTCCCTTAAAAGCCTGATCTCATTTTCCTGGAAAATCTAATTAACACATTTAGGACGACTAAATCGAATCGAAACAATTACAGATAATAGTGATAATATGAACAGAAATCCCAGGAGGCAGTTGGTCCTTTTGGAGGAATGAAAATAAAAAGATTGCGAAAAGATTTCCTCCGAAATACAGTCTTATTGACTTCTCAAACAAAGGGGAGCTAAACAAAAGATTTCTCTCTGTTCTATTATCTTATGAACCTTCGATATCTTTTTTAGTATTCGTCGATCGTGAATCTTTTACCGAAATGAAAGGAGAAAGAGAAATGGGAATCTATGGTTTTAACGTGACATAACGGTGTGTATTTCTGAAATACAAGCGTGCAACACGAATATCGATCGCATGCCAGGACGAGCTTAGATTGTAGAATTATTCCGGATCATGTAGAATTACGGATTATAAACGGTGGATTGCATTGAAGCTGGGATATATTACGAATGTTAGCGTCTGCGTCTAGACTAAGCCATAAAATAATCTTCCTGCATTACATATTCCATGATTTTCAAAGTGAAATTCGAGTTTGATGTTTGGAAAACGTTTTACAAGTTACAATTTTGTTTGTATGTCAATAGCTGTTATGCGATATTTAAAAATCTAAGTAAGGCAAAATATGTATGAAAATAGATTGAAAATGTCGTTTAATATCCTTTTAGAATATCACGTTGTTTTATTTAATAATCTCTCTCTATTCTTTTTATCTACGAGATGTCTCATTTGGGGATTTTAATCGTCATCAGAAGTAAGTCAATAATCTGAGCTTACTTATACGAGATTATTAATTGCTGTAACAAAACTTATCGTGTGAAATAATTTCGTTACTTTCACTGTATGTGGTAGTTTTATGAATATTTGTAATTAGAAACCCGATACAGGAAAAGATAATTGGCTATTATAATTAACATTATCTCAGTGACTTTTTCATCGAAAATCTTATTCTTAAGGAAATAAAAGATTATTATGAAGGAAGATTTTTTCTGCCGGTACCTGATGTACAATGGACCATAATTGGTATTCTATTAATATTGTTTTAAAGAAGTTGAAGTTTTCAAAAAGATGCTTGCGAAAGTAAGATCGTTAGCTCCATAAAATGTTCCCTCTTCTTTTCCTTTCTTTTCCCTTTTTAACATAAAATAATAGCAACCGTGCAACTCTGTGACACGAAAAAGTTGTTTAACTTAATTTAGCCAAGAAAGCGGCTGTTTAAGGATCACAGAAGAAAAATTGTATAAAAGATAATTACTAAATTTCATTGCAATCGTTTCAGGAAACAAAGATTTTTTTCGAAAAAATTATAACTTGGTTTTCTACGTTGCTATATAAAACCACCAAATCAAATATCACGCACACGCGCACTTACAGATTAGAAGAAGTAAGATATTTTCCATTATTAACCCACCAAGGATTTTTTTAAGTCGTATCAATCTTCTAAAAAATACCTTTAAAAATAACTGGTTGGTCAGCTCAATTTAAAGTAAAAGATACAAAGACGAGAATAAATAATACTGTACCAAATTATTTTAGTGAAAAAAATAAGCCTTTATCTGAAGAATTATGAGTTGTTTCGTTTCGCCGTCTGTACTACTCTATGCTGCTTTTTATTGTTTCTTATTTTCAAATAAAAGGTAAAACGAGACGTAATAAAACTCCAGCTCTTGTTATTACTACTTAATCCAAATTATTAACCTCTTTTATGACACTGCGTGCTACCGTTACGTTGATATTTAATAAATCAACAAAAGTGTCATAAGGATATCGCTATCTTTAATCCGAAACTTGCGTCCAATCGTTAAAATACTTTCACAATTTTACTCGTATCACCGGCAGAAAGCAGCGGAGATTACAATTTCCAGGTGGTTAATCTCGTCACAATAAGAACGTGGTTGACACTCTCTTCCGCCTTCTCAGCAAACTTTTCCAACTTATGGCCAAATAATCGACGAGCCTCCGCCAACGAGAGGAAAGTTTCTGCCTCGACTTGTGCTCGTTTCGCTGTTTCGTAATTAGCTTTTCAATTACGAACAACGCAGAACGAAAGTTGAGACCCGTGAGGAAAATAAAGATAAGCATCGCGGAGGAAGAAAAAAGTGGAAGAAATAAGGACGAAAGGAACATGGCTTGTATCCTATTTACCTGCCAGCAGAGCAGAATAACTCGTACATCGTGATACAGACTCGCTTCGACGCCAAAGTATCTTATTATCAGGCAATTCACAGGGGACCAATAATATGGTCTGAGAGGTATTATATACTAAGATATTTTTATATCTTTCCATAGACGATGCACTCTTCAAACTTTGCCTCCGCTGCAGAGAAAATGGTCCTTTTCATGGTTCAGATCTCGTATATTTTATACGAGATGTTTTGAAATGATCGGTTTTAGGATGATTAGAATATTTTATAGAGGAAACTGAATTTATTCATTTCGATACATTTTATGTGTAATCTTTTGCCGCTTGTAAAATTTCGCTAATAATAGCAGGTATTATTTGATTGTATAAAAGAAATGTGAAAGTATTTTTTATATGATTACTTTTAACGCGAAATAATAATAATAACCTTAAGTATAAGATTGGAAATATTTGTGGAATTATTATCAAGTTCCACATTCCGATACTCGCGCAGGGAATTTAGAAGATGTAGATATTATCTGAAATTAGTTTGCGTTATGTTCTACGTCCCTCGGTGGTTTCTTTTATTTGGAAAATTAAAAGATTCCATTTCTTTTATATGAGAGGCACTTTAACTTTGAAAGTATGTTATATTTCATTTTTAATCTTGAAACGTAAAAAAGTTAATAACAAATTGTGCAAATGTTTATAAAAAAGTTCTAAACATTAAAGACCAAATAAAAAGACTTTGATCATATTTTTTACGGGATGAAATGAACAGATTTGAATGATCGAAACTCGAAACTATTATACATAAGGTGCAAACTATCAGTTTGAACAGTCAACTCGATCGAAATCGCTTAATATTGTACCGATTGACATCCGGCAACGTACATGTCAAAATTGAGAGCAATTAAACTTGCGGAAAAATATTTCCTAATCACACGATTGTTTTTAAACGTTGTTCAGAGTAAAAAACACAATGTTCGATTCTTTCAAATACCGCTATTATACTCGCTATATTTTCATGCCGTTATATTTTTCTAAAAAATTTTAACTTGTTCTACATTTCCTACTACACAATTTTTATAAAATTCAATTAAAAGTTTCTATATAGATTTGTAGAACTTTAAATATAAATATAAAATATAAATTAAGATATAAAATATCAGAGATAATATATAATAATAAATTATAATATATAAATTATTTAGAAAATTCAACATTTTAATAAATGACTAAAATTTTATTATATTTCTATTGCGTTCTTGTAGAGAAATAAATTTCATTGCAATTATTAAAATATATCGACGCCTACAATACATATAAATAAGGCGATATGATACTTTTCATTTCGAGCATGAAATTATATAAACAGTATTTTTTAAAATACTGTCTTATAATGGTCATGTCTCCTCGAAGACTTGAGACCCCTATTTCACGAAACACTATAAATAGCCACACGGATATTTCCATTGACTGCAGGCTAATGTTATGGAAATCGTACGCATTTGATTATTATACGAAATGCATCGTTATAAAGGAACATGATGTTGCTTCGCATTACATACGCTCTACTAACATCTTCCATTCTCATTCTTGCCACACAGACCATATCCTACCTTTTCGCAATTTAATGAATTCATCATTTGTTTTCTCGTTAGTCCGTAGACTTTTAAAAATATTTTTCAATGTAACGATGTTTCTACGATATTCTTTTAACATTTCCATAGTGTTAATTTATTATTTTGGAAGTAGATATATTCGTATGAGAAGAATGTTTAGATGATAGTTAGATATCGAACTTTCGGTATAAGTGTTCAAATACTTTCTTGAGTCATTATGGTTATCTAAACTAGCCCCACACAATCCAGACATACTATCAACCAAATTGATCTGACATTCCCATGTTATATCCTATTTGCATATCAATCATATCTGTCTCGTTAATTATTCGATTCTCCGCAAACAATTTTCTCTAAGCCAGAGCTTCGCGTATCCCCAAGCAATTTTCGATTGGATTCACGTCTACATAGTAACTGAGGTATCCAATCTAATACATGAATGCTATCCTCCACTTTCCATTGTGTACAGAGCAAACTACAACGTATGACGTGTATTTCCAGTAAACCATTCTACCTGACAGTTTATCCGACACTTTTATATTTCATCGACGAGAAAAGCAACAGTTTTAAAAATTTCACGCGCAATCTAGAAATAGCACGAGCTGAATTTCTCATAATTATAATATCGTTAATGCAATTATCGCATTCGATCAAATTTTTCATAAAATATTCGTTACCAACTTTTCGAATGTGCGGTAGAACTAAAGAAAAAAATAAAAAAGAAAGGAACAAAGTAAAGGGAAAATATCCAAATCGACCGTAGCGTAGACAATAATATTTTTCGTTCGAACGTTGCTACTGGATCGTTCTTTTGTCCGACGAGATCCGGAAATACTCCAGTGAAAATCGATGCACGGGTGATTGTCGCGCGTACACAAAACATATAATCGAGAATGGAATCGCGACGAATTAGTTCACGCCAGTGTGGCAGATTCAGTTTTTCAACGTATCGCGTTTTCCCATCGATCGGCATTTTTTCGACGAAAGAAATCGGAATACGATGCGCTTTGTGTTTTTCGAAACCCACGTGGAAATCGCAGTTTGCCACAAATACGATATGTCGTCGCGTAACAAAGAGAGAAAACAAACGTTGCACGCAGTTTGAGATACGCGACCGGAAGAAACTTAATTTTGTGTTTTATTAGCAGCTGCTCCGGCTGAGGTGAACTTTCGCGTTTGTCGAATGTTCCTGCCTGTTGTTTTGCAGTAATGTGACCCTGCGTTGTACGAGATGTTGTGAAAAAAGAGTGAGAATATTTGCAGAGCGAAAGCTTATAAGTAGGTATCTACGATATTTAAGAAAGTAGAATTAAACATTTATATTCTAGGGCACGATTATTTACGAATAAATAATTTAATCGGTGTTGTACTTAATAGATACGATAACTTGTCATAAACGAAACAGGGTAATACAATCCTCGTCGCATTAAATGTCTCATAACTAAGTTGCGAAACCGATTTCGAATTTTAATTTGTAAATGGTAAAATGTCCCATAAAGTAATAACGAAAGCGCTTCGAGTTTGCTTTCGTACGATTAAACTTCCATTCCTCTACAATTACGAGCTTTCTGCAAGCGTGCAAAGTATATTTGCCCGGCATTTAACCGTCAAATGTTGAAACACAATCCGGATAAGTCTTCTCACCCGACTTTTCCTTTTCATTAATCATAGAATTTGGTTGCAGATGGTTAAGGATTGCTCGCATTTTAATTACTAAACGTATTACACTCGTTTATTAAATACGAACTTCCTCGTTGCGGGCTTTTAAGAATCATTGCTCTCGAAGGCAAGGATTCATTTTATGACTTCGTCATTCTTTCTTTCAAAACGAATGCAAATTAAAAACTGCAGATCGATGGAGCTTTGTGATTTATCCGTAGCTTAGAAACTCGGTAGTAAATGAATATTTTTACTTAGAATTTAATGAAGAAATTTACTATCCCAACAGACTTTACAATATGAATGAATGAAAATTTGATTAACCTAACGTTAGCCATGATGATTTTAAAGGCTTTGTCAAGGCTCACGCTGGAAATTACTTTGACAGTATTCAGAAAGGCCTCGATAATTAATTCACGGCGTTAACGTGGAAACTTAAATATAGGCAGACTGAATAAAACGCAACGTTAAATTCGTCGTAGCGTGACGAAGTAGCTGTCGTTCATTAATTATCGACTCGGAAGAACGGCGAAGACTCCGTAACTCGTGTAAATTAAGAAACTCGTTTGTGTGCTCTTTCGCGAATGACCTTTCTTCCATAGTCTTATCGACTAATGCAAGCACTTTCTTTTGGCGATCGTGAATAATGCCAGGCGACCGACATTCGTTGCGGTTCCGCAAATATCAGCGTTATTGCCTCGAAAATCTGTCGATTTCAACCGCCGGGCACGTAGTCACCGAGCTTATCGCATTTATATTTAACTCTTAAAAGTCGAAAGGCGTCGCCGTTGGAGTATCACATTTATATTATAGGAAACGAAAGGCTGCGGATTTTTATACACTCAAGTGATATTTAAAAGAGAGAATCACGCTTTGTTAGTCTTCTTTTCAAATGTTTAGTTGTACGCTAAATCGTGTGGAAGTTACGTCGACGAAAGACACGATATTTTGAAAGAATCGTGTACTTAAAGAGTTATTTTGAAAAAATACCCAGTAAACACAGAAGATATGAAATGTAAATACAACGATTTGAATACAATTTGAATATTTCAATGACACGTGATCTGATAATACAGATCATTTCTGCAACTAGTTTCTATCGCCAAATACTTCGATTACGAAAGATCAAAGGTAACCGGGTGAGGTCATCTCTACGGTAGTTCCAATTCAGCCGACTAAATTGCTCGAACTTTCCGCGTAAAACCGATCTACTTTGAGTTTATTCTCTCGTGGGAAATATTCCTTCAATTTTTACGTCACGTGTATCAAATCCCACCGAGTGCTTCCGTGATAAAGTAATTACGTATTCCTAGATAGAAAAACGGGATGTTAAATTCGTGAACACTAATGGGGCTAATTCGGATCATTTGCAGAGAACGCGAGTCGCTGGTGCAGGCTAGACGGTAATTGGAGCAACTATACCAACTACAGCCTCTGCCGAGATCTCCGCGTGCCAGAGATCGAGGGCAGTGTCGAGGTTATTTCAAACACGATCTACTTCGTTGGATACAGCATCTCCTTGTTTACACTGATCATCGCCGTTTCTATCTTTCTTTATTGCAAGTAAGTAATTTTCGTTTTGCATTTATTAAAAACTTCAGAATACTAGTAGAATATTAGTAAAAGCTAATACTTGTCTAGAAACGTAAAAAGAAACCAAATTGTACAATATATAGCGTAACATTTACAATTAAGAGATTTCTCTTTATTTGCGAGTAGACGATTTTCGTCTTGAACTTATTAAAAGTATGAGAAGATTCGTGGAAAGAAAAATTATTATTATAAACTATTAATAAATAGATTACTAAACTATATTTATATAATTAATAAACTATTGTTATAGAATGTGAGAGAATCGTTTTGAGATCCATAAAAGGCTTCGTAATTTTCATATAGATTAGATCTTACTTGGAATTTTAACGTAGTATGATAGCGATTTGCATGTACGGTGCACCGTGAAATCGATGAAAAATATTCGCAAACGAATATTCGGCCTTCTATGCATAGGTCGATGGCATGTTCAAAGAAACACGATAGTATCTTTTTGCCCTGTACACGTTAACGAGCAAGGAAACGACGTTTCACCTGGCATTCGAAATTCTGATCATTTATTAACCGCATCGTTCGAAAGGTGCCGTGTTTCCATTGCCTCCGGAAATGGAGCCTCGCAAAATGAAGCAAACCTTATAACGCATTCTTTCTATTCGCTAAATAAAACCAATGGTCGTTGGATGAAAGCAACCGTCCGTGGGATAAAAGCTCGAATGTAACTGAAAGATAAGCTTTGAAGGATTATTATTCGAGCACAAAAATGGGTTTTACGGGAGAATGGAATTGCGAAATAGAGGAAGCGTAAAATTCCAGATTCACAAACAAAACGTGTTCGTGATACGGAGATTTGATCGAAAAGTAGATCGAATTTAAATAAATTTAACAAACCATTGTTACGGTTTTCGGTTCGGTAAGGGTACGATTATGGGCTGAGTATGGAAGAAGTGAAATTATGGAAATCGTGTAAATGAAATTTTCAAAGAGCATCTAGGACAAGTCGGATTGAACTTTTTAAACGTGGTCTAATCGTAATGTTTGATCTTATTTCGTTAGGTGAAGGATGGTGATTACTTTTTTTAAAAACAAATGTAATATTAGCTTTTTAATTAATATAATGCGTACAGTAGATGAGAAGTTGTGGGATTTATTGGTAGATGGTAATATGGATGATTTATTAGTGAATTCTCGAATATTATCGTAAATATACAGATGAGATACGAAATTTAGATATTCAGACAAAGCAAATATACCATACTCACGGAGCAAAGTAGAAAGGGACATGGGAAAAAAGGAAAGATATAAAAATGCAACTGTAATATATGCTGTATATGTATCATCCCTCGGTTTTACTTTGCATAGAATTTCAGATCAATTTTTTGAAGCTTCCTATCGCGCGGATCACCCTCGACAGAGTCCTATGTCTTCATTCTTCAATTCTCCTACTTTCATTTATCTCCGAGAAACAGCATACACCAGCGTATATTTCCATGAAAGCAAATGGTTTCACTTGGAAGTAAGGCTTACGGAGGGGTACTTCAGGCTAATGCAATGGTCGAAAGATAAAATCCACAAACCGATTGTAAAAGCTTCGATTCCGTGGCTGAATCTTGGTCGTTTCTTAAAAATTCCTCTAATTTTTCTTACGTGAGATTTAAATATAATAAAGAAATTTATTCGAGGTATTGTTATTAGCGTATGATATACAAAAATTAATTAGAATCTAATGTACGTATATCCTTATTTATCTTAATCGAAGCAGTCGTCATTGGGATCGTTTGTAACCAGCTCTTATCAAGCTTTGAGACCGATATCTATGTAGCAAAGAGGAATTTCAGAAATACAGAGCAAGGAAGGTAATATGAAACTCAGTATAGTGCTCGAATGTACGGAACACGGGATATTTTATTCAGAGTATCTAGGATTGAAACGCACTTCCGTGATGAATCCGTGGTTTCCGGCAGATATATTAGATTCATGCACACTAAACATCAGTTTTCTCAAAATAAAATGTTAATTCTACCTGGTTTCAACAAAATTACCGTACATTTAATTAAACCAATCTACGCTCGATTTTATACATGTTTTTCAATTATTAATTTAGATTTTATTTCACTACGTTCTGCCACAAGATTAACGACGTTAAAGGTATTATTTCCTACACGACACGCATTTTTCTAACTCAAAATATGATAAATTATTATATAATGAATAAATAAATTATATAATAAAAAATAACACAATTAACTTAATAAATGGAGCCTTAATAAATAAACGAAAAGACCTCGAGCAAGAGAAAGAGAATAAGCTGTTTATTCACCAACGAGAACACGAAAGAATATCAACAGTCATCATCTTTTCTTGATAGCCTATCTCCGAATTAATTTGGAACGTTTCGTAGAAAATTATCTGAAAACTTCTTAGTCAATTCTGTTCGTCCGAAACGACGCTGTGCTTTAAATAAATATATTATTATATCGCCCTGTTTCTACGCTATGAGACACGATATTCTTTTAATACTGCGAGAAGTCTGTTTTCCTCGTTTCTTCTCATCGTAGGAGTTATTGCACGGAATGAAGAAATAGCTGCACCGTATCCGCTTCCGCTTTATAAGTAAAATAACACTGAAATATCGTTCATTATCCATAGCGTGTGCTTTATAAATAATAGTATTTGAACAATAACTTATTATATCAACGATATTATTTGATAAGACTCAATATTTGATAAGACCACCTTTAGCATTATTTTTATATTTAGTCATTAAGAGAAAGAATTGCGAAAAATTAATAATGATTCTGATCCGGACCGATGAGTAACTTTTGTATCGATCAAACGATAAGAAAAGGAAACGAAACAAACACATTGTGACATCAGAGATTTTTACATCACCACGGAGCGGATTTTGTTTCAAGTATTCCTTATTTTTCTGTATTTCCTTATTTTCGTATCAATCATTGTCGCGTATGTATCGTATATTCGTTTAATAATTAATCGCGTTTTTACGACCGACCGCATCGAAGCACTCTCGTGGTGGTTGAAAGGCAATGGCTGCTGTTAAAAGCATGGCACGGAACAATTTGCTTTAAATCATGCGCTGCAATGAAACTTAATCGGGGAAGAGAGGTTCGACGTGAAATTGTGTATCGGCCATTAGCCTAAAGGCGACCGATGCGATTTAATAAATTCAATCAATTCGAACGTATGGAACCAAATTTATCCCTTCGTAAATGTTAATCCTGACCGATTTTGTGAATTTTATAACGTCGCTTCTGTATTGTTCTGAAACAAGAACATGCATGTTTCGAGTTATTTCTTTCAAAAATGTAGGTTGAAAGAGCAAGTTAAGGATTAACATTTGGTATTATCATTTTAAGTCCGTATTTTTTACCAGTGTTTTAATTAATTAAATTCCTACAAAAAGATATAAAACAACCTATAAAGATTGAAAATTGTTTTGTAATTATGAAACGCACTTCATTCATTCAGTACCTCGAACGAATACGGTTGACTATAATTAATAACGAAACGAAATTTAATAAACGTTATTAACTAACCAATCAAGTTCGAACTTCAGAGGAATGAAATTTAATATGGACCTCTCGCATAACGACAGCTACGATCTAAACGACTACGCTGTCCCAGGTGTATTTGGCGACGTCTGACTAATTCGGTGCTGTTCTACTGAAATTATTCAGCGACTGCACATCGCGACGCTTTACTTCTTGTTTTCCAGTGATAAAACTGAAGTCGAACTACCTAAAAACTCACCGACCTGATATTCACCGGGAATTCAACGTGCAATCATTGTCTCACCTTTATTTCCATAATATTGCGCCGGTGAAACGTTGCTTGCGAAACAGCGCGACCCACGAGCGTCGCATGTCTATCTGATTCAAGAATTATGTCGCATGGAAGTAAATCGCATCGCACGCAGGCCATACGTTGCTCGCCTTGAAAAGTGTACTATACAATGTCCCAGCGTATGCTACGAATTGCAAGAGAGAAACGATCCAACCGAAACGACGAAACTCAAACAAATTTTCAAAGTTATCCGCTGGCTGAAGCCATCAACGCAATGTAAACTTCCGTTTAGTGCCACTGCAACTAACAAATTAATAACAAACTAACAAACTTGCTGTCACCGGCGGCAAGTGACTTCTGTACGCGTGTAATACTGTTATTAAAATTCTATATTGGATTATGGTGTTGGTCGTCGTTATATCTGTACAGAGTGGGGCGGAAGTACAACTATCCATTTTCGACTAATTTTTTCGCGTACAAGCATCCCGTGTCCCGTTGTACTACAATTTCCGACTCACCCTGTATAGTATAATAAAATGTTTTTTACATTTAAATGTTATATATATACAAATTGTATATTGTATATATATATGTAGTATCTAAATGGGTCTTTAGAGGAAAGGACAAGTAATGATGTTTTGATTTAATAAATAATATTCAAAACAACGAAATGATTACAATGCTGTCGTACGTCTTATTCTCATACTCGGCTTTCGACTTCCCGATTCACACTCTCCGGCTTCTACACTCGCTCGCTCTCGCTTCTCAACTCGCACTGCACGCCTTTTGCATTCGTTCCCTCCGGCTTTTCAACTAACACTGTCTTTAGCGTCTCTTTGTCTTTTCCCGTCCTATCGGACACGTGTCCCGAAACGCCCATGGCCAGGGTCACGCAGGCCCTTTCCACGAAACTATCCACTTGAAAGGACCGACGACACATTGATGTACCCGACGATGCCGCGGCTTTCGCGACTTTGTTTACTGTTCGGCCGATATCTTAGGCCTTTTGTCCACGATACTACATTACATATACGTAACTATCAAGCCTGTTTGTAAAAAGTTCGCTATAAATTATTACTTGTTTGTTGGAAAAAATATGTCTTCGTTATTAAGACAGACGTTATTCGTTTCGTTTACGTCGGGTCAGTTGGAACCAGTTTGCTGCAGTAATTTTGTTTAACACAGAATCACAGACCGCTTAACTTCGAACTGTGTCCGCAAAGAGTCACGGTGATTCATGTACAGGTTTGTTAGTTTCTACGAAACTAGTTACAAAATACGTCTAATCATAATTATAGACGATATTTTTACTTGTATTTATTCGCCTTTGTTATACGTTATTTTGTCTATTTATCGTTTTACAAAAACAGAAATGAGATGAATCGAAACTTTTCTTAACTAATTATTTGATCCACATATACCTATAATTTTTCGAAAACTTCATTATTCGCTCTAAAGAATATTGAGCAGTACGAACAATGTAGCAAAAGACCGCAAAAATTACTTGATAAATCGTTAATTTTGTTTCAGGGAACTCAGATGCATCAGAAACAACATACACACGAACTTGATGTTTACCTACATCCTTGCAGACCTGATGTGGATTCTAAACAACGTGATGCAGGTATTTTCATGGAAAACACAATATCCTCTGAAACTCTTTAACTATTAAGTAATTAATTTTATTTATTAAATGTATACAGATAATGCTGCGATAATGCTGCGATAATCGTAATACAACCGGGCAGGAAGCAATGCTACGTGAAAAAATAATGAAAAATATAGAATAAAACTTTTCTGGGAAAATCCAGCTTAGAAATTTGTCGAGTATACTTTAACTTGGCTAAGTATCGATTAGGTATGATTAAACAATAAACAGAAGGTTATCATACCTGTGAAAATATTTGTTCGTTTAAACTCCATTTTCAAGAAAATAAGATTTGAATGTGCTTAATTACGAACTGGTCTGATACACGCGCATGATATATTTCCAAATTTCTTTTTCTCGAAAATGTAGCACCTTATGAAAAGATGATATTCTATATTTTTTATTTATTTCCCAATGCAGTTTAAACTCCTGTCGATTATTTACTCTTGTTCAGTTCGGAATTAGCAAAATTAAAATATAGTTGTCAAATTTCAAAAGCCGATTTTTTCGAAAGCGAAACCTCGTGTGAAAAAATATTATACCAAACTTTTCTGTTATTGTTTCATGTAAAATCACTGCCTCTCCGATACACTACCTCTCCGCTCTGTATAAACGTAGTTATACTACTATTATTCTGTATAAACGTATGTGTATACTAGGTAGAAACAATACACATAGTGCGGTTGAACGATAAAGTATTAAATGAGAAAACCAATTGACGCAATCGGATAGCCACCTACATCACTTAATTCATGGGAGGAATGAAATTTAGCATTCCTACCGTTAAAACTTTGCCTTTATAAAACGGAAGATTATATTTGCTCGAAATAATTGTTCTTTGAGCTCCACTTTCTTTTTTATCACAGAATCCTTTTGTTCTCGAAAACAGACGTAGAAAATAAATGAAAAGGCTTATTACTTTCGGATAAAAACTATCTACAAAACCTGACTTACAAAATGACGAGAACTAGAATGCCGTCACTTGTTGCAGAAACGTAAAATTAGAATATTTCTTTGGAAGAAAACCTCGTATATTAAATTTTTCCATGAAATTTAGAAAGAAGAAGAGTGAATTTGTCCAGCTTTTTCAACTTAAAATTATTTTGATTTATGTCGATTGAAACAACTTTCAGAATAGAGGCGAACGATACCAATTTTTAAGTTTAAATATTTTCCTGTTCACAAGTTATCAGGCGAAAAAAGTTGCATACTTTGACGTGATTCCTAAGTTTTAATATGACTGAGAAAGAAGAAATTCTAAAGAAAGATTCCAAGGATTTGCTTAATATTTTTACCCTCACAAATTCTTCTTTCATCAACTTTTCCAATCGTTACACGGAATTCGAAGCAAATATTTCTTATACTTGTCATAGCGACATTATCAAAAGAGGAAACTTTCAATTTTACACTCCATACACTGATCTTGGAGCGAAGATTCGTTTCAAACTTCTTGAATGAAACTTCCATGAAAGAATTCTTCGTGTGAGATTTGATCGCAAACTTTCCACAAGTACAAATTGCATAAGATTTTACAATAAAATTTGGTACAATCGCAATCCTTCAAAGATTTTATAGTCAAATTCAACCATATTTTAACACGTTGTTATACATTATTATTACAATATTTAGTACAGAAATTTTAACGAGAATCTTTTTCGTATACTTCGAGAACATTCCGATGCTTTTTTATATCATAACTTTAATTAAAACTGTCTTCGTAGTTACAATTTCGATGAAAATCTGTTCTCGTACACCCGAATAAAACTAAATTTGTTTTGCCTTATCTCCAATACAGAATCATCATGATAAAAGAAGCTTAAAATATTATGCCAGGAGAAACAGCTAAACTGTTTCAGATACGGACAAGGTATCGCGTCGCTAAATTAGTTGAATAGCGATTTGCTTCACCGACGAGGAACCGGAAATGTGTTTGCTCACCGGTCGCGAAACCTCTGGTAACGCGCTAACGAACCGATAGAAAGGAAAATTAATTACGCCTGCGGAATAGCCGATGCGCGTTTGGTTTTTCGATAATTAAAAGGCCAATACGAACGATGAAATGGTTACGGTGAAATTGGCCTCACGTAAAATTCAATTCACTGGGCTGCTTTTAATTACCAATTCTTCTACCATTTTTTCTCTCTGTATGTGGCCGTCACATACGAGAAATGCGTGTGACGAGGAAAAAATAAATGTTTCGGTTAAAGGTGATAAAAGTTTTGTGGTAGAAAATACTTCCAGCTGATTTTTTCATTAGGAAATATCGTATCAACTGTAAAAGAATTTTACTGTTTGTAAAATCATACAAGCGTTTCATTATTATTATATAATTAGATCATCTCCGATATATTGTGTTTTTCTATCTAAATAGAGGAATAAATAGAGAAATGGAAAGAAATAGAATATAATAGAATTAGAAAAATGAATTATTATAAAATTTATCTAATATATACTACACACTTCGAAACCGATGGCCGTGCATTGCCTCTTCTATCATAGGAACGAAGTAAGTTTGAGATGCTCTCGACGCTTTCCCATTATTGATTTACCACTAAGAAATTCTAATGACTTACTCGACCTCCTTCGACTCTTCTTCTCTTCCTCTTTTCCATTTTGTTTAACTCATACTTATTCCCTAATATAGACACCATTATAAATGAAGATAATGCACTCCACATACGGGATTATTTCAGTTTATCTGCAACTACTGTAACTAAAAATGAAATAATGATATTCAATACTCAGAATTTTATTCAATTATAAATCGTAGAAATTCGTAGATTAAAATAATATGCTCCACATTTTGTCTTTCGCTTATAGAAACGAAAGGAATTGAGAAAATATAAAAATTCATTTTTTAGAATGGTATCTCAAATGTTTAATATGTATAATACCTCGATACGATAGGTATATGATTTTAATTGGTTTCCCGTTTTAAAAAAATTGAAAAATGTATACACATTCAATTATACTGGATTAAAATATAACAGTTCGGACAGAAACACGATGTTCCATTAAGAAAGATAAAATGTTTACCCTAGATACATTTATATGTAAATTAAAATGTTTTATGTAGGTGCTTATACGCGTATAGAAATACAATTTTTCATTGCGGATGATAAAATTTGCACACGCATGCCATTGATAATTTTTCTCTTTTTACTCTTTTTTTCTTGCATAAATGCAAAATGGAACATCCCGTCGAGTTGTACGAGAGCGTTGGATCATCGTTCAGCTTAATTTTTAAATTGAACAATTATTCTAGGTGTCCATGCAACCGGACGTGCCAACCTGTATCGTTTTCCTGTCTCTGCTGAATTATTTCCAATTGACTAATTACTTTTGGATGTTCGTAGAAGGTAATCTAGTTCGATTTGTCGATGTTACAATTTCAGATTTCGAATCGCGACATTCCTTCTTATTATTTTTCGTATCGAACAATTTTATTCGTGACCTTGAAATTATTTAAATATCTGTTATTTATATCAATGATTGTAAATTACACAAATTATATGTAAATTATGTATTTTTATTTCAGGCCTGTATCTGTTCCTATTGGTCGTCAAGACTTTCACAGGCGATAATATCAAGTTGAGGCTGTGTCTTGTTATAGGATGGGGTAAAGTTTCACATCATTTTTATTCTTCAAAGCACTGCTATTCACTCGGTAACTCGGATCAACGAAGAAACACTGTGCAAACTTTGTATTCTTTGTCGAGCAAATTTTACCGGGAACATAAATTTAATGTCTGGAATTGATCATTTTTATAACTCTGGTATTATGTATTTTGAGAACAGCTACGTTTTAATGAATGACTACGCTCGGAGCTGAAATAAGTAAAAGAGAAATTGCAGATAAGGAAAGTTTGATTTTAAAATTCGGTATTCCAAATATACCAAACTAATACTTCTTTTCTCGCTCAGCGGAAGGTCCATATTCGTTCATACTGTGACTTTCCGTGAAATCCATATTCGAAGCGCAGAGAATCCTGATAATCAGAACTTTACGCTTCCACTCGATGAACTAAAAATCAATATCGACTGCTTTGAATTCGCGACGTATCCCCGTTGCAGAAAAAAAAAGATTTAGTCACCGAAGCATGCGTACAATCCGACTATGTGAAATTTGAAAAAAAAATTTTTTTATCTTTGCTCTCTAAAATTTATTTTACTTCACACAATCTGAAATTTTCTATGTAATTTTTTATTGTTATCGATTACAATAATTTTAGTCTGTGAACAAATTTTTCTGGCAAAGAACTATTGTGTTTTTAAGCATGCCGTATTATAATTCCAGGAATACCAGTCCTCTTCATCGCCATGTGGGGTATCGCCAAATCGTTGGATCAAAGTATCATGATCCAACCAAATCAGGTACGAGAAAATAGTTCATAGCGTTTTGTAGACGGTTTATACTTTCATATAAAATTTACATAAACTTCAAATATTAACAAAAGATCTAAAAAGGCTAGATAACTAGAAAAGAACGAATTGAAATATATATTGCGTCATTATACGTCGGAATTATTATTTTATTATCGACTTATTTATTAACTTTTTCTCATCTGAATATTTTTGTACCTGGAGTGGTCGAAGCAATCGTTCTTCGCAGAGTTCCATCGCGTTTCACAAAAGGTGGAATCTTACGAAATTAAATTAATTAATACGGGTATGTGAAGACTTGTAGAGTATGATTGTATGGTTGAATTATCGTGTTCAAATCATATCGGGGTCACCAATGTAGAGGACTTGTGTAGAGGATGGTTGATCGTAAGGATTTCAGTTATCTATCAGTTATCAGTTAGTCGCGCGAAGCAGTATCTACCGAGTGTCTATCAGTTATCAACGAGTTATCAGCGATCTTATTTTGCGACTTATACACTGTCTTAGCGAATCCGTTAGTACGAACGTCTTTGTGAAAATTATCTATACTTATTTATTAACCATTTTAAAATACACATGACGGTTTCAACAACGAGCGATCTCGTCATATAAATTTCACGATCAATCTCCTCTACACAAGTCCTCTACAAATATTTTAAAACCGTAAGATGTAAGAAATATATATAATGCGTGTTTCGCGCCTCATACTACGTACTATAGTGACTCACATAAGTATTCATACCACCCTTATTGCTGTGAAAGATTCATGTTATTCTTACACTATATATTTTACAATTTTTATCTATCAAGGACGACAATATCGAGAAATATCGTAATGTAGGTTTCGAGACACGATCCGCGTTAACATACCGGCGAGGTACGCGATGTGGACGAAAAATAAGGGCAAAGAAGAGTGAGTCGATACGATGTAACAGGAAGAGGGAAAGATATTCTCAAGGGATGTACGTCAGCGAACGCATTTAATTAAGGACTTTTCACCTTTGTTGAGACCGTGTTTCCACGGTCCAGTTTTAATTCTTCGATCGAAGATAAAATATTACATAGACCTTATGTTACGCAATGTCCCATGCTCCGAGTCGTTATTCGTTCCCCAGCGGTTTAAAATCGCGCGTTTAATTCCTAGGAAAAAGACTTGTGCATCTGTATCTGCTTCTCTCGATATACAGCAAAACTTTCCCGACATCTTACGTAGCAAATAGCTAAAGTCAACGAGCTGAAACATCATCGAGACGTGCTTTTCGCGTATCATAAGGGAAAGAAACTGAACGATGCGATGTTTGCTAATAAAGTTAACCGAAAATTGACTTAGTTTCCAGTAGCACTGTAGCCAACAATGTTCACAGGAAGTTGCATTGGGCAAGCACTGTCCCTGGATGGTGTCACATGCTTACGACTGGTTCTACCAAGCCCCCGCTATTTTGGTGTTATGCGTCAACGTGATGTTTCTTTTCATGATAATGTGGGTGAGTACATACACTTGATGTCTTTTTTAACATCTAAGGTAACATCAACAACACGATCGTCAGCAACGAAGCCCCGTTTATGAAACAATTAGATTTTGTGGTAAAAGCGTAAGCGAATGTTACTTATAGTTAAACACATAATTTTACAAAATATGATACCCATTAAATTTTATCTCTATCAATCATCGCTATCTTTCAGAAGTACGATTCTACTTATTTTATTTTATTTTATCTTATTCTCCGTCTAAACTTTCCTCTGTCTAATCATCGTTACAACGATTCTTCGTTATAGGTGCTGATAACAAAGCTCTGGTCAGCAACGAACGCAGAAACCCAGCAATATCGAAAGGCGAGTAAGGCGTTACTCGTGTTGATACCTCTCCTTGGAGTAACTTACGTGCTGGTACTGACGGGACCAACGGAGGGTCAGGTTGCTAATGCATTCTCTTACACTCGAGCCGCGTTCCTTTCTTCACAGGTAATGCAACTGAAAGATATATCTCGTTACAAGAACTAACTTGCCTCGCGATATAAAATCTCGAAAAGGGACTCATCTGTAGCGCGTTACTTTTCCTTTTGATGAAACATAGATGCATTCCTTTCCGTGGACTCTCTGTAATCGTTACTCTCCCTTTATTCCCTTTAGCTCGTATCTCGTCTATTTGAACGTTTCTTTATACACTAACGTGCAAATGTATGCAGACACTTGCGTATTTTCGATAGAACGTAACTTAATTATAAAATTATAAATAAAAAGTTCCAGGACAGCTTTATCTTTTGTCAAAACCATCGTAGAATATTATAACACGGTACAATTTATTCTTAAAATTTATTACACAATGAAAAGATTAAAATCTATGTTAATTTATACGTATATATTTATACGTATTCGAATGTAATATTATTTAAAAATTACATGTCACAGATTTTGCACTCGTTTATACATTACCGAACCTCGAATAACCCTCTATTAATTAATCCATATATTCGATCAAGAACCGGTAATTTTCTTCCTCTTTGACAAAATTTATAATCGAGAAAACGCTATTGATTTTTTGAAAGCGAAATTGTTCGAATTAAAAATACCAGTTTGTTGGTTCGTCGGTATTCACAACTTCAGACGCAAGAAATTTTAATCTCTCACTTCTTATTATCTCTTCCTCCTGGAGATGATTTTATTCTCACTTTTCTAGTGCCAGGACTTCTGTCTGCAACGATAAGAAACATATGTCGTAAAGTATTGTTATAAAGTAACGTAGACTAATACAGAACACAGAACACTCCACAGATAGTCACAAATTTCCTGAATAAAAATTTGGAAAAGGAAGTTTTCAAACGAAAATGAAATTTTCGCATCAAAACATTAAGACAATATTTATTCAAAATGTCTTCCTACGCGCCGTATTAACAAATATTTGGAAAGTATTTATGAAAAAGAATTTTCTATTCTCCGTAGGTTTGATCCATAAAAAATTATACGAGATTACAAGATACGCGGTAAAGTTACAAAAGTTACATTCTTCCATAAATCTTGTTACTTTGGTTACTTTATTTTATCTTGAGATGGCAAGCTTCGAAACCATGTCGATCCAAGCATATTTAAAAGAATCTGGCATTCACAGAAATTTCATATAAAACAAAATACGTAGGAACCCATAATTTGATAAACGCATGTTCAAGCTACCGATAAAGTAATCGCACGCATTAGTATCTTCTGCAAAGTTTCTTTTTTAATAAAGTTACTTTATCGACTTTTTAACGTCAAAGGTAAAGCTTAAACGGATAAAATACTTCGAAAGGAACTATGCATTCTTAGTTTCCTTATCTTGGAAAGAGAGAGGAAGAGTGGGAGAGTGGGAGAGTGGGAGAGAAGGAATAAAGAAAGTTTGGATGTGTTACGAATTTCAAAGAATAGGTTAGGAAAAGATAAATTAAACTATTAAAAGGATGGAGAAACAGTTCTCTGACAAATTGCACGATGAAATAAAGAGAAGCTTCGACATCAAAGATTAAAAATCATCTTAATGCAGATAGTATACTTTAACGAGTACTTGATATTTTCAGGGCCTGTTCGTCGCGTTATTTTATTGTTTTCTAAACACCGAGGTTCAAAATACAGTGAAACATCATATCGAACGATGGGCAACAGCTCGCGATCTGGACACAGAAAGAAGGTATTATAACAATTGGTCTCCCCGTTCGAGAACAGAGAGTATAAGGTATTCTATTCCCTTATTGCTTAATTATTTAACTTTCTTTTGAGTTCTTTCGTCACTCAATATTCCGTTCGAAGAAATCAGCGAAACTTCCTATGCAAACTGCATTCACATGATTGTTGCGCATCTAATGATTAATTTAGAAGAACTGTAGAAAATTAAAACGCTTAAATGGGGACAATTTAGAATGGTTAATTGCTTTTCGAAGTCGTTAACGGTGAAAATTTACAGATTGTACTGCCCACCGTCAAACCCATACAGAAAAAGGGATTCATCCGTAAGCGAGACGACCACAACAACCGTAATAGGATTAAACTCGACGACCACATTCCTAGATAAATCGAAAAAGGCTATTTCGGAGGATCTGAACGAATAGGAACAATTCTGATCTCGCCAACCGATTAGAACCATTATCGAAGAATCTGTTAAACATTCTTCTTTTGAAAAAATATTCTTAAGCAAATGAAGATCTAAGAGATACCAATCTTCTTTCTTTGCTTGTAAGTGTCATTTTCTTTTTATCTGATCGTCAAAGAAAGAAATAATTATTTGGGAAGATGGAGAATTGTTATTTATTATTTGAAGGATGTTTACGTTTGCCAGTGTGAAATATTTTGAGCAAGAATATGTATAAAAAAGTAAATTGATTGTTATGAATTTTACAAATGTTGGAAACGAGAGGGAAGCAGTCAAGGGTGCGACATATTGAAATATATACTTTGTCACAGAATTATTCATAAAATAATGGAAATTAAAAAGATAAACATATTTATATATTATGATTTATACTTTTTGATATGTTTTCACTTTCTTTCGTTTTAAAAATAAAACGAATTTTTATTATTCTGGAATTAGCATTTTTTCAATATAGTATTTGTATAAATTAATTGCATTGTAATATGATAGAAATTGATTGTGAATGGATGATTAAATTTTCTTTTTTTGATACGATTTCTTTCTTTCATTGCCAAAATATACACGTAATATACACGGAAACAAATGAAATAAAAAAAAAAAAGTGGCGACATTCAATCTTTTTAGTTTTGTTTTTTGGTTTCATTTTCAATTTCACAATCAACCATTTCATTTCCAAGATATTCATAAAATTACCGATAATTAAATTAACTCTACAATTGATATTTTCCTGAAATGTACTTGATATATGCGTCAAACTATTTAATGTATAAAATATAAAATCCTTTTTTTCTGAAATAACAAATCTCCTGAGGACTCTTAAACTCCTGCAAGTTTTGTTTAAAGCACAAACAAACAAAAACAACGTCGGATATATCTCTAAAATAAAAATATTAGATTTCTCTCTTCCGTCAATCGTAAAATTTGATTTAAAACACAGAAAAACGAACAAGTCCACAAGAATATTTCTCAGATCTTTAGTGCTCCACAACAGCGTCATTTTCAGGGGAACAATATATCGTATTGATTCGTCGTAAGGAATGGTTGGAGAAATTAAAAAAGATCTGAGGATATACAACAATGCATCGATGCTTTTATTTGGAATTACCATTTTCGTTAGGAAAAGGGTAGCCTCACATTCTTGCCCATTCACACGTTCCATTCGTGCTTCGCCACTTTCGCCTCCTCCACATTCGCGTCACTCCATTTTCTCTTCTGTTCTTTTTTACTCTCCTTTTTGTTTTTTTTTTCTTTTTTTTAATCTCATTACTTCTTTTCACGTCTGTTCAGCTCAAGAGAAACACGAACGCGTTCGAATCAGAGGGAAATCAATTTCCCTGTTTAAATTCTACGATACCCATCATTCAAATTTCCACAAGTGGACTCCTGTAAAAAAGAAAAATCCGTGAGAATTCTTTTTTTACTCTCCCTTTTTTCTATGATACATTATCAATTTTTTTCGTCGTTCTATTATCGTCAAACATAAAAATTTCGATTTTCTGAATTTGAAATCAAAGTTTGCAACGTAAAAGGACAAAGAAATTCCGGAAGAGAAATTAGCAATTCAAACTGGGTGATAGTTCTAGAAATGAAATACTGTTAATATACATATATATGTTTTATTTTCTTTTTAAATGTATTTTATTGTTTAATAATAAATGTACTAAATATATAATAATATGTAGATATATTATAAATTAATAAATATATTAAAAATGTTTTATTATATTTTTATATTTATTATACACGTATATGTATATTTATAGTTAAAAAGTGGAAAATTGCTTTCTACTATTATTAAAATTTTCTGCTATTCTACCCAGTTTCGATTGCGATTAAAAAAAGAATAAAAGAATCGTTAAAAATAGCTCTATTGTCAGAAACGTACATTAGCATAGCTGTATGTGTTGATATCTCTGGTGCGGATTTAATTATTTGGAAAAGAAAAAGGGCAGAATTTTTTAGTATTAAATGAACTTCGTTAAGTTACCTTACATGCGAAAACATATAAATATCCGCACAAAAAACTATTTCAACACAAAAACTTGGCTACTACACCGTTAAGTATTTACGTTTGTCCATAATTGACATTTAAAAATTATAAAAAAATTAACTAAAACAATAATAAATAATACGTTTAAGGAAAATATATCTTTTAGCTTCATCGTGTTACTATTACAAATTTGTGATCGTCCTTGTTAAATATAATTTTTGTTTTGAAATACAAATAAAAAAGTATTTGTAAGTAAGTAAAGTATTTGTATCAATATTTTAATAAGAGAGAAAAAGTATTTATTATTATAACAAACTGTTAATGAAAACATTATTTATTTTGACTCCATTGTAAGCATGAAAGCTTTATTGAGTATCGAAAATATATTGTAAATACTTATTAACAATCGCTTCCGTAAAACGTTGGGCATCACTATATTCCCAAGTCCGTGTACATATCGCAAACTTTTCCATTTCACGTTATTTAGTGATATCAGATGACCGACTATCGTATTTTACATGTATCAAGATTTATAAAACGTGTTACACAATATCGTACATGATGCGTGTGCTTGTGCTTGTATCTATAAAAGTTTCAAGAACATTACAATAATCGACACTATATTAGAAACAATTCGTTCCGATTATCTTTGGAGAAATATATATATATATATATATATATATATATATATATATATATATATATATATATATACACACACATACACATATGTATGTGTGTGTGTGTATAAAAGAAAAATAAAGTAATATTATGCCCAATAGTAACAGAAGAGTACGTTACTCGGGGTTTAAATTTTGTCCAAAGATCCAAGAAGATAATTATTTTTAAGTAGCTATGAGGTGAAAAACCGAAGAAATGGTACCTGATATGTCGTAAAACTTTATTTTTGCGTTGAAATATAATCAAATGAATTTGTATTTTGTACAGATTGAAGTTTAACATAAGTTAATCAGTCCAAAACTATTAATATTAAACAGGCTAAAAATGATAGGAAAATGAAAATATATTGAATAATATCAAACACTCTTAATAACCATGAAGCTATATATAATTTAAAAATTTTCTTAGCAATATATGTGTATATTATAATATAATTTAAAACTTGTATAAAATTTGTAAAATATTCGATAATTTTTAGTAAATAAATGTACTATAATTTCGTTTCATTTGTAAAAATGGTACAGTGTAAAACATCAGATAAAATAATGTGACAGACACATGATCTTTGGACCTTAAGAAATCACCCCCTAAATAACGCTATCACTTAACATTTATTTTATTATGAATCAGGCGATCCGTATATGTTTATTAAATAACTTCATATATACAAATTTGTATAGAGACAAATTAGAGAAGAGTCATGAATGGTATATGTTATTCAATGTGTTGTCGTTTTAAACTACCATTTAATATATGCCTATCGATGTAAGAACACAGTTCTATTAAGACAACATGTCTTATGTTACGGTAAATTGGACTAAATTGTTTATGATAATAAATTCATTCGATAAAAATGATTAGATGTCGTCTATCACGAACTACAAATATATACCATAAGCAGTCGAAAGGATTTCGACTTTCTTTTCAGTGGAGAACAAATTTATCAAGCTAGATAGTTAAAATGCATATTATTATTGTTACTGAAAAGGAGACTAGTTTGCAATTACAATTTTTAACAACAAAAACACAACAGAATCGACAGGATAAACTTTGAATAAAATTTAAAAATGTTAAAAATTAGAAGAAATGTAATCTTCTATATGGAATGTCATAACGAAAAAGCAAAATGTACTAAAAAGAAAACGGTACTATTGTTTAAATTACAAACCTAATGTATGTATGAATTATCTTTGTTTTCTTTCACATCCAATGTTAATTTAATATTACATTAACAACTGCTATAATGTTCACATTGTTATTGTGACCACTTTATGTAAGACCTAACAATACTTTGTACAAGTTTTATGATACAAATATATTACGACAATTCAGTTTATATACCATATAACATTATACTTTTAGTGTTACACCTTTTATGGATTAAACCTTTTCTTGTAGAAGGCAATGATTTTATTTATATGTAATGTCATTGATAAAAGAATCTGACTGCTTTCAAATCCAAAAATTCTTTTCACATGGTACTGGGAAAATAGAAATCTACACACTTATGCACCTCCATCAACAAACATACTTCACACCAATTCACTTTGAAGGTATTAACCTCGAAGTATCCTCGTGATTCTGGTAACTTGGTTTTCCATAAGTGAACGGCAAATATCTGTATTTTATCATATGCTGCAAATAAATTTCAAATTCATTATTTTATATTTTTAAATATTTTTTACTCGACTTCATCGATATATTTAATATTATATTACCTTTATTTGACGCTTCATAGTAATGCAAAATAGCGTTATGAAGTACATGACAAGTATGGGCCAAAATACTGGTACATTGAAACAATCAAACATAGTACATATCATAGCAATAATTGTAGATTTCATCACAGAATACCAGAATTTAAATTCAGGTAACCTTCTAATAAATGGTCTAAACTCTTCATTAGATCTTGTAGGTAACTCTGGTCCTTCACCATCTATCAAGAAAGTTCTGTTAAAAGTGTGTTGTAGAAATGGAAGTGAAATTTGTTTGAGTACTAAAGTTACATGGAAGTATAATTCACTAAATTAAATTCTACCATCATAATTTCTATTTAATTTCATTTCATATTAATAACTAATAATTTTCATAAATTTATATGCACTTACCATCAAAATCCATTCCAGGATCAATTTTAGGAGTAAGGAATGCTATGAATAAATTTAGGTGATAAATTGCTAGTGCATATGTAACAATGTACCATCCCTAAAAAGTATGAGAATATATTTAAATTTATAAAGAGAAAAGAATACATTTTAAGCTTTAACTTACCTCTGATAAAAGTATACGTAAAGAAAAAACAAATACTAGAAAAAAAGCCACTGTCCATCTTGACACTGCGTGAGGAGTCCAAAGATCCAAATATGTTTGATATAACTGTAATAAAAATACATGTATTTAACAATACATATATATATATATATATATATATATATATATATATATATATATATATATATATATATATATATATATATATATATATATATATATATATATATATATATATATATATATATATATATATATATATATATATATATATATATATATATATATATATATATATATATATATATATATATATATATATATATATATATATATATATATATATGTATATTATATTTTAAATACATATTTAACACATTAGCACAATTAGGAACTACAATTAACAATAAAACAAAATATTTAAAAAAATAAAGCTTCAAGAAGTATAACTAAGTACCTGTGATATTCTTCCTATTGCTTGACTAAAAACATTTCGTCTTGGAGGACCACCCAGATGCTCATCTTGCATCATTTTACCTTTTTACAATAAAATTTTTATTTTAATCATGATTATAAATTCATATGTACATTGCAATATTCCTATTAAAACATCTTCCAATATTACATAAATACTATAGTTTCACAAATAAAATATTACATTATACAAAGATATTCTTAACCCCTTAAATATGTAAATAAATAATGAATTTGGAAAAACAGATAAAAGCCAAATATAACTATAAAGAATTAAATATTAAATATTTTACTTAAAGTCATAAACTTAAAAGTAAAGAACAAAAGTAAACTATATTTTATTTTACTTACTTTATTAAAAAAAGACATTAATATATATATGTATATATATAATAAGTTCCGCTTGTATTAATAAATTTAATTAAATATTTCATCATCATTATGAATACATTTCTTTTTTATATTACTAAATATATTTTTACAAATAAATCTAAACAAAAAAAAATACAATATGTCTTGCAATGAACTCTGGCAAATGTTATAGATCCAATTAGATAAAAAATCCAATCAAAGTGAAAAATACTTGTTGAACATTCGAATAAATAATAATTCGCGTGTACAAATGCAATTTGATAGTTTAAGAACATCACTAATATACCGAATTATTAACATCAATTATAAAAACGAATTCAAGGTTGCTAAAATTTAAGACTTCCTCTGTAATAATTTGATCGAACCTTTATATCAAACTATAACTTAAAATTTGCATGAAATTTCAGATCTCTATTCATTAACTGTATCAATATATTTTGGAAAGAAAGTACGAACATTCATGTTTAAGAAATTAATACTATTTTCACAAATTCCGAAAATCACGAAATAAACTAAACGATATGCACATAACCTCCTCATTTTACAATTATCTTGAGTTCAATTATAAATCGCAGGTAAATCGGAAATGAATAACATTTACCTAAAGTATTTATATGTTTTCAGCCAATTTTCGCGACTAATTCGCTATTTATTCGGTTAAAAAAATAACACGTCAAAACATTAATGGCATACTATGATTAGACGTACTATAAAATTTGCAAGGTGTTTCAACTTATCTCCTGATAGTATTGTATCCCAAGTGTGTATGACCATTAAATCTGATTCTTATGTAACGAATTATATGATTTACATCAATTTGTGATTGGTAACATATACCGAGATTACTTTTTCATTAAGTAATTCGCTATTACTTCTAAATATTTATCTGCTTATTTTATTAACAAAATAATTACATAACCACTAAGAACTCTAACAAGTGCAAATATATAATCTTAATAACATACGTATAATAAAAACGTTAAAAACTAGATATTTAAGAAAGCGAAATCGTTTGACGTGATTTTTTTCTAATTTTAAACATTTTTATATTCTTTATAATTGTAGATATACATTATTGAATATAATACACCCTAAATTTAAAAAAAATACTATTTTTTCGATACAAATATAAGTTTGCGTACAAATTTTTAATGTGTTCATAAAACATAACAAAACAAATATAATTAACTGATTAACATAGAAATAATCCATAATATATATGTGTGTGTGTGTGTGTGTGTGTGTATATATATATATATATACATATATGCTTGTTAAGCATAAGAAGAGAAAAGGAGAATCATATTTTATCTGATGAATGTCTTATCGCAATAATATTTTGTTATTCTGATAAAGATGACTGTTTATCTAGCGTTCATATACATATATACATATATAAGTATATATAAATATATAAACAAAGATTAACTTTTGAAAAATGATGTTTAAGCGAAACTGTCAAAAGCTGATGTCTTTTGGAACGAAAATAGCTACACAACGTTAAAATTTTCATTTTTAGAATAGAAGACTGTGAAACTGACAAAAGTGCGGCGCCATATTGCGTGCTTGTGTTTGGTTACTGTTCTGGCGCGTGGTCAAGAACTATTATATTTAATTAAATACCATGTCTGATAATCAGGTGAGCTTCCCGATTTTAGAGAGCAATTTATTGACCTACATTTCATGGTATAGATGCAACATAACATTTGAATGTTCAATCATATTTTGAATCTAATCGGTCTAACCTTGCGTATTAGGAACAAAAACCTGAAGCCGGCCCAGGCGACGCGAATTCCGAATACATCAAGCTTAAAGTTGTTGGAAATGTAAGAAGTTGCCGTTTTATTCTTTTATATTCACGTCTTAGTTTCATGACGTTTAATGACAGGTTTCATCATTTCTTTTTTTTAGGACAGCAATGAAATTCACTTTAGGGTAAAGATGACCACTCAAATGGGTAAATTAAAGAAATCGTACAGCGATCGTGTGGTTAGTCCACTTTTCAAAATAAGCGTCTGTCTAAATGTCATGCATCTCAAAAAATAATTTATTAAAAAAGATAGCGCAAAAATTTTCTTATTTTATTTTTTACATGACATGTGATAACTAACTGAAATCGTGTACAGTAAAAGTATAAGTTAAAAAGTTCATGAAAACTTTATATCATCATTACGACTAGAAGACTTTTTAGTTTTGAATGAATTTTTATATATATCTTATATTTATAAATGTAATTTACGGAAGTATTTTTAATTTTTCAAAAATAGAAAAAAGTGATAATTTTATCTTTTATTGTGAAAGTACCTAAAGTAATATTATCTTTGTGTATTTTAAAACATATTTATAATTTATTTAGGGTGTTCCTATGACATCACTCAGGTTTTTATTTGATGGTAAAAGAATTAATGACGACGAAACACCAAAGCAGGTAAATTTTTATATAAGCTTAAAATTTTTAATTAACCATTGTAGAAGTAGGAATTCATTACATCTTTACCTTATATTACCATTATGCCCTTAAAATAAATAATTTAAAATTGAATAAAATTTAATCACAATTTATCTTATTTTTATATTAACTTTATTATTACATTTATAGCTAATATAATTCCATTTCGTACAATGATAATATGATATTAATATTGTTTTTTAGTTGGAAATGGAAAATGATGATGTTATTGAAGTATATCAAGAGCAAACAGGTGGTCGCTACTGAAGAAATTTATTCGGTTTCAATATCTTTTAAAGTGAAAGTGACTATCGTAAAGAAATGGACAAGTTTATCAGTATATATATATATATGTATGTTAAAGAAACATGTAATTTGGTTTTTTACGTAACATTTTGATGTGCAGTTCTACATTCCTGTAACATGGCAAGTTTAAGGACCATCAACAGTCAGTTTCATACAATGTATATGTTCATCCAGCAAAAACAAAAAAAAAGAAACAGAACTGAAAAAGAATCATGCCTTAAATACAGTGAGTTTTGTCTATTAATAACATTTGGCAATATATTTGCATTCTATGGATTTCCAAATTTATAGATTTAGATCGCGGGAGTTTCCGAAAGTTTTAATTTCATTATTAAAGTACAGTAAATATTACATAATATGAATATGATTTAAACAAAATTGTTGCGTTTAAGGTACGTCTATAATAAAAGAGATAATTGTAATATTTTCCCTTTGCCTTTTCTATGTAATTTTAATATTAACAAAAGTATTTTCTACTTCAAAAGATATACATTACTGGTATGCAAAAAATTACTTTTCATGGATAAATTATGAAGAAATTAATTCGATGTAAGTAATGTGGATGTTTCTGAAGAACTTCTTATTTTAGATTTCGTTTTATGTTATTATCGGTAAATTATATATAGCAATGACAAAATTTCAAATCACTATACATAATAAAAATGACTGCTATACAGTTATACTTTATGTATAAACTTCAGTAAAAGAGGTTCTCATTTTTCAAAAATTGCTATTTGATTTATATTGAAGTTAACCATTGACTGGCCAAAGACTTACAAATTTAAAAAATTTTTTGATATATATAATTTGAAGCTATATGATTCTATGCGGGCATCCTCATTACAAAATACTTATTCATTGATTTAACAGGACAAAATTTTTACAAATTGTAATAAAATTTATTCTTGTACAGATAAGTAATATAGTTTCTGTTTTCATTAATAAGGTGTAAACATTAATTGGCACTTTTCTTTCATTGTATGTTTAAACAACATTCGCTTTTTTTTAAGTAGTATAAACAATTTAAATAGATGTTTTAATGAGAACAAATAAGTAAAAACAATAATTACATTACCTTTAGTAGTGTTCTATCATGATACTTGTAGCACTTGTTAAATAGAAGAATAACTGAATAATAATAAAAATTAGACTTTCATTTTCGTAACAAAAGCAGAAAATGATTTTGATATAAATAATATTGTAATAATCGTTAGATTTACGATAAAATTGCATCTACATAGCTTTATCGATTTCACAAAACATGTTTGCATCTGCCAAAAGCATAAATTACTTGTAATAATTGTCTAGAAAATAAATGATTCTTCATCTTTCTCTACTTACTTTACATATTGTTTAAAAAATAGTTACAGAAATAAAAATGCTTATAGATTATAAGGCAATCTTTTCATTTAATAGAATTGCTTTTATTTATACATTGAACAGAGTTGATAATTGCTATTATTATTTATTTTTTAGCACTTCTTAATGCATTATTCGCAAATTTTTAACATTATAAGCGGACATTCGTAAAAATAATTAACTATGTACAGATCATCTTGAGTTAACCAGTAATTCTACTATGTGGCGTCCTATCATTATTACACATTTACAGTGATCTATAATCTGGAAGAAGCAATTTTTTGCCTGTGTAATCATAGTTTCATAAAAATTGAAGTCTCAAACAGAAAACTTTTTTGTCATAAATACTAATTTATTGAACATTGAAATGTATACTAACGAAGATTTAAGATCAGTTTTTAGTTAAATGTTTGCATATAAATTGCTTCTTCAAAAACAATAACAACTTAATTGCCACAGTACAATTACTTAGCATTTATGCACCGGTGCGAAAAAAAATCAGCGAGTAGATAAATAGTTCGTTCAATAAAATGAGTTTATAGGTTCATATACACAGCCCATAAATATGCATACAGAAAAATAATGCATCAAATATTGTTTGAATCTCGAGTTCACTGATCGGTGAATGATTTCCTATAGTTTCTCATGAACTGTTGCGAAAAATTCACATTATTAAATTAGAACAAAAACTATTTTTACAAGAGAAGGTTTTACAATATCGTTTATGGTGTTAATAACAATCTCACTTACTACTACATTGCTGACACAGAATAACAATAAAAACACGTTAATTTAATATTCCAAACATAATTTGCATGCCGTTCTTGTTACAGTTAATGTATCATTCTAGAAAATTATTTCTTAACATCGCCAATTTAACATGACAATTTCCCCTTTACCTTCTAATTAAAAATTCATGCATGATCAATACTTCTACCTTGCTTATATAAATTTAGAATCAGAGTAAAACGTGTTATGAGTTGCAACAAAATTATACAGGGATTTAAAATCGAGCTTGTTATTAAATTTATTCAGAGATAGAGTTCTTATAAAGACTTCAGTCTTTGATTTTGTCATGTTTATAGATTTGTAGATCTAATATAATCCTTAGTATTTTTCTTGATTTATTAATGAATTATAAAATATTCTATTTATGAATAATCCGGATGCAAAGAAAATTTTGAATCAAGATTTTTTATAATTAACAGAGTAATTATGATAATAAATTATAGGATATAACGGATTTTCTTTCCATATTTTCCCTACATTAAAAAGAAGCACACAATAAATTCAATTCTCCTTAACAGACAAAATTATGATTTCATTAATAATGATATTTATCCTCAATGATATAATTTATCTAATTCTTAGCGTAACCGAAATTTCGACTAAAAGAATTGAATAGTTCTCGTGTCTTAAGTACAAATGCTACACACTAAAAAGTATTTTTTTTATTAGGACATAATTTATATGTATATACTTAAATAGAATGTACAATGTGTAATTCAAAACATAAATTTCTTCGGATATAATCTTTCATGTATTATGACTATAAACAATATTAATTCAGCTCTCACCTCATTTTTTTCTCGTAATACTTTCATTCAATATTATGTCTACTTACTCATTGCATCATAATAAATATAATTATCTATAAAGTATATTAGAGCAATCTGTTAATTCTTAAAGCGATGTTATTTCTTGGCGAGGCATTGTATGGAAATAAACCTGTTGAAAGTCTTCTACTCGTTTTAGAGTAAGTACTTTTCAACGCTGTAAAATGTTACAGTATGTCACGATGCCATACCCATGTTTTTTTCGTATGGTCAAACCTATGCGCTAGCCATTGCTGTTCTAACAATTGGTATCTATCTTGATTTAGGTACAGAGGTTTCCCGCGTCTATAAAAAGAAATTAATAAATGCAGTATAATATTGATATATCTCTAGAGAGGTAAAATAATATAACAAAAATTCCAATATAAATGTATTAAGAAATAGATTGCAATTTTTCAATATCTTATCTGATATTAAAGTGAGACTCTTACTTCAGATCTCTATCTTCTTCCTCAAAATCATCGAGATATAAAGATCCCCATAAACAGACACGTTGACCACGAATTACTACAATATAGGTTGATGTCACCACCAAATATATACCAGTTCCACCTCCACAATCTATCGAATGCTATAAACCAAGGAAGAATTATGTTTATATAACTCATATATTTTTATGCTTATATAAAGAAAAGCATATATATATATATATATATAGATAAAGTACTTACTTGAACAACCTCGCATACATTCCACTGCTTGCGATTTTGCTTTAAACAAACGATGGCACCACACAATAAGCAGATACTAATCTCCTGAGGAATTGAATGACCTTGACGACACTGTCTTCCATGATAATACTAAAAATGAATAATCATTTATAAGGCTTTAATATTCAAGTATAAAATGATATATAAACTATAATTAATTATATATATATTCATACTGTGAAAATCTTCTCATATTCCCTTGGAAGGCTCAGTAACTTGGGTACCTGCCACGACACATGCTGTTCCATAATTAAATACCTGCCTGCATCGCTTTGATTTACGAAAGCAAGGAATTGATCACACCACATACGGGGCACCGATATACTAGTTTCGCTATCTTGCCAGTTCAGAGCTACAGCAGAGTTAAACATGTTCCAATCCATATTTTCTGTAACTAATTCCAAATAACGAACTAATCTCGCAAATTCAGTTTGTGGTGATCTAATTATAGGTAATGGTTCCTCATATAAATGATAACGGAGCAATGCAGCTACTCGTAAAAATGGTAAACACATAAATTGTATCTGAAATGATATAATTATGTATGTGACAAAGTATCTTAATAGGAAAACAAGAAAATTATGAATTATATTAACTAATTTATACCTACCTGTTGTTCGATACTGTGCATTTTATCCCGTGCATATGGTGTACATGATGAAGTAGATGGATCATATAAAACAGTATCTGAATGGTAGAGTGGGCTATTATTGAAATATTCAATGATTTTGCAGAATATAGTTTCAGAAGATATAGGGCCGCGCTCGATGCATTCTCTTAAAAATGTATTTCTCTCTGCTTGTGTGAGACCACCGCTTATTTGTACTATAACTTGATAGTACAATAAGTTGTAGATTACTTTTACTACACTAGAGAAATACGCTGAAAATAAATAATTAAGTTTTATGAAATCACTAAAATATTTACAAATAAATTTATTTACTTACCTTGATCGGCATGCAAAGGTAACAATAATATAAACTGTATAAGAAGAGCAGTTGGATCTCTGAGAAGTAAGGGGACTTCTCCCTCGTGTAATGTTAAAGCGAGTGGAGTTGCAGGCTCTGGAGGCAAACCAGATAATTGTTGCCAAGTGTGTTGTACCGGCCAAATCATACATAGACGTGCATTTTTTGCCAGAACATCAAGAAGTGCAACTTGAAAGAAAATGTTATTAATGTAAAATCTACAATCCTAGTTATTTTTAACTATCATCAACAATAAAATAAATGTACCAATGCAATCACGTTTTGGCCTTAAAGGTATCGTAGTAGGTGGTGGAATACATAATGATCCACCACGTTGAACAAGTTCAATTTCAAAATTAGTTCGTGCTATAGAAGTTATGAAAACGAACAAACTCTTGTAACTATGTTGTTGTTGGCACTTAGAATTTGTGCATCTTGTCATATCCTGTACTGCTTTACGCATTGCCTCAGACAAAAATGTTCGTCTCTATAAAGAATGTATATGTTGTTAATCGCAAAGAACATATAAGGTTGTAAATAAACAAAGTTCCTGAGATACTTACTGTTGATGGGTTTCGTTGTACCTCTTTTAGAAGATTATTTATCTCTGGGAGTATTGTAGTGAAAGGGACGTAAGGAGATCGGACGATTGTTCCACGCTTCCCCAATTGAGGAGAAAGTGGAAGAAAACAATTAGCTAACTGTCGACAAAGTGGACATAAATATTCGCCACTATCTACAGCGAGAGAAAGCTGTCTTTGTTGGTGACCCAGAGACTTTACATATGGCAATAAACAATCTAAATGTAAATGATGTCCACACGTTTGCACATATACACCACCTTCCCAACCTAGATTAACGGATAACAGCAACGAAATCTGTAAAACACCAATAAGAATGTATATAAATTGTTTTACTGTATTCAATGGATATTATATGTTAAATATTTACAGTATCAAAATGTCGGTCCATTGCATCCATTCTACGGTCAAAATAGGCACCACGTGTATCACACTTTGGTATAGGCGGATCATCATCAGAAGTAGGTAAAAGCAATCTATCTGGTTGCTGTCGTTCATGACCAATGACACTTGTCCCCTAAGAATAGAATTTATATAGAATTAAGTAATCAATAAAAATGAAATTATATGCATAAAATTGTATGAATTTAATTACTTGAACTAATACAACAAGACCCATAGGATTATCTTCAGTACTAGGACTACTTTGACTGCAAATAACGCAATCGTATTCTTTTTTGCTAGTTAGTTTAGTCGCATTATCTTTTTGATCCCAATCCATACCCGATACCCCTGCTTCATCTAAACAAAACATTATAATTTTTATTTACATTTTGTTTACATACAGTACATCAAATTCATTATATCTTATATACATATTTTATCTTTTATATTTTACCTGTTTCCATTGCTTTTTCCATGAATTGCTTTCGTTTATTGGCAAATTCTGCCATTAATTTTTGCTGTCTTTCTTTCGCCCGTCTTCGTCTTTCTTCTCTTTCTCGATCTTCTTTCTCTCGCTGTTTATCTTCGCTTTCCTGCATGCTTGGCCATAATTTGTTCCTAGCTTCATTTATAGCATCTTTGCACATAGGATCTAAATTTGTAATTTTGTTCAGTATTTGCGCGATAAAGAACGGACCATCGCCAATTCGCGATTCTGTTGGTTCTATGGTTGAACTGCTACTAGCTTCATTATCTGACATTGCAATTTGTTCAGGGTTATAACTATCTGGGACACCTGATAACTGTGAATGCAATTTTAACAATAATGTGATTATACTCTCGTCTACTTTTACAGTTTGTGATTGTAATGATCCACCCTAAACAGAAAAAAGTTTATAAAATAATAAATTAATAAATATAACAATTGATTTACTAGAATATACGTAAATCATTACCTGAGCATCTCTTCTTTTGAAATGTTTATATGAACTTGATGTAGATGGAACAATTTCTGTTGTTGTTACTCTAGAATTACTCAGTCTTGAGTACACTGTGGGTGCAGCAACTATTTCATTGCCAGCCATAACAGCAGGCCGTTGAGGTGTAGGTGGCAATGCAGGTTGACCACCAATATCTGTATATAGTTAATAAAGATTGAGAAAAGAATACAAGATTATGAAAACATGTTCTAATATAAAACAATATTAATTAGAAGACATTCGTTTTAGTATCTTTTTCTATATAAAATTAGTGCCTTTTTTTATATGATTAACATAGAAGAAAGCAGATTATGTACATATTTTACGACAGTACAGAATGCATAACATTGATAAGAAGGATATAACTATGGTTAAGGTGATAAGATTAAGTAACATACTGTTTAGTAAAGGAGGTGATTCAATGGCAAGGGCCATGGATTCTTCGGTGGTTGGTGGCAAAGCTCTTTGTAGAGGTATTAAATCATCTTCACTATTAGCTTCCGATATAGTAACAATTCCATCTTCAGGTACAAAAGTTATTTGAAATTGGTCTATAAAATAATTAAGAAAAGAATAAAACATCATTGCGATATTATTAGATTTAATCAACACCAAAGTATCCATTTTATAGTTAAGAACATACAGTATAATATATGTATAAAATATGATATATATTGTACCCTGTACTAACATAGATTAAGAATTTTATGTAGAGGAACCTTAAAGGATTATTTGTTTTTAATATATATATAAAACTTACAAAAATGGAATTAGTTTATCAATGCACAAATATTTAATTTACAACTTGTTCTTAACTAGTGTGTTTTATATGATTACTTAAAATATATGAAAATACAGAAACAAACCATACCATTTGGTTGAGGTAAAGCAGGTAAAGAAGCATTCAAAGCAATCTGTAACCCAGTGTCATTAGTAATAGTATCTAAAGATGGAAGAGCTAAAACTTCTAAGGAACCCTCATCTGTTGCATCATTTATCATGAGTGAAGTTCCAACCTCAGCCATTTCACCTTGAATTTCCCACTCAAAATCACCTAAAAAAATGGCAAAATGTCAAAGCAAAAACTATCATACGTAGCAAGATGTAACCCAATGTAATTTAATGATAGTTTTACTTACTATCTGAATTACTTGGTTCTGACTCTTGGATCAAGATGACTTGAGGTATCACTGTCCTCAAATTTTCTGATAAATCATCACTTTTGTACCAACCACCTAGATCCATATCTTTTATTATACGAGATGATTCGTCACTACTATTATATTGACACAAAGGATTCATCTGATAAACATGAAAAGAAATAGTATTATTATTTTATAATTCTGTGATTCTGTTATAATTAGTTACTTACAGATTTATCAGGTATTTCTGCAGTAATTACTGCCATTTCTAATAAGTAAATAGTCAGTGCCATTACATGCTCTGATATGTTGTGCCCATACACAGCCTTATATAAAATTATTAAAATCATAGCATGAAAAACTCTTGATCGTAGTACAATTCGTGGATCATCATATGCTGATGAAACAGGAGCAGGATGCCTAAATGGTGGCCATGGAATTGCACTATTTTTCAATTTTCCTGATTGTTTTACACTGAAATATTTACAAAATATTTAATGAAAGAACTAGACAAAATTATGAAAATTAAAATAAACCAATAATTGTTTATATATTAAAAGAACTATAGTACAAGGTTTTTATGTTTTTTTAAATTATTTTTTCAAATGTAGTTTATTTACTATTCAGTAAAGCGATCCATTGCCATCTGGAAATCTCCTTTTTGTGCTGCTCTTAATAAAACATGTAAAGGATCAAATAATTCTTCCCAAACTAGACGTGGTTTTGGACCATACATTCCTTGCTGCATATTTCCACTAGCTTCAAGATTAGGTGCTCTGTACACTGCAACCTGTAAATCATATTTTACAATTTGTACTTATAAAAAGAAAAATTGTATTCTGTTTAAAGAAACATAAAACATACATCAGCTAATACAGATTCAAAATCTCTATTTTGGGTACTGCCAGAACGTTCAGGCATTAACTCCATTAATTGACTATGGGTTTTATCTCCCATAGATAATAAAGTAACCATTTCTAGGCGGGACATTTCAGGATCAGATAAACCTATAACAAGACCATATTTTTTATATACATATATGTATGTAGATTCCATATGTCATTAATGAACTTAAGAAAATGGCATGAAGAACTTACCTAAATTTGTCCGAACATTAACCAATATAGCTAGAAATGTTAAAAAACTTTCTAACATTGGTGTGTCATGTTCTCCATCCATGTATTCATTTTGAGTTCTATACAAACAAAGACTCATCTCTTGTTTTATATGAAACCTAATGGAATAAAATTATTGACAAATATAACTATAATTTAAAGGGTATGTATAATATAAATATATGTTTAATAAGATACTGAAAATTACTTTTTAACGATTGTTTTTAGAAAAATATCTGGTTGTAGCTTTGTTGCACAAACTTGAAGTAGATAAAGATCTGCATCTACCATCGAATTACAAAAATTGCACTGTATGTATGTCATAATTTGACCTTTTATTTGGAGACCATTACGCACCCACAATCCATTTAAAATTTCATAAAAGGCAACCTAAACAAAAATTCGTTGTCTTAATTTTCATTATTTCAATAGTTAACAATATATTACAGCAGCATAAGATATATAATATATAATGTAGCACAGCAGAAATAGTATAAAATAGTATAAAAACTAAGTTTGAAAGAAAGGTATTTATTGAGAAATTATTTCATTCCATAGCTGAAGGTATTATTTTTTAACGTATGCATGATGCGTAAAAAAGCTAACGGTACTGAAAAAAGTTTCGTTTTCTATAATTTCAGTTACTTTAATAATTATCAAATATGATACATTGAGTTAAATAAATGAAATACAAATTTTTTCTAACATTAATAAAATTTTATTTAACATGAAATGTTTAGGTATACTGTTGAAATAAAAAAAATAAGTTCTAAGCATGTAAAAGACAGTAAAATGTCTATATGTGATCGATTACTTATAATAAATTTGTATGAAGATTTAAATTTATTTGTCATAATTGTCATGTATATTCATATACGTTTATCATCTACTTTTATGCATATGATATTGTTAACATGTAACGTACGAAACATTTGAAATACAAATATAAAAAAGACGGGTTCCCATAGAATACATGATTCGTAGACTATGGTAAATCCCCCACTTAATCAACCAATCCCGTCACTGGAAAGAATTCCAACTTTCCACTGCTGTGTTGTCAGTTCGTACTGTTCATAGCGATTCTACGATCAATGAACAAAGAGGGGACATTTATAGCGTCCGAAAAGCTGACTAAGAGCTCTTCCTCGTGTCAGTGTAATTAATTCTTCAGCAATTTTCCGAAAACTCGATTCCATCCTCATGATCAGTATAGTTTTAAAACTTGTGATAATAAAGAAAACAATTCGATAATCAAATGATAAAGGAAGAAAGAAGAACAAGATCGGATCAGTGTTATTTGTGCAAATTAATTTTCTCTCGATTCAGTTGTCACTGAATTAAAAAAATGGCCACAATTAATTTGAAGATTATTTTTATTTGTATGTTATGCGCAGAACGATTTACATATAGTTTTGAATTTGGTTATGTTGATGTAAAAGATTTAATAAAATTCGGACATGAGGTGGTGATAGACATTTTCGAATTATGGGACTTAATACGTCCAAAAGATTCTGAGTATGACAACAATTTGCCATTTGTTCATAGAATGGAGAAAGAATTAAAGAATCGTATATCGAAAATATCGCAACAGATTGATATTTTTCAAGAACAGATAGATATGCGTTTGGACAGCATTGTGGCTAAACTTTTAACTGAGATGCCGTTACAAGAAAGACTGGATCAAAAGTTACGTATGATTGATCAATTCGTTGGGAAAATCAACGATTTATACAAAGTCTTCCATTTGTATTCGAAAGCGCCTGACAAATACGAGAGGTACACATTAGAAGATTTCGCGAGAACGTGCGTTTCCTCGAGATCGGATGCTCTCCCTGATCTTTTGAAAAGCATTCATCGACTTTTTGTTCCTTCTCCCGACGAGATTCTTAGCAGAAGCGTTCTCATATTATTGGCAAACCAAATGCAAGTAAGTTTTTTTAGATTTTTAAACACATTTTCAATAAAGAAAAATGACACGTAATAGTGGGAACATACGTATTTTAAATGTATTTTCTAAAAACTTAGAAAAATAAAAATTTCCTTTAACTTCATGAATTTGTAAGATTATATGAAATCTTTTTAGATTATATGAAATGGAACAAATTTTGAAGTATTTAATATTTTGGCGATTCAAATATCCGTTAATGTACTGTTAGAAATTAGTTAATCGTGACTATCAAGGGGTATTACATACGGGAGAATATCATAGTGATCAAATGACATCCGATAATCTGTACCTATTCAAATTACACACTCGGTACGAACATAGATAACACTGCAATAACTTTGCTATTGTTTATTATTTGAAAAATCTTTTATTTCATGTACTATATATATTTTTATTTTTTTAAAGAAATCGGTAAAAAAAATATAGAATAAAGTTGATAAAGTTAATGATATAGGGAAAATAGACAATGATTTGTTTAATTATCTAACAAACTCTTGCGTAAGCTATATTCTCTCCAATTTTGTATTATCAAAAATAATTATCAAAGAATTGTAATGTGATCGTTACAACAAAAACTTAAAAATTTTAAGTCTACTCTGCCAACGAGTGCATTTTACAAAAAAATTTTATTAAATCAATCATTCAATGTCTAATAAAGAGTAAAAGAACGAAATGCAACATTTCTGTTGGAATAACAATGATGCAGTTTGTGCAAATGATTTAAGTACGAAGTATAAAGAGAGAGGGAGAATGAAGAGGAGCATGCGCAGAAATATGTAACACCATTAAGCCTCGAACGAACTCAACTCGAGAGGGGAGGAACACAGAGAGTCAAATGACGGGAACAATAACGTAAAGTTCTTAGTAGAGCCTGTGCATACGAAGAAAAGTGTTTGTTCCGGAGGTACATTTTCGTAGTATCAAAAACACGACTATCAATTAATTTCCAACTATAAAGGATTACTCTTGAGCGAATGTTTGTGCAACGATACATACAGTGAAACATTTCTAAATAACATAGAATTAATAATCCAAGTATTTAAAAAAAAAGGATAATATACGATTCTTTAATAGTTTACCAGATTTCAATGCTTTTTACGGTCGAAACGCTTCAATTAATCATGCTAACCTTTCACGGCCTATATAACTTTCAAACGTTACTTTCCATTCGTTAATAGAATAGAGCCATTGGAAAAAATAATGTTAAGATTATATCGAATATTAATTTGGGGTAATCAGTAAATAGTGTGATGCTAGTCAAGTGTAGTATATATTTTACAGAATATAAGAACGTTAGGGGATTTCGTTCTCAGATATTCTGTCCGAATAACAGTACCGCCTTAAAGTTTCTCACATCGTTCTGTCGTGTCGTCTTGAATACTTGCACGCAGGATTTGTGCTGTATGTAAATACAAATGCGTCACGTTGAAAGAATATTTGTACGTTTTAAAATCGTCACATAATATTTCACATTTGTACATGTATACATTCGTTAAAAAGGTATTTATTGATATATCTGCGAATAAAATATATATGAAAATAATTTAACCTTCACCTTCGAAATCGATCTGTTTGTAATTCGATAACCATAAATATTAGATATAATTCGTGACTTGTTACGATAGTTGTCAATGTAGCGTCAACGAATATCAAAAGATATCTCTATTTATTTAACTGTGCGGAAGATGCAATCGTAAAAATCCCATCAAAGGTCGCTGTCGATATCTGAGGGACAAAGTAACTTAAAATCTATGCTGCAATGCTTACTTTTGTGAAAAGAACTGTATAAACATATAAAGTCTTCAATTATACTAAAATCAATACAAAACATAACATATAGACATATTTACGTATATAAACTACATAATTACTAATTTAAATGTAAAGAACGAACAATTTTTTAAACTATTTAGAATTAGATTTAACACTGTGATCAACTGTGATTTCCGGAGGATTAAGAATAAATAATAAAGAAAGAAATATTACAGAAATGACTAACTTAAATCAACCGATATTAAAAACCAATCACGTTTTAAATGAGGATATGCACATGTAATAAGATTACGATAGATACGACAAAACTTTAAGAGAGGCTATTTTTAATACACTGAAACCGATTTTTATAAATTTTCAATTATTATAAATTTGGACAAATGTGATTACCGACTTATTTTTTCCAAACAAACAAGTATCGCTTCTTAAAGATTTCTCTATAAGACATTACAACGATATGAGAAACTTATTACCTATATCGAAATGGAAGGACAGGCGCTCAAAATATCGATCGATTATTGTCGAAATTGTCTGAATCACCGGAAGAGCTAATAGTTACACGCGGATGTGACTCATGTTTATATGAATTAAACGCGACCTACTGGAGATAAAAAAAGTATTATAAATCGAAAACGAATCTGTGAGATATCATATATCTTAGTAATTTTTCCGCGAACGAAACGCGCGATATAATTCTAATCCAATTACTGACGTATCTAATTATCAATGTAATCGGTACATTCGACCCTTATCATTGAGCTTAGCGTGTAGCAATCTATGTGTACATTTCGCACAAACGCACAGTATTATGAAATGTTATAAACATACGACGTCTTAGTGTGTCAGAGATTGGAAGGCCGTTACGTATTACGAATAGTGTTTTATTTTGGTATTTTTTTCAAATTGTACGAGGAATCTCGTTCTGCACTATACAATTGATTTATTCCAAGCCGTGAGAAACTTGAGTTGTAGTAGACTTTTAACTAAGGTCAAAGTAATGACAGCTATGTCACAGTGTTTAATTTCGTATTGTTAAACATGACTCACCATCAATAACATTTTTCATATGAAAAACAACAGGGAACTAGAGGAGGAAGTACGATATTTACATACCAATTCGTAAACGATAATTATAAGAAGTTACGGTACTATAGAATCTCATTTTCATTCATGTACAATTTGCTTAAGAAGTAAATACAAATATATCTTTATTTACTATGGTTACTGTGGATTAGCAGTATGACGCACGGCACGGAATGAATCACAAAATATACTAATTAACTAATTAATTAATAAGTAAGAAGAGTATACACCAGACTATTTATGTCTGCAAAATACTCTTGACTGAAATATTTAACTTATCAGACGATTGTGCATTGAAATAATTTCTTTTAGCACGAATTTCAATCTTATATTTCCATACAGGTATTAAATACGCTAATGGATCAAATATAAATCCTTATGCACCGGTTCATCTATATATATACATATATATATATATAATTGAAAAATTTAATCCTTCAAGAATCAAATAAATAGACTACAAAATGAAGATACCAAACATCCATGTATGCTTTCTGTTTTTCTGCATAATATGGGGGACAATGGGTATAAAATACGATACAACATTGATCGACAAAATGCGAAATAAGTTGTTGCAATTGGAGAAAACATTAGAGAGAGATTTGTTTCACTCAAGGCTCCACGAGTTTGAAGATGGTGGAAAGTACCTATGGCTCATAAAAAGTTTTAAGAAATTCGGCGACGAATTAGAACGAAACTTCTCGACCAATGGTTATGAAAATTTAAATGCATTGAGTTCTATTTGGTTATGGGCTCGAACAGAAAACGAACTAAAAGGAATAGATGGTCTGTACCAAGTTTTTCGAACGATGCAACAGGAGATAGTCGGCAGAAAGATTCCTCTTGATATACCGAAGCTGAGCGACTTCTGGGATATAATTCTACACGATCCGAATGCGTCAATTGTACGCGCCCTCACTCGAATCGGTGACCTGATAGTGCACGAAAAATTGTTCGTTTCGGCTTATCAGGTACAAAAATAAATAAACGAGTTGTAAAGAACTTCCAATTCTGCTGATCAACGAAGTAGCGAACGTTCTTCTTTGATAATTAGCAATTCAAAGATTTAAGAATTTATTGTTCAATATGGATAGATTTTGTATTTTCTTTTTCTATTTGTTTTTCACTAGGAAGCAGCTTCGCAAATTTGTAATGAAAATCAGTCGCTTCAGCAATTGCTCTATAATTTATATACAACGGTAACCCTAACGGAAATCAAGGGTTATGGTATGATCCAATTCTCTTATAAGCTGCTGCGACTTTATAACCCAGGTATGGTGCAGTGACTGTTATTTGTATATTGCATAACTTGTTATTTTCTTCTCCAACTTTTGTAACTACGTTTAAAAATTTTATGTTATAGTATACAGTTCACAATCACGATTTTATCATATTTAAAAAAAATATTCTGATCGCTTATTATTTAAATAAAAGTATGCTGCACCTAATATAGTATATTATTATTGAAAAATTCGCTTTCTAATTATAATAAACTTGATGTAGGTACTAATTTCACTGAAGAAATGGAAGTGGTGAAGCAACAGTATGAGACGAGAACGATGGAAACTCTGCGGGCTGTTAAAACAGCCATGGCGTTTGCTCCACGACAACTCTGGAGATGTGATGCGAGATCACATAAATTAGGTATATTTTACTGCTTTCGCGTGTAACATGTGTAACGAATATAACTGAAACAATTGTTACAGATGAAACATACACCAAATTAACACAGTTGTTCCAAGGATACATTGTGAACGAAGTGGACTTAAATAAGGACTCGAGTTGCAGAGAAAATTGTGCTTATTACGAATATTCGAAAGTTTATGGATGTTACAAAAATCAATTTTGTTCCCAACAGCGGAAATGTAACGGTCGAATACTAAAATGCGAATATATTGATTCCGATATGTGGATTTGTCCTTCGGTAAATTGAAAATTTTTCTGCGTTCAGATGTTATATAATAAGAATGTATGTGAAGTGTTTATAAATTATTTTAGAAACAGGAAAGTGATCGAAGATACGAATACATAGAATATGAAAATGGTCGACTGTTCGGACAAAAAGATACTTGCAAGAGAGGAACAACCAAAGTAGATAGCTGGTGGCGTTGGTTATTCTGGCACTGTAGCTATTGTTTTTGTTACTGTGATGACAATAATGTAAACTCTGACCGATACTTCAGCCTAAGGGAAGTTGTATCTGATGTAGCAAACAATAAGTAAGTGACTGACTATAGCAGATATTTTAGGAAGACTCTTAAGATGTCATTGCTTTCATAATTAATAATAATATTATTTGTTACAGAGTCGTGACGGGCATCAGGTTCAAGAAAGTGAAGCAAATAATACATATGCAGATACAGGAAGGTGAATTGATGCCACGTGGATACATTAATAAATCCTCTATACGGTGGAAACCAATAGAAGAGTTCAGTGTATTAGATAATAATGTTAAAAATGGTGTTGACTATCACACATTATCATGGGAAAAAAGAGGGTTAGATTTAGATGATCTAGTCCTTGATGACAATTTCCTTTTGACAGGTACATTTATGTGTAAATTTATGTTTCTTTCATATCCCTTTTTAAATATCATGCTTATAATACCTATTTTTCAGGACTCAAGTTCCGAATGATTGGTTCACGATTAAACTTAGAAGCAAGAATGACATCTTTTAATTTCACGACTGGGAAATTAATAAAACCGCTAGAGAGGAGTTTCTGGATCAGTCATGATAGAACCAATAGGTAAAATTTGCACATGTCTTGTACATATTTTTGTATACTTGTAAATGTGTGTTTGCTTATCTAGCATTATAATTATTTGCAGAACTGAAGTGACATTTGAGAATCCTGATATACCAACTCGGTTACCTCTTCTAGCACTACCAGACTCGAAACCATTCCAATACCTGAATTTTGCACCAAGCGATCAAAAAAATGACGTTGCTCAAAACACAATACCATTCATTGATATTCAACCGGTAGAATCAAATCCACCAGTTCCAATTGCAGGTGCCGGAATTTTTCATAAAGGCCGATCAGGATCGGGTGGATTTGTAGCAATGAGATTGATTACGTATGATTTTAGTAAACATTTACAAGTTAATTTATCTCCTTCTACAGATACAGTTATTGATGCTCCAAATGAAATAAGAGTAGTATGAATGTAATTTATATGCGTATTACTAAGATATAGTTCTTAATTATTTTTTGTGTTTTATTTCTACTTTCATATGTCTTTCATTAATTTACATTTAAATTTGATAAGTGTGATTTATAAAATTGATTATATATCAATAATTCCCCATTAAACAATTGTTTTTTGTGCCATCTTAGCATGTATAATTCTTTTAAAACAACATATCACAAAAGTTAAATTCCTTTTGTATTTTCTTACACTCCTAATTCCAATAAGACTTTCAATAACGATACTTGCTACTTTATAAGAAATTATATTTTATTGTTTAAATAGGAAATTCATAGATTTTCTCTAATATTATGCTATTGAAATAACTCAATGTAAACCTACTCGTTGCTTGAAGTATTTTTTTGATATTATTTTGATTTATTAAACAAAATAACTATTCGAAAAAAGCCAACCGATATCCATATATATCATATACACATATTGCCATAATGAAATTCTACTAAAAGTACTCAATGACATTCGAAATAATAATGTCTGCAGAAAATATGATTCTTTATAGATATTTTCAAATATTATTTTAGTTCTATTTAAAATGCTGTACATGCACATCATAACTACATTGAAAGAATATACTAAGAAGTAGAGAAAAGTACTTACCTGAACTCGTAAAGGATGCATCATTAGAAGATGTAACATATCAGTAGGAGGTAATAAATCATTTAGGGTAGCTCCTTGTTGACGCACAGCTTGGCACATAAACACAGCGAAGTACCGATGCAATGGTAGATGAAATGATACTTGTAAACTGTCACTCTGTAACAAAAAGAAGAGATATCGGGGTTATAATAGTATTGATACCTTAATTCAACTAATTAATTGCATATCAGAAAAAATAGATAATATGTTATTACAAAATAAACATTTAATTATTTACCACATTTGGATGAGTGAAATTTATGGCGTCTAACCAATCTTGTAATGCCGTGAGACAAAATGATAGTACTCTACGAGTAAGAGCAGCACTTTCAGGACCACGTAAATGAGAAACCAAAGCCCACATTGGATATGCACTAGCTTCTAACTCGGCACTAAACGCAGCGTAGTACGTATTAGATTCATATTCAACGTGTTGATTTAATTCTCGTTGATTCACGTTCATTCCTAGGAATAAGCACAACAAAGTATTTTATTAATATTTCAAAAATATTTTGTTATGTGTAAAAGTAACTATAATTACAATTGTGCAAAAGTTAAATAATACCTTGAAACATAGATAGGAAATCAAACCACATTTCTAGAAGTGTATCATCGCTCATAAATCTAACAGCTATAGGCTTATGTGAAAGAACATTATTTAAATCTGATACGATAGGCCAATAACAGTGTTCCTTCATTACTTGTCGTTCACAGTCTACTACATAATGAAAATTTTTATCTGGATCTAAAAAAAATAAGAAATTATATTTAATGTTAATAAACAAATACCGAAAGTTCAATAGAACTTGTACAAATATTACCCACCATGTAAAGTATTTTGAATCAATATCTTACTCATCATGTACTTTAAAGCTATTACCATAACATGCAACAACTTTAATTGATCTACCATTTTCAATGCTAAACTTTCATTACTGAATAGCTGAAATATAAAGTACAAACACATCAAGCACTTTCTTTGTTATAAATATAACATTATTCTTGGATAATACCGACCTGTACACTGACATGGACCACCTTATTGCTTAAAGTATCTGGGTCTGTTGAACGTTCAAGCATCATTGAAACTCTACTGTAATGTAATACAAATGCACGAGTAAGTGCTTCTTTATATTCTGGATCCGGTAACATATTTAATAGCAAACAAACTAATTTCTGTGGAAATTGATAAGCTACTGTCCAAAACATTAATTCTTCTAAGAAAGTAGTATGCTGTAAATGTTCTTGTAATGATGCGCACTCTAAAACAATATAGTATTTATTGTAAATATATTCTGCTGTAGGTATACATTAAAAGAAAAAATGTACCTTTATATTCATCAGGTGGCTCTGGATTTGGCAAAGACCTTACTGCATTTTGATATATTTCGTTACTATCTTGGCAATAACTATCATATTCTGGTTCTCCAGTTGATACAGTAGGATCCATAAGACTTCTATACTTTTGTGGATTAGTAAGAGCTGATGTCATAACATGCCTCATTAATGCACCCATTTTATTGAAATCAATGAGCATTGTTAGATATTCATCTGCATCTTGAATTGCAGCTTCATAATTTCGTCGACCCACAGTACTATATTAAATAAAATATTTCCACACATTATACATTTTTTATACTTCTAATAATTAAATAGAAAGATATATGATATACCAATTCTCGCGTAAGTGTTGTATGAGGCGAAGAATTATTCTAGGCATCATTGCTTCTGCCACACACATTAAATTTGAAGGAGCAGCTGACTTATCAACAGCGGCTTTCGGGCCATGTCTATCACAAAATCTAGGACAACAATTCTATTAGATATCATTCTTTTCTTAAATATCAAGCAATTTTATTTGATAAAATTATTACCCTGACTCCTTCATAACGGATGAGTCACCACAATCACAAGCACCACCTGCTTGACTTAAAAACATATTGAAATCATGGCCATAGTGATTGCCTTTTTTGAAACATTCTGTACATAAGGACATACATGGTGATATACCACATGTACGACAACGATATGCTACAAAATTAGGTGTCCAAACCAGTCCACATGTTGTAGCATTATCATACATTCTCACTGAAATGTTTATAAATATTTGATTTGGATGGACGAAAATTTAATCCAATATATGTTTTATAAATGTATGTTTCAATATGTACGTTTTTAAAGATTATAAAGGTTTTAAGCTTGCATAACTACATTATTGAAAAATATAATTTTCTTACTTAGATTAAAAACTTTCTAATACTTAATATTGTTCTGAAATTATTACTATTGATTTAGGCAATTTTTGTTTTGACTTCAAAGTATTTGTTACATTTTATAAACTTTACTCTCTCATGTATTAAGATCATTCATGCACCTATATTTTCACAAATATAGCAATTTATATAAATATATATTTGACGGGTAATCTTACTGCTGCCAAATACGCAAATTGCACTATACTTATATCACAGATTTCAAAATAATGCTCATAACAAAGCATATTATTTAAAAGTATCAAACAATGATCAGACTATGTTGCAGTAGTTATTAAGTTATCTTAGATTAAATTTATCTTAAAGATAAATTCTATGTATTGCTTTTTCAATAGTTTAAATGTTTAAATTAAATATTATTTATAACAATATATAATATGTATTTATATATACAATATATTTAATAAAGTAAAAAATCTTTTAAAAACATGTTTCATGAATAATATTTGAAGCAACTGTATATAGTATAATCATAACATAGTGCAATATGTAAATATGCAAAAATATCAAATACATTGCATAAAATATATCTATATTTGTCAAAAATATGATCAATGTGATAATACTGACAATGATTAATTCATTTAACTTGTGGACTAGAATATGGTCGGATTTAAAAAGTTTCCATACTGTGCAGTTTAAAAAAATAAAATACACATGGCGTACCTGTTTTAGCAAACTTCTCCGGAGTATGACCACTAGCTATTAACCATTTACACCAGTTAATAGTTTCTCTATCACCAATATCTTTACTAGGATTTAACAGTTCATCCAATAATTTACTAAGAGATGGTGGACATCCATTGTCATTAGGTAAATTGCTACATTCTGCATGTATATGTGCAGCTGTATAACTTTTACTCCTGTTCCTCAATATTTCAGTGCATAAATTAGACACCGAGAACATCGCGAAATATTGTCCTCGCGCAGCGAGGGTACCATTGATTTTGATACGTGTTGCGGTATCCTCTGAGAATGACGAGTGTACGATGTCACGTCCTGGCTTCGCCAGCTCGCCAAATCCCGCGGGAACACCTCAATGGATCTGTAAATAATGTAAATAGTTATTATTGTAATGGTGCGGATCGTTGTAAAAAGCGTAACCTAGAAATAACAGACTTAACAGCGGAAAAGAAATGAGCAAGTCAAGTCGGGAATCAGGTGATACCGATGTTAAAATTTCAGGAAGCCGACAGGACAGCCGATAGTTGCCTGACGACTTACACCTTTTTGCGTGTTTCTCGTGTGAAAACTTCCGGGAAACCTTTCAAGTAGAGGCGGCCCGCGGACCAGGGAATTCTCAACAACCTCCATATCAGTGAGCATCTCCCGTCAACTTTGTCTTCCTCATCAATTTTGACAACATGACGAAAGCAGCAAGGGACCGTTACCTTATACCACTCTCCTGAACCGTGGATTACTATCGACTTTCAGCTTTCGTGTTTCGACAAGTACTCGGTACTTGCACAATAATTGTCGTTGATACAACACACATTCACACTTACCGAACAGCAAAAGCACTCGATCACCAATCGTTCGATCAATTGACCACAGCTTATATTCTTCTACGGTACATCTTCTTCTTTCTGATCAAGAATTTGTCTATCTTATCGACAGAACAATGACAGAATACCAGATCTTGTTTTTCAATGAATGTATTTCATCAGAACGTTTTCACTACGTTCAAATCTATACACATAGATAATACTCATTAGCATAGTAAGTACCAAACAATATGCATACAAAATTTATAAGAATTGATATAATTAAACAAAATTAAAAATATCAGTTAAAATATATTTATTTATTCACTTTATTTATAATCCAATCATATATGGTTCTTTGGACAAATTGATCTATTAAGGAGCGTAATACGTTTTGCGTCTATCATGAAGTTTCAGATGAAAAGATTAGATATATAATTGTGTACTCTGTATTTGAATAAAATTGTCTTTTATATATAAGTATTGCTACTAATTATTAGTATTCGTAAAATAAGCGACGATTATTATTAACCATTGCTGAACCATTATTTAAGTTCAAAGAATTTTAACCAATGGGATGCAAGCAAATTTACGTGGCTAACCCTGGTATGGTAACCCTGACTTCCAACTTCTCTTTTTCGGTCAGCTAGTCGAGCGTGTACGTTGCTGTGATAAACAAAATTATAAATCGCAGGTAATCTTAGTTTTCCAAATTCATCCAATATAAATTAATTATGAATTAGTTTCTAGATTTAATAATTGATTGATTTATAATAATATTTTGCATTTATTGTAATACTCAAAAAAGTATGAAGTGGTTAGTGAGATAGTATTGCCTGTTTCATTGTTATTGTTTTGTTTCTTATAAAATTTAAGTTGTATTCTTTTAAAATTGATTATTATTTTATTCAAGCTAATTATATCGTATTACTAACACTTATAAAAATATTAAATTACACATTTTGAATTCCATCCATTTTCTTTATAGGTTATGTTGACGTAGTGAAATACAATTTGTGTATTTTCTAGAAGTACATATAGCTTTCAAATACTTACTAAATAACTTAAAATTACGTTTTATTTTCAGCCATGGTGCGTATGAACGTTCTTAGCGATGCTCTCAAATCCATTAATAATGCTGAAAAACGTGGAAAAAGGCAGGTGCTATTAAGGCCCTGTTCAAAAGTAATCATTAAATTTCTGACTGTAATGATGAGAAAAGGTAAGGCTACACGAACATTTTCTTATTTATGAAGTAGTAAAAGAATTGTTTTATTTTTTAACTTTAATTTCTGACTTTAAGTTCATGTACATATGTAATACATACATGGTCTTTTTACCAAATTACTTTGATGTTCAAGGATATATTGGAGAATTTGAAATTGTTGACGATCACCGCAGTGGCAAAGTTGTAGTAAATCTTAGTGGAAGACTAAACAAGTGTGGTGTAATTTCACCAAGATTTGATGTCCCAATTAATGATATTGAAAAATGGACCAACAACCTGTTGCCATCTCGACAGTTTGGGTATGTGTTTATACATATTGCAATTTATAGTGTTATATTTCATAGAGAAACTTATGGTTTTGCAATGAATAGTTTTGTATTTTCATGGTGTAATTGTTATTTATAAATATTTTAGATACGTTGTGTTGACCACAAGTGGAGGAATTATGGATCACGAAGAAGCTAGAAGAAAGCATCTTGGAGGAAAAATACTTGGGTTTTTCTTTTAATGTTTATTTAATTCAATAAAAATGTCTTAATATCGAAAATATTGCTTTTCTATATTTATTAAAATAAAATAACTATCTTTGTATCTGGTTCTTGTTTCCTTATTTTTTTTCGAATAATTTACAAGCTTGTTTATTTTTAAAGTCGTTACAATAAAAGAAATCTAATATATCTGTAGTAATTTATAGTAGTATTTATACTTTAATATGGTAGTTCTATGTTTCACAAAATTGAAGGCAAATATTAATGAAAATGTTAAATAGTAATGAAATGAAAAAAGAAATATAATAGTAAAAAATTTAATTATCAGAAAAGCAATTATTATTTTAACATATTCCGTACAAATTTGTAATGTATATATTTCAAGATACAATAACTTATAGAAACTATAGTATAATATAAGAAATAATACTTCTACATTGTTTATAATAACGAGTAGTATTAACGAGTTCTAAACAAAAGTATTTTTTATTTAAAAGTAAATTCCTATATGCACGTGATAATTTATAGCAAATACCAACCAATGCATTTAACATCCAGAAATCTTCTGATTGGCCGCCGTACCTTTTTGTTGATTGGTTGAACAGCTTTAGGGCAGTTCGAGCATGCGCGTGGTTGCGATTTCAACTTTACGCCTTCTGTGAACGCAGCTGATGACGGCCAGTCAACAAAACTTTGTAATTCGAACGAAACTCACGGACGGTTCGCATCATGCGTCGCGTCGTACAAGTTTTTACATTTCGTTAGGGTTTCGTAAATAAAAGTTTTTCGATTGTGTTTTTAATCTGAATAAAAAAAACGTATTAGAGCATTTCTAACAAATTTAACGGTGTTGCCAGGTGTTACCAGGTGAATGTGACCGTTTTGTGCCGCGTTACCTGGGATTTACCTGAAGAGACGACCGTACGGAAGAATGCATGAAAACTTCACTTCTCACGTACATTGCAATCGCTAGAAAAAATAAGTTTCGATAAGAAATATGAAATCAAGTGCGTTGACATTTGGATTTTAATATTTCGAATATATGTACAAGTTTACCTGTTCTATGATCGTTGTATCGTGTAAATCTCGTAAAAATTCATAATTTTTTTTCCCCGTTGCTGCAACAATTCTCGTGTGATCTCATCCGTTAATTCATACATCTTCCGACGATAAGATTACAAAGCTTTGTTTACATTTTTATGAGACTGACCGCATTTCACGTGTATAATTTTGAAAAATGATGCGGAATGTGAAAATGAACCGCAAAGTAACATCCAACGATACGTAATGCTAATTTTAACGAGAAAGCTTAGGAACTTGAACTATTAAATCCAAGGTGAAAGAAGAAAGAACCAATTACCGTATTGCATTAAATCAAAAGTCGAATGGAAAACAGTACAGATGCTTCGAGACATTTGGTTTTTCGAAAGGAGGAGGGACTACGAGTGCAAGTAAAAGGAATGTTGTCTCACAGGTGTACGCCGTAATACTCTTCCGTTACGCCTACTAAAAAGAAATAACGCAACTCGAGGCTGAATTCGCACGTGAACTTAAAAATGTGGAGATCGTATAGGAATTGTTGGTACTCGTTTGCGTAACTTCGTCGTGGAATTTGTATGACGTTCCCGGGTTGAAGTGTTAAGGAAGTGGTGCAAGTGGGCAAGAGCGGCGAGGAATTCACCAAAGTAACATGGAGATGCCGTGGAGAAATGCAGTGGCGGACCTGTCGACCTTCCTGTTTGCCGCTGTTTATTTCATTTGGATCGCTGGAAGCGCCTGCGCCACCGGTGAGTTTTCGCGCCCATTTTCATCCCCTTCACCATTTTTTGACTTTCTTTCGCATATATCGCGCACGTTTTCTTTATCCATACAATTTTTCGTTTAAAACGAACATCTTTTTATTAACTCTGCTATATTCTTTAGGTCAATTTGTACGCGATTTTCTATGGTCAAAATAAGTTTCTTAAGTTTAGTTTCTCGTTTCAATTTTTTTTAAGACATTAGAAGTCTTTTTATTTGTTGAAACAAGATTGAAATTGAAAGATAGATATTCGAGGATTGTAGCAAGGTTGAAAAAAATACAAAATACTTTTATTTTCTGTTCTACTCTTTGATGTAAGAATTATTAAATTTATTTTCTCTCAAAGATAATATCTTATGCATAACTTTACATGATTGCATGGAACGAAATGGTATGCTAACTGCTGATTATTACTATGTATTGCTGTGGGGAATTTATAACTTCATTTACTAAGTGTTAGCAATATGAAGCATATTTTTCAGTTTTCGGATTAAACGTATTTGGAGGTGTCACGATGTGAAAATGTACGACGTGATTATTGAAATTTATACTGGTGCAGGATTTTTGGATGATAAATCGTGAACTCTCTCTCGAGGTTGCCGGTAATTGCTGTCGTTATTACGCGTACAAACTGTATTCGCTTTGTCATGAAACTGGCACGAGAACAGGTTACACACTCGCCGTTACAATATTTGTGACAACGATGAGCGTTCAACGTGAGTGCGAGACGACAGAGAATCGAACCAAACGGTTCCTGAAACGGGTCAAGCCTAATTCGCAGCGATTTAAACATCGGGAACATTGCTGAGTAAACAATGATTTCTTGGCATTTGGCCAAATTGATTTTATCCACGTATCTGCGTATACGCGAATGACAAATGAGCGGATATTTGCCCAAAACAGGGGAAATTCGAAGCTTCTTCGCAATGTGTATCTCGATTTAATATTAATCTTTTGAACTGATAGGTGTCGAATACTTAAACCTAGAAAATCGTAATTTAAAGAAATTCCTGAAGTGTGGGCGCGAGCCATTGGTGGATCGCAGGCTACTTTTGGATGGGTCGTGTTAAATATCACAATTAGGGATTAATTTACATATTCGCCAGGATAGTATTACTCATTCAGAATCATTAGATGATTCAGTTAAAGACCATATGAGGATTACTATCGCCGTCTAGTTTCTCTCAACTTACACATCTGGATCAAATCAATTTTGAATTGTTTATCAATCAATTCTCGATAGTAATTACATTTTGCGTAATCTTCGGGTTGATCATAATTATTGTTTCTGCAAGTGGGCTTCATCCCATAAAAGTTTGAGAGAAGCCTTGTTTTAAATAATTAAATCTAGAACAAAAGAGAGTCTTTTAATAAGATATGACTATTTATAATATAATATGAATATCGAGTGTATTTTACATTACAATAAATTCCAATTTAAATTAGGTCTTTGTATTTGCGTGAAATTTCTTATGCCCAAGTAACCTAATACAGTATGCAGTTTCGCTCGATTGTAGAATTAATTGTGCGGTTATATGATTTATTGCGACGGTATCGATGGGTAGCCGTTCTTAGTGGCAGTATAATGCGCTTCATTAAGAATGGTATCAAGGACAGATTGCACGCGTAACGTCGTTAAGTGGATTCTCGTTAATGGGCCATAAGTTGTTTTATACGGTAGAACAACCGCCAAATGCCGCCGCGGATTTATGCTCTGTTCTTATGAGTGCATGCATTAGCTTAAAAGAATAGTCGCGAGCATTACTTTATACACAACGATCAATCCGCGGAAGAAATTGTCGATTTAAATTTTTAGACGACAATTTTTACATATCTAACGCAATCATAAGTTACATAAGTTATGAAATTAATCTTTTCTATTTTATCGTGTTTAATGAAAGTATTTTTTTTTTTTTTACTATTACTGAAATGAAAATATATTATGAAATAATATTATTCCAAGTTAGAACACCGATTATTTTCACGGATTGTACGATAACAAAGTAGCATACTTCCTCTAAAGCGTTTTATCCCGAAGAAACGCGGAGGCAATACTCGTGCTTACACCGTGCCGGAAATTCGTTTATTAAAACAGTTGAGAAATTGGGGCAGATTTTCCTACGATATGGCGGCGACATTATTTATCGCAATACACGTATGAGGCGAGACCATGGCACGTGCTATATGTATTCTTTCGGATCGTCAACCAAGAGGTCAACGGTTTAACTTCGTTCACACAATTGGCCGGATTAACGTCGTAATAAATCTCAATTAGGGTGGCTCCTACGCTCCCGTGTATAGGAGGGACGGATTTTCGCGGATTTTTATTTTCCCTTCTTCACATCGCGTTTCAAAGGAACCGACTAAGGATTTCTATGTGAATCGATACAGGTGCCACGATTCCAATTCATGGATGTATATGCACAGTAATCCTAAATTGGTTTTTGAATAATTTAACAAAAATTTAACCTGATACAAGCTAAATTTTGAAAGAAGATAATCGGAGTGGTGTAAAGATTTGGAGCAGCTTGCATGATGCTCCAGTTGCCTAAATTCGTCCCCTATCTCTTCTTATCGACGGCGTGGTATATCAATGGCTGGTGTTGTTTAAAGAAAATTTAATCAATGATTGACTGTCTTCGTTATACGAAGCTACGCCTGCGTCGGTCAGACATAAAATGAAAAGTCTGGAACGAAGATGGTAACATTCCTTCAGACTCACTTTTAGTTTTTCGACATCTAAATTATTTAATAGCATTCAAAAGACTAATTGCTATATTTGCTACTGCATGAACGGTAATGAAATTTATATACTTTATACATTCTCATAAATATTCGCGGTCTAACAATGAGCAGCCTATGAAAGAATATAGGATCATATGCATCGGTGTTAGCTACATATGTAATCAAGATGGTATACGGATGCACGCTCTTTAATACTAATTATCGATGGTAGAGTAGTACGTACACGCGAGCCGAATGTGTAGTTCACTCAGGTATGCTTCTTCATTACTCACTGGTGGATAATAATAGATTACTTTCTGACTGAATCTAAAAGAATGCAGGAAAAAAAATGCACAAACTATTTAAAGACAGAGGAAAAACGCGTTTTTTTTACTTTTACGTCTTATTCTGGTAACTGGAAGTGAGTACTTTAACTCTTTCAAGACGAATTTTTCGTTTGACAATGAACGTAATAATGTAATGAGCTATAATACACTGTATGGCATGGTTGGTAACTACATACGCACTTAGTGAAGTGAATATGTTAGGCGAGTTAGCACAGTCATTTATTAAACGCTCAAACTGGTGTCATAGTACTCTAAACATTTACCAATTCTTTTATCTATGTTGTTTAAAACATTCAGTGGTATCGTAGGTTAATCATAACGTAGCGGTTTATTATACACCATGTTTTCTTTTATTCCATACATATTTACTTAACAATATAAGGTATGAAATCGTTAAGCTCTCAAAAAGTTAACAATTTATTTATATTATATATTATTAATTAATTTGTTTAGCAGTTTATTTTAGTATATAAAACAAAACAAGCCCGTATATAATTTATTATATCACTCAAGATGTAATTAATAATAATTAGAATACAGCCTGCTTATAACTTATTCAGATATATAGGAATAAAACCATATAGGGCAGAATTTATTTCCAATAGAAATGAAACGACGTGTAAAAAAAGAAGGTTTCAAAACAAAAAAGTTATTATTACATGTATATTCAGGAGATTATCAATCCGAGTAATGATCATCTTTCTTAGTGCTTAATATATCTGAGTGCTAAAACAGCGTCCATTACCATGCCTAATAATTTCTGAAAGAGCAAAGAACTATTCTTGCGACCCTTCATCGTTTTCATTTTAACACCACCTCGACACGATGGAACAACGGGCAATGGCTCCGATTAAAAAGCAGAGAGAACGCATACATACGAGTGTTGTATAGCTTCACAGTCAAATTTTCCGCTGTAGAAACATTGTGTACGCGAAATTGGTATATATTTCGTATACGTTTCGCAAGGAAAACGAGTGTTCTCGTGTTTCCAGGTCGACGGTCGACATGATGCAGTCGAGTAAAGGGTATATGAATGCATTCTGGTGTAAAGGTAAATTGGCGAACGATTCGTAGGGAAAAGAACACACGGCAACCAAGCCGAGGTCTCGCGTTTAAAAACGCGACCGGTAGTGTGTTTAACAATCCTTAAATACGGTGAAAGAGAAAAAGTACGAATTATCAGAATTTATTTTTATCTTTTCCAACCTTTTAAAAGGCTTCGTAATGTCGTTGTTTCGAAGAATGTATGATGATTTTTTCGGCCACTGTATCTCATTTCCTAATAGAACGGTTCTTCGAGAGTTTTTTCAAGGTGGAATTGATTTTGCAGGCTTGAGGACCAATTATGGCGTAAAAGGATAAAAAGTTTTGAGATCTTTTTAATACAACAAAGTTCCATTTCTTTGAACCCATCGATGAAACGCAAAGATATGTAAATCAGCCATAATTTTCTTATATTCTCCTCAAAATTAGTAACAGAATAAAGCAATCGCCATATTAAAATTTCATTACAGCAATTTTAATATCATACTATTTATCAGAAATTCTACAACACGGAGATCAAGCATTAGCTAATACCCGTTTTGCCATAAAATTCGCATAATAACAACGACTTCCTTGTAATTTTCTTGAAATTAGGAAGTTTTTTTAACGGAAGGGAGCACGATTGCTTCGAAAATGAAGCAAGGGTAGTAACAAAAAACTTCATCTGTGTTGCGACAGTAATTACCATTTTCACGCGGCCCTGCCGCGTGCTCCAACTTTGCGAAGATATCAAACGATCTACATACTTCGCTCTGAAAACGTTCGTTTCGCGATCCTACCGCCGCGTTGGTAATGACTTCCTGCTTTCGCAATGCAAACGATCCGCCCGCGATCAACGATATGAAAGCGAAGTTACACGACATCACCCCCAATGTGGAGAGTAACGGTTGGACGATCATTAAATTATTATTATTATGGACGGAGAAAGAGCAAAAGAGACAAAGGACGGGGTGATTACACGTAATATGGCGGAGTATCGGATTCGGTGGATCGACAGGAAGAGAAGATTTCTCGTGTTTCCAGTTCGTTGTGGTCGCCACGATACTGGATGGCCCAGAGCTGTGGGATTAACCATTTGCACTCGGAGAAACATTTCTAATTTGCTGCCTGCTGCGGTCCTTGAATTTTTTAAGCCTCAATTTCATTTTAATTTCAAATTGTTTTGTGTAATGTATTTCGCGTTGAATAAATTGAAAAAATTTTCTGTTTAGTAACAAGAATGCTAAAAAATTTAAGTATTTAAAATAGTAGGAAATTCAAGCATAGAAATTAAACAGTTAAATATTATTTGACGAATTCCATTAGTTTTCCAGGTATATAAATTTTGAAATGTCCTGTGTTATCTATAGGTAAAAGACCATACTTTCGGTAACCTGTGCCGTGTAAAAGGTAAGCGTTCAGTGGTATGGGTAGCATATAATGCCAAGAAAGGTATCTATCACTGGCGTCAGCTTAAACCGTAGTACAATAGAGGACAAGGGCCTTTACCTGGTCCTCGAGCACCAGCTCTTCCCTTCGTGTATTGGCCTCTGTTCCACTCTACCATTTTCTACAGCGTCCTATTCACCTTCACCAGGTATCTGCCCTTTTTTCCTGGCGAGGTATCTGCCAGCGATGGCTACGAACTAATTTTAAAATCATCTAGACTGATCCTGTCTTTGTCGTGTGTACGTTAGTTTAATTATTAATTCTATGACAAGAGAAGATTCTTTGTCAAACACTTTATGAAATATGCCCTCGTTCTGTCATTTTAAAATTTCATGAAATTCAATAATTTACAATTAAAAGATATCGCGAAGAATAAGATCTATCAATTTTCATTCTTCAATTGATCACTCGTACGAATAGACAGAGAGAGGCTACGCTTTATAATAGATAAATTGCCGTTATGTATTTACTTAGGTTATTTGTTACTCGACAATTGCTCCCTTCAGCCTCGTGTCTTTCGTTGTGCTAACTGCTATCCTATCATCGTCGAATAGTTTCGTATTTTGCAAATTATACATTGCACTATTGTTTCTTATCGTAACGTTAATATGTAAGCAATACGGACAATTATAGAATTCGCGTCTCACGTGTTAATGAAATTTGGAGTTTGCTGTGATAAATGTTCAAATACTTTCGTGGATCAGTGATGAACGAAGAGAGGTCACGAGACGCGAAATATCAAAATGCGAGGTAAATAACATTGGGTTGCGAGATACTTCGTCGAAGATCGTAAAAGAGGTTAAAGATCGGAGCCTAGATCGTTTCATAGCGCTTTACCATCCGTACGAGAATCTCTAGACTCGTTGTCCACGTGTAGTGCGTTGCTGTTGCCCCACGGCGACGAAGAATACGTGTATGAATGCCTTTGCTCGTCGGCCGGATGTCCCCCTCTCTTTTCCTTTCCTTTTATTTCTTCACCGCATCATCTTCATTATCGTCATCTTTCTCCGTATAGCGGATAGCGGGCCAATTCGCCCTTCAGCATGTTACAACTTCCTCTTCGCTTCCATGAAACGACCAAGTTTTGCGTTTCCGATTGCTTTTGTACCTTCGTCGACGTAGTGGTCGATGAAAGTACAGCCCGCTATTGGATCTCGCAGGAATGTTTTAACTGCAGTTTTTGTCTTTGGTTTTATTCGTCTCATTCTTTGAATAGAACTATGTAAATCGCTTGAAAATCAAACCTAAACGTAACTTTGTATAAAGTAGCTTTACTTTCAAATTAACGTTACTATACTATCGTCTCTGTTCTGTTCTGTCTTCTTTCTCGGAGAAAGAATTTCGATTCTTGTGAAATTTCTAATTTGATTGCGAACGAATCGTAAAAATGATTGGGTACTATGCAAGCGAGGGAAGCAAGTTATGGAACTAATAATAAGCTTTTGTAACGATGCCGAGTTGCGAGTAAAGATCTCACCTCGTTCCCATTGGAATGTTTCGTACGAACGCGAAGATATGAGAAAAGTTGCTGAACAGAACGACAAACGTTTGTGTTTCAAAGAACGGAACGATCTACATGTCCTAGAATCGTTTTTGGGTCGTGTATTTGATCTCGAAATGAACCTGTATCCTTGCATACATCATTTCGCCCCGTTGCGGCACATGAATGCACATGACACATTATTTAACATTGAAACAATCAATCTATAACGTACAAAAATACTATATATAAATAATCATAATTAAAGCATTATGATGACATAACATTTTTTAAATTAATCAATTTCTGACTATTAATCATTTTGTTAACCAAAATTTCTTTTTTTAACGGAATTCTAAATCGGTTCACTCATCACTGATTCATCGAGTGAAAACTTACGTACTACCTGCCTGTCCGTTTATCGTTGATCAAATGAAAATGTGTTGCATCTGCTTCAAAACGCTGGAAGCAGGAACGTTTGTGTTATTATTATCATGGTTTCGTTTATAATGTATACACGACTGTTTGTTCAGATGGCAACAATCGATTGAAGCGGCGGAAAGATAGTATATCACGGAGCGCTGAATTTTACTTTGCCGCTATAGCTACTAATTTCTAACTTTTCGTATCAGTTTATGCCTGTTTAACCTTTCATTTTGAGGTGAACTTTATTACTGGTTTCGAGTTGCCTATTTTAAATTCCTTATACGTTTATCCTGTCGGTTTATTCGGGAAAATAAAATCATTTTTTGAATTCGTTGAATGTGTTAACACTTCTACGAATGTCTAAAATTCGTTGAATTCAGTTGAGTAATTTTACAAAATGTCAAAATGTTGTCCTCACTTTCACTTATTAGACTTAAATTCAATACTTCTAACACGATCTACAAATTTATACCAGATCTAAGAAACGTATTTACAATAGGTGAAATGATACTCATAAATGGGTAATGTCAATTAATTAACGAAATGACCTAGCAAGCATCTACCAACCTTCGTTCATAGAATGCGTACACGATTTTCGCGTTTTCCCATCGCTCGGCTTTCTTTAGAACGTGTCTCTGATGTTGTGAAAATGTAACAAGAAATGACCGTTTCTTTCGTGGCGTTCGAGTCATCGTTTGCCATAATTCCCATTATTATTCTCGCTAGGGTCGTCTAAGCGCGTAAAGAACCGAGCCAAGGCGGTTCTGTCGTCTCATGGTAGCCGGTGCAGAGGCCACTGACCGCCCCCGGCAAGGCTTTCTCATCTTCCACTTCTTCTTTTCGGTTTTGTTCTCCGTGGAACACGAAGAGAGAGAGGGGTACGCACGTGTGCTGCGTTCCTTCGAACGCATCGACGCACGTAAGTGGCCTCGGTGCAGGTCGATTGAGACGAGCTCTCCTCTTTATGGAAGAATAGGCAACTACCTGAAATGACGGATTCTACGGACAGTGGATTCTATTCACCGGGAACAGTAAAGTCAGAATCAGCTTTTTCGTTTTTAGTATACTCCTTACAGCGTCCAACGTCGGTTTATTCTTTGGTTAGTTCATAGAGTAGCGTCATGGTCGAGGTGTAAACCTGGGCAAAATGGCTTTTACGCTTTCAATTTCGCGGAATGAATCGATCTAAATAATGTCTCGAAACTTTGCCGTATCTCTATGCTCTGAATCACATTCGGTATTTTATTCGATTTCATTTATGCTCGATGATTTGGAAAATTGTTTATAGATTGGTTATAGTTCTGTACTTTTGTATAAACTACTTGAATTACTCTGGGCAAAAGAGATTCAAGCTACTTGAATTAATTTGAACAAAATAAAACGGCCAAGATGATAAAAAGATAATAGATGATAAAAAGATTAGATAATAAAAAGGACGCAACGTATGCGTCAGTAGCGAGGAATGAACTAGAGAATAAAGAAATAAATCTAACATTTCATATTCTAACGTTTCCATTTTCCTTTAGATCGCTTTGGGTGACCGTAAAAACTTGGTAACGACCAGGGAGATAAAAATTACACTTCAGGCCAGTTGCGTCATAGCAGGTCTATCTTCTCGCGAAAAGAATCACTTTACATAACGTTAAAACCGGCGTGGAACATGGCCGAGGTTTAGCTGATCTTGCATTTGCCACGTTGTTCTATCTCTTTGACTTGGAAATGAACAGGGAAGCGGAGGATGAAAATGTTTCGACGAAAATCCAAGGATTACGCGTGCATCGTTTAATTCCTCGGCTATAATTCCTCCACGTGAACCGGTCAGTGAATCGTGACCGATTCGCTTTTCGAAACTTTCGTTTCGCTTCTGGACGAAAGCCCCTTGCTACTCGTGAAATTTTTACACTGATGGAAGAAACAAATTCGGTGTCATGATATAATCCATAGATCACGGATCTGTATGTAAATTTAAAGCTTTGTGAGCACAATAAAATAGAAATTAAATTTTGTTTAATTACGTAGCACAAAGCTTAAGACAATATTTTCAATGCAATTTTCTGGCCATTTTCTGAAGTTTTACTTGGAGCTAGAAAGAATAGTCAACTTCGAATTTTATTCGTTCGATCGTTCTATCAAAAATTCTTTACGTTTACTTACGTCAACTTGTAGCAAAATCTATTTAAGATCTTGAAATAGTATAAAGCAGTAGATTTTCGAGCAATGACTAAACCAGACTCGAACGATTCCTTGGGTGTGCTCCACGGACAGTGACTCGATTCAAAGGAATCCTTTCAAGACCCTCGATAGTCTGAGTCGACCATTGCCCGTTGAGCCTTTGCAATACGAAGAAATCAAGCTTTCAACAGATACGAAGAATCTAATGACGTATCCACGCAGATTTTTCAATTAACTGTAAGAACGGAAATAGAATATCCTGGTCGATTCGACCAGCATGAAACATTCGTGAAATTACAAATATTATTTTGTGAAATGTAATGGTAATATAAATTTATTAATAATGAATTCCAAAATAAATTTTAAAAACTATTTATATGTACATGCCTTATACGTATATGTTGTGTCATTATTATATTTCTCTATTTCTCAATTTATGGTTGTTTCATACTGAAACCAATAATATGTTACAATATCAATTCGAGGACAACAGCTTTTTCCTTAGCATTTAATCCCCTTAATACGCAAATTAAAAAATAAGACACAAAATAAAAGAAAGCGAGGGTTTCGCAGAAACATTTTCTCTCCTTTTCCATCAAATTACCTCTTGGTGCCTCGCCAATTGTATTCTTCCATCCAGTTTCATTCGCTGCATACCGATGTAAGGATGCAATAATCGTATCGAAAACCTCTCTCTTTCTCTTCCAATGGAAATTTATCGTCCACGTGTTGTTCGTTATGAAACCAGCCTACCAAATGGAAAAAAGTGAACGTTTTCAAAGCGTGCTTGTGCTCTCTTCGACTAGGAAGAAGGTTCCGTTAGGACTAGGAGACCCCCCCTCTCTTCCTCTCTGTCGGGGACGTGAAAATACTGAAACGCGTGACCTGTCATTTTTCTCTAGTATCTGATACTCACACGCATTGTATTTACTCGTCAGCGAACAGCTTTATTGTTTTAAGATCTTTCGAAGCGAACGACCTACGTGTCACGCCTCGTTTCCAGCTTTTTCTACCTTTTCCTCCGCTTGTTCTTCTTCCTTTCGTTGTGGGTCGCTGCTAAACAGCCGCTATTCGCGAGATTCGCGAAGTTATATCGAAAGATTTCTGTTCCTCTCACTGGGTGTTCAAAGAGCGAAATAGAGATGCAAAACGAAGAAAAGGGGAGAATAGAGGAAAACGACTGTGCGGAAGAGCGAGGGCGATCTCTTTCAGCCTGGCTCTATAAGCTTCTTTCAACCGGGCGAAGCCCAGGCTATCAAGACGGTCTTAAACAGCTCTGAAATTCATGACTCGAGAGTGGCGAGCACCGAACTCTGCTTGCTGATCTTCCATGTTTTCGCATACTGGCAATGGAATGATTTATTTCAAAAACTGCTTAACAGCAACTGGATATTTACTTGTTTGATTTTATCTGTTGATCCGTTTGCTGCTTCATTCGGATTTCCGTTACTATTGTAAATTACGTGTTTACGCATTTATGGAAAATTTAAGCGTGCAAAAATGTTTCACGTCTTTTTGTCAAAATGAAATTTTACTTAATATAACAGAGTTACGCAAGTAATTTCCTTCAAATTAGTTCGAAAAGAAAGAAATGATGTCGCAACATTTAGTTAATATCCTGAAGTATACGAACAAACTCGTGGAGTCATCGTAGTCGAAGTAATCTGATTCTGTACGTGGCTCTTTTTTAAAGGACCAAGTACCATTCGCGCGAAGTACTTTGGTCTTTTTATTTCTAACGAATTACGGTGCATGCTTTTCTGAAGACGGAAGTACACTTAACTAACGCTCATATGTACGCGCATTTGTGAGAATTAGCGTAGATTTGCTGTTACGCGTAAGAAGATCAGTTGTATTTACAGATTATTCACACAGCCGTTTCGTTTTAGTATTTTGCGTTACTTACTGTACAGATTTTTATATTTAGATTATTTTTGTGTGAAAAATTAAGAAATTTAAAACTATCAATTAATACGTAGACATGTTTATACATAATGTACGTTTGAACATAGAGATACTAAAAATATTCTACCAATCTTTTATTAGAATATATTTCTGTAATCCTCATCTACTAGATTATAATACCTAAGCAATTAAGCACATTAATAAATTAACTGAAACTTCAATATCGAATTCAATATAGTAAATAATGCTCACTGGAAAAGATATTCAAGTGTGAGTTTCCTGGTCTTCGAGATTCATCAGAAAAATATTTAGTTGAAATCAACAACCTCATATCTATGATTTTTTGTCTTCAAAGTATTATATCTCTTTAAAAAAAAATAGAGATACCACATAGCATTCCTCGTATGTTGTAAATAACGTCCGTTGTAGAAAAATTATTATCAAAGATGGGAATGAACTAATACAGACATCATTCGGTTTCCTGGTATTTCATAGATAACATTTATCACAGAAAAATTATCAAAGGTAGAAATTAACATCGAAACATCACCCAAATTCCTTTGTTATAATAAGCAGTATTAAAATCAGAAATTATCATTAAATAAAAAGTTATCAAAGTTAAAATTTAATAGAAGCAATTATATATTTTATCCAAGTTAGTCTGTTTGGCCATTGTTTTCACGACTTGCAATATTCCAACAGAATCCTCATATTTCCATTAAATGATGCTTCTTTATACATAATTACAAGACTTAAAGCCTTTTTGTGCCTTCGTGTTCCGCCGTTGTTACCAGAAGCAGTATAATGCGTGAAAAGTGAAAATAGCCGGTGAATGGAGTAGTAAGTACTACGTTGCCAGTGCGTACCTATACGCTCAAGGTCTCTATCACTAACGGAAATGCTCGGTTACTTGAGCACGACTACGAAAGGACATTAAAAGTGTTACAGTTTCACCGGCTTATTACATATGTAACGTCAGACAGTGAACCTCACTTTCAAAGACGATGATTAAACAGCTTCTTCCCAGCTCCATTACGTATATAATAAATGTACAGAGTTAGATTAAAAATAAATCATAAATTTATAAACTTTATTTCATATGTGTTGCTACACAGATTTTAATAAGATGTCTTCATTAATCCCTTCAGTGAGGAATTTATTAAGATTTATTGTGAACTTAGAAAAATGCATTTATTGGATTATTTAGATGTATAACAATAACTTCAATTTCAGCGTATAATAATCTCTGCGTTCTCCGTTCAAAATACCTTATTCGTATGTAACATCAATAGGAACGAAGTGAAATAAAATGAAATGAAACGGGCACTGTTTTCGTAAACTTGGCCACGCGAGTACAATTGATTGTGCAATCGTAGTCCGCAGTTTGTGCACTGTTATTACCGCACAGAGCATACCGTAGTATAGCTACTTTTACCACGATACCGCGTTTCCGGTACCCCCTTCAACTTTGCAATATACCTGCCGTGAACTGAGTGATAAAGTGTGTACCAACGTGGCAAGCTTTTCGCTTTTCTTTTTTAAGAAACTTTTGCGTTGCGCGATTTCTTGCTCGTTGCTTACCTTTCTTATACCTCGCGATGCGAGCTGAATACAAAGAAGGTAAAATAGGAAATTTGACCAACAACTCTCAATTGAGGTATTTTTTGATCGAGAGTCTTCGACATTAGCGTCTTCAAGCATTTTTGGATTAGATGTTTAATTCACTGAATACAGACTATTGTTGAACATTGTTATATTCACATCGAACGATTGTGGGAAATTTCATGTTCTTTTCGTCTTTTCTCGTTTTCCCCTCGTCATTTTCCAACGGTTATCGGAGAAAGTTTCTCTCTTCGACCATCAATGTGGCAAATCATGCAGCTGCAACTCGCAGATAACATCGTAACAATTGTGTAACACTTTGTTACACGGATACGAGATTCCGTTAAGAAATTCAACTATAAATTACTTTTGCGAACGCCTTCGACAAATTACCCGTGGAGTCGTTCAGTTTAAGTGTAACTGCGACAATTTACGAGCCGTGCAGCTTCTACGAGCTAAGGCTTAGGAAACCTTCCAGTGCTTGAGTTTTTTTACTTCATTCTGTAACTGACGATAATGCTTTGTCTACCAGGTATCTTATCAGAATTGGTAAAAATATTTGATACAATCAATTTGCAGTGGAACATCTTTGTAAGAAGCCAATTCTTTTTAGAATGTTGAAAATATGTAAAATTGATAATAAAACGACGAAACTTATTTAACATTTTAATGACTTTTTAAAACCTTACAAAAGTCACTAAATTTTTAAGTGGAAAATTTTACTAAATTCTAATTTCTTATGCGTATTCTAGTTGACGTCAAAATAAATATATATGCATTTAAAATCAAAGTTTAAATAAATCCATCGACAGCTAATTAAATTCAACAACAGGATTCAAAAATTCCAGAAAAATCGTTGGCAGTTAAATAGTTAAGGAAGGTCTTCCCGGAACCCTTAATGAACACCTTTCGGTTTCTTAGTCACATATCGGCTCGGATAGGTATTTCCTGTACCGTCGGACCAAGGGATTACAGTCTCGTGAAAGGGTTCCGCGAACGAACGAACTCTCGTGGTATGATCGTCTCTGGCGTTCTTGACCGAGCAATTTGTAGAATACGCGCTCGTGTGTATAACGCGGTCCCATCGGCGAGCCCGAGAAACGAACGACGCGGCTAGAGAAACCTGATGAGGGGAAAAGAGAAGGTCGAGACGAAGCAGCGAGCCAAGTTCGCGAAGGTAAAACGTGGAAAGAGAGGTCGAAGAAGCCGGGAAAGAAGAAGAATAAAAGGGGACCCAGCCAGGACGGTTGTGGATCGAGGAGAAGGGATAGGAAAGACTGGTTGAGAAACTGCTATCACAACGACCGCGACGCTCTGGACTCTCTGTACACGAACACATAACCTAACTTAACCCAGCGTCTTGTCACTCGGGAATCTTCCTTATGTGACCTTACTACCTTCGTGTAAATAATTCTTTTTCAGCAAAGTATCCTAAGGGGATGATCGGACGTATCTACGTTTTGTTTTAGAAATGTTTGAAAATGTAGGGAATGTATTTAACGGTATCGTAGCGTCCGAGTTTCTTTAACGATCATATAGTATCTATTTTCTTGCGAGTATAACGATACATTCGCTGACTTAAGAAAGTACAGAATTTATAACGTATGATTTATATTATAGAGATTATATTACAATCTCTGTATTCCGTTCTGAACACTTTTGTTCCGAGCATTCTGAGGACCAATCCTGTACTCCTTTTCTGCCAAAATCAAAGTGATCTTTCAGAGTCTCTCGTTGAAAGTATCAGCTACGTTAATCGTTTTTGCCTAAACGCGTATGTAAGTGAGCTCATCGGCTATGTCGATAACTTACAATTAGATTGAACGCGTATATGGGTTCATCGTCCGCGGATAGTTAAAACATAGTCAGTTGTTTAATTTGATAGCCAGCAGAACGTCATAGCTGGTGAATGTACGAAGGTTCTTTGTGGAAAGTACGGCTCAGTTTAGCCGAACTTAATTTAACGAGTCGACCACGCGGAAACTCGTCCAGTGTCCTGGTGCTTGTAAGGACACTCAAGACGAGCCGCGAAGCATGCAGCGAGCGGTGTGCCAAATTGGACTCGGTTACCCTCTTCCTACCGTACGAACCTGCCAGTTCTTCTTCCATTAACCGTACGAAATGAAATTAATCTAATGAATAAGGGAACCTGCCTTTCTGATCGTGTTTCGCGGTGCATAAACGACAAAGAGAACGTGGAAAAATTGAAAAAGAAACGTAATTTTCTAACAGTACTGCGGATTGACAGTATTATACAATTCATATTAGGTCATTTGTCCATTCTGTGTGTATATGTATCGGGCAGAACGATGAGGCTGTATTATTGTACATAACTCAGTCGAATAGAGGTAAAAATAATAAACTGGAAAATAGAAAAAAATCGGAAGACTTTCTACTTTTCAATTTCATTCGACACATTTGCCTTTCACGTCCGCTTTGTCACCGTGACGTTGTAAAACAGGATCTGCTCAAGGCTACGAAATGGGATGGCTCGATTCAAAGGGTAATCTTCCGCCACTTACGTCTTCGTGCGTCCTTCGAATGTCGGTAGGAATTCACGCAGCATAGCACGAACGTGAATAATAATTGGCTGAAGTAAATGCAGTATTGTATGTTGGGATAAGGGTACTGGTAGTTTAAACGTCACCCGTAGCGCGAAGCAAATGTTGTATAATAATGTAGTGAACTGTAACGTGGGTAAAACAATTTTTATTATTATATATAGCAGTATTTTGTAATTAGCTTTATCTACATGCAAACGCTGCAATCCTTAAAGCGAATGATTGATATTTTATCCCATCGAGTTTCACTTTAAAAACTATGTTCGTGTATTTCCACTTCAGGAACGAGCAGTTTTTTCTAATCGATCTGAGATCAATTTTATAAAGACATGACGTAGATGTCGATTGTTGTTACACTTGATCGCTTTCTAGTTTTTATTTCACTTTTACTCGAGCCAGTTGCAACTTACGCAAGTTGGTAAAACGGCCAGTTAAGACTGCGAGAGCGATGAACTAATTCCAATTCAACAAAGTGCAATAACCGTTATATAGATACACGAGCTAATCGTATCGATCGACCTTATGTAACGCGGAACTTTGATTTCAGTGTCTAAGCTCGGTACAATCGGCCCTATCAAGCGTTTAAACCTTGTTTATCGTTGAAAAGAAATTCCATCGATTGTCGTTAGAGCTCCGAAAGTGTTCGACCATTTCAATTGTATAATATTGAAAGATTCGTCAAAAGATTACTTGAGAATTCATTCCATTTTCATTTATTATTAAGCATACTTGTATCGTAACGTAATAGAAACGAATTGAATTTATAACTGAATTCAGTTTGAAGAAATTCCAATTTTACTTTTAACTTATGAATTTCAGAACTGGATGTAAATTGAAGATTATAGCACTACATTATAAACAGCTATTTCCTATTTCATTGCAAAACTTGTATCTTGTTGCAACACGATTATTCCCACATAAATAATGAGAAGAAACTCTTCTTCCTTTATTACATCTAACAATCATCATGGGAACAAAAGAAAATAATCAATTTTATAATCAAACTTGACATTCTTCTCCTATTGTATGGTTATTATAGAGATTTAACAGATTTCTGTTATGTATTATAAATTTATGTGATAGATTAGATTCTTAAATACTGAAGAGAGTAGACTTTTCTTCAATAAAATCATTTTCAATTCTATTATTCTCATTCACTACTGAGACGAGCAACTCAATTATCGGTTTTATCTGCAGGCACAGGAAAGATAATCGGCTGAACCTCGAATCTTCTTTAGAAGAGAAAAAAACAGGCCTGAAATGTGATTAAACGATCGTTCGATCGAAAGTAAAAAAGAGGAGAAAGACTGCCGTGACTTGGTAGTGCAAAAATGATAGCGTGCACCGCGTTTCCTCCCGTCTCCTGAAGGATTTCCCTTCAAAGGGCTTCTTTCTCTCTAGGTCGAGCACGCGATGCTTACAAATTTACGTTCCATTTACATATCGCGAACCGCCAGCTGCCTCGTTCCAGCCGATTGTTCAATGAACTTTAAACACTCTGTTTCACTCTGCATCTTTCCGCCCGTTCTTCACACGTTCGCATGTGTATAATGAAATTTGCACTATTAACCCCGTTGGGATTACAATTCCAATCTACTGTTCTTATGAGAAGACAGTTTTCTACTCTGCTTTACTTGTTATCTTTGCTTTCTTCAACATATGAATTTACGAATTTCATAATTTTAGAAATATTCTTTGTAAATTTCGCTTTCGTAGTTACAAAAAATCAATCAATGAAATGGGATTATTGTTCCTGAAAGAACATTCGATTACCGCTGAAAAGATTCGATATTAAGAAACAATTCCGATAATATTCTTTAAAGAAGACAAGTAGCTCTATCAATAATTTTATTGAAGAATACTCTAAGAATATCCTAATTAAGGATAAGGTCACATTATATTTCGAATCCATACAAATACGCATTAATATGTAATGGTAACAGAATCATATCTTTCTTCTCCTACTTATCCCCATTGTTGACCTCATTCTGCAAAGTACTTACCTACATTTACTTTGTTCTAAACAGAGACGTAGTATCATTTGTTATAATTTTCCAATAAATGCGACGAGTCTGTGTTATTTAAAAAACGAGTTAATAAGAGCCATTTTACAAAACCTTTTTCTGGATTTCTTTCTAGGTAAAGGAAACTTGGATTCTAGAAAATGTAGACGAAAAAAGGGCGAAGATTCAGTCGTGGGAATGCGCAAGTTGTGAGAATGTGCACTGAATTGTCGGTGATTTTCTTCTGTGCTAATTCAAGGTTTTGCTCTGGTGAACGAGTTACTCTTCGACTCCTGAACAACGACCGTGTGTACATTGTGCCCTATGCACATTGTGCACTCCACGTGAAAACCTGTCATTTCTGCACTTTATGTCTTGACATTAAAATTGTACTGCGTGAAATGATTAGGAAATTGATATACATATACATATCTGATATACATATTTTTTCTATGCATCAAGGAATTATTGAAATGAATGAATCAAAGTCATAAATGAGCAATAAAAAATAATAATAATAGTAATAAATTCTATAGTATAAAGGAAACCTAATAAAATAGATAGAAATGTTTTTGCTATATGGAATAAAATTTTATTTATATACAGCAGGAAGACCAGCAATTTATGTAACTGGAGTTCACATAATAGGAGATAGATCACTGATTCTCTACGCAATAACAAATTTTTCGTGGATCTGATAAGAGTTCATGTCCAGATAAGTGAATTCAATCAGCATGAGTTAATTTAATCGGTTAGTAAGTAAAATTTCCATCAAATAACCGAAGCTTCATCATTCGTTTCAATTGTCTGTAATTTATGGAAACCTCCGAATAAGATTATAAATATAGAATCAAAATAAATCACTCAAAGTTACATTCAGAACAACCTACTTATTATAACATATCATAGTTATTATTTCCAGTCACTCATTCTCATTCAAGAATCTTTCAAAAATAGAGAAATTCTATTTCCTGAGAATGATATGATGTAACTGGTAGCGTAGCCCGCTGATTTTTCTTTGACGCTTACATCAGAAGGCCGCGTCTATCGGCGAGAAACTGGTTTGACGCTATGACAAGCAGCGCCGGCTCGGATTGGCATTGGACCTCCGGTGTAATGTACTTGAACGCGATTGCATTGAAGAGTACAGAGTCGGACTGTACTCTGTCTCGCGGTAGCCGTTTAGACACGTTACCAGGAGAGAAGAAGAGATATTTGGCTATCTGCCAGTGCAGCCGACCGAAATGAACGAGGTTCACGGTCGAGACTGGAATTCAGAAGCCACCGCCTGCGCTCCAAAGCCGAATGAAATTGTAACCGCGGAAACTGCCACGTATCCTCCTTTAGAATAGGTACACGTTGGATGACGCTGTGCTGTTCAGTGGGTGTCGCGACCGGAACGTAAATAAAATAGCATGTTAGTGACATTAACCCCGATGCAGACGAGCGATGCGTCGCGCCGCTCCGATATTTCACCCGGTGATGTTTTGCGATTTAGCAAATTTAGATTTTTAATGACGCAACCCATACGAGAAGTACAATCATTCCATATAATAATGAAATTGTATGCTCGCGTGTGCTCGATATTTCGTTTATTTGATAGCGGTAAATTTGCGTTAGATTTGTTGAACAGGGAATGGGTGAACTGGTCTTTAATTATTTGTTTAAAAAATATATAATGTTAAAATATTAATTTAGTAAATTCGATAATACTGATATTAATTAATTAAATCATATTGACCCGTCGTATGTTCAACCTTTTTTTAACTATCAATTGTACATGACCAATGAAAGATTGCGACTTATTCCCCCTTTATTTACTTAATTTAATTTCTCTTTATTTATTCAGTTAATTTGTCGCCTAAGTGTAATCTTGGTGTTCCCTTCGTGGCTGTTGAACTCGACCAATTTCTTGGAATACGTTCACTGAAAATCGATCCACTATACTACCTTTCTTATCGATGTACTATGCCTACTGATATGCAGTAGGTTCTCTGCTTTTGACGTGTTACGTGAATGTATTTAATTCGAAAGTTCCGGGTCGATTTTAATAGCTGTTTTAGCTAGAAACCGTGAGTTCAGGGTAGGAGCAAATGGCGAAAGTTTTGGGGCTGCTTTTATAGGAGTTATGCAGTCTATTGCTATCAAATGCAGACCGAAAGAATTGAGAATGAATTTCAAAAAAATAGAATCCTCTCACAAAACAATCAACCATCAAAACTTTCTTCAAATCATAATTAAGGATCCTTAAAGCTACCATTCACTCTTTTACGATACGCAAATCCAAGAACCAAGCTTTCTACCCTTAATAAACCCAAACCTCGCCATAATAAGCTATGTATACCAACAATTAACACATTCAAGCCATTATATAAGTATAGATATAATACGATAAAGGTCACAGTATGTCCACCAGGGATCGAGCTCCACGTTATGCTCGTAATAGCGAACCAACGAGGATTTCGAGTCGACACAAGCTTCTCCAGGTTAAACAGAAGAAATTCAGCAATTTCTGTGTGCTGGTATTGGCAGTCTAGCATAGTGGCTGGCTGAGTCAGCGGCGTTAGACAAAGGGCGAAGGGAGGGAACTTTCTCTTTTTTTTCAGGGGTTCGCCTTGAAATAACCACCCGTCGTCGGCTTTAGCCGACGATGAAGTGCACTTGTAAGCGAAGTGCGGCCAGGAAGCCAAGCGCATATGGTCCTAGGAGAAACACAAGCTCGAATTCGACGACGATGCCACGTGTTCGAGGGTCGATGCACCATTGGTTTCGTTCTTTCGTACGTTCCTGTTCCGATGTCCCCACGATTCCCTCTGGGGATCTCCTTTCGTCGACGGTAGACGAGAAAAAGCTAGCATTGGGTTAGGTTAAGCACGTCCTGCGTTCTCTATTGAGCGTAAACAATACGGTGAGAGCGGCGGTGATTTAAATAACCCTGGCATAACGAACCTTGAACATGCTTGTTTCGGTGGGAAACGTTGAGTGTTGCGAAAGGTGCACTGGTTTCATGGTGTGGTACCACGCATTTTGAAAACGTTTAATAATAATCTTCATGGGGCATATGGTTGGACATGTTATGTTGAATATATTAGATCTTTTCAAAGGTTTTTGCATATTTCTGCGTAAATGAGTGTTAAAAATGCCCTCACTGAATATTAAGCGTTATTATTGTAATATAACGGATAATTGAATGTTTAAATAACTTTATATTTTTATTCATAATACATATAAGTTTGTACAAAATCCAAAAGTATTAGAACAATCGTTTGATCTGTAAACTTCAGTTCATTGGAATGATTCTACGTTACTATTATGAAGTATACGATCAAATCTATAAATCACTTTAACTCGAATGACTCCAGTTCTTTGCTTCAGTTGTTTCTCGAAAGGATAAAGTACCACTTGCATCGAGTACATTGCTCTTTTTACTTCTAATGAATCATAAACAGGGTAGAGACTATTATTGTCGAAACCAAAGCGTACTTACCTCATGTTCACACCTGTGTGCACTTATGAGGACCAGTATGGCATTATTATTGGGTGAAGATGGATGGAAGAAAACATATGAAGTTCTTAAAATACATCCTTGTGTTTCACGCTTTATTCGCTTGTCATTGTTATCAAAATTTTCTCTTAACACGATACTTTTTCATAAAATATCCGAAATTGAAATAATCTTAAACGCAAAAGTGCAGTAAATTGCTATCTCTTATTTTAACAAATAATCTCTATTTAAAATTTTTTTTCGATCTGTTGTAATATTTCCGGAAAAGGATGCCAAATTGTTCTAAATCTATTCGATTTACTCGCAGCTTTACAAGTATATGAATAAAAATAGTTCAAATTGTGGATGAAAATAATTTAAGTTATCGTTTCATAAAAAAACGTGGCGCACGAACTCTCCATTTCGAATCGTCGTTTTCCTTAACTTATTTATCCTAATACTGTCGATTTCTCTGTTCTTATCAAAATGGGACAAAATTGCAAATTCTAAATTGAATTTAATTTTGATGACTAACGACTGAATGGGTGTTTTTACGATAAGCCAGTAAGAAGGTTTTCGATCGCGCGCGGATGATACGATATCGATTCGATGTCAGGGGAACAAAAAAGGAATGCACGAGAGTTGGACGATTACTTTCGACCGAAATGCACAGACAAGTCGCCCTGCTTTGCCAATTTTTCGACGCGATTTTTCGCCAGTGCCGCATTCTGTCGCCCGTCTGCCTATCCTCGTTCCGATTTATCGAATCGTTCCAAAGAGCGTGCGTTTACCCAGAAAGATGTTGTGAACGCGACCTTACATCCCCATCCGTAAATATTAGGACATCTATGAGATAAATTAAAATAACTGAAGAAAATAAATCTAGTCACCGCAAAGAATCAACAGCAAATTATTGACCCTTTTAAGAATTATTACTTTGTTTGAAATTGTAGATTGTAATTAAATTTTGCATGAACACAGGGTTCCGATCGATTAATCTCTTCGCTGACAATCTAGATCAATTGTCATGTTTTGTACAAGACTAGAATATGTTCTTATTTTTGGGTGGAAATTTATGTTGCTCTGTTGCGTGGAAAATTTGCTTTACGGGACAAACCTGGAACTATTTCGAATTGGAAGTTGTTGAAACTCCTTTGTTCTGCCAAATACGTCGACAGACTTTATAGTCGAGATATATCCTGTTGCGAATATTAAAAACTGTGAACATCGAAAAACTTATGATATACATGCGCCGCAAACTATTGTCAGTTGGCTTTATGGATGTTTTTGAAACTTTATGACTATTTATCGCAAGTGTGTATATCACAGGTGGATAAATTGCGATGTTTTAGTATAGGAAATTTTTGGGTAAAATTATTCTTAGCCCTTTTAAAAAGATTTTTAAAATTCTAAGAACAAAATTCAGTATGAATTTTTTATTACACCATATGTAATACATTTTTCCAAGCTATTCATATTTTGTCTATTTTTCAAAAGAAATATATGTTCAAAGTATTCGAACCACCTACCTAGATGAAAGAAAGTGTTCCACAAATTTTAATCTCACTTTTATCGATCACTAATTTTCTACTTCAAAAAGAACCACTCCAGAAGGAAAGAGGGAAAGAAAGCCGGGATCAATGATAGAAAGTTAAAAACCTTCCTCGACTGGGTTCGTAAACTGAAGCATGGATTCGCTCCAGAAAAAGAAAAATTATGGCGCGCACAGTTTGTCCGATTTGAATGACAGCACGGATTTCACTTTGATTCGGGCTGGTTCACGCGAGATATCCTGACCGATAAGCGACGAAGGCCTCCGCAAAATGTTGCGCATTGCGTCTTACAACACGCAGTGCCAGCTATAGCTTCCGCCCGCTGGGGTGCATGCCACTCTCTCCCTCTCTCTGCAGTTTGCAGGTGGTCAACCTCGTGCTTGCCTTCTTTGTGCAGTGCTGAACTTCCATCTTCGTCTCGATCGAAGCTGATCCGACAAGGAGAAACCACGCTGTTGGAATTTCTCTTCATTCTTTCCCTTTTTCTTCTTTTAGGAGGCGTGTGTAGGGATGTTTGTATAGATACTTGTTGGTTTATAATGGAAAATGTGGTGAACAGATTAATTGACGATAGAATTAAAGCATTTAAATGAATATACGAAAGTTGGATTTTTATGTATTTGTCATTGTTACGTATATTTCGTATATTTTTGCACATTACAATTTTTCATACATCCAAAAAAATCCGCAGTGTAGTCGTGAATATTTGTGTTATGCAACACTTGACATTTCATTAACATCGTAACGAGATACGAATGTTATGATAAAATCTGAAATCAATTTGAAAATATACCTAGAAGTTATAAAATGTCTCTAATCGAAATCCTTCAATTTCGAAGTCTGTAATAAAAACGTTTATATGTTTAACTCCTGTTTAGATATCTAACACGGCAGTGATACAGGGAAAGTGATCCACCCGAGGTCGAGTTCACTTTCAGTGAAAACTTCAACCCTTGTGGAGAGCGCGCATATTTTTAGGGAGCAAGGAGAGCGTCTCTCGAACAGATCCGGTATATCCTCAACTTAGTAGTATGCTGTTAGTAAAAGCAGATTATCCACGGGCTGCAGTCTTGCCCTTGTGCGTAAACGCATACCCTCTCTCTTACCGTATTTCGTGTGACAGCTGCGGTGCTTAAAATAGGGGTTCAGTAGTTCAGCAACGTGTACCGTTGCTTTTGTACAGCCACGATAACACGAGCATGTGCTGGATAAATCGTGCAGCGATTGTCGTACTGAATAAACCTGATTTTTCCTTTCATAGAGCTCGTTGTACGCTGCTTCGCCGACAATGATGGACGAATCACCGGAAAATCTATTTTATTTGCATGCTTCGTTGATTACTGTTCTTCTGCTGTTGTTTGGCAAAAAATAACGAGAACTTATGCTGCGTTGAACTAATTGGAATTTTATATCAATAATAAAGTTTAGTTTGTTTTTGTAGAAAAAATTATGAGAGATATTGTATTATAATAATGATCTGTATTTTGTATTTTGTTAAAGATTTAGGCATTAGAATGTTAAATCAAAAGGTATGGGTATTCTAATTCAAAATATTTGAATAATATACCGCACTGCATATGTTTGAATAGTATAATTTTGGATAATAAATTATTAAATTATTTGAATACAGTGTTAAATTGATTATACGCGAAATTTGGACCAAATTGATGAAACAAAAGTCATGCACCTCTTTGTGGGGTGAGTAATTGATACGATCAATATAAGGAGTCATTAGTGACTGAGAATATTCTTTGGTACATGAATAGTCTTTGGAACTATTCCATTGAAATAAAAAGAGAATTAAAAATTCAACAGTTCGGAGTAATATATATTTATAATGTATACGTTCGAATCACGTTATTTAAAACTTCTTTAAATTTTACAATATACTGCTGTGAATTATTAAAGTTACTTGACATCATAGATATCGTGTATAAATTTTAATTTTTCGAATTCAGAACAAGATTAATTTCGTATTGATTTTCATTCGCATTTTAGTATTAAAAAAATAGCAATTAGTTTTATTCTACTTATTGATCGAATTCTGGTTGGTTACCGGTCAGCAAAACACGTTGCTATATAATTAACTATTCGCATACGCTTTGTAGACAAAAGGGTGAATTTTGATAGAAACTCCAACTTTATATTTTGGACCCAGTCAAATATTTTTATGCGCCTTTATATACCTTTTTGGTACGTTTTTAATAGTATTTTATCTAAAAAGAATAGGACAATTTTTAAATACTGAAGAAAAGAGATATGAAAATACATAAGGATATCGTCGAGTTTGACACGGAATGCTTTGTGAACACGAAAATATGTAATATTTTCAACGTTTCAAAATATTCCTTAGAACTCGAGCAGCTTCTAGGTCGTTGAAAAATTTTCCGTTCTTTTTCCACAGTTTAATATCTTGAATATCGCTCACGTTGACGCGAACTTTTCGAATCGGAAATTCAAAAGAGGCTGCATAAAATGCGGGGCGAATACGGCAATTCTCAGATGTATTTGAATGAATTTGCGGTATTCGGTCGTTTATATAATTTATATAATTTATATATTTATTATATAATTTCGTGTTAAAATTATGGAGAAAGATTGAATATTGAATGTAGAATATTACAAAATATCTAGCGTATTAAAAGTTCGATTTATACAAAAATATCTTTTCATCTTGATAAAATGGAGATGAAGTAAATTTTTATAAAATTTGAAGATGTACGATAACTTGATTTTCTGTTATTACTTGCACTATCCTTTTTGAAAATATACAAAGTAGCATGTATACAAGCCTCTGCTGATACAGATGCGCTTCCTAATTTCAAAATTTCCTAATTATACCACGTTTAAGCTTTACAGTTAGTTACTGACGACACCGCGATGCTATGCAAATGATTACATTGTCGCATTAATGCATGCTGTTATGCCATGTTACACGGTGTGATAGTCAAGTACTAACATTTCATCATGGAATAACTAAAAACAGGAAAGTAAAATGCTGCAAGTATGCAAAAGTAAAATGCTCCATTTTACATTTTTTATTCATTTTTATCATGTAGAAAATAACACACATAGAAGTATTATAAAAATTACAATAATCATAAAAATTTATTTAAATTGATTAAAAGGATGAAAGGAAATTCCAGACTCACTATGCTACAGTGTATGCAGGACCCAAAAGCAGCACCCGTTGTGCTCCACTTATTAAAGCTCTTCGAGTATCCCTCTTTGAGATGCTATAAGGAGCACATATGAAGCTGCCGCTTCTTATTTCAGCCTGACCGCATTAATGTTCCGTCTTATTTCGGTGCGTTGAAGAAAACGAGGTAATCAGCTTGTCTCATTTTTCTCGCCATCTCACCAGAAAGAATACTTCGCTAAACTTGTACACTTACCGTTTGCGCACACATCGAGCTTCCATTGAACAACAACCTGTTGTGCATTTACTCTCTCGCGCAGTAAATTTCCTGGAATTTCAGAGATTCTATGTTAAAAATAAGAAATTCGGTTTAAGACGCTATTCCTTAGATTTTGTCAGTTTTTGAGCCTAAATATTATTGATTACGCCACTCTCTTATGCTGTAAAGTCTGTAAACGAATTTATAGAATTGGATTTATTAGTTAGTAGCGTTTATCATTAGAATGAATTGTGATAAGCTCTATCTAATAACAGTAATAAAAGTTATACGGAAACTTGTGAGATACGGAGTATATTTCAATGTGATATCGATAAGACAGTTCTGTCACGCATTCATAGATGTAGTGCAATTTTAAGTCAATAGAAAGTTTACTAGTTAAGTATTACATCGGGCGGCACTCCTAGACACTGATGGATTTCAAGAATAATGAATGGCGGTCCTTAAGCGCAATGCTTATGCTTCAAGACGAAGCTGTGCTATGCTCTATAAATGAAAGGGCGTGTCGTGTGTTTACCCATGGCAAATTAATTCTACATAGTTTGATTAGCGTTCTCTACCTTTATCTGGATACGGACCATAAGTTAGAGATAAGTTGGAGATAAGTTGCATAAGAAGATAATTTTTCATAAGAAAATTATTATATTTATAGATTTATACATACTTATATTTGTTGGAATAGATACTTCTTTCTTTATTTTAGATTTGAATTGCTGTATCCTTGTTCCTAATTGCAATTGATTAAAAATAACAAAATTTTCTTTAAAATCGGAATCTATAAACTTTTCATAAAGAGCGTACTCGAGCTAACAAAATATTCCCATGGGAAGACACAAAGATGCCGTTCGTGAACGTATAATCGAGTAATAAAAAGCACGAAAATATTGTGTGCATTCTCTAATGGACGTGTATTTATCGTATCTGTAATTCATCGTCATCGTTTCAAGCTAACGCAACTGATTATATGGTCATGGAAATAGAAACTGTCAACCAAGCACGACCGTCTAAAATGCTACTTGAAAGATAATAGCCCGTTATTTTTTTCTCCCATTCTATATCATTTCTTTCAACAAGACAAGCCTTTCGAACCGGCCTTCAAGAAATTATTATCGAGTGTACCATCGATTATTGTGTCAACGATCATTCCAATTTATCGACTCAGAAACCGTCTCTCGTTACTCTTGCGTGGATCTTATTTAACGCGAAGATGGTTTCTTTCATCGCATTACGCTTTCAATCATATTGTAAAAGAGAGATTTTTAAAATTATAGAATATTCGATTATAAAAAATATTTAAAACAGACAGAAAGTTTAAAGGCAATCGAATTCTAAAAATTTCGGAACACTAATTGTGCATTCTAGTACTAAAATTAATTTTGTTGTAAATTTCAAATGAAAGACTTTCTCATTTCAAATGCTTTCTGCGTAATTTCTCTAATAAAGGATATTTATTTTTTTTCCCGCAGCTCGTTTAAGATTAAAAATGTTATCGTCTTGACGAGGAACTCCATACGCCAAGAAACACAATAACACATCGTCGTCGTGAAGTGTTCTTGCGTGTTTGTATGTACAGCTGAAAGGAAACGACTTTACTTGGAAATAATCGTTTCACAGGCTGTTCTAATTATATTCCATTAGCGTGTTAATACTCGAATCAGTTTTTAATGAAACTTAACCACATTAGCGGTTACTTGTAATTTGCAGCGTTAATGTCGTATGATGTTATCTTCTCATCGACTCCAAGTGAAAGTTAACAGATCTTTATTAACCAAATGAATGGCTGACCAAGAAAATTTTCTCTACACTATACGCTCAAATAGATTGTAAGACTCATCATGCATAATCTATAATTTGAAATTCTATAATTTAATTAAAAAGAACGCAATAGTACTCTATAGTAATGGAATAAATGAATACAGGAACTATACTCGAAGTAAATAACTGCATGGATTCCAATGCAATGCGAAGCAGCCGAAAAAGGTTCATAAAGTTATAGTTTATGGTGTATACGTGCATTATGTTCGAGTCCCATGTAACAACGACTGAGTCATCAGGTTTAGACGTGCGTAGTTTATGGTGTACCAAAAGGATGAAGAGAAGAGTAAAGAATGCGAACAGCCGGATGCCGTAGAACCGAGTCACATGGACGTAAACCGACACGTGCACCCTCTTTTCTGACACGGTCCGATGATTTTTAAGATGGGGGCGAATACGGTGGACTTTCTCATCGGCTAACCGACGAATTCACCGCAACGCTCAACCTGTTTCGTTTGATATTTCTCTTTGTTTCGTCGTTAATTGTCTAAATATACGCTTTTTCCTTAATTGTCTCGCAAACTTTGTTCCGTTCCTTGAAAGTTCCGTAAATTGGACGAAAACTTTCTTGAGACAAGGAAGAAGGTACTAGTAATAATATTGAAACGTGTCTTTTTACAAAATCGCTAGGATCTAAGGAATTAAAATCTAGCTTTTTTAACGTAACATTCAGAACTGCTTCGAAGAATTCCCTTCTTTTTACTGCTTCAGTTATGAAGACTACTAATTCGTCGAGTACCTTAAAAACCATTTCTCGTACAGTTTATAACGAGTTTATGACCCCTTTCTCAATTCTTTCGATATCAAATTCGTACAAGGTATGAAACGTTGTTATTTTAATACTCAATCTCATAAGTACTTCCAGAAAAATCTATGAAAATGTCTAAAAGTATATCTACACGAAATGTTATATCGATCTAATCAATTTGTTCGCGAGTAACAGCGTAATTGAACTACATATTGAAATTCGCTCTTTCGATCTTTTTACAGAGACCCTCCAAGAACCGCGCTTCACCACTCAGCCTTCCAGCAGCGGCAATATTCTTAGCGAAAATCGGACAAAATTTCTGCAGTGTCAAGCGAGGGGTAAGTAGGGAACGTAGCATGGATATTCGACGAGATTCGACCCGGAAGCGATGATTTCAAATGCATTAAGAACCTCTTCTCGTCTCGATTTTACCGCGATATTATATTATTTTAAAGATGAATCGATTAAGCCTTATAGAGTTCACTTGGTAAAACGTACTTTTCTCGTATTCCAAATTTTAATCATCAAATTGAAAATAAAAAATGTCTTGTTCTTACAATTAGTAAATGTACAGCTTAATAAATTATTTTAATCGATAAGTTTTGAGATATGAAACAATCATGCGATTATTCCGATTTATGGTTCATTTTCGAGATTCCCGGAGTTTTTTTTTTACTCGAATTTCAGTTCTATGGAAACTGACAAATTTTCCTACGTGTTTTTAATATCCCATTGTTCTCATGAAATATCGAATAACAGCCGGATGAGACGGTGGCCAGATGAAGCCTTACAGTTGCTCCGTAGTGCCGTAATATGATAGTATGACCCTGTACTAATAGTATTAGGTCGCTGTATATTACATCTACTTCTTGACCAAACGAAGAATGCCTATAGTAGCCGCGAAAAATATTAATACCTTGAACTGTCATCATTTGTGACATTTAAACGTGAAGTAGATATAATTCGTGAAAACGAAAACTGAAATCGTGTAAATTGTAATAATTTGTTGAAAATACACAAATTTAGGATCATCACTGTAGTATATGTAATGTATCTAGTAGTAAAATGTTGTGTTAATGAAACTTTCGCTTTTAATGATTTATATCTTTTCTAAAAGATAGAACTTCAATTATATAAATTGTTTGTCCTCTGATAAATTCAGATAAATAAAGTACTGTTCTTTGATACATTATTACGTTCACATTCTGTTCGCAGGAAATCCTCAGCCAAAATATAAGTGGTTCAAGGATGGGGTACCCCTCAGCAACGAGCTTACTTCGGAGCCTTATTTTCGAATACAAAGTACACGTAGAGAAGACGCAGGAGTTTATCACTGTGTCGCCACAAACGACGTAGGATCTATATTTAGTGAAAGAATTACATTTGCGGTAGCCTGTACGTATATAATTAAACACAACAGTTTCACGTTTTTCTAATTATCCTAATTAATCCTAATCAAGAATCGAACACGTTTCAGTTGCTTTCACTTTCATTTATTTCGAGCTACCATAACAAAACTAAAAACAGGAAACGAATTACACAATAATATAATAATAATATTTCAAAATCGAGCTACATAAAGCAGCCAACTGTAAATTAAACACGGCGAGTTTTATTGCGCACAGCAACATTCGATCCATCCGCGTTCTCCTCTTTATCGCGCTCTAGGACACGATGCTCTGATTATCACAAGCAACGTACATATTTTGTCACAGTGAATGCATCCAGCATGATGAAAGTAACACCGTAATATTATCCTGTCCAGATATGGGGGTGTTCGAGGATCTCACAGAGAGGATGGTGAGCGTGAAATCGGGCAGCGCGGCTGTTTTAACGCTGCCACCGATAGAAAGCCATCCTGCACCTGACGTTACATGGTTCACGTCCGACGGCTCGTTGTTATACGGCATAAAATATGCGTCTGTTCATCACACGTTGCTTATCCTGAACGCGTCTGAGAACGATCAAGGCCTGTACAGGTTCGTATTAAAGTAACTGGTCCAGGGAGTTACCTTGTGTAGTCGTCAAAGAATGGATGAAGTACCTGTGAAACTTTATGGGATGATAGCTATATAAGCTGTCAATCTAAAAGTTTATATATTCATTTATGTGTCTACAGTAAAATTTTTCAACTTAAGGGAATTTTTGAATAAAGGAATAGAGGAATTTATTTTTCGTTACATGTAATTTTCTTATAACTAGAGAAACTAAAGGAAATGTTCCTTTCGCATTTTTATATGTTAAACAGGGCCAGAGCCATTAACACGCAATTGGGAAAAGAGGAGAACAGTCCCTTTTTCAAGTTGCAAGTTACGGGAGATGCCAACGCTGAGGTGGCACCTAGTATCATAGTGAAACCGCAGGACACTCAGATTATCAAGGACCAGGACGTTACCTACATACATTGCATAGCCAATGCTAGGTAATTCGTGAATTTTACAGAAGAAAGGATACAAATTAGTCATATAATAAAATAATAATGTTCTTGCGACCTCCATTCTACAAGATCTGAATATTTGTAATAATACAAAATAAACCTTTGAAAAAGTAAGACTTTATACCTTTGTCCCTTTCTTAAAGAGAATGGGTTATACTTTGAAAGTTTGATAAAGTGGCTCGTAATCACTCTACATGAAACTGTTCTGTGAGAGAAATGTTTCAAACGGGTAATTTTAGGTCTCTTCATGAGTTACGAACTTTATGGACGAAAGACGGGATCCCCATCGAGAACTCGAGGATATCATATAGTTTTAACGACTCGTGGAATAGGACTTTGGCGTTAATATCGGCAAACATAACTTACACCGGCGTATACTCGTGCCATGTGGACTTAAGAAGCGGTGGATATCCAACAGTGAACGCGAGCGCGAATGTTGTCGTATATGGTAAGACGGATTCTACAATTGGAGATTCGTAACCTTTAAATTTCCCACATATGTGTTATTCTTATGTTATCATATTTTAGAAAAACCAACTTTTATAACGGAATTGAAACGAGAGACTCTTAGTGATTATGGATCAACTGTAACGTTACCATGCGATGCTGTCGGAGTACCTCCTCCTAAAATCACTTGGTTTCGAAATGCAGAGCCTGTTGATCATCTTCTTGGATTTAGGTATGATTTTTAGAAAAACTGCTAAATTTTCAATCACTAAACAAAATTCATTAATTGCTACCTAAAGTGTGTATTTTAACTGAAATCATCTATCAAATTCAAAATTCTCCTATCTTCCTATTTCTATATTCTTCTGCACTTTTATGTATAGGTACGCACTGGAAGAAGATGGCTCCTTAACAATTAAAAAATTAACCATGGATGACTCAGGAATGTTCCAATGTCTTGCATCCAACGACGCTGGTGAAGCATCCAGTTATACCTGGCTAAAAGCAAAAAGTTAGTACATTACACGTTGGAGTTACATGAAATCATTAAATATATTATTATTAACTTTTTGTTTTATTTTATTAGTCGAACGATGTTTCTTTATATTTATAATAAATGACGTATTTTTTATGGGGCAGAAGGATTAGAAAGCAGACTGAAAAACAGAGTTGTCCGCTGGGCAGCTGGCTACAATGTAGTCAGAGTTCGCCAATCTGATCGCCGTTTTAAGTTCTCTCAATATCCAGACAGTAAGATTCTAACGACAAGTCGTCACGAAATATCCACCTCCTTTTTGAAATTACCCCGGGCACATGCTTGAAGAATGCATATCACACCACAATGTTTGCTTTTACCAGCTGTATCCGTGTTTTTTTCTGGTAGTTATAGTGAATACATCTGCAAAGCACGATAGTTTCTTTGTGTGTAAAACACATTGGTTCTTTGAAAAATTATAGAAAATAGTCAACATGTTCAAAGAACGTAATAATAAATATGATGTGATGTTATTACACAACATACAATATACAGTGTTATTAACACTATTACAAACAAAGAGTATTTCTCAATTATATTTATATTTGGAACAAAATTAATATACTTTTATCAGTATCAGAAAACGTAGACGAATTGTTCTAAGCATTTGCACGTATCTTCGTCACAGTAAACGGACAAAATATATCGTGAATAGCACGTTTCTAGATTAGGAAAATAATCGTAGGGAAAAAATTTTGAATATTAGCTATTTCCGTAGTTGTGCCATAGAGTATACGTAATTTAACTTTTAGTGAAAATAAAGTTTCGGTAATAGAGAATTATTATTAATTGAAGTCAGGTATTGGTAAATTCAGAGTTTTCCATTATATATATGAATGAACGCTATTAAATTCTTTCCAATGTTTTTTTGATTCATTTTTCACTATTATTCATAAAATGTCAATAGATGGTATACTGGAAAACACTGAAATGGGGAAAGTTTACTTTTGTGATCGATTGTTCCTGCCTTTTTTTGCGTGCATGTAATCAATTCTTCCTGGTCACAAGCAAAACATTAATAGATTCAAATTATTGTTTTCAGCATCTGGACCAATCATGGAGAATGGTCCACAAAACCAAACTATATTAGATGGGAAGGATGCAACTTTAACATGTAATGCTGTAGCAGCTCCGATACCTAACACTACATGGATTTATAATGGTAAATTATTAATCACTAATTCGTACGGGCAACTAATACCATAACACTGATATACACATTGATTCATTAATAGATACAATTCCTGTGGAAATCGCCGGAAGAGTACAAGTCTTAGATAACGGAGATCTTTTAATTGCTGCGGTAAAACCAAACGACGCCGGAAAATACACGTGTATTCGAGCTAATGAAGCTGGTTCTGTAAATGGTTCAGCGTATCTTACTGTTTTAGGTAAAATATGATTAAATAATTTTAGAGTACTAAGAAATCACCCGTTTCTGACCAGAATTTAATTCATTTCAGTTCGAACACAAATTATTCAACCACCTGTGGATACCTCTGTACTTCTCGGCTACACCGCAGAATTACAATGCAAGGTCTCCAACGATCCAAGTGTTTTGTACGATATAGCATGGTTTCATAATTCACAGTACGTGCATTTTTACATTAATGATATTAATGATAATAAAAATGGTTACAGTACATTTGTTGCTTTTGCAGAGTAATAAATACACAAGCCAGTCAAAGAGTAAAAATGCGAAATGATGGTACATTGGAAATAGCAGCCGTTCGTGCGTCTGACGTGGGTGAATATATGTGTTCTGTGGTTTCTCCAGGAGGAAATGAGACTCGATCTGCTCGTCTTAGTGTAATCGAATTACCATTCGCACCCATAAACGTAATGGCTAGTCGAGTCGAGCGAATTTCACCTCGCACCATAAACGTTAGTTGGGTTCCTGGATTTGATGGAAACAGTCCAACAAAAAAGTTTATCGTTCAAAGGCGAGAGGTTTCTGATCTCGGTAGTTAAACATAAATTGATCTTTAATAAAAAATTTAATCTGTCTGTACATGTCTACTTATATACGTATATATTTTCGATTTACTTTATATAGGACCAATACCTGATTCTGCACTAAATTGGATCACAGAGTGTAATAATGTTTCGGCACAAAATCGTTGGGTACTATTGAACAATCTAAAAGCTGCTGCTGCATATCAATTTCGAGTGACTGCAGAAAATAGTGTTGGTGAAGGACCTCCTTCGGATCCTAGTAATGTAGTAGTTCTTCCTCAAGAGCGTAAGTAATAGTTACAAGCCTGCAAATCTTAATAATTTCCCAAACTTTTATTAATATTTGTGAATTTTACTGTAGCTCCGAGTGGACCACCGGTAGGATTCGTTGGTTCCGCTCGATCATCCTCAGAAATAATCACGCAGTGGCAGCTTCCATTAGAAGAATATCGAAACGGCCATATTTTAGGATATGTATTAAGATATAGACTATACGGTTACAGCGACAATCCATGGACAATACAGAATATTACTAACGAAGCACAAAGAAATTATCTTATTACCGACCTAATTACTTGGAAGGATTATATCGTACAGATAGCAGCGTATAATGATAAAGGAGTTGGAGTATTTACGGAAGGTTTGAAGATTAAAACCAAGGAAGGAGTACCTGAAGCACCACCCACAAACGTAAAGGTAACAGCTATTAATTCAACATCGATAAAAGTGTGGTGGAAACCTCCCAATCCGCAAAAGATTAATGGAATAAATCAAGGTTATAAATTACAAGCCTGGATCGGGCATAATTTTACAGAAGCGAGCGAATACAAGTCGATGACCGTACCACCTAGCTTATTCGATCCTCTTGCAGAGCAAAGTGCAATTATGACAGGTTTAAAGAAATACACCTTATACAATATAACTGTATTATGCTTCACTGATCCAGGTGATGGTGAAAAAAGTTCTCCCGTTCAAATTCGTACACGCGAAGATGTACCTGAAGAAGTAGAAAATCTACAATTTGAAAACATAAGTGATCGTTCACTCACCGTTAAATGGAATGCTCCACAGGAAGTTAATGGAGTTCTCATCCAATACCAATTAAAATATATGATCAAAGATGTACCGGATTCTCTAAGAGTAGAAAACTTCACGTCAGACACTCTTTCAGCCAAAATCGAACATTTACAAGCAATGACTCATTATAAATTTGAAGTTGTTGCTTGGACTTCAGTAGGCCCTGGAAAACCAGCAGTAGCTGTTATTCAATCAGGCGTTGAGCCTGTTCTTCCTGAACCACCAACTAAATTAGCACTGTCTAATATAGATGCATTCTCTGTTGTTCTTCAATTTACTCCAGGCTTTGACGGCAATTCGTCCATAATAAAGTGGACAGTACAAGCACAAACCACTCGAAACACAACATGGTACAATATTTACGAAGTTTCAGATCCTGATGCTAGTACAATCACTGTGGGTGGTCTAATTCCATTTATGCAGTATAAATTACGATTAATAGCTAACAACGTTGTCGGTGCTTCCCAACCTTCCGAACCAACAAAAGAATTTCAAACGATTCAAGCACCACCATCACATCCTCCTAGGAATGTTACGGTTCGTGCAATGAGCGCCACGGAATTGCGTGTTAGATGGATTCCGTTACAACAAATTGAGTGGTACGGAAATCCAAGAGGATATAATGTTACTTATACTGAAGTTCGAACGAACAAGTCAAAGAGCATAACTATAGAAGACCATACAGCGAATTCGTATATTTTAGAGAACATGGAAGAATATGCTCTCTATAAAATTGTAATGCAAGCGCTTAATGACGTTGGGTCATCGACAATAAGCCCGAAAGCTGTTGAAAGAACTCGCGAATCAGTTCCTTCGATGGGTCCTATTAATGTAGAAGCCAATGCAACGTCTTCCACGACTATATTAGTTAGATGGGGTGATGTTCCCATAGAACATCAGAATGGACAAATAGAAGGGTTTAAAGTTTACTATGGTGCAAATGCTAGATCAGCATTCCAGTATAAAAACATTCCTAGTAACACAACATTTACAACAACTTTAACAGAACTTCGAAAATTTGTCCAGTATCACATACAAGTTCTAGCTTATACGCGTCTTGGCGATGGCACTTTAAGCACTCCGCCAGTTAGAGTACAAACATTTGAAGATGCTCCTGGACCTCCATCGAATGTATCGTTCCCTGATGTAAGCTTTACCACTGCTCGGATTATTTGGGATACTCCAGAAGATCCGAACGGAGAGATTCTCGCCTATAAAGTTATGTTTCATCTAAATAATAGCCAGGATCATCAATTTTCGAAGGAGTTTCCTGCATCAGATAGAACTTTTAGAGCAACTGGACTAGAGCCAGAGAAGTATTACATGTTCTCGGTAACAGCACAAACGAGATTAGGATGGGGAAAAACAGCGTACGCTCTCGTTTTTACTACAAATAATAGAGAACGTCCACAATCGCCATCGATGCCACAAATTAGCAGATCACAAATACAAAGTAGACAGATAACATTTAATTGGACACCTGGCCGTGATGGGTTTGCACCATTAAGGTAAGTTTTTCACTACATCTAATGTATAATTTTTTATATTATGTAAAATTAATATGTATAATGCTTTTTTATAGATATTATACGGTACAACAATCAGAAAATTCAGGACCATTTCAAACGATTCCTGAAAGAGTAGAACCAACATTAACATCTTATACAGCAAATGATTTAAAACCATTTACATTCTATCAATTCCGAATACAAGCAACTAACGATATAGGTCCTTCAACTTGGAGTACAGAATCTATTCAAGTTCAAACTCTACCAGCAGGTACATAAAATTCATTTTTTATTTGTCTTAAATTTATTTCGTTAAGATACATAATTTTTATCATAATATGAATTTATAGCACCTTCTCGGGGAGTTACCGGATTGAAAGTAGTTCCAATAACGACATCTAGTATAGAAGTTCATTGGAACGCAATAGATGAAGTATATTGGAGCGGCGATCATGAAACAGGTGGTTATCGCGTCGTTTATCAACCAGTTTCTGATTTCCCCACAGCCCTTCAAGATACTCCTAAAGAAGAAGTTTTAGGAATAAAAGTAATGATTATAATTATAATTATAGAACATTGTAATAGATTGTAAATGATAAGTTGTATTAATCTTTTCTTAACTTCTGCAGGCTACAAAGATTGTTTTAAGCGACTTGACAGAAGATAGGTATTACGAAGTAATAGTGTTACCCTTCAATTCTGAAGGTGAAGGTCCATCAAGCCCTCCAGTGACTGTATATGTAGGAGAAGCAGTTCCTACAGGAGAACCACAACATCTAAAAGCAGAACCAATTTCTTCTACAGAAGTACATCTGCGTTGGAAACCACCCCAAGCCAATATGCAAAATGGAGATTTATTAGGATATAAAGTAAAATTATCATTTGCATATAGAATTTATTTTTTAATTTAATTGTTTAAGCAATATTTATTATTCATATTTCTTATTTTAGATTTTCTATTTAGTTACTGATTCTCCTCAAGATTTGGAAAACAAACAGGAAGAAGAAATAGAAGTTGTACCAGCATCATACTTAACACATAGCTTAGTGTTTTTAGATAAATATACAGAATATCGTATTCAAGTATTGGCTTTCAACCCTGCCGGTGATGGTCCTCGAACCCCATCTATCACTGTCAGAACTAAACAGGTACATAAGTTTAACAATAATTAAACAGATGCCATAATTGCTTCTCTTCTCTTTTTCCTTTTTAAATATATTCAATGATTTATAGGATATACCTGGACCACCACACAATTTACAATTCTCAGAAATTACAATGACTAGTCTCCGCGTCTCTTGGGAAGCACCAAAACTACGAAATGGTGAAATAGTCGGCTACATTGTTACATATGAAACTGCAGAACAAAATGATCGTATGTTTTTTAGTATAAAAGTTATTCCAAATATTTAATATACAAACAAACAATTGCTTAGATACGTAACATTTTATATTATTGTAGGTTTTAGTAAGCAAGTTAAACAAAAGGTAACGGAAACAAGTCTACTAATTCAACCGTTAGAAGAAGAAGAAACGTATACTTTTATGGTTAGAGCGCAAACCATTGATTTTGGTCCGCCTATATCTGGAAATGTCACAACAGGTCCACAAGAAGGTTCGCCAATGGCACCTAGCAATCTTGCTGTTACAAAAACAGTGTCTAGTGTTGAATTACAGTGGACTAATGGTGCTTCTGGAAAAGGACCCATTCTAGGATACTACATCGAAACGCGCCGGAAAGGTAAATAATATAAACTATTTTAACACTTATAAAACCCCTCAAATATTAAAACGGAGATTGCAGAATTGATAAAAAAAATGAAAAATATTTCTAAAAAGCATATATTTATACATGTGAAAGATAAAACTGAATAGTAGAGTTACTTTGATTATTTTATTTTCACATATTTAAAAATAAATTATCTATTTATAAAATTCCAGATTATATTATTTGTATTACTAATATTGCCTTTTTTATAATCATATAGCAATGGAAGAGTGGCAGCATTGTAAGTGTCAATGCACGTAAATATATTGAACGTCGAGTATTATATTAGATGATCTCAACAGTTAAATATGATTTTTGTTAGCGTTAAAATATAGCTTCCTGTTTGTTATTAATCTGTGATTTGTTTAGTGATATTTGTACTGTTGATTGCATGATAATGTCATAGCATGACATTTTCCATGAATTCAGTTAGAAATTCATCAAACATCTTAACTTCGAATGCTGCTATAATTTACAGTAATAAATGAATAGCTAAAGTTTGACATGTTAGATGATGGTGTATTCCTACAGTTTTAATTTTTCAGTTTTTACGTCTAATACTTCATTAATTCCCTTAAAATATGTAATGTATAACACACAACATAACTATGCAAGTTTTCAGTCATCATTAGTTTCTTAAAAGCTATGAAAGCAACCAGATATATCATTCTTTCCTGTAGTACATAATTTTATGAAAACCTGCAGAAGTTTCCAATTGCATTTATGATCTCATTATCAAAGTCAAATAAATTTTATTATTATATTTGTAATTATAGATGACAGTCGTTGGCAGACGATCGTGCGTAGTAGTAATGGACCATTGACAGAGTATTCTGTATCTTATCAAAATTTACTTCCATCTACGTCGTATTTATTCAGAGTAATATCATATAATCGTTATGGAATTAGTTATCCAGCATATTCCACAGAAACGGTAAATAGGATTGCTGTATATACATTTTTATAAATATTTTTAAGCATTAAATACTAATGATAATTTCCTGTTTTTTTTTTTAGATTTTAACTCCATCAAAGCTATACCTTGAATATGCATACCTACAACATAAACCGTTTTACAGACAAACTTGGTTTATGGTTACTTTAGCTGCTGCATCAATTATAATTATTATAATGATCATAGCAGTGCTATGCGTGAAAAGTAAAAGCTATAAATATAAACGTAAGTTGTAATAAATACATTCTAACACAAAGTGTATGAGTTTATAATAATCAAGTAATTGTTCTAGAAGAAGCACAAAAGACACTTGAAGAGTCTATGGCGATGGATACTGATGATAGACAAGAGTCTGATTTAGAGCTTTATAGATCAAGACAAGGAGGTGGTGGTGCTATGAATATGGCTAATGCTTGTGGTACATTAGGTAAAAGAAACACTTTAGCAAGAAAATCTATGCATCCTCCTCCTCCTACAATGTTGGGAAAGTCACCTCCTAGACCATCACCAGCCTCTGTTGCTTATCATAGCGACGAAGAAAGTCTGAAAGGATATGATGAAAACCCTGACGATAGCAGCGTTACGGAAAAACCTTCCGAAATTAGTTCAACAGATTCACAGGTAACATTCCTTAAATATATGTATAAAACATAAGCATTATACATAACATATTTTATGTTATAGGGATCTGAAAGTGAGAATGAAAGTGTACAATCGGATCCACATTCCTTCGTAAATCATTACGCTAATGTTAATGATTCCTTAAGACAATCCTGGAAACGCCAGAAACCAGTTAGAAATTATTCATCGTACACTGATTCTGAACCTGAAGGTAGTGCCGTTGTCAGTTTAAATGGGGGACAAATTATTATGAACAATATGGCAAGGTCGAGAGCACCATTGCCTGGTTTTTCGTCTTTCGTATAATTTGTTCATAATAAAAAAATGAAAGTTTTCGTTAAGTAGATAGGGTGCCGAATTATAGACTAGCAAAATTTATAATCGTTATACGATTAAAGTAAAATAAATTTATGCTGAGCAAGAATTAATTTTGAAGCATATAAATAATTTGGAGAAAAAAGAAAATTATTAAATATATGTAAAAAGAGATATTGTTAAAATTTTGATGAAGCAGAATAGTTAGAATTTTAATAGCTCAGCACTGAAATTAAAATACACAGAGTTAAAGACTTATGTTGAAACACAAATTTATGAGTGTTTCACGCACGCTGATACTTCGTATAGTAATTTTAAAATGCTTTGGCACCACCATATTGTGATATATTGAAATACATATTATTTATAATTTTAGGTAAAGTCAAAATGTGTATAATGAATATTTTTACTTTCATTAAGTGAAGTTGGAACAAAATATTGCATGGATCTCGAATAACATAATGCTTGCGCATTTTTTTAAATGTAAGAAAAATAAGTTTGAAACAATCTGTTAATATAACGTATTAAAAATGAAATAGAATATCATTAATAATAATAAAAAAAAATATCGTATCGAAAACTGCCAGAGATAACCACATATATAATTAATAAACTCAAAAAATAAAATAATATTTTAATACTACATTAATATGATAAAAACAACTAAATTATAATCCATTAAAACATACAAACATACTAATCAGAGTATCACTTATAAATCTTTTCCACTCATATGAATACATTTTTTTAATGTTTCTAATTGACATTTGTGCAACAAAATAAAAGTTATTTAATATAAGACATCGATCTAAATATATGAACAGTTCACAATCAGGCCTATCATATCAATTTCAATTAATCTTCATAAACTAAAGATGAGTCTGATAAAGTTATTGTACCGAATAAATAGAGAACATTACATGAAATGCGACTGCGTGAATTTCTATCTTTAAGGGTCTTTGTTTTTAATATTATTATGTATAATGTACATAAAATTTATATAAATTACAAAATAGCAAATACCAATACAACACTTGTACATTTAGTGCACAGCTTAGACAACGTTAGATAAAAGTTTATGCTAAGTAATCTTTCAACAACGTATATTTATCTTCTTCAAATAGATATCTATCGTCTATTTTCATCTTTCTTTTTAAATCATAGAATGAAGAAGAAAAAGACATGACTTTAATGCATTGACATTTGCATATAAAGAAAATGCAATCTATTTAATTCACCACAATATCGTAAATTCATTTGTAGTATATAATATTACACTTACAGTATTGTAAAACATTATCATACACAAACTTATTCAATTTTAGGACAGTAATCTTCTTACCATAATGCATTTAATCTATGTAATTATTGTTTTAAAGGTGAAAAGCATTTCAGACTGATATTGATGCGTGAAATGTCTTTTTTGCTTGATACTTATTTTGTAAAAAAAGATCATAGAAACGATATAAACAAAATGTTAAGAAATCGTAGAAAATGTAAAACAAATTTTGAAATATTCTTCGATAATATACGCTAAAATCTAGGAATATATGTATTATTGAAAATATAAGACGATGAAAATAATTGAACAGTTCAATGATGGCAGCTATAATTCTATTATATTTAATAGAGTAATTATTAATTGTAGTTGGTTAATGAAACAAGGTTGATAAAATTATACGCGAACTTTTAATTTGATTGATTTTTCATTCAACACAACCGTAATATCAATTACAAATCAAAAATTGCAATTAATATATGTCACGAACTAGATAGCAAATTGTTTGATAAATATTTACTTTTAAAAACGATACATTCTTTATTCTTAATATTATATTAGAAAACTTGCTTTCTGATTTTTATATTATATAGTATTAATTTCCCTATTTGTTAACATCAATTATCAATTATTGTCATCCTGTGTCATAAAAACTTACTCTTCGTACAAATGAAGATATGATTGTCTCTACACACTGCCAATAAGAATTAATTTGAGGATGAAATTGTTTTTATCCGCATTTCTATATATTAATGACAAATTCAAACAAATCGCGTCTGAAATTATACATTACTCGTACAACATATTCTAAGTATGTGTTAATATTTTAATAAAATTTATATAATTTTATGCACACTATTTTTTTATAGTTTTGGTCAATGATGTTCTTACTAAGTTTTGGAATATTTTTAAAACAATTGAAACTGTGTGTTTATACAAATAAATAATAAATATGTTTTAATAAGAGATTTTTATTTATACAAAATGTTTTTCACAAGCTTCATACCATTTGTTAAGTTTTGGCGGATATTTTTTGGGAAAAAATTGTTTAATTGTACACCATACAGCAACATCTGCTATATCAAAGTCCTTTTTATCTGGCCAATTTAATTTATCTGCTATTGAAGATAATATTTCTTGCTTTTTCTTTGCTGATTCTTCAAAATGTAAAGAATGACACAAATCTAATATCAAGTCAGTAGTATTTATCTTTTCTGTACAATCATAATTTTCATAATTATGCGAATTTATTAATCTACTTAGATATCTTAAAAAATTTGTTTCGCCAGTTATATAATAACTATATAGACCAGATATAAGTTCCAGATCATTAACTGAAAATAAAACTTTTTGTAAATGTATATCTTTTACTATTTAACTATTTCCATAAATATGATTTATTTTACCATTTTTCCAGATCAATGATAAATTAATAATATTATTTTTGGAAGAACTTGTAGTTGATTCATAATTAACAGACACTTCTTTATTAATACTTGAATGAACATAAGTTTGTACTTTAATATCAGTATCTTTCCACAATTTTTGCAATGCTGATATAAAATAAGGTTGTCTTTTAGGATTCACATTAATGATAAGATTCACATTAATTGGCTCCTATAAAAGTCAATGTTAATAAATTCTCATATGAACTTCTTACTTAAAAGATTAAAAATACTATCCTACATTGATATTACCTGGCTCTTATTAACTGTAGAACTTTTATCAACTACTGTAGTTTGTTTCGTTTGTTTTAAAAACCCAGAAAGTGTCGAAACTTGTTTCTTAAGTTCTGCAAGTTGTGCCAGTATCTTTTCTTGTCGTGCTTCTAATGCATTATATTCTGGTAGTGGACTCTGAAATAAAATCTTACTTTAAGGTACATTTAATATTACCCATATAAAGAATTAGTGATTACCATAATATAAACCTTAATAAGAGGAATAAATTAACTAGATAGTTCTGAAATAAAGCTAAAATTATTTGACATTACTGTATGAAATCTATCAATTATAATTTAAACATCATGACTAAAAGAAAATTTTTCTATTTTCCAAACATTGTCAAAGCAGTTTTCATACATAACATCATCATTATAATTACTAATCGATCACAATCTAAACCTCACAATTCAACATAATGGTTATGACAATACAGTTTCTCATAAAATATATTCCAAACTCTGTTTCAAGTTAAAAAATACTAGCAATATTCAACATTCATATATTTACTATTTCCACTTCAGAAAAAAAATGCCTAAAAACATAGGGTTATGGAGAATAGATTTGATAGGTGATCACTAACATTGTTGATTAATGCCAGTAAATATCTACAAAGTACATACATCTTTTTACTGGGTTAGGTTTTACATGTGTTTGGTTATACAACTGTACTTTGTAGCTTTCAGTGCAGTTCTAATTTAGTAAGCTTGCCCTTCTATACTAATTATCAGCGCATTCCCGCTTATCCTTCAAACGAACTGAATTTTTCATCTACCGTAGCCGCGTAAGGTCCTGTTAGTTGAAAAATTGGAGGGGCAAGCATCGATCAAGTCTGTAGAACCATATTCCCGGTCGATCGTGATTAGTGCTTGTGGAAATTTTGGGAGGAGTCATGCACAACAAGCTTGAGACAGAAGAAACACTCGTAGCTACCATGCTTAATAAACGCGTGAGTAAACCGTTCATTCCAGTTAAACTAGCAACATTCTCGTTCACGTCGGCAAGATAACAGAAATGATGAAAACCTTTAAAAAGCTGATAACCTGCTCAGTGATATCAGGCACGATCTTGTTCTCGGCTTCCATATGGTCGTCTGTTGATTGTTCTTCATGAATATTTCGCATTTCGTACATCGTTTTCCTATGATGCAACATTTGTGGCAAAGAAACAATCGGCTTTAACGTATACATTCTCATATCGTTTTGCATTTCGTTCGTTATCCCGTGATTAATTCGTAAAAAAAACCGCTGACTCGTATTCACATTCGATCGTTACACTCTCGTTCGTTTTTCGTATTTCTCGATTTTCGCTTGACGGCCATTTTTCTTTAATCCCCTCTCCCTCCTTCGTGCTTTCATGCTGGCGCTAATGCTTTCCAACCACTGACATCCGTTTCAAAGATGGCGCCATAATTTTTGTCAAAATTACATCATATGGGAATCTTATGTCGTTCTTACTAATATATATCCATGTACTATCCTACGTGTTATGCTTCCAAAAATTGTTTCTTTCTTGTTTGTCATTACTTAAGTGGCTAGTTAAAGTTACATTATTTTCTCGTTCATCTAGGAATCAATTTTAGAAATACATAATTATAATATATATGACGTTAATTCAGTGATTTATCGTTGATAAATTATTTTTGTAAATTCTAGTTCTATTATTTTATTACTTAAACAAGTATTTAATAAACATACATTTAATCATAATATATTGCTATGTATGTATCTGATTGGCAACTTCTATCAACTTTTATGCGATTGTTAAATGTACTAGAAAGAATAACGTTTGTAGAAATTTCTTATTTTTAATACAAAATATTTTCTTTTATGGCATTTAGGAAGTAACTGTTGTTAACAATAATTAGTAACTAAGTTTGTATTGAAAGAAAAAAGTTGTGCAATATCAGTTTAAACTTGACAGAATTTTAGCTTCAATTAGGAAGATGTCGCGTTCATCGCCGGTTTTTGTTAAATTAGTTGAAATTTATTATTAACTAAATTACATGATAAATATAGGAAAAATTTTTTCTTTGATATTAATAATATTAATTTTTAATTAGTATGATACTATGAACTAAAAAGAATGTGTACCGACAAAACGACACACAATTTGGAATTATAGTGGTGTCCTCTATCGAAGCTTCTCTATAACTAAGGTTAGATTTCTCTCTTGCGGGTAACAGCGAATTCGTTCGATCGTGTGTGCGAATTAATTGCATAATTTGTTGGAAATAATAAGTGTAGTGGATTAAAATAGGGATACTTGTGAAAAATCGAGGAAACAAATAATGCGAAGGAAGCATATTTATCGGAAGTGTGGTTAGAATCGCGTTCTTCCAACCGCGCATGTCGCCACCTATTGTTGATCTGACAGGCTCTTGTGTAGTTACGGTGAAAGCGATTGGATCTTCTGTACGTTTCGTGAGAAATTAAAAAGCAATCAATTAGTTTCTGCATTGCATGAATCTTGTCAGAACTCAGTCGAGGAGAATGTGTCGAGCAACAGATTGTTCTAGATAGGAGAAAGGAAAATTTTATCAAAGATTTTTCTCTACTTTTGGAGTAGATGCGTTCGAGGCCAGACATGGCGGCTATTCGATGAACCAATTACAGCAGCGCTCTCTTAAAAGATTAGATATTGTAAATTCCCCTTACATTCGCGTCAGTGAATAATTCTGTACTTATTTTGGTCGTTACTAGTAGTAATACAAGTTGTTATAATTACGGGAAAGTGATTGTCGTTCGTCGACAGAAAAATAGAAGCCACGCAAGATCGTACCGAAACGTTTGATCATGAAAGAATTGTGTTTGGTCACGTGACCATAGCCGAAAAATGGCGCAAAGATCAGAGTACAAACATGAGTTCCATTTCATTCCTACGATGTCATTTGTATTTGTTTACAAGCACGCGTTTTCATAAACCACGTGTTAAGTAAGTGCCATTTCGTTGACAGCGTGTGACGAACAATGACGGGGAGAGGGTCGAAGAGACGGGGCCGACCTCCGAAATCGGTGGTCATGGAAAGGCCCAAAAAATTTCAATACCATCTTATGAAGAAGCCGAAATATTTGCAAAACAAGGGTTCGGAAACACCAAACTCACAACCAAGTACACCGACACCTTCAAGACCATCATCGCCAGTTGAAAGCGAGGAAAGCAGACGAAGTACGCGAACTCGAAAATCTCGAGGACCCAGAGACAGACATTCACGAAAAGGTGGTCACTCAAGTTCTGGTGCATATCAACGCCGAGGTTACAACCCAAACGTTGATTATCACGATTCTGAATATCATTATGGGTCGGACTTTGGAGATGAGTCCAGTGACAAAAGTGAAGTTGAAGAGGATCTCCTGCAAAGCGATGCAGACTCATCTGAAAGTATAGAAGAACCTGATCCCTCCAGTGACAGTGACTTTTCCCTCTCCAGTTATAGTACTACTAGTGGCACACCCCGTAAAACACTGCTTAGTCAACAAAGGCCACCAAGTCCAGAACCATTATGGCTCCAAAATAGGGAACTGCCGCCGCTAAATTTACCTAAATCATCTGATGATCTATTAGTCCCTAGAGAACTTGTTATGCCATGTTTATCTATTTATGAAGTATTGAGACACTTTCGTACTTTGGTACGTCTTTCAGCCTTTAGGTTTGAAGATTTCTGTGCTGCACTTATGTGTGAAGATCAAACTAATCTATTGGCTGAGATACATATTATGCTCATTAAAGCGCTTCTTAGAGAAGAAGATTCTCAGCAAACACATTTTGGTCCTCTAGATCAAAAAGACTCTGTGAATGTTAGCTTATACTTTGTGGATTCTATGACTTGGTCAGAAGCATTACGTTCTTACGTTGAAAGTGACAAGTCTTTTGATCAAAATATTTTACATATTTTATCAACGTGTGAATATCCTTTTACTTCTGTTGAAGATAGAATCAAGGTGCTACAATTTTTGACAGATCAATTTTTAATTACAAATCCAGTAAGAGAAGACCTGCTGCACGAAGGTACACTAAATGGTATTTCATGTTGTTTTATTTCTTATGTATATTTTTTTACATAACAGTCCATAAATGTTCATGTTTAGAAATATATAAATTATTATTTAATCAGCAGGAAAATTTTGTATGTCCATGCTGAAGTTTTTGTTCCTTTGCAACTATGAATGCTAAAACTTTTTTCAGTGATTGAACATTATATGTATCAATTTGTATATTAATTAATAATTAATATTTCCTTAATGTCAGTATGTATATTAAAAATTATTTTAATCGACTTTTTAATTTATTAATACCTTTATTAATTTATTAATAATTTTTCATCAATTACAAAATATTCTTTATAATATATTATGATGACAGTATGTATCATAAATACTATCATTTTATAGGAAATATGCACTATGATGATCACTGTAGAGTATGTCATCGTCTGGGAGATTTATTATGTTGTGAAACTTGCCCAGCAGTGTTCCACTTAGAATGTGTTGAACCTCCATTGGTTGATGTTCCTACTGAAGACTGGCAATGTAGTACATGCAAAGCTCACAAAGTTACAGGAGTTGCTGATTGTATACCTGATGTTGAGAAAAATGGTTCACTATGTCGTCAAGAACATCTAGGATTTGATAGACATGGCAGAAAATATTGGTTTCTTGCAAGAAGAATTTTTGTGTAAGTGTACAAAAATAAGAATTTTCTATACAATATATTACGTTATATATTAAAGAAATGTTGATTGTATTAATAAAATCGATTATTGTAGTGAAAGTGAAGATGCAGAAGTTTGGTATTATAGCGCACCTTTACAGCTAGAAGAATTAATGCTTTGTTTAGACCGTAATGAAATGGAAGTTGCACTTTATAGAGAATTATCAGATTACAAAGATGAAATCGTAAGACAAATGGAACTTACAGAACAGATCACTAATCAGTACAAGGGTAACAAAAAATCATACCTAGAAGTAGAAAACAGTGAGTGGTTGCATTTCTAAAATTTTGCATTTTTTAAATTTTATTTCTGATTTAAGGGAATAGTATTTAATACTTTCATCAAATATGCATTGCAGATCTCATACAAAAATTACAAAAAGAACGCCAAGAGAAACAAGAAAAAGAAGAAGAGGAGAAAAAAGAAAAACAAAGGCAAGAAGCTGAAGAAATGGTACGCAGAATTCATGAAGGTACAGATTCTCTAGAAGAACAATTAGCAGCTGTCACTGAACAGCAGGAAACAAAATCGTCCGAAGAATCAAATGCAAAAGAAAATACTCAAAAACTAGGTACAGAAAATGTAGAAACAGATGGTGTAGATACCAATTTAACAGATGGAGTAAATAAAGATGTTAAAGCCAGTATATCATCGTCATCCTCTGAAGAAATTGATGAAGAAGTATTAGAAGGAGAAGAGGGTATTTCAAAAATTGGTAAAGATGGTAAGTTGTGCAGTTATAAAATTATTTAATTAGATAGAATAATGTACATTTTTTTCATAGGAAAAAAACATACTATTGTAACGAGGTCAAAAACAGGATCTTTACAACCTAGGACATTTAATATGGATGATTTAAAGAAACGTAGTAGTGGACAGTTGTCAAAGGAAGAGTTAGAAAAACTAGATAAAAGTTTGAAAGAGGAGGGAGATGGTACTAGATTAACAAGACAGAAAGCTCATCAAATAGCTTCTGGTACACATCTCTTTAAATTAGGGATGGATAACAACTTCAAATCATATGTGAATCAATATAGTACCAATCCTATTTCTCTGAATAAGGCCCAACGTAACGAAGAACGCGATAAAAAGAGGCATTTGTCACACAAATTTTCACTTACACAGGCCTCAGAATTCAAATGGGTTGGGAGTTTGACAGGAACGCGAGCTCTCTTAGTAAGCACAATTCGTCAGACAATTCTTCAACTCGAAAGTAGCATTCAATCATCGTTTATGCATACTAATTGGCCTCTTTTGCGTAAACCTTGGACTACGGCGGTGGGTGCTTGCGTTAATCCCAGAGATTTTGCGCGTGCTCTTATTGTTTTACAAGCATGCATTAAATCAGTAGTGTTTGCTAGTGTATGGCATGATCAACTTGGACACGTGAAATTACAAAGAGTAACAGCCCTTGAACGAGAAGAGAAGAAGCGCCAGGATAAGAAAGATAAGAAGGAAAGAGAAGATGAAGAAGAACGTAATCGTCTGTTTAATTTTGTCAAATATACTTTAGGTTTGAAACATCAAGTATGGAAACAAAAAGGAGAAGAATATCGAGTACATGGACAAGGCGGATGGCTATGGGTATCTGCTAGTCGCCGTTACAGATGTTTTGACATCTCAAAATTGGGTCTTCGAATAGGCCCACAGAAAATTATGGTACAAATTAAAGATCAAGAAGGATTAAAAATATTAGCTTTAGATCCTCCTACATATGATTTTTTGATAAAAGAATATTGCTCTTCTAAAAAAGAAGAAAATGATATGAATATTAAAATAAAAGAAGAGATTAAAGAGGAAGAATCATCAAAGGTTACATCACTTGACACATCTATAAAACAAGAGTGCAAAGAAGACAACATAAAAAAAGAACCAATTGAAGATAAACAAAATAAAATGGAAACAGATACAAAAAACGAAGAAAAAACAGTGGCAAAAACAGAACCACAACAGATTAAACAGGAAACAAAAATGAATTTATCATGTGAGTGTGGTAAAAAAAATATTCAACTATTTTTAAGTATATACATCAAACTTATGGTATTAATTTGTTTCTACCCATAGTTTTAGCTGGTATGAAAATCGAAAAAGTTTATACACCTATCAAAGAATTTGAAGAAATCGATATTATTAAGGCACTGACGACTAACGGAAGGCTCCATTACCCAAAAATTGCTAAAAAGACTAGGGTCGACGATTTTTTGACACGTAGAACACATTTAAAACTTTTAGAAGAAAGAAGATTAATACAGACTGTAAGTAGATATTATTGGTAAAATAAAGTAGAATATAAGTAGTACATATTAGCATATCATTTATGTATTCTTTGAAATATGCATTAATTTTAGGAGAAATCAAAGGAGTTGTTAAATCAATCGACAAATCATAAAGCAGATGGAGATTCCGAAATAGATATAGAAAATAACGAAGAAAGTGATACAGATGGAGCTGATAATTCTTTACAGAATATTCTTACTGGAAAGCAGCCTAAAACTATGCCTACATCGACCAGAGAAATGCTGACTGTAATAGGAAAGCGTATTCAACAAGTTAAAGCCCAATATGCCAATATAATGAGATTTAGTAAAAATACTAGTTGTTATTCACGATATTGTAATATGACTGCACCGCCAGGAAAGATTACAACTACAACACAAAGTTTAACATCTACCTGTTATTCTCCTATATGTCTTCAAAAAGCAAGACTAAAACTCGATCTGATAGCATTGCTAAGGAAAGCTAATGCTTTAAATAATAATCAATCGACATCGAATTTATCAATTGGAGCAACTATAACACAACAACCACAAACAAATTCAAAGACAGATGGAAATGATGAAGCTAGAGATGCAATCAGGAAAGATTTAGAATCCGCGGTAGCATCTGCAACTCATTGTACGGAAGAAACACCAGCTACGAATGTAGTAAAAGATGTTGCTTCGCCTCCTATCAAAAAAATAAAAGTTGAATCTAATGGTAAAGATGTCAATTCAGAACATGTAGTAACCACTACAACTAATAATATAGTTACTACTACGACAGTAACTACAACACAACAGACTATAAAGTCAGTTGATGGCGTTATACAGAGTATGCAGGAAAGTACAAGTTCTCAAAATTCAGTTACATTTTCATCCGAAGTCAAAACAAGTGCAGGACAAAAGACAATGATTGTTAATCGAAGAGGAAGAACAGTGCAAAGAAGTACAATGGCTAAGGAATTAAATGCTGATGGTACAGAAAGAGTGTACTCTACTACTTCAACCGAAGGAAAAGTTTATCTGAAGAAAGTTGCAATCTCTTTGGCTGATAGAAAAAAGAAGCGCACTCCTGTTAAATACCCTTTATGTTCCACATTTTGTACAAAAAATAAACATCGTAGTATATTGCTACTTCCACAACATGAATTGCGTAAATTGGCTAGAGTTGGTGGACGAATACAAGTTCAAGGTTTTCATCATATGGCCAAGGTATTTCATTAATAAAATTTGCATTAAAAACAATAAAATATAATACAATGTAATGAATTAATTTTAATTTCTTTATTATAGGCAAATATGTCAGTATGGCCATATCCCTGCCCTAGGCCATTATTTAAGACTTGTTGGTTATACAGAACAGTTGGCATAAAATCGCTGGCTGCTGCAGCTCTTCAATTAAGAATATTATGGGCATGTCTTCGTTGGGACGATATGGCTGCAAAACCGTTATCTACAGATGGCAAACATCAAATTACAACTGATACGGAAATTATGTCATTAGAAATTCTTAAACACCGTCATGTTGGCCAATTTTTAGATAAGACGCAGTACTTACGTAGAAAAGTTGTTATACCTTTGGAACTTCCAAAACAAGTCAGAGGTTTGTATTAATAAATAAATTTTGAAAAATAAGTGATATGATGTGTGATTATATTTTATAGAAGTTACATCTATAAGAAGTGGTCTGCGAAAAAGGAAACGACCAGAATCACCACAAAGCACCGAACCACAAGTTACAGAAGAATGGGTTGATGAGGACAAATTGGAGCTATGGGAAATTAAACAATATGGTGATAGGTATGTTTAGCAAAAAAAATTATGATTTATTCTACGTATTCTGATCTATAACTTCTTTTTTCTTTTCCTATTTATACTATACTATACTATTTCCTATCTATACTATAACTTCTGGACTTTTGCCATTTAAATATTTCATTCTAAGAAAATTTCATACAAGTACATTTTTTACAATTTGTTAAAATATCTGTATTTTCCTACAATTTTATTAGAATTAGGATATTAATGATTGCGTTAAATTCCTATTGCTTTTACCTTATGATATCACTCAGTTCTGACCTATCCTCATTTAACACCATTCGATACTAACCCTCCACTTGGTGTGTGTCTTATCCAGGTTAGAGAAGGCTAATGCCCAGATTATTACTAGGAGTCGATCGGGACAACCACAATCCGCGGTTGGTTCTAACCGAAATGCAGGCGCAAATTCTGGTATGAACGATCAACTTGTTAGTGGTAAAGCAACACCTGAAGAGATTAAAGAAAAGATGGAGCAGCAATTGCGCATGCAAAGAGCTGCTCATCAACAAAAGAGAGCATTAGAAACTTTAAAAAGCCCAGCCAATTCTGGTTCACCTACACAAGTTGTAAAAGTTACAGCTAACTCCACTCATGGTAAGATTTAGATATATTAATCAAATCTATTTCGAAATAAATTATAATTGATTATATGATATATCATATAACTATTACATATAAAACTATTACACATAACTATTACACATAAAAAAAAAATATTAATTTTTTATCACAGATGGCACAGTTAAATTGGTTTCCAAAGTTGCAATACCAGCAAATCCAAACAGTGGGACAAAATCACAACTAACTTCCCTTTTGACAACACCTGCACAGAATAAGCCTTTTATTAGTACAAAGCGTATTTATATGGCGAAATGTAAATACCAAATTAAATATATAAATATTAAGTCAAATATGTACATAAATGTAATGTGTATTTGATATTTATGTATATATCTAATATTTTTTTTAAAATAGCATCTCTTGGAACAACAAAAGTTGTTTCTGGACCTACAAGCATTTTACCGAAAACACAGCAAGCTGGAAATCAACAGTCCCTAATTAAGGTTTCCGGTCAAGCAGGTACATTTATAACATTGATTATTTTTTATTCAAGTAACAACAATTAGATTACAATCTATTTTTTTCTTTTTCTAATTAAATTTATATTCATAAAATAGGTTCTATACAACAAATCCAACAAAGAGTACAGATTATAAGAGGCCCAGATGGAAAGCTTCAAGTTCGTGGTTTGATGCCTGGCCAACAATTAGTTCAAATGCCGGATGGAAAACTTCATGTGTTAAACAATAGTCAAGCAATTACTACTCTTGCACAAACTGGTGGAACAACCATACAGGTAAAATTACTAATTTGGTGTGTATGTGCATGTGTGTATGTGTGTGTTGTGTGTAAAATATCGTGAGATAAAATATTTCAAATAAAAATGGTTTATTAATTTATAAATTTCCTTTTTTAAGACAAAAACAGCCACAACAACTACAGCTAAAGTGGCTACAACAGCTAATTGTACAACTAAGACTAGTCCATCCAAAACAACAACAAATACAACGTCACAAGTACAAGGTGTTCAGCAGTCGCAAGCTCAATCTCAGCAAGGAATTCAACGTTCATCAGCAACCACTGTAACCATTGCCACTACACCCACACAACCAACCAAAAATGCTATTGTAGTGGCCAATACTGGACAAATTGTACAAAGTGCACAAGTATGTTACAATTACATTCAATTTTAATAAAATATATGCACGTAATAATAATATATTAATTAATAACATAGGTCATATCTTCTGGTGGACAAGTCATTAGTGGAAATCAAATAGTGGTTACTAATGCTAATTTAGCTCAACAGCTTGCAACGGGTAAAGCTCAGTTAACGACAATCGGTGGTCATCAAGTGGTTATTCGTAGCACTCCGACAGGCAATCAAATTGTACATTTAAATTCGACAAACAGTGGTATTATTGTAAAAAATACTGTAACACCAACTAAACAAGGTATATTCAAATTTTATATCTTGAAAAATAAATGTTTTGACCAAAAAATTAAGGGTAAAACTATTTAAATAAAATGAACTTTTTGAATGTTTTAGTTCCTGTACTACAATCTACTCAATCAACAACTACAGCAACAACAGGAGCACAGTCAACTGATGCAACAAATAATAGCACTGGTAGTACTACATCGACGAATGAGACATTAACTACTACTACAACTACAACAAATCAAACTTCTACTGCTCCAGCACCTGGAAGTGTAGAAGCATCTTTATTAGCGGGTCAACCACCTGGAACTGTCATTAAATGCGTTACTGCTCAAGTTATACAAACTACTCAAGGTCCTCGTATAGTTTTACAAGGTTTACAAGGCGCAGATTTTACTCCGCAACAACTTGTAATGGTGCAGCAACAGGTCAAACAACAACTACTTAAAGGTTCGTATACATGTCATATATGTATTTAATGTTATTAGCATATTTATACTATACATATTTTATAGCCCAAGCTGCAACAGGAAAACAAGGAGTTTTGGGACCTACTAAAATTTATTTAGCTGTTCAACCTGCACCTAGTAGTCAACAATCGATTCAAAGTTCTACAACAGCAAATACACCTGCTACACCAGCAACAAAACCACAAACTGCACAACAACCAGTTGTTTCGCCACCAGCAGCAACTGGTTTGTATCTATATGATTTGATATCTTTTGCATTGATTAAATTAAATTTGTAATGATATTAATATTATTTTAATTTCGATAGAACCTCAAACGGGAACTGAAAGCATTCCGGAGCTTCCATCGACAGCAACTTCAAGTTCTCCTGAAAAACCGAAAGTAGTTGTTCAACAAGTTGCACAACCTAGTGTGACTACAGAAGAGGAATCACAAAAAACAAATGTAGCTAATGGTCAGCAACCTTTGCAATCTTTAAAAGAAGGAAACGATTCCTCGGCTAACAAATTTATTTTAACGCCTGATTACATACAACAAAGTTAGTTATTAATTAATATTATCTTTACTGTTTGATTTCAATGGGATTAGAAATATTTAATTGTTTCTATTTTTATTTCAAATATTCTAATTATTATTATAAAAATCTTCAGCCATCAAGAATGCATTGAAACAAGAAAACCTTAATCCTGAAATAGAAGAAAAGCTGCTACAACTACAACGATACCAAGAGAAGCAGATGAAAGGGGGTGTTGAAAATTCAGCAAGCAATAATCAAACTCATACTACGCCTACAATTACGACTCCACGTGTTCCATCTCGTAAAAGACCAGCACCTTCTAACATTCCAACAACGACCTCATCTACGAATGTACAATCAATAACAAATGATAAAGATACAGATTGGGCAGAAACACCTAGAAAGAAGCTCGCTTTAAAACAAGAAAGTCGTGAAACTCCAAAGTAAATTTCTAGATCTAAGAATAGATATATAAAATAAAGACTTTCTGTTATACAAAATCACTTTTCTTTAATAATACCATTTACTTTTTAGAGTACAAAAGATTGAACCAATAGAGAATGAGTCTACCCCACAAAAAAGAGCAGCAAAGCTAAAAGACAGTCAAGAGCAACGAAGAAAGCAACAGGTTCACTCACGAATGCAGGTTTTGTTATTTAGACATAAAGAATTACTTAAAAAGGATATTCTAAAGAAGAGAGCACTGCTTGAAAAAGAATTACAGATAGATATTCAGGTACTATATATTAAATATATTTAGCATATGTTATTTGTTATAATATATACACATTCATATAAATTTATTTATATTATTCTTTGTTGAAATTATAGAAAGATTTATCAGCGGAATTAGCTTCGAGAACCAAGGCGGAGAGACACAAACAAGATGAGGTAAAAGTAGGAAGTGCGAAACGTAAAGCAAATGCTCAAATGTCTCAACAAGTTAGTCCGCCTAATAGAGGTGGAAGGCCAAGGAAGTATAAAGCCCAAGGAAGCAATACTACACCACCGGGTGCTTCAACCGCTGCCGCTACGAATAGAATCAAGAAAGAGAAGTTATATTGTTTATGTAGAACGCCATACGATGAAACGAAGTAAGTACTATAAAAAGATTCTTTACTCATAATATTTATTTAATGATGGTGAATTATGGTATTGAATTAGGTTTTATGTTGGATGTGATCTTTGTAACAATTGGTTCCACGGAGATTGCGTTGGAATTACAGAAGAAATGTGTAAGACACTTTCTGAGTTTGTTTGTACAGAATGTAGACATGCAAGAGATACACAGGAGTTATATTGTTTATGTAAACAGCCTTATGACGAATCTCAGTACGTAATGGTGCCAATTTATTTGTAGATTGCATTGATTTATTCTAGATCTATTACCACATATTTTAACATTCTTGTTTCTGCAGATTTTATATTTGCTGCGATAAGTGTCAAGATTGGTTCCATGGTCGATGCGTCGGTATTCTACAATCAGAAGCAGACAATATCGATGAATACGTTTGTCCAAATTGTCAACGAAATTCTTCCGTTAACTTTGCTAACATGAAAAATCTTAATGCAAAAGACCTTGATCTCCTGAAAAAATTAATTAAGCAAATACAGGTAAGGTAGTTGCAAATAATAAAAAAAAGTTATTTGTTAAAACAATATTTTTTATAATTATTGACACTAAAAATTTTGATATTTAGGCACATAAAAGTGCTTGGCCATTTATGGAACCAGTAGATCCAAATGAAGCACCAGACTATTATAAAGTTATAAAGGAGCCGATGGGTAAGTGTTATTTAAATTCTATGTAACAATATTATTTAATCTTTGATGAATTTAAAATTCAAAGGAGGAAATACAATTTTCTTTACCAGTATATTTCTGTTAATTATGTTTGCAGATCTGCAAACGATAGAATTGAGGATAAATGACAGATCTTACAAGAAATTAAGTGAATTTATCGGAGATATGACAAAAATATTTGACAATTGTCGTTATTATAATCCGAAAGAATCACCTTTCTTTAAGTGTGCAGAATCCTTAGAAACTTATTTTGTTCATAAGATCAAAAGTTTAAGAGAGAAGTTCTCTGAAGGAAAGTAAGCAATCAAATAAAGGATAAACGGGAAAACTGTAACTATAAACGAGTGGAAGTGTTAAGTATCAACGGTTTAATTCGTGTAACAACAGAAATGATCTGTGCCAGTAGAAAAGAGACATTCAAAGTAGCCATAAGTATATTAGCAGTAGTCTGTATAAGTTCACTATTTATTAGAATTGTGTGAACATTTAATTTGCTTTCGCAAACTTTTATTTGCATTGTGTCGTACAATGAATTTTGAACCAGAACTTATAACATTTTAGTCCTAAAACACAAAGTCTTCTTTAAGTACAATGATGCTTTTCTCATTATTTCAAAAGTATCATTTATTGTAAGAATTTATTATAAATTACGTTTAATATTTTTGGATGATACAAGTATATCATTCATAATAATACTTTTATTCTTTATTTATACAATTATTTAGACAATAAAATATTAGTTTCTTAAATATATTGTGCCTGTATACATCTTTTTAACAAAAAGAGGCAGTAAATATTTAATATAAAAATACTAAGAAGGTGTAAGTTCAAATTCATAAAATGAGAATTCAATTAATGTACTGTAAAATGAAAAATAATTTATATTGAATAAAATGTGCAATACATGCTTATTTATTATATTTTGTATATGAAAAAAATGAAAAAGCTTTTTATAAAAAATCATCATAATTTGCGGTTCAAAATTCATATGTTCCTCACAGGCATCACTGTTTATGTACATCTATTAAATAAGTGTAATAATGCATGTTAAGAATAATTATAAATATATCAAATCAGTGCCACTGAGCGTTTAGAATGGTATGTTTTTAATAATACAATGCAATGTATTTTGAAAAATTATAAAAACTATGGAAAAAGTGGAAAACCATTAGAGAGTTCATTATCATTCAATAAAGAGGAAGAAATTGGTCCAATCACTGTCATTATGTTTCATTTAATAAAAAATGAAACCAGTTTTTTCACATCATAGATGTAAGGATTATTTAGCAAGCGCATAATAAATTGTACAAATTTGTTTATTATGCTCATAAGTAATTATTATTATGTTGTTTTATCATATAAATTTTCTATAAAATTGTTTATAAGTAACATATATGATGTTAGTTGATAAGAAGCAAGCAGATGTTTGCTTTGTATATATCCAAGTAGAAGTGACCATAAATTCGTTCTCATATGATGAGGACATTTAAATGCAAGAAATTGAATTCGATGAAAATATTGTTTATATTTTAGCTATTAAACTACCATTTGTGAAAATTATGAAACTATACCGTGTAGCATATGTACGAGTATGTTTAGTTTCTGTATTCTTACAGGATATGAAGACGCAATATTATTTCATAAACATCTAATGATCGCGAAAAAATCTATACGTATATATATATATATATATATATATATATATATATATATATATATATACGTACATACATATATACATACATATTCATATAAAAAGCAGCAAGGAAATATTGTTTCTAATGTTTCATTAATAAAATGCAAGAGTGAAAGTATATAGTAAATATGTAACTCTTAAATGTTGGAGAACTCAAGAACTTTTATAAAATTAAACTACATAGATTTATTGAGTTGGCAACTAAGTGATAGCGGATTTTGTCAATACCACCTAATGACAAAATCCGTAATTACTTAGTTGCCAACTCAATATTCTGTGAAGGTCTAAGTAATATTTCCACAAGGAAATCTGTTCTCTGATATTAAGAACTGTGGTTTCATATATGTACATTAACGTGTATGTTCACGAATTCAAGATGCGTCTTGACGATTGTCAATCATTTATTTAAGTGAGAAAAAAACAGATCGCTCAAAGCAGGTTGTACATTTTTGCCAGGATGATGCTTGTACAGTATTTTTAATTCAATGTTCACAAACCCTGGCACTGATCTGTTTTTTACCTTCGACTTTCGATTATAGTTACAGAATACATACAGTTCGTTATTTTGCCCAGATTTATATACATCATATTAGCTTTATTGTAAACTCGTTCCAAGTGATCGTGTCATATGCGTCTCATTAATTTATTGAGGCTCTTCTTTTATCTTTATTATAGTATACTTAAAAAATCATCATCTCAAAGTGTGTCGGTATATTTATAACTTAGATATACTGGAGTGTTATACATTTTTATTTTAATTCTTTGTCGTATTCTATCTTTAAAAAGTTCTATATCTCTGAGTTTGTTTGATCTATATATCGCAAAGAGTTAACCAAAAATTTTAAAAAAATTTTATTTTGTAAAGTATGCCTCAATGGATTTACTCTTTGAGATCTAGTGTATCTTTAATATTCTTCCGCTTTGCCTCGGAATATTATTTGACTCATAGAGACTTATAAATAAAAATTAATAAGTATTAATAAGTATTCACATTATATATTAATGCGAGCGGAATATATGCATTTGGAAATATGTAATGCTCCATACTAGCTTTATTGATCTTCGGAGACAAACGGAAGAATCAGATTGTATCTCAAAAAGTTAATCTCCCAATATCTTTTACGAGATGCACGTGCACCTATAAAATCGTTGAATACTCTTGAAATTTGAATACGTTAAAACAAACTTGATCAGATTACAATCATTCTATCGAGTATTCTTTCCTTACACAAGAGCGATACTTGACGACATACTGGAGTAAAGGATTTTTCTGTAAAAAATTGTAGAAATACTTCAAGACATATATTATATATTAGTCGTGTAAGTTTTTGGCATGCTACTGAAATGTAAAAACTGGGTGAAGAATTTGCAGCCACGTACATTCTGTGCTGCTCTATTTCACTTTGCCCGCTTATTAATCATGTAACGAGGTGTTTATTTCTATTAAGAACAAAAGCAACAAAGTGTGATTACATAACTATATTCATCTAAATCTAATACTACTAGTTTATAATAAATATATTTGTACTAATTTTAATCATAAACTTTGTTGTTTTTATTGCACTATAAATATAAGTTAGAGGAAAGCATAGTATGTTAATTTACATTTTTTAATTTGTATTGCTTAAAAAATAATAAACTACTGTATGACAGTGGCTTCATGAAACTTTAAAAAAGCACATTAATACCGTTTAGTAATTAATTTTTAGTTTTATTTGCAAGAAACAATGTTTTTTGTATAAAGAAATAATGTTATAAATAATTTCGAATTACTCTAGTATTAACATCATCATTTGTATTACTATTAAGTGTAAACTTAAATACTTCAAAGTTCAAATAATATTACACAGGACCTATATTAATAGTTATTTACATTCTTCTGTTATGATTTGAAACAAAAGTAAAAATGTGTCATTGCGAATGCATATATTACACATCTTTTATCATTTCTTAAACATTCTCTCGAGTTTTTATTTAATATGAGTTAAGAATACATGTACATACATATAGTAGAATTTCATAAATTCTCTATATTAGTGACATTATTTAATAAATACGGAAATTTCTTATAAAATGTTGTGCAAAAGTATTGTGTATTCTGTTCAAAAGAGTCCGAAACCTCGTCGTGAGTACAAAACAACTATATTGCTGGTTAATAGAGAAATAAAATTATGTTATTAAAATTTTAACATACTACACTTGGTAAATAATGTATAGAACTTCATCATATGCCAAAGGCACCATTACCTGGAGAACCTGCAAAACCATATACGCTTACTGAAATTCCTGGACCAAGGTCAGAAGCACTTCTCAATGAATTTTCTAAAATTCAGGTTTATATTATTATCACAAAATTCAAATTTTATTAAAGATTGACACATTCATATAAACAATTATAAAATATTGCAGCAAGTAGGCTCCATTCAATATTTTGGAGACTACCAAAGATCTGTTGGAAATTACTTAGCAGATATTGATGGAAATGTTTTCTTAGATATGTTTATGCAATTATCTACCCTTGCTCTTGGATATAATCATAGGTCAATTCTTGGTGCATTATCTTGTGGAGGAAATCAAGTAAATACAATTGAAAATAATTATATCCACTAAAATAAGCTTAAAGGTGTTAACATAATAAATTTTTAGCGAGTAATAGCAAACAGGCCTGCAATAGGATTATTCCCTGGTTTAGAGTGGCCGTGTAAAATACAGGATACATTGCTTCAACCATGTGTTAGATACTTTTACTTATTAAATTTGTAACTATGTTTATTTCATCAATAAGAATAAAAATAACATTGGATAGTAAATAATAATAAATAACAATGAATTTGTTAAATATAATATTATTTCACACATACATCAGGTAGCTCCAAAAGGGTTACCATGCATTTTTACAGCCATGTGTGGTGCTTGTTCAATTGAGCATGCTATACAAATGGCATTCATAAAATACGCAGAAAGACATCGACGTGGCAAAGATTTTACAGAGGAAGAAAAGGAAAGTGCACCTTTTAATAAACCACCTGGTTGTCCTGAATTGTCGATCCTTTCCTTTGAAGGTACCTTAACATAGTGTTGTAATATACCAACATTACAAATTGATGAAATTTATAAAATTAGGAGGATTTCATGGTAGAACATTTGGTGCACTGGCATTAACACATTATAAGTACATAATGAAAATTGATATACCTTCTCTTCAATGGCCAATTGCACCATATCCACATTATTTATATCCATTGGATCAACATGAAAAAGAAAATAAAGAGGAAGATGCTCGGTGCTTGGAACAAGTAGATTTGATAGTACTATGATATAAATTTTAAATTAATTTTGTTGCTAAAGACTGATAAAACCTACATCAAAATATAAAAGGTAGAGGATTTAATAGAACGATATGAAAAGAATATGCCAGTTGCTGGTATCCTAGTTGAAGCAATACAATGTGAAGGAGGAGATAGACATGCTTCCCCAGACTTTTTTCTACAATTACAAGACATATGTAAAAGAGTAAATGTTTAACATGCTCTGTTTAGATTTTTATAAGACATAAATATTGAGAAATATAACACAATAAATTTTTCAGAGATCTATTCCTTTCATATTGGATGAAATACAAACAGGAGGTGGTGCAACAGGAAGAATATGGGCACATGAATATTTTGAATTAAACATTCCTCCTGATATCGTTACATTTAGTTACAAAATGCAAGCTAGTGGATTTTATCATTCTCCCGAATACATGTAACATATTTATTAACATAATAGTGTTTGAATAGAATATTGTATCATTATAAATATTTTTCATACTATCTATTTAGGCCCAAGCAACCATATAGAGTTTTTAATGCATGGATGGGAGATCCAATCCAAATTTTACTGTTAGAGGCAGTATTACAAACCATCGAAGCAGAAGACTTATTAACTCATGTATGTTATGTCGGCAATTATTTGCTTTGTCAACTAAACGCCTTACAACATGAATTTTCGGATATTATAAGTTCTGTACGAGGTAGAGGCTTTATCATTGCCTTTGATACGAGATGTAGGGATATGAAAAAGAAATTAATGCATCTTTTACGTAATAAAGGTAATATCAAAAATTTAATATATTCATTTGACAATTTTTATATTCTATTTCCGTATAGTAAATTTACAAATGTTAGGTATACAAGTGGGCGACTGTGGAACAAAATCAATTCGATTAAGACCATGTCTAATATTCGGAGAATATCATGCCGATATCTTTTTAGAAATTCTTCGCGATTGCTTGCAAGAACTTGCAGAGTACTGATGTATTTGTAAATTATATTTTACTTATTTATTGTATTATACATTTGTTAAATATATACTTTAATACAAAAATATACATTCTATAACATTATTATATGTATATATATAACAACTAATTATGAAGTATATTATACGATAGTAATAATAATGACAGTTTGAGAGCGCACCTGCTGCCATTACATTCAAATCTAAATTCAAATGATATTCAAACATCGCGGCTAGTAGTCACATAGTTCCATTACCGATCAAGGACCAAGAATATACATATTGTCTGTATACATATAAAGGAGATCGATATCAGTATGGCGGTAAAGGAGCGGCTCTATTCAGCGTGATTGGAAATCAAGATTATTATGGCTCAGATTTTACATTATATAACGGGAAAGTGCATTTCCATCGAAGTGCATTTTTCGCGACGCCTAGTAGCATCTTGAACGACCATAAGGATAGAACAAAAAACAAAAAGTTTGTCATTGTGAGTAAAAAAAAGTAAACGAAGAGGAAAGGATTTTACAAGGACGTTACATCTTACAACTGATAATCGCAACATCGCAACTGACGTCCTTAGCCCCGGCACGTTGAAGCGTAAACAATCACCATGGCAAAGTACGAAGATATTGCGTAACACTAGCTTTATCTAATTATGGCAGCGTAAAAAGTGCATCATTAATTCAATGATAATGCTCTGTTTACTATGCCACGCTGCAAACTGTATTACTATTACACTTATTTCATCGGTTTATTTCTTGGCGGCATGTCCCTTTTTAAATCTTTAATTTTTGTCAAACAGAATGCTGACTTCAAGTTGGTGTGAGTTTATGGATTAATAGTCAAAATATTTTCGTACTTAATTTTTTTATTCACATAATACTTTTGTGTTGCTAAGTTATGAATACGTATTAGTTTACATTATTGGTTCTAAAGTAATATATTTCTTTTATTTCGTACTTCTTGAAAAATTATGTATGTACTTATGTATGTATATGTGTATGTATATGTTGCTATAAGTAATTAGTTTATATGTATCTATAGCTTTTCTGTTTTATTCTTTCCATAGCATAAAAGTATGAGTAATTATTATATAAATTATATTTTCACTTGTACTTGTTAGAGTAATTCACATGATATATAAGGAAACATTTTCTTTTTTTAGAGTAAGGTTTCAGACTTTATTACGTTATAATTATGCCTCCTCATATTATTTCATAATAAAATATATCTTATTAATGTCATTGATTTTATATACTTTCAGATAATGTAGATAATTTACATAGATATAAATAAATTATTTTCAAAATTAAGAATTTTGTCAAAATAAAATTTTCCTCCTTCATTTTGTGTTTTATTCTATCTTCAACAGTTTATCTAAAGCTATTAGATTAATCAGAGTTGAAAATGTTTTCATTGCTAACTAATTAATTCAGTAACTTCATACAACTACTAGCATCATAAAAACTGGAAAAACATGTTGAGTTTTTAAAAAATTACTGAATCATAATGATGCAATGAGTCCTTATACAAAATATAGCGTTATATATAACAATGCTTTCAAAAGATGTGTTCTAAATTGTAATCTTATCTCCTTTATTTTGTTATCGGTTAATGGTGCAGCTAATCAGTAATTCCCTGTTCACAATTATTTACTTCATAGACTCATTCGTGTATCAGAATCAGAGCAAGTTATAGACATTAATATTATGTCTATAGTTTTGAAAAAATGAAAGTTGATAGATTTTCACAGTTATATATAGAACAGTTTTATCAATTACTCCAGGGTAAGCTACTTCATTTATAAAGGAGAAATCACTTTGTTCATGTTCAATATGAATTTACAAATCATACATAGTATTACATAACTATATACATACTATCAACATATTATATAAGTTAATATAATATATATGTATCAAATTATGTTAATTCTGACCTTTTTTTAGAGAGATGATGATAGTATTTGTTTATGACACTGTAAGGTGTTGTAAAGAAGATGATGATCCTGCAGAGGCAGTTATGTATTTCCATCCTGCATGGGTATCTCTTACGCAAAGATTAGCTCTAGCAGGGCAATTAATGGCTGTTAATCAATTTCTTTCAACTTCGTTTTCCAATCCAAAATCAATCACATTACAAGGAGGAAAATTTGTATTAAAGAAATTTGGACAGTACATACTTGTAAGTGTATCGTTATTATATTTTTTCTTTACATAGGTATAATTAATAATAATTTATTTACTTATAAAAATAATTGAAAATATAAGAGAGTTTGACTACATGACTTCAGAATTAATATAATGCAAAATATGAAAATCATTATATGTATAGCATAATTTGATAGTAGTAGTTATCTATTAAAGCAGTTACAATTATCAGTGTAGTCTCAATGAATGAAACGTAATATTTTTCTCATTGCTTAATGTGTCATACTTAGTATGAATTAATATTTGCCACATAAATTTCATTGTTTACTACTTTACAGGCAGTTGGAACTGATAGGAATATTCATGACTGGATTCTAGAAAGGCGTGCAAATACATTAGAATCATTGCTAAAATTCTTTCATTATGATTTGAATAAGATACTGGAATCATTTAATAATGACAGAAATAAGTTCACAGAGAAGCTTTATCAAATGTTTGAAACATATTTGCCAATACTTCAATATAGTGCCAATCTTTTCTCCAATATTCCTATCATTAAACTTCCGAAGGTAATTGATATATGATATCAATTTTTCTATTTTATACAGCTTTTTTTAAATATATTTAATTATTTATTATGGATATAATATAAATTAAGGTTATGTTGTTTTAGAGTGCTAGCAACATATTTTTAGAAGCAATTCAAGTTTTACAATATTATCAAGAAATCAGTGGTATCATAGGTGGTGCACTCTTCTATAATAATAAGTAAGTTTCTAGAGCAGTGACAAATAAATTATTCCTTTATTTTAAAAACTAAAAGTATTAATATTTCAGGGTAGTTGCAACTCAGTTAAGTGCTGAGTTGACCAAACAAATTGTTATAACTGATCCATATAGAATAAAGGTATATTCAATTAAAATATATTAATAGTATGTAATATTTACATAATATACAATATTGTTTCTTTTAATACAATTTTTTAGGCTCCTGCAGAGAGAATATCAACAGAATTTCATCTACCTGTTGGAGTACAGTTATTGCGAGTATATATAGAGCAAAAACAGTTTACAAAACTTGTACAAGAAGCAAATAATGAACGATATTACAGTTCTTATTTAGATTCTGTGACAAAAAAGATATTTCAAAAAAAGGTTAGTAGTTTTTGACAATGAATTATAACAATTATTTAATGATGAAACTATTATATTCTTAGAACATGTCCAAGAACAGTAAGGAACTCCCTTTGTCGGGAATGAAACGTGATACTTCTCGCATTTTTACTGTACCTGAAGAAGGAGAATTAGATTCATTACAGTACAACGATAATAGTCATTATGTACCCTCCGTACCACTTACAGCTTACAGTTCTCCAGTGAAACGTAAACAGGAAAGTAAAACAGACCGTCCTAAGTGTGTAAATCCTTTAACTCCTAGCGTTTGCTCTACACCATTAAAAGATATTAATAGAGTATTACATGGTAATGCTATGTTAATATGTAACACAAACGAAGATACAAATAATGAAGCAGAAGAAGAAAAGAAAGAAATAAAAACAAATGTAGATGATATTCCAGATGTTGTTAAGAAAGCACTTAGATATAAACGTTTAAATAAATTAAGAAACGTTACGCCAAAAGAAAAACTAGTTAAACGAAAAGAATTTAATAAGAGAAGCTTAAGTATGCATGATTTAGGATCGTCCAATTTGTACTCCAATCGAATATCAGTAAGAACATATGGATTAGGGTTGCCACAATTAAAACAAAGTATATCTCCCGAAACTTCTCCTCAAAAGCAATCTTTACATAAAAGGCAGTTTCATACAATTACTGACCCATATTATCCTATATTTCGATGTGATGGATTACCAGTATCTCAGTCTTTATATAATCAATATATATCTTCGCATTACGAAGAACTTAAGGATGATCAAAATAATACAATTAATCGTAACAACTTTTTAACAAGTTTAGCCAACGATTGTAACACGAAAAATGTAACAAATAACTGTGATACCATGATCAGTGATAATTTAGAAAAATCAAGTAATTCTCGTGACATAAAAATAGATAGTAAAGTGAAACAAGAAACTTATCGCAGATCAATGAGTCTTCCTTTGAAGCCACTCAATATCACTGATAATGATGATAGACGAAAATCAGCATCGGAATGCGGTAACGTGTATGAATTTCTTCAAAAGAAAAAATTGGATGGTCTACAATTAACGCCTCTTATGTCTAAACTCAGTTTACTTGCTGATGAGAGAACTAGCGGTTTTTGTAGTAGAGAAACAACTCCTAGCGAATTTCGTGATTTATCGGGCTTTTCAACAGCAACAAATCAAATAATCAAGCAAAAACTGGAAGCAGTTAATAAGGAAACTGGCAGTGACGGTGAAGATGAATTGGAAGAAGATTGGGTAACTACTTCCAAAGATGAAGTTTCTTTTGAGAAAACAGAACTATTTCTCTGTGGACATCACAATATGGTACTAGTACTATTAATGGAAAATGGAACTGCTAATAATCCTGATCTTATACACTCTCTCGTAAGTATATTTTATTATCTAATATCTAATATATTGAAATTTAATTTTTTGATAATATATATTATAGTAATACATGTTATAGTGGCAAACTTGCGTGAATACGTTAGGAAAACTTGAAGCTAGACTACAACAATGTTTAGAGCCTCTACCTTCAAATGAAAATAAGGAATTATATAGTATATTAAGTATTGATCCTCAATGGGACACAATAAATCGTTCTGGACTGTGGGGTGTTACTGAATTGGATATTGTTTCTTGCCTTCATGATAGGTTCACATATGCCAGCAATCTCACAGATATTATTGTCAGGTAATTATTTAAGCATTAGGTAATTTGATTCATTTAGTGCAATTTTGCATATGTCTGCTTGCTTCAGTAGACCTATTCATACCTTTTTGCTCTGTTAAAATAATACTACTACAAAAATTTTCAAGAAAATGAATTGTATTATACATTTAGAGTATGTTTTGTTTTATATATTATGAAGCACTAAACTATTATATAATAGTAATATATAAGTACTAACTTATATATTTATACATTATGAAGCACTAAACATGGTAATTTTTCATGAAATGTAGTAAAAAAATGAGTATATTTTATTAATTAACTAGAACGGAGGATACCGTTGTTTATGGTAACCAGTGTGGAAACGTAGAGGTATTTTATCAACAAGCAGTGGCTCCAAATACCTCTGGAGGACTTCCAACTCCTGCAGATTTAATGGGAATTGTGTCTCTTAAAGCAAAACGTAGACTGGAAAGAGATCATGGGATTGTATTGCTATAAATAATAATTATCTATGAATGCTTCCATCACAATCTCGTTTAGGATTGAATTGTTTTATTTAATATTTTGTTCTTGTTTTTATATTTCCTGGCATGCCAAATTAATAATAATATATAACGTTCTGTACATATTTTATCTCCGAATAGTAGTAGATACATTTTCCTGATGTTTTTAATAATATTGAATAGAAGCATTCTCTTTACCTTGTTATATGGTAATACAAGGGCATTAAAAATGGGAATGCAATCCTTCATTTAGTAGTTAGCATGTAAAGTAGTTGAACTCTTATTACCATAGCAACGATTTTCAAATAACCATATATAAACATCACGTATATATGTTAATGCGTGTATGTATACTTTTAGTATTATATTTATTTAAAACGTCCATATTTTGAGTAAGAAACAATGAGTTCAAATTTTCATATCTCTTTCCAAATAAAAGGATAATTAAACATTCCATTAATTTAATCGACCAAGAACATTTTTACGATAAAAAAATACTACATATTCATAGAAAAAAATATTACCAAATTTTCTACATGTATTTTTGTAATAAAGATCATACTATTGAGTATAATAATTTAAGAATTGGCGGTAATCAAGGAATTTTTATATCACTCACATGTACCGACCATACATAACAAAACCGGTATTGAAACGTTACTATTTTCGCGATCATAAATGATATATTTTAATACGAAATATTAAATGTTTTATTAAAAGAAATTCTTCGATAATACATTCACACTGAACAATTGGTTTTTTCATAATAGTATAAAAAGTAACGTGAACTTCAGATATTGTATATCTTTATTACATTTTTTTATCTTATTAAATATGAATGATATTACGCAATAAAATTTACAATTACATTTAAATGTTTTTTATCATAAACATAAATGTAGTAGAAATATATATTATATCTAAACAATAATTTTTATCATGTATGGTTTCAAAAATTAGATAAATAATGAATAAATATTCATAATAGGTAGATAAAAATTCTTTTAAAATGTTTAAAATTGTAATACAGTTTAATAGCATGATGCAACAGTTTTTTCAAGTCCAATCTTTTAATATCTTAATAAAACAAAATCATTCTAGTATTGTAATGCTATGTCCAAATTAAGTGATATTGAGTATTAATTTATTTGTCTATTTACAATCGTGTTATTATGAGTAAAGATTTTTATTGCGTTTAAGCACAAGGCAATTAATTGTTGTTTACTGCTTGATCTCTTAACAATTTCGTTTTGTATAAATGAATTTATATCGTATGTATTATAATTATATAATTAGTTATTTGTATATAAATATATCTAAGAAGCGTCTGATATGTAATCTGTTTACATGATTTATAAATAATAATGTAATTTTTAAATTTATTAGTATAAGTAGATTAAACTAATAATATTATTAAAAAAATAATGTATAACATAAGAAGTCAATATGTTAACAAAGAAGAATATTATAAATAATATTAATGTAATTCCTGAAAATCATAAAATGCGTTATAAAAACTTAATAATAACTAAACATCAACGTCTAAGAATCACATTATATGTATTTTTTAATGGTATTTGTTAAATATTTTAATTTTAATCTAAAAAGTAAATTCTTCCCAAAAAAATAATTTTTTATTAATACGTTTAGAAGTTTATGTATTCTTCTGTTATAACTATAATTGTAATTTCTAAGATGAATATAAATTTTATCTTAAGTATCTTTGTATATGAAGTTACAACCTAAAAAGAATTATGATTCTTCTAAACGTTTTAGATACTTTGATTTCTAATTATTGCGTAAAGTCCATATTTTATATTGTTTATAATAATATGCAGTATTTAAATTTTATTACATATGTTGACTGTAATTATAATAATCTTCTAAATATAATTATAATAATATCTTTAAATATATAATAATCTAATCTAGTCAGTTATTGTGTATTGCAGGGAGCTATGAATATTTCAAATTATTCCTTACTAACAGTATGTATACTTTAAATTGATTTTAAGTTATGAAACACTTTGTCCCTCTTATTTAAATCCAATTCAAACTAGTCATATCAAAGTATAATCGCAGATATTAATTCACAAATAATATAAGACATACATGCAGTAGAACATGAACAACAAAACACTGTAATGTCATCCATGGAATATACTTTAATTGAATAAAAATTATAATTGAAATATGTAATACTTGAACTTAATCATTTTTTAAATTTTTATTCTGATAGAAAATAAAATTATTATAGATATTATACTTTAAATAATATGTTTCATTTTTCATTCCTAAATATTTTCAAAGAAAAAAGTAGTTTTTTTTATAATTAATATAATGAAAGAAAGAGAAGAACATTTTAAAGAAATAGAGATCACCCTTTTTCTATATTTATATACAGATATTTATCATGTGTCTTGAAATCATTCTGCTGTCTTTTTTTTTGTCGACCTCGATATAGTAGAAAAAAATGAGTCGAGGCGAGCCTCCTAGCTCTACCGGTTCATTAATATGTTTGTATCACGCGCTACGCACGTTTCTGATCATTATTTACATTAAACAGGTAATTTACATTAAACAGGACGCGCCTCTAAAACCAGAATCTAAGTTGACGCACGATCACGTTTCGTCATATAGAACGGCGAGCCTTCGAAAATGGAAAGTTTTACACGAATGAAATACTTTGAACTCTTTCTGTTTGTGGTGAAATAGTTTTCAGAAAAATAGTTATTTTTATACAACGACATATACGTAATATTATACTATATTATACTGCATAAATATATTATACTATATATATACTATTGCTTTACTTTAGTAAGTAAACTAATGTTTACTCTTTTTAATCATTCAAGAATGTACGGCAAAGTTGACTTTGGTTTGTAAGCATAATTAAAAAATGCTTAATTTGTTTAACTTGTTTAAATACTAAAAAGATATATAATATTTTTTCAATAAAAATAATTGTATTTTATTTTCGCGTTTGCTATACAAATACAAAATACGTGTAAAAAACAAAAATATTTACTGGAACAATATTTACAAATATATTTTGTTATTATTTGCAATTAATAAAGTGTACAAGAAATTTTTAAATGTTAAAATACTTTACAATTTTATATTTTCAAACATATTGTAATAAAAATTTTGAAAATTAGCATTTTAATATATCTTAAATGTTTTAAAAGATATCACGGAGGATATGAATGTGGATTTTAAATAAATAAACTAATCAATATAATTGAAAATCGATAATAAACAAAATTTCTTCAGTACATAAGTTAGTAAATATTATTTTAAAAAATGACCTTAAAGATAATAGTTCCACAGACAAACCGATGAATAAAATATCAGATGATCGTAAATAATCCTGAAAAACCTGCTATCAGTATTATACATTAGATTTACGACTCACAGTTTTTAAAAGAATGCGACACAAACAAGCCTCCCTGATCAACCAATCAGCGATCAGGATATAGCATTACTGATTTTCACGCGCTTATATTTAAGCACGGTATGTTTCCGATTACAAACCACGAAAAAGAAATCATTAACTAGCTCGTTCTAACTTTCCGCAAGTATTCAAAATGGTATGAAATTTACAATCTATTTTTAACTAAAATAATAAAATAATAAATTTATTATTATGTACCGTAGTAGTATTAGTACTATTTAATTAAGGACATTTTAATTTGTATAAATATTAGTTTTTAGTCCGAATATAATCGTTCGTAATTTAAATAAAATAAAATAAAATAATGTTCTCTGATTTTCAGATGAATCGATAATATAAAATTTTTAATTTCATTTTTTTCAGACTACATATACAGATAAAGGTCCCAAGGTAATTATAGTAACACAAATACTTTAATTGAAAATATAATTTATTATAACATATATTTAACATGTAATTCTTCGTTTTTAGCCTTTAGGAGGAAAATTCTTGTGCTTCGATCACTTCAAATTCTGGGTTGGAAATGCAAAACAGGTAATTAAAACAAAATAGTACATATCTACTAAAAAAAACCAGGTAATTTCATTAAATAATAGATGAAATCATGAATTTCATGACATAAGCAAATATTCAGGATTCATATTTGTTAATATTTTAAAACATTTTCTCATCTTTCGATATTTTTGATTTCTTTTATATTTTCACACGGAAACAAAATTGAAATAAGCCACCTACCTATTATGAATTTATATTTAAACACATTTGTTACTTTAGGCAGCCAGTTATTACTGCACTAGATTAGGTTTTGAACCTTTGGCTTATCGTGGTTTAGAGACTTGTTCCAGGCGCGTGGCATCACACGTCGTTAAACAAAATCAGGTAAATGCTAAACAAATGTTTATTGTTCATATTTTTATAAAGTAACATCTTTTACCTGTCTAATATCTTATATTAGTAAAAAAATAAAAATACTGTTCTTATTTATAGATTATTTTTGTATTTGAATCAGCTTATGAACCTGATGATGAAGAAATGGCAAACCATCTTTCCCGACACGGAGATGGTGTTCGTGATATTGCTTTTAATGTTGAGGACATAGACATCATTGTAAAAGTATGTTAATATTATAATTTCCTACGAATATATGAATGAAAGGATTATTATTTTTCTAGATCGCGAGAGAAAGAGGTGCCATAATAATAAAAGACATATGGGAAGAAAATGACGAATATGGTATTGTAAAATTTGCTACCATAAGTACCGTAAGTACATACAAAGAAAGAAAATAATGAACTAACAACAGTATTTCAATAAAACATAATTATTCTCTTATTTATTAGTACGGAGATACATATCATACGCTAATAGACAGATCCAAGTATAACGGATTCTTTTTGCCAGGGTTTCAAAAGCTATCAGAAGACCCATTTTTAAAGACTTTGTATGTAACTTAAATTCAATCAAATTATTCTTCAAATAATATTATTAAGTTTCTAATAATTTTGTTTTTGTTACTTAGGCCAAAAGTAGGATTGAATTTTGTTGACCATATTGTTGGCAATCAATCTGACAAACAAATGGAACCTGTTGCAAAATGGTATATAAACTGATAAAATATTTAAGAAATTAGAGAAGTCTGTACACGCGATTGTGTTTTCTATATAAAATTTATTGTAGGTATGAGCAATGTTTGCAATTCCATCGATTCTGGTCAGTAGACGATTCTCAATTACACACAGAATATTCAGCTCTGCGTTCCATTGTCATGACTAATTGGGAAGAAACAGTGAAAATGCCTATTAATGAACCTGCCCCTGGCAAAAAGCGTTCTCAAATCCAAGAATATGTTGAATATTATGGGGGAGCAGGAGTGCAACATATTGCTCTTAATACAAACAACATAATTACAGCTGTAAATTACACATTTGACATAGCCTTTTGAAATTTAAATAAAATTTTAAAAATAAGAATTTACGTTATTTCACAGATACAAAATCTGCAAACTAGAGGGGTGGAGTTCCTAGATGTTCCAGACACTTATTATGATATGTTAAGAAACCGTCTGAAAATCAGTGGTGTACAAATTTTAGAAGATATCAATATACTTCAAAAATTAAAAATTTTAATCGATTATGATGAAAATGGATATCTTTTACAAATATTTACTAAAAATATGCAAGATCGTCCAACTCTTTTTATAGAAATCATTCAAAGGCATAATCACAATGTGGGTATTATAATGATCATTAAACCTACCATAAATCTTTTAAAACTGAAACTAATAAAATTATAAAAATTGCTTCTGTTATAGGGATTTGGAGCTGGAAACTTTCAAGCGCTATTTCAAGCTATTGAAATAGAGCAAGCTAAACGTGGCAATTTGTAAAATTCATATTTTTAATACTTATGTCAACTAAGATAAAATACAATTATATATAGCAGCTTATTTTTTTAAAAATCATATTTTTCATTTTTATTATATTAGAATTTTTTTATACTGCAAGTTGTAAAATAGAAACTACAATCGTGTTATTAATTCCAGATATTGTATTTAATGCTCAATATTTTTTTTACAAAAATACACATAGTATGAGGGAATAAAATATGTAACAATACAATTTAAGAAGTAATAATCAATCATTAACATTGAATATTATATGCTGCTATATTATATTGTGATATTATGTTATTAACATGTAAGTAACAACAGGTGTATTTAGAAAAAGAGGAAAACAAGAAAATTATTAAACTGTATTTATTTTTAATGCTCTTTTCTTTCTTTTGTGGCCAAGATATAAGCAAATGTTTTTCATATAAAAACTGCAGTATCTAGAAAGAATGGAATAATATGTGATGACAAAGGATATTAAGAAGAAAGTAGCTCACTTATTTTAATCTCTGGGGAGTCCATGGCTCAGATACCTGTCTGCTATTAACTGTAATAAACTTGCAGACATTTCTCTTCATACACTATCATGAATGCCAAGACGAAAGATGTCATGCTGGCAAAAAAATGAATTCCCCAGTGGCTTCAACACAAAAATCTGTGAGAAGGCATGTGGTGGATCTTCATCTGCCTGTAACAAATTATAGATATATAACTATACACTTAAGCTATGTATATCATTACCACATGTATAAATCTAATAAAAAAATATATAAAATACATAATTTTCCTTTCTTGCAAATATATTTTACATAATCGTAATAGACCTTAGTATATAAAAATTGTATTGTGTAAAAATATATTGGTATGTAATTGAATTACTATCAATAAAGGTAAATTATTATTAAACATAGTTAATAATCCTATTAATTGCATCCCATGCAAAAACTATGTAAATTTTTTAGAAATGTAATAAAAATAAAGAAATATACAGTACAATGACAAACTCATCATACAATCAAATTTTATGCAAGAAAGATTATATTACTTTTGACCTATAATTAAACTAACAATAACATCTTCAACTATATTATTATAACATTTTGATTGTTATACAGATTAAATACTATAGAATTCTTTCTATTTAAAAATATGTGACAATTATTACATTAAAAAATAATGATATATTATTATAAGCTATACAAAAATTAAATTAAATTTAATTATTTTTATTTTCATATATTCATATATCATTTCATATAATATTTAAACTACTGTTATATTGATACACAAGACAAATTAACAATTATAATTATTATTGTTATAAACTTATATTATTATTAGTATAAACTATTATTAAACAACATGTCATTAGACTTTAACCAAAAGAGAAAAAATATATTTTATTCCGGTCAGTTCAGCAATTTAAATTTTTTTTTATCATCACCCTTATTATATATACATATAATACATTGTATGCATTTTTATAAATGTATTATTCCAAAAATATTAAAATATGCGGATGGTGCAATAAATTACTTATGCTTATTACATAGTTTAAAATATAATTAATTAAATAATACATGCAAATAGTGAATTAATAAAATTATAAAACTTTGGTAAATTTAAATAATTATAATAACAAACGTTAAAATGTAGCAAATGTTTTCACTATTACACAGTTATTTTAAGTTCCCAAATTTACCAAATTGTTAGATATTAATATTAGTTAAGTGTAAAAATTATTTTTCTCAAATTATTGATTACAGCAAATAGCAAAGCAATATTGCAAATAATATATAATTGAATTAAAATTAATAATAAGAAAGCATACTGACATACATGAAGCAGCTTTAGACATCAAAAATTAGTATCAGGCTTGCCTGTACCATGGTACGAAGATCAATGGAATAGCAATACCTGACGCCTAAACCGTGTTGTGCAGAGCAAGTCTGAAGATGTCATGCTGCACGTAAAAGCTGGTGCCAATTGGTTTCAGGACAAATGTCTGGATGTATGCATGGGGCTGATCCTCATCAGTCTGCCCAATCATCAACAATCACTGACTGAATTTTCTTATTTCATCTTCTTTGCGCAGGTATATAGAGAGATTGTTGCTGGACATTAGTCATAGCTCAATCTCTATCTTCATATGGCAGCACAAAAAATGTAAGGCAGTACAGTACACATTTGTGTAGCATGTCCAGCCAATAAAATACAATATATGGACGAATAAAAATATAAATGCGTCAATGAATTTAAAAAAAATATCGGGCCAAATATATCTCTTTGTTTAGAAAATGCATTAAATTGTGTATGATAGAAGAAGTTAAATTACTGAACTAATTGGAATAAGATCTCTGCACATATTAAATAAAATTCTTTCATTTAGGTATAATCTCTGCTATTAGCATATATATAGCATATATACATATATATATATATGTATGTATGTATGTATATATATATACATATATATAAATATGAATAATTTTATATATTTTTACATGCAAATTTCCTATCTGCTTATTTATATTAAGCTCATATAATAATGAAAAGTTATTTTCTTTACCTGCAACCTTCCTAAAACATTAATAAGCACCCCACCATCAAACATAGGTTGTGAATCAATGGCAGTTATTATCCGATTTATTTTTTGAAATGTTAAACTCTGAAAATTAAAGATTACTAATCAACATAATGATAAAAATGAATTTATTTTTCTTTTTATGAACTATATTTTCTAGTCTATATAAAATATACTTATATTAAAAAATGATAGCCATAGTGATAAATGATAAATGATAGCTAAAAAAACTCACAGTTAATTTTTCCATGATTTTAATAGCACCTTGTATTTGCAAACCCTCGAATGTCATGAAAGATGACTCGGTCTGTAAACGTAACATCGAATGAGTATATAGAGAAAAAATTGTCACAATAAATAAATGTGATTAGAAACAATTAAAGCTTACATTATACATATTTATTAAATTTGGTCTTTGTGCGGGGTCGTCAAACATCGCATAATACTGTTGTACGAAACCCTTTCCAATAACTTCATATTGAGCGTTCAATGCCATCACGCTAACTTATTGTGTTCACACTCACTATACGATATCAATAATATCAGTCTTTTTAAATGATTCAATCCTTCGACAAATCGTACTTAAAAAAAGTTCTACAAGGGTAAAATAGTACCTATTAACATCCCTCGTGCAAGATACAAGCGAGCAGGAAGCTACTTATGCCGACCAATCATTTCGATGTATCGAGAAAATCATCGGGATTATTCTCGAACTCTCGAAAAGTTTAGATATTCGGCAACGATTGTACTCGTTTTTGTAGAAACAATGTTGCTTCTGATTCGTGGCTCAGATTGAAAATATACGAAATCAATCCGTTCCTTTTCTGAAAATGTTATGATATATATTGCAAGAAATAAATAAAGATCTTTAAATGGTGTGGTGGATAAAACCGGTCCGAACGAAAATTTTCTGCCAAGAAATAATTTTGTTAAACGTCATTCAAACCACGACATAGGATTGGTTATTATTAAACATCGCCGGATGTCTAATGATACGACATCTGTAGGTTGAATTTTAAATATCGAACGGGTAACCAATTGAGAATTAGGTTGACTTCCTTTTTTCCGGTACGATAAGCCGCGAGGTGTGTGATGTTTGTCATTGCAGAAACTAATCCAAAAACATCGGAAAATAGAAAAATAATTTGTTTATAGATATAATATTCTTTTTAGTAACGTTTATTCCGGTATTTTTGGAATAGTAATCATTTATTTGATTGTAGAATTTTAATAAGTTCTTGAGTATGTTAACAAACATTTTTAAGTTTTTTTTTTGTTAAACTAAGATTAAAATTAGATTAATCATTTCAATTTTGTGTTTTAAGAAATATTCTATATATAAATTTATTTGTTAATTTTTTAAGTACTGGTGATGTAAAAGAGGTTATGTGATATCTGTTTACAACTGCCAATGCAGTCTAGGCGTTAAAAAAATTTCGTTAAAAAAATTAATAATTAACGTAAAATAAATTATTATATACGAGTTTTGTAACAAAATATTTGTTTCTTGATTTTGATACTACTAAACTAATTTTTTTAACTTCTCTTTATAGATATATCTTCAAGATGGTGAAGATCATGAAATCAGGAAAAGTTGTATTGGTCCTTAGTGGCCGATACGCAGGAAGGAAAGCTATCATCATGCGTAATTATGATGATGGTACTACAGAAAAACAGTATGGACATGCTATGGTAGCAGGTATTGACCGATATCCACGAAAAGTACACAAAAGAATGGGCAAAGCAAAGATTCATAAACGTTCCAAAATCAAGCCATTTGTGAAAGTAAGTTTGTTACTAGTTGTTTGTGTAATTTTCTTTGTTTTATATATATATATATATATATATATAATTTTATTTCAAAATATATGTATTAATGATAGGTACTTAATTATAATCATTTGATGCCGACGAGATATACAGTAGATTTACACTGGGATAAAGTAACACCCAAAGACCTTAAAGACCCAATGAAACGCAAGAAAATTCGATTCCAAACACGTGTCAAATTTGAAGAAAAGTATGTATATCTATATCTATTATTTCTTAATATTATATTTTGCAATTGTTTTAAGATTGTGTTTAAGATTATTTACTATAGATAGACAAATGATATTAATATCTATTTTTAGGTACAAATCTGGTAAAAACAAATGGTTCTTCCAAAAGTTACGATTCTAATTAAATTTAAATAAATATAAATTTACAAATATTTTAAGTGTAATATTTACCACCTCTTTTCCTCTTCCAGAATGAAAAAAGCAATTTTTTGTACATATACTTGAAAAGCATGATTTTTGTTTATTTTTAACTTGTAATGTTTATACATTAATGAATTTTTTGCTACAATAATATAGTTAGCTCGTATTATTTAATTAAAAATAATTAAAGTTATATTATTAAAAATATTTTAACAACAATATGACAAGGTGTACTAAATCATGAATAAATTAAAAATATATTCAGAAAATATTAGTAAATAATATATAATTTAATAAATATCTATTAAACAAGTTGAGATATTATTATCTATAATAAAAATTTCAATGACACTCTTATGAATTACACGTTCAGTTTTTTAATACGTTCATCTAATGATTCTATGTTACTTTTTATAATTTCTAAGTTTGATGCAAAGCTCTCTTGTACTCCTTTTAAAAGAGATTTGTTACTTTCCAAGTCAGAAGTTATTTGTGATTGTAATTCCTCTAAACGTGTTAAAGATTTGTTGAATGTAGCAGCTAAAAAAAATATTGAAAAAATATATTTTCTGGAAAAAGAAATTTATAAAGTTTTATAAATATATTTAAATACACACCTTGCTGGTGAATAGTGTTTAAAGCCAACATTCGATTTACGGTTTGTGGTAAAATTTGTGAGATAGTTTCCGTTTGTTTCATAATATCATACATCTCCGAAATCTGAAAACAAACTTTGATTTAGATAAAATAGTTATTCAGTTATTTTCAGTTCCTAATGTTGAACTCTCGTAAGTAAATTCATGTTATTTGAATATTTCTAAAAAAAAAGGAATACTTTTTGTTCTTGTTCTGAATCTAATGTTAATGCAGTCTTTTTCTGTGCAACATTATCCATTCTATGAATTAGTGCGGCTAATCGGCTTTCAATTATATCTAATTGGTAAGTATCTAATAATGCAGCTTTTGCTCCTAATTCTTGAAGAGCTTCCATTACTCCTTGACCTTTGAGATTCTATAAAAAAATTTATTACTTACTTATTATTAGAAACACACTAAAAATATGATTAACAATAAGTATTATAATTATGTAAGAATTCATTGTGCTACCTGTGAAAATTTGGAAAGTTTATCACTGGTTGTCCCAATTACACTTTCTAAATTGCAAAGCCTTTGTTCAAGTAATGCAATTCTTGCTGCTTCCTGCATTCTTGCTTTTTCTGGAAGATACATCATCTGATACTTAAGTACACCAGGTTCAGTTGCTTTATCATCTTTTGCATTCTGTGATTTTGAATCAGTTTCAGAAGTAAGAATACTAGTCTGCTTGAATGCTTCTATTTGTGATATCAGTTGTCTAAAATATTCATCAACAAAAGAAACATTTTCATTCTAAACACCTTATTATAATATAAATAAACTTACTTCATTCTTGTGCCTTGTGGATCTGACAGAGTTGCAATAAGATCAGCCCCGAGACATTCTTCTAATTTTAAAGAATCTAAATGTTTTCCTAAGAGTTGTACTTGAGAAATTATATCAGCAACAGATTTCACCTTTTCCTCTTTTGATTTTTCCTATATAAGAAACAGTAAAATATTCATTCATTTTTAAGGTTTGAACAATATGGTACATCATAAAACAAATTTCAAATATGTATAATAGAACAATTAATACCTTCAAGTCATTCACTTCTTCATATAATTCTTTTATTTCACATTGCAAGCGCTGGTACTTTTGAATAGGGGTTTCTTTCTCTCCTTCTCCAGGTAATTCCCAATCTCCAAATCTAAAATTTGTTATATGTCTTCAACGTATACCTTACATCTTATATTTTCTTAGTTAAAATATTTACTTATAGCCAGTTCTTGGTTTGAGTGATATTCGATCGGAAAAGTCAACTTCCTTGCTAAGGAAACGTTTATTTTTAAATTTAATAAATGCTTCAGTGGCACTAGTATGTAATTTTTCTATAGAATCTGTCTCATCCTACAAAAAAGGAAATATTCATACTGCCAAATATAGTATACTACATAATACATTATATTATAATCAATTTTCAATACTGTACCTCGGGGTAAAGTTGAAATTGTTCTGATTCTGGTAAATCAGTAGTCTCATAAACGTCCACTTGATCATATGCCTGTAGATACAATGAAAACATCGAAATATTAAATGTCCATTTATGTAAATTATAAGATATAGACGAGATTATACAAAATTATATATCTTCAGATTATATCTTCTTATCTCAATTTCAGATTATATTCTCATTTTAAAGTGAATTATATTTAATAACAAAATCACATTGACATAATTTTATCGCAAAATATGAAGTACTTACAATCCCAGGTAAATCGGCATATTTAGGATCAGCCATTTTTCGTAATTTATTTTAAAAATGCTGTAAATTTTATTCAGCTAAATTATTTTCAAAAATACAAGAAATTTTTTCGTTTAGTAGTGATTAATAAAATTAGTAAAATACTGGTGTAAAGCATTAAGATTTTAACCGAATATATTACGAAGTGTCACTCAACATTTGGTTGTATCTGGTTGTATATAGCATATGTTTCACGTTCGTACGACTATCACGATACCTTCCAGCAAACATCAGTACTACATCAAAAAATGGTAAACTTAGAAAAGTGATACATATTTTTGAAAATAAAATATATTTTATTTTAATAATAACAAAATTATAATCTTGTAAACGTAAATGTAATTATTTTATACGATTAAAATAACTTTTGAATTGTTCAAAGATATAAGGTATAAAAAAAATACACATTTTAATTTGATATATCAGTTTTGTGTAAGTTATAATTGTTTTGTAATTTACAATAAAACAATTAAAGTTTATATATAACGTATATGTATTGTCTTTCAAAAATGTTAAATTTTTGGATAATATTTTAGGTATCTTATAAAATTTCATCTTTTATATGTGTGAACAACAGATATTTTAATTGCTTGCTCTTCCAAATTATACAAAGATACTAATTCAAGAGAGTTTGCATAGCAATATGAAAGAACTAAAAAGTTTCCAATCAATGTTGTATTGATAGATAATTATTGAAACTTTTATGAATCACGTTATAGCTAGATAAACTTAACTTTAATTAAAAGCAATATTTATATATTTAAAAGAACTTTTATCTTATATGACCATTTTTTGTAAAATATAATGAAAGATAGTATACATAAATGATCCTTTTCCATTGTATATACATTTATGTATATCATGCGGAGTTTTGGAATAATTTAATTATAATAATTTAAAAGGGTCCAGCTTTTATTAATCATAGATGACGGAAAAATTAAGAGAAACAAACGGACCTAGTTAAGAATTATGTCGCTACAATTCTTCATGTGTAATAGAAGATGAAGACCTCTCTGAGGGGAAACCCCAAAAAAATGTGGGATACCCTTTAATTTCCCTTTCTCTTGCGACAAAAGCTGAGAATGAAGATATACAGTTTCCTATAAAATAATTTGCTCTTCCAAGAATAGCTAAATCTAAATGAGGTGATGCAGGTGAATCCTGTTTAAAAACTGGAACCTGTAGTAAATATTAAATGGTTATAAAATTTTTCTTAATATTTCTCTATAAACATTGTATATATATATTGTTATATTTCTTACTTCCATCCGTGCTAAGGCTTTAGTAAGTTCTTCAATCATATAATTATTATCTGATGCTACAAATACTGATTTGATGTCATTACCATTGCGAATAACCCGTTTTAGATGACGTACTATTAAATCAAACGATGGTAGACACATAGCAGAAGTTGCTTTTCCACGTTCGTTACGATACCCAAGGCATTGTGGAGCGGCAAAGAGATTTGGTGTGCTGGATATAAATTCACAAGCACGAACCTGTTAAACATAAAATGTGTTTTATTTACAAATCTAATTCTTTTTATCAGTTTTTTAAAGTTTTATTATAGTGAAATGAATAATTTGAATATCTGGAAGACAGATACATACCCAATCAATTCCGTTACGTAGATGAATTCCTACAAATGCTCCTCTTGGTAATTTTTGTTTTATAAATGCTATGGCTTTATTAAGCATGTCTGTATTCCATTCAACATACTTGTGTAATTTTTTATTTTCCAATTGTACAGGAAAACTAGCAGGTGCACCTGTGAATGCTAATACTGGCCAATGTAATGCAGGATATTGTTTTTTCCATTGTACTGCCATGTCTGTATGATGAACGTCATAATGTAAAGGACCATAAAATTCTGATTTTACAAAATCTATATTATATGTATCCCAAAATGAACCAAATGGATTTCCATCTTTGGCATTGCATGAATCTCCTTTTCCACGTGCAGAATAACAGAAAGCTGAAAAGGATAACATGTTTCAAAGGAACACTTTGTCTTTGAACTTAAACATTTAAACTTACATACTCTTTCCTTAGATTGCCATATTTTTGGTGCTATGTCTCGCATAAAATTCTCCATTAATAGTGCTTTGTGGAAGCTTTGAACTTTTGAAACATTAAAATATATATCAAATGGAACTTGTATCTAAAAAATGATAAATTTGTTTATAAAAATATTCATATTTTATAAGATATTAAATATTATTGTTTACAAACAGATCTTGTTTCTCCAGTTCTATATTCAACCCATGGTGGTAAAACTAAAGTACGATTTAGAGCTTTTGCAAATCCTAAAGCACCTAAAAAGTGATCTGCTTGATTTCCAAATCGCCCTAAAAAAATTAATCAACTCGATGATTTTAATGGATTAATCTAATCTAAGATATATTTATATAATTACATGTAAGAATCTTAGTTATACATGGACATACCCATACAAGGACAATAAACAATATATCCATTTGTATCAATATCAAAGTCTTCACAATATGTGTTATAAAATGTGGTTAATAATAGAATGAAAATAATACTGAACATTTCGAGTTTCTTTACTTATTTCATTTAATTACAAATAATTAAGGACACACAATTTAATATAAATTACTCCGGTTTTTATACATTTCCACCATTACTATGGATACGTGCATGGATTATTGCATATGTAGAAACGCTTTTAAAGCAGTCGAGTCTAGGCCACGGTCATATACAGAAGCCTAGGGAGAACCATTTGAAAATTGAGTCGTGACTAGTTGTGAAAAATCATCATGGAAGATAAGAAAGTTTTCCTTCTCCCATATATGACGTGTTATGAATGTCTCAGATATCTCTTGTCTGTTTCGTAAAAACGCGGACTTCTTTGTCTTTCCATGTTTTTATTTTTTAAGATTAGACACTACTCAATTTTCGGACAGTTCTCCCTAGCAACTGTAGGGACTTGTTTATATATGAACGTGATCTGGACAGTGGACAAGCTACCACAGTTGTACGACCTGCTACGACAAATAAGGTTGTTATGGATTTACAGTGATTTTTCAGGAAACAGGAAAATGAGTTGTTGCCTGTGATTCTCTCTGCTTGCCGGAGTGCGGGAAATATTCAAATAAAAATATTAAGTTCTACTGAAATGAATATTTTTATTTAGAAGATTGCTCTAATAATTTGGTACAATTGACGTCGCGACTTTAGGAATTGTGAGAATCCTGGCAGTTCCCGTTTCTTTCGCGACTTGCAAAATCCCTTTTAGTTCTCTTTCAGAATCTGGATTCCCCTATAGTCCTCCTTCCAGATCCTGGTGGTTCCTGATGTTTTTCACCTCATAGATCGGTGCTTTTTCTTTTTCAATTCTTCTTAATGACGGCGCTTCATCAGTGATGGTGAAAACGAAACGCTGATGTAACCATCATGTGTACTTACACGTGAGATGTCATCTGCAAGGGTGGAGAGAGTTTTTTAAAAAAATATAAGCTGTCACGGGGAAATTTTCCAGTGATACACCTTTTCGCTTTTTTATAGAACAATTTATTATGAAAGATTAATATTTTATACTTTGTTACGGATAATTAGATTATAATGTAGGTTCCAGAATTATATAGATTCCGGCCCAAACAACAATACTGAATTATCGTTGGTTAGTAAATACGACAGTTAATTATGATTCGCGAAGTCTGCATCTTAATCGGATTCTCAGTCTTATTATTAGTTTGTGCTAACGCACGAACACGCTGTGCTTATATTATACATAATGCTGATTTTTGGAATTTTATGGCATCAGCATTTATGACACTATTTATTTAAGATTTTACCAATATATTGTTTATTGGACAAAAGGCCTAAGAGATATCGAGTAAACTATAAACAATGTCGCGAGAGCCGAGGCGCCAACGGGCCCATCAATGTGTCGTCAGTCCTTCAATTGAATAGTTTCGTAGAAAAGGCCTACGTGATCTGGTCACGAGTGGTTGCGGAACACATGCGTGGTGGGTCTAAGAAAAGACAAAGGGATGCTAGAATAGTCAGTGTCAGTGAGAAGCTAGATGGTGTTTCTTTTTCTTTTTTATTTATTTGTTTTTATTTACAATTTATCCAATTTAGACATTTGGTAGAATTTTTTAACAGTTACATTAACATGTTGGTGGCTACCTCCAGCGGGGTACCATCCTCGCGTTTGCTAGGTTATATCCTTTGTGAGGTCTGCTGGGTGTTTCCTTTTTAGCCTTCTTTCCATGTTTGAGGTGTTGATCGTTTCCGCAGCTAGCCGGTTTAGGTCTGTTGCTATTCTTGCCTTGTATCTTTCCACATAACTGCTGATTGTTTCCTTGACCGTTGTTATTCCCAGGTCCCTCCGTATGTCCTCATTTCTAACGTACCATGGGGCGTTTATTATCGTTCTAAGAATTTTAGCTTGCGTTGTCTCTATTTTGTTTATATGGCTCATTGCTGCTGTCACCCATAATGGTATTCCGTACGTCCAGATTGGTTTTATGATCATTTTGTATATTTTTAATTTATTTTCTATACTTAATTTGGATTTTCGACTTGTTAGCCAATGCATTTGTCTACTTGTTGTCTGTATTTTGTCTATTATTGATTTAGTATGCTGTTTCTGTACTCACCGAAGCACCCGTGTCCGGTGAGCACCTGCGTCACCCTGTAGGTCAGGGGAGGCCTGTCCCCGTTCAATTAAACGTTCCAGTTTGGAAGGACGGTCTCGAAGACCCTTAGCTCCGGCACGCCCGCTGTCATGTTGAGGCTGGCGCGCCATCTGTCGAGCAAGGCCCGCCGAGCCCGAATCTTAACGTCGGCGTCTACCGGGCTGACCCCGTCCGACAGACCGCAAGTGTGGAGATAAATCTCGCGACACCTCAGGGCCTGCAATTCGAACGGGGAAAATCCGGCAAGCATCGCCGCTGTTGCCGCCGAAATGGTGCGGAAGCCCCTCACTACCCTGATGGCCACTATTCTGTGCAGCCTCGTGACCTTTAGGAGATTGCGGCGGCTGGCCATCAGGTCCTCCGCCCAGATCGGAGTTCCGTAGAGGAACCTCGATCATACCACGCCGGCGTACAGCGGGCGCACTCCAACGTCGGGCCCGCCCAGCCGAGGTTACAAATGTCCTAATGCGTTTGTCGTCGCCTCGACATATGGTGCCAGGCGATCGAAGTGAGCGCCGAAGGTCCAGTGGCTGTCGAGGGTCAGACCCAGATACTTCATGCTGGTTCAGACCTCGATCTCTGCCAGGTCCAACCTCAGGCGATAACCCGCCGGAGGCGTCCCGTGATTGGCCCTGTGGCAAAACCACATTGCCTCGGATTTCTCAGGAGACACCCTCAGCCCCAATCCCTCGATCGCGGCGACCACGCAGGCCACAGCCAGCTCCGCTAGACGGACGGTTCTGCCCCACGCCGTACCTCAGACCAGCACCAATGTGTCGTCGGCATAGCACGCCAGTGCCGAGTCCAAAGGCATTGGCGCCCGAAGCACCGCGTTGATGTTTCACAGCAATGAACCCAATACAGAATCCTGCGGGACCCCGCGGTACACCGCCCTCTCAGTTGCCTCCCCCCCGCACTGGACGGTGTAGACGATATTCCGGTCCTGGAGGAACGCCCGGACCACACCCTGCAGGTACGCGGGTACCCGATGAAACTCAAGGGCCCGGCATATCCTGTCCCAGGGGATGCTGTTGAAGACGTTGACTACGTCCAGCGACACGGCCAACGTCACGTAACCACGTCGCTCGGCCCCCTCGACCAGGAAGCGGACACATTAACCACAGTAACACCGACACCTTTGGTAGCCGAAGCTACGCGCAAGTAATCGACCAATCGCCACCCTTAAACAACCAAAATCAGAACAATATCAGCAACGACATTACAGAAATCAAGGAACTGCTCAAACAATCCATCAAAAACACCGAAATGCTAACAAAAATGATAAGCGAACAAAACGCAGTTCTTAGACAGCAAATGCAAAGAACTACTTACAAACATGCTAAGCAAAAAATAAAAACGGACATAGTAAAAGTAGCAGCCTGGAATTCAAACGGCCTACAACAACGGGCCCTAGAAACTAAAACATTCCTGTATAACAACAATATCGACATATTACTTGTTTCAGAAACACACTTCACTTCAAAAAGCCACATGAAAGTACCATACTACATCATATATGATACCAAATACCGCTCAGGAAAAGCGCACGGAGAGACCGTAGTGATAATAAGAAACAATATCAAACACCATTTACACAGCCAAGTTAGTAAGGAATATACCCAAGCAACCACCGTTACAATTCAAACTAGCAGCAACCACATCCAGTTGTCAGCAGTATATGTACCATCGCGACATAAAATAACATCACAAATGTGGGAAGAGTACTTTTAACACTTAGGGGACAAGTACATCGTAGCGGGAGACTGCGACTTAAAGCACACGCTATGGGGATCAAGAATTACTACACCTCGAGGTAGAACCCTGGAAAAATACATTACAAACAATAACCTCAATATATTATCCACAGGTAGACATACTGGCCGACAGACCTGAGCAAAAAACCTGACCTACTCGATTTTGCAGTTACAAAGGGACTAAACACAAATAAACTAAAAATAACACCCAACCTCGATCTTAGCTCTGATCATACACCCATAATAATTGAATACAGAAACAAACCAATACTTTATAGCAATCCAGAGACACTATGCAATAAAACCACCAAATGGCAAACTTTTAAAGAAATAACCGAGAGCAAAATAATCTGCAACATCCCATTGAAAACACCCGAACACATTGAATAGGCAGTAACATCATTGGCAGAAACTATCCAAGAAGCAGCATGAACAACCACTACACCCAAACCAAACTGCAGACAAACAAAAATAATTCCGCAAGACATACTTGAAAAAATTAGAGAAAAAAGAAAAGCGAAAGCAAAATGGCAAAAACATAGAACACGAGAAAACAAAAAACACCTAAACAAACTTGCAAAGGAAATACAAAACGAAATAAAAGAGCACAGAAATAACGAATTCACAAAGTTCACAGAAACACTCCCTGCACACGAGAACTCCAACTATGAAAAGCCACGAAAAAAATAAAAAAGCCAATAAAACCAATCCCGGCATGATTGCCACAAGCAGATAACACATGGGCAAGAAGCAACGAAGAACAAGCTGAAGAATTTTCCAACCACCTTTGCAACACATTTACACCACATAATATCAACAACAGCAACCTCAAATGTCATACGGATGAGAATGCGCAAACCACTATTACCTCAACTGACAAGGAATACACCATACCGAAAACGACAGCACAAGAAATTAGAAACATAATCGATAAAACAAAAAACAACAAAGCACCAGGAATCGACTTAATCAATGGCAAAATCTTGAAAAACCTTCCGCCAAAAGCGATAAGACTAATGACCATAATATTCAATGCAATACTAAGAATCCAATACTTTCCTAAACTATGGAAACTAGCACAGATCATAATGTTACCTAAACCAGGCAAAGACCCACACCAAATTGCATCTTACGGACCAATATCACTACTTCCTGTATTTTTCAAAATACTGGAAAAAAATAATATATGACCGCATAAAACCAATAATAGAGAAGGAAGAACTAATGCCAGATCACCAATTTGGATTCAGAGACAAACACTTCATGATAAAGCAAATGCACAGGCTCATTAACGAAATAATACTAGCACTAGAAAACAAACAATACTGCACAGCCCCCTTTATAGACATAGAGAAAGCATTTGACAAAATAAACCACAAAAGCCTACTACAAACAATCAGGAAACAATTCCCGGAACAAATATACCAATTAATAAAATCTTACTTAAGCAGCAGAACCCTCGTAATAAAAATCAAACTTACTCTGAAGTTAAAGACAGGGGTTCCGCAAGGAAGCGTCTTAGGACCAATACTATACATATTATACACGACCAACATATCAACAACTACCAATAGCAAAATACTGACATTCGCGGACGACACAGCTATACTAGTCAGGCACATTAACCCAGAAACAGCAGCCAAATTACTACAAGAACACATCACAAAAATAGAAAAGTGGTTGCAAGATAAACAATTAAAAGCAAACCCCAATAAATGCAACCATATTACATTCACACTGCGAAAACAGATACCACCAAACATCCTACTAAACGGCACGCACATAACACAAACAAATTAAGTCAAATACCTAGGACTCCACTTAGATACATAACTCATATGGAAACAGTATACTAAATCAATAATAGACAAAATACAGACAACAAGGAGACAAATGCATTGGCTAACAAGTCGAAAATCCAAATTAAGCATAGAAAATAAATTAAAGATATACAAAACGATCATAAAACCAATCTGGACGTACGGAATACCACTATGGGGGACGGCAGCAATGAGCCATATAAACAAAATAGAGACAACGCAAGCTAAAATTCTTAGAACGATAGTAAACGCCCCATGGTACGTTAGAAATGAGGACATACGGAGGGACCTGGGAATAACAACGGTCAAGGAAGCAATCAGCAGTTATGCGGAAAGATACAAGGCAAGAATAGTAACACATCTAAACCGGCTAGCTGCGGAAACGATCAACACCTCAAATATGGAAAGAAGGCTAAAAAGGAAATACCCAGCAGACCTCATAAAGGATATAACCTAGCAAACCCCGTTGGAGGTAGCCACCAACATGTTAATATAACTGTTAAAAAATTCTACCAAATGTCCAAATTGGACAAATTGTGAATGAGAAGAAATAAATAAAAAAAAAAGTTTCAATGGACTCGACATTGACAATGTGATATTTCTTCTGAAACATCAGACTTCTTCACAATAGCGTTGTAACGCTATACCATATGGCGTAATACTACATAACGTAATACGTTATAGTGTAATACTATATAACATAATACCATATACCGTAATATGTTATAACGTAATACGTTATACCGTAATAATATATAACGTAATACTATATGACGTAATGCTACATTACGTAATACATTATAACGTTATACGTTATATCGTAATAATATATAACGTAATAATATATACTATATGTCGGGTTCACATTATAATTAGGGTTAGGGGCGTGTAACGAATCTTCATTTTGGTTAGATATTATTATGCAATGGAGAAGACATTTACTAGCATAAATATGACTATTACAGGATTCGACAAGTAACCGTGGTAATTAGATACTCGAGATGGTAATGACAATGATCCTAGGTTCAATAATGAATCCGCGGTCAACGGGATAACAAAATGTCCTTTCCTCCAAAGTCCAAGTTGTACTCAACTTGCTTATCTATGGTACAGGTATTACTAAACTAACTCTTTGTTAAAACGTAGAATATTCTCCGAGCGCAAAGATGCTATGTAACTCGAGAACTCAGGAGACAATTTTTACCTGGTGTCCGATTTTTGCCAGTTCTTCACTTATTTTTCCAGTATTTGTTTTTGGGTGTAGTCCCCTGATTACTGCTTTGTAGCTTTTGTCGGTTTTGAGTTGAAAAGTGTGATATGCTGCATTTTTTTCTTTTAGTGATCTTGTAATTTTTCTGAATGTTTCTGGGGTGTTGGTTTGCACCTTCACCTGGTCTATTTTTATTTGTTTGATGATATAGTTGTCTTTCCCTGCGATGTTATTTAGTAGTTCGATGAGGGGGTCGATTATTTTTGCGTCTACGTATATCGGTGGTGGTTTGGGAGTACGGTTTGTCGGACTTTCAGTTGGGTCCGTTGCTGCCTCTTCTGGCAGGGCGCTGAATGGATTGTGTAGCTTGATATCTTGTAGCCATTGTTTTTTTTCATATGTATCAATTTTCCTCGCGCTTGCGAGCGGGGTTACCTTCCGTTTTTTGCTGGAGGTTGCCACCGTCCAGCTTTCTTCCTGGTGTATTGACATGTTTTGCTCCCCGTCGGATTGTGTTGTTTCCATAATATCATCATTTTTCTCTACATATGTAGAGTCTGTAGCTTTATTTACGAAAAATGTTTCACCGGAGTTAATTATTTTTATTGATGGAATCTGCATGATTCCACGTTATGTCTATTTTTGGCGTTAACTTTGTCCCTTTCTCTTCTCTCTTGCCGCACTTTCACTGGAGCACTGTTTCGCACGTCCGTTTAGGTCGCCTGCCCAGGCGGAACTGGAAGCCAGTGAAGGCTAGCAAAAAACGCAAAACAACCACAGACATAAGTGCCATAGGAAACCCAGTTACAGAAAAGCAGCGATGGCTGCAAGAATTACCATTAAGTAACTCTTTCAACTCACTAACGGAAGAAATAGACGCTGACCCCGTAAATAAAACCACTATCCAAACAAACCATATTACAAAACCACCACCAATCTTTGTCGAGGCCCAAATAATAGACCCGCTCATTGATCTACTAAATAATCTAGAAGAGAAAAACAATTACACAATAAAGTAAACAAAATTGGATCAAGTAAAAATTCAAACAAACACACCACAATCATTTAGGAAAGTTATAAAAGCATTAAAAGAAAAAAATGCTATCTACCACACGTACCAGCTTAAAACTGAAAGGAGCTATAAAATTGTCATAAGAGGATTGCATCCTAAAACCAACGTACATAAACTAAGCGATGAGTTAGCTAAAATTGGACATCAAACAAGAACAATAAACAATATAACAAGATTCGACACAAAGCAATCACTACCACTATTCTTAATAGAACTTGAACCCAGAATCAATAACAAGGAAATATATGATATCAAACAAATACTAAACACAATAGTAACAGTCGAACCACCACGACACAAAAAAGATATACCTCAATGCATGCGGTGTCAACAATACGGACACACTAAAAACTACTGCAACAGAAGCCCAGCCTGCGTCAAGTGCGCAAAAAATCACTTAACTGTACACTGCCCATATTCAGGAAAAATAGAAAAAGTTAAATGCTTCAACTGTAACGGAAACCACCCAGCCAGCTATAAAGGATGTGAAGTAAGAAAACAACTACAACGTAAACTGTTCCCGCCCCTACGAAGCAGGACAAGCACTAACACACAAGCCCATCATGACAGCACAGAACCTGAAATATTACCAAATACAGAGCAAGCAATAAACACCAAACCTATCAGCACCAACACCATTGGTGGTCTAAGCTATGCTCAAGTAACCAGCCAATAACACACACACATAACCAATACCACAGCAATAGTAACAACGACACTGCAGAAATCAAAGAACTGCTCAAACAATCCATAAAGAACACCGAAATGCTAACCAGAATGATAAGCGAACAAAACGCAGTACTCAAACAGCAAACCCAACAAATCACAGTCATGCTACAACTAATTACAAACGTGCTAAGCAAAAAATAAAAACGGACACTCTAAAAATAGCAGCCTGGAACTCAAACGGCCTGCAACAACGGGCCCTCGAAACTAAAACATTCATATACAATAATAATATAGACATACTACTTGTCTCAGAAACACACTTCACTACAAAAAGCTATTTGAAAATACCATACTACACCATATATGATACCAAACACCCCTCAGGAAAAGCTCACGGAGGGACAGCAGTGATAGTCAGAAACGATATCAAACATTATCTACACAGCCAAGTTAACAAAGAATATTTACAAGCAACCACTGTTACAGTTCAAACTAGCAGCAACTACTTCCAGTTGTCAGTAGTATACGTGCCTCCGCGACACAAAATAACAACACAAATGTGGGAAGAATACTTCCAGGACCTAGGGGACAAGTACATCGCAGCGGGAGACTACAACTCAAAGCACACGCTTTGGGGGTCAAGAAACATTACACCTCGAGGTAGAACACTGGAAAAATACATTAGAAATAATAACCTCAATATATTATCCACAGGAACACCGACACATTGGCCGACTGACCTGAACAAAAAACCAGATCTTCTGGACTTTGCAGTTACAAGGGGACTAAACACAAATAAACTAAAAATAACACCCAACCTCGAGCTCAGCTCCGATCATACACCCATAATAATTGAATACAGAAACAAACCAATTCACTATAGCAAACCAGAAACACTATGCAATAAAACCACCAATTGGCAAACTTTCAAAGAAATAATAGAAAGCAAAATAAACTGCAACATCCCGTTAAAAACTCCTGAACACATAGAACAGGCAGTAGCAACATTGTCAGCAACTATTCAGGAAGCAGCAAGGACAACCACTACTCCCGAACCAACCAGCAGACAAACAATAACAATCCCGCAAGAAATACTCGACAAAATCAAAGAAAAAAGAAAAGCAAAAGCAAAATGGCAAAAATACAGAACCCGAGAAAACAAAAAACACTTAAACAAACTTGCAAAGGAAATAAAAAACAAAATAAAGGAGCACAACGATAACGAATTCTCAAAGTTCATAGGGACACTCTCCACACACGAGAACACCAACTATTCACTATGGAAAGCCACGAAAAAAATAAGGAAGCCAATAATACCCGTCCCGGCAATCAGAAAAGCAGATAACACATGGGCAAGAAGCAACGAAGAACAAGCTGAAGAATTCTCCAACCACCTCTACAACACATTCACACCACACATTACCAACAACAGCAACCTCAAAAGTCATACGGAGGAGGATCCACAAACCACTGCTACCACAGCCGACAAGGAATACACCATACCTAAAACATCGGCACAAGAAATTAGAAACATAATTGATAAAACAAAAAACAACAAAGCGCCAGGAATCGACCTAATTAATGGTAAAATCTTAAAAAACCTTCCGCCAAAAGCAATAAGACTAATAACAGTAATATTCAACGCAATTCTAAGAATTCAATACTTCCCCAAACCATGGAAATTAGCACAGATCAAAATGTTACATAAACCAGGCAAAGACCCGCACCAAACTGCATCTTACAGACCAATATCACTGCTTCCAGTATTTTCCAAAATACTGGAAAAGATAATATACGACCGCATAAAATCAATAATAGAGACAAAAAAACTAATACCGGATCACCAATTTGGTTTCAGAAACAAACACTCCACGATAGAGCAAATGCACAGGCTTATAAACGAAATAATAGTAGCACTAGAAAACAAGGAATACTGCACAGCCCTCTTCATAGACATAGAGAAAGCATTCGATAAAATTAACCATGAAAGTCTACTACAAACAATTAGGAAACAATTCCCGGAGCAAATACACCACTTAATAAAATCCTACCTAAGCTGCAGAACCTTCGTAATAAAAATCAAGGACACACATTCTCAAGTTAAAGACATCAAGGCCGGGGTACCACAAGGAAGCGTCCTAGGCCCAATACTATACACATTATACACGGCGAACATACCAACAACTACCAACAGCACAGTATTGACATTCGCGGACGACACAGCTATACTAGTCAGGCATACTAACCCAGAAACGGCAGTCAAAACACTACAAGAACACATCGTAAAAATAGAAAATTGGCTACAAGAAAAACAAATAAAAGCAAACCCCAATAAATGCAACCATATTACATTCACGCTACGGAAAAAGACACCACCAAACATCCTATTGAACGGCACGCATATAACGCAAACAAAGCATGTCAAATACCTAGGACTCCACTTAGATCAAAAACTCACCTGGAAACTACACATCAAATCAATAGTAGAAAAAATACAGAAAACAAGAAGACAAATGCATTGGCTAACAAGCCGAAAATCCAAACTAAGCACAGAAAACAAGTTAAAAATATATAAAACGATCATAAAACCAATCTGGACGTACGGAATACCACCATGGGGGACGGCAGCAATGAGCCATATAAACAAAATAGAGGTAATACAGGCTAAAGTCCTCAGGACAATAGTAAACGGACCTTGGTACGTCAGAAACGTAGATATACGAAGGGACCTGGGAATGCCAACGGTCAAGGAAGAAATCAACAGATACTCCGAGAAATACAAATTAAGAATAGCAACACACATAAACCGGCTAGCTGCGGAAACATACAAAATCACAAATATGGACAGAAGACTAAAAAGGAAGCACCCAACAGACCTTATAAAGGACATAACCTAAGAAACACGAGGATGGTACCCCGCTGGGGGTAGCCACCAACATGTTAATTTAACCGTTAAAAAATTCCACCAAATGTCCAAATTGGACAAATTGTGAATTTTAATAAATAAATAAAAAAAAAAAAACATTTATGATAATAGGTTTATGATAGTATAAATTTATTCATTTAAAAGTTTCTTACGACAAAAACTATTATATTGATCTAGAGTTAATCGTTCATTTCAAATGATACTCGAAAAAATTAAAAGAAAGATCCAATATTCACATTAAAATTTATTGAAAAAAGAAAGCAAAAGATACATGTATAGGTATTACGCTTATAATGCCCTTATTTTCAATAGATATAGCGTTAACTATCTTCCCCAACAGCATTTTTTAAGTATTTCTTAACCTACATATAAGTTTCCCATCTGACGTTTGTTTTTAGGTAAAGATTACACGTACTAAAGCGACAGAGTTAACGCTACTATTATACTGCTATTCGACAATTCGAAACAAAGATAATATGTAAAATTCAAATAGAAAAATTAAATGATCTAATACGTTTTTGTTCATCAAGAAGCATTAAAGATATGTTCACGATATCCTGAAATATGCACGAGAGATTTCATAAATTCATAACCTATTATCACAATATCTCAATTGATCGCTAAGAAGGAACGTAAAGAAAAAGAATTATATATTATATCACGTTATTTTACATCACATTATATTCCATTGCGTTATATTACATAACGTTATATTATATTACGTTATATAGTATTACGATATATCTTATTACGTTATTTTACATTACGTTATATTGTATTACGTTATAATTTATTAGGTTATATAGTATTACCTTATAACGTATTATGTTATATAGTATTACGCTATATGATATTACGACATATAGAATGACGTTATATAGTATTAACGTATAACGTGTTACGTTATATGGTATTACGTTATAATGTATTACGTTATATAGTATTACGTTATAACGTATTACCTTGTATCGTACTACATTACATACTATTACCTTACAATGTATTAGATCATCCCATAAGTTCGTGCCGACCTTTGTGTATACATTTCATATTTTAAAGAAAAACAAGAGAACTTTTATCGAAACGGAATAATGAAAAATGGGAAGAAGTTGTACAACGAGAGGGGGATTACATTTTTTCATGAAACTGAAAGGTATGTAAACAATCTTAACATATATAACCGCTCGAAAAACGGCACGAACTTATGGGATGACCTAATATATCATATAGTATCACGTTATATATTTATTATTACGATGTAACGTATTACGTTATAATGTATTACGTTATATATCTCGGAGATGAAAGAACATCGGAGCCTTTCCTTTGAAATTTTGGAAAAATCCTTTAACACTATAATGTAGATTCTACCACAGCTGTAATTAAGCAATTGTCGTCATTCAATCCGATTGTATTTGTTCGAGATTTATTGTAATGAGCTTGGGCTCGAGGCGACAACCAGTCGCCGAATGTAGCCGCGGTCAAGGAAAGAACGTTTTGTCTAACAAAGGTATGGAGTAATAGTATAGCTCTCCTTAAAAAGAAATAGTTGTAGCGACACTCGACAGTAAACATTCCAATGATTTCTATCCCCTGGCTCGCCACACGCAAACCTTCTTCTTCGGGTAAGATCATTACCAGATGTCGACGCATCTCCACAGTACGTGTTCAGCTAGCCTGAGGACCCGTTACAAATCTTAAGATTTAGTTAACTAAAATCCTTCAAACAGGTAAAAAGTCTTTCTCCCAACTACGGGAAGATAGGGGAAATCTATTTTTCTTGCGAACGACGCATCCCGCTAGCAACTTTCCCTCAAGGACGGCTAGCATGCTTCTCTAACTACCAACATGGAAATTTACAAATTAACAGCAACATTAATTTCCCTCACTTTCCGAACGAAGGCTTTCCTCCACGAATCCGATGGTCTCGCGTCCTGCGACACACCCCATCATACTTTTCCTCTGCAGCATCACTGCGATGGAAAGTCATTCTCTCCTGAGTTCCGCCTGGGCAGGCGACCTAAACGGACGTGCGAAACAGTGCTCCAGTGAAAGTTTTTTTTTTTTTTTTTTTATTTATTTATTAAAATTCACAATTTGTCCAATTTGGACATTTGGTGGAATTTTTTAACGGCTAAATTAGCATGTTGGTGGCTACCCCCAGCGGGGTACCATCCTCGTGTTTCTTAGGTTATGTCCTTTATAAGGTCTGTTGGGTGCTTCCTTTTTAGTCTTCTGTCCATATTTGTGATTTTGTATGTTTCCGCAGCTAGCCGGTTTATGTGTGTTGCTATTCTTAATTTGTATTTCTCGGAGTATCTGTTGATTTCTTCCTTGACCGTTGGCATTCCCAGGTCCCTTCGTATATCTTCGTTTCTGACGTACCAAGGTCCGTTTACTATTGTCCTGAGGATTTTAGCCTGTATTACCTCTATTTTGTTTATATGGCTCATTGCTGCCGTCCCCCATAGTGGTATTCCGTACGTCCAGATTGGTTTTATGATCATTTTATATATTTTTAACTTGTTTTCTGTGCTTAGTTTGGATTTTCGGCTTGTTAGCCAATGCATTTGTCTTCTTGTTTTCTGTATTTTTTCTACTATTGATTTGATGTGTAGTTTCCAGGTGAGTTTTTGATCTAAGTGGAGTCCTAGGTATTTGACATGCTTTGTTTGCGTTATATGCGTGCCGTTCAATAGGATGTTTGGTGGTGTCTTTTTCCGTAGCGTGAATGTAATATGGTTGCATTTATTGGGGTTTGCTTTTATTTGTTTTTCTTGTAACCAATTTTCTATTTTTACGATGTGTTCTTGTAGTATTTTGACTGCCGTTTCTGGATTAGTATGCCTGACTAGTATAGCTGTGTCGTCCGCGAATGTCAATACTGTGCTGTTGGTAGTTGTTGGTATGTTCGCCGTGTATAATGTGTATAGGATTGGGCCTAAGACGCTTCCTTGTGGTACCCCGGCCTTGATGCCTTTAACTTGAGAATGTGTGTCCTTGATTTTTATTACGAAGGTTCTGCAGCTTAGGTAGGATTTTATTAAGTGGTGTATTTGCTCCGGGAATTGTTTCCTAATTGTTTGTAGTAGACTTTCATGGTTAATTTTATCGAATGCTTTCTCTATGTCTATGAAGAGGGCTGTGCAGTATTCCTTGTTTTCTAGTGCTACTATTATTTCGTTTATAAGCCTGTGCATTTGCTCTATCGTGGAGTGTTTGTTTCTGAAACCAAATTGGTGATCCGGTATTAGTTTTTTTGTCTCTATTATTGGTTTTATGCGGTCGTATATTATCTTTTCCAGTATTTTGGAAAATACTGGAAGCAGTGATATTGGTCTGTAAGATGCAGTTTGGTGCGGGTCTTTGCCTGGTTTATGTAACATTTTGATCTGTGCTAATTTCCATGGTTTGGGGAAGTATTGAATTCTTAGAATTGCGTTGAATATTACTGTTATTAGTCTTATTGCTTTTGGCGGAAGGTTTTTTAAGATTTTACCATTAATTAGGTCGATTCCTGGCGTTTTGTTGTTTTTTGTTTTATCAATTATGTTTCTAATTTCTTGTGCCGATGTTTTAGGTATGGTGTATTCCTTGTCGGCTGTGGTAGCAGTGGTTTGTGGATCCTCCTCCGTATGACTTGTGAGGTTGCTGTTGTTGGTAATGTGTGGTGTGAATGTGTTGTAGAGGTGGTTGGAGAATTCTTCAGCTTGTTCTTCGTTGCTTCTTGCCCATGTGTTATCTGCTTTTCTGATTGCCGGGACGGGTATTATTGGCTTCCTTATTTTTTTCGTAGCTTTCCATAGTGAATAGTTGGTGTTCTCGTGTGTGGAGAGTGTCCCTATGAACTTTGAGAATTCGTTATCGTTGTGCTCCTTTATTTTGTTTTTTATTTCCTTTGCAAGTTTGTTTAAGTGTTTTTTGTTTTCTCGGGTTCTGTATTTTTGCCATTTTGCTTTTGCTTTTCTTTTTTCTTTGATTTTGTCAAGTATTTCTTGCGGGATTGTTATTGTTTGTCTGCTGGTTGGTTCGGGAGTAGTGGTTGTCCTTGCTGCTTCCTGAATAGTTGCTGTCAATGTTGCTACTGCCTGTTCTATGTGTTCAAGAGTTTTTAACGGGATGTTGCAGTTTATTTTGCTTTCTATTATTTCTTTGAAAGTTTGCCAATTGGTGGTTTTATTGCATAGTGTTTCTGGTTTGCTATAGTGAATTGGTTTGTTTCCGTATTCAATTATTATGGGTGTATGATCGGAGCTGAGCTCGAGGTTGGGTGTTATTTTTAGTTTATTTGTGTTTAGTCCCCTTGTAACTACAAAGTCCAGAAGATCTGGTTTTTTGTTCAGGTCAGTCGGCCAGTGTGTCGGTGTTCCTGTGGATAATATATTGAGGTTATTATTTCTAATGTATTTTTCCAGTGTTCTACCTCGAGGTGTAATGTTTCTTGATCCCCAGAGCGTGTGCTTTGAGTTGTAGTCTCCCGCTGCGATGTACTTGTCCCCTAGGTCCTGGAAGTATTCTTCCCACATTTGTGTTGTTATTTTGTGTCGCGGAGGCACGTATACTGCTGACAACTGGAAGTAGTTGCTGCTAGTTTGAACTGTAACAGTGGTTGCTTGTAAATATTCTTTGTTAACTTGGCTGTGAAGATAATGTTTGATATCGTTTCTGACTATCACTGCTGTCCCTCCGTGAGCTTTTCCTGAGGGGTGTTTGGTATCGTATATGGTGTAGTATGGTATTTTCAAATAGCTTTTTGTAGTGAAGTGTGTTTCTGAGACAAGTAATATGTCTATATTATTATTGTATATGAATGTTTTAGTTTCGAGGGCCCGTTGTTGTAGGCCGTTTGAGTTCCAGGCTGCTATTTTTAGAGTGTCCGTTTTTATTTTTTGCTTAGCACGTTTGTAATTAGTTGGAGCATGACTGTGATTTGTTGGGTTTGCTGTTTGAGTACTGCATTTTGTTCGCTTATCATTCTGGTTAGCATTTCGGTGTTCTTTATGGATTGTTTGAGCAGCTCTTTGATTTCTGCAGTGTCGTTGTTACTATTGCTGTGGTGTTGGTTATGTGTGTGTGTTGGTTGGCTGGTTACTTGAGCATAGCTTAGACCACCAATGGTGTTGGTGCTGATAGGTTTGGTGTTTATTGCTTGCTCTGTATTTGGTAATATTTCAGGTTTTGTGCTGTCATGATGGGCTTGTGTGTTAGTGCTTGTCCTGCCTCGTAGGGGCGGGAACAGTTTTCGTTGTAGTTGTTTTTTTACTTCACAGCCTTTATAGCTGGCTGGGTGGTTACCGTTACAGTTGAAGCATTTAACTTTTTCTATTTTTCCTGAATATGGGCAGTGTGCAGTTAAGTGATTTTTTGCGCACTTTACGCAGGCTGGGCTTCTGTTGCAGTAGTTTTTAGTGTGTCCGTATTGTTGACACCGCATGCATTGAAGTATATCTTTTTTGTGTCGTGGTGGTTCGACTGTTACTATTGTGTTTAGTATTTGTTTGATATCATATATTTCCTTGTTATTGATTCTGGGTTCAAGTTCTATTAAGAATAGTGGTAGTGGTTGCTTAGTGTCGAATCTTGTTATATTGTTTATTGTTCTTGTTTGATGTCCAATTTTAGCTAACTCATCGCTTAGTTTATGTACGTTGGTTTTAGGATGCAATCCTCTTATGACAATTTTATAGCTCCTTTCAGTTTTAAGCTGGTACGTGTGGTAGATAGCATTTTTTTCTTTTAATGCTTTTATAACTTTCCTAAATGATTGTGGTGTGTTTGTTTGAATTTTTACTTGATCCAATTTTGTTTGCTTTATTGTGTAATTGTTTTTCTCTTCTAGATTATTTAGTAGATCAATGAGCGGGTCTATTATTTGGGCCTCGACAAAGATTGGTGGTGGTTTTGTAATATGGTTTGTTTGGGTAGTGGTTTTACTTACGGGGTCAGCGTCTATTTCTTCAGTTAGTGAGTTGAAGGAGTTACTTAGTGGTAATTCTTGCAGCCATCGCTGCTTTTCTGTGACTGGGTTTCCTATGGCACTTGTGTCTGTGGTTGTTTTACGCTTTTTGCTAGCCTTCACTGGCTTCCAGCTTTCATCCTGGTAGTATCTTTCATGTTCTGAATTGCTATCTTCCTGTCCCCTATGCTCTTTTGTTTCTTCTGTCTCCATGTTAGTTTGTTTGGTTTTTATATAATATGTTTCTCCTTTTGTTGCTATGTTTATAGTTGGTATCTGCATTGTTATTTTATTTCCTCCTCACTATCACTTTGCAACACTATTACTTTGGAGCACTTTTTCACTATTCACTTATACCTGGAGAGGACGACCGTCTAGACACGTCCGTCCTCCTCGGCTGTCCGAGCAGGAGTGATTATCATAAATGTGGAAACAGTTTTATAAATACTAATAAATCATCGTTCTTTTCATTTTTAATAATATGTTATCTATTTAATTATATGTTTATGGATTTATGTGAATGAATAATCTTATAATCAAATTTTGTATGCATATAGAAATTTATTTTACAAATGTTTATACATATGTATATATGTTATGTATATGCATATGTATATATATGCATATTACAATTTTATTAATTGAACATTATATCACCTTATATATGTTACAGGTTTCATATATCAATGCATTTTATGTTAGAATATATTTTAATACAAGTAAGTATTGTTCAATTTATTTTTTATAGTGAAGTAATGAATATCAACTATGCTATTCTTTGACATGTTATTTCGAATTGAATAGGTCCTGTCACATTATATTGTCAGTGCCTCATCTGTAACATCGTTTGTATATGTAAAAGAATATTTTTAACAAATTTGTGAAATTATATAATTTATTAATTGTAAGTAATATAGAAAGGAATTTTATCATTAGTAAATAAATGTACATTTGACAATTGGTAATAAATGTATGAATTTTTCATAACATATGGATTGTAAGTGGATTAGATTAATAATAACTCATATTAATGTAACATTTATAATTTTAATAGACAATTTATGCATATCCATATTATGGATAAAGATTAAATAAATATGTTTTACCACCATGAGCATTACAGAGTTTTATTATATCTTAGATGAATACTGTAGGATGCGGTCGGTAATGGGTGCTATCTTTTCTGCATCTGACTGTGACATGTATGTACATTATAAATAAAATGAGTCCGAAAACTAATGGGACATTTGTTTCTAAGAGAACTCCCGAGTTGCGGCTCATGATTCCTTTGAGATCTTTAGTTCCATGATGAGTAGAATACGATGCAATAAAAAAGATTTGTCTTTGAATTTCAAGATCAAGGTCAATTGGCTAGAAGAGTAACGCTCTATGTGTGTCTATTTTGAATTAGTATGTGTCTATTCTGAATACCTGATATATATTGCTATATTATTCTTATAATACTCTGGTAGAAAATAATTTTAAGCCACTTATTTAGGAAATACCTGGTCAGTGGCGTAGACCACTATAGCTTGCACTATTCATTATGATAACATATATGTACAACATTACAAACAGCAAAATACGACAATAATTTGAATAGAGTCATGTTGTGCTATCATGTTGTAAATCGTATTTTGCTAGAAATAATAATTAAAATAATGACATTGCTATAATTATAAAGAGAAGATATTCGAAATATCTATTAGAATGAATTTCGTTACCTGAGATAGAAACACTTTTATTTATTTTTATATGCTATAGCAAGTATTGTGCTTCTTAAAATAGGATTACGAAGTTTTAATTAACAGCGAAGTTTCTCAAGAATGTAAGTAATTTACACTTTTAGATTTAAAAGATCAACGAACGTTTAGGTTAAATGTTAATTTTTAGTAATAATAATTGATAGAAGACAGTTCAAATTCATTGCATCAATGAAATTTTTATTTTTATTCAACCTCTAAATAATGTTGCATAATGTTTAAGTATGTAATGCTCATACTGTGTTTCGTTGTTTAAATATCTAGAAAATATTTGAGAAATCTAGCAAAGTAGAGATGGAAGAGAATTGTTATTAATCACCCGGAAGAATGCCATCTGGAAGCTTTCTTACTGGTTTGTCGAAAAGACAGAAACTGTTTCATTTATTTCGTAGTTTGCTTCGTCACACTCCCATAGTAATTACTTTGTACTACCATACATACATATCAGAGTAGAAATGAGTTTGATAAGGTTGAAGGTGGAGATTGGAGAAGGATGAATACAATGAATGATGGTCGATGAATTTCAATTTGTTGCAGGATTTTTTAGAGATAGATAGGGGGAGTAGACAGTATTCGTTTGCTGATGGATTACAATTGCGAACGATTTAATCGTGTTCCACACGCGTACATGTTAATGCTACAAATTACGCTTTATCGAATTTCAACAAGGACGATAGCACTGGAAAAGAAGATCGCTTCACGTGGAATAACGACGAATTACGGCCAGAATTGATTTGTACCTGTATCAGAGATTTTTCCTGAACAAAACACGATAAAATTGTTTTGCGTACACAAATCCTTTGAAAAACTTTTGGGAATTACCATATGGTTTGGTTTAAGTTAAACCTAGTAGGTGTATTTTTAATGTAATTTACAGTTGCATTAAGCAATATTTTGGGATGAAATGTGCATATCTATATCCATATACAGGATGGTCCGGTTAACTTGTACGAATTGAATAACTAAAGTACGCGTTGAACGAAATATTATTGTATATAATAGTTGCATGGTTTCGATTTTTAAGTGGAATAATGTAAACGAATAATTATGTGTCTGGAAGGATATTGAGTTCCGAATAATGATGGATTACCTTTCCTTCATTTGAAACCTAATAATTAATCTGACACTTTGTTTTGGTTTATGAAAATTGTATTTAGTATAATTAACCTTTTTATTGATGAACCTGGGATATCAAGTAGGTATACAGTTTGTAACTGAAAATACAGATACTCGATAGGTACCATATTTTTGTACTATACTTTTAAATCACGTATTTTTTAATATCTTTCTGAAGATCTATAAGTCCCAGTATATATATTTTCTATATTATGGTATCACTTCCTGCAATGAAAAAATCGAAAAGAAATTATGCAATTATTTTCAGCGATGACGTGTTTAGGCTGACTATGAATTTCTCTCAGTGTGAGCAGCAACATTCGAACAATTTTAGCAACTTAGCTGGTTGGGCGAATTTCCTAATTATAAAATATTGCTATATAATATCCTATCTTGGATCTATCTATCCATTCTATAATATCTTACAATCATTCTACCGAGATGTGTATTTTACTATCACGGTGTAACTTGTATTATGATATCGGTGAGGACATAAATAAATAGAAGCAAGTAACATCTTTTACAATTTAATTCGCTTAGTTGTAAATTTAAAGTAGAATATGATACGTTTGTATTTTTGGAATAATCATTGTAATTTTGTGATTGTTCATTTCCACAACTTTATTGCTGTGCTTTATCGTTTAATAACTTCAACAACACTTTGGCGGAATGTAATCCATAAGTTCAATTTATCGATTAATATCAGTAGTTCTGCGTGTTTTATATATGACGTAAAAAATAATCAAATGTGACATAAAAAGAAAAAAAATACTAAAAACTCCACAACGAATAACAAAGATAGGATCATTTGTCATGTGTCATAGAGATATGTACATCGTAGAGTCTACTAACTCGAATGCTAGCAACAGTCTCAATTTTAAATTTCGAATATAACTGAAAACGAGTTAAACATAAATATTGATCAATTTAAATCCTATTAGTGAAACTAAAATACCGATCGAAATGTAATTAAAATAAACACAAACCGGTTACGCGGGTGTTATGTGCATACCGCGTAAAAGTCTTAGTTATATGACCGAATCTTCCGTGAAACTTTGATGTTACCGGTGTTGCAATGGTACCGAGGATACACGTAAGAAACTGAACGGACATTTTTTCGCTCGATTTCCTATTATTACTTTATATGTGATAGAACTCGAAAGGAAAGCCTGTCGAAAGCTGGAAGAATTTTTCCGACGTCTTACGCTTCAAGAAGTTCTCCATCTGTATCTGCCCTGTTATAAATCGCCGACAGTTGCCGCAGCTGTATCTCATCTGCGTTTGCTTCCAGTAATGTCTTACCGACATATTCTGGTTATATTGGAAAATCAATCACGATCATAAACCCGGAAAATATGTTTGACATCCTCATTTGATTGTCCTGCCTGTTCTCGCCTCTCTGCATTTGTGAAAAGCACATATCCTAGTCTGCGTTTTTAGATTCTAATGATTAAAAGCTTTATCAGACGCGACGATATACATGCCAAAGCCCAGCACCACAGACCCAGTATATTAAGACCAGATTTTTCAAAAAATGACTTTTATTTTCAATATTATTTCCCATATCAAACTTTCTGTTCTTCTCGATGGTGAAAATTCTTTCGTTCTAAGCCGTTTACTTTCTGATATAATACTATAAAAAGCGAAGATGATGTTAGGTCCATATTTTGTTTCAATGTTTTTGCGACTTTGATTTGCACTACTGTAAAGTTTGAAAAGTATGATTTAATACTTCTTGGCTCTGGGTTTCAGATATACGTTCTATATATATGCATTATATATTGATTACTAACATTTTTATGCATTTACGGGGAATTTAAAGATGCAAACGTACACACAATGCTCATAATACACAAAAATATATAAAACAGCCAAAGTGTAATATTTGTTACAATAAAAAGTGAGTGAAAAAAACCTCTGCTTACGCTTCGCTTCTCTCTTTTATGTTCATCGAAATATTCGGCTTAAACATCTGCAACCTACTGATTACTGAAGAAACGACAACTAATGCTAAAACTAAATATTTTCGAGTCAATATTTAATTCTTTCATGATGGCCAGTGTTTAATAGAAATTTCAGAAGTTGTATATTTTGACTTCAGTTGTCAAGTCTATATTAGACTAGCGATCGTTTATAACGAACGTTAAGATTAAAATACGTTCATCCTTATACATATGTATTTTACCTTTACCGTATTATATACCTTATACATATGTATTTTTAACTACACTATGGTAACATCATTGAGCTTGCTCGGTTCAATATTATCTAGCCACATAAAAAGTACATAGAATGTAGAATGTAGAATATTTGCAAATCTTTATTTTGTCTATATGAACTTATTTTTTCATATATATGATATCTATGGAAACTTAAATTTTATTCGAAAGACCCTTAATATTCTATATTACTCTAAGTGTATTGTATAATATATTTATTAAATTTGAGCGTTCTAATATAACACATCGCGTAGAAGTAAATTGTTTTTTGTATTGATATGGAATACATTTCAAAGTGCAAGAAGGCAGCATTTTTATGTATTATGTTAAATGTGGTAATCGCTTTAAAAGTTTATTACATTTCGTAAGTAAAAAGTACAAAGTAAAAGTCCTAAATACAAATACGTTTTACCGGAAACGTTCAGTTTTAATGTCCAAGACGATCGATTCGCTATGTTTGTCGTTTCGAAAAGGAATGACCTTACTGCAAAATGTAAGGACCTTATCCATGATGCGCACTCCTTCGTCATCCCTTTGTTATATTTTGTCATCGCTTTCAAATATCTTCGAAGAATATAAACGAATATAGATATGGACAGTTTCAGTCATTGATTCTAAGAAACATTTACTTATATTAATATATTTTCAAAAAATTTAAAAATTCAACTGTGTAAGCAAAAGCTGTCACCGAAAAAATATAGATTTGATAAATATTTCAGCTCGAAATAGTATTGTAGAGAAGTTAGCTAGAATAAAATTGTTGTGTATGCAATAATATGAGGCGAAGCGTTCAGAGATAAAAATTCGAATATTGTCAGGCTTCTCATGCTCATCTGAAAACTCGATGACAACGGTTCTCTATTCGTGATAGGGTTGAACTGTTGAACGTATACTAAATTGAAGAACGAACGGTGTATTTATTGTGTTCCTATCTACATCGCTCAACGTTTCTTGGTCATAGCCCGAGCTCGCTTTTATCAGTTCTATCTGTTGAGATTTCTTAGGTTACGTGACTAGACTACCAATACCGCCTCGAGCATGAAACGCTTGCCACGTATTTCCAAATATGCACCACGTTCCACGATCATATGTGTACCTTATAAAGTTCTACGTCGATTGAGTTTTGAAAAACTTGTGTAATTAGTTAGATGATAAATATAAATTCCTTGATGAATTTCATTTGAATTTGATATATATTTCGATAGTTGACATAGTTCATATCGATCAACGCTAAGTCTTTCACCCTTGATGTTGTGTATGCAACGTGGGCATACACTTGTGGCATAAGTAAAATTTCTATAACTCAAAATAAAACAAAAATCAAGAATACCAAAATTGTATTGAAGGCTTCGTATTTGAGAAAATCGAGTTCGAAAACTTGTTCAATACACGTGAATTTTGACTAATACCTAACAGAATGGAAGCGAACAATTGGTAGAAAGTTACTCTAGATGTGAAATTAAGCCAAAGATTGTGTAAACCTTTTTATGCAAAAAAAAAAAAAAAAAATAAAAATAAATGATGTGGTTTGGTAGGTAGGATGTGTTCAATATCAATGTTATATATATGTAACATCAATCTTCAGATAGTTCTACATGTGTTTTATGTTTAAAACAGTAGTAGGCATATACAGTATGTATATAGTATGTATATTATGTGCATATATTCCAGTAGAATATGTTCGTATCTGGATCATCTTAGTGTTGCGTAAGTACCAGTAGTGTATGAGAGAGGCGTTAATGTTAATTTTGAAAATACAGTAACACGTTTTGCTTCGAGATATAAAAAGAAAGTAGAAGTCCAGCCAAATTTGCTAGCAAACAACTTATATTCTACGTTTATCCCAGAGAGACTGAGTAAGAAATATCCTAACGATCTGATTAACTAGAACACTTAATAATTTACAAACAAATATATTTAACTCTAAGGCATGAACTATTGGAAATATACTGTAAGCTGTTATTCAAATAAATGTTCACATGAACAAATTGTAAGTTATTTCGAGGAGAATAATAAAAAAAAGTTCTGAAAAGCAGGTATAATTCTCGCTGCGTGAAAGAAATTTCCGAAAATTAAAAATACAAATGATATGTATTAGGATACTAATTATTTCAAAATAATCAGTATTTTTATTAAATAATTAATGTGGAATAAATCGCTATCGCTGATAATTAAATAAATAAATAAAACGTTTACAACAAATATTATCCGAAATATTCACAATAAGTAATAAAAAATGATTGGTAGATATAATTATGTACTTTTTAACACAAATAACATGAAACAAAATAGAAGAAAAATAAATTTTATATATATGTGCATAGTAAGAAATTATTAATTGTTATTAATATAAATTATATGTATAATTATATGTATAATTATACTTTATTTTTTAATTGTGGCTATTTATACATATAGTCATAGAATTATGATATTTTGAACCTATTAACCAGGTTTTTTACACATTTAATTTATCATTCTGATAATTTGGGACAATTTTTTTTTTTAGTTCATGTTTGTTAATTAAAGAACTTATACTATTTTAATTTTCAATCATGGATTTCTAGCATATTTCCATGCTTTAATATAGCGTAACTTCAATGGTTATTCTTTATAGGAAAATCATTAGCCTCGTTGCATCGCTACAATGCGTGTAAAAAAAAAACAAAAACAAAAACAGTTTTGACAATGCGTTGTCCATCACGAAGTAATGGACTGTATAATAAATGCCTGATTGCATTAGCGTTTTGATAAATGAAATATCGTAGTGATAAGAATTGAAATTAGTTTCTGGAATGGAGTAGCATTTTCCAACATCTTTTAACTTAATTTTACAATTCATGTTAGTAATGTTTAATAATAATAGGATAAAGGTATTGATATATACATTTATATTAGTTTAAACAATAACATGAAATTAAGAATAAAATATATCAACAAATTACGTTTCGGTAAAGATATTTCAACAGACAGGTTATTGACTCTCCGCCGGCAATATGATTTTTCACTAACGCGGTTGACATTATGGGTTTTCCAACTTTAGCTGATTTTTTATCGTTTTGAGTTTTGAGAAAATCCGACGAAAATTCTAAGATACTTATTGTACTCCTTAATTTACTATACAAGTAATATTGCAGTCATATATTTAAATATTTTTGCAATAAAAACAAAAATGTGACGAAAAGTTAAAAAAAATTGGAATTTGTTTGAAGATATACAGTTTTCTAATAAATAAATATAAAAAAAAATCATTGTAGGATTTTATCCAAAAGGCTATGTCCTTTCGAAAAAGTATAAAAAGATTTGTCAACCCTTACAAGAGTATAATTGTTTTGAGACTTGAATTTGCAGAATTTTCAAATAGAATATTTATTATTGGAAAATGATATGCGACACGCCTCGAAAAAGACAGACTTTGTATCTCATACTTAATAATGTATGAGAAACATAGCTGAGCCACGAGACACTGAAGCAATCGCCAAGAGATTAGCATATGTAACAAAATAAAAAAACTATGCATATAACAAAATTCACCTACTTACCAAAAGACTGACGCGGAAGGCAATATAGATCGCAGAAGGCGCAGTGCTCATTCTACTCTCGTGGTATTCAGAACTCAATTGAACGAAATAAACAGTATTCAAGCCTTCAATACATTGTAGGTGTAAGTTAGTTTGGATGCGAGAACGATGAAGTCTGACACGGAGTCTTCTTTTCGAGGAAATCAGATAATGAAAATTTCGTCTGGACCTCAACGAGCCATATTATTTTTTACCCATAATTATATTATTGATTGATTGAATTATATAATTGATTATATTATTGATACAACAACTTTTGTAGAAAGAAATTGTACAAGTATTTTCAAATTGCAATAAATAATTCATATTTTCGTAGAATAAGCAACCCGATATCTAAATAATTTTCTCTTATATAAGATAACAAAATACAAAGATAATGCTGTGTCCGATATGAGTGTCAATAATTCTACGTACGTACGAAAAAAAATCAATTAATTGAAGTAGCATTGTATATAGATAAACAATTGTTAATTGTTATAATTGTCTCAATTATAGCATGTCAGTATAATATTTCTTAAATCAAAGATTATTTTCATGAACCTTAAAAAAGACGTGCCGACCACAAAATCTACTTTGCAGCAAAATCAGAAGCGAGGCCGTAATTAATTTGAGCATCCTTGCGGTTGCAAGCTCACGGAATTCTGTGAAAACAGCTCATAACATTCGACAACTTTTGCCAACGGTGCAGAATAGTAATTATCTACTGCATTTACAATGCTTATAACATACTATTTATGTTTATTTTACATAAGTAACGCAATTGAATTTATAGGATTGTTACCGGCATTTATCCAACAGAATAAACGTCTACGTACTACAGTTACAACATTGTTAAAACAATTTACCGAACGTCCACACCTGAACAAATTATAGACTCAAGGATGATATAAAAACAAATTATATTTATTTTTAGCGTTTACGGAAGACATAATTTTTCATGTTAATATATTATACTCGTTATGCTTAACCTTTTTACAAGCAATATATGTCTGGTGATGTTGCTATGTAAAAAAAGAGGAAGAAATTTTTATCTTCTTTTTAATAACCTTATATACATATATGTATTTAGATATTTTTAATAACAAATTATTGGTAAGGTGTAAGTTGAAGGTGTAAGACAAAATTCGATGTCCCCAATCTGTAATCAACTTTAATTTCAAAAAGCAAAGAAGAACAAAGAATGTTAATTTTCAGTGGGATATAAAATAAACAAGTATTTATAGAAACTAATGAAAGACATTTATCAAATATGATATTGGGATAATATTGTATCAAATTTTTCGTTTCTTGGGAACTTTTAACGTTCATTTACATATATCTAAATTTGCAATCTTTGATACAGTTTTGATGTGGATAAAAATTGAGTGAAATTTATTAGGTTTTCCTCTGGAGTTAATATATAATAAGGAAACACAAGATATTAGAATGTATTTTAGTCAATAATAAACAAACATTTGAGGTCTGTATTGTTAATCAAATGAATAATAATAGAAATGAATAATAGTGAAATAATAAAATATATTCTGCATAAATTTTACGATTGTAAATTTATCAACATTTATGTAATATTTAAAAAAAAATCTAAAACTTCGTGTCTTTTTACAAAGATAATTTTTGTAATACAATAATCCGTTAGTTACAAGTATCAAAAATTAAAACTCCTTTAAATATTTTAATAGCATAATACTTGAATAACTTAATAAAATGTACTTTTCTTTATACGAATGGTATGGTGGCATGATTAAATTTTTTACTAGATATTAAATTCTAATTTCTTCAAGTAATTGATATTCATAAACTTCGATACCTTTTCCAACACTTTACTTTAGAAAAATCAATAATATCCCAGTAATATCATGGTGGGAAATTAAGATAGAAACAAACTCCTAATTCGAATTCGAACAATATCCTAAAGTCCACAAATTCAAATATTTGCCAGGCTCTTTATTTACAAAATGTAAACCATACCTTTTGTTACATTTATATTGAAGTATCTAAAATGGATGAAGTTAGTAATCAGTAACAACGCCATTTAATATTACCTCTGTACAACATATGTAACATATAAATTAAATAACATATGTTGTGGTATTAATGGCGAGATATATGCTTTGAGGAAAGCATTAGGATTTATTATTAGTTCCTTTGGAAATAAATTTAAAATATTCTTTGATTCGAAAAGCGTCATTGCAGGAATTGAAGATACCAACTAGGCCAAAAATTCAAAAGCTACATCTACCTGCTACAAGTAAAAAATTTATAATAATATATTGTATACATTTACACACAGATATCAAAGGCGATAGAAACGCTAACTTAATCATATAATATAGAAATGTATCGCTACGAAACTTTAATTGATTCAGTTTATTTATGAATCGGAAACAAGTAATAGAAACAATAGAGAATTAAAAAAAAGAATTTAGTCGTAAATAAATTGTGTTAAGATGTATCGCAATTTATAATACAAATGTATGCAAACGTATTATTCTGTTTTATGAGAATAAACTTTCATATACGTTGGCAATGTTCATGATTGGATATCTCGTTTAACTGATTTCTAGCAGTTTCAATTATTGTAGCGGGGAATACGATTCAACTACCGTTAATAAAAATAAAACCAATAACTCGTTATTCTTCGTAAATTCGCTAAATATTTATTAGGTTCTTAATATGCTACAGTTTTCTTTCCATGTTTCAATCAAAAAGTTATGAAATTCATGACTGTTATGTTGATGTTTACAACAGATGCGCAAACTGTTTCCTATGTTATATCTGTTATAATCTGTGATCGCACATTCTTCCCTCGTTTGTCGTTAACGATTAATTCCCGTTCAATTCTTTTTCATTATGCTGTCTACGATACGTAAAATGGCCACTTGGCAAACGCGTTTAGCTCGGTGTAAGCCACAGCTTCGCAGTTCACCGATAACGGCACTTAAATCATTCGAGAAGCTCTAAATAGGAGTCGCCGGAACGTATTATCAGTTTTCGTAAGTAATGCGAAGATTTCTGGTTAACTGCTATTCCTTTACGAAAATATATCTCCCTTGGTAATTGGCCAAGAACGAATTGTCCATATGATTTATATTTTCAGACACATGGAACTTCCATTATTTATTGTTCTTGCTATTTATGAGCACTGAAAGATGCGATCATACCAAGTAACTTAAACGACCATACCAAAGGACCGTACTTGTTTATTGAGAATAGTCTTATAGTCTCGCAGTCGCCCGATAGGTAGAGTATCATTCGAGAGAGATGCGGTGTACGAGTTCGTATAAAAGCGCTTGAGATTAATATCATTGGTAAAAATTCTGGTTGCGTTTTGCTACCGTGCAGAAATTGCACATAAACTCAGAGAAATTATAGTGAAACTATTTTGGATCGAGGTAATAATCCAAGTTAAATTTTGAATATTCGATCGCTTCAATATTATGGTGTTGCTCGTTAAAATTTTGTTATCGCTCTTGCAAAATGAGCACGTAAATTATTAGTAGCAGTACAGCTATTTTTACATTAGATAATCTATTTTCTTCGAGGTGTATTAAGAACACTGCACACTATCCAAAAGAAGAAGTAATAGAAAGTTTTTTGATTAAATTTCATTCAGATAATTACCTGAGACCAAATATTCGTATCATGTATTTATAATCATGATCTTTGTTATGGATGCTAACCGAGATTATTGTTGTTAGTATGATGCGTATATCATTTCTGTATAATAAAATTTGTATAGGGTTTTTATAACATATTTGTCAAATCAAGGCGATCAACATAAAGAATATAAATAATTTAATAATCACGATACCCGTGATTTTATATGCTATTTGTTATTTATATAAAATGTTGTTTACACTGTTACGCACGATATACATAATATTAGTGCAATATTATTACGATATCCATAACAATATATATCATTATCTTAAAGTGGAAATGGATTTGTTTTTAGATAAGTTTTTCTTATTCTGTTAAATAGAAAGTAAAATGGAATCGTTCTCGAGCAGTTTTATCGGCGAACCCTTTTCGCGATTTTCAGACATTCGTAACAAAGGATTTTCCCGATAAACCAAAGTAAGCGGGTAGCGAAGGTGAATATAAGACCACGGGAAAGCAAAGTGTTAGCGCGACAAGGTGCAGAGTTATGAAAGTACGCCAAGACATTAGGGATCCGATAACGGTATATCTTGTAATTGTAAATGAACTTTACGTTCTTCCATCAATCTCTGTTGTGCACAAGGATTAAAGAAGGTATGCTATTCTTTATGCACATAATAATTTGAACATTAATGAATGAGATCATTAATTTTAACCATTCATAATTACATATATTGAACAAAATTCCATTGAACTATTAAAGAGAAAGCTATTTATAAAAGTTGAAGATATAATATAATTATAAATATGCTACAGCCTAGTGATAAACTACGCAATATATTTCAGAATAAGTGTAAAAATCTCCAAACGTTGATACTATTCTGAAAATGTAAGCAATATTTACCCAGAATGATTTTCTAAATAATCATCAAATCACTGGTGATTTTACACTCCCCCTGAAGCACTTTGTATATACCGGTAAAAACAATTAAAATAAAGTGCAAAAAAGTGTAGTTCTATAGTTACGGTTTTCACGAACGGAAATAAAACGATTGAAATGGGAGTTTGAATTTGTATTTCGATCGTATAGTGACATGGCAAAACGGTAAATTGTTTCGTTGATCGAAAACAGGTTCTGCAATTAAAGTTGGATTGAAAGCAGTCTATATTCTCGGCCAAGGTTATGTGGCCGAGGTAAAAGTTTAAATTTGTATTTGGATTCTATTGCAGTGCAATAAAATGGCGAATCGTTTGGTTGACTGAAAGCAGACAATCAATTAAAGTTATTTCAAGAGAATAATGATCTTTTAAAGAATATCTTCGAGCATCGCTGAAAGTACTTTCTGACGTGGAGGTTTTCCGATAAAGTAAGATGGGAAAGGGAGAAGGCAACGGTGACGGCGAGGGCGCGAAAATAAGGGATGGAAGTGACACGGAGGACAGGGTTACGGATATGGGGTTACAGCATTACTATCCTGATAATGGAGTAGCGGTCAATGGAGCGATAGATCGCGCCATGGAGACGGTGCTGTAACACGCGGAGCCGAGCAAGCTCCCAAGGGAAACTGTTCAACCCCTTTGGTTGGTTGCCGGCTGCCGCCTGCCACTTTCAACCGCCGTATAACTAGGCTCTAACAGTTTTGCCTACTGTCTTTCCTGCAGCTCTAGCCGAGGCCTTTCTCCCAATGTCAGTCGTCGATCCTTATCGTGTCGGAAACATTTCAACACCCGATGTGCTGGTTCGTTGCGGGGTAAAACTGTTACCTTGTCAACGAAGAAAATCTAGAAACATCCTCCGATGCATGAAAATGATAAGATTGGCAAATTTCGTGAAATGTACAATTTCTTGAAAGATTTTTAAGTTTTATATTAATTACTGAAAATTAGCGGATAAATGAAATTGATAGATCGTTTAGCTTTAACTTAGAATTGCGTATAAGATATTAGAGAAAAACGATATGAATGCTTTTAGAACGTTGAGAAAACGAAGTCAGCGAACTCATAATCGTATTAATTTTAATTAATTTAATACTAAGGCTAGAGTCGAAGTTCAATTGCTTTCTGAGGAAGTAACGGTTAAAGAGAAATCATAGACGAATCATACTCAATCTAATATGGAGTCTTTCTAAATTATACTTGAAAAAAGAGCTTCTGCAAAGGGAAATAGAAGTTTCTGTAAAATATCGGTAATCGGAAGGTCGTGAAATTTGCTGGGAATTTACTAGTAGAACTTATCTCAAAGTTGGATTAGTTCTTACATGCGGATTTATCTGTTGAAAGCTTCGCTAATGATAATATGATTAAGGCTCAAATGTATAAGGGATTAATATTTCTGAGTTATATTTATTAAATATCGGTGGGATATAGATTTTCTGTTGATTTTTTGAATGCAAATTTTTATTATAGAAATTACGCAGAGAGCGTGGAAGAAAGAGACAGAAAGAGGGAGAGAACGAGAAAGAGAGAGACAGACGCGAAATGCGAACATCAGTGAAACGTTTATTTTTATTAAATTTATTTTGTATAACTGACATATTTTTTAAATTAAATAAATTAAATTTCGAAAATGTACTAAATAAATATTCCGATGGGATATTCTAAAATTCACACGTTTTATTTCATCGTGTCTCGCGTTTATAGAACAAATATTTTACATATTAAAAACAATGTAATAAATAGAAAATAATGACTTTTCTTTTTAATTATTAACGACTTTTTTGAAATATATGTATTGACATCTTTCAAAATAGTACTACTTATAAAATATACATTATGTATATTTAGATAATATGATTTTATACTTATATATATTTACACAATTTATAGATGCTTCTTATGTGCACATTTACGTATATATTTTTTTATAAAGTGCCATATCGACATTACTACAATTTTTGTGGAGCGTCGAAATCGTTTCGTTGCAATTTGAAAGGAACTCTGGAAAGACATTGGTTAAGATCGAAATAAATGGTCTCTGCGATAGAAGATGGAAGAGAGACGTTAACGTGATGGAGGTAGTATTCGTCGTAGTTTTATTCCAATGTTGGGCTCACGTTCAATCGTGAAGGTGGAAGGACAAGAAGGGATGAAGGGGAGAGTTTCAGACTTACAGTTGGTTCCGTCTGTCGATTGCCAAAAAAAGGAAAAATATGCGGTGTTTCTTTGCTACATTTTTGTATATGTTCCTCAAACATGTTCGATCAAGCATACGTAATAATTTCAGGTGAAACGAAATATTTTCTCTATGATCGTAATATATATACATATAGTATATATGCGTATATAAAAGTATCGTAAATGTAATTTATAAAATTCGATAATTAAATACTTGTAGCGTTAATACAACAATTTTTAATACAAACTAATTCGACGTATCATAGACACGACCGCAATACTATTTTAATATTAAGTTTCGATTTGTCAGTCATTTAAGCGATATCACTTAAACGTTCTAAATATTATCGCCATATCGATAATTTAAAAATCAGAATTGAAAATTTAGAAATTACGAACTTTTTGCCAAGAAGTAGTTGATATTTAAATTATTGTAACATTGTAAAAAGAAATTATATAATAATCCACCTAGGACCATTTTACAGTCACACTAAATACTAAATGAATGCACTGGACTGAATACATACACATATACGAGGAAGTCCGTCCGTGCAATCTAGTCGTGGTGTACCTTGGGATATTCTAATGGCTGGGATATTCTGCAACACATCTTTCATTTAAAATGCACTAAAACAGCAATAAAACTGTCGTGCATTAACTTTTTAGGAGGCTTTGTAAAGAGGAGCCTGCAATCTTTAAATTTATAGTGGTTTGTATGTAAATTCGTTTGGTTCTGTAAAGGTTTCGAAGAAAAGCATCTTGACTTCCTTGCCTCGCGTTAGTATAAAGTCAACTTAGCAAGGTGAAAATAAAGATTTTTTAATTTATATGTATATTCGTTTGAGATAATGGCGAAACATTGCAAAGTATTATTCTTTGTGAAGATAAAATCAAGTGTCTTATTGCGGCATTGTTATCTCCAATAACAATTGAAAACTGTTTAGAGAGATGTTGGTAAACGGTTTCTTTACTGTCTAATATGAAACATTTTACTAGATAATTTATCGATGACATGAATATAATCCATTCTGGAGGCTTTTTTATTTCCATCAGCAACGATCGCTGTTTCTTTGCTAGGATAAATGTTATGCATAGTTACCGATGCATAGAATGATGCTGGTGTGGACATTTTCGGATTGACTATACTTACTTTGGGACTTCGATATTCAGAAATTTTAAATATGTTTTTCTGAATTCATTACACAGTATAATAAAACATACTAAATATTACTAAACATATTAAATATTAAGAAATTACAGATCTCTTTTCTTAATATGCTACTAACACAGGAGATGTAAGCACTCGCAAAACAGAAACATGTACGTACAATGCGACGCGGTAACTTGGAAGAAACTTATGATTTTATAATTTTTATGAAGCTATAAGAGTTAAAAAAATGACACTTTTTAAGCAAAAATTTCTTTTCTCTTCCTCTCTTTTTTCTTCTTTTTCTCATAGTTTGTAAGAAGCACATGCTTCGTAAAAAGAAAGGCAACTCGGTCTAATTAAAAGCAGTATGCTCAAGGAAATTTAAGTTTATTCTTTCACCCGACCATTCTTTACCACGACGTCAAATTTCACGATTTTCGCACAAATCGAACCGGACAGCCATACAACCCAGCAGGCCGGTATCTAGTAGACACTTATGTGATAAGAGTATGAAAGAGGTCATGCCGAAGGTTATATTTATTGCAACTGATAGCCAAAGCGACTGCTTGCAAAAAAGTGTGTTGGCTGACATCGATGGACCTTTGATGGTGAACGTATAGTAGGGTTATCCCTATAGTACAAAAAGTCATAGAAATATGATTTAAACTACTGGTTGACTTTTGTGTGTGATTAATCCAATCAATACTTTGTTGTTGCCAGAATATCGCAAGAACTTTTATAAATAAACAAAAGTTCGTTACAAATAGATATTTACAAAAATTACGTTTCTTGAAATAGATTATTAAGACCATAAAGATTTTGTTTGGTTTCTTTAATTTAATATTAATTGTGGCTTTTATAAGGTATGTTTGAAAGAAATAAAAACTATATTTGAAAAATTTATACTATGTTATGTAAAATGTTATATTTTTCATGTTATTTTTATTTCGAATCTATATTTCTGAAATTTCTCAAACAGCAAAGTACTTTTGCAATAATTCCGAGAGAAATAACTATTTCGTTTTTTAATTTTTGTCGGTAGCTGTATATTTATAAACAAATAACTTGTTTAATGCTTACCATAAATTGGGAAAAATTTAACAATCGATTGATTCAGTTAGGTAAGGAATGTTGTTGATCGAAAACGCTGTGATTATAGAATTTCTCGAATTGAGTTGGTACCTATACTCTATACTGAACAGCTATTTAGAGAAGGATGGTAGGAGCGATGGTAGAAACGGAGAGGGGATATTTTATGGAGCAGTTCAGTGGTAATGAAGGTGTTTACATGCAGGCAAGAAGGCGTCTCGCCGGGCCGTAGGTAATTAGGACAGACAACTACCTACGCGATAGGCATTGCCAGAGGTAAATGTGGATAGGTGCACATGGAACGGTGGTGGGCACTCGTTATTTTAGAGCTTCCACTCGTGTAATGTACTGGCGTAATTAGCGTTATCTGATCTACGAACAAAAGAGAGTTACTCGTTTATAGGAGCCTGGCAGTTGCCGAAATGCCACTCGATTATGCGAAAAAGCGGAATGTTTTACGCGAGCTGCACAACCGATCCGACGGAATTGACTGTCGAACAATGCAATACATGTATTCGTGTTGACTCGATCAAATGATTTGTTACTATACATACATAATACAACAACGGAGTTGAATTATGACAAAAGAATAAAAAGTGACATCTATTCTAATCGATATGATAAATCCTTTGCCCTCCTAATTGCCCTCTATCATAAATTCCTTTTTATTGTTATATTTCAATAAATTTTTTCTTTCTATGTCGAGATTTTTATAAATAGAAAAACTTCAGTCAAACAAATACCTAGATGCTTCACGACGTTTTACTTATATAAGAAAATGTGCAGCTAATTGTATTTATTGTAACGTCATCGATAAGGCCGAAGAATTATACATTCTATGCATATAATCTGTCCTTATTGTACTATGATAATAATATTAAATTCATTGAATATTTTATTTAATATATTCATATAAATCAGGATTCCACATTATCAGTACTAAAATTCACAAAAGGAAAGGGTTAGTCTTTGAAAGTAGAAGTATATTTCTTGACTAAGAGTAATTCTTTCGTTTTAATTGAGGCAGCTTTTTGATTAATTAAGGCGGTTAATTTCTGTTAGTTCATGTTACATTTTTTCCGCAAAATTTTATTTTTATTTTTTGGGAAAATTATATTATAATATAATATATATAATATTATATATATTATATTATAATATATTATTATAATTTTATTATAATATTATATAGTATTATTATTATAAAAATAATTGTATATAGAAAGTTAGAATAATATTTATTAATGGGTGATCTATGATGCCAACTTTAATCCCTAAACATTATGCACGATCACTTGAGTAATATTAAGTATGCCGGAGAATAAATCGAAAACGTAAAATAAAGTTCATTTTCATTCGAGCATCGATAGTTATGTATTAATGAGTATCTTTACACGGTCTGGGTTTCTAGACATGAATGATATCAATAACAGTAAATAGGAAATAAATATTTAGATTTTACTCAGTTGTTAATTCCTTCAAAGAGAAGATATTTCGAAAATGGTCACTTCATTCGTAAACTATAGTCTCTATTTTTAGTATCCAAAACCAATTAATACGTTTTTTCTATTTCGTTTTAGTAACATTGCAAATATCTTTACAGTACACAATTTCACGTTACTTCGTGAATGAAAATCAATTGATATTCTCTGTCAAGCGCACTTGTCTTTAGCGACCTTACAAAATCAATTTTTCTAAAGTGAAAGCCAGAATAATCAAACCTTTCAATTTATTTTTGTGCGAACAAATATTCCATATTCAAAGCGAATAGCAAAAAAATTCACATGGCAGAATAGTTATACTCATTCATGATTTGTTTTTTTCAATTACTAAATATCGTTATTTTATTTCCAAGAATCATTAATTTCAGAATGTTTTTAATGTAGTTATTTTAATTTTGTAAAAATATAAATGAAAATACAGTTTTTCGTACTACAAGTTTTCATGTTATCACTTACAGTTTATGTATTTACAAGGACATTTTTATAATGTTGCTTTTAGTTGTTTCGTGTATGCACGCTCGCATTAATAACGTGTAGAAGAATTCAATAAAAATTATAAAAATAATCACTTTTATCTATATATCTGATAAAATCTGATTTTATCTATATATCTATATATCTGGTTGTTATAAACAATATGAACTATAGGAGCATTAAAATATACAGCTAATATACGTATATAGGGAGTTCAATAAATATTTTAATTTCCGAATCTTTTATTTATACATGCTAAAACATAGTTTTTAAAATATCTACTAAATCTGCAAAAATTTTAAGTAATTCCGAAATATTCTTTTGTTTCATACATAAATATGAACAGTTACATAACGTAAAATGCATATTATTAACAGGAATTTAATATAAGCGTTGTTATAATTTGTTACGTTATAGCTACATTATAATTTTGTCTTAGTTTCATTTTGAAATTATGTAATAAAGGAATACAGATAAAAAAAAGTAATACAGCAAGGGACAGTGAAAACACTTGTGGAACAAATAATTCCACGATGAAATTTTATAGCTGATAGGAAGATACTTCGAGGAAAGCGAGATGGCATAGGATTTGAATCGAAATTAGATTCAGTTCGCTGCTATTATTTGACATATTATTATGCTTGTATTTAATTCATTTAAAAAAGCTAAATTGGACTAAATATGTTGAAATAACTTGCCAAAAATTTGTTAATTTTCTAATACACAAATGTATGTCTCTAAGCATTAAAAAAACTTCTAGCTATAGTCAAAGGATTTCGACTATGTCTGTGGCTGTTACGGAATAGAAACTTTTCCTCGGACATGAAATAGAGGACGGTCGGTCGGTTTGAGATCGTTTACTCGCTGATACGGAAAAGCTGGATAGTATCTAGCTAGGGAGCCAAGATATTTTCCTGATCCCGAATTCTTCGTTTCTTTGGCTCGTTAAAGTCACTCCACGGTCTCACCTCTCCTGCTGGAGAAAAAGATTTCGTAGAAGTGGTCGACTATAAACGACCGACCTCACTGACTAGGCGTATTCAAAGATTTCTCCAATTGCAGGTACGCGTTCCGATAATACATTTTGTGCCTAGCAATTTCAGCGAAAACGATATACATATTTCAACTCGATTGTGATCAAATTTACTCGAGAGACATCTACATAATTCTTATCTTTCAAGTAACTCGTCAATATTACTTCCTTCTTTCTATTATACATATAAGTGCGTTTTCACTTACATATGTATTTACATATTCATTTTTTCATTTACATCGAAGATATAATAAAATACTGCGCATTCATTGTGGCAAATCTATTGATTATGTTAAATTTAAAATTATAAATCTTACGTGCAAAATTTTTCTTTTCTTCATATTTGACGCATTTTTTATATTATTCAATTCAAAATTTTATTCTCTGTATGAGGCATTTTTAAAAGATGCAAAATATTTGATATACATCAAGTGATTCTACATAATAATGATTGAGACTACAATGATCATACTAACGAATAAGGAGAAAGTCTTGATTGCTGAAATTTAATCAACCAAACTAAAACCAGTAAAATAACCATTGACAATGAATAAGCGTGAACGAGAGAATAAAGTAGTTGTCGTTCAGTCCTCGATGTTAACGAATGATGAATCATTCCTTTGATTGACAAAAAATTCTATTTTTTTCTATAAAATATTTATTCTATTTTATATTAATAAATTGTGGAAATTGTCCTTATAAAAATCTGTAGAATTATTTAGAACTAAACAATTATGTTCATAGCTGTCTATGCTATTCTTAGTTAAAACTAATTCTAACAATGAAGTTTGTTAAAAACTGTTAAATATAGTTGAAAGTTGTATACTTCATATTATCAAATGAAACATTTCTTTTGCAATAATAATAGTACTGTTATAACAAAGTCTATTCTATCTTTATTACCTATTTTAAATTTCATTTCCCTTTATGTATTTCCCTTAAAATTTCAACATTAATTCGGTTATTACTATTAACATTAATATCTGTAGCAATATTAGTTGTTTTGTATTGCATTATTAACAATATAAATAATCATATATTTTTTTTAATTGGTTGAGTACAATGCTTCTAAGAAATAATATTGTATAAAGAAAGAATAGAATGAGTTAATAAAGCGAATTTTTTCTTCTGAGGAAAGTACTTAGCGGCAGGTGAAGAATTTAATTAGGTTACTACCTGATTAACGCGACGAAGCCTTCTTATATACTTACAAAGATCTATTGAAAAGAACAACTTGAAGGTATTGACCGAATCGTCCAGTTACAAGAAAATTATTGCACTTGAAGAAATGAATAAAATTATCGAATTCTTCAAGGAAATTTATTTTGCTTTTTGTCATGTCACTAAAAAATAGCACATAAAATAAAAAATTCATTGAATATACATTTTTCTATTATGTAGAAATATAGTAAATATTTATAAATATAGCCTGTACTCAACAACTGAATTTATGTGACCTTGTTACACTCGTGCGAATCGCAATATCAATAAAGTTTCGGAATTGTTTTTGGAAACGTACCTCTGGAGGAGCGGTAAAATGGCTCCAGATTGAAAATTGAAGCTTTTATTATATATCGTCCCTATCGGAGAAAATGCCAGAGTTTTCTGAGCAAGCAATGTATGTGTTCCATTGTTATACTTACTGCTCAAATCTTGAATAAAGGACAGCATGTTGCAACTCGATTTATTACTTATTGCCTATATCACACGCCTATCTTATTTGGAGCAAGAAACCTTCAAAATTTAAATTTACAGTAGAATCATATTGATTGTATTATGTTCCTGAAAGTGCCTTTTGATTCGGGTCATTTTATAATAATAGTATTAAAGTTAATATTTTCATCGAATCATAAGTACATCACATAATGGAACATAAAAAACAGGAATACATGAAACAAAATGAACATGAAGAAAATTATTTAAAAAAATGTTATTATTAATTTAAAAAGATTCATGATATTCTAAATGTGAATAATGTATTCTGCCTTAAATATAATATATTGTCTTATGTAATGCTTTTATAACCATAAATATACAATTTGCACGAATTATTAACATGATATAGGCAAAATTTTATAAGGTCGAAGATACGACTGATGTAGAGTGTAACATCGAAGTTAAGTTGAAACGAAAGTTATTGGCGTTGTGCAATTGTTCCGCTTTAAGTATCACTTCACATTAGCAAGCGACGAGAAGGCGGACAATTTAAATTATAGGTACACTCGACTGAGACTGTTCTCCCTTATCGCATTAACGCGAGAATACCGTAAAATGCACAAGGCAAAGTACCACGCCAACCAACAACTTCCAGCGTAACCGTGTTCATTACGAAGAAAGATCTCACCGAATTTCCCATTTACATTCCGCCATCGTGTGCGATTCTTGGCACGGATGCTTATGTCCTCCTATTCGGCCCTTCTTCGTGGATTAACTTATTTTCTTGTAACCGTGTATCGTCTTTCGATAAAGATTCTCGAACTGACTACAGAGTACTGTCTATTTGAAAGAGATATTTAAGCTGAAGGTGCAATAATCCTTGTGAATGTTATCTGTGAATGCGTGTTGATTTCATAATCTATTCGAAGCATTATACTCAAATTAAAAGACTTTAAAAAGTTAAGATACATTCTGTGTTTACGAGTGTTTCTTATTCATACGATATCGCCCAGAGAAATAGACGATTTAAAAAGTAGAAGAGTGTAAGTACAAGAATGTGCAATATTATTATGTCCAACATAAACAGAAGTTACCAAAAATATTATTCATAGCTGAAATGTGCTGAAATGCACAGAACCCGTGCATGCGATGTTTTAATATAAATTAAGGTGGTGAATATGAAATGTCATTTTTCTGAAATTTGAATGTTGCAAGACAATTGCATATATCAATAGCAATTGTTGTAGATTGTAGAAGTAAATCAAAGAGCAAGCAGCTCCTTATAATTCATGCGCATTAACAGCAATAACGTCTGAAATTAATAAATTAAAAATGATTCTTAAAGCTTCAAAAACTGAAACTTCCGGTTAATCTTTCTTCACGAGTGCAAACTTGATAACGACGTAGTGAAAACTTGTACAAAACATGATTCAGCGTTTGAGGAAGATTGTGTGAATTTAAGAATTATTCAACGTTAATTTTCGAAATTTGGAGGTAGAGATTTTTCATTGAAAAATATACCAAAACGAGGAAAGAAAAACACTAGATAATACGTCCTTCTATAATAATGAAATTAATTTATTATTGAGGAAAGGAAAGAATTACATGAAAATTATTTTGATTGTATGCAACATATTTTAAGAAAATTATATCTTTAGATTCCTAATACAGAAAACTTAATTCCATAATTACCAACATAATATTAAAAACATATAAATTGTAATGGTAATAATTTTATAGTAATAATTACAAATTCTGTTTTAAATAATTGAATAATAGCTTTACTTTTTATAGTCTTGCTTTAATCTTAGTATTACAGTTTTTTATTTCTTCCGTTTTACTGGATCTTCTATAGCGTTCATGTTTATTAGAATCAGAACTTTTTTTTTAGATAGTAACATAAAATTTTCAATGGCCCTTTTTAGTGTCATTTTGTTTTTTAATACTGATGCATTTCTAACCCATTTCTCAAATTTATGTGCGCACTTTTTTAGTAACGTGGCAAGCTTAGTCAAATATATAGCGAAGTAACAGAACATATAGAACTATACACTATACATATATGCATGCATGTAGATTACAGGATTATTAACGTCGTTATTAAATACAATATGAAATTTAAAAATAAATAATAATTTTATTAAAAAGGATACTTTTCATAACATTTCCTAAACTTTCTAAACTACTTTATTTTCCAAATTGCCTTTAAATAAAGATAAGAATTAACCGAACCACGTGTTAAATCAGCAAATTCCTCGCTTATTGTTTTATTGTATAGCAGCAATGAGCGCAAATCGTGCGGTTCTGGTTGACATTATTTTATACAGGTTGCGCCAAATGCTGCACATGGTCTCATTAGATTTGATGTGCAAACGTTGTTACCTTCTAAATACTGTAACCGTTATACAGAAATGAGCTGCTTGTCTGTTGAAATTGTTACTCTGTATTATAACGAACATGGAAAGGGAAAGCACAGATAATTTATAGAAAAGGCATAGATTATATTATAATTCTTTTCGGCATGTTCCATTGGTCGAAATTATTTTCATTCGCATAGATTGAATAAATTATTGTTTGAAAAATCCATAAATTTGACTTAGAAATTTTCTTCAACGAATTATTTTAAACAGTAAAACATTGTCAACATAACTGTATCCTGCGTATTAGACTTTTATGAAAGTTTTCCAGAGTATTTTCTGTTTTCAAATGTTTGAATCGAAGACAACTTTCGTTCTGAAACTTTCTCTTTCAGCTGTCCTTTACACGGCACAGTTATGTTGGCAAAGAAACGAAAGACATTTTCAACAATTTCTAAATTAAGAATTAACAAAAACAATTCTTTGACAAAAAGTACTTTCATTGTTTATTCTTTACTATCTAATGTATTACATACAAACAGCAATACAGACTATGCATTAATATCTATTGGACATAGGGGTAAATGATATCATGCGTAATTGTACCCGTACTCAGCAAATCTTCAACATTGATTTATTCAGAAACGAAACCGCGTGCGAAAAAATGTCACTCTACATTTTCTAGTTATTTTTTCATGTAGATTCACACCCTTTTCGTTTGTACCAGCAGATCGATATCATCCCATACCTATGTATATCGTAATTTTCAATGAAAATAAAACTGCTGTATTTTATGCGTTTCTTTCTTATATTAAAATGACATATTCTGGGAGACGAATATTAAAAGCTACGAATATTTTCTATTTTCTATTATTACTTTTATTTAACAAATAAACACAAGTTTTCTATTAAAGGCAAATCCAAGGTAAAAATACTTTGTACCTCTCCATTTGATAATGTTAAACATGATCTGACGAAAAGAAAAGATGCGCGCACGTACTTCATTAACTTCGATTATTTCGTAAGGAAATATCAGTGATCAATTTAGTGTTAATTGAACATTTAATTTAAACACTATGTTTCAGGATAGTTTCTATTTATTGAAAATAAATCAGGATCATTTTAATCAGTGTATAACTTAATAACAATTTATAATTATAATAATTTGTTGGTACATTGTAGATATAATCTCTGATGATCTGTCGAGTTCAACTGTTTGAACGTTTCTTGATTTTTGTGATTAATGACCAGGCTGTAATAAAACAAATAATATATATATAATATCCGATAATGTTTAAATATTTTCGTAATAATTTTACAAACGTTAATAGTGTTCTTAAGATTGTTAAGATTTTCTATTTAGATGAAATTGAATATTACTGGAAATATTCTGTAAAAAGTATATTCGCCCCACAGTTTTCTAATTTATATAAATATGATGTTAAGCATTCTTAATTTCAAAGTCATGCATTAACATTTTGAGAAATTTTGAAATTTTTAATAAAAAAAATTATATACTACATAAACAACCTATATCTATATTCCGATTCTATGAAAGTGTGTATTCTCAGAGACTTTATACATATAACTCTTGAATATACTTCATAAGAATATTCCTTTTAAATAAGTTTTAGTCTAGTAAATACTTTTAAATATTTGTTGTTTAAATGTTAAGATATACGTACGTTTGGTAATGGGTATGGCCATTGAGTTTTTGGATTGAATGGTCCATGACCTGGAAAGGTTGGAAACGGTTTAGATTGTCCCGGTCGTGGCGGATTATATGGTACAAATGCAAGGATTCCACATATTGTGGCAAGCATTACGAAAATAAACATTACTGCCTTCATCTTGTATATGTTTTTCTGTAACATAGAAACAAATTATTTTAACAGTTAATTTAAATTACGAAATATTTAAATTAAGTCACAAGATACTTTAAATACAATCTGTTGTATTGTTTTCACTGTTTTAACTTGAACATAATAATCGTTAAATTAAAACTTAAGTTTTGATTGTAAGTACATTAATATTAACTTCCTTAGTACTAATTAATTTCTTTATTAAATTCTTCTTCAAAGAGCTCCTATTGTATAATATATTTCTAAAGTATACAAATCAAAGTGTGCAATATATATTGCTCATACATATGCATATAAAATTATTAGAAATGTAACTTTAAATGATTAAAATATTACTTACTAGTATTTACATTAATATAAATTCTATGAAACAATTAAATTGTATAATTAGCTTACCTCTCCACAACTTGTTCCTTCGCAACAGCTGAAGATACTTTCGGTGTTAGATGAATATTCTTGCATTTATATACAACTCTCATTGTGCAAGAACTCACAGGAATATACATATATTTATTCTGTGTTTCAAAGATAGATAATTAGCACAGTATGTGTGTACATTCTTATTTTGTCACAGGGGATTCCGTGTTCTTTCCGTATCGTTCATAAGCTGCAGAATATCAATGACACATAGTGACCTATGTTATCGTATTAACGATATATTTGTGTACTTCTTGCTGCGTTCACAGATACGGGAATCCCTGGAAAATACACTTTCCTCAACCGTCCATTTAATGATAAGTAATATGTCTGTACAAAAATGTAAGTGGCAAGATCAATATTTAGAGTTGACGAAATAGCATGAAACAAAGGATGTTATCTATTCTATTATCCTAAGCAGAAATTTTTTTTGTAGGATAACGAACAAAGAAAATTCGATTTTTTTTTATTATTTATTACAAAGCATATGATTTTCAAATTTCGAAAGAAATTAATACATTTGATTAACTAATTTGATATACAGGTTGTAGAATGCTTAATTAGATCACTTCAAATATCTCAATTATTTTTGATAATAAGAAGAATATCGGAGGAAAAAATATTTAGTTCGGATGGGGCAAATATTACGAAGAATAAAAATTTTTTCATACATAATATTTATTTTTTTCAATATACATATATCTGTTGTCATTTTTGTACTATTAGCGCTAAATAATATTAATATAGAACATATAATTGTTATAATTTTTACGAGATTAAACTTTGAAAAGTTTACTATATATCATCCTGTCTTTACACAAATTATTTAACTGTTGTTTTACCCTACAATTGGTAATGATAAATAATAAATAATTTATATAGGGCAATGCTAACAATGGATATAGGTTTGTTCTAGTTAAAATTAAAAGAAATCTTAGTGGAAAATATTTCTTTGTTTAATAAGTTTTCTCATATCTTATGATATGATCGTTTTCGAAACTCCGTTAGCATCCGTTGAGTATTTGCCATAAGTTTTTGAGTTTTATATCTTTTACTCTCAGAATGATTGTTATAAAAAACTTGAAATAGTTTCATTTAAAGAAAAGTATAAATATAGGAATAAACTTGCAGAAATCCTATCATAAGATGATAGAGAAAGCAAATTTTTCCAATAGGTACAATCTTTTCCTAATCTTATGAGTGTATAGTGTAACTATAGATTGTTTGAAGAAACTTACAATTAGTTGAATTATTTAGTTATTTATTTATTACAATTACCTAGAATTATCTTGTATATAAGTATGCTGTTTAAGTACCATACCTAAACAATAAAAAACGGTATCTAAATCTGAATGTTACAGTTTATGAACTGTATTGAATATCAATTATTTAATATGAATTTTTATGAATTCCAGTAAATTTATATAGACAATCTATAATTTGTCTGTACAGCTACATTTCACCTGTTTATTGTTGTTGAATATTTACTCAATTATATGATTTAAAGAATTTGTTACAAATTAATTTAAAATGTGAGTTCTTAATACAAGAGGTTAATGAGAAAGCACGCAAATTTTAATTATCTGTTTTGAAAGATAAAGTTTGTAGCGGTATAATTTCGGGTGTTGCAGGAAAAGGGGAGATCGGTAGAAACATGCGGGACTAAAACAGAATAGCAGTAGGCTCGATGCACTTGTAACGAAGAGTCGCGTCAAGTATCATTATACCATTTTTGCTGCCTTGACTTTTCAAGTTGCAATTAGGAACTGCAATAGTGAACATTGAGGGACACGAGTGAAAGACAGAAAGTAGGTAGATGTTTGTATCTATATTTTTCCGATTTTTGACACATGCAAGTTGTCTCTGATACCATTCCACGTTATCCATACTAACCCACTTGCATTTGTATTATTTTCCTGTATCTCAGTATATGTTAACTTCCTACTTCTTGTAATTATCGCGTTGTAACATAATATTAATATAATTCTTTATGACTATCTTTATTGTATGTATAAAATTAATTAGAATATCTTTCGTTCATAATTATTGTCTTCTGGCAATCATCAAATTGGTTTGTATTTTCAGAACTGCAAAGTGACACCGAAATAGGTGGTCCAGCTGTTGTCAGTCTGGTCTTCTCAAAGATCAAGAATGTTATGCAAACATAGATCTGGAAATTCCCGCCTTTGAAAGTAAGCACTTTTTGCTTGCATTGAAATTTTATGCGAATATCACGCATAACGCATATAATATATATATAATAATATAACATATATTAGCATTTATAGCATTTAAATAATATAGCATTTAAAATGGGTCTACAGCAAGAACAAGTAAAGGATGCTTTAATTGTTAACAAGTTGGTATAGTTTGTGTATTTAATAACGATGAATATAATGATAAAGTGTGACAGATTATTCAGTGATAAACAATGTCAACGTGTTCGTTCGACTTAGCGGTTTTATATACCCGACCTCTCGACGTGTGCTCTTAGAATCTTCAAAAAACTGCTTTGACCTTAGATCATTTCTTGGTCTTCTCGGGGAGGCGACCCCACTACGCTCGGATCACGCCACCATTCGCGCCTATCATCACATATGCCGCATTCTTTTGAAACAACAGACCGAAATCGACGTTTTTGGAAGTCGCTGCTTGGCGACAACTATGCGCTCGTCGATACATTGTATGCTGCTCGTCGGGTAGATAAGGTGATCCGCCAGCGACATTATAGGACCGCAAGCGACATCCAGAAACGCGACCCATACTAAAATCTCGCAGCGTAATAAAGCGTACACCTCCCTCTTTTTTTGATACTACATATATATGTATTATACATAAATATTATATTATGTTACCAATGAACGAATAGAAAATTTTATTTTCACAATAGTCAAGTAAAATTATATATATATCTATTGAACTTTCACAATTAGGCTTGTCCAACAAGTTTCATATAAATAGGTAGACTGCAGATATTTATGCAAATTTATATTTTTATGAATATAATTGATAGAGTATAGGACATGAAAAAAGATTTGTTTCATTTATTATATATAGTAACGTGCATTATGCTGGTTTTTATTCTTACGCGTTGTGTTCATTCTATGAATAGATTTTTTCCCTTAAAATTTCTCATAAATGCATAAAAATGCTCGGTCGATCGACAAGTCTAGGTAAGTTTGGGTATTATAGTTGTGTTTAGAAGTTTTTATGTATAACATTTTAATCTTCAAATTCATTAGCGTTTCTGTAAATGATAATAAATAATTCATAACAAAACTCATTTAAAATGACAATATGCTATAAATTATAACAATCATTCTGTCGGTATTAAAAGGCATTTCTTTATCAGCAAATTTTTCACTTGTATCATATCAAATAGATAAATATAGACGTATGTATAATAATGTATTTCTTCCTCATTCTTTCTTGTTTATCCTGGATATTTGTATAGAAAATTCGTGAGTCTACTAAAAAGTTTCCTGATTACTGATGGTTAACCAATATTATATGCAGCTACGTCAAACAAAATTCTAAAGCATTGACAATATTGCATGTGTATGTACATGCACGCGTGTTCGTTAACGATAACATTGCACTTGTTATCCGCCGAATTAACCTTGAGTAATTTATTTGCGAGGGATTGTAGCGGATGTTCTGACTGATAAACGATCAACGACGGAGAGGGAGGTCGTTCTCCGAACGAGAAGTTTTAGAACGTTTCTTGTCTCTGATTACTGAGACGAGACTCGCAAATGAGTAATCGAAATGATTCTGTTCGGCTGATAAAAGATGACTGTCTGTCTCTGACTGCTGACACGATGCGAACGATTTGAAAAAAACTTACACTCCCAGACTGATGATTATTACTCTACGACTCCTTGGGGAAAATTTTCACCTTTGAAAAGTTCGAACAAGAGTCGACGGATCGATTCGATCGATTTGCAAATGAGACTATTCTCTGCTACTGCCGGGAGTTATGAATGTTCAAACATTACTGGGCTAACTGATCGTTTCGGTTGATTAAACGATACTTTACTCTTCGACTGATGAGAGTGTTTTCGATTTGAGGGTTCAAACGAGATTGGCCTTACTAGATCCGATTAGATTTGAACAAGCTCCAAAAGTGGAAATCGCAAAAATATGCATGCTGATTGGTTTTTATCAAACGCAAGAAAAACTCAATTAACATATTCGCTAGGCATTACTCGTGAATGTTCGAAGCATACCCCTGGCGGTAAGAGGGTGAACATTACTAAGTCGAACATGAGACTTCGAATGAAAGGGTTGCGGAAATTCCTTGGAGTGGTCCTCGACCGATCGAAAAGTTATGTTTATGACACGTTCAGCTATTGAGAATATGATGGCCATAGAAAACGAAAAGCATTGTTACAATTATTGAAGAGAGATCGTTTTGAATGCTAATGTTCCTACTCAAAAATAGCTTTTTGTCTTCGAAAGCCTGTGTTATAAAATTATCCACTAAAATTCTCACATTTTTGTTCCTTTAAACCGAACAGCATGTACTAAATGACTATACTTAATTGTTCAATTACTTCACTTATAAAAACAACATAGATTGTTTCATAGTTACAAATTATACTTCTTACTCTGTTATCTCTACTAAAATATCATATTTATATATTATACTACTTGTAAACGCATACGAACAGATTATAAAACACAATCGACAATGGAGAAAACCTTGTTTTTAATAGATCCGTTTCTTCGAAGAACTAATAACAGAGTCTTTTCTACAGTCCGTTTAATAAGTCTTTGAAAGTTCATCTTGCTTTGAATTCGTAGGTTTCACAGAAAGATGAATGAGCTCGGACGAAAGACAAAGCTTAGGATAGATGGATCTACGGTTCTTAGAGGAGCTGTAAGTAAACTATAGAGTGTATAGCTGCGGGCATTTCCTGCAAGACGGAGGCTGAAATTAAAATCGTTCTGACTTAATTATGTCGCTTATCTTTCTGCAAAAATTTAAAAAATCCAGAGAGTTATGCTTTTACAATGCAATAAAAAGAATATCGATTACTTTCCAAGTAAGAAAATTGTTATACCGTATACATACATGTAAGTATATGGTATATCACGTGTATAATAGATTTTTATAAGGCTTCTCTACTCTTTTATACGCAATTAATTTTCCCTTAGAAGTTTCATATACGCAAGAAGACATACTAATTTAAATATTTTTGCAAAAATAATATTAGTGATGATATTAGTAATGACATTATCGATATTAGGATAAAAAAATGCTATAAATGTATATTTTTCCATAGAACTTTATCTCAATGTGAAATTTCCCATAATAGTTATTAATTAAAAATTTGTTATTAATTATGAATCAAAATATTTACTTTCAGTAACTTCAAAATTCACTTTTATTATAATATTTTTATTAATAATACTCTACTTTCTCTCTCTCTCCATATACATACATATATAATCGTAAAACATTTTACGTTTTTGATGGAACGTATAAAAATTGTTACTCCCAAGGGAGAAGTTCATGTGCATCCGATAACAATCAATCAAGGGAAACAAAAGAAGCGTTTACTCAACTGTAGCAACCCTTGTCTGCTTCGACAATAAAGGGGTGCCGCCAGATATGGGTGCAATATATTCATACAGTCACGTGCATTATTTTTACACATGAAAGAAATAAGCGTCTGTAACGGATCACGGTTAAAGCTTGAAAACGCCATGAACGAAATTCTTTTACAGAGCTTCAGGCTTTTGATAACTCCTTTTATTTACCATTCATTGAATGCCAGTTCAGATAGATGGATTACCTCGTACCCAACGAATCTATATTCAACTATATGATTGTCTTCATTTAATTATCATCTAGTCCTTATAACTGTTCCCTCTTTTCGCATCTGAAAATGTATTCATCGAATTTTTTTAAGGCACACTAAATGTTTTGAAGGCAACACTTAAAAGTGCCTCCGCTTTGTACATATAAACAATTGCAAGCACGAAATTTCAAAAAATGTACGTCGAACCTATACCCTTTCAAATTGCATTTTTAGCCCCTTTATAGAACAGCATATTGGTGAAGAAAAATCGAAGTAAAGGTTTTGTAATAAAATGTGATTTTATATTTTACTCCGATGCTGAAACATTTAATTTGTGGAAAATATAAGTTACAAGCCGTTATAATATTAGATTTCTGATTAAAGCTTTACGACATACTGTATGACGCGAGGCACCCGAATCTGCTATTCAAGTCAGCTGAAATTCTGTAAAACTATGTGAAACATTTATACTTTTTCGGCAGATCATTTATGACTTTGATAATTAACATGGTATCGAGGGCATTTTCTTCGATCGTTGTAAATTCTGTTTAATCATGAATAAACAAAAAGAAATTATTACATATTGAGTGAATTTATATTGAAACTTTTCTCGTAAAGTCCTTATTTTATAGTCATATTACGGAATAAAATGATACATTTTTCATATTTGTGTATTTCATATAATGGGAAGAAGAAAATATATACATATTTTGCATATCTTATATATTGAATCCTTCTTCCTCATCCACCGTCGGAATGAATATACTGAATTTCGCGTTTATATGATATATAACAAGAAAGTTAGAGAAAAAATGTAAACGTGAGCTGATGTTAGTCGGATAAAATGATAAGACGCATGGAATGTTTTTGTTTTTGAAATTATCTGTCAGTATTTTACCTAATGTACAGTTTGATGGTGTTTTAAAATCTTAGATCGATAGGACTATGTTATGTCTCAGACTGATGGGTTGGTCATGTGCAACGGTTCTGTGGCAGCTTTAATGCGAGTGTTCCGAACTATGGGTTTCGGCAGCGTTATGTTTATCGTCTTGGAATCTCTGTAACGATGCGTAGAGTTGACTATTGTTACATAGAATCGCATCTAGGACGGTAGATCTTGTTTATCCACACGATGAATGACATCGCGATCCAGCATCGTGATAATATAAAATAAACTACAGATTAATAGTTAAGATTAGATTAATAATAGTTAGTTTAGATTAATTTATAGTTAATTTAAATTAAGAATCTCAGATAGTTTATTTCAATAATATAGCTGCATAGTGTATCTTTTTTGTCTAATCACAATAATAAATTTCCTAATAACCATCAGTTGAGAAAGTGCGTGCATGGGAGCGAACAAATTGGTTGAGGCGAAACAAATTTAACAACGCGGAATTTAGAAGGTTCCATTAGGTCTTGTTTATGTCAAGAACGGTTTTTGAGAAATAGAACTTTAGCATTTCAAGCACCTGGGTGTCAACACTCAGATGTTACATGAGTAGTTTTAACTTTTTACATTACTCTCTTCGGAATTCAATAGTCGTGATTCTGTTTCCTTAGAGTTTCCAAATGGTCATGCGATAGCCAACCGAATGGTTTCGGCGACAAAACTCGTTCCTTCTGTACTCTAGAATATTCACAGATGTCTCAATAGCACCATCTTTTTGTACACTCTCGCATAGCACTAAGCCTCTGTCCCTCTTCCAAGGATACAATGCATAATGAAAGGAACGATACGAGGTTTCAAAAACCCGTAATCATCGCATTTTTATCAAAACTTGAAAAATCGTTTAAGAACTCGTTAGAATTGTATAGAATTTTGTAGTGCTCATTAGAATCCGTTAGAAGTCTACAGAATTTGTAAAACACATATTGCTCTTAAAAAAACTCTAACACACACACATACGCATGCAACATATAGCTTACTTAGAGTGAACATTTATTTTTTTTAATTACATGAAATATATCATTATGTAAAATATCCTATCATTTTGTTCTACACTGTATGTCAGAAGAGTTACACGATTTAATAATAATATTAATTACATTTATCTTATAATATAATCATTTATGAACTCTCAATTGATATCGAGCATACAAAGAATGATATTTTATAGTTTATATATATAGTTGTATATAAAACAACCCTTACGCATATCATTTGCATATATAACTCTTACAGATAATTTTATTTCTGAAATCATCATGCATCATCTGTAGGTTTACCTATAAAGGTTAATCTCTGTTTGTACGCATAACATGTCCGTGTCAAGTACATGCACGAAGAGGCATCTCGTGTAATATACGTTACAATTATAACGGCGCTGCTCAGTATCGCTATTTCATTTTAGTCCGTGTTGGAGATCAATATTAACGATGATATTGAATCTGGAAATTGGAGGTACCGTGTCGTCGGACAAACAAAATGAAATAAACAAAACTGCAGCGCCGGAACGCAGCCATGCGCCGCGCCGCATTTGTGGTGTTCTCGGATATGTCATATTATTTTATGTGTTTGCGATCAGCTACACGCGTAAATATTTTCGAAGGGTCAACCCGTTTGTTTCTCACCAGCTATTCGTAAAAGCGGAAGGGGGGTGGGCATTGGAGAAGAATATCGTTAGGAAACAATATTCAACTTAAATTTCGGAAAATGCGATGTTTTTGATGGCTCGATATGAAATACATGTTATTAGTTTTATAAAAATCTGTAAACATATTATCATAATGAATTGTATTCTTGGCAGCGTGTTAATCGAGAATAGTCGCTTTCTCTTCGTCTATTATTCTATAAATTTGCTAACAAAGATCTTCGATCGCAATTAATTGCGTCGGTGCGAACGAAATGTTTTTAAACATAACTTAAACATAAACTAGTTTTATGTATGTATTTACTTATGCAGTTGTGCATATGTTGTACTGTATTTTTATATTCATGATGTCAAGTGATAAAACTGACCAAGTAATAAAATAGTAATGTCTTATGAGAGTTCTAAAAACATTAATTTGATTAACGTTAGCTGTAAGAATCCAATTGGTTTAAGGCTCGTCAATTCACAACACAATACTAGCTACACTTTATTGTATAATATAATCAACAAAATAAAATAGATGTCGCTGAAATTCTTGTCCAAGGCACACTACGTTCTTTATTCAACTGCGTTTTATTTCCATATTATAATATTGGTAGTTATGTAAAATTATATGTATCATTTTACACGGTTTAAGAATTTTTGTTTTATGCAGTATTATTCGGTGTAATACTAACAAATTAATAATTTCTTTCAATTTTTGGAGAAACATAAAAGACAAAAAACGTTTCGTACTAATTTTAATAAAAATGAACAGCAAATTGTAGGTGGTATTTTTAGTCATAATTTCTATAATTTCAAAAAAGTGAAGTTGACAAATTGCAATACTTATCATATTAGGTAGTGGCTGACTAAATAAAATGTAATTTTCTAACGAAGAAGACTATTATTTTACATATCTATAACTTAGAAATACAGTAACATAGATGGCGAAATGGATTATTAATATCTAGACCTACATTTTCACATCCATATGAATGATAAATGTAAATACTAAAATATATTCACATTTTCTGCATAAAAAGATAAGAAAGTTTGACATCCTCAAAGAGCGATTTGCTAAAGCGTTTTGTGTCGAGGAAGGAGCGTCAGTCAACGAAGAAAACTGGAGAAGGAGTAGAGAATGATAGGAGAATGTAAGGGGGAACAGTGCATTTGACTTTCCTATCGGCGTCGAGTGCTCATAAGCGTTTAAATGATTCCCCATTTGTGAAACACTACTGACAGCTATTCAAGCGTATTTCTAAAACGAACTATTCTTGTACAAAAGCTCGACGGCCCCTTTACCCTATCTTTCCCCTTTAACGCTTTGTGATCTGTTTTAAAACCGACGCGACGTTAAAATATGGAGCAAAATTTTGTTGCATTCTCACTTGCTTTCGTTCCTATCATAATTACAAGAATGTCGCATATATTCCATAGAATTTTCATAAAAGTAATTTACTTAAATATAAAAACACATTGTTTATTATACATTTAAAACTCTAATCTCCATAGATTTGATTGTGATGCAACATGAGAATGTTTTTATTTTTATCTTATGTCTGTGATGTTGATATAACATAAGTTTCAAGAGTATATTATGGATTTATTGTAGAATATTCTTCTTTTAATGTTTATTATAAATTGCAATCATTTTTATTATATTTTATTATTTACATTTAAGTAGAAAAAAGATTTTAATGCGAAGTCGTATGCTAATTTCTTTCCATTTATCTAGTATTCTACAATTGAAAAGACGCAGCTTGAATTTCTGTTAATTGTGCAAGAAATGTTATCGTCGTAAAATATTCTCTGTCGAACTAATTACTTGTCCTTTTAACAATATTGCGCCCGTAATTAAAAGCAAACGTCAAGGATATAGCACTGCATTTGCATTAAGTTTGATGTTATATTGTTAACTCTGTCATGGGTGAAAACCAAAATACAATTTAATTACTATAACGTATCCATAATGATTACGTCACATAATATCGGTACATATACAAATTCACACACATAAACAATATTTTAATAACGCAATCAAATATTTCATCAAACCCTATGTAAATTAGCCTGTTCATAGTATATTTTCTTTTTCCCGTTTTCTTATAATAAATTAAATGAACGATACCGCAGAAATATTAATTTAAAGAAAATAAAGAGTAGTTTAAAGTAAGCTATAACTTCGAATAATATATCTGTACATGTTATTTGAATTTAATAAAATTCAATATGAATTGAAAAAAAATAACTTACAAACGAAATGTTGCATTAACGCCATTATTGGTCGTTACTGGATTAAAAAATGTTGAAAGGAGGAGCATCATGAAGGTCGTATGCATGCGCAAAACGTAGATATGTTTATCTCTACTTTGAGGGAATAAGATGATTGTAGTTTGGTTGGATAGTACTATAGGTCAGGTCATCGTACCACAAAGGCAGGTTTGTACGAGGTTGTAGAGGGTGTTGAAGCTAAAACAGGAGAAGCGCTACTGGAAGCAGAAGGATGGAAGGGGCAAGGGTCGAGTAGGATGGAGGCAGTGATGTAGAAGGAGGAAGAGGTAGAGTAGCAGAAGGACGAGGCTGGTAGCACCCGGTATAGGCACTATTCCGTTGAAAGCCTGTCCTTGCATTCCTTGGTAACCTCGTTATGTCACCCACTCAACTTAACCGCTAGATCGCGTATACTATGAGGGAAGCACGTTTCCGGAATCGGGATTACCGCTTCCATGTCTATAGGAAGTTACAGGATCATTTACTGTTGACAAGTAGGACCTCTGTTAACGGCCTGTATTACATTCAAAAACTATCTGATGGATTGGAGATTTAGGATACGAAAAAGCTTGTCAACAACAGGAGACTTTGGATGTATAAACTACAAATAAATTTCGTAACCTAGTCATACTTATAAATGGAATAGTTACATGCACAGGATGCGTGAAAAATAGATATCACGGCCTCTACTTCAACGGGATTCTATATATTTAAGACCTTTTTCTGCTTGCACGATTCATTACGGAGATCAAAGTCAAAGAAACCGGAGGTCGCAATTCAACCGTTCTTTTGAAAAATGATGCTATAAGTTTCCTGACTTCTACATTGACGTTATTTACAATATGTTTACATTTCGCAGTTAGGCAGATAGGAAATAACGTGATATTAAGTAAAAAAAAAAAAAAAAAAAAGGAAGGAAATTACTCTGTAGCACGTAAGACAGGGCATCTCAAATAGAATAAGGTTCCTAACATCATGATTTCAAATTATTCCAAAACTACTTACTGTATGAAAAATCTTTTAAAGACGCATCGAAGAGAACACGATTAATAGTATGTATTAATTCTTTTATAGGTAATCGCTTAGAGGATATATGAAAATTAACTATGTTTTTTTCGTAGAATAGCATTATTTTACGTGTTAATCGATCCGTCATATTATTCCCTATAAGTATATAAGTTACTCATGCCAAAAAACAATTAATTTGGGAGATATTTAAATAAACTGTGGTTTTAAAACAAACAACAAAAGTAATGAACATCTCCTGTTTCTTTGGCATTTTATAATAAAGCAAATTAATACTTTCCTGTATAGAATAACGAGAGGCATCGACCAAAGTATAGAGAAATGTGATTCTATTTAAAAACTGTATAGTTAATCTGCAAACAAATTAATATCATGTCGTGTCTCCTTTGGCAATGTTTAACTCCTGTTTGAAAGGTTTTTTCATACTAATGTTACAGTTGAAAATTAGCTTTCTCCATTCGCGCTCCCGAAACTTTTTCAAACAATACTCAAGAAATGGAAATGTTTTCTAACTAAACATTCCTTATCTAAAGCAGTAGATTGATCTAAAGTTGCGATCAAGTCGATCACCGCAGCGTAAGAGCGTCCGAGGAGAATCGTTTCTCAGAAATTTTGGAATTAATGCTTTCCCACATGCAAACGAATATGGTAATTGATACATTGAAGACCTATCCCGCCATGAAATGGCGTACTTTCATGGTATATAAGCAGCCGAGGAATCGTGCTTCTCGGATAGAACATCACAAAAGGTCCCTGTATAACTTCGCGTTGCGTTTGTTAGAAAGTACTATAGTGGGATCGGGCTGAAGTTCCTTCTTGAATCAATCGTTAACCCTACGGAATCCTCAAGTTGAATTAAATTCTATTCGGCATTACTGCGACACTGCTTTTAGTCTCCACATTGCTAGTGTGTTAAAAACGAGCATCCAATCGTAGGTAGTATTGCACACACTTGTACACTTGTATTGTACGTTTGTACCAATTTTTTATTACAATATACATATTTGTATTCTCGTGTAAATTCGAGTCCAGTTATCTTAAACCCTAATATTCAAGCCAGCAATCCATGTAATCCAACTGAATATTTCCACACTGCACGACTTTATCACTCGAATCGTTTCGACTTTTATTAATCAATATTACGAGACCTATACTAATATTTCCTGCGACATGATCCCCTGATTTCGCATCAAATTCGTTCGCACGTCTCCACACCCAAAAGAAATTTTTCCGACCTAATGGTTCGCCGATTCCGCATCGAGTTGGTTCGCCAAAGCTAAACCCCTCGTGCGATTCCCAGATTTTGCATTAGTTTCGTTCGCATCATTCAGCTCCCTGATTTCACACCAGATTCATCTGTATTTTCTCTAGTCCCCTAACAGCTTCCCGACTTCACATCGAAATGGCCTGTGCTATTTTCCAACTTCCGAGCAGTTTCTCGATTTCGTATCGAGTTTGTCTGCGCCATCTCTCCTAGTGACTCTACAAGTTCGCATCGGGTTCGTTCACGGACTTTCAACCTTCTGTTGCGCTGTAACCTAGCGCCAGCTTCGTCCGCACATGTCTCTATCCTAGAGACTTCTTGGTTTCGCATCAAGTTCGTCCTTGTAAATAATAATTCTGGCAGCTCCCTGACCTCGCGTTAGGTTCATGCACATATCTGCTGACACACTGCAAATCACTGATATGTACGTTGCAACCGTATTCCTCATCGACCTCTCGCGCTGCTCCAAACTCCGGCTTGTAATATTGTATGTAATTTTATAATAATTTGAAATCATGAAGTTAGATACTTCGTTACATGGAATATTTTCCCTCATTAATATTACGTTATTTGTCTTTTACATAATTACAAAATGTATTCATATCGTGAATGATGTCAATGCAAGCGCCAATGGAACTCTGACATCACACTACAGGAAAGTAATGTTTTATCACAACCTTTTTTTTTTGCTAACACTTTGCACCATACTGAACTCGTTAATGAATATGGACGTTTGTAACAACATCAACAGTTTTATAATATTTAATGCTAATTTACAATACATTTTAGTAATTATTTTAATACTTGCGTCCATTATTGTCCATAATTCATAAATTATTGTTCGAATAATAATAAAATATCAAGATACTTGCTATTTTCATAAGTGTAGTAGTGTAAGGAAATGAGATTATAGTACCAATGTACGAAGAAATAATTTATAAACGGTTAATTATCAGGTGTCTTTAGATCCATGATTTTTGGGATCAATGACGATTCCAATTTCCTTACGTTTATGCTAGACAAATAATTGAATCCTCTGAGGTTCCATCGTCCTAATTATGAGTCTCTTCATAGTTAAGTAACATTTCTAGTGGCAATTAGCCGTTGTTGACAAACGCAATTTGCGAGATGTAACTTTGTGGCTATACAGTATACAGGTAGACAGAAGGGAGCGTGCCTGCCTTGTGCTGCGTTCCTAAATACATCGGCATCGTATCTGTCGTTGCATCCTCGGTAGAGAGCATCGGTTGTTGCTTTCGAAGTAACCAAGCGTCATGTCCTCTGCATCCTCGTTTACTAACACGAAGATGCGTGCTCATGCTCTTCCAAAGTGTTTTGGTTAGAATGGAAATCACATTATAAACCTTTGTTCAACTGGGATGGCATAAGGTTCAGGAATTATCTCTTACGAATAACTGCATATATGTATAAAACGATTTTAAACACGAGATTATATAGACTTGTACGCTTGTATTTACATATCATGTGCCTAATTAATTATAGAATAAGCATTTTGAATGAGTATATAAGATAATGTGAGCCATAAAAATAATACAGAAAAGAATATATAGGATACTTCCGAAATCATCATATAATTGGAAAGAAAGTAATATTTTATGTAAAATGAAGTTGAAACTATATGGAATAATTTTGCCATATTATGCTCCGCTTTCAAGATAAATCGAATATTCGTTAAATAGGTGGATGAATTCGCTTAACTAGGTAGTACTGTTGTATTTACAAACAATGTCAGTCAATATTTGATACAATTAGTAATAATCTAATAAGAGTTTACAATTTTAATAATCAAGGTGGAAAATGCTGAAAATGCTCTTAATGTTACAGACAAATCTGCTTTTTCGACGAATTATAGAAATTTAACATGGTCTTTTTATCTGTGGGATCACATAAAAGAAATAGTTGCTATAAATAATCCAAATCGTCAAAAATTAAAAGATAACGCAGTAACCAGTTCACGCTTTTTAATTTATTGGGCTATTTAATTTAATTTATTGAGGATCTGTTAGTGACGTCAAGAGCAACAGTTCAGAATTTTGAAAATTATCAGAATTTTTTTATGGAACAATTTAAAATTATTCTGACTTCTGAGTTATAAACATAATTATCGCGGTTGTAAACATAGTTTATAAACGCAAACAGAAATACCAATGGTTAGCCAAATTGGATGAACTAAGCAGATTGTGGTTGGTTACGTGTACACGTACTTAACGAAAATCTAAACTCGATTTTCTCGGTAATGGCATCCGATATGAAGATTTATTCTACAAAATGGACTATTTAGCATCATCTCAATTATTTTTGCTATAATAATCTAATTAAGACATCCTTCAGCAGAAATAGTCACCTTAGACTTATTGGTACTTATTTATGTAACAATTAACTACTTAAATATCTTTATGATTTCTAAAAAATGTATTAAATTATAATGTCAGTACTTCAATAATAATTATCGTATCCCACTTCAACGCTAATGAAATTTCCAGAAGTTTTGTATAGCAGGCATAATACATTTATAAAAGCTTTCTGTTTCAACTACTTTTGATCGTCAAATTGATGTTTATATTACAAGGTAGGAATATTTTAAGCCTTGGAACAGGTGTATGCCCTGCACCCTGCGCCCTGGTAAGTTTTGTAGATGCAAGAAAACAGAAAGAGCAATTGAAAGGTTCAATGAGAAAATGTAAACTATTTTGGGGGCGAGTTGTCGTTGAGTATGGTCGATTGACTTCAGTATGGTCAAAAGGAAAAAGGGGCGGGAGAAAAATTTTCACTCGTACTCCAGAATTCAAGGACTAGCGTGATACTGGCAGGCGATAGTTGTGCAGCAAGGAGTGCGCAAACGTTAGCAAGAGAGGAGAGAAATGCCGAGGCCGAGCTCTAGGTAGGGTTACTGGCAGGGGGTAAAGAGAAAAGGAAACGAAAGAGAAGAAGAAAGGAAGACTAGCATCGTCAGAAGTTGGAAGCTACAATGGCAGTGTGTCTTCTGGCGCCTTCGAGTCTCTCAGACACGCCTTCTAGCATGGGCATCTGCAAGAACTTATTCTCCACATACCGTTCTTCCATATGCCACGATTTTGTAATCCACACCTCTACAGAATCATTATTCACTCCCAGACATCTTGCTACGTGTAGGAGTGGAAACATCGACAACAAGGATAGTTACATGTTATTCCTAGGTAAATTCTACACGTCGAGATAACAATTTTTTTGTACAGACTACAACTATTTTGCACAGTGTTATACATTTTTGCTTCAACTTTTTTTCCTAATTGTACTTCGAAGGAAAAGCATTGTAGTTATTTATTACAAAATTTACAATTTTGCATTTAGTATAAAAGTGCTACGATAAAATAATAACTATAATTTACAAAATAATTCTTCATATTGTTTACCTAAATTATGTCTTTTATGCGTGTTGATTTCACGCTCATGCTTTCGTTACGCTTATTTATTGTTTATTATTTTTACTTGTGATAACTATTTTTCCATAGAATACTTCAAAGGAAGACAATTATTACATGGTAATTTTTCCATAAAAACCTTTTCCATACTACCTGATCTACTTTCACATGAATTATATAGAATTTAAAAATATGCGTTTTAAAATTCAATTCAAAAAAATTTTGCCGGACTATCGTTATTGTAAAAGCTTTAATGATATTTATTAGACAAAATATTTTCAATATTTAATTTTCAAATTTTTCATTTTACTTGATACCAATAGTTATCCAAGACTTATACTTAATTATGATTATGTTTTCATAACATTAATTTAATTTTGTGTAGGAAAATATATTAAACAAAATATAAAATTTGAAAAAACTGTTAGTATAAATTGTATATGGAAACATATATTAACGAATTTATTGAAATTGAATTTATATGTACAATATTTTGTAACTTTATACGATACAGGAGATTTACGATTATTTAACGCAAGTGTTCAATATATAATCCCCATCGTTTCACGTTTATAGGTCTATTCAGTTCAGGTAGATGATTAATATCGCTTAACGGTCCATCGTAATCACAATAGAAGCAGCTTCGATGATCCCTAATCTTAGTCATTAAGTGTACCGTGGTCTCCGTTGATTGAATAATCGACATTCCTCGTCAATTGATGAATATCCCGTGCATTAAAATATTTTAATCACTTAACCAAAGTATATATTATTTACGTTTAATTTAAGATATTCTTTGTAAACCAAGTTCACGTTTTAGACCGTGAGGTTGAGATTTAATAAATATATATATTATTTAGGTTTACCTGAGTCTTCATTTCAACAATTACATTTTATATTGTTATACTAAATATTAATCAGTGTATAAACCCATAATTATGTTCATAGCTGCGGTAAATATTTATGAAAATGTACCTAAAATGTGAGCTTCTTTAAGACAATTTATATGATAATGAGGAATACAATAGTGATCACGAAATGCTCTCACAACTTATTTACCTACTGCTTCAAATTGAAGGTGTTACGAGATACTTTGAATGAGAAGCCATTAATAGAAAGATAGATAGATAGTGAGGATGAGGGAGAAAGAGAGAGAGAGAGAGAGAGAGAGAGAGAGAAATAGCTAATTACAACATAAATAAAATAGCTAAATTACAGACGAAATAAATTAATCAACTTTTGATAAAATTGAAAAAACAATTATATTTTTATATATTTTGACTCCAACATGTAATGTGAAGTTATGCTACAGAATTACACTTTTTAATCTATTGTTTAATATTATTTAATATTTTTTGAAGAATCGTGAATGTGAGTACATTTGCAATTGACGCAAATTCCAATTTTTAAACTATTAAATTAATATAGATGCTAATTAATTATTTGCAATAATAGTTTGTGTATTATTTCAACAACAAAATAGGAAGAATTCCAAGAAATTATATGTATTTGTCTTTCCTACATTGATTTTGACTTTTTCTAATATTTCGAGGTCATTTTGATCTTTTTTGTAACCGAGCGTTGTTTCTAAACAGTTTTGTAACCGATACTAAAAGAAATTTAATGACGAGTTTATGAATTTGCGACTTAAACCTGAATATTTACAACAAAAATACTGATTTCATTAAAGCATTAACTTAACTTGAAAAGAGTAGTTTTTTGTCAATATGCGACAAATGGCCCAACAATACTATGATGTACTTTCTATCTATTATGCCATTAATATCAGGACGCCAATTAAATCGATTTTACTCAAATCCATGCTTTCGATCAAACAATAGAGTTAACTGCAAGATCACTTTGTAACATCACTCCATTCGCATTTTTTTTCTTCTTTTATATTTTGTTTTTTGTGATACATGTATAGATACTAAAGGATATTATCTACCAAGAAGTTTCAACAAGTATTAAAGATACGAAACCAGCATATTATCAATGTCTGCTGTATAATTAAGTGTAATATATTCTAGGCTATACATTTTTCCTATATGAAATAGGTGTAGAGAGTATTCATAGAATGATTGATTACAGTTAAAACATTGTACTATTACATTTATTGGCCAATATTTCTGAAATAAATATGCTATATACACGTATCTCTCTTCTGCAGTTTCTGAAAAAAAAAAACATTAAACGAACAGAAGATAAATATTCATGTTGTAAATATGTAAATATGTTTTATTATAAATTGCAAATATGTGTCTAATGTAAAAATGTACTCTAGTTTATGAAATAGCAGAAACAGTCACTGAATAAGTAATAAATATTCGTAGAGCTATAATTCGTTAGATCTCATCTAAATACATATATTATAAATGTGGTATGAATGATTCCATACAGTAGTATTGACGCGTAAATATGAAACGTTTGCCTAGAAACGTCGTTTAAAATATAATTTTTTCACGGAAAGTCTCGTTTCCGAAAAAATTGTATTTGAAAATTTATCGAATGCACGTGTATTGGGGTATTCCTTGGCTAGACATGTCCAAAGCCTATTTCCTTCAAAATGGAATCTTAAATGAAAATATTTTTTTCAATATTTTCGACTTATTTTCGCATGTGGAATCACCTCCAGTCGATTGTCTACTCTTGTTCAGTTTGAAATTGGCTAATTTTGGATTACGTACTTAACAAGTTTTCAAACTCGATTTTTCCAGAAGCCTCTAACGTAGTTTTGTTAGTGTTTGGTAGATATGTTATATTAGATACTAATCTCCTGATATTCGATTAACTGAGTCATTCTTTGATACATATTTCGAAAATTAAAGTCCAATAGTGCTAAATACAGGGACAGGGCAGTCCAAAGAACATTCTACAGGTGATTCTATCTTTTCACAAGTAAGCAGAACGTTGGCACCAACTCAGGGAGTTATAGCGATAATTAATCGTCACCTATTGATAAGAGATAAGTGAGTGGGATTAAGAGGGAGACAGAGTGGGAAAATGGGTAAGCACAAGAGTTAGGAAGCCTAGAACGTTGAAGCGTCTGCGCGTGGCGGGAAAGGAATTGTGGTAGGGAGAATAGAGGGTGCGAAGCAAGTAGAAGGGAGAGGGGAAAGAGAAACACGCTCTTGGGGTTCGCAAAGCGCGATCCCTCAGTCGGGATGCCGGCCGCGTACCCTCTCCTCCATTTGGTACCGTGATGTTCAGTGAACGTGTGAAGCGTGTTTTAGAGACCATTGGGAACCGTTCGCGGTTCTTCACCACGGTTTTCCTGGTTTCGACGTTCGCAGCAAGTGTTTGGACGGATAACTCCACCGGTTCCGGTGAGTGCGTACTTACTAATCTATGGCTAAACTCGTGGAACACGTTCGACTCGGCTCTTGGTGGCGGCAAACATCGAAACAGCGTTTAAGCAAAGTTTGTGTACACGCTTCTGTTCGTTCTGTTGACGTCTCGCAACTCATACACGTGTATTAGCTGTGTGCGAAAATCTAACGGGTTCCGTTGCCTGTCGCCACCACCGATAACGTTTCAGGGGGACTTCCGCTTACCGTCCTGGAATTCTACGACGAAAGTTCAGATTTGGCATTTTACGTGTCAATGTGACGGTGTTTCTTGAAACGGAATTACATTGCGCAGTGAATGTGTCGAAACAATGTTAAAACGAATGTACATGTTTCTCTGTGAAATTTGGTGACATCTATTAAAAGGGTGACTATCCCTACAATTCATAATTCGTCCACTGTACCATTCGTTTTATATCGTTTCTTGATATATTACGGGCAGACTGCAGTTGACTTCAATCCCTAAAGCAAGTGTGGTGAAGTATTTCCAATAAGCGTGCTGGTTTGTCAAACTTGTAATTATAAATGAAAAACATAATAAAAGTTAGTCAGATGCTTGAAGAGTAAGAAACAGCACACGTAGTCGTTTTACAGGCCACATCATGTGTTCGGTATACTTTGCGTGTCTACGGCCGTATCATTGAAAATTGCTCGTCTACTTTGTAATAAGGATTTAAGGATAATTGTGATATAATAAAATTGTGAAATATTTGAAATGCTCTTTTTTTCAAATTCATTATTTATATGCAAAAGTAAAACTTGATTGATTAAATGGATGGCCATTTTCACTTTATTCTTTCCAATAGTCACTAATATAGCACTTGAATTGTGATATAGAAATATATTTTTTACGTTTATATGTAATTTCCATAAAATTACAAATCTTTCATTGGCCTATAGTGAATTTCTATGGTATGAGAAAATTAATATGTCGTGAGTGGAAGAACTACGTGCCTGGCTAAACATGATATGGTATTTTAAATTGCGCACAATCATTTATTAAGTAACTTCCAGAGTAAACGAAGATATAAATCTTAAATTCGATTTCAATTACTACTATTACCTTTCGATAAATTGAAATGACTATCAAACAAAGTAGAAAATGTTAAGGTCTATGTGCTTATAATTAAATGCTCATAAACGTTGTTGCATTTCAATAATCTGCGGTTATTTAAGTTTACAGAAGTTAATATATAAATAGTACTGACGGTTATAATTAATCTGTTTCGAATAAATAATCGTTAACAATTATCATTATAAATACGTTGCCGTATGTGATTTCGAAACGTGTTTTATGTGCTTAAATTCCTATGTAACGTGAACAATTGATCGGGGTTAGATTCACCAGGACGCAGCATTAAATTCTCATTAATGATGCTTGCAAGATATCTGTATTCAGTTTCAATCCTGTGGCTGCCATCATTACTGTCCAAAGTTATTTCGTGTATCTAACTTGTGATACCATACGTATGTTGTAGCAAGTAGAAACGCAGTTTCACACTGTTATCGGTGAATACAATCACGTACATTTTCGCAGACTTCGGGTAGAATCACGTACATACACGGCGTGTAGAAATTGTTGTGTATAGCATTAGCTCGATTACATTAATATCCGCGTTCCTGCTGGATATGGCCCGCTACTCGCAAGATGCGTTACTTGTTTCTACTATGATTGTATTCTGTTCTTTCTGTCATTATTTATTTTCACCTCTATCAGTTCGTATAAATATTTGTTTTATTTACATTCAAACAAAAATATCGTTTCTGAATTCGAATTCAAATTCAGTTTGATTTATAAGTTCTTTACCAGAAATGATGCTTTGATTTTGGAAAAATGCGAATGTTGACAAAAAATAATTAATATATCTGTATTTCATATTGTCAATATTATTCTACAATTTAGAATTTTTCTTTAGTCATAATTCAGGATCTAACGTTTTACTTTGACCTCTAACATTACCTATAAGATAATGTATAAATAAATGTACAATATCATTATTTAGTTTCGCAATAGGTATCTATAATATCAATTCAATGTTATTTATATTATATATATTATTTATATTACTTATTTGAAATTATATTTTATACAATATAGTGTACTTTAGTTTGACTGTAAAAAATAATTTCAAAATTAACTATGATAAATTTAAGAAATAATATGTTATATAAATTATCTCAATAATTATTTTAGTTAAAATTAACATTTTTAAATACTTGACCGTAAGATATTCTGTTATATTTGTTATATCCTTGTTCAAATATATTGATTGCGCTATAATGTAATAGAAATTTAATTTTATAAGTTTCTTTGAAACTAATCACTTTTTAATTTGAACCTTTATAATAATATTTAAGGCTGCTGTAATCAACGTTAATGACGACATTACAGTTTGCGGTCGTCTGCGCTAGATGATTAGGTCACCTAACTTTTATACAATAATGATTATCTGATGCTGTTGCACGAAACAATGGGCTACGCTACTTTTTCATTCGTTAAAACTGAATTGTTTTAACCATTTAACAAGTTTGAAAGCAGTTATCGTTGTTCAAAGTTGCTCACCGGTTTACTGCTAACAATGGGCTTCGGAGAATTTCATACACTTAGAGTACTTCTCTGGATTGTTTGAAACCTCAATTTTATGCTGAATCTCGATTTAATATCGACTCGATTCGATTGGAAACGTGTAAGTCAATTAAACAATTATTCATTTACAATGTTTAATTGCCGGAACATAAACGACGAGACAGCAATAAGTTTTTATCTTTATTTCTGCTTTTACATTTATTCGATAATCTAAATACATAATTCAAGTGACCATCTACTGGATTTTAAATTTATCGAAAAGTTTGCATTCTGGTTTGTTCACTTTTAAGGTATTGCAAGAATTTGGAATTTTGAATATTATCGAATGTTTTCTAATTTCAAATTAGTGATTAATTAATATGTGTAATGGTAACTTAAATTTATACATTAAATTTAATAAATATTATTGCAAACATGGTTACGTTCTCATCAAGGCTATATCAGAAATAAATAACATTAATTATGTTAGTGGTTGAATAATAACGTGTAAGTTTCTCATCAGTTTTGTTTTTATTCTTCAACGTAATAAAAATATTCGTACGCTATAAGTATGAGAGCGAAAAGTACTCGGCGCACCAGTTATGCTCGTACTTGTTCAATATTTAAGACGAATTACGAATTCCATCGCTGAAGGTACCAAAGGCAAATAGAAATAAGCTTAGGATCAGTGCATCTTTTAGGTCGACAATAATATTGCCAGAAAAATAAAAGATATCCACCATTCTTTCTTGCAGTAAACTACAGGCAATTCATAGACGTTAAACCAGAAATTGCACTTTTATAAAAGAGACTTCTGCTACCAATATTTTACAAATCTGGTTGTGTACATATTTATTTGTCATATTGTACATTTTTACTAAAATTAAGAAATTGACGTTATATTTTATTCAAACTAGCCAATTGCATCATTAAATTATTATTATACTTAAAACCAATTTTGTTCGACACATGTACATTATCCATCTTTTTTGTTAGCTACATTCGATTTTTTACTAATACACAATAGCGCGATAAATTTTTAGCTATCTAATTTTATGATAAATTTGTAAGCAATTAGATTCCAAAAATAAAACATACAAACATAAAATATTCAATAGAAATATATTACACATATGTAGATATATCACTATTTAAATCTACTTTTTTTGAACATCTATGTACACCAAAGGTAGAATAACGCCCAAAATTTATTACATGATCCATTACTCTGTAGCAGCAAGATTCAAATATTTTAAATAGGATTATGTGGTCTGATGAATCATAGTATATAAACAACGGTATTTTTAACACGAGTAATCAACGTTTGTTAGCTTTATAGATATAATATTTTGTGTATACTTTCAATAGATATTCCGTGTTTACCGCAGCACGACGTACATAACGTATAGTTAGTTATGAAAGTACTCGAACACTTGTAGAAATGTATTATGAATACATTATGCGTGTTATATGAAATATTTTGAAATTTCAGTCATATCTATTATAACGAGATCTGATGATCATAATTATAGTGGAAAGTTTGAAACAAGTTATTTAGTACAAATATACATATATTTCACGGGCATAAGAAAAGTGTAGAAGGATGCAATTATCCATTATACTAATAAGCTCCGACATTAAGTTGTATTATCTTTAACGCTTGTTACATGTCTGATATTGTTGTTCACGATGCATATTCATTGTTTACTAAATATATATTTACAGTCGACCATTTTGTATATATTTTCAGATTGATTTAAAAGATCACTATAATCATGATAGTCGTATTTATGTCATTACGATATTAATAAAATTTCGAAAAATTTTGTATAACTTACACAATATAATACTCATATTTACAAAATTTTTTTGTGGTAAATGTCCAAATACATTCATAATCAGTCGAATCATATGTATAATATATCGACAAATTCACATGAAAATCCTGTTATCGTAGCATCTCATCATTTGTAATAAAACGACTACGATTGTTCTGTTTCATGTAAAAATTACCTCTACATTTTAAAACATTTTTTCGGAAAATTGATGCCACTCTGCATGTATATACATATATCGTCTTCGTGAGAATTCCATTGATAATTAATCCCTAAAATTATTGGAAGCTCACTCTACATCAAGTATTCACGATGCACTGAAAATGCATTAGACTAACAAAGATTATGTAGATAATAAAGTAATTATCATTTCTAACAAACTTTAATGTTTGTATAACCTTGTTTCAAAACAGGTAAAGCTCAAAATATAAAGAAACTAGACTAGTAATCTTCTCACTATAAACTTACAACCTGGTGAATATAATATGCATACAAGTGTCTTATTTATCTCGGATTCTTAAATATTAATTACTTTTGTCAATAGAAGAAATTGCGTAAAGACTACGTTACTGATTTAGAAAGGTTAACAGTATGATCATGATCTTTTTTCTAAAAGATCATTCTTCTCGAGGTTATCGACAAATTTTTAAGTCGAAGTATATATTTTATATATACCAATCGATGCTCTATTTTATTCTGTGTGAAACATCTCTGCGATTTTTATATCTGAAAACGATTAGTTTAGAAAATAGTTTAGTCTCAATATTGTAAAATTTATCGCATTGAAAACAATGGAGTAGTAGTTTTGTATTTATAACTTTGTATAGTACAAATATTTTATTAACAAACTGCCTTTGAAATTCACGCAGTAATCGGCACGGACAAAACAAAGACATTTCTATTATTGTCTATCGATTCAAACTGTATTTATTATTTTATAACGATTGATACAATCGCAAAACGCACAATTCAGCAGTATTATGATTTTAACTAAATTTGAGATGGAACTATAATGGAATAATAGAATAATATATGTATATTATATATTTATTATAACAAATCCATGCATATAATAATTTTGTATAATTTTTATTATGCTTTCGTTATAATTTTTAAATAAATGGTGAAACGTGATTGTAAATGGGATCATGATATTAGTATTATAGATATCAATATTATTAATGTATATATACATAAATCTATCCTATTTGATTCATTAATTCGCTAAGGATTGCAGATGAATCTTATGAATGAAGTAAATATTATGATTTGTGTAAGTAAAATTCTATAATTAAAAAAAGTAAAAAGATCTATAAAATTGTAGTAATCGTGGTTCATTAAATTCTTGTTCCAATAGTACAAAGACGAATACTTTTCTTATTCTGCGTAAATTTTCTTTTTTTTTTTTTTTAATTCGTGACAGTTTTATACTTGTACACATATTTTTATACATTTTTTATATCAATGGAAACGTTTCATCTGTTTCATTTATTTCATAAAGAACACGAGAAAATAAATGCGGTGATATTAACTCTTATTTATCAATTCTTATATCTTAAAATACACGTAATATCATCACTAACCGATTAATTATAAAAGAAGGTATTAACATAAATTAATCTTAAATAAAAAAGCAGGATATGACTGATAAAATCCCCAATTCTTTCGAATAGTCATTTTCAGTGAAAGTTGAATAACTAAAAATTAAATTAACGTTAATATCTGAATTCGCTACAGTTCATTTGGACGTAGCTTGGAATTACTTTTTATAAAAATTAAATGACACGAACTAAGTTTGATAATTTCACAAGTAATTAGGTGAACTATGTCGCGTGATATTTTATTTAGCGTAATATACAAATTGGTTTCCTAAATTTATACTTTTCATATGGAATTTATGAATTTATTATCATATTTTATATTTATTTATATATTTAATATTTATTTACTGTTACTTGTTTATTGTTACTTGGAGCTTAACTAAAGCTATGTATCTCCACATTAAATTTAGTATTTAATTTCCATTAGAAATATATTTTATTATATATTTATGTGTATTTTGAAAAATAAAATGAATTTTAACAATGATAAATTGTGCTAAAGGTAGAAAATTAATTTAGTCTATCAATATTTCATCAGTTAAGTTTATCGATGTTTTATTCAAAATATACTATTTACCGTTGTGCGAACAACATAAGCAGAAACGAGTTATATGCAAGTCGTGCATACATCACGTGCACACTTTCTTTGCACATGACTGAAGAAAATACAGACTGATTTACAACTAGCATTTACTCTCCAAGCATTTCCATTTTACTGAAGATAAATCGACACGGTTTCTGATATTTACTTTTCCTATCTTTTCTTTCGCACATTTAGGATATGTTTCAAATTTAGTCTACTAGGTCTACTAGGTCTAGCTAAATCTTGTACGAGGGTGTTTTCGTATAACTTAAACATTATTTATTTCCATCAGTAATAATTAAATAATAATTATGTAATAAATTGTCGAAAATTTAACCTTTTTTCCTGTGCTGTCCATATTTAGATCTTGAATTAAGACGATGTACTTTATTTTTTATGGATTATTTTATACAACTAGGACTATTCCACTTTAGCTGATTAGAAATTAAATGTAATTAGTTTGAAATAATTTAAGGAAGTACTATCAGTTTGATAATTCGTACATTTGGATGATTGGTTTTACGAGATTAATATAATTTAAATCATCCAGGTCCGATAATATTTAGGTCTGGCGGAAATTTTGAAATTTCATAATTGTGTGTATAATTTTGCGTGTCGGGTAAATTACAACTCAGGAAAGAAGAAAATCAAGCTCAATGGAGCCTAAACTGTGTGCCTACTAAGCAATATTTTATAATGGCTGTATGAGGTGCACGATACTACTATTATATGGATGACAACGAAATTATTTAGTTGGCAGTTATTCCTAGCGTGCTACAAACCCATTTGTGGGCCAACGTCGCACGTTGTATAGTAGAAGCGTGCATGCAAAATGAGAGCCCATCAGTCTGATTCAGCTATCGGCAATTTCACAAATTCAAGTTGGTGCGGAGTATTATCAATTGGAATTTAATTCGTACAAACGTATATGTACGCCATGCTTATCAAATTTGCACGCATCCTAAAATTCATTTAAAATTTAAACAAATTTTAGTCGGTTGCTCGATTTGTTTAAAAAATGGATCTTCCCTTTTTGGGAGTTATAACTTTAATTAACAATTTTTAATTTGAAATTGGTTTTAGTAAAAATACATCACGCATGGTTGATATTTATGACAGCATTTATTAAATTAAATGAATGCACAAAAAACTAATGTTACGTGGCTATTGAATTTGATTATTATGTAACAAATATTTCGGGTGCACATCTTGCATAAGATATGTATATCCTACTCCTAAATGTTTCCTTTCTCTATCTCAAACTTTCCTTCATCTACTCCAAACAAATTATGAGGGCATTCTAAGAACGCATATGATCTTGTCCATCTAAATCTTATTTAGAATGACAGACTCTGTTGAGATATCAATTCTCCCGTTCTGTTTATAATTGCCTCAAGTAATACCAACAGTGTTACTGTCCGAGATGATGACCGATTGTCATGTGGATTTAAGCTGTTACGATCTTCGCAACATATCGGGCTTAGTATCGTCTGATCATGTCTGTCTACCGTACGCTTATCTTTTGTATCGATCAATCAAGATGTTTATTCCATTAAAGTGTGATAAATGTGTAACTGTCGAGACATTATATTAAAGCTGCACCGTATAAATCTGGTTACATTCTTTAGCCCCAACAGAATCCGCATAAAATCATTTAGGCAGGGGATTGCTAAGATGCACAATTTTAGAAAAAAGTATTTAACGTACTAAAGTTTTGTGGCTACATTGAACGACTGAGTGACATTCTTATATACTTTGAAATCTGCCGTTTTAACTATAGTTAAATATATTTAACTAAATTATATAATAATTATATTTAACTAAATTAACTATTGGAGAGATTCATGATTTCAAGTATTTGGGCAGTCCATTGAAAATAAATTCAAATCGCGATGAACCATAAACATGTTCTTTACGCTAGCAGTAGTTTATTATAGCGTTTATCAGTTAAGGTTAATTTGCAAGCGGAAAATATACATTCGACGTTGCTTCATATACTTGAGCAATATTTAAATTTATTCCAGTAGCAATGTTCAATCATTTCTCGATACATTTTGTAGACATTTTCGATGTCAATTAATAATTATGTTGAAATGATTATTAACTTTCCATTTGCCTCTAATTTTGTCATATTAAGTGATAGAGTTTCAAAACAGATCTTTATGAATGCTAAATTTTAGACCGGCTGTTCCTTTTGAAGCACGTTCCATGTTAATTTAATTGCGGCTGAATCATTCGCATTTAAGGATTCAATTACTTCCTTTATATCTTCTGAATTCATGGCATAAAATATCGTAGCTTCAAGCCACATCTTGGTTAGAATCGGGTTAGATGGAAATGGAATGTACCAACGTAAAATGGCGCTTCCACAAATATTTTTTTAATAGAAGATATCAAATTATTCACTAATTGAAAAAGGAGGCAAACTTCCATTGCAATCTTCTTTAATAAGTGTATTGTGTAAGATAAATGAATTCAGGTAAAATATATTCCTTAAAATATATATTCCTTAGCACTATACTTTCATGGGAGCACGATATCAGCTGCATCTTTCATTAATGATATGTAATGCTCTTTATTCAGCACAGTGTACGTATATTCATATTCACAAAATAAGCAATACTTGCATAATTTCTTTTTATTTATTTCGTTGCTCGGAAGCAAATAACGTACTGAGATTTCGTATTCACGTATTTCCACAATAATTAAATTTTCTATATACCGATCAATTTTGTCTGTCAGCAAATTCATATATAGTTTTCAATAATATTATTTTAGTATCGTGCATTGTTAATTTATAACAATCATTAACGATCCCTTTTTAAATAATTTTATTTGTACATTTTGGACTTAAATTCGCAATACATTTTTTATTACCATTATTACAATTCTTACTATAATGCACAAAGGAATATGTAAATACTTATTAGATATTATTTTTTACCTACAATGACACTCTTATTAACTCATAAAATTTTGTAGATCACTTTTCTAAGTCCTTTTGCATGAACCCAGCTTTCATCGAGCAATGAATATTCTAACGGCAGTTAGAGGTAATTAAAGTAGCTATATATTAGGTTTTCCCGAAAATTTCTCTCATTTTATAAGAAAATAATAGATGCAGAATGTTCCAATAGAACAAGATGGTTCATACATAATTCGGTAAAATAATATAAAATAAAAAATGTTGTGCATCTATTATTTCTATAAAACGAAAGAAACTTTTGAGACAACTTAATATATGTGTGTTGTCCTGAAAAATCACTTTATACTGTAGTATACAAAATATGTAATGTTCATATTGTTAAGACGGGCTTCCTTCTAATCACAAATGAACGTTCTCAGACGTTATGACATATTCGTTGGAGGAAATAAATATTCCCTGCCATCTCCCAATTTTACATCGAGCCCGTTTATAAAAATCTAAATATCCTAAGGTAATTTGCTATTTAAACAGGTTTGTCCGCTTTCAACGATTCCCTGATTTTTGCGCCAGGATTGCCCGTATGTTTCACAATCTCAAAGCAGTTCCTCAACTTGCGTTGGATTCATCTACGTATTTTCCAACTTCCTAACAGCTCGTCGACTATACGTCGAATTCGTCTGCAAATTTTCATCCTGGTGATATCCCAATTTCGCATCGAGTTGGTTCACAAAGTTTCATCCTCCTGCGGCTCCCTGATAAGGCATCAGGTTCGTCCGCACGTGATTCTATTCCTAGAAGTTCCCTGGTAACGCATCAGATTCGTCCCCTTCCTAAATATTTCCAGTTCCCTGATTTCCGTGAGATCTTCTTGCACTGCCTGTGGCTATGATTCTTAGCAGTTTAAATTTTATATCAGTTAAGGTCCATTCTACACTATATTTGGGCTTCTTTTATATAATAAAATTTAAACGCGTAATCCATTACGTGATTAAAAGTAAAACTGTAGAAATTATTAATACTTGAGATCAACGTTTTCAGTATACGTCACTAACTATATAGGATTATTCAAATCATTTTTTCATTCTTGATATTTTCTTTTTTTATATACGTGAAGGGCACAACATTTCTCTTTTTATTGTTTTCGTTATTATATTAAAGACTAATGGTATCCCGTAGAATAAAAGTTTGATTATTCTCAGTAAAATTCAAAATTGAATATTAAAATATTGAAACTTAAGTGTGTTGCATAATTTTATTTTACCATATAAATATTATTAATATAACTAACTCGGCAAGAGCCATATGTTATAATTAATTCAACTTCAAATCTGTTGCGATTAAACTCTAAATGAGTTACACTTCTGAGAAGGGAATTTATATAAATCGCGAATAATGTCAATTAACTTTAAAAAATTTGTTACATTCAAATTAAACAAGGATGAAGCATCAATCGACCATACTTGTCATCATCAACGGTATTCAATAATATTATTTTTAGATGTACTAATGAAAATTAAAAAAGAGGTCCAGTAATTTTTAAAATTGATATAATTTAAACGTGATTTTTTATAATACTAATCTTAATTACAGTAATTAAATTACTTATTTGAAAGTATTTGATTTCTAGTTTTCCAACACTAGTTATTTCAATAATAACATAAGTCTTGAATTACTTTCGATCAAATTTATGTTCATCCTAAAATCACAAATACGTGGTATTATTTTTACTGTCACGTACCTGCCACGCATAACGTGCGCGTATGGTCATTTATGCGGGCCTGCCAGATGTAAGTAAATATGTAAATATGTATTGTGTGTGGTAGTATTGATGAGTATATAAGTAGTACACTCTTGAACAAGCGCGCGTCAACGCGCAGCAAAAACAGTTTACATTAACTAAATGAAATAATTTAGAGAACAAAAGTTGAACTATTATCAACTTAGGCTTTAGAAATAAAATAAAATAAAAAATTGCATATTAACTAGAAAGTACCTATATTATAATGAAGAACAAAATTTTTAAGTATAACAAACAAAACTAAAAATGTTACAATAATTATTAAACGATTGATATGGGAAAATTGTCTTACAATTGATCATTTTCTAATATAATATGAGCTTGATGTCGGAAATCTTTTAACTGAAATTTGAAAAGTAACAATTTCAATTAGGAATCTTGATAGAATTGTGATTCTAATTCCTCATATATATGAAGGTGATTTTGGCAACCTCGGAATGTTGGTCAAAGCTGCAATTGAAACATTTTCATGATAATCCTCTTAGTCAAGCCTAGATGAATCTCGAACACATCTCATAGTCGTACTTCAGTTTGCTGTCAAATGCAAATACTATGTGTTCTCGCGCTCTAATGTCGAATTGCTATTGCGTTGAAGGAAATCTACAGGCAAAGAGACAGGGATATAATTGTATCTACTATATATATATGACACATTAACCTTTCAGTTAATGTCTTTCATAATATCATCGACCTACGCCGAATATCTAATTGTCATCTGTTAAGTCATAATTCGTATAAATGGCATAGGTAAGCAATAATGTTTATTATTTTATAAGGAAGAAAAGATGCATTTATACGAAAATATGTATAATAGCTCTTATTGATTTGATTGTTTCCTATAGTTTTTTATCTATTGGTTATATTTTTATTTTTATCATGTAATTATTTTGTGTTTAATTCTTTCATATTTATATACGCATATGCACATATGCTTGAATATGTACATATCCTATATTCTACCTGTTCAGAATATATCTGTATAAATTCTGTTTGCGTATAATACATCCTGTAACTAAAACATTGGTTGTTCAGTGGTTATGGAGTTTAACTCAACTTGCGCGTACATGCAGAAACACTAAATTGTTCAATATTATATAAAACAGATACATACTAACAAATATTCCACGCGAAGTGCTACAGTATATGAAGGGAATCTGCGTAAGGGATATATCCACGAGATTATTCTGACAGCAGTCGTTCGACAGTTTGTTTCGAAACAGTTAAATAAACGATGTTTATTCGATGTTTGAAATAGTGCCGTAGAAAAAATAAATTAATCCATAACTTTTGTTAATTTCTTTAGATGGTTAATCTTTAAATACGTCATCATTCTAAATATAATATGTCTTTCTGAGATTATCGATTTATTTACAATAAAATGAAAAATAGTTTATTTCTCAATACTCTATATGTATTCATTTACATCGATGTTTTATCGTCAATGGTATGAATACATTCAAATGCACACTGCAGTAAGTGCAATTGTTACATTTAAAAATATAGTTACGTTACCAGTTAATAAGATCATGCCAAGAGATCATTTAAGAGTTAAAATTTTTACGATAGTGTACATGTCGGCATGTACTGTTACACGTAACATGCAACATTTCCTTTATTTCTCTCGAGATGGTTTTTTCTCTTAGTAATGAATATGAGTAATGAATATAATACGGACTATAGCGCACTCAAATGAAAAGAATAGATTAGATATAATTTTTATCATGACATATGTAGTCCCATTTGCAATGGGTTCCTAAAATGTTTCAACGAATCTAAATGGTACCAGAAAAATTTTAACATCTCAGCAATCGTTCTAGAAGTTATCTTGGAATTTATTAGACCATTACTGTCGAAAGAGTTAAGCGTGTAGGTAACTATATATTGGCTCTAAATGTATAATGTAAAGAGTGTAAAAAGATAATTTGTCATGATTTTGATAGGTGATTGTACACCTCTAAAACGGCTGAGTTGCGGTTCTATGTTTCCTTTGAGATTTTTTACCCTTGTGACGAATAACTACTATACGATGCAATAAAAAAGATTCGTCCTTGAAATTCAAGGTAAAAGTCAATATTGCGGCTACCTTTTTTGCAAATCTCCACCGATTCAGAGCTGCAAAGCCACGACAAATAATCTTTTTACACCCTATACAAACCAATCTGGATAATAAGCAATAGTAATAAAATTATCTAAAATGATTTATGATATCAGTATATCAATATCAAACGTATACATATACACAAAATACCTTGCTTTACTTATTTAGTATATTATATGTATATTTTTGACGAAAAGACTATTATACTGGGGACACTATAAGTAACTTTATGTCGAAACACTAGGTAACGCCTCCGGAAAGTTCATGAATCCTTATGGATTAGCAAAAAACACTACAGAATCTGGGGAACACCACAGTACATTCCTTTACTGCGTTAAAAATATTAACAAGAACATGCTTGAAAGGCAAGACAGCCAGAGAAAAGTATTTTGTTTCTCAGGACTCTTTAACAGAACTGTTGCTACACTTTAAAATAGGATTTTTTACTAGACTTTAAAGAATTTTTTTATGTAGACCCTTTGACGAATTTTCCACAGTTCTCTAGGCTTTAAAAGACTTTTAAATGGTAGATTTTATACTCTGAATTATACTCTTTTACACAAATAACAGTAGCTTATGAAATATTTTCGTAATAGCAAATAAAGTATTTTTATTTGTAATACGTAATATTTGTAATAATATACATGTTGCTGATCAAAAATGAACTGATTGAATTATCGTTTAACTACAAGTTAAATATGCAAGTACAGCTCATCGAAATGTAGACAGTTTAATTAGATTTTGACCAGCTGGGACAAATACTTGCTTTATATACTGGACTATAATATCGGATACAAAATTATGCTCAGTGCATAGAATAGTCGGAAGAGTATAAGATTGTGTTATACATATACATATGTATTCATTGCCACATGCAAACTTATTAATTGAAATATTTCTCCATTGCGTGAACAACGTAAACGATAGTAAACATTTCGAAAATGCTTTTTTTCATACTGAATTCAAACTAATTTTGATTTTTCAAATAAAAGCTTATAATACTTTCTCTATTATCCATCAGAGTAGAGTATGTGGAGTACATTAAAATAAATTTAAGAAGAAAGTTTATACCAAATTTATGGCGATGGAAATACTATAGTAGTATAGCTAGTAGTAGTAAGTAGTAATACGTTCTTCGCGGCTCATAATTATTCTGCTTTTCAATATAAATATAAGCACAAATCCTACTTTGGGAATGATTATAATTTTTTAATAAAGAATAAAACTAAAAAGACTTTACTTTACTTTACTTTAAAACATTACAAACATTTACTCTAAAACAAAGCTTTACTTTAATACATGTTCAAACTGCATATTGTCCTTCGCAGTACAACATTTTTCTTCTTCAAAATTGTATGCATTACTATCTCTTAGAGTGGCTGAATCAACTTTATATGTTTTAATAATCGTTTTCGAAACAGTGATATAAATTCATTTACATTGTTCATGAGTATTGTTAGTAGCGCATCTTAAGGCAAAATCAAACATTTAAGAATTTATAACACATATTTCGCAGAGATTATGAAAGTGTATAAAAAATTAAACACATTTATTATATGTATACGTAAGATGGGTATTCAAATTATATCCTCATTTTTTACTAAATACATATTTGCAGTAAGTATCGTGTAATTTCTACATATACATGTTTTGAGATTGTTTTCAAATCTAAACAATATGTATTTGGCAATCATATTTGTAGAAATGGGCTGGCGTAAATCCGAGTATTTTCATAAGCCATTGCATATACATAGTTACTGAAGTTTGTACATCACCCCGTCGAATTATATACCTAATAATATGTTTCTTTCCGGTTTAAAAAGTAGAAACTGTTCGTGCACATATTATACATTTTAACAATCATAAGGGCAACTAGAACAGATTGAGATTTTACTTAAAAAGAAAAATTAATTTCCTATTAGTCTGCTTATCTTTCTCTTATATTGTATTGTAATAAAAGTCAAATCATTGTTTGATTACATTTCAAATATTTAATATGTAATTTTTAAATTTTACACGTTAGAAACAATATGATATTTTATGAAATATCCTTCCTCGATACATTCTTAAGTAATAGTTACTATATGAGAAAACCTTCCCAAATTTGGTAATGCAAACTATGAGTTACCAGAGGAAGCATGCTACGGTTATGCTTCTGTTGTGAAAGTTATTTTCAGATATCCGCCTCCCTTAGGTATTACACCGATAAACTGCGAACGTCAGAATCGTCAATTAGAAATTAATTCGAAACATCCATTAAGCAAGCAGGCCTGTTTCACTAAAGCAACGATCATTTTATACGTTGCGCGGTGTTGTTGCAAACTTTGCAACAGGTACAACAAGACGTGGTCGATGTATCTAGGTTGTGTGACAGGTCAGCTTTACTCCGCTCGAGTTGAATTGCATACTGCATCACACCTAGTATGCATGCAATTCATTAGTAATGAGCCCGTCCGATAAAACCGATTTAATTAGTGGGATACGGTCAAATCATGGTAAACCATGGTAAACCATGAAACGATACGCAAGGTTCAAACGAGAATTTTTCAAACCTACATGTGAAAAGGCTATTATGAAGTTTTTGGGTGAAAAGAATGTATTGATTTGTATATTATGATAGACAGATGACGATAAAAAGTAGATAAATTGCTTTTTACATTACAAATGGAACGATGCATCTAAAAAATACAGATGCATTTTTTTAAGGTAAAAATGTGTAATTATTTATAACAAAATGGGCATTAGGGTAGTATGTATTAATATACAGCGGAGGACTAAAGGAAATTTAACATCAATGCTTATGTAATTAATACTAGTAACTTTGAAGTAGACATTTTGTACGATATTAATAATAGTTACTACTTCCAAAATATATACCACATTTATTAATTTTATTATTCTGATCAAGTAGTATTCTTGTCTGCAATATCATTCTGACACATATTTCGTGTTCCTTGCCATTAAAACTTTCTTATTTTTTGTCCTTTTATTTATATTTATTTATTTCTATTAATTTGCTCATGCCAAAAAACAGTTCATAACACATTTTAATAAATTCTACTCTTGAAGTAAAATAACAAACGTAATAAATATTTCCTGAGATGGTCTTTTGGCATGAGCAACTAAATACTTCTCCATACGGAATAACGAAATGCAAAAGATGCATCCACTAGTACATAAAGAAACGTGATTCTATTTTTTAAAAAATCATAATTCACCTTCATATGTCTTATATGTGTCCCTGCAAGAAAAACTAATGCCATGAAATCGTAATCGCTTCACTCAATTCTTGTTTGAAAGATTTCTTTATAATACATTAGCTAATTCAATAATAATGTGAAATGACAAAGTTAAAGGCTTCGTTCAATTTTGAATGGGATATCTCATGTGTTAAGGAATAGTTTTCTGTTTCCTCATTAGTATTATTATTCACTTTTTATCTGACTGTGCAATATAATCATTTTGCAAATAATGTCAATGCAAGAGCCAATGGAATTTTAACATCATTTTTCAAGAGAATGATTGAGTTGCGCGATCTATGATTCCCTTGAAACTTTTATTTCTCATGACAGGTTCTATACGACGTAATAAAAAAATTTAACATTGAATTTCAAGATCAAGATTAATTTTGCAGCAAATTGTTTTAACAGATCTTTACCGATTCAGTGTGTTCACGCAATAGTGGTAGCGACGCTTATTTTTTAGTTTACCCGGTACATAGACCGTTTCATGTTAATACATATATATTTATGCATTGTCAAATATGATAGACAAGTTTATCGACGTCATACTAGGATACTGTATATGTAAATTCTTAAATTATTTCTAACTATCTACTTATTGCTGGTGCAACTGGAAAGAAGAACGTTTTAATAAGTCACAAAATGCAATAGATTTCAGTAGATTTTGAATGATATATATATTTCAAATAATTTCTTCCTATGTATTTAATTCTCTGCAAATAGATTAGGATCCAATATATATATGTCTTAACATAATATTTGAATCAAATATTTGAAATATTGTGTGGATCACTATACCATGAAATCAAAAAAAGCAACTAGTAATAAAAACGTTTGAGTGTACGTGTGTGCAATGAAACAATACAGAGGATATGGACATGCAACATAATAAATGTTACAAGAGAGAGGGGATTTATGAATCGCGACGCGAAGCAGAATTTCGCGCGGTTAGCGACGAAACTTCCGTCGTCACCAGCCGGAAAACGTTGTTTCTCTCACTCGTCGACCCTTCCTTCATCGAAAACGAGTAACACAGTTGCGATAAAACTTTTTAATAGGACGATAAAAGTACTACATCTATAGGATATACACGCTACTAAAACATTATTATTCGCAGAATGCAATTAAGAAAATTGTAAACCTTAACTTTTTTCGAGCAAATGGAAAACATAAATGAAATTATTTATTTTTGTCTGGTAATAGAATTAACAGTATTTTTCACTTTATAATTATTCTGACTACATATGGAGCAATGAAAAATTGATGTTATGTTGAAAATACAAAGTTTATTTCGTTTTAATTATATCTAGTAAACTCTTTAATACCAAAAGTCATATTCCACTAACTCAACGGTTTTTATAGCAGCTACTCTTACATATTTTAGAAAAATTATGCTAGACGAATATCATAATGAGACACGATATTGAATACGTCTTTTAGGTACGTCTAAATAATATCGACAAGTGTTATGTTGCACGTAGCTATCTATAAATATTTTATTATTATTCTGTATATTCGAAAAGTGTGTTATTCAACAAAAATAATCAGAATAAGTTAAATAATGCGATATAAATGTGTGTATACCAATCTTAGTTCACAAAGAATTTAGAATACCTGTTTTCTGTTTAATCAAATTAAATGTTTCTGGTAGTTTCCTACAATATTATACAGTATTAAGCAACATTCCAAGAAAGAACTGTTTAGATAATTTTATTAACAGAAATATTTTTATACTCTTGTTTCCTCTTACTAATTCATTCATTCATTCATTCATTCATTCATTCATTCATTCATTCATTCATTCATTCATTTCACTAATTCATCGCAATGATTCAAATAAGTGTAAAAAATCAGATTTGATTTATTAGCACCAAAATATGGAATATTATTCTGCTCTTAACTTCTTTATAGAAAATTTTGCAATATAAATAAATTGTCAACATATGGTTTCAGTCAGGTTAATTTATTTAATGTTATTAACCTACTCAAATTGTGGCTTATAAAAAACAATTAACATATTTCAAAACATAGACACACAATTGAAGATGCTACAAATGTTGAATACTTTCTATTTCGATTAGTATCCGCAATGTTACTCAGGTTATTAATGTGTTTTACAGTAAGCTTTGCTTGCCTGTAACTTATCAAGAAACTTCTTGTTACCTTAGGAAGGGGAAAATTGAATTTTAACGATGCAGGAAAGGGAAGAAACAACAACGTAAGGATCTTGAATCCAACTCTGAAAGAATCTCCTTCAGTGAGGAGAAATGTGCGTTGGTTATAGCTGGTAGCTGCATGTGAACTCTAAGTTCTTTAGACAGAATTATGCGGTGTAAGCGTTGGGAGCGGGTATTAAACCCACAGTCAGAAAATTTCATTTCTTTCCTAATAAACTTCACAATGTCCATTTGTTCTTTTAGCTTAGTTCGACTTTTTTCATTTCAGTCTCCTACATTTTCGCTGTAACAAATTTCAATTTTTAGTACCTAACGAGAACGAATCACATTTCTCTTAATTCATTTCATGTTTACATAGTACCAAGTTTATAAATATATTAAATAAATATAGCAACTAACACTTTTCGCACTAATTAGTACTTCAGGGAAATGAAGATAGAAATTCTGTAAATTTCTAAAAATTTGTTGAGCTAACATCTACCGATAATGATGATAAATACTGTAAATTTACAGGTATATTTGTTAAAATAGAATTAGTTAAATCTAAACATTTTTCAAATAATAAATTATTCTTCTATTAATTCAAGATGTCACCTGTTATAAGATATTAAACGTTTCTATCCAAGAATTGTATGGGTTTCTTCCAAGTTGCTGTAATAAAATTATATGAAATAAGTATATGTAATTAGGATTTGTTACCAAATTGTTGATGCATATTATTAGAATCTACTAATTATTTTAGGTAAATGCAAAGAAATATATTTTCCATAAATTTCGAAAAGTTAAATAAAAATGATAAAGCTTTTATTGGAGTAGTTATTTCGTACATGTAAAAAAATTATAAAATTTCTCACTCGCATAAAAGCTTGAGATAATTGCTATTGAAAGACACGAAAAGTGTTGACGGAATGGGTAGGAATAAACGGTACGATTTTCAAGAGACGATTAACATCCGTTTCGCGTGAAAGATTAAGGAAACACTTGAGTCGCTGTCAGAATACTAGAAGAGGCAAATGACAGAGAACGACTTCGGAAGAAAGAACGAGGGAGAAACATTGCGAGTTACAGTATACCAGAAAGAATTGAGATCGGCACAGTTAAGAACTTTCAAAGAAGAAAACGTATAAAGAAGTTTCGAAGAGGAAAACTCGAACGGATCGTATCGACGATTCACGATACGTTTTAATAGAAGTAGCCGAAAACGCGTGCGAGACATCCCTGAAAAATCAACTAAAAGGAAACTGCTACAAAGCAAAACAACAAAACATTGTGTATGTTAAAATCTCAATGACACTTAAAAGATCCTATCTGGTAACATACTAAATGAATACTGAACTTTATTTTTATTTTATTTATTATCTGTTTAAATGTATCGAAGTCTTCGGTGTTTGTAAATCCGGAATACCATTTATTTCAATATAATACTCAATTATCTATCTTCACATGTAAGTAGGTAAGTAATTTTAAAGGAAACACTTATTATTCGTTTCATATAATTGATTAACAAATATTAGGTCATCCCATAAGTTCGTGCCGTTTTTCGAACGGTTATATATGTTAAGATTGTTTACATACCTTTCAGTTTCATGAAAAAATTTAATCCCCCTCTCGTTGTACAACTTCTTCCCATTTTTCATCATTCCATCTCGATAAAAGTTCTCTTGTTTTTCTTTAAAATATGAAATGTATACACAAAGATCGGCACGAACTTATGGGATGACCTAATATCTTATAGATAGAATAGTTATGTTGGTATCAATTTGAAACCTAAACATACTTTTATACTAGATACTTAGAAACCTAAGAAAGAACAAATAGTATAAACGACAGTGCAAACAAAACAGGAAAGTATAAATAAATTTTTGTATTTAAAATAATATTTTAATGCGTTCTATTATATTCAGAAAAAACAATAGGAGCGCAATTATCCGGATTGGTATCATTTGATATCACTAAAGTGCAGTAACTAAGAATGATATATTTTTTCTATCATTTTTTCAAAATTACTTGCTTTGATAATGAAAGTTTATTCACATAGAAATACGTTTTACTTCTTGGCACGTTCATATTTTATGTGATATTTACAGTGTTTGCAATTACTTTTTTTCCAGCAGAATATTTCATTTGGAAAAACGTTGCGCTGATAAATAAGAATAGATGAAACGTGTAAAATCATAAAACCATAAAAGCAATATATTTCTGAGCACACAAGCACATTTATTATTGAGATATTTAATACTTTAAGTATTACATATATTACATTTTATATTTTTCAATGCATTTATGCTTTCTAATTTGCCAATTATTCATGATTCTATGTGAATGTTTTTATTTTTTTATAATTGTATCTGCATCATGCAATTTGCATGTGTTTACGAAGCTAATACTCATAATTTTAGTATCAGCAATCTTTATAAATTTAGATATGGTTCTTTTACTTGGAATTAAAATTGTATACTTTATAAACATCAATATGAAGGTAAATATCACACAACTGTTATTACATGTCTTAAGTAATCTTTGTTACTGATTATTTTTCATGCGATATTGTTTATTATATCAGGAAAAAGGGCAAGGCCGAAAAACGTATAGAATACATATCACACATTACCACATTTTCGACCCATCTTTCATTATTCACTTGACATAAGGTCAACCACGCTCAAATATCAAATACGAATTCTCTATGGAATGAAAGTTACGATACATGCAATGAAATTAGGTCCATTGGAAATGAAATTATAGCTTCCTTCAACATTACAATGTAATAAGTGCTACATTAAAATTTAGTCTCTGAAGATATTTCCGCAATATAAAAATAAAAAAAATTAATTGAATTTTTGCTTAAACAGTGATAATAATCAAATACCATTTGTTAAAGGGAATGAAGGCCATAAGAGTTTCTTCTGTGGCTTTAATCTTCTTCTTAATTTGTAAGGAAAGTGATCTTGATAGCATTATTACAAAAGATTTTGAAACTTTACGTGTAAAACTACATGCATGTTATGCATGTTATTTCAAATAATATATTAAAATTGATTATTTATAAGATAAATATATCTATATTAATATAAAATTAATATAAATTAATATAAAATATAAAATTTAACGTTTGAACATTTCCTCTTTAGCAAATCTGCACTGAAATAAGTAGGAAGAATGGTTCTTAAACGTTTTCCGTTCTTAAAGTCAATAAATGTACATACATATATCGAAGGCTTTTAAGAAGGCTATAAACTTGATACAGAAGATTCTATCTTTAAGCATCAAAGCTAACATATCGATCTTGTGGCTTTAAATTTTCTATCATGTTTCTCTCCATATTATTTTCCATGAAAATCCAGTAAAATTTTCGAAAAGTTAATTCGTTGTGAATACTTTTAAATGATTATTTTACAAAATTGTAACAATCTATTAATCATATGTCCAAAATATTTTATTTTTCTTTTATATCTATTATTATTCTGGTTCGGTAATGCAGATAAGAAGACGCTTATTTCATTTTATATAAAGGACACCTTTCCTTCTTCAGTTTCTCAACAGTTTCGGAACCATTAACCTTTGCATCATTACAACCGTTAAAATCACTACAACATTACAAAGAAGCCCAAAGTTCATTGAAATTTAAAAAATGATGTCACATCTTGTGCTACAACGATATTGCTATAAAGATATTGATAGCCTCTTTCATTATTTTTAAATCTTTAATAACGTATTATTTCAATTTATGACTTTATCGATGAAATAATATACATGGGTGTTGTTGAAATTTTTTGAACAACAACGATATAATATTAAAGAAGTCTTGATAGCAGAATCAATTTCCCATTGAGATTGTCATAACTCAGAATGGATGCAGCTTTAAGACTAAATCTGAATTTATCGAATATAGTAAGAATATTATAATATTTTTGGCATTTTACCAATTTGCTACTTTAATACGTAGTTCTTACAAAATTGTAACGATTCAAAACGTTCAAACTAGTTTTCCCTAAAATTAAGATTTTTGAGTTATGCCATTGTTTCAATTAATGAGCGGTATGTATATATAATTATTATTTTGATTTTCTAAACTTTTTCGATGATTGGAAAAAAAGAAACATTCTGAGCAAGGTTAATTCACACAGAATCGATAACAGATTGTGATATAAAAAATTACCATGAAACTTCTTCTCAGCAAGAAAACTTTCACTTTTTTAAATCGCAACATAAATTTTTTTTTATTCAGCATTGTAGGTGACATTGAAAGAAATGCAATAAAATTGCTTCTTTCAAGTTGCTGCGTATAAGTTGCTCCTTCTTAATAACTTCCTTAGACAATAAGTTTCGTTATTGATATTTAAGTTAAACATAAGTATACAAGCAATTTTACGATATTTGGCAATAGAATCCAGACACTTGTTATAGATTGCATTTCCTAAAATAAGTTTTATACAGTAAATATTTATATATATTATATCTAAATTCACAATATTGAATAAACTACAATTAATGGCAACGTTAGACTATGTATAATTTTGAGGGAATCAGATGATCTAGTAAATAACACATAAGATCGCAAAAATTAAATTTTTATCAACAGTTGTATGGCACTATAATAGTATTGAATACACACAATGAATCCGACACAATAGAAATTAATATTTCACGGATGAAATATCAGAAAAAGTGTGTTGAGATGTCTTTGTCTGAAATAGGAGCGGTGGCGTTAGATCGACGGATTCAGTTTTTCTATTATGTTAGGGGAACATGTCACAGAGGATTTCTATTAACACAGTTCATTGAGCTTAAATATGAAGGGTTTCCTCTAGATACACTGTCCTGGAAAAAGAGGAAAACGAAAACTAGTGCGGATCACTCGATTCTTTTATTGTATTTCTTTCTGGAGGATATTGTCAAATAGCAACTCGGAAATATGTAAAAGAATAAAATACAGTAATATTTTCAGTACGATGTTTATGCTGAGATTACGAAAATGGAACATAAAATCAAGTGATGTTGATATATTGTGAAGAATATAAATTACGCAGAATTGGAATTTAGATTTATTTTTAGATTGTTTTTACTATAAGAGAAAGAAAACGTCGAAAGTTTAATTTATAGAGACGAAACAAACAAATAAAGTTTATTTTAACAGATGGTTTCATAATTAATATCTAACAGATAATGAAATGGCTGAAACTGTGAAACGTTTTCCGAAATTAACTTTCTTTAATAAAAAAAACTTGTTAAGAGAAAATATCTAGTAATAAAAATATTTTGAAAAAAATTATTAGTTCAAAGTTAGAATTGCAAATAGACTGTACTGTGATATTTTTCGTAACTTTAATTAGGATGTAAAAGCTAATTGACTAACCATAGCATATGCTAAAGGAAATTCTACTTAACCATATCTGCCATTCGCATGTAGTTACACACATATGGCAACCTTCTCCGAAAATGGTGGTACATTGCTAGAACGTAGATAATTGTTATATACACCCAATGTTTCCCAGGACATAATTACTATTACTGTTACTATTATTACTGACGCGACCGGTATTATCATTGTTATTGCTAGTGTTATAAAGGTTACTGTTAACGCCATTATATTAAGGTCTTGTTAACCTGTTCACGCGCGATAACGCATAGATTAATGTATACGATTGCACATGTGTTCCTATGCTTTATCTATATCTAGTACATGGATATCTGTCTGTAAACTTTAATATATGATTATTTAAATGTGGAATTAATATAGTCGGATCCCTATAACCTGGAAGGAACACTTCATGGTATACTTATTAATTTCGTGATATGCGGGTCCTATAACGCAAGAACTAAAAAAGAGCAACGCTGCTAATAATTATGTATAGAAATAACTGTATTATTTTTTGCCAGAAATATGTCGGGCTTACAAAACACAAAAGACAAGCGCAACAAATTAACTAAAAACAATGCTTGTGTGCCTTGTTTAGGACAATGATGTGTTTTTATGCCTATAAAATCCATTGCCACATACAGGTATATAGACTTTTTTAAACAATATTGAAATTGCGTTATTTGAGTACTGCATTATACAGGGGCCTACTATGCATATAGTTGTTGTAAATTTGTTGTAAATGAAAGGAATTTCTTGTTTCTTCGTACATTATGAATTTTTAGTGATTATGTAATATTCCATAAAATCTCGCTTAAATAAGTCACGTTATGTTTGTGTGCGTGTTACATGCGTATGTGGCCGATATAGATGACAATGCGCTGTAACTTGCTACCCGCTGAATTAACCTTGGGTAAATGATTCATGAGAGAGAGTAGTGGTTGTATGCGCGATGAATGATCAACGACACCGAGCGTTGTCCTTTTCCGATCGACGAATAGATTTCTAATTGTCTCCAATTGATGGGACGAGATTTACGAATGTTTAAATACGAATGATTATACGATATAATGCGACTATACGACTATACTATAATATGTTACGAGTGGTTAACGATACAGTCTTCCACTAACGCGTGCGTATGTTACTTCCAATTGAGAGACTCGTCCCAGGCTGTCCACTGATCGTTCATTGATCACGTTCACTGACGACATTTCACTTCACTTATCGTTCACTGATTAAGACAACACTTCGCTGCATGAATGCTTGAAGATACTGTTTACGGTTGAGGATCTCGCACAGAACTGTCAACTAATTGTTTCGACTGATGAACAATTCTGTCTCCATCTATGATTGGAGATGTTTATGAGTCAACAAATGTCGATGGGGCTACTCTCCGAATGCTGAAAGATTAAAGCGGTTTTTTACTCCGCGTCTGGTGAAGAAAATGTTATCGTAAAAGGAAGATTGTGTGAGGATACTCTTCTGATACTCTTACTCCACGTTTGGCGAAGAATATATTCACGATTCGAAGTCAAGATTGAACTAATCTCTGAATCTTGTTCACGATTGAATGATTCAAACGAGATTGACGATGCTATGTTGAACTGGACCGAGCGTCCAACAAGATCCGAAACGTAAGTCTTGAAATATGCATACTGATTTCCACTAAAAGCCAGAAAATGTTCAATCAGAATACTCGCTCGCGAGGCGTCGCTCATTGTTTTTCCCTGCGCTCGATGCGCGGATGATTTTTAGCGGGAAGCGCGTGAGCCATAACTGAAAGGGGATAAGGATTCGATGTTATTATGTAAGGATCGTCGTACTTCGTCCAGACAGCGCTCGACTGATCGGGTCGTTACAATCCGTCAAATTACTCTTCGGGGAAAATCTGCATTTATGACTTACTCGGCTATAAAAACTATGATGGACGTGGACAATTAAAAACGCTACTGTGAATATTGAAAGGAATCGTCTTAGCTGTTAAAATCACGTTTTCTAGAATAGTCTCTTGATCGTGAAAGTGAGCGTCATAAATTACTTGCGAAAATCCTCACGGCTTTTGTTTCATCAAACGCAATAGTCACTAAGTACGAAACTCAAAATAACATTATGTCACATAGCAACTGCTGTTCCCTTCAAAACACGGGACAGTTAAAAAAATCTCAATTTTATTTGGAGCTTGGAAAAACATGTATTTGAAGTCAAATAACATAATTCAATAAAATTATGCAACTTTTAAATTTATGCAATTTTTCTGTTTATTTTGTCATCTATTAAAAACTTCCCGACCCACCAGCAACTCGTTATCATCTATCAACAACTCAAATATCATTATTTGTTCATTTTTAACAAACACCCACAAAAAGGTTCACCACCCTTGTATTAATAAAAGAACAATGGATAGGTCGTAATGAGCGGAAGGTAGAAAGTGATGGCTAATTGGTCTGATTCTAAACCAAGTTCCTAAAAAAGTACCGGCAAGAGAAAACGCGGTAGTGTTCAGTTTATGCACTCGCGGTAAACGCCAGAAAAAGAAGCAAAACTCTGGATTTCTGGCAAGCTTACTGTAATTGGGGTGCGCAGTGTCCCGTTACACAGAAAATCAACTAAGACTTAAACCATGCAGTATGACTTTCTTAATTAATTGCTTATTATCCGTATGGTCAATAGCATAATTTGTCGCAATATATGCATTATATATATGCATATAAAATTATTGTTTGTATTTTAAAAATATGAAGAATTTAAGAAGCTCTAATTAAGAAGATATAGAGACTATTATAGTATATGCCACCTTTCATTTTCTATTATTATTTGAAATAATCGAATATTTCACAGATAAATTATTTGAAAATAATTTATTTCCTAAAATAATATTTTTGAATTTATCTGTGTACATACTTATTCACAGATATACTTATTTGTTATTTTAGTTGAAGTAATTATTTGCCTCCTTTATCTGTTATTTCTATTTCAAATAAAATGTGCCTAAATCTGACAGAAATTAATGAAAGTGTTCATATTGTATTTAAAATTTTTATATCATATTTGCGTACAAAAGTCTATGCAATGTATTAATATAAGTTGATAGTCATATTCATAGATGTCATTCAAGGATACTTAAGCCGCGTATACATAGGATCTATTGTGCAATATACTATATAAAAATGTATAATATACGATATAATTCAAATAAGAATTATAAATATTTCTTTTTAAATATATGTGATATGTAGGCTGTACTACATGTAGTTATAGAGAAAATATGAAAGATGTAATCGCTTGTGAGAAATGGTAGCATGTGGTACTTATTCCAAAGAAGACATCCACGGATTAGGAAGATAAGGATAACTATAACTTGTTTCTTTGTACTGTGTAGAAAAATTTGTATTCTGATACCCATGTTTTAATTTTAATTTTTGTTATTCATATTAAATGTCTTAATATATCAAACTTGGAAACTATCGTAGAACGAAATATGTTTTTACACAGCACATGTTTGTATACGTCTATGTGCGTTTAAAACATTTATGGAAGGGACAATTGCAATATGCCTGAACATTTTTTATGAAACCCACGGGAAAACGTAAGTTTATTTGTTTAAGCTTTCTAATTTTTATATTACTTAGTGACTAGAAGGATGTATTTTCATATGAGATAGTTGAGATAGAGATAATTAGGTCCAAATACATAAACTTTTTCAAATAATCAATAATATCTGTAATTGGTATAATATCGTATAATATTGTAAACTTAAACTTGTAACGTTCAGCATTTTGAAATGCTCAGAAGGTTAACAGACATATATATTTAATCCTAAAATGAAATTGACAATTTTTATTACTGTTTGGTACCATAACAGAATTTCAAAATTGTTTTCTTATGAAAAGTGAAGATGTAAGTTGCCATGATCGTTTCTTGTGTTTTCGAGTTAATGTTAACAATGTATGATCAAAGTATAGATACTGTTCTTAAGACTGAGTTTATTTAAGAAATAACAGATATTACTAGGACATTATATTTTATCATTTTATTTATTTATTACTTACATTCTACTTTCATGCAAAATATATTCTCGTTACATTACACTATTTTTAATATAAATCTCATTATTTACACCTTTGACTTTTCTTGCAAATAGTAATTAGTAATACATAATAGAATTGAAATACATTGGACTATTAGAGGTAAGAATAATGCCTTTTTAAATAATGTCATATAAATGATTATATTAACGTGCAATCTGTATTTTTAAGTCACTTATAGAGTTGAAAGGCAACCTCGAAAAATGCATTAATTTGTTCGTCTCAGCGAGTCAAATCGCGTGGGGACGTTAAGGTAAAAGTTAACTGTAGATAAGCGGAGATTGAGAAAACGAATCGGAATAGAAACGAACTGTCTCTGCTCAAGCAAGAGTTAGAAATAGATAAGTGAAGATCAGGGAAATGGATCGAGATAGAATAGAGATACGAGATACGTATAAAGAAGAGGGATCAAATCCGAAACTCCTGCGATTATGGAGATCTTGCAAACGATAATCTTCGTCTTTATGGCTACAATTGCTGTGTTCTTGCGAATTTTCGAAAACATAGTTTGCATACGGATAGAGAAAATCGATAGCAAATGGAAATAGTATATACTTCGATTACTAAATAATGTTGAGTTAGATTATTATTTTCCAATGCAAAATATACATAAAAATTACTGTACGCAGCTTTATTTGAAAATTTATAGGAGGCAAAAAAGGGAAGACATTTTATGTGCGAATTTTGCAGAATATTTCAGTATCGCAAAAAATCGCAAACAGTTTAAGGTGTTTGATAATGTACAAATTCACACACATTTTTGCGCTTTATATTTTTTAATTTAATTTTGACGAAATTCTTATTTTTCGTGGAACTAGATTACTATTTCCCCAAATATCATCATATTTTAATATAAACGTTTTACTTAATTGGAACACGGAATTCTTAATTTCTTATTGTAAACAGCAAAATGTAAAAAGGAGATGATTCAGAGGCAACTATATTTTTATTGCTATACTTTTTATAACTGTAGTGATGCATATAACCTTTTCATTTACCTACATAGATCATGTCTCCTACTAATTTTACGGAAAAATTATTAGCTATAATTCAATGTTCGAGAAACGATTAACTTGTAAAACATTTAGAATAGATATTTGTATTATAGAACCTTACGTTCTACGATAATTTTGTAAAGACGTATTTCGCATCATTACCTGAACCCAACAAATAAAATACCTATGTTTACATGTATTTAACTCTGCCAAAGATTTAAATATTTAATAACAATAGCAATAACCAAAATTTAAGTATCTTTTTTATTAAAAATATTTATTTACATCTCACGAACTAATAATTTTATCATCATTTTACATTGACACTGTTTTATATAACGTGAAAAGAGTATTTGATTTATGCATAGGATATATCACTTCATTTAAAAAATTGATGGAAGTGCAACTTGAGTATCTACTTGTGAACGAAATATAATCCTGAAAGTGTAGTTCTCTTTGAGCTATTCACATTTTTCTTTTAAAATTTCTTTCTGATTACAATTAGAAAGAAGGTATAATTTGTTTGAGTTACGTGGACTGCCTCGTATAAGACATTCATTTTACTTCCTTTCAAGTACCTACGACAAATGGGAAAACTTTCCGGTTGCGCCCTATAACATAAAATTTGACTAAACGTTAGAGCGACGGATGAAGTATTCGAACTATAAATATAATGTACATGAACATTTCTCATAGAAAATAATCTAATCTACATACTGTACTATTATTTACGTTAAAATCTATAAAGCTCTATATAATTGTGTACAATGAAATCGTACACCTATATAGGTATTTTGCATTTTACTTAATCATATACACATCTAATTCAACAATTTCATTGTATTTAATAATCGTTGATTTGTAAGTTAGTAATAACATAAATTGTCTAAACAATAATACGATTTTCTGATTACTTCTACATTCTATTTACATGAATATTAATCTTGGTTTATCTTGCGTAATGACTAAATATTAAATATAAATGGATAATTCAAAGCATAAAGTGTTGTCTTGATTGTTATACAGTTTGATCTGCTTTATATAGTAGTCTTTGTATTGATTCTTTATCCTTTAAATGAGCCTTATAATTCAGAAATTTGAAAGTTGAAATCAAATCTGAACCTTCTCGAGTTTTGTGCTCACTTTTGGCTAATGAACTAAAGCATTAAATGCGCAGGAGAAATGAACAATTGATAACTGTTATTGTATTGACAACTATTACTTCAGAATATAGTTTTGTGTTTCTCGCTTTGTTTCGCATAAAGTCAGTAGTCAGTTCGACTAAATAACTGCGATATCTTCTGCTGCATTTAACCCACATTTATCTCATGGCTAGTGCAAGTCACATTTTTCATTCTTTTATGCTTAGTAATCTTTAGATGATGTTGTTAAAATTGCTTGAAGAAGTTAATCCCAGAAGGTACGCTCACGGGTATAATAAAAAATATCCCGCCATTTGTTCGCTTAAAGAAATACATATCTGAAAAAGAATTCACATGCACATAGGTGCTTTGTTATTCGTTGTAACTAACGCAAGGCATTTTTATTTGTTAAATTTTACATGTAGTGCTGGTACATCCCTCTGCTAAGTAAATTTTCATGTTTCTGTAGTATGTTTTTGTCAGAAAAATCTCTTCAAAAATCATATTTGTTAAAACACAGAATATATGATAGATAAATGGAAAAAAGAATTTACAGTGAACTTTCGTATAGTATCCGGGAAAATGTCCACGTTCAGTGTCAAAAGTTTCCTCGTTCATCCCCACTAACTAGGGGAACTCCCTGGAAAGGGGTCTTAGTGTTCTGTTTGACATATCGCGAGGTTCGACGGTTGACAATGAGTAGTGCAATCTGATCCGAATTTAATTGTCCGTAACACATTACTAATTCAATGACGAAACTCTTATTCTTGACTTTTTCTAAATTAAACTTCTATTTGTGAAATTTTTCTGATTAAAAGAAGATTAAAGATGATGTAGTTTAAATCAAATTTACATACGTATTTACAATAATAAACGAAAGAAAATAAATTAATGTCACTAAATAAGCAAATACATGTACTCCAAATTATGTATATTGTGTTTGGTCTTGTTTTAATCAGGAAAAGTTCACAATTACATTCTTACAAGTTCTATTCAAGAAAAATTAGAAATAAAAAAGTTTCATCGTTGTATCAATATTGTCTCACGGATGTGTTTTCTTTTTTCTTTTTTATCAAGTCGATTTTCGGATCTGTTCCCCTTTCATTCGTGTTGTCTTTTTCCAAATTCAGTAAAAAGGTAGGCCGTATCTATACATAGATATGTACTTAGGATCGACTCCTCTCTCGTTGGATGCCTGCCTTGGATTCTGATATTCGGATGCTGTACAAGAATTTATGTACATACTTTAATAGCAATTCCGCAAAGCAAATTTCGGAGTATCAGTCAAAGCACTTACTCGAAATACATATTGTTATCAAAAAAGAGTAAATTGGAATTATATTTTACTTTAATATTTTATTTCAAATAGTGATATTTATTTTCTAAATGAAGTATTAGGTGTGTAAAATAAATACAATATTAAAAGTTCTTTATTTTTGATTGATTTGATGGAAGGACTTTCGATAAAACACTATTCCTGTTATATAAAAATACTAGATCGATTATACTAGTTAAAATTAACTGTAATTATTCACCTCAAGGTACATCACGCCGATAACCTTGATTTTCACATATGTTGTTAAGGGCCTAACGGGCGGACGCTTGTAAGGGCTACATTAGTTCAAATTTCATTTCACGAAGATGAAAACGCTGATCAATCTGGCCAACGCACGTTACGTCTATGCAAGCTTGATATCATGCGACAGTTAATACCATTTTATATATATTACGATGGCCGAATTGGAAGAACTAATCGAATCCCAATACGGATAATCAATATTTTTATTTTCCTGCAATAAGGTAAGGGTTGATGTAGATTTTAATAGGGGTCGCCGGTAGGCAGATCTTATAGAGATTGTTTACAGATGAGATGTGTTTATAGAAACAATAGGTAAACAGTCGTACCATGCTGACATTACTAATGCATACGTTGCCACAGGCCTGCACGTATAGGCAAGATTCAATATATGTAATAGTAGCAATAGTTCTCGGAAATTGTAAGAGATCACCGATTAAGTAATTAATAGACTGCAGATTTTTATGCAAATTCATATTTTTAAGAATATAGTTAAAAATGTAGAGTCTCGGTAGAAAATTGTTTCACCTACTAAGTATTATAAAGACACTAGACTTCGGATATTTTATATATATTTATATACTTTTTCATAATATGAACATTTTGTGCAATTTTGCACTTTCAAATTTGGTACAAATGCATAAAAATCTGTAGTCTAGCTATTAGGAAAAGTTATACAGAATCATGTCCTTACCAACATAATAATCAAGATCATCGGCGTGCCGTTCCTTAGGGTAAATAAACACAAACAAATACACCAAAGTAACGATGTGAATAATTTATTATTGTTTTCCATTCTACGACTATTTCTTTAAATACCACTTATGCTTTAAATACCACTTTAGTTTCAGTGCCCTTGTTCATTATGCTAGAACGTTTAAAATTAGCTATTATAATTATAAATTTTAACATTTACGTTACATGAATAAATTAATATTAATAATTAACTATTTACACACGATACTTGTACTGGTATTAGTATTTTATTATGAATACTTTAGAACTAATTCCAAAATAATTTATTACAATAGACAAATTATATTTCAATAATGCAATAATGTTTTTGTAAGCGCTATGAGTAACATGTGGTCAATAAAAATATTGGTGAATATTGATGAAATAAACGTATAAAATAAACGTAAGCTGCTAAATATGCTTAAATTAGTAAAATATAAATTCTTCGATATGATGAAACCAAAAGAAAAGAAAAGAAAGCTTATATTGTAGCAAGAAATATAAACAAATCAGACATATATTCTATTAAAAAGGTAAATGAAATTAATTGAGATATACATAATAAGCAGTTTTCTACGTTTCAATATTCTTAAATACATATATTTGAATTATTGAAACAATAATTTATAATTATATCATATAGTAATTACTATAGTTACTATAATTTTCTGACATTTAGTAATTCCATACAAAGGTATTAATCCAGGAATTAATTTTGCTAATGAAATATCGTTAATAAGTGGAAACTAAATCACAAAGTTGCATAGAAAATATGTATCTGCACATTTTTCTGTAATTATTCGTTAAGTAAATTAATAAACACAAATTTTACAGAAGAACACTTGTAGTACAATTTACTTATTACCGATATTACGATGATTTATCTAAAATTATATTGTAGCATAACATGTCGATAGGAACCTATGTCATAAAAAATAGTACAGATCTACTCTTCGGTATGAAAAATACGATAAAATAAAAACGCGTGTACAGTCTACAAGATTGACAGTCATTGTAATGGAAGAATTAAAGTGTCCACTCTCCGTTATTTGGAAACTTTTCATCCGGCAGTCCGAATTCGTTTGATTTATTTATTTTTTTTTTTTTCGCTGGTTTGTCGCTGGCTAGGGAGAGAATATTTCGGCAGCAACTCGAGCGTAAAAATAAAAGTAAAACCGAGGGAAATTCGTGAACGCATGTAGGTATCTGTTATTGCCGAAATCTGACGATACATGAAGCAAGTTCCAATGATCGTGGAAGAAGTAATTAAATGTAACGTACAATGTATGCTACGTTCGAGATATACACAATCCATTAGAATGCCAGATAACGATTAATCACTGTCGTGTTTCTCTTATGCATCACGTGTCTGATACAATAAATGATCCGCTCAAACGTATAATTGCTAAAGTAATGCTTTACGAAGGGATTGTAGAAAAACATTTAACAACAATAAATCAAATAAAAATTATTATTTTTACTTATATAATTACTAAAATGCGTGGAATTATCGTCCAGTTTTAAGAGTAAAGATATTGTTTTCATTTTACCTACATAGGTATCACGAAGGAAAAGAATTCATATCTATTTGTGTATCTTTGAAGAAGCATCTTTTACCATTAGCAATTTGATATCTTTCAAAGTAACGGTATTCTTTTCTCATCTTTAGAATGAAAGATAACATTAAGTAAACACTTATATATTACCCAGCTAGCGAACGACATTAAAATGTTCCTTGAAAAGACGCACAAGGCTTGTAAGTACTCCTTTGTCGAACCATTATGCGAATTCTCTACGTCGTCGGGTTTGGTATAATACTTTGTGATTCGTAGAAAGTATGAAGAACATCAAGAGTTGGACTTTTCCAAAATAAGCTACATATATTTGCAATAGTGTTCTAACAAGTAAACGGTATTGATAACGAGGTGTTTACTAAAGATTGGTTGATTGATAGTTGATTGAGTTGAGCGTGTATGCTGTCTGACTAAATATACAGAATGATTCTATTGGATCCAGTAAAAATTGATTAAATAACAAGTGAAAATACACTATTGCGTTTCATTGATTAAGAGCTACCTAAACAGAGCAAACGCACTAAAATAATTATTTTGTATAATCTTACTTCCATCTATTTGCGAATCTATTTATCTTTATCGAAGGTTTGGACACACTGCGTTATTGAATAAATAATAAAACATAATGTTACATAAATAAAAAGGTGCGAATGATTCTGGAGTAGCTGATTAAAAATATGAGAAATATAAAGATTGATAAATAAACGTAAATAAATCTGGATAATTTTACGTACTTATTTAATTATCATAAGTTTCATTAAGTATAGCTATACATATGTAATATAATTTTGTAGCAGTTAATTTGGTATTATGTTCCAGTACAGATCTTACCGTTGGTAAATCGAGTCTCTCAGAGTTATTATTACTGATAACGTTACTGTACCACTACGTGCATTCTATTTGTCAAGGATAATCAAAGGAGTGCTTCAGGCTTCTAATCATTGATTAGAATAAGATTAGATATTCATAATTTAAGTTAATATTCTTACGTATATCATATTATGCTTGAACAAATTTAATATGTATAGATACATTACATTGCATTACATTGTACTATCATCAATATACAAGATTTAGATTATTACGAATTACAAAGATAAATTATACAAAATGGCCCACATAACATGCAATTTTCTAAGTACTAGTAACTAAATAGAAGTAAGTAACTTCTAAGTACGTAAATTTCCTGAACCACTCTATATATTGCCTGTAGTCCTGACAAGTTAAAAATTAGCAAAGATATTACTAAAAGTAAATTCTGAAAACTCATTATGATATCTAATTAATATTGTTGAAAAAAATTAAATATCTAATTATGCGGCTTAAGCATATACGATGTTTTTGTGTCGGTAGAGATACATAAAATAAAATTACATTATTATTATGCGATATTAACTTCTTATTTAACTCCTGTGTATTCAACTCGATGGAGTAAAAAGTAAAAGGCGGAAGCTTATATGCCATATGTCACAAGTGCATACATACGTCTTCTCACTATAAATCATAAAAATTTTCCAGTATATAATATTATGTGAATCACGTCTAGCAGGATGGATTTCGCTAGGATGTGCTACCATCTTTTACAACTAATGTACGCACGAATGCTAATGGCTATGTACTTGCAAACACGAAATACTTGTTGTACATTTCCATTAGAACCACTTCCTAAATTCTATAAATAAACATTGTTATTTAAAATATTTTATGAAACATCAGAATTTATTACATCCACATTTCTTATTATATAAATTATTATATAAATAAGATATAAATTATTATATAAATAATTATTATATAATTAAGATTATTATGCTTTTCTTTCTTCTTTTGTGCCGTCCAATGTTAACATTCTTGTTTATATTGGTTAGAGTAATTGTGATAGCATCTGCGTGCTTCAAATAACGTTAATTTGTAAATTTTCATTGTATTGCGTTTTGTAAAGTGTTAAAATTGATATAAGTCATTGACCTACTGGACTATATAGACTATACGTGAATGATTCACGATTATGGTAACACTTGCATCTCTCTTGAACCCACTTTTCACGTGTGCCACGGTAAATTTGGTCTTCCAACGGGCGAATCCTCGTACGGTTCATCGCACTCTTGGCAGCACTCGTATTTTATTTCCTTCCTGCCTTGTACCCTGTGTTTCACGACGTGCTTCTTGATATTTATTTCTTCGTAGGCACAGTTACGGTGTGGCTGCTTCACTTTTGACAAAGTGGAAAATAATTTTCAGTGATAGTTCCATAAAAGAGTCGCACATTTTTCTTTCCAATTGAAATTCAATGACATCACATTTTATTAAGCTCTTCAAGTAGTTTATCTCAATTAAGATAAGACAATATTTTTTTATTGGATCTGTATACTTAAAAGAATGAAAACTTAATTAGATTTCAATTTAGTTAGTTACTAATTAATGAGACTTAACAATAAGTTATGATAGCAATTTTGAAACGTATCTATGTATCTATCTCCATTACACGAAACAATAATTATAATTATTTTTCTAATGCATGTATTTAATGGTAATTAACTTTTGTTATAGTTTAGTACTTATTATTATATTATTTATTTTTTTTAATTTGTACATAGCCTTAATTATTGGATAACATTTAATTTATTTAATAAAATACTAATCTTCCTGTATGTTACAAAGTATTTTGGAAACGAGTTCATTTTTATAAAATACTCTACAGAGACTACTATGTGCGAACAATTCTATAACACTAATAAAACATTCTTCTTCGTGTATAAAAGCCATTTGCATTTACATATAAAAACAAGATAGGTAGAAATATTACATATTTCCCAAATTCTTTAATTTTAAAGTAGGTTTCTTAATTGTGCATTTAAGTTTTACGACATTTATTTTGAAATACCTTTTTTTAAAAATATTTTCACCAAAAGTGTAATCATCCTAGGTAATTAAGGCTAATTAGCTCTCCAATTATGTCATAAATTCTTAATTCTGTCATTTCTAGCTAGATGTCCTTTAATTTTATTCGGATTAGAATAGATTTCCGCAGGTTTTCACCTTGTTGGTAACTTTTAAATATCTTTCACATAAATATACATATTAGCAAATCATCATTCGCAATAGAAATCTGTAAGATTTCTTCATCCTAGCGTGTCCATTGGCATGCATCAAATTGGCTTAGCATTGCAACTAATTCACTTCTCCTTCTGCCGTGAAATCCTCCTTAAACCTCGGGCGCTTACTTTAAATGAAACGTACCAAGTTTCGTCTGCTGCTTTAAGATATTTTCTGTAGCTTTATAATCGGTGGATTACCTTAACATTTATTGCTGTCTATGTCATCAAATATTTTACTATTAAAGTAAGTTAAAATAATATAAGATAATGTAGTATCGGAAAGGATAGGATTAAGATAATTTAGATTTGTAAAATTCTACTAATACTATTTATTTAAGATAAATAAAAATAACAGAGATTAATTGGACAGAGAACAATGGTTGTTTAATATGGAACTAATTGTAACAATCTTACTCTAACTTGACCACTTACGCAACTGGACAACGCCAACAACTCGACCTCTCAGCTACGCTAGTAATTCACCCAACTCCACAACGCTAACAATTCTACTCTCAACAACGCTAACACCTCTCGCAACTTGACAACGCTAACCATTCTACTCTTCGACTCCTCGATTAACTCTGACCTCTCGACTCACTTTCACTTCTCGATTAACCGCTCAACGCTCCCGATCAACCGCTCAACACTTCTCGATCAACAATTCTTTGAATTAAAATCATCCCCCTCCACTAGCGCTATTTTTTTCCTCTCTCTAATCCCATCCTGTTAACTAGGTGACTTTAGTCACATAGGCTTTTTTCTATATAAACTAATAACCGAAAGACAGACGATATTGTTTTGGTTAGTTTCTAACCAGGTTTTTTCCTCACGATACTACAATAATATAATAATAGAAGTTTATATAATAAATGAATAATAAATGAAATGTACATATAATGCAAAAGCTCAACTTGATTTGCCCATTTATTAACATTATATATTACTATAGATTAGTAAAATTGTTGAAGATTGTTACTGGATATTAAATATCAAATAATAACATATTTCTCTAAAAATTGCAATTCTATGAAACTTAAATACAGTGATAGAAAGAAAAGTATTCTTACAATAGAATAGAAATAAATAGAGAAATATTTTTTATATTATCAGATACATCCAAATATATGTAATTATATATCATACAGAAACATTCTAAATTGATAGTAATAAATATACACAAACAAATGTAAATATTATTATATAAAACATAATTTTATACGAAGATATAATATTCTAGATATAATATTATAAGTTTTCCTATATCTCCTTTATTAAATGTTCCTAATTGTTTAATACAATTAATTACGTCCTTTTTAATGAGTTTTATTTTCAGTATCGTAATGACTTCGATATATTTACCGACAATCGTTAGAGTAGATGAAGTATTGTGTATTTTTATGTGTGATATACTATTGGTTGAGCATGAGCAGATAAGTCGGGTATTTCCTTTTAATTCTTCTGGAGATACTTAAAAAGCAGTTTTTAGCAAGTGGCTTCCTGTGACTGTTTATTCTGTTCAAGTGTGTTTTGACATGAACTATAATTTCCTCTTCAGTTGAGGAGATTTTCAATATTTTTTTATATCGTCGTTTCTTACAAACCATGGCTTTAAATGGATCTCAAAATGTTAGATTGGAGATCTTCAATTTTTTTAATATTCGATTTGGGAGCCATGTCTAAAATCTGCAGTCCACATGTCCAAATGGGTTTGACGATGCCCTTGTACATATGTAATTCGTTATTTTTGCTCAGTTTTGATTGACTGGCTGTGAGCCAGTACACAGACTTCGTAGTAGGAGATTAATTGATGCAAAATAACTTTTGTATATATTGTATATAATTTGTGAAATATATTAAATATATTAGAGGCCTTAGATATAAAAGATATTGGCTTCGTTATTTCAGCTGTATGTACATATACATCTGCAAGGAAACCGATTGATTGTCTCAAAGTCATGAATTTGGTTGCATACGGTTCAAAGAGACTATCGGTCTCACATGCTTCGGGTAAAATCATATTGCTGTGCTTCATTGTTATATGTATAGTAGAGGGTGAACTTCTTCGTGATATATTCCTCGGATACGAAATTGCTGAACTGCTTTGTTAATTGGTATAAGCTAATTTTATTACTGTACTTGTATTAGCAATGCTGCATCTTTTTGTACGAAGTTAAATTGATAAAAAGAAAAATAATATAAATAATATTTTTACAAATATAAATATAATGTAATATAATATAATAATATATAATATAATAAAATACACAAATAATATTTATAATTCGTGAGACAAATAAATGTGTTTCAAAATTTTCAATAAAAGACAGAAATTGTTCACGAATGAAATTTGAATCTTTTGGAAAATCTACGAAATACCTTCCACTTATCATTTAGATAGAAGGAAAAGTCTCAAGTACTTTAACATGCATTTGAAAAGAAGTGGAGACATTTCTACAGACCCATTTCGCAGGGAATAAAGTCGATCCAGGATTTGTAGTCACAAAGAATGTGATCGTTGAAAGAAAAAGGTCCTGTGAGGTCGTTAAGATCGGTCTGTTTTCTCGTTGTCCGAATGTATGTTGGTCTCCTTCACATAACAAGTTCGTATAGGACAACAGGGTTTCCAATGGGAAAACGGTAAAACAACGCCGCGTGAAAATGGATCGTAAACGTGGAACACAATTTGAATCGCTAATGTCGCTGCTATTGAAAGGTCGCTATAAAACTAAAGTCCGTCGTATCATAAAGCTTGGGAAATGTTGGCGAGTTCTTCCATAATAGTCCATATGCACGATGTAGAAACGGCCAATGACGAGGATTGCATTATATGTATCATATAATATATTATACCTGCATATTACATATTATACCAATTATATGATATATTGTATAAATAATTAAAAGTAGAAAGAATATTCTATATATATGCTGTTATGGTATAAGTGAATAATTGCAACACAAACTTTACTCTTTCTCATTTTTCTTTTTATTTTATTTAAGAATGTTGGGCAAATTTCAAGTGCCTACAGTATAATAGTATTTAATGTCACTGAAATATACAAATAAAAATATTTTCGCTACGAAATTAAATATCTGAAATAATACAATTTCATAACCGTATCCAATAGATTGTGGTATATATAGAGATAATACAATAACTGAGAGAAGCCCAAATGAAATAACTAGAGAACACTATAGGATGAATACAGCTATGCAATCATGTACTGTAGTAGTTTAAAATAATATTTTAGTTCTGTTGCAATAATACGTTTTCGTATGTTATAAATATGTATATATTTCCATAACATTTAACGGCAATTATTGAGAATAGAGGCAACCTCGCCGATTTCAATGAACTTGAAATATATCGACAAGGTCCGCATTCTGAGCAATTTCTTCCTATACATATAATCACCGATCGACTTTACTATTCAAGTTATAAATATAGCAATTTATGTTTAATACTATATACATTATTTCACAATTTATTTAATAACAATTTATAATAATTGTAAAAAGTATGTGTATAATACTACTATAATTTTGTTTAAAGTGATATATATATACATAATATATTAAGTTTTATTTCGAAGTTTGTTGCAAAGTAGTTTTAGTAAATTTCAAAACTGGATTATACTTTAGTATTCATATATTATGGTAATACAATATCACATTTTAACGCTTAATGCCAATTTCTTACTCTGATTCCAATGTGCATTCAAAATATTTGGTTATAAGTGTATGATGGAATTTCTAAATACAGCCCATCGATAAAGTAACCACAGTAACTGATTATGCTTGGTTTTGTGAATTTCCCTTTCTCGCTCTCTCCTCCAATCTCTTTCAACGTTTATGCTCCGCGTTATCGGTTTTAGACTAATGAATTAGCGTAAATCGCATGTAGCCGCCAGGTCTGCGGTTTATTCGGTTCAGTGAAATATTTAAGCAATTTAAAACAGAAATGACAATAAATCGGTATACGTATTTCGAAGGTTACCAAAAAAACAATTTGAAATGATACATGCATGCATCCAATTAAGATTAGGGAACAAATATTACCGAAATTAAATTTTTTATGACTGAAATTTATGTTAAATGGTAATTGTTAATTCCACTAGTGGTTACGATGTAATATAAGTAATAATGCAAACAAAATAATTCAAAATAAAATCCCGCTCTGTATTATTTAAGTAAAATATTTTTTGTTTAGTTTTTGTTTTGAATAATATAACTTTTAGAAACTGTAATGGACTTGAATACATGCAAGTCACTGTTTGCACAATTAGCGAAGCATTTGATGCGATTAACTCTTGACTAAAGCAATATTTTATTCAATAGACAATATTATTTCATCAGGAATTATTTATTTTCAAGTAAAAGCAACTCAATGGAACATTCAATTTTTCGATGTATATTTGCTTGTATACATGCATACATTTACCTAATGTTTTGCTACCAAACAAATTTTTAAATAATAGGTTGTTATTTAAAAAGAAAGACAGGTATGGTTCGATTAATATTTATTGAAAGTAAAATTGTTATAACTGGAGAATTTTTTATTCTGTTATTTGGATATTTTGTTCATCAAATAAATTCATATACATGAAACATTTGTTACGATTTATTATTTATAAATGTTTTACTTTATTATGTGTGAACATACCTGAGCGGGAGATAATAATTTTAGTCATACAACAGATCCACGAAAATAGTCAAAATTGCAGTTTCCTTATCTATTGGCTTCTACATTTCTTATGACAGATAAGAAAAATGCGAACATATATTAGAAGGACACTACGTTCTTGAAACTAGTTACTCACACACGCAATCCAATCTCTCAAAAAAAAACAAGTTTGATCAGAAATGATCGGTAATAAAATGGAACGGCAGTTGTATTTTCAAAGAAAATTCTCCATCGAGAAAAATTAGAAAATTATGGAATTTTAGGGATATGCAGATCATATCTGGATGGTATATGGATATGAGATTTTTCTATCGAAATTCATTCTAATGGATTATAATGAACTTCTGAAAATTCAGTAACTCTTCGATCTTATTTTGTAACTCGGGAACTCGTACTTCCACTGTAAAGTCATGGCCGAACTTGCAACAAAGTTTGAAATAATTTTCAATCTTTAATATTTATATTGTCAGGACATTCAAGTACCTAGTTAAGTTTCTTCTTGATCTTCCGTATTCTTTAAACTAAACTTATAAAAGGAATCTCATTAACTAGAAAGTTTGTAATCTCAATTTTTGGTGCCCAACTGAATTAAACAATAAAAATTCTTGAAGATTGCTTTCACAATTTTGTTTTTTTTTTTTTTTATTTTCTAAGAAAGTTTGCTCTTCGTAATAAGATACGATGATTCAATCTATCCTTTATTCAATAAGATGGACATATGAGGAAACAATCTACTTGCAATGATCTATTTTCTGAGAAAATCGACGATTGTCGTTGCTGGAACAAAAATTATAGTGAATTTCTAGTCTGATAGCTTCCATGATCCGATCATCAGTTCGAGTTTTTTTTTTACTGTAGCGGTATACTATATTTTTATTTTTATTTAATTTATTCTATTTATTCGTTTTTTAATAATTTGTAAGTTAGTAGTATAAACAAATAATTTATTCTAATTGTAACTGTTTAGTTTATTCCATATTCAATGTACCACAGAACATGTAATCTTTACATGAAGATTTCAATTGCTACGATATAAAAAATGGAATCTTTGCATGATAGTCTCGTACAGTTGCGTACTATGCTAAATATAAAGTAGGTATAAATTATATAGGTCACGAGTCAATACTTATGTATTGTTTGACATCAGGTCTCGTATATATGTAATAAAAGCAAAGGTTTCCACAGGTTTATTGATACAATTTCTATGTTCTAAACATATACGCCTGTCCGTTCAGTAACTGGCATATCGTTATATGTACGTACCTATAATTAGCAAATTTGCAGCACGACAAAAATTTCACAATTGCTTATTGATTTAGTTCTTCAATACCTAAGCGAAATTAACATAACAATAGTATAAAGCCAAACAATTATGTAAATTATTGATAAAGAGAAAATTATTATATTAAATTTACGTGTATTTCGTCCACACTTGCATTTCCTAAATTACGTACTTATACGTAGCAAGTTTATTAAGTTTTCAATGGTTTGTTTCCAGTCATAGGGTGGATTGTAATGATTATAAATTAAAACGAAGCGCGTCATAAAATGAATAGATGTTGAAGTGTATAAAATTATAATTTGTAATTATTTGCTTTGATTTGCAAATATGTAACGTAGAATCATTAAATAGCAGTGTTGAAATAAACCAAATTAATCTTAAATCTAAAATATGTAATAAGTTATTGAACTCGAATAAGTCGAAATCCCAATTACAGCGCACAACCCGATAACACGATAACCTGTGAATGGAAAGAGCAAATCAATGCCCATTTAATTGGAAATTGTACAGATAAACTTTTCATTTTCGAAGTATTTTGTTTCTTGCCCGATCTTCTCACAGCGAACTCGCAACATAACGAATTTTACGTATCAGTTACGAATAAAAATAATAAAACTATACATTGTTCAATGTCTCTTGTTACGTGCGAAACCAGCTTTCACCATACGTTCTAGCCGTCATATATTCAGTATCAGATTGAAAATGGTGAACTCTGTAAAATGTTTCAAAACTATTGATCAATTAATATAGTATTAGTAAACAATAGAAATAATGTTAATCTAATAAAACTGGAAATTCCCGCATATTATTCATCATAGTTGTACCTTGATAAGGATTTCCTTCTCCATAGAGTACATTGCGCGCGTGTTTGCCCTACTAATATGTTTTCTAAAAGTTTTAAAAGTGAATTCATTTTGAGAGATAGACGCAAACCAACTTTAATTTCAGTTTAAGGAAAGAGAAAAGTTAGCAGGAACTAGGTCAGTGAAATACTAAAGATGAGGATAATCTGATCTCATAATTTTATTTTATCCGAGGACTTCGTAACAGAAGAAGTACAAGTAGGTCCTAACAACATAAGTTACATAGAAGTTTGATTGTAAGATGTATTGTGATGAGTTTCGATTAATTAAACAGCAATAAATAAAAGTAATTAAGTATTGAATTAATATAAAGGAAAGTGTTTGAGAAAGATGTGTGATAATTGCTCATTATGCTAGAATGTAGATTAATAAAATTAACTTGATATAAAACTTCGATCTAATGCAAGGTTTTACATTTCTGAATACTTGTTCGTATAAAAGTAATTATTAAGTTTAATCAAAGATCCATTCGAGTTTAATTGTTTAACTTTTGTGACATTAAATGCAAAACTTTTATCCATCATATATATATCATCTTTTTTTGTTGTTGTGCAAGTAATAGAAACTTGCGTTATCAAACTAATTTCGTTCTTTAAGCATTGTTATACGTTCATTGTAAGTTAAATTATTTAAAACTAACGAAGTAGAATTGAAAAAACGTTTTAAGATCAATGATAGATTTTAATAGAACGACATGTCTCAAGTGGAAGTTAAGATGGATTAATGGTTCAGGATTGAGTTACTTCGCTTGTTTTTTAGTTATGGAAAGTGACTTTTTAACGAGGATTGAAGGAAACTTTGTGAAAAGCAAATTTTTTGAAGTTAAAAAATTCTCACACTCCATTAAGTGATCAATGGTTTTAACCCTCCTATATATTGATCATTTTCCTGATTTATACACATTCGATTCTGGGAATATAAAACACAAATGATAAATCCTCTTCTGATTCTCTGATAAAATCTGAAAGGAAAGATTTCCATAAAATTAAACTGATTTTAAGATTACAGTATCTCGTAAAATCATGGACTTATTCTTCTGAAGAGAGGAAATAAAAATGATATTTATACATCGGATAAAGGGTAACAGTGATCGTTATACAAAATGGTAATTTTATTAATGACAAAGTTGTATTTAAATTCATACTTATTCGATTCTTCTACTATTGATAATTTTAATCGGTTGTACCAAGATTCCGAATTGATTATATTATACCAATCAAGTTTTCTAAACGATGCTACTTATACGATAAATTGGGAAAGGAAGTTTTATTCCTAGCTCCAGTTATTATTGTACATATGTGTGTAACTACAGATGTCTATTTAGGAAATATCAGTAGGTCGTGACAAACTACGTTCATTTTAAGAATAAATAATTTTCTCTTAAACTTCTAGAACAATAAAAATATTTATGCTTACATACTCTTTATGTTAAACTTTCGAAAAAAAATGAAGTTCACTGTACAATATTTTAGAAACTACCTATATCGAAATTCATTTACCTAAAATATTGAGGTTACTTCAATACTGAAGTATTAACAACTTTTATTCAATTTGTAATTATATTCAGTATATTTATCAGCATGTATAGAAATTTGTAATAAATGATACCTTGATATAATATAATTCCACGAAATATTTGGAACAAAATAGTAGTTTACTGTTATCAGTTATATTTCATGTATTTCTTTTCAAATTCTATGAACATATTGAGAAATAATGTCGTAGAATTTTAGAATGGATCCAGTTCGCATTCAGGAAGGTTCGTAAAAGGAACAAACACATGAGTATTAAAATTTTTATGATATTTTGACTTTCAATGTAAGTTTCCTTCACCGAATCAACATTTTTACGCTACGATGTTAATATTTCGCGATAATAAAGCTGAAATCATGGAATATTTAAGTCGATGGTTCCGTAATGTTGCAAACGTTCGTTTAATTACGATCGTGTAAATTCAATGTACAAAGTAACATTGCTTGTACCTGGCATTACAACGTTCCGCGACAACAACCTGGATTCGTGTTGGACTAAATTCAGTCAGCGGTGGTTGGGACCAGAAACGAAATACGAAAGACATTCATCATCGAGATGTCTTATGCAACATGGTCGAAACTCTCACGCGCATCCCTGTATAAATCTCGAAGCCATTAATTAGACATCTATGTCGCATCAACCCTTGTAATTAGATACAGTTAATAGTTAGCTGGTGAACTCCCAGAATATCTTAGCTTCGAAGTGAAACTCGGGTATAATCTTCGAGAACCGCCTGACAATATATGTAGACATTTATCATAGCTTCCCACTCCCTAGCTGATTAGTTAGACAAATGCAAACGGACAGGTATTTCACTACTATGTATATATGTATTTATTTCGCTAAAATGCACGCACGTATAGATATAAATATATATATATATATGCCTATGTATAGTATCCCATATAACGCATATAATGTACTCATATAATGTAACCAGAAAATTGCTCCCGCGTATAACGTAATCCTAATATTGTTTAAAAAAAATTTGTATACGTGCACATGATAGCAAATTTTACAGATGCGAAAGTACATTATTGCCCTAAAACAAGGTACACGAATAAGAGCAGTATTTTTAATTGATTTGCTGTGCTTGCTCTTTGTGCTTTGTTGCAAGCTTTACACATGTGTTACATGCAAATATGTGTATGCTTTTAATTGACTCGAAAATCATAATTGTGCATTAACTTCTATAAAATAAGAAAGATTATGTATTGCGTGACAATTATTTCCGTACAGAATAGTTGCGTTATTTCAAAAACAAATATATTTTAGTTTTTGCGCCATAGGTCTCGTATAACCGTATCTCCCACCCTGTAAGGGCTCTACTGTATATTTATTTCTCTTGAATCATGCACCTATGTATGTACGTATCTATCCATGCATATGCACTGTTACCACGTAGCATCGTATACATTTATTTTAGTATTTGTATATACATGTGAGAATAAATATACGTGTGCGGTTAAAGTATGTGCGTATTCTATGTTTCTACCTGAAGATAGGGATAGTTCAACCTTGGTCAGAGCTCTCCTTGTTCGTGCTCCCGATTTGCTTTGCATAGTACGAGAGTCTGTATAATTAAGCTGCTATTTACAAAGCGTTCTCGTTTGCCAGTCTGTAGCGACTTTCGTCGAAGCTCTGTGTAGCTGCCACAGTAACGACAAGATTTTCAAAACGGTGGAAATTTTAATTTCACACTGTAGCTGAAAAATTAACTAGTTAAGGACAAAACTTTTATGAATAAAGATTCTCTGCACCGTTCACATTTTGTAGATTATTATCGGAAAGCATGCTTTAGATTTTCTAAAAAGTTACATTATATAAGTTTATTATGAGTATATTTTATTCAAAACATATTATTGTCAAAGTATATTTTATTAACATGGTTAATAAACACATATAGAAGTATTGATCTTAATGTAATTGTAATTGTTCTCAGCTTTTGTACAACTTTCTTTGAAACGTAAACTTTTTATATCAAGTAGTAATAGAAAAAATAATTAGGTACGTTTCTGATGTAGATTCTCTGAAAATAAAAATTATATTGCAGCTTCCACACTTTTTATTTAAGTAATTTCAAATTTGATTTACTATTTCTTTTCTTTTTTTTTTTTTAATGAAAGAGCATATTTTTTAAATATTATAAATATTATAAACTTATTAGTATCTCTCTAAATATCATAAAACTAAAAAAAAAAAACATTCTGAATATACAGCGTGCTTGTAAATACAGAAACACAGTTTATATTGTTATTTACTAAATTATTAAAAATATAATTTATATAATGTAAATTTATATAATAGATTCATATAATATTAGAACGATTATTAAACAGATCCCAAGAAACTAATCCTTTAAAGGTCCAATTTCTATCTTACTTTTACAATCCCAGGAGATATAACACTGTTTATGTTATTATTTTACTAAGAAATACTTTCATCGTAAAAAGGAAGAGATTTACTTACAAAGAATTTAACGAGCAATTAGCGTTCTTTGAGAATATATTAAATTCATTAATCCAACGTATTACTTTGAAATAATCTACGTTTGTTAGATACATGCTTTCATAAAAAGCTTTTGACTTGCTTTTACAAGTAAAAAAATATCTAAAAAGCTTTTGAAAATTTTATTACTTAAATCATCTTACTACTTTTCATGTGATTAATGTTGACAATGCTTTAAAATACCCAACATAAATATATGAAAGAATATTACAGGTATATATATGGTTATTTATTGTTTAGCACTACAAAATCAAAAAAATTATACCATGGTCGTTCAGGATATAAGATTTTTAACGTTGCCAGTTAAACTTGTCTTTCATTTATGGCTGCTTTGACCTCGATTGCAGCTGACATGTCATAAATCCCTAGTTATTGTCACAGGTACTATAAAGGATATAGCAAAAGTTAATTGAAGTTTTAAACTCGTATCTTTATAGTTGTCAGATATACAGGTGTGTAAGAAAATCTGTTCTTATATTACAGTGTTGTTAATCTCTTCAAAGATGATATGAAAATATTTTGGAAGATAAGATAGTGCAGCATAAGCTTTTATATATAAAACAAAGGAAATATGCATTACATATTTTGGCACAGGTAACTACCGTGTTGTGGCTATAGACAAAGCACTATTTCCTGTGCTGAACACGGATCGTCAGACTATACAGTTGGGTTTACGGACGAAACAGAATATGTACTACCATTTATCTTCTACGCCATGTCATCCTGTGATCCCAATAACATAGGGTTACAATAGACTTTCTTTTGGTCTAAGGTTCAGATATACGTAAGCTTGGAATCGAGGAAGCTGTTCCTCGAACGAAGGATAACACAGTGCAGCTCGCTACAGAATATTTACATCAGAGAACACAGTTGCTTTTCGTAGTTTCAAACTCTGAAGTTTTGATATCATTAGGAGATGATTTTATAGAAATTTTCTATACAGATTAAGGTAAATATTAAGTGACTTTGAAAATCCACGCAGGTCGTTCAATAAGTCGTTCATTCCTTAAGGGACATATGTAACTCTTTATAAACTAACAGATCATTCTTACTTTATACAAATTTTATAATGTTCGATATACTTTTGCTTAAAAGAGAACAAATTGCATGTATGCAAACATTTGAGTTTCTCTAAAAGGAAGAAATTATTGAAAGGACTTTCTGATATCTTTCTATTTTTTAAATACCTTTTGTTTTTAGAAATTGTCAAGACAAAACTGAAAATCCATTGCAAGCATATCAAAGCGATACGAGAGATGGAATCAAAGTTCAATACTTAGTTATTGCAATTTTTATGTATGTACTTATGTTTGCTACATCTTTCCATGTTTATTACGTTTAATCTTTGAGGTAATCTTTTACATTTAATCGAGATTAAGTAATTCCTATTTTGAACAAAGAAAGTGCCAGCTACCACGAATGTAACAGTATACGTATTTATAATATATTCAATCCTGTTTGTATAATACATCAAATGTGTGAAGCAAAATAGCAAATATTTCTAGAACTAAATATTCATTATTTATTATTTATTATATCTATGATATATCTTTGCTAACACGTGATACTTTTGTCACGATAATCTATATAAACAAGTATATATTTAGCTACTACGAATAATGCATATATTGCATTTTTTAAATAAAACTAATATTACTAATAGTTAATACTGACCTTTTCTATTTTATTCTTATCTGATTTTTGTAAGCTTCGTGGCAGAGTGGCACTTGTATCCTCTGGATTGTCAATTGAACTATATATAATTGCAAGATAACAATTGGTAAATTTGTTCCAATGATAGAAATGTCTTTGACTAACAGAAAATCAACAAAGATATATTCAAATATTCAACATTTCCACTCATTTTTTAATAAATCCCTTTTCCTGATATTTACATTTACATTTACATATTTACATTTCTAATTATAATAATTATTGTAACATGGTAATAAACAAATGGTACATTATTTAATTAGAAATGTAAATATCAAAAATTTCAACTTGCATACAATACTAACAGCTTAATATTCGCGTTTTATCATATTTAAATCTTTCTTTCTGGGTACAACTTCAAGCTAAAAGTAACCGTTATCTTTAGAGCAGTCGGTTTTTCTGTCGTTAATATCACCGTAAAAAGGAATAAAGCAAGGTTCTTTCTGCATCTTTGAGATAGAAACACGAACACGATGCCTTTGTACAACGGCGTCATCACTTGCCGCTTGAAATAACTGTTACACTTTGTAAAAAGAAGTTTTTATTACTAGGCATGATATTACGAGCTTCTAAGGTGAGTTTACGATTATTTCGTAATATGTACCTAGTTCTTACAATGCAACTACGCGTTTAAAAGCTAATAGTACACAGTCCATTGTTCCCAGTTCTATTTAAATTCTCGAAATGTTTACAAATATTTATGTTTAGAAATGATACTATTTAAACATTACATTTTGTAATACATTTTATAATACGCAACGTGTGTCTATAAGTATCCTTTAGATCATCCTGAACTAAATATTATATAGTGATTTAATGTTATATATATTAATAAATGATTTAATGTACACTTTTTTAAATTATTACTACCTACATTTACTTTTAATATCATTTTTTACTATCATAATTGTAATCTACTTTAACTCGTTGGTATAACAGATGGTAACTCATAAAAGCACAGACCTTTAATAATATATCTTCTATCCTCTGGTAATTCAAAAATATAAGCTTGATTTCCTATTATCTATAACGAAGTGCAAGGCTGAGGGTCACAAATCCACATAAAATTTTAGGAAAATAGCCAATTAAATTGCATCATTAATTTTGATTTTTTTTCTTTCTTATTTTAAGGTTTACAAACTCGTACCTATACGTGAATTATTTCAATGGAAACGAGAACTTTTTAAAATAGATTTTGACGTTGCATTATCTGAAACTATGTGGTTATTACGGAGGAAAAGAGTAATTACATTCTATAATTATATTCTATCACGTAGTCGACATACCATTCTCTCACATATCATTCCCTCGCTCTCACATAACATCTTTTATCAACTATTGTTAACATCAAAACTACTACTATATTTCTTTACTTCTGTAATCTAACATAAAAATAATTCCACAATTATTAGCAACAATAATCAAGATCGAAAATATATATTACGGAAACTAGATTGTTGATAGTTCGCTTGGAAATAGTTCTGCATTTGAAGAAAGTTAAATTTTCTACGGTGCGATCTTTGTTATATTTGTTGAAAGTATGTTTAATCTCTTCGACTGTTCTTTCACAATTATTATTCCATCACGGAACTGGAACAGAACAGGCAGTTGTATTGGCGTTAGTTTTAGATAGAGTAAAATTCGTGATATTTAACTGAAATCATTATATTTCACTACTCGGACATATAATAATGATGCCAGTTTTACATAGTAAAAATGTATTATTACAGCGGTAATTTCATTTTTTATTAAATGTATTTAACCAAATTTGTACAATTCGTATAATACATAAATAAGAATACGCCGATTAAATCATAGTGCATATGTAGATTGAGGACTAGTGGGAAAGATTTGGCCAATCCTCTTTGAGGATTTGTATTTATATGAAATTTAAAAGTACAAACATGAATATGAAATGCATACAATATACCAGAGTAGGTACATGAATATTCGAAGTACGATACTCCCTAAAAACTTTAATAGATGAAACAAATTTCTGCTTAAGTCCTATACTCAATTAATAACTATTATTATTTTGACTATATACAAGGTGTATCAAACCTAAGCGGTCAAACTGTGACGGCTAAATTTATAAACAAAAGGAAGGAAAGATATTACATAAAGTCTGTTAATAAACGGAATCGTCGCTGGTATTTATCTACTGTCCAGAGTGTGGAGATGGAAAGAAGTTTCTATTGCTTACCGTCACACGATGTTACATTGTTTTGTTTGTACATGTGATACTTTTGTCCAACACGCCTATTTAACTTTACGGTTGTATTGACTCTGCCAAAAACAACTAATCAGGTCCGCATTTCTTTCACAGGACTTCTTTCTATTTCCGTATTACACCTACAATGACTATGGCGAGTGTTATCCACCCGCTTGTCGCCTTTCTTCTGAGGATGTTTATTATGTTTAATTCTTTGAAACTCTACTCACCAAGAATTGCATAAATATGCAAATTGCCGAACATTGTAAACCGTACTTCATTCCTTCCCTGAGATTTCCTACTTATTCTGAAACGAGCATTTGTCAACGTCGTTATTTCAACCAAATGAATATTTAAGTATAACCGGCCGATTCTTACAATACTCGTCTTCAATTAAACAATCCGTTTACAGGATATAACGAAATAAGCGAAAAGATTTTTGGTAAAGGAACTACATATCCGCTCCTGCAGCTACGCCGTATAAAACGATTGCTATCTATAAAGTGTGCGATATATATTGTCGTATACAAAATTCTTTCAGATGCACATGGAATTTGTTGTCATAAACATCTAAATGTTTTTTCAGAAACTTCTCCTCTTTTCTTCTTTCTTCTTTTACTTAACGAAAGAACTTCGAGATAGAAGGCATTCATTACTTCGGATCATTTTATAAATGAGCGAAATCGTCGGGGTTTCTATGCGGATGGAAAAAACAGCTGGAGATAGATAGGGTCAGAATAGATTTCCATGGGATGAGGGATCCGTGGATGAAGAAACGGGAACATTGCACACCATTTCGAGCGATTCTCACAATGGAGAATGCATTTACTCGGTGGACCCATTTTTATTGTCTCGCGAAAGGGGTTGGGTGGCAAAACTTTGATAATATCCAGAAGCAAGTTTGGCGGTTTTCAGACAGGAAGGAATAGATTCCTCTAGACGGGTTTCATGGTCTTAATTGAGTATGTCAGTAAGTGAATATAAAATACGTTATGTTTTCGTGACCTGGTATACAAGATTATCTACAGGTATTCGCAATTTTATGAAAGTTGCTTTTTAAAAACTTGCGCAGTTAAACATGAGGAAATGACGTGACTCGTATCTAATGTACTAAACTTTTGCTTTATACGCGAGTACGATGTTTCAAGTTTTAAATATCATATTACAGATTAAGATGAAGAAAATGTCTATTCACGCGTGTAGAAATTCTTTCAAACCCATGTTAAATCTGATTAAATTACATTCATAGTCTAATTTGCTTTGTATAAACAAAGTTCTACGTAAATTTTTTCGAATGATTTTTATGGTGATAGAAAATGTACCAGAGAAAATTATTGGATGAATGTTCAATAGAAAATTTGACATTTAAATACAAACTGATTATTAAAGCGAAGTACTATTAAAGTGAATCGGGCTAAGAATCCGATTATTATCCTAAATTAGTAGGCATGTTAAAATTGAGTGAATAGTGCATCTGATAGATACATATATCGGAGCTATCAGCAGTCCATTACGTAATTCGTGTGTGTACTTTAGCAAAGTGTTTGTCAAAGCAGGCAATGTAATTAAATGCATTAAACCAAGCGCACATTGTAGCGACTACCACTTAATCAAGCGAAGCAAAATTCATTAAAAATGTAACCATCGTATATTGCGAGCTTGAGTAAGAACCGATGTATAAACGGTATAGAAATTGAACAATTCATTTCGAAACAAAGAAACATTGTCAAATAAAAACAAACATCATATTTCATGATATTTATATTTTTTACAATATTTTATATTTTATGATTTGACTTAACAGATAAAACGTAACAACATAGATAAATTACTTCCGAAAATATCGTTGTAAATATCTTTATATTTTATTACGCAAAAATATTACATAGTATCTACATATAAACATGTTGAAAACGTATCACTAACAATAAGACATTCACAAATTGTAAATAATATGAAAAAATTGATAAATGAAAAAGAATAATTTTTAATATATATATAATACCAAAGAGTATTTTTTGAGTTATGTGTTTATTTTTTGATAAATTAGCGTATAATATTTATATTTTGTTATATAGCATATGTAATACTTATCAAAATTACAGAAATTTCATCAGTATCCAATATTACGTTAATTGATAATTCTAATAGCATGTATCAATCGCAATAGTTAATTGAATGAATATAATTGATTCATATAGATTCATATAATTGATTCATTAACTCAAAATGATAAATGTACATAAATTTTAACGCTATTGAACTGCTAAAATTCACGCTCGTTGTCGTCAACTTTACTGTTTGATAATCCAGTTTGTGTGAAAATAGTGGTCATTTTATTGATTACATAATCTTACAATGAAATTTCCATGCAAATGTATTGTGCGAAATAATATAAACGTTACTGTACAATCATGAGCTTTGTGAAACCTAAACAGAAATTCGGAGCAACATGTGTTATGTATAAGAAATAGAATAAGTAATAATAATTTTAACATTAATACACATATATATTATACACATAACATATACATATATATTATACACATAATATATACATTATGTAGGTAGAATAATGTTCTTGTTTCCACCGTTTGAAGATAATTTTGTAGCCGGCTTAATTTCTACAAAACAATATTATTAATTAATTAATACAACTTTTAAGGGTAGAATGCAAATATATGATCTGTAAAATGTTAGTAGAACACCAAAATCATCGTTTTAATAATTGCTCAATGATACTAGTAATTAGTAATTAATCAATATTAGGTGGAGTCAGAAGTGATCAGTCTTACAATTAATCAGAATCACAAGTAATTAATGTTCTGGTTAGGTAGTATCAGAAGCAGTTAGGCTCCTAATTGGTCAATTCTAGAGCCAATGATTTTCAATCAGTGAGCAATATTCAAGTAGTATATATAATTTGTAAATAAGTGATGCTGTTTGGTAGGATAAACGTACTAAAAAGTAAATTGGTTTTCAAAACTCAGGCGTGTATTTTTCTTCCGCATTTAACACTGTTTAATAAAGTAAATGTGTTCTTTTATACAGTAGTTGAGATGATAAATATTACAAGTAAAATTCTATATTGAAACAATTATTCTGTTTATTTATGCATTTAATAGATAATTTTAACACTAATACCCTATATAATACATTTTAATTAAAATAGTACACTTTTCTATTTAACTTGATAGATTTATTGATTTTGTAAATTGTGTCTTCCGACTCTGTAATTCATGACTGATACGATGTATGAATGAATACACGTATTCATTAGGTTGTCCTAAAAGTTTCTTTTGTTTTTAATTATATAATTATATAATTGTATTATGTAATTATGTATGATCCATTTTGTTTCAATAGAACAATTAAACACAATGGATTATACACAATTCAATAAAATAATATAGAACAATAAATGTTGTGCATCTATTATTTCTTTATAAAACAAAAGAAGCTTTTGGGACAACTTAGTATGCATACATATATAGCATTTGTTATAAATGGCATATAGAAACTTTATAAATTATATTGTAGTATCGTGGACAGAAGGCCTAAGATATCGGCCGAACCGTAAACAATGTCGCGAGAGCCGCGGCATCGTCGGGTACATCAATGTGTCGTCGGTCCTTTCAAGTGAACAGTTTCGAGGAAAAGGCCTGCGTGACCCTGGCCACGGGCGTTTTCGAGACACGTGTCCGATAGAACGGGAAAAGACAAAGAGATGCTAAAGACAGTGTTAGTTGAGATGCCGGTGAGAACGAATGCAAAAGGCGTACAGTGTGAGTTGAGAAGCGAGAGCGTGCGAGTGCAGAAGCCGAAGACTAGAGTTGTAGAGTTGTAGAGTTGCTAGTGTTGTAGAGAGATCGAGTTGTTGCGTTATAGAGTTGCGAGAGTGATTTGAGTAGAATAAGATTTTTGTCAAGTTGTCAAGACGTTTTAGTTCAAGTTGAACATTTATCGTTCTCTGTCCAATTAATCTCTGTTATTTTTATTTATCTTAATAAATAGTATTAGGAGAATTTTACAAATCTAAATTATCCTAATCCTATACTTTTTTCCGATACTACAATTGGGGGCTCATCCGGGATTGAAACCAGACAGAGAACGACACGTTTAACGGAACTAGTTGTGCTGAAAAAAAAGAGTTGAAAATGGCAAATTGTGAAGAGGAACAGTTTTCAAGTGAGGAAAATCTAACGCTGGAAGAAGTAAGAAACAAACTTGCACAGTTAAATCTACTAATATCTGGTGCAAGGTCGGTGTTGGTTGCCAATTAACCATTAACCTTGATGCGGTATAATCAGTATGTAAGAATCGGAGCTCCTAAGTTAATTCGAGACATTATTGAATTTCAATCCTAATAATAATCCTATCCTTTTTTCCAATACTACAATATATATATATATATATATATATATAAATTTAAACCTATAAAATTGAAAAATCCTATAAATAGAACGATTCTTTTGTATAAACTAAGAACATTGTCATCAAACTCAGATCCTTTAAAATCTGAAATTTCGAACCGTTTATAATCTTAAAACCCGGATCGTCTGATTTTACAGTATGTGAAATCTGAGTGCTAAATCCCTAAACAAATGTTTCTAATATATCCGAAATTATATTTAAAAGTAATTTGTAATTATATGCGTTTGTAGCCTCTCAAATAATCCAAATTAAATTTTCAAATGTTGCCCTTTATAGTTTGGGTGTTCGCAAAAAACTATTATAGGTCATAATTTATTATTATAAACTCATAATGTATGTAAAATTAGACGATATTGACTAAAATCGCTAAATTTTCATAGATGTTTTCATCTAAATTTGCATAACAGAAATTTAATGATTGCCCGTGTTTGTTATTGTGATATTTGTATTAGTAAATATTTTCATTGATTGCAATATATGTATAGTACACTCTGTGAAGAGGAGAAGCTTTTCAGATCAACATTAATTTTAAATGCTTTTATGAAGTCAAATTTAATGGTAATTAATGTTCAATAAATGTAACTAAAATTGTAATGAGCAAACATGTTCCTGTATTAATTATAGATTTGGGTCTCTTATTTGTTTCACTTAATTCGCTTTTTTATTTTCAAGTAGCATCAAAATTTTAAAAGTTAAATTACACCGCACGGGAGGAAACTAGGTACTATTTATCGATAAGAGTTTATTAGATTGAAATTCTAAGTTAGATTGATATTTCCTTAATTAAGCTATTTCGGTTTTATTAATCTTACGTGCATATCTGGAACTCTTACATCATGTAATATCCGACAAGAACTTACTAATGTTAGAGCAAATTCTATAGTATACAGTAAAGAACATCTGTATTACGATTGATTTCTTTCAATTCAAAGAAATCAGTTACAATTTTCTAATTTTTAGATTAGTGCATTATGAAACCTCAGAAAAGTTCCGAAAGTTAATATTGTGAACTATTTATTTAATTCTTTGCCGCATCTGTTTGCCAATTTTATATTAATACTTACAAAAAGCTTAGTTTACGGAAGATTAAATTAGGTCATAGTGCAGTTAAAGCATATCAAAATATTAATTTGACTTCCGGGAAGATGAATGTTGAAGTGGTCACCACTTCTAGGAAAACATCTGGTCTTTTTAGTTTTCTCAAGCGCTGAAGCCATCGACAGCATATAGACAAAAGAATAGCAGGAAGGCAGACCATAAACAGTAGACAGACGACGTTGGCTTCGGGGTTTTCAGTTGTAAGGGAACGCTGCTAGTGTCACGTAAAATAAAAAAAAAGAAATTAAAAAAAAAAGAAACTTTATTTTTACTTCGTTTATACACTTATAAGACACTTCTGAGCTCTAGGCGTGACCGTTCGAGACTGAGGCTCTTACAATATTTTTTACTTTCGGTGACATCTGTTTCTTCTTTTGTTTTTCATCCTTCATCATCCCCACCACCCTGCAGGCGCACGCGACCGCTACCACGCTTCCAGAACATTCGGTGGAAGGACCGTTAGGACACAGATGAACCCTCAGGCACTCCGGCAATATACATTGTCGCCAAGGTCGCCATGTGTAATGTTCAAGTATCGGCTGTCTGGAGAATGTTTAGAAGTGGTCGCCTAAGGTGACATCAGGGCAAAAGAGTTTGGGGTTACAGTGTCCCGGTCTCTGACGTGATTTACGTTACACTAGCGTGCGGATCTGGACCAGCTCAAATTATATTCCTACTTATTATTACACTTCACTATTAAATCAAATATATATTTTGTACCTTACACTTTATCCACACGTTTTTCTCTCTTTATACACCGAATAACCTCAACAATGAATAATATAGAAAATGTTGGACGCTCTAGATGGCGATTCTATTATTACTGAGATCACGTATGAGAAAAGGAAATGAAGAAAATGGGTGGAAGTTGTGCTATGTTCTTGGATGGTTGTGCTATATTTTAGAAAAGAAAATTAAGATGGTATTTAAAACTAAATAAATGACATCATTTACCATAATATAATACAAGAATAAAGAATAAAGCGTGCAGCACATATTTCTGACAATAACATTATTTTTTAATGATCCTCTTGCAGTTCATGCTGTCCAACTTACAGTGCCTTAAAGTGCCTTAAAGAAGAATAAAGCAACTTATCATATATATATATGTCGGAGATGAAAGGACACCGGAGCCTTTCCTTTGGAACTTGGGGAAAAACCCCTAATACTGTAATTTAAATTCTACCATAGCCATAATTAAGCAATTGCTGTAATTAAATCCTGTATTTGTTCACGATACTTGAAGCAAGACACGGACGATGTAGCTGATTGGTTTCCTTCTGGGCGTCGCGTTCTTTCCGTTTCTCGATCTTTGCTCTCCTGCGGCACTTCGCTATTTTATGTCCAAAGACATCGGAGTAAAGGCACTTATTCCGGGAGTCAGGTAGCTTGTGTCGTTTAGCTTCAGGGCCAGTTGATGTATTACTTGTCGAAGACGTCGGCCTCCTCGCGAGAGCGAGAACTCTCATTTCACTTAGAAATTGGTCCTCGGTCTGGATATCTTTCTCAAGTGCTACTTGTTCAATGTGCTGATCTTCTGGGCTCACTCGGTAAAGGATGATAGCGTTGATTACTTCCGCCATGGTTGCATTTTGCCACTTCGTTTTCAGGAGGGAACGGAGACGAATGGCGAAAGCTGCCATGTTTTCGCCTTTCTGTGGTTCTTCTCTGAATATATTTATTAGCGTCGAGATTACCGTATCTTTGCCACCAAAACGCGTCATAAAAAGTTTCTTAAACACTGGCCAGGTAAGCTCTTCGCTGGTCACTATCTGCGTAAACCAATGCGCTGCGGAACCTTTTAGAGCATTGTTTAAAGCAGAAACTAGCGCGCTGTCTTGTAGAGGGTAGCTCTTCATAAGCAGATTAGTAGCGGCGCACCATTCGGCTGAATCGACGTCCGCGATTTCAGGGTTAAAATGTGGTAGCACTATTTTGATAGGTTCCGCATTCGGCTTCGGCGCCAGTTTCTGAATTAACTCGTACATGATAGTCATATGCTCTTGCATCGTTATAACCGGTACTGATCCCACTTCTGATGTCGGGTTAACGGTAGGATTGGAGTTGTGGGCATTTAATGAATCTCCACTGGAATTAACCATTGTTGTGTTACAATGAAGAGTTTATTGATACTAGTATGGATATAACAGATTTGACAATTAACTGCGGCGGTTAGACACTCGTAACACTAATGACAATGGTCTTAGGTTCGATAACGAATCCGTGGTCAACGGGATAGCGAATTTTACTCTTCGGCAACGTCTAAGTTGTACTCACTGTTGGAACACGGAGTAATCACTGCGTGTAAGAACGATACTTCAATCGTTGATGAGATCGTACGAGAGAGTGTCTCTCCGTCACGGTGATGCTGTCAAGGAAAACTATGATGGGTGTTCCTAAAGGCACTAGGTCATCAGATTCGTGGAGAAAAGTCTTCGTTCGCAGGGTGAGGGAAATTGACGTTACTGTTAATTGGTCAATTTCCATGGTGATGGTTAGAGAAGGATGCTAGCTGCCCTTGAGGGAAAGTTGTTAGCGGGAAGCGTCGTTCATAGAAGGATAGATTTCTCTTATCTTCCCGTAGTTGGGACAAAGACTATTTGTCTATTTGAACTATTTATATAACTGAAACTTAAGATTTATAACGGGTAACAGCTAAACATATACTATGAAGATGCGTTGACATTTAGCAATCATCTTACCCGAAGAATAGGGTCTGCGCATGACCAGCTATGGGACAGAAACCGTTAGAATGTTTACTGTCGAATGCCGCTACAACTATTTCCTTTTAAGGAAAGCTATAGAATTTCTCCATAACTTTGTTAGACAAAACGTTCATCCCTTGACCGCGGCTATGTTCGGCGTCTGGTTGTCACTTCGAGCCCAAGCTCACTGTCATAAATCCCGAACAAATACAGTTGGATTGAATGACGGCAATTGCTTAATTACGGCTATGGTAGAATCTAAATTACAGTATTAGGGGTTTTTCCCCAAGTTCCAAAGGGAAGGCTCCGGTGTCCTTCCATCTCCGACATATACAGGGTAGTTGGTAACTGGCGGTACAAGCGGAAAGGGAGTGATTCTACGCGAAAAAAGAAGTCTAAAATATAGAATAAAAATTTTTCGTTTGAGGCTTTGTTTTCGAGAAAATCAACTTTGAATTTTCGCTCGGTACGCGTGCACTTTATCACGTCTCGTTATAACGGATCTCACTGTAGATCGTTGTCTTTCATACTTTAAAACAATCGAATACGTTAGAAAGTGTTCATAGAAATTTAATTAGAAGAGCAGAAGTATGTGTTCGGCAGAATGGGCAACATTTTCAGCAATTTTTGTAATAATAAACTTTATGATTACTTCATATTATTTCATTATGTATTCCTAATTTTCTGTTACGGCAAACACAAACTTCTTAAACAGCGATAATATCCATCGAGACAAAGATCTACAGTGACATCCGTTATATCGAAACGTGATAAAGTGCACGCGTACCGAGCGAAAATTCAAAGTCGATTTTCTCGAAAACAAAGCCTCAAACGAAAAATTTTTATTATTTTCGACTTCTTTTTTTGCGTAGAATTAGCCCCTTTCCGTTTGTACCACCAGTTACCAACCACCCTGTATATACACTACTAGGGATGAAAGGTATTTTGGAGTGCTTGTTAGAAAGTAAATGTTTCAATTCGGAAAATGCAAAATGTGTTATTATTTCGTCGAACTTACACATATATTACTGTAGTATCGTGGGCAAAAGGCCCAAGACAGCGGCCGAACCGTATACAAAGTGGCGAGAGCCGTTGCGCCGTCGAGTACATCAATGTGTCGTCGGTCTTTTCAAGTGGACAGTTTTGTGGAAAGAGCCTGCGTGACCCTGGCCACGGGGTTTCGGGACATGTGTTCGATGGGACGAGAAAAGACAAAGAGACGCTAAGGGTAGAGTTGGTTGAGACGCCAGCGAGAACGAATGCAAGAGGAGTGCAGTATGAGTTGAGAAGCGAGAGCGTGCGAGTGCAGATGCCGAAGACGAGAGTTGTAGAGTTGCTAGCGTTGTAGAGAGATCGAGTTGTTAGTTATAGAGTTGCGAGAGTGATTTGAACGGAATAAGACTTTTGTGTTTTAGTTCAAGTTGAACATTTATCGTTCTCTGTCCAATTAATCTTTGTTATTTTTTATTTATCTTAATAAATAGTATTAGGAGAATTTTACAAACCTAAATTATCCTAATCCTATCCCTTTTTCGATACTACATTACATGTTTTACATCACTTTGCAATTAAATATCATACTACTACAAGGTGACATATATATATATAATATCCTTTAAATTTTGAGAATCCAGTGTAAACCTCTGGAAGCTTAACGATAGTACATGCATGCTATATTTTTGTTGGAGATTGTACATTCGTCGATTCTCACAGTAGAAATGATCGGTTCGAATTCGAAACCATGCTGCTTGGTTTAACTCGAGCTTCCTATTCGTTACCGATAAATCTGGCATGAGTCAAAGGAAAGCAAATTGGATTCAGGTATGTTTAGAAAACCCCTCTGATGGATCAGCAATTTCGTTCTGTAGTAAGTACATATACCATTATTTGTATATGTCTGGTAAGTTTACACACATTTAAAAATAACGAACCTAGTTACATCGACAGAATTGTGGCTACCTGATTTGCATTTATCAAGCAATGTTACCGAACCTAACTTGCCATATCACAAACCATACAAATGCAGCATAAATTCATATTTGTAGCATTTAATATTAAAAAGATGAAAATGAAACGATAAAGTTTCATATAAAAAAGTTATTTTTAGAATCTATTAGTTCGTTTTCACAGTTTTGTAAGTATGTTTTCATAATCGCATAATTTGTGTACATGTGTCTGTTCGTGTATTATATATGTGATATTCCATGAATTGTCGAGTTTGTTTATATTGTGTATGTTACGCGTTTTACATTCGCCATCCCAATCTTCGGTCCTAATAAATCCCATTGAATTTATTAGAATGAACTTGATTTTAGAATTCATGAAATTCCAATTTCCGGTACAAGCGAATAAATAACAAGATTAACAGAAGAATGACATTGCATAGAATATTTTTCTAAAAACGGTGTAAAACTAGCAAAAGTGTTCGAGTGCTTTTATCATAAAATTGGTAACTAAATACCGTTTTGGTTAATATATATAATATTGTTATATATAATATTGTTATATTATTATAGATATAAAAGTTCGTGTCGCATAGCGATATGGAGATTATGTTTAAACAAAATGGAATTTTCGTGTTTGTTTTTAGTCCATAATATCTTATCTTTCTATAATACCTTTTCGATACCATAGAACATTTCTCAACTTTATAGTTTCCTACAATAACACATAAACTGACATAAAGTGAAACTTCATGGCTCTCAGTTGGTAACAGGCTAAAGCGATACAAAGGAGCCGCGTGAGTAGTGAGGATCCACTTCTGTAACTGTTAGCAACCGCACATGTATAAACAGAAGTGAAACTGCCTTCTAAACTAAGCCGCAGAGATACTTGTAGCGTCTACCGAGCTCAACCTCTCATTTTCGACCGACTCGCATCTTTGCTTATAGAGTGAGCCCTTCAACAGCATCCACAGGCCGTCTCTGTTCCGTTCTATTTTGCCAGCACTTTCTCTCTATAAACGAAGCGCATATTGCTGTTGCGTACTGTGCACCTGAATTGTATGTATTCAAGCCTCCAGTACACGCGAGCGTGCTTTACACATATCATGCTTTTCCTGTCGAGACAAGCCGCATTGTACAGTAAAACCACGATTTCGCGATAGAACCGAGCCAGTTCGACCAAACCAATATAATGGGAATACTTCTCCCGAGTGCATTCTGCCTTTTGCACATTAAACAAGTGCGCTGACCACACTCGTGTTCACGATCGGTGACCTGGCTGGTTGACTGGTGTGCAGGCGCGCGAAACGTTTCGCGATACGTACAACCATCGAGTTAGGAGTTTGATTTACACGCGGCATTCGACCGTGTCGCGTTTCTGTGCCTCTCAGGTAAATCGTGAGACAAATGTCAGCTGGATAATACTTTTCGCTCATCTACCGACAACATTATTTCCCGACATAGCCATCTGTAATTTTCGAGACTTCTGGCCATGAAAATTTATCATAATGCTTCACAATTTCAAAGCTACATAATTAATACTTAGTCCTTTTAAATTATCTTTTATATCATATACATCAAATATAAATATGTACATATTCACAATGTTTAGACCAGATGATTTGGAAAAAATATTTGTATACAAAGTTAATTAACTTTTAGTCAGCAATACATAGGTAGTGTTGATTAAAGTTGTTCAAATATCTTTTTACTGAAGAAAAATAGATTTCTTAATTTTCTTAAATGGAACTATTATATAGTTCTTGCACTGTATTAATCAATAAATTTAAAAAAATAATAATGTTTTGTCCAAAGAAAATAAAGATAGCTGTAACGCTACTACGTCATCGTAATATTTAAATTATGATATCTCTTCAACTGTTGATTTTTTTATGTAAATAGCTTAACATCTTTTTGTAGTGAACAACAAGTAATATTAATGATTTAAATAATATATGATTCCATTTATAACATACTTTCTGTCAATAAAAAAGGTATTTTGACGATCTTAATTAATATTACTTGTTGACGACTAAAAGCTAATTATTTTATGCATAAACTTCTCCTATAAAATTATTGAAAATGATTTAAAAATCAAGAATATTATTACGCTGTGATACACGAAAATAATAATTCTGTACAAGGTACATTTTATTAATACATTAAAATACGCATAACATGAGAAAATATAGAACATTTTGACGTCACATCGAGCAATATTAACAGAATGTCAATATTCTTCCGGTGTAATATAATAACAGTTTGCAAATTATAAATATTTCAATTGTACGTTCGAATTAATGTTGAAAATATTTTCACAATGCAGTTCTATATATTTGGACTTAAAAGTTTTCTTAAACTCATTGAAATTTATAAATAGTGAATATGCAGACGCATATTTGGAATTAAGTATCCTGTAATCATGTTCCGAACAAGTTTCAAGTACTACTCGAACTGAGATTAACTGATATGCATGCGGCACAACTTCAATGAAGAGATGTCCAATGTTTTAGCCACTCTCCATACCCTAAGTAACCATTTCGAAATGAAATGCAAATTTTCAACACTGATTGTCAAATACGAGTAGTGGCATTGTTCCTAATTGAATAGCACTTTTTACATTGAGCATATCATCATTAAGATGTGCCATTTCGAATACAATAGTTGTTACATTAATTGTTTAATTTACACTTATAATAAAAAATAAAGCAATTTTGTATGTAAAATCGCTTCAAAAGTTTCATACTTACATAAAAGGACAACATTTAATGCCCTAAATTCGATGAAAACAACACATTCTATAAATGTCCAAAGATTTTAAAAATAATATATTATTTATTCTTCAATAAAAATGATTAATTTAGTCTTAAGTCATTAATTTCTACCTTAAATTATTAAGTTTTTCCTATTTTACATAATCTTCAAAGTTCAAAATTTATATTTAATTAATATATTAATTATATTTAATTAATTTAATTAATTATATTTAATTTATATTTAATTCTTTATTTACGGCGAAAAATTAAAATTTTTAATTATTCGTTTATTATTAAAAATATAATATACGAACTATTCAAAGGAGAATCAACTGCAAACTGAGGTGGATGTAGATAGATAAGTTTTATAGAAATTTCTTTTTTCAATGATAGTAAAAATGTTGCTAAGTTAATAATGATTTCATAAAGTACATATTTTAAAGTATTTATATCGTATATGAGCTGTTTCATATTTCTCTTTAAATATACTTTAAGTAATAAAGCTGTATCAAATGCAATAATGGCGTAAGGTCACTTGGTAATGCTTTATGATGATATAAGTAATATAGAATATACAGTAACGGGCATGCAGTAATGTAGCTTACGTTTAATCAGAATTATAATAACATAGAAAATGTGTCATTTTTCCTTTATATTTATATGACAATTATTACAATACATGTAGTATCGGGGCCATAAGGCCTAAGGTATCGGCCAAACCGTAAACAAAGTACCGTTCATCATCAATGTATCGTTGGGTCTTTTTAAGTGGACAGTTTTCGTGAAAAGGCTGCGTGACCTTGACCATGGGCTACGGGATACCTGTTCCGAAGGACGGAAAAAGGTAAAGAGACGTTAGAGAGAATGTTAGTTGAGATGCCGGAGTGAACGGATGCCAAGAGTGTGCAGAGTGTGCAGAGTGTGCAGAGTGTGCAGAGTGTGCAGAGTGTGCAGAGTGTGCAGAGTGTGCAGAGTGTGCAGAGTGTGCAGAGTGTGCAGAGTGTGCAGAGTGTGCAGAGTGTGCAGAGTGTGCAGAGTGTGCAGAGTGTGCAGAGTGTGCAGAGTGTGCAGAGTGTGCAGAGTGTGCAGAGTGTGCAGAGTGTGCAGAGTGTGCAGAGTGTGCAGAGTGTGCAGAGTGTGCAGAGTGTGCAGAGTGTGCAGAGTGTGCAGAGTGTGCAGAGTGTGCAGAGTATGAATTGAGAAGTCGAAAGCCGTCCGTGAGAATAGGACGTACAACAGCATTGTAATCGTTTCGTTGCTTCGAATATCATTTATTAAATCCAAACATCATTACTTGTCCTTTCCTCTAAGACCCATTAAGATACTACATACATTTAACCTTGTATATTACGAAAACTCGTATGACGTGATAGGACAACAAACAGAAAATTAATCACGATCATCGATAAATTATCTTCTGTAATAGAATGCTTTTCCGTGGTCTATTAAATATAATGTGAAGCATAATTACATAGAGTTTATTGATTTGTCTATTCAAATGTGAATTCCAGCATGTTCTTCCATTATATCACTCAATGTCAAATGACCGTTATTGGCACCTGTTACATACGAAACATCTTGTTTTAATTTTTTCTATCTTCTATAATTTTCAAGATGCTCGTACAAGTAAATTAAGACAGGGTACTCTCTATGCAGGTATATATAGAATACTATATATAAGTATACTTTAATATATTTGTATGAAGTATGCGTGATACCTGCTAGCAGCAATATGTGGTATCAAGTGATATAATCGAGGAATATGATGAAATTCATATTTGAATAGATAAATCAATAAACTTTGCGTAATAATATTCTGTACTATATTAATAGACTCTGAAAGAGCATGTAATTACAGCAAATAATGTATCGATGATTTTAACTAATTTTCTATTACTGCAATTTGATTTATCATATACATTACAGCGTTAAAGATAGAATTTCAAATATTGAATGTACTGTATCAATTATATGTTTCACAGATCATCATTACGATAAGACTAGTCTTTATTTATCTTACCATCTTTGCACAATATGTATGTAGTCCGATTATAACTTTCCGGACCTGTTTTATTTCATTCATATTGATCTTAACACCATATAGAGTTATGCAACCTAGAAAGAGTATGTATCAATTTATATATTTATTTTTTCTAGATTTTATCTTCTTCATTTATTAATGTAATATTGTACTAAAAATAAACGATTTCGTTACTATAATTATGTATGAAAATTTCTGGATTTATAATTAAAACAAAAGTTGCTAGTTAATTGTATAATTTTCGTAAAATTGACATTTTTATTCGATGCAATATAATTAAATTTATCACAGTCTTGTAAGTACGTAATCTGCTAGGCATTGAACTTCTAGAATTACACAGGTTAGTTCACGCAATGAACAATAGTCCTGATTCTTTTCAAATAGCAACAAGTGTCAAAATAATACAATTTATGACAAAATCTATTCTTTCGAAGCAGCGGTGAATCATCAATATTACACTTTCTCCATTTTAAATAAAAATAGAATTTGCTAATGCTTCCTTTAATAACTGGTTTTGCATCTTGAAAATTTCTATTTCTACTAATTTCTTCGTAAGTCTGTAGTATGTATCTTTCGTTGCCGATGAGTCTTATGTGCCTGTGAATGACCACGATAGATACTATTTTGATATTTTTGCCTTTGTTGCTTAGGTTCATAATAATACAATATTTTACATGTATTGAATGAAAGAGTACTGATTTTGAGATCTTTCATTCAAGATTTCGATTATTGAAATCATTGGTGTTAATGTATATGCATTTTGCATATATTGAAGCATTTTTCATAGCTTGTATATCACAGAACAAAGAAGTAGTGGATACTCTATAGGTAGAGGTATAATTGTCTGTTACAACAGCATATCGAACTGACTCGGAAAATCTAGACCTATCAATGTAAAAAAAGTAGTGCTAGTAGGATTGATGTAATCCTGGAATGCGATTTTAAATCTCTTACAGTTGGTACCTTTTTTGTTGGTTATTCCAAATTGATTTTGAAAGAATTTCAAACGAATTCCATTGAGGATACATTCACGTACAAAAAGGATTACGTCCTCCTATATTAGGAAGTGACATATTGAGTTCCTGTACAGACAATTGTTGACTCTAGAGGAAAGTAGTTTTAGATCTTACCTTTTTCCTATAAATGAGATTTGTGGAGGTTTGGGTAGCTCGTCCAAATGTAGTTAGATGCCAGGTTTTTAGGTGTAGTTGCGGCAGACAAAACATGTGATAAGCATAATAGTTTACACTTAATGTCCAATGCGTTTAATTCACTAAAAATGCTGTATAAAGGAGCGTGGAATGCGGAGATTATTTTTAAACAAGAAATCTAGATAGAATTTAATATATTTAATAGCTATCGATTATTTAAATTACAGATCATAGATCTATTATTTTATGTATATGTATATATTTGCGCCAGAATGTTGATTCTGTATGGAATAATCGATTTTGAGATTTTTAAGATAGTAAGCCCAAATTAATCTTTTGTCGAATATTAATCCTAATATTTTTAAGCATTTCAATGCCTTAATTGGTGTCGCAGTCAAATAAGGTTTAAAGTGGATAACCTGCTTTTATTTCTCAAAAAGTTATGTGTTCAGACTTTGTTCTTGAGAAAATTCAATATCTACAAGATCCTTGAGGCAGTCCGTTTTGTATAATTTCTGGTTTGGGCAAGAACAAAATACACACATCCGCTGTGAATCACTACGTTTGAATACAAACATTCATATTAATCGCATAATATGTTCATTACGTACAATGGTCGTAATCGAACTCCCCCAAAACATTTTTATTAATTTTCTGTATTCTACTAATTTTATAGTGTGTCTTCGCCATATTACTATCCACTAACGTGGATCATACATTAGATATACATAATTACATAGTAATAAGTGGTTACGGAATTACATCTTCGTGTTATCTATATTGTTAATTAAATTGAGCCACGACCTGGAGAGATGCCAGGCAAGAAGATGAAAAGCGAAATTAAGGTAGTTTCCTACAGAAACTCGCATTAAAATCGTTCCTTAATTGGTTGCATACAAAAGTTACGAAGGGAAAGCAGCGTCGTTAGCTCCACTACATCATATGTCAAAACGTATCCCAAAGAGAACGTTCCTCGATGTTTGTAATCAGTCTTCTAGTTTGTTGGGTAGGGTACATAGCGTTAGAACGTATACTCGAGTGAAAGTACCCTTTAGGATACTCTGTGTACAAGACTCTGGATCTCTGTAAACCTTTAAAGACGTTACGTTAGGTGAAGTATAGCAAAATAGATGTAGACTTAGCTTGTGATTATAGACATATATACAGAACACTGTATCAACGCTTTGTCTACAAGTTTCTCAAATATTAGCTCGAATAAACATTTTCTTATGTTCTTTGAAATTAATGTTTGTCACACATATGTATATTTATACGTATTGTATCAAACAAAATTGTAATTTAGGCATAGCTTTATTTAAATTCACCATTTCTTTTATATCTGTTACAAATTTAACTACCGCGTTGGATAATTTCTTCTTTACATTGAAGATTAAAGTATACGTATACTATGTGCTACATAAATATACTTTCTTCCATTAGCTATACATATGTATATAGTAAATAGTTGCTGCTTGTTGTTTAGTCTAAGTTATACATTATATATGTAGTAAATAATTATATATTTAACATTCAGTATATCGAAAACAGATTATATTACACAAGGTAATAATGGAAGTAACAAATGAATAGCAATTAATTGCAATTTTATATAAATGTCGAATATGACTAAAAATGACTATCACTTAACTAAACTATTTATATTTCTCTTTTAGTCTTCGTAGTCTATATGGAACATGAATCGTCATTTCATTAGCCAATGTTACATATCTGGAACGGTTTTCGTTTTAACAGAGATGCTAATTGTTATATTACCTAATAATGAAAATATTTTGAAAATGTTCAAAACCTTAATTATCTCGCTAGTAACGCTTTTAAATAAAAAATGTATATGTAGAAATCTTCGAAAGTTGTAACTTGTTACGTATATTTTAAACTACTGGCATGTTAATTTCTTACCTATCTTGACGTGTTAATAAATTAAGACTAGGTTAGGCAGTAATAAAGTTTAAAAGAGGAAAATTAATCAACTGAAGAAAGTTTTCTCGTTGAGGGATGCTGCTAAACTACAAATTACGTGACTACCCCTTTTTAAATCGTTTTAAGGAAGTTGTATAGTATAAGATGGTAACCAATTTGTTTCTGCCGCCTTCAAGTGAATTCCGTATATTTTATAGTTCCTAGTTTAACTTCGACCTTAAGAACTCATTGTTAAGTTCGCTAATCCGTCTTATTTCATAGCGTTTCTGATATTCTGAGTTGGTAATAAATAATTTGAAAACGGTAGTCGAAAATCGACACATTATATGTATATGTGAAGAGAATCGAGATTTCAATAAGAAGGGATTAAGCAAAGAAAATTTTTAAAATAATATAATAGAATGAATGCTTCAGTATAGTATAACTCTGTTCGCGTCACGTGCCAACCGAAGATTGTATTTTCATCTTTTCACTTTCTTGCGCTGGTCGCACGGTCACATTCATGCATACTTAGTCATCCCCGGTCACAACTTAATCGTGGCGGTGTCGGCGTCGGAATCGGTATCGGCATCTCAAAGATGCTTTGAAATGATGATACGCTTTCGCAGCGATTCCCATTCCGACATATATGTATATATAAATTATGTAAAACAATATATAATTATCATTATAAATATATCAGATGTACGATGATACTCGAGTACCTAAGGAAGCAGGGAAGAGGAGAAAACCCAAGACTTGATAGCGAGGCTAAGATGTAGTAACGAGAGGAAGAAACGCGCAGATTCTGGCTAAAAAGAAATAAAAGTAAGTGTAGCTGTGCGGAACTGCGAAGCATTACTATGTATAAGAAATGTAGGGAAATAGGTAGACTGGAAGGCACCCTGGAAAAAGGGGAGGGGCGGAAGATATTGCGAGGGAGCAGTAACTTGGCTGAAAAGATTAGGCAAGAAAAGGAAAAACAGAATTAAGTAGTAATAGAGTAGAATGGGTTAAGTAAATAAGCGATTAGTTGATTAAGGAACGATAGTGAAAGACAGATATTATAAATATGGAAGAATCTATGGAAGAAATGAGCCAAATCCATTTCAGTGTGCAAAATCCGCCCTTGCTGTGTTTTCCACAAAGAAACACCCTGTATATATATATATGTGTGTGTATATAATACTACATTTCTATAATACTACATTTCAATACTACATAATTCTATCATTTATCTTCTCCAATTGTTTGCTCGTTCTTTTATCACGTTTAATAGTCCCACATTACTATATGTGCCAACTTTAACGGATAACTATATCCTCTGACGTGAATGCAATTCGCTGCGTCATGCTCTAGAAGAATCTATGATGAGATTATGATAGTCGATTTTTAAGTTCTAGGGTAAGCGCTCAATATACATATATAGAAAAAACTTAAGTATCATTTCTAAGATATTTGACTGCGTTCATTCTATTATTTTCATTATAACGCATATTCGAAATCTCGGCTATTTGCATCAATACAAGTTTCTAATCTTTGAATTGTTCAATCGTATCTTACATATGAATATTGAGGTTTACTATTGGGGTGTAAATATTATAGTAATATCCACGAAATATATACTTATACTCAGTATCTTGTTATTTCTATATATATTTTCAGATCTGTTTCCTGATATAATCAGGATAGTAATAGAATTTCGTTACAGTGTTAATGAAATTTCAAAATGTTTCGTACAATACAGATAATATGTTCATAAAAGATCTCTTCAAATGTTCGAATATTTCCGTGAACTTGTGTCAAAATCACTTCACATTCACGCAAATCTCGTGATAGCAATGTGACTTCATTATCGTAGAGTAGCAGTCATGTTTCGTTTGTCACAAATGTGGGTTTTTCCTTCATGCATATACATAAACATTGGATTATACGCTGAAAAAGCATTGCATTCATTGCAACATCACGAGGTAGATACTGTGGTTTCCTCTTTGGTTCTGTCAGTAGTCGCGACTGAAAATCTTTCTTGAGTAGTTTTCAATCAGTGTTCGATCCCTTTTGAACTTGTCTTTTTTGAAACCAAGTCTACTTTCAAACAGATTTTAGTAACATTTTCAAACATCGCCATCTGGATCGCTTGAAACATTTCCGAGCCACTTTCTCCAAGTTTATAACAAACTTTCATGTGTGTTTTCCGTTCTTTCAATAATTTCTAGGCTCATTATTAAAAATCGCAATGAATAAAAACACAAAATAGTAGTAATTTAATTAATAGAAACCCTAGCGAGACAAATTATGCGTAATTCATAGCAGAAAGACAAGTTTTACTCCATTTTCTGATTTATGTCATTCTATGTCCTCGAATTTATTGATTTGTATGTGTCTTGTGATCGGTAGTATCGAAAAAATGTATAGTATCGAAATTTTTCATCCCTCATGATGAAAAATTGTACACTTGATACCTTTTAGCAACGCACTTAGAAAGTAATTTAGGGAAATTACATTCTACTAAAATACATATCAATGGATAATATTAACTTAAAAAATAGAATAAATATTACTTTATTTTCAATGCATTTTTCTTCAGCAATTAAATAAAACCATATAATTAACTAAATAGAAACGCAGTAGTAAGCATAAATCTATAACCAAAATTCACCTAAAACTTTTCTCAGAAGAAACTGACATCATTATTTTTATAATACACCAGGAAATGGCATGAAAAGGAAAGAATACTATTTTCGACGAAAGACAACTTGTCAATAATGTAGTATCGCGGAAATATTAGGTATTATATTTCTTTCGATACTATTTATTATTTGTAATTTATTTACAATAAATTAGTTATACAGATATTAATGAGACAGAAGACGATGGTTGTTTAATATGGAACTAATTGTAACAATCTTACTCTAACTTGACCACTGACGCGATTGGACAACGCGAACAACCCACTCTCTCAGCTACGCTAGTAACTCACGCAACTCCACAACGCTAACAACTCTACTCTCAACAACGCTAACACCTCTCGCAACTCGACAACGCTAACCACTCTATTCTTCGACTCCTCGATTAACTCTGAACTCTCGACTCACTCTCCTTCACGATCAACCGTCCAACGCTTCTCGACCAACAACAACTTTTTTTTAGATTCAAACCGTCCTGTTAACGCTCCGAAAGAACTAGGTGACTTTAGTCACATAGGCCTTTTTTCTATGTAAACTAACGACCGAAAGACTGGCGACATTGTTTTGGTTAGTTTCTAACCAGGTTTTTCCTCACGATACTACAATAATTATAGAACATGATAAAAGTTATCGTGAAATTGCGCAATTATTAATATTAATAGCAGCAGATATTATTAGAAAATTGAAAGAAGAACATCGGATCGAATTTAAACAACAAAGTGTACCTACAATCTCTTTTTTGTTAAAAATCTATTGTAGATACAACTAAATGTTATCATTGATATATTAGTATTAATGATATATTATTTAATTAATTTACTATTATATTTATATATTTTCATTATATAATATTAATAATATATAATATTGTATTTATTATATGATTTTAATTTATTATTATAATTATATATTAATAATATATATTAAGAAGAAATTGTTTGTGTATTTTCAAGCTACAATAAATGCTTTATATTCTCGTAGAGTAAGCAACACGATAGTTAAATCATCCTTTCTTATGCAACGAATACAGAGATACTGCTGTATTCGAATATTAATGTGAGTAACTGTATCTGGCAAAGACCCAGTTTAATGCATAAGTCACAGATTAAATTGTAATGCTTCATAAAATGTACATCGTACATTACGGACGTTATATTCAATCGGAAGCGTGACATCAGATAAAAATCTAAATTTCAATGCTAATTTATATTCTTTGAATCGACAGAATAAGAATCTGACGCGATTATTTCCAAAAAATGTCACATAGGCGTTTGGAGTTTGCTATGTATAATTTAATATATTTTCAATAACTCATGAAACATTTTATTGACTTATATTTTTTTTACATTGCTCTTTATAATAATTTTAATAATAGGCTGTAGTTTTATTTTAAGTCTTTTACTAACTTCGTTGAACAACATTGTCCTATCATTTTTTTTTATTCTATTAAGTACTACTATGAGATCTATTTTTAATTAGAAGAAACTAATAAATGATTTTTGTATGTTCTGTTCTTATTTATGAGACCGCTATTTATATACAAATACTATATAAAATAGTCTTTCCTTCGCAATAGTCATGAACTTTAATAGGGCATTTACGCTTTTCACTTTAGAATTATTTAGCTTTTTAAATATACACAGGGTGCGACCGAATAATATATATGCGCGCAAGGTGAGTCTTTATGAAAAGATAAGGCAGAAATGCAGGATAAAATTCTTTTATTCAAGACTTAGTTTTTGGAAAAATTGGATTTGAAAATTTAATGGTATTATTTTGCACGTCTAATCATTTTTCTATTAATAAATGCAAGAAATCATTTTGGAAATTGAGTTTTGTGCAAATGATATGATTATATCATAAATATGGTATTACATGCAAATTTTGTTCTATGGGTTACTTATTTATTTTAAGAAATAAATAATCTGCAGTAAAGATGGTAAATATAAATCGAGAACGCAAGAGCTATGCTTTATTGTATTAATAATTCCCTGTCAACCGTGTATTTCTAACTCTAGATCAAACCAGGAATTCTCCGGATATACGGAAATTACGTGTCATTGGCAGAACGTAGAATATAAAAAACTAGTCGCGAATTCGTGTTCACACGCTGCACCGTGTTGCGGCATTACCTGAATTTAATTCCGACGTTTATCACGAACCCAAGGTAACGGAAAGGAGATTGAAGTTCTGAATAGAATTTTTGATGCATTTCTAAAACGTTATTTATACATAAATTTGATGAATTTCGTTTATATTGTTAAAAAAAAAAAGAAAAAAAAGGAGAAAATAGAATATAATTTAATCTGACAAACGCACTTTTGTAAACTACAAATTGATTATCATTCTGTTAACTTATCGACGTTTTAGCACATTTTAGTGAACTAGAAAAAGAGGGCTTTTTATTTATTGCGATGTAACAAAAGCTAAGTATAGGTAAAAGTTGTTCAAATAAAATAAAATTCTATATAAATAGAAAATAAAGTTTAATTGAAAAATTTGTGCAATGTAGGTACATATTTATAGAATAGGTTGCAGATACCAAAACTATTCCTGTTGCTTTCGTCGGTAGTAGACAATGCTTCAGGCAAGCTATGCCCATCTCCGGAGTGGTGTTGTAAAACATGAAAAATATTTCAAACAAATAGCACCGAACCATTTTTCAAAACTGTACAAATGTTTATATAGTATCTATTTAAATGATGGGTGTGTAATCTACCTTTTTTCCTTGAAAGTGGTCTGCTAGAGTTATATATAATATTTTTATATCAATATTATATTATATATATCTATATATACAATAAGTTTAAAAGAATCATATACATCTCTTAAATTTGAAATATTACGATAAATATGTTCCGTTGCAGAAATATTTTTTGCTATAAAATATTGTATGACTTGAACTTAAAAACATGTATAAAAAAATAACGTAATTTATTACCTACACATATTAACAGGAAGAAGTAAAAAATACAAAATAAAATTGCACAAAAATACGTACTATCATATATTCATGAAATCATAAAACAAACAAATTTAACATTATATTAATATCTTTTAGGTCTTTTGTAGGAATCAGTAACGACATACAATCTTTTGGAATAGAATCACTGATTTCGTACTTTCCAGTGCAATTTCGGTCGGAAAGTTTTGCGACCCAAATATTTTAAATTCTTTTATTTCCTTCTAGGAATCCGTTAGTCACTGAGCAAATTTAAAATAATTTCCTGCTGATATGTAAGTGCATTTCTAGTTTCACTGAATAAGTCAGATACATAATTCGACGAGTATATGTAGACTTTTTAGACATACATATGTATGTAAGTAGTAAGCATAGAAAGAGAGGCATAAGAGAAAGAGGAAATTCATGTGGCCATTAAATACTATAGTTAAACGAAGCGATACTTTTATTTCTACTTGTATCATTATATTATATAAGATTTACTCACAGTTATATTTACAAATTCTTAAATTCTTAAGTTGTTAGATAGAATAAGGCTGAAAGAGAGAGATTGTTACAAAGTAATCTTCATAAATAAATAACATTACGACATTAAATATGTCTAAAGGAATGTATAACAGTTCGAAAAAGAATTCCCAGGTAAAAAAATAAAAATCGTATGTAAGAAAGATATCGTACTTCTCGCACGGAAAAGGGAAGATTATAGTTTTTCGTAGTCAATGCTAAATTGTGAGTCCTCGACTCGGCGATAAGTGAGTCATATGGAAAGTCTTGAAAAAGTGCATAGTGGGAGGAGGGAACACTGTGGAAACTATGAGTCCTCGATTTCGCGTCCAATAAATTTGATCGTAAAAAGAGGAGCGCGTCCATACGAGCTGCACCAGTCATAAAGTAAGCGCTTTCTGCGCGCGATTGATGAATTTCAATATTTTTTATGAATTCTTTGCAAAGACATTTTTCGATAAGTTCGTTGAAGCGCAATATTGAACGTCATACCCTCGAACTGTCTCTGATGAAATTGTTGTAACGCGATGTATCGTATCACTATGTGTTTTTGTATCGACAAACTTGGAAAATAAATCTGTAGATTTGTGACGGATAGAAATTTTATTTTGCATACTGCCGACAGCCAATGCAGATATCTACGTATATTTGTCAACCTTGTTCCAACCACGGTTGACTTTAGAGATTGAAAATAGAAATATTTTATTTCTGAATATGATCATTTATTTTCAATTTATTCAATAGAAAGCCTATTCTTTTCTCACTTTATTTGTTGATTGTGGCATCTTTTTGGAAACTTATCTATCAACATACTACATAATTTGCAATTTGCAACACATTTAATTGTATACATATATAATAAAGAAAAAGCATTTTATATAAGCTGTAATTTTTTAAGAGCGTTTTTTAAAAATTTGGATTAGTAATCGTCAATGTATTAATTTTTTCACATAGAATAAGAATTATACAATTTTTTCAAGTATCTAATTTGATTTTACACATCTTTATTATTATTATTTCCTAAATATAGATATGCAAGAAAATTTTAAAACCCGTTCCTTTATTTGAGGGAAATAGTATAGCGAATACTCTTTTCATTGCAAAGAATCAAATTTTATTGATTTTTATCACAAAAGCTAAATGTATTTATACGTCAGATTTATTGTTATTCTATTCAATGATGTTCCTCCTGTACTTCTAGAACATAAAAATATTGTTTCATTCCCAATGGAAAAAGTCATAAAATGCTTTTAATTGACAATTACAATGAAATACTATATTCTGTCACACAGTGCAGACGTTATCATATATTTGCCCTGATAAAATAGGAAGATCTCGGATATGATGCAATCTTATCTCCTTTTCAAAGATTGCGTTTCAAAGAAGTATCTAACTCTCAATTTCGCGCACACCTTTAGCATTTGTGATCGTACAACGCTGTATTTACGATAAAAAAGATGTTTGGAGCGATGGCAGCATTTTCTCAGTTTTATATTCGTGACGAGACGAAAGGCGTGAGCTCGCATATCAAGAAAGTTTCCTGACTTTTCCGGCAACTTTTGGCTGGTGCTAAGGAAAAGCTAGACGTGCCAAAGGCAATCGGCCGGAAGTAACGAATTCATGAGTGGATACGATTTATCGTTTGTATTTACATAAACAGGAAACATGACACAAATGCGTCGAACCGCGTGGCACTTGAAAAATTTTGGATTTATGCGGGGCGGATGGTATACGGCGCGTTTATCCCTTCCGATGGAATTTTGTGAAAAACGAAAGAAGAGAACGATGAGTAACAGAGACAAAATCGCATAAGATCGAAGGCGGAAATTAGTAGGTCGCATGAAAGTTGTACTACGCGTGCGCTACATCCCAAGCAGATGTTATCCTTGTTTCGTATGGATTTGTCGATGTACGTTCGCTTCTTATCGTCGCGTTCTGCATCGGCAATGAACGATTCAACGATGTGCGTTGCAATATGCAGCAGTGCTCTGTTTCCCATCGCGAATCTCGTATGCATTAGGTTTCTTAAGTATCGGAAAGTACTTTATGGTTAAACACTGGATAAACGCTAGTTTATACATTTCGGTTTTTTTAAATATGCACAGCAAGATCTGGAACTTTAGAATTACAATCTGCATCAGACTGCATAGAACGCTTTTTGAAACATAAGTTTAATGTAATTACTTTGTGGAGGTGGAATTATCTCGATTTGGAATGAACCAAATAGCTTCCCCTGGTATGATATTTTGTTTCATAACTGTTGAAATTGGAATCCAACCCAATAAGAATCAAAAGTATGAGTAATAAAATCTTAAGAAGAACGACAAAAGGGATAATAAGACTAATAACTCATAGATATTAAATAATCTGAATATTTGTTTAATGTACCAAGTGGATTACATTTTTATAATCACATAAATTTTCACGTTGTCTATAAATAAGTCAAGAATTTAGTATTTAAAAAATTGTTCTTTTTTAAATTACAAAAACTTTTGCTCCATAAGCAAATCGCCTATGTAAATATGTATGTATTAAAGGCTGTTACGCACTGTTGATTGGGTTCATGGAAGGACATGAGCTCTTACGCACTTGGCCGCAGTAACCGGCGAATCGCTGGCGGTTATGAAATTCGTTGAATCAAATGAACGTGTTCACACGACAAGCAACATTCTCGCAGACAAGGCATAGTTTTAGGTATAAACGATCAAGTTTACGATACAAGCAAGATCATTGTAGTATTTTTGAAATCCATTTTCACTGTGCTTTTGCATTTCGTTATTAGTGTAGTAACTTAATGGGTCTTAGAGTATGGACAAGTAATGATGTTTTGGTTTAACAAGTAATATTCAATACAACGAACTGATTACAATACTGTCGTACGTCTTATTATCATACTCGGCTCTCAACTTCCCGATTCATACTCTCCGGCTCCTCCACTCACACTCTCCGGCTCCTCCACTCACACTCTCCGGCTTCTGCACTCACTCTCTCTGACTTCTCAACTCACACTGTACGATTTCCCAACTAACTAATACCTCCAGGGCTAGCATCCCTTTGTCTTTTCTTAGCCCCACCACGCATGTGTTCCGTGGCCAGGGTTACGTAGGCCTTTTCTACGAAACTATTCACTTGAAGGACCGACAACTCATTGATGGATCCGACGACGCTTCGGCTCTCGCGACATTGTTTATGGTTCGACCGATATCTTAGGCCTTTTGTCCACGATACTACATTAGTTATTTCGGTTCTTGCCAGGAGAATTGCATACCCTATCTCATATACGTACCCATACCTGTTATTGATATCCTTATTACACTTAACAGCCAACCGAATGATCTATCTGACATACTCGTGAAGTTGAAAAATTTATCTCCATATCTTCTAATGTCATTAAAAAATATGGCAGACATCCTTTTTGTACGTCGTTCTGGTAATAATAGGGAATTTACTCAATAATTTCGTTCTCCTTCTCTTTCTTTTGAAAGCAACTTCATTATTCACAACAGTTTCCTAGACGATCCCTAAAATATTGATAACTTTATAATCGTCAAACTTGGTCACCGAGTTTGGTCGCCCGGTTTTTGGTCACCCGGCGATCTGATCCCAGGAAGGTATCTAACTCTTTCAGTGATACTCGTAAAAATTCAAAAGCGTAAAATCTCTATCTTTTTTTAAATAAATTCTGAATTTAGATAGTGTCGATATCTAACAAAATCGTCAAATTTCCATTCTTTTACCATCAAGCTGTTATACTGCGAAATTGTTCTTCCGCGCCGCGAATATCATTGTAATACGTTAGATTTTAAAGGAACGAATACGGAACTAACATTTGGAACATGTTTCTCTTTTCAAGAGTGTATGCTTTTCTGCGAAATTTTTAATATATATTCATTTTTTTAAAATAAAAGTAATAAATGGAATAATGTTATTAAACGGGAGAATTTAAAAATGAAAGCTTAAGGATTATGACTTTAGAATATGTAAATTTATCTATTCCATAATTTCATTTATTATTGTTATTGACAATAGAATTTATTTGAATATAGACATTGTTCGTAATACACCGAACAGCTACAATAGTTTATTGATAATTAACTATTTATTTAATATTTATTATGATTAATATTTCCAAATTCATTACCTGGTCAACGGTTATCACATTATGTATCATATGACGTATATTTAAAGCATTATATTTAGTCACATTTAGTCCATAATTTAGAAGCCATTTAAATAATGTAAGCGTTTGTAATACGAACTAAATAGAAAACTAAAGTAAAATACGAATTTGACTGTTACAAAGTGAACAAATTTATAGGGAACAAAATTATTTCAGCAGAAACGTGCGAAATGTGCAGGAAAAGAACGAATGATCGTATTTAAAGTAAAACGGTATTGGGAACAACGCAGATCTTATGCATGTGCACGGAATGGCATATGCAAAATGGATGGCAGTCATCTCCATGGTTATTGAAGGTAGCCACGTTCATCTAAAAGTTGGAAGAGAAATCGAAAGATTCTGAATTGTTATTCCATATGGAATATTCAACTAACGATGTCAAACATATAACACTCATTCACATATAAAATAGAATTAACATTTCTAAACTAAAACGCTGGTGAGAAAATAGGTACATTTCGTAGTTTGATAAATTTATCATATAATTCTTATTTTTTAGTTTAAAGCTTCTGTTATGTTTAACACATACATACGTAGTTTATATAAATATAATTCATTTATTAAATTTGTAATTTTGAAAAATCATATATTTTATTTTTCTCGCACAACAGATTCATTTAATATTTTGAGTTTTATGACAAGTTTCGAATTGTTTTTACTTCTTTTTGTAATTATTGATTGATATACATTTTAAAATCTATACAACACATTTGACTTTATTTCTTTAAAAAAAAAACACTTAACCAGATGTCATTTGAATAATTCAGAGAAATATTACCGTTCAATATTACCGTTTAATGTGAAAACTTTTGGTTATAAATGTACGTAGATGAAAATTCGTTATACTCACAGATGATCATAGAATATCTTAAATTTCAGAAATTGGGAAATTAGCAGATGGAAGATTAAAAATAAGCTTTTCGCGCGCGCTAAACGAAACACGTTGCCAATCAGATACGTCGTTTAGTATCGGCGTATAATATACAGCGTGTAAATCTGTAAAACATACGTAAAGCTCTCATCCAGCCAAGACCTCAGAAATTATACGTATTACAATTGTTTAACTATTTGTAACGATCATTCTTAAATCTTATTTCAGCAGGCGGAGACAATTAAAAAATCTTCTCATTATTCAAAAAAGAACACCCCTTAGTGTCGTTGGCAGTTTATCATTCGTTCTGTCATTACTCTTCCTCCTGAATAAGTTACTCAAGATTAATTAGACGGGTAACAAGTGCAATGCTGTGTCTTCGTCATCGGACACACACGTGTACAGCAAATATGTTATATTCAATTTCAGTTGTCATTATAGGAGTTCCTGTGTACCTATCTCAGTTATAATCGAATTACAGTTATCGAAGTACTTAAACTTTCGTAACTAACTACCAACGACTAATTATTAACTTTTTCTAAGGTAATGCAGATTCTCGTTCATCCTCTTCCAATCTCATACTCGGTTTAACGCTTCTTTACTGAAATGGAAACCTAACAATATTTAGTAGTCCTGAGTTCTCAGATAGACAGAACTTTGATAATAATTCAGTTTCAAGTTTCGGAATCTTCATTTAAAATTATTTAAAGTATCAATTTTAAGAAGTAACAAAACTATTGTTCTAGCGAATTAATATCAGTAATGAGCAATTGTTCATTCTAAGAGGAAACTCTTCGTTTTATCTCCTTTTTAAATATCTTTTATATTTTATAAATATATATTCTTGCCTTTACAGAATAATAAAAAGATATGAAATATAGAATTTTATTATCAAATTTCTTAGAATAAAGGTGGTCTATACAACCAGGATTATTTCATTTTCCCACTTTATAATATTATCATAAAATTGTCAACAATAAGTTTTACAGTAAACGTAAAAGAAAAATGTATAATAAACTGTAGAAATGTAATTTAAAAATTACCTATCTATTCTGATAATTACGACGCAATATAAATGAGTTAGTTCAGATTCAAATATGAGATACTCTATCCGACAGTAGGTCCGTGAATGTCTTCGAAAATCATTTTTGTCCCCCTCCCCCCTTCTATTCGCCATCAACTAAGAGAGCTCGTTTAAATATTATCTCCGGTTGTCGGAAATCAGCTCTATTCAGTCGTCATTACTATTGATAACTCATCCAGTTCGGTAAATAATTACATCTCAATATTCAATTTTCCCTGATATTTACGTCTTCTCGCCGTATGGAACGTCACCTATTTTATTCTAAGAGAATTATAAAAATTATTCAGTTACTGGAGTTTAATTCGCCGAATTGACAATGATCCTGATCCAATCATCAATGATAATTACCTCATTATCAGAGTGATCAGTTATAATACAAGAGCCCCTGCGCTTCATCGTTACTGTCAGGGTTAGTCGAAAGAAGGAGAAGAAATGGAAAGGTATTATAGGTTCTCGGTTTATCTGTCAGTAGCATTAACCAGTATGATGTGTCTAAATACTACCATTCATCAGATATTATTCTGTACTACTGACCTCAACCATTGATCTGGACCTCCGACGAGAAATAGAATCTTCCGACCAGGGAAATATGCCAGTGTTTCGGACTTGCGGACCCACCAAATAATCCAGCTTATGTCAGAGTTTAAGCCAACGTTTCCCTTGAACACTGGAGAACTCCAGATTCTGACTAATATTTCGTAGAGGTCACAAAAATATATAAACAATCAATTATCTATTATATTAACAAGCTTGGAACCATCTTTGACGCTTATTACATATATATATGTAATATATGTTTAAGCTAGCTATTTATTTTGTATATTAGTATATTGGGATCTTCATAAAGATACGTGTTTAGAATAAATATATTGTAACTTCTACATACAATTTCAGGTTTGTTTCAAATTTGAATAATCTGATAATGATAATCGAGTTTCATTACGGTAATAATGAAATTTCAAAATGTTTTAAATAATACACAAGATATATATAAATGTTTTCTACGGTGAATATTGAAGTACTCTCATGAGTAACTCTATAATAACATTTGTGAAATGAAAGTATTATTTAGAAATTTTTAAAATCTACTTGGGAAATTTTTAGGACATTATAATATTGATGATGATTGCATTTAAAATGTTAATAAGTCCTCAGTCAATCGACAACGTTCAATATCACTAAATAATTAATATATACATATACATTTAAAATGATTTTCTGAAAGAAGATCTGAAGAAATGAGTTTTTTTGGGCTCCTTGAGTGACATGCCATTTCAATTTACACAAAGAAGAATTTAAAAGCATATTTAAAGCAAAGCATTTATCAGATATTGAAGAAAAGTAGCGTATACAAAAAGCAGCGAGGACATATTTAAAAATCACACTGCTGAAATAACGCAGCGAGCCATTAATTTTAATGCTAGACTCCGAGAAGAACACGTTATACGTAGACGTACAAAGCACCCTCTGCATTTTCCGCGTCAGGGTTTCCGTAAACAGAGCTCCCCAGACTGAACTTATGGGGCAGAATTTTGAGTTTTTATTTAGTGAGAAAGTTTCACGCCAGACCGCGCCTTCCGACCTGACCGAGAGAAATATTCGTCTGTTTGTAACTAGCCTAAGTTGCCCTCATTGTATAAACTATTAATTACCGTAATCAGAAAAGAGTAGAAGATTTCAAGCGTAATGAAAATTGCGATTGAAACTTTCTTCCAATCAACAATTTCAGTTAGAACTGAATTTATTAACAAATCTGAAGTTATTATAATGATCCCGATAAATAATTAAATTTCGAGAATATCTTTCTTCAAAAAATATCATCAGAACAAATTTCTAGTAATTTAAGTTATCTCTAATATTACATAAATATATTTGAGATAATTAATATTTAGATTACGTTTTAGTATGTCAAATATTAAGGCATGGTATAAACGAAATCGATAATAATCTTATTGATAATAATTTCGTGATTCTATTAAAAAAGGCTCAATTATATTAATTAAAATATTTTTTTAAATCAACTAAAATATTTTTACATTGATGTATTCCGAGAAAATAATGTTCCCATCGAATATTGATCGTGAACTAACGTGAACGTTATTCTGAAAACATACTTACCATAGTTTGCGCATTGCGCATTCGATTAATTAATTCGATGGATTATATTAACAGATTGCACAAGGTATAATAAAATCAATGCAGTATGCAATTAGTGTCTTAAAACGATATAAAAATTAGATTAATTAAATTAATATGACCCCTCTTTAAATTACATTACATATCTTTATTTATTTTCATTTTTATCATTTTCATTTAAACATTTATTATCCTTATTCAATACAATTATATGTACTGTTTTTACAATGAAAATTATTTCTTTTTCTGTAATATTTTCTACCTCTCGTCAAAATTTTATAATTTTCAGCGTTGTAGAGATAAACAGTGATTAACAAATGAGGGATATTCTAGAATAAAAGACAATCCATTGGCTAATAGCACTTAAATTCAGAAAATAAAATATTTCTATAAAAAAAATCATTAAGTCGGGAATCATATAAAACATCACTAAATAAACATAATGCCATAACGAGTTACGGAATCGCTAAGCTGGCGAAATATTTCTGACATACCGTCTGGGAAGTTGCACCCTGGAAGGGAAACGAGAATGCTTCCTCTTCAGAAACTTTGTTCACTGTCACAGGAATATTTCAGTTTGTTTCGTCTTTCCTCTTAGGAATGCACTTTAATATTATTTCCAAGAACGCTGTCAGATATGAGGAAAGGGTGGTAGAGTTACCGCTACTTTTAGGATTTACGAAATTTTTGAGATACAAACTTTGTCAGAAAGATACGCATAAAGGTGCAGATTTCTATGCAATCTAATTTTCCACGAATTATTTTATAAATGTTAATAATTAATCTATTTTTCAGTTTTCTTTTGTTTGTGTTTGATTCCTTTAAATTTTCTTAATGGCGTATTTTTTCTCTATTTTCAGAACTGAAATTGTCTAAAAGATTAAACTAACTATAATCTCCGGATTTGAATCCGATAGAAATGCTTTGAATTCACGTAGATAACTAAAATAAAAAAAGAAAAAACAAAAAACGATGGTTTATACACGACCCGACGCGATGGTGATAGAAGCCTGGTCATCAATTTCTATAACAAGAAGTCGTAGACTGTTCGAGTCAATGCAACGTAGATGGGCTGCGGTTTTAAAAAACGAAGGTTTACATAAAAAAACATTGAAATATATCGGCCAAAATTTTGACGTTCCAAATAAAATTTTTCCTGTACCCAGTTATAGTTTTAGATAAAACAATTTCTTTTACTTTAATCCAAACTTCAGGCACACGATATACATTTATACATATACATTATATAAGATAAATATTCAAATAGTTTCTTTACATCAAAGTATATACAGCTTATGAAATTCTAAATTAAGCATATTAACCGCCATTGTGTTTGGTAATATACATATTGTAACTATGTATATATTTACTTTTAAGAGTTTTGTCAATTTTTCAACTAAAACAATTAGTACTTTTGTTTTATAAAATTTGTTGCTTGATAGTTGCTTGATAAACTTTATTTTCTCTAAAATGTTCTTATAATAAACTTTACTATGATATGTTTGAGATACTTTAGATTCTCATAAATTTGTATGCCCTTGTCATCCTCCCATTCTCTTGTGCAGTATGCGATTTTATTATGTTATGCAAATTATTTGTAAGTACTTCTAACTTCAGACTTAAGCTGTAAACGCTATGCATTTTAACACAATGGGATCATAAACTACGTTCAACTTAAAGTAATATATATCATATATTTAAAATAACTTATTGTTTTCCTCTGGAAATTATATTGAAATGAAATAAACAGCAATTTCATGTAACAATTCAAATAATCATGGAACAATTATTTCCTTTGTTATGTCATTTATCAATTAAGATAATAATAAATGAGTGGTTGTGTCATAATGAACAACGAAATAAGGACTGAAGATTTTTAAATTTTGTTAAGAAAAAATTATGTGATAAGAATGTATTCTCCGTGCTGCTAGTGCTTGATGAGTGATAACAGAATTTATGTACATTCAGATGATATAGAATCATAGATCATAGATTCAGTGTGTTCCGAAAACGATCATTATGCGAAATAAAAAAAAAAAAAAAATGTACGTACTCCGATTAACTGAGAAAATAACACGTGCATATGTATTAAAAATTCAACATTTTGAATACTAAAAATAAAGTTTATAAAATACCAGATACTAGCTTTATAAAATACTAAAATACTAGAAATAAAGTTTTCATATTATTTCGGATATTCTACTGTATATAATATTTTGCTATAAAATACTTTTGATAATTATTTAAACATCTGTCGCTATCTTGAATTTCGATGATTTTTCAATATGTTATCGAAAATATAATTCTGAATAACTTTTTTTTACAACCGCAGCTCAGTTTCCAAAATATTCACGGAAACTGACGGTACTTTACACTGAGTTCTGCCTGTAATTGTGCATTCGTAGCAATATATGCGGCAGTATTGGTTGGCGCCTGCCTTATGATGATTCATCTACAGACAGGATTATATCATATGTATGTGTTTATATGTTTAACGTTTCAATTTATAAGCACAGTGAGATAAGAACGAAATGCAGCTTCTGTGTAGGCGATACAATGTTTGGACTCTTTTCCCCTTGCGACTTGTCACGCGCGACTACAAAATCCATTGTCGAATGTAGCACAATTTTCATTTGTGTTGCCGCGACTAAGTGTCGCACGCGACTGTGAAGTCAAAGCGCGACTTACCGCGATGGATCAGTCGCGTACGACTACAAAGTATATGAAATACATAGTTGCTATACCCATATCCAGAACAATCGCGTGCAATTCGATGTTATTTTGCTGCTAGAAATGTAAGGATACCTCACTGAGGAATAATATACAATACTTTAATATATAATTAATATGTAATAAATATATAAGTTTCATTTAATATACAATGCTATTAACTTATAATACTGTATAATACTCTACATTAATAATATATAATAATAATACTATAATAATTTATAATATTATAATTTAGAATACCTGTAATATAAACAATTAATATCATAATGATGAGCAATTTTCTATCGTGATACTGGACGTGCGTTTGGTTGTTAATATTTAGTAATTAATAGAAATCAAAATTTAGTAATTAATAGAAATCAAAAATCAAATTATTTAATTTATGTTCTTCACTTTACTAATAATCTTTCGGCGTTACTAACTTTTTATAAGGAATGTCATGGCAGATTGATTAATGTGTTAAAAAATGTATGGTTCCATTAAAAGGAATGAAGCTGAACCTTGTTCGTGCGCGACTTGTCACAAGTGGAAAAGAACCCTTTACCTATCCGTACCCTATGGGACGCAAGTCCGTGCACTGATTGTCAATTTTTCGATTACTACGTTAAGGTGCCGTTGATCGTTTGGCAGTATACATATACATACATAGTATGAAGAAAAGGTAAGAGTTAGGTTTGGGTTAAATCAGTGGTATCCAATCTAGAGCTCCCTCAAGCACCTGCTTTTCCTTCCAGCCATTCTTTCAGTAGTTCAAAAAACCTAGCAGCTTAATAAATGAACCGAGCGGCGTATTCGTTAAGACGATGATGAGCACGGCGGTTGCCTTCCGGAGAAAACAACTTTGTATCCGGTTATTGTATCCGGTCTCCGTAAAGGCTCACGGTGGGCGCACGGTGCCACGGACGCACAATTATAGGCAGAATTCACTGTAGTGGTATGGATAGATTTTTGCGAATATATATCTCGAAAACTAGGAGCATCCGCCGATTAAATGTAACAAAAAGGTTGTACAGAATTATGTCTCTAACAACATATTAAAAAATCATTGACATCATTCTATGCTGGTATATCAAATGAATCCTGTATTTTTCTCTTGTATGTAATTTTATATTGAATATTAAATTCAAGTTTTATACTGAAACTTGTTGAGGTATACATATACATATGCATGTAGTCAATTAACAGTTCTTAGGGGTCAAAATGTTCAAATTCTCATTTTTAATTAATTGCAATTAAAGCTTTTAATTAATATGTTTCTGCTGAATCATTTCTGTTAAATGATTGAGTATTATTAAAATTTCGTTTATTATAAATTGCGGTTTAAGATATTTAATATTCTAGTAAAATATTAAATAAATCATTACACGGAGGTTAAATTTACGAGAAAAAAATATTTTGAGCGAAGAAAATGAATAATTATGAGCTTTTTTCATTATTCTATTGAAACGGCCGAGAGATCCTTTTAATACCATTCGTATCTCTTTGTGTATGAGTGTATCCTCGTAATTTTAAAAGAGGAATCTAGAAAAGAAGTGAAGATTGGTGCAAAGTGAAGTTGCTCGGTAGTAATTATTTTAAGCGAACTTTTATAGCTTGCGAAAGATAAGAGGTTAGACAGCAAGGTACAATAGCCAACCTATTTTATTTGATAATCTATGTATAAGAGTATCTAACAGCTGTTATAAGAAAATGCTACTTTCTCGGGTGAATAATTCCGCTTTTAAGCCATACCTCTCGATCCTATTTCTCAGTTTTAAGCGAGCAGAGAGTATTCAAAAAGGAAAGGAACTCGCCACTTTACTGCCAGTTAAAAGGATGTCCAACTTACCCTACTCGAAACTCTTTTGAACTCCTCAAAACTTGGCAGCTACACCTCTACCTAGTTACAATTGTGTCCTATTATTAGAATTTACTTTTGTAACGAGCTCGTGATCGTTCGAGTGAAAGATTTTGGAAACTTCTCAAGAAATCTTCGCAGTTAAAAGTGGTTTAATATCGAAAAACAATACTGCAAGTTCGGTTCGTGGTATACACAGTTAATTCAGGACAACAATTCAAAATATCCTATGGGTACAAGGAAGTATATTAATAAATTCTTATAATAGGATACAACGTATACAACTTATATTTTAATATATTAATATATTAACAATATGGGTGTATTAACAATGTTGATGCGTTATTTGATTTGCAAATTTTAAATATAAGCACATAACATATTAACGCAACACGTATAGGTATATTAAGTGTAATAACATCGTATAAATAAATTTTCATACAATATAACAATAAATAGTTTTATGTAATAAGTAATTTTTAAGATACTGAGTCGAAGGTCATATTTTATAAACTGTTGTTCTCATATATTATATACATATATAATATATAATACATTTATTATAATTTTTTTATATTATTATTTATTTTTCTATAGTTGAACATAATTTGTTCCTCTAAAACATGCAAAAATTGAAGTTTCTTTTTTATTAAAATTTCGAAAACCTACAATAACAAATTTAAGTTTGCTATAGTAAAATAGGATAATGGCATTCCATTATGTGTTGTATTAGCTACAATTCACAATTAGTAAATGTTAACTCGATTTGTGCTTTAACTTTAAATATAAATATTTTTCAAAACTTCACTTTATATGGAAATAAATGTAAAAATTTTGCGAATAATGGTACTGAGGGAAGACTTACTTTTGGATATTTGATAGTATCTTTGAGAAAAATGTTTTGCAATTTGTTAATAAAATATGCCGCATCCTGACATAGCATGAAGTAAATGACTTTCTGAAAATTCATTTTCTTTTTGAAGACGTGAAATAATATCGAATAACTCTCGCTGGCGTTACGAACAATTTCGAGTTAAAGAAAAAATATTTGTTAATTAATTTACTATTTACTATCACTACCACCTTACTATCATGTATCATACTAAAATGTGTTATTAATAAGTTGTATGACGTAGAATATAACGTAGAAAAGATTTCTACATATGTTTTTTTTTTACAATCCCAAAGGAAATAGTTTATTAAACGGGATATTGTTTTGATATCTTTTTCAATTCGCTACTGTTTGGTTGAAACGTGACTGCATATAATATATGTGCTACAATATGTCCAATGAAATCGTATAACGATAAGTACATATCTGCTTCGAGCTTAACGAAGCATATTGTACGCAATATCTCTGTATCACGAGTAGTATGTTATTCGATACATGGGATTTATAAATTATTTGTTAAAATTACTTATCGAAATTGAATAGAAGATGTGTTATCGTATGCAATATGTAACATTCTGTGTTATTTATTATTCCTATTTTTATAAATTACGTATTTTTAAAGTGGACTATTAGCCGTAAACGAAAGTGGTAATATGCATTCATTGGCAATATAATTTAGCTACATAGTTAAAAAATTGAATAAAATTGTTAAAATTGTCAACCAATAGATTATTGTTTTTAAATATTACTATACGTTAGGTATACAATATGTATCATGACAAATGTAATTCACATTAATGAGTTTCCATTCACATTTTTTCTGTCCCAATTGATTGAATGTATATGATCTGCTAACGAAAAATATGTGTGTACTCGGGCAGAAATGAAAGCAATCACGGTAATCGATATTATGTGGTTTGGTTATACAATATAAAGAGGTTAAGAAGATTCTCGTCTCATCCTGTGGAAAGGTAGAGACACCAAACGAAGAGAGCAGAACTGAAAAAAACGATAGAAAGGAGACAAAAGAGGACGGAGAGCAAAAGGGATGAAAGAGAGAGCAAGGGAGATAACTATACCCCCGGACTAGCTGAAATTGAGATGCCTTATCTCGAGGATGAGAAAGGAGTCTTCCGGATGGAGTGCAGTTGGAAAAGTGAGGTCGCACAAAAATCTCCGAGGGAATAGTAGGAGATACTGCTTGCGGGAACCAAGCAGTTTCACTGGGTCGAACTACCCGGTTTGTTCGTATTGCGTATCCGAGAATCCACGTGCTTCCCAGAAATCGTCCTCGTGGAAAGTCGAAGTCGAAGCTGGTCGTACGTCCAATGCGCACAATGTAAAATTGCTTCGTAGTCCCTTGGGATTGTTCGTGAGCCTCTAGCATTGCTCTGCTGTTTTTTGGCAGCCCAAGCTGACACCATCGCCTTTCATAAGTGACATAATATACATACACACTTATATTAAAAAACTCGTGTATGATTTAAAAAGCAGGTCAAGTTTTCTTAGCATTATAATCTCTTGAGAACTTCTCTATGAGTAATGTTTAAGTTCTCCAGCTGTAGCTTCTTTCGCTCGAGTTATCTGTGATAATCTAACAAAGTACTCATGGCATTATACTTTACATATACTGGCAACAAATTCTGTACATTTAACGTACTTTTTGTGAACACGAAAGGAAGACGAAACTACCTAAAGTTAAAGTACCTACACAGCTTAGACGAAGTTATACAAAAGATATTTGATTGAGATATTAAAGCAATAGCAAAAGTGATTTTAACATAGTATTATGACGTACATACATTACTCATAGTTTGGTTTAAGACTTAAAAAGGGAATTCTTAAAAAATGGTCTGTAAAAGACATGAACGAAGTATATTTAACACAAATGGTAAATGATAATTTATAGTTTGTTTTATAATATTAAATTAAGGTAATGAAATACGATGTAATATCTTCAATGTCAGCACTTTATGCGATTACTAGCTGTCACAATTATTTGTAAAAGTATTCAGATTTATTATTGATGGAATATTTATAGAGTAAACTAGGTAGCGAGAAAATGATAAAAAAAAATTTATATGCAGTCATTTTATAATGAATTACTCATCTGCAAGTATCATGAAGTCTTAATCTTATAACTTTGTTATTCAGAAATAAAACGAAATTCATCTATAATGTACACTTAAGAGATAAAACTATTCTTTAACTTATTCGTAGTTCTGAAATATCTTCTATGTTTGAGCTGTATGTATTTTTAAAATTTTTATATTATTTTATCTTATTAATAATATTTTATAATTTTATCTTATTATTATACTTATTATACTTATTTTATATTATTAATATTATTTTATAAATATTTCCTTAGTTTATTGTATATAAGACAAGAAAAACAACAGGCCCAAGTAATAACAACTTTTAAAGAAGGTATCTAACATAATTATGTGAAAATATATGACATAGTTTGATAACAATAAATTATAGTTCCAAATTTACAAAAATTGTAATAGATACGTTACCTGATATAATAAAATTATCTTTTATTAATTAAAATGATTGTCATTTCTTTTTACTAATAAATAATCAGAATACACGTCAAATATAGAGTTATAACGGTTGCACCGAATTTTACGAAGCGTATGAAATTTTGAAAATCGACCAAATAACATTTTATCTGCGATTCAATTTTAGAGAGTAGGCGAATTGATCTTTCAGTACGATATATGGTAGATTTTACGTTCATCCTAAAAGTCCTTTTGCAGAGATGAAAGCTTATAAAAAAAATAAATTCGATGTCAATATACGTGCAAAATAATTTATATGTAACGTAATTGAAGAACGTATAAAAATTTTTATTAATATATTACGCACATTATACGAAACTTCTTGAAATTTCACTAGCACTGTAATGAGATACAACTATCATGATTATAATAGAAAATTTGAAACTACATTTCTATTGATATTTAACATTCGGCAAACGTTTTCAGCTAAGTAACTGAGAAGCGAACAAATGATACGGTCCTACATGGTCTATATATGTAAATAAACATAGTAAAGATAAAAACCTGTTCATTAGACAGGCAGTCTAGTAACGTACCATACGAAGTATGCCGTGTAAAATCGTTTCATACGAAATGGCCAGCGGGTTGAAGCCGCAATGTTGGCGTTTCAAGCCAGGTTTCTTCCTTTTACCCCACTTCTCTTTCAACGATCACCGGGCTCGTTAGCCATCACGCGAGAGTGACCTCTACCCCGTGGCAAGGTAGCTTCTATCTGCTGCTACTGAAATTTCAGCATTTCCGCATAGATATCCCAAGGTAATTCCTGGCTCGCCTCGTGGCGTTTCACCGGCTCCCGATTCCCTATAAAAACAAATTGCAACGGTCCAACGTATTTCTCCGTGTTGCCGAAGATTTACGAAGAGAGAGAGAGAGAGAGAAAGAAAGAGTTGGCCTGCTAACCAGCAGCCGGAAGGTGGCCAAACATAGAGATTGCGAACTAGTAAAAGCTTCTATAAGAGAGTAACCAGCCACCTGCCTGTTGGTCACTTTTATACGCTAGACCGTTATCTTTTCGCAGTCATCTAGCTGTATACTTCTTTGTTCAATCATTTACTGGTTTTCGCGGAATCGTTCGAATTATCTGGCTGAAATGGATAAGGAGGGCAGGGGTAAGGTGGAGTCGAGAGTGTCGGGAATGCTTCCCCTAGGGTCTCGTCCTTCGTTCGGACTTAACAGCCTTTGCTGAGACGTGTCGTCTTGGTAGACGGCTTCAACGGTCTCTCGTTCTCCTTGATCGATTCGTATTTCGTGTTCGATGCAACTTCCTTCTGCTCTCGCTTCAATGCTCCCCATGACTGGTACCTCTTGCATCCTAGAACTTTGATGCGAATTGCACGAAATTTTGCTGGAAATAGATCGATCGACCTCCGCCTGTTTCCTGTTTCTAACGAGAATTTTGTTTATTTTATTTCTCTTTCAAAAGGGGGCATGATTATTTCCCTTGATGCTCTTATCATGTATTAACAATACAATATTAAACTCGTTTACAAATATATATTTATATATATATATTTATTTATTTTAAAGTATATGATACGCTTTTTATCTTTGTATTATTTTATTTCATTTTACTTCATGCTGTCTTTTTCGTGCTACAACTTCAATTTCCTCATTAACGTACGTAATCATGTACGTAATCATATTGTTATTATCGTTTATTCTCTACATCTATTTTCACATTTATCGCTCGTTTATTTTATGTGCATTCAATCACACGCCATACAAGTATATACGTTTCTGCACTCTTTATGCTATTCTTGATTTTATAATTGGATAAGCATTTTCTCATTATTTGTTGATAATGAAACATTAGTTTCATATTGAAACAAAATCACTTAACTTTCACCGTATTACTTTATTTCATAATTCGCATGATGTTAAAGCATAAACTTTAGAATACCTATGCTTGTATATTTCATACGTTAATGAATGATAGTATTGGAAGATAGTTGAGATGGTAATTGGAATGGTTAAATGGATAAATGAAAATGCAATACTATATAATTAATAAAAGTTATTATAATTATTATATAATTAATAAGTAATAAAATGTGAAATGATTACAAAGCATTTACATACAAATAAATATTTACATATCTACTGGACAACGTTATAACATGCTTCATATATTTGTATATTTCGTATATTTAAAAGAAGAAAATGTACACTTAATATACCCTATATGTTGTTTGTTATTTCCATAATGAACATGTGGTATAGAGCACAAAAGTAATGGAAAGTAACGTTTGAGAAATGTAAAATTAAAAGAAATGTAAATTAACTTTGGTTGAACAAAATATATAACACATTTGGTCTATTTTCCATTCTAATGTTTTTTGTTAGTCACTCGACTGTGGAGAGACAGAGAAGTGAAAATCTGTCATGTAATTGTCTTTATTACGAAGGCTGCAAAAATGTTTCTCTCATAACTATTATTATCATAATAATGAAAACGATAATTTTATTTGATAAAATATAATTTATTATGTGTTCATAGATTCCACGTACATTATGCAATTTGTAAAGATTAATGCACAAATGTAAGTGTTTTCTTTGTTAAAGTTTGGACGTAAAATTTACTTCATCCCGAGATAATTGGACATGAGAATGAGATAGATTGTACGTAGAAGATAGGGGGAACGAAATTGAGAAGAGATATGTTCCGGCGTGGCCTCAGTTTGACCGGAAATGATTCATACTCACGGGACCACTGAATTTACGCTCTCATCGGATTTTAGACATTATGTAGGATTCTGCACATTTGTTTTTCTTAATAAGACATCCGAACAGAAGTTTTTCACATTATGTCATTATCAGTTCACACTGGGTGACCTATTGCATTGAATAATGAATTCTACATAAGATAATTAACATACAGTAATTAATACATTATGCATATTGACTACGACTTACGTAAATAAATGTTAAATTATAAGCGCAATTGTTCGAAAATTTCGCATTCCGCACTATTCGTAATATAATATTTTCATTACAAGTTCTTAATCGTAAAACTGTAATAGCAAAAACATATAACAACCATATTTGATATAATCCAAGCTCATAAAAACTTACTTTGCCATTTTTATGTAAATATGAAAATCATAATTAGTAAAACAATATTTAAAAACACATGTAGAAATCAAAATGAAAATCGAATCTTACACCTATAGTCAGAAATACTATTAAGACATTTACTACGTTATGTATTTCATAAAATATATGGCAAATATACATCCTCGAATATCCTTAATTTTGAAATTAAACGACTACGTAGTTATGTACATATTTGTAATTTTTTTTCTTACTTCATGTTGATACAATACAAGAATTCTTCCAATAAAATAATTGGAAATATCTTATATATGTAGATGTTAATTAAATCATTTTCGTGTTTTGAAAACTGATTTTCTATCTTAAATATTTTTTGTAATTTAGTTCTATAAGTTTTGTAAAATGGCTGAAAATTATTGTTTGTGTAACATAAAATAATAATCTTTTTATGGTTATGTTTCATAAATATACAATAAAAAAAAAAACAGTTCGCATTTTATTTTATGTCTAAGAATATATTATAAGATATGAATATGTAAGATGTATTTTATAATTACACAGATTAGAGTTTACTAATATGTGTGTATGTACAGTCCAAAATTGCTAGTGTTTTTCAAATATGTTTATCTTGTTATATATTAATTTGATAATACATAGTAAATTGTAAATATTGGAATAAAAAAAGAAATGGGTAAGTATTTAAACAAACAAGAAACTTGTTAATTGTTAGGTATCTGTCAGTATGTAATTGTAAAATATTTATTTAGTACTTATAGTCTCTGTATCTTAATAATAGTAAGTAGAAATAATAGGAATAATAATAGATACGTATGTACTAAAATAAAAAAATATTCTTCATATACATTTTCTAAATGCCTCTAAAAGTCTCACGTGAGAATTCAAAAACTTGTAATATTTTCTTAAATGTAAATATCCTTCAAACAGAATATTTTACATGAAAATATGGTGCACAATGTTTATGTGATCTGTCTAGTCAAGACCATATCTCTGCTATCTTGTCTATCATGTATACTCTATACTCTTGTCCAGGAGCAGGATCCGAACGATAAAGCTCTGTGGGATCTATCGAAGCAGAGAAGTCAATATTTCGCACATTCACGAATCCTTCTGGTAAATAGCGATGGATTGGTTCTGGATGATAGCAACCAACTAAAGCATAGATACTTATGCGTGCGTCTCGTTTCTTCCGGTTTCGATTCGCATTTCCCGCGTACCTTCTACCTACGAGTGTAATATCGAAAGCGCAAAGTACATAGGATGTCGTCTGATCCGCCTTCTCAAGAGCCGAACTATTCGAGCATACTACAAACCGTCCTGTCGGTTCCAAAAGCAGGAAAGACGCGTTCTACCGTGTATAATGTCGAGAACGTTTCCGTAACACTATCGACGAATCGTGCAAGGATTACGGACGCGTCTATCTATTCGTATTCAACGTTTGTCAATAATAAGTTTCTTCCTTTTCGTCTTTAATATACAACGTATAATATCGCCTAGAGGAAGCCTTTTCTTATTTTCTCATTTAAAATTTTACTGAAATATATATCTAAAGCAGTATAATATTTGTATGTGAATTTTTTTTTTTTTTAGAATATTGAAGGATGTAATAGTTCGTCCACATACTTCAAAACTTATTTATTTCGTAATAAACTACCTGAGTAAACAGATTTAGAGGAAAAGTGTGTCGTTTATCATTTACAGTAGCATATACGCAATTTAAATAATTTAAAGAATTTGTTGACTCCTGTGATATTTTATTAATGAAGTCTATTATTTTCTGTTATTATATATTTACTCATTACGTATTCGGTTATGTTCAAAGAACAATGTATGTAAAAGTAATCGTGGAAGTTTGAGATAAATATATTCTACAGAGAGATCTTATAAATTACCGCTTTATATGTATGAGTGAGAATTTAAAACATTAGCTTTATGTGATAGCTTCAGCTAATTATATAAATGATAGTTATAGTTATAATATTACTATTAGTATTTTTACATGTGCGGAGTGTAGAGAATATATGAAGGTTAACTATACTCTTTTTACGTAGAATCACATTTCTTTATGCGTTAGTCAATATATTTTGTTATGTGTGTATTGGAAAATATTATGTTGCTCATACCAGAAAACAATTAATTTAAGAAATATTTTAATAAATTATGTTTACAAAACAAAACAACACCGATAAAGAATATCTCTTGACTTGGTTTTAAGTATGAGCATTTCATATGTACTTTTTCATAGAAAATAACGAGATGCATCGATCAACGCATAGAGAAATATGATTCTGCTTAAAAAATACATAGTTGACCTTCATGTGTCCCCTACGCGTTCATTTACAAAAATGCTAATTATATCGATTAATGCTCCCCTCAAAACCATTCAGCTTTTATCTGAAAACTTTTCCAATAGAATTAACGATGTCGAAGATATTCCGGGTTCCGCTCTTAGGTGACTCCGTATACATATGTATACATTGGTTCATCCGATTAGATTTTCAGTATGGAAATTGAAAGTCAAAATCAACATTCTGTTCTTGACTCGTCGCTTCCCCACACATTTGTCTTGTTAGATAATTTACGTTTGCGTGACGAAAATTCACATGAAATTAATTGAGTTACAAGATTTCTCGGAACTATTGCATACCTCGCAACCGAGTTTATTCTAATTCCCTGGAATGTAATATAATCTGTAACGTCGACCATAATATATATAATGCCACTTTCAAGCTCGAGTAGGTAGAGAATTATTGGAAATCATTTCGGCGGAATCTCTCTGCGTACCGTTTTCTCCTGCCCTTTGATACTACGTCTGGTGAATAAGCTTCATCGTTGGGGCGCATTGAATACCGAAACAATTACAATTGTTAGCTCAGAGAAACTACGATTTAATTGGACGGCAGTTAAGTCACGCTCGTTATCATTCTTGATGACTGATCGATATTTTGGCTCGCGTGTAGATCGTGTTTGACTTACAATCGATGTTGGGTGGTATTACAGGTGATGGATATTCACCGGTAACATTAGGAATCACAGGCTGCGAATTCTAGAGATCTCTATTGACGTTTATCGCCGTGAATTAGCATAGCACCGTTCGTAATTCACGAGCTATACATTTGTCATTTCACGCGATAAACGTGTGAAACATGAATTTATATGTTTGAATCTGTTTCATATTCGAATCGATAATACCAAAATAACAGTTACCCTGATAATTTAAAATCTATTTAAAGTATCGGCACACAACAATCAAAATAACTTCAAGTACTTAATACGCCCGTAATTAGTACAAAATTAAAAATTTTACTTTTTATTATAACTGTATTCCTGAATTGAAATTGGAATTGCTTCATATTGCTTGAATTATTTATAATTAATATGATAATTAACGTCGTATGCCTGTATGATATAATACAATTATATTAATATATTGTTCAAAATAATGTACCGACTACAAATTATTTTCAAAATATGTATATTGTGCTGCTATATACACATTGATTAACTAGCAGATTGTATAACAGACTGAAAATACAATACGTGATTCGCAGAAGATATCAATAGAAAAAATTAACGCAATTTCTATAATAATTTGGTTTTGTTTGAAGGATTTGAAGGGTTTAGCATTTGGGAAGACTATATGTATACTAGATTACTTAGTCACGCTAAATTCATGAGGATATTTCTTTTAAGTAAATGGTTGAGATTATAATGGTTGAGATACTCTATGTAAAACATTCAATAATTCGATTTTATTTCGATCTTTGATTTGTGAGAGCAATTTCGTCATTCATATTATTTAGTATGTATGTTAAGTTGAAATTAATTCCGTTTCAGTTGTAAAAATTAGTAAGGACTAAAGTTAGAGGAATGGGCCAAAGCAAACCTACTTGATTTTGTTCGTCACTTCAAGTAATCTTTTCTTGTTATTTTAGAAATACCTCAATTTTATATCGAGAACATTTATTTTAGTTAAAGCTTTCAAATCAAATAAACGATTTGAAATTTTAAATACTTTATTCTGCATACATTTGGATCATAAACAGAAATGTTAAATTATGCAATATTATAATATTAGTCTAAACTATCCTTGTTTCAATTATCAATAAATCATTATGCGAATAAATATATAATTCTATGTAAATAAAATATTATGAGAAAATTTATACCTATTTCATACACAACGTAATAGATAAATGTACAATATACGTAGTATACATATAAGTATACATACGTTAGTATACATAATAAGAATCATGAATTATTTGAGAAATTATTTCAAAAGACGTTTGAAAATAGAATAGAAATTATTTGATTTCATATGAATAAAATAATTGTTTCCTAATGATTATTTCGAAATAACTTTGAGCCAAATAATGCCCAATTCTAAGGTACACTTGCCAGTGTAGTCTTGGTTTATGAACATAGACACACAGGACTTTTAGGAATGCAATCTGGCAAACTGATGTATGGCTAACAATGCACCGGCAGCCGAAGAATAGGGTAATGTGGATACACACCGCGCCACGCGGTGACTGGAAGCTGTAAGGTAAGCTTTCGTGAATGAACCGACGTAGTGCGGCATATGGCAACCGCCGCAAGCCATTTATGGCAAACGTGGACGAAGCAGTGCCAAACGATCACTGGAAACGACTAAGGTGTTTTAAATCTTATAGTCTGTTCTGATGTATATCTGAGATACATTAAGCGATGAAAATATAATATATCAATGAATATCCAGTATTTAATTTTAGAGTATTTAGAGTATCAAAATTAGAGTATTAAAATTTTAAAAATATCACTAAGTAAACTTAATAATATACAGGGCGAACAGGTAATTTGATCACCTTAAATACCTCGGTCATTTTTGATGATTGGAAAAATCTATTAGAGAAAAAAAATGTTTTGTTCGAAGGATCAAATATAAAGACTAACACATTTTACATCTTTCAAAATTTCAAGGTCATTGATGTTTTTTAAGATAATATTATAACGATTACAACGTGACGCATTATTTTTTCGTTTACATTTATCGTAAATTAAGAATATTTCAATTTTTTTCTTTGTTCTTATAACAATGCACGATTAGAAGCATTCTCTTAGAGGATTGCAATTCTCTTCCGCAACTTAGATATATCTCAGTAATAAAATCTACATGATCAAATCGTATAATATAAATAATGTCTTAAGTTGCCAAGAATATATTTCTGGAGTTTATACACCAAAATTCGTGGAACATGTTATATCATGTCTACATCGATCAGAACTTTTCACGGGCTATTTACAAACTTTTTGTGTTTCTCTTCCTTGTTTGATCATTGTTATTACTTTTAAAAACTCGAAAATATGTGTCAGTTAAACTATTCCCAAAGAATCAGCCAAAATGCTAATAATACTAATAATAATAACGTAGAACTTAGGATCGTAAAAATAATAAATACCAAGGATTAAGTTATAGATCAAATTACGTGCTATTAGAAAGAAACCGGAGCTTGTTCATAAAAATTTTATTATTGAAGCAATTTAAATTTGGTTCTCGTCCCCTCGAAATAACCTCTGCTATATTGATATAGCGATCCCCATCGTCTCTGCCATGCCTTAAATGATTTTTGGAAATCATTTTCCCCAACTGTGTCAAGCGCCTGTTGCGATTGAACTCGTATCTCTTCCATAGTGCCGAGACAGCGCACCGCCCCTTCAGCTTCAGTTTCATTTTTGGGAATAGAAAGAAGTCACAAAATAGTAAATCTGGTGAGCACAAGAGATTAGTTTTTAGATTTAGCACCTTGCGAATTCTTTCTGTTTCCGGAAATGAAATAGGAGCTCAAGGGGTAGCATTTCAAGATTGTGGAAGAAATACAAGAATTGTAATAGATATTTGATGCCATTGGGGAAAATTATTTCCAAAAATAATTTGAGACACGGTAGAGCTAGGTTGATCATTATATCAATGCAAGAGGGGATTATTTTAAAGGGGACGGAAATCAAAATTAAATTGGTCCATTAAAAACTTATAAATACAGCCTGGTTTCTTTTTGATAACTATTTATAGACTGTAATAAAAAAAAGCGGAAATCGAATAAATGCAAGTTCGAATGCAATAGTCGCAGCCTTTAATATTCCGCTAGCTGTCCAACATAGATAAGACCTTCCGGTGCTGCACTATTGTAACCTAAACGGTGACTGCACAGGAATCGTGTAGCCAGCAGAAAGTAAAGGCTCCTACGAACGAATGGACGCAACGCTGTCACGTCATGGCTTTGACCTCGGATACCTTCTCTCGTCCGGACACACGTTCTCGTTTTATGACACCTGTTTACTAGCGTTGCTTCCTTCATTCTCTCCCCTTCCTTGTCTAATCATTCTGTCCATCCTTTCCGTTTACCTCCGCTTGCATCATCAACCTTACCGCACGTCCAATATGCTGTTTCAGTCGATACCACGTCGCTACTTGTGGTATTACGGGACTTTACGTAGAAATATTAGTAACACCTCTTCCGTCTTTTTCTTAAACATCAGCTTCGTATCTTACCTTCTTCTCTTACGACCATGTTTCTTCTTTTAGCGTCTACCACCGTTGCTTGCTATTTTATCATCTACTCATCTTAGTCTGTCGATTTTACAGTCTATTTTATCGATGATGTAGCTTTTGTTATTTTGCTTTATTCATGATGCGGTTTTTTCGCCGTTAATTTACTGTTTCGTTTTTAAATAATGTTCTATTGCTCGTGTTATAAAGTTTGAGATTAGTTTGGATTGATTACGTAGATTAGAAAATTCCATTTGTAATTTTTACTCAGGTGATGTCCGTCGATGGACTTTGTGGTTTGATATTGTATGCTTATTCCTGACATGGTTTTGACATTCGAGTTTTGTGTTTTTATATATTGCAGGTTTTCCTACGAAATTCTGCTGATGTATCAACTGATAAAAAACTACCATTGTTTGCGTTGCTACTGTACTTGAATTGATTTGTTAAAATATAATAGTATATGACGAAGTATATATTTCATATTGCTTTGGTTGTAATAAAAATTAATTGTATTTGGTTCACAAAACTTATAACGAGCATCTTGCAACGAGTGTAGAAAGTTTTGAAAGGTTGGGTTAGTGATCATTTTGAGTAAAAAGCATCACGCGAAAGTTTTATAGTATATAATTAGAAAGAATACTTGGTATCCTAAACATTTTATATTATAACCATTATTATTTTTTATTCAGGCAATTTGAATTTTCATCGAGAGATTATTTTGCAGTACATTGTATATTATACATTATTAAACAAATTACAATTACAGGATATTGTTTTGTTAAATTTTTGTGTTACAATTTTTAAAAAATGAATAAATGAAGTTACAAGTCGCTATTATAGATTTTGAAAAAGCGAACTTTACTGTTCAATTACTACGAAATTATTATTATTATTATTATTTATTAAATATTACAATTTTAATGAAATTGATACTTATAACTTACATTATGACATAGACAGCGATTAAATATTCAAAATTAAATCATTTACACGAAATAATACTGAAGTATTACTCTATTTTCACAAAGCTGTCATGCATTCAATGTGATGTGAGATATATAGTTTGAAACATCAGAAAATGAATAGGCGTGCAAAGGAAAGTGGTTTGCTTCTGTAAAGTAGTGACACACGACAAATCGCCTGGCATTTCGACAGGAATCTGAAAGTAGATTTATTGCTCGTGGTGTAAAGGCTCTCGCAAGAAGCGTTTATACCCGCTCTGCTATTTCAGAATACTCAGCATTGCATCGCATTGCCTGCATTCGTCCTGCTATCCGAAGACATTCAATCGTTGTATTCTAAGGATTTAGTAATGTCAAAGAAGAATTTCAACGACGCGTATTTTATTTTTTGTATTTCCACCTAAAATATGTTTACTTATAACAATAATTATTTGTAGAATACTATACGGTTGTCAACGTGTCGTTTTTTATTTATTCTTTTCAATATTTGATTGGCGTTCTTAAACTGCAATTTGATAATAGGTTTGACGAAGAGATAGTTTGTGTAATATTTATTATACACGTAGCAACGCTATTGGAACAATAGTTCCTTTTAAAAGTCTTATTTTATCTAATAAAATTACAAGTTTCAATTTCACTCTTTATTCGCTGAATGTCAATACTACGTATTTAGAACTCCAATGCTTTAGAGTAAAAAATTTATATTACTTTGAGATGTGATTCCTATTTACCTACAATGAGTCAAGAGATGAATTTTCCTATTCTTTCAAACAATTTCTTTATCCTTATTGATTATATTAATAAAAAATTTATTATAAACATTTTCATTACAAACATTTTGTTTTCTTCTCTATCTTAAATGCTAAATTTATGGATATCGTTTTCTAACAACGAAATGTAGCATTATATCACAATAATGTCGTCATACAATGATAAGTAACTAGAATAAGACGCTATAAAATATGTACTATTAAAAATAAATACGAAAACGAAACTATGAAAAGTAAATATCAAAAAAGATATCAATATACAATTATTTAGAAATTCTTAATGTCAAACGTTACGCGTCCGAACACTTACGGGTATATGAATGGGTTGAAGGAGGAAAGGACGTGGGCAGAAACTTTATCACAATGTGAACTGTATTGGTTTATTAGATGTATGACTATTAAGGGACTGTTCCTTCTGGATATGATACAAAATATCGACTGTTCTGTCGTGTCCGGTTAGACCACGACTTTTGGGTTTCGTCCGATAGAAGACAACTGTTCTTGACGACCGACCCCTCGCATCTGGTCGTAGACCGCGCAACAAAGCTCCCAAGAAGACCCACAGTCTCCCCTGTGTCCCGTTGTTGATCGCTCAAAGTGGGGGCGAAGGATAAAAATTTGTTTCCTCTACCGAGTAGTTTATGATACTGTTGACCCTTCAATGTTTTTCGAGCCTAGACCTCTCTTCGGGTCCGATCGGTAATATCATAAATCCGTATTTATTGAATGTTCCTGAACAAAAATAATGATGTAAACCGTAATATACTTGCATAATAATCGTATGATAACGAAGATTACATATATAACTCATATTACTATGAAGATTCAAATGTTTGTGAATCTTATAAGTCGAATCTTTAAACGGGTGAATGTCAATGTTTTTAATATTTTAATATGTAGAGAATTGTTACTCCACAGAGAACAGTTAATCGTTGGGTAAATATTTATGTTTAGCAGTTGATGTGTCGTTACAAATCTTGTAACATAAGTTTGTTAGAATCAGATAATAGAAAAATCGAACCCAATTCTGTGGATTTCTTTCAAGAAACTGCGGCATAAATTTCACAAAGGAAATTCAAGTTTCATCCCTGTAGATTTGCATGCGAATTGTAGTCGTATTATATTTCATGCCATCCCCTAGATAAAGAAAGTTTCGATTCGGTATGAAAGTAAATTGCCCGCATTTCCAAGAACTTAGCTGACCACCGGGAAGAATCAACATGCTTCTCGCTGAAGGACCGTTCCAGTATTCTTCGCCGGGTGATCTTGCTTTGGATCGTGTTCTATATCTACGGAATCGTTCCAAGAATGTTATTACTGCTCGTAATCCACGACGCGTGGAATATCAAGCTGAGCCAACCGTTTGCTAAAGCCTTCCTTAACCATCGTTCTTCTGGGACATTGCTACTTCTCCATTTCTATATGCGATATCTAGGTAAGGCGTAGTTCCGCGCACATCGCCTTACACCTTCGTTTCACTTTCAAACATCAGCGTCTCTTTAACAAGATTATGTTCGAGCTACGCGAACATTTTAAAACGTAGAAGATCTGTTTTCAACTGATTCACGTACAGACATATTTTTGCACTTTAGTCTCGTATTTTAACTTGCTTCTATCTGAAAATTTTAGCATATAGGTATTATAACACAGGCTGGTGAAAGTATTGGAACACTTATAGGATATTTCTAAATTTCATTATTTCAGTTTGAAATTTCACTGGTATTGTAATGAAACATGACTATCACGTTTGTACCGGTATGAAAATTTTGAAACAAGATGAAATCACTGGATATTTCTCATAAATATATATTTCTCAGAGATCGTAAAAGTATTTAAACAGTCAATATGTTTATATAATAAATATCTTCTAATTTCTATATATATGTATTTCCAGATTATTTATTAATTTTATCAATATCATCAGGACGCTCGTGTCTTATTAGTGTTAATGAAATCTCAAAATGTTTCATGTAGGTAACATGTAGAATATCGAGACATATATTTAGAGTACAATATATTTTAGGAAAATTACATTTTTCAAAAACTTTTCCCAAATATCATGGTTTCGATTTATGAACGTAGCTGTAAATGACTTGGTGTGATATTATTTCTGAAATATTGGTTTAATAATGAACAAACCTGATTTAAATTGATACCCTAAATTACCTTTTCTTCTCTGTCTCTTTTTTTTTTATACTTATACATATATTTGAACGATTTCAAATGTAGGGCCTTGAAAATAAAATATTTATTTTACTTTTATTCTATTTTATAAATTTTATGAAAGGAAATATTTAAAACTTTGAAAATGCAGATTATTAGATTAGTGCAGATAAAATGATCGAATTTTATATAAAACTTTCAACATTTAGAGTTTTCTGAAGTATGATTCAACATATTTTTTAAATCTTAGCGGTTCTTTGGAATTCTTTGTACTTCTTGAAAGTTAGGTCTAAGACTGTAAAATTTGATAAAAATGCGCCTGTTCAGGATTTTTAAGATCTTGAGGCCCAGTGCTGCGTGAGGTTGGCGAAAGATGGTGATGGTACGAATACGTCCTGCAAAATATTCCACAGCGTACGAGTTCTGACACGGAACTCATTAAGTTTTTTGTCGCATGATCGTTTCTGATCAAAATCCGAGGTATATGACAGGGACTCTGCTACTGAGCTATAGAAAAAATAATGTGAAGAAACTACCAATTCGTGTTATTGGAAATCGTTAAATTACTTCTAAATCACGTATCATCTGGATGCTGGCATCTTAGTGGTCGAAACACTAAAATTCTATTTCTCAGAAATAGCGATTATTCCTGAGTGTGACATAAATCTGGCGAAAGGGCACTTTTCGATATTCGCGTTATGATACTCAATAATACGTAACGTTGCGAGCTATTATATTAAATATAGATTTCAAAATATAATAAAAATATCCATTAACAGATTTATTTAGATGTTTTCAAAATAATACTGGTAAATCTATATAAATTATTTCTGTGTATCATATGTAAACATGAAGATTAAATCAATCAAATACAACGTATTTGATTATCGAAACTTAATTAACTTCAAATAAATATATTTTTGCATAAACATAAAAATTTGTGGCTATCAAAAAATAACGAATGTCTTATACGCAATTAAAAGTTTTAATACATGTGTAGAAGTAAATTTTGTAATTTTGTAACATTTCCGTAATACTATTAGAAGTACTTCTATTTATGTTGCTCTTGTTATAATCTGCATTCGAGCAATTCATTGAACAGTTTGCTGCTACAAATTTTTACGATCTTAAATCATATTTATCCGTTGTATTTCGTGCCCATTTTAACATTCGTAGAACGTAGAATAACAGATTGACGTATATTTGAATCAATCTTCCGTACTCGGTTAAATGAATTGCACTCGTGACTCGACTGTCTAAACTTTCTATTGTTTGTGACAAATTTGACAAATAAAAAAGTTGAAAGCATGAAACCATTATATCCTTTGAACTTTTTTACAAAGGCTGCAATAGTGATTAATTCATCGATATTATAAAAAGTTCTGATAAATTTAAAGAACAGTATAAAAATTATTTATGACTTTTATATATAATATCTAAGTGAAGCAGATATTTCATTGTTTTCGATTAGATCTACTATATGAATGTTTTATACAAATATTACATTACATACGCAAGGCCAGATTTTAACAAATTTTTTGAGATATAAAAACAAGTAAAAGTATATAATTTACCACAATAATCATATTTTCTCTTACATGATACCCTGTTACAGAGTTTTGTAATAATTGTATTAACGAAGAAATTATTGTTCAATTTAGAAAAATAAATAATTAATGTACAATAATGGAATTCTCCTGTTAGAAAACAATTCCGTATGCATGTTTGGCTTCTTTAATACAAACCTTCTTATGGACGACGTTGGTTCAATATCTTAAAGAAGAAGTATCATTGGGAAGTGAATTGTGAGAAACTCGTCGACGAGTATTATTTCCTCAACTGATTGTGAGAAGAAAAGTGTCTGTTGAAAGACATATTGCACGAAAAATGAACGCTATTTTTCTGTTGAATGCTACAGAAAATTGCTCTTTCAACCTTAACATTAGATTTTTAATGGTTTCTTAAAGCATTGAAATTTGTACCGTCTTTAATGTCACAGTGCTATCAAACTATTCTACACAAATCATTCTCTTTGCAATAATTTCTACTTTTATGGTAGACTAGATTTATGTAACTTCGTTTTATTTTGAAGATTTATCTTATTGTTTATTATTATCTCTTTTATACTTACGGAAATAAAAGAACATTATTTTTATCCTTTCTTTATCCAATTATATTGCTGCGTAGTAAATTATTAGATTTTAATACACGTTTCTTTCTTGTTCTATTTTGAAACAAACGTAATAATTAGCATTCTAAAACATACTGTCGTATAATTGCAAATGAACATTTGGAAAATATTATTATGTAAATAAAAATGTACTTAAGGCATTAGCTTGTTTAAATAATTTATTAGAGCTAACTATACAATTATACAATTACAAATAGAATTAAAAATACACTGTGGATCATAACTATGAAAACACTCAATACAATTCATCTTTTTCTTTCCCAAAAATAATACATTATAAATAGAAAGTTGTAAACATATGATACATTTATAAATGCATAATATTACAAACGAGTAAATATATATAAAGAAATATAAACACAAATAGTAATTAGGTGCTAACTTATAATATAATTCTAATTTATTATTAGCTTTTAAGCTATTACAAGTAAGTAAGCAAATATAATCTTTGTTAGAGTTGTTACAAATAGGTAAATATAAATACAGATAGTATTTAAATATTAACTACAATGATATTAATTTCAAAGGAACTATTACAAAATATTACAGGTATTGATCTTGTAGAAATTTAAATATAGGTAGTAATATATCCGCAGAAATAAGCATAGGTATGCAATCAGTTGCAAATCTAACAGAAATATATAGAAATTGAGTTATATATGTGTTTGTATATCAAATGTAACTAATTATATAGATATATTGAAAGTGAATAAATATGAAATTCAAAGAGGTAAATGTTAATGGAAGGTTGAAATTCAATTTCAATGCTTTGCGATGCAATATCATCACGGGATAACTAGTGGATAACTGTCTTTATACCGAAATCATTTTCATTCAACATCAATAATGATTTATTTTTCTATTGCGGAACATATTTAAAACAAATTCAATATCGTAAAAGAAGTGCATATCTTATCTATATGTAAAAATCAAATTTCAGGAGTCTAATATTACATTTCGCACTAAGTTTTATTTACTGCTTTTCTATGTTGTTATAAGACATGTGAAAGAGGTAGCTAATATGGATATAGATCGAATTCGCATAAAAATTGTGATTGAACTGGATGTTTTATTGTGCTAATACAGTTTGATACGTTATCATAGTATTATACATAATAGCATTATCATCATTTTCTTCCATTTAGCAATCTATATTTAAAAGTACCCATTTTAATTTTACCTACTTGTGTATCCAGATATTTTACCTTATTCTATAGAGTTATAAGTTGATAGAAATACAATATGGCATGTGAATTTTCTGGTAGTTTACTGAACTTTGATTGTATAGAACACAAAATGGTAGTATGATACGATAATAACAAATTGATTGTAATTTTCAGTAAAGAATTCCATGCAAAACTGAATGTTACAAAGCTTAATATCTTAATAAAATTGTCTAAGTTTAGAGTAATTTGAAAATAAGATCTACATGTTCTAATGATTTTTAGGCTGTGCAAACTTCCAAATTTTATAGTTGTTCGAAATATGAATTTGATTAATGAATTTAGGAAGATGGAGTATTTCTTGTATCACAGAACTGAGTAAGGTAATCACAGGTTTCAGTAAGACAAGTAGATGTATGGTTTAGTATGCGATATGTATAATACTAATTGATACAAATCAATGTAATATCAATTTAAATATTTTGTGTATTAAGTGTATTAATAAATTTTATGAATTTAAAAAGTCAAAGACCATACAGATTTGTGAACTACACATGGAAATATCATGTGAAGTTTTATTAGAAGTTTTATTAGATACAATACAGTACAACTGGCAGTGAAACGATATAAGTTTCTCAAACGTGTTTTAACGAATTGTCGAGATTAGATTCGTTGACGGCATACTGTTTACTCTTCGATTTGGCAACGATCGCGCCAAGTGCCTCTAATTTGTGAAACAAGACTTATGAATGTCTCTGCCTTTGATGTATATTTACTCTCACCTTTAGCGCCTATTGCTACCGTTCTAAGTCTTTAATCAACAACTCAAAGCTACTAATAGGATATACGGACAGGGAGTAACTTTACTCCAGGGATTAAATTCTCCTATTTACCTTGTTGGCGTCTTCACGCTGATTTTCTCACAGTACCTACAAATGAAAGGTAATTACTGAATTAAATAGAAGCATAAATTATCTCCTTTCGAAATCATTTACAGTGATACGTGAATGTCAACGCGCTGTGCGGTAACATCAAATTTTACAATCGTCAAAGTTATGCCTATCAAATTCCCGTGAAAACAGCGCTTAGTTCATAAACTATATAGCGATACTTTTGTTAATCTTTATAATAATTCAATTTTTCGTTGACCTCTAATTCATTTCTAATTTCATTCTTGATATTTGTCTAACCTTTAGACAAATTCATTGAAGTAAGTAAATAAACATAAAGCTTAACTGCTATGTTGGTAAACGATTTTTTAATAAAACGCTAAATGTAGGAAGTCAAGTTATACAAATATCTCATAATATGTAAACTACGTTGAAACATTAAATTTCGTTCCATTGCTGAAAAGCGTGACAAATTGCAGCAAATTAAGGTTAACTTTAGAATTTCATTAAAAATTATATCTTCGTTATAAGCTATAAATTTTAAAATACATTTTTTTCTCATTACTACCGTATATTCTTTTATGTCTGTTATGGTTTCGTTTTTGAAGCTGAAATATACACACATATATACGCGTATAGTATCGAGGTGAACGTAATATCGACAGAAGTAGCGTTAATGATGTTCAGTTTGTTCCTTCGTGATCTGATTCGACAATTAGGTTCATATCAGAAAGCGAACAGCCGTATGACATATTTCGTAATAGAATCGAGCTGACGAAGACCAATAATGGCATTAAACGGCTAATAGCACCCAGCTGTGTCATCAAATTATTATGTACCAATATTTTGACCACATATACACCTATATGTATGTATCAATATACATATGCAGTTTGTAATGTAATGAATAATTATAACTATAATTATTACAATATTGAAAAAATATATAAGATATACACTGTATAATTTGAGCTCACAAAATAAGAATTTATGAATTTATACAAATTGAAAACTTGTAACTTTATGAAAGAAGGAATATGAAGCTTCCATCTTTCATGCTTAAAGTGAACTGGTTCTGATTAACAATAAATACATAAAATAATCGTACAGTGACTAGTGTTATATATTAATATTTATTTTCAAATGACATGTAGTATTATCCATAAATTTTAGCACTCATAAAGTATGTAAGTAGCTTCGAGTAGTAAAATGATGATTATCTCTTATTTCATATAAATAACATAAATGAAAGTAATAGTGTATTATCACAATTTAGTATTTTTCTGAAATGTGATAACCTACAAATGAATTAAATTTATGTAATGACACGCAAAAAAAGTAATCGGTAAAAATAGAATATAGTTTGTGTTTCTTAATTCACATTGTAAATTTTTCTCGTAGATTTGGTATTCGTTTTATTTTTTCTTAGGTAAAAGAATCTTTTTCCTTCATTGTCTTCGTCTAAATTTTGAATTTTGTATTCTTTTATAAGTCTTCTTATTCTGTATTCTGTATTCTTTTATAATTTATTTTTTATTATGGCAGTAAGAAACAGCTTGTACTCTGGTTCTATTATTTAAGTTGTTATACATCAATGTCAGAGGAATGGAGTGTATCGCTAAATGAAATGAGAAAATATTTCCGATCTATCAGGAATGTGTTAATGTATAATGTACGAACTAAAAAGTTCTGAAGTCTTTTACAATAATAAAATTAATTTATAGCAGAATGAAAGTTGTATACATCGAATAATACAAAGTATATTATCGTAATACGATCGAGAAGAACTTCGAAAACTAATCAAGCGTGGTCTTGACTAGCAGGTATTTAATGGAATGGATTTTACTGCAGATGTTCTGGACGATTTGTTAAATATTATAATTATGTATCATAACCAGTTGAGATAATTTTAGTACAGATATTTCAAATATGAATGTGAAGTAATTGAAGTGCCAATGCAAGAGATTTGTTCATCTATTCTTATTACTGTACTTTGTTGCATCGTTTATTCAGAAGATACTTATTAGTGTATATATGTACATTGTATATATGTAGGTATTTACTTATATCGCCAAATCCTAATAATAATTGAACGTTTAAATTAAACATCTAAATGCCATTCCAGAAGTATATGCGAGCAGGATTTGAGAAGATATAATGCAAGAAACATGTTCTGTAATTAAACATATTCGATTTCGCTTTAGTTTTCAGTAGTAAAGCTTGAACCGTCTGGTTTTGGGTGTCTACTAACGAGCAATCTGCATACACCGACGTTTTGAAGGATTTTGAATAACAAATAGCATATACAATGCTTGACATGGAAACTACACTGTTTCGTTCTGGTTTTTTGGTATACTAAATATCAGTCAAAAGTATAGTATTCATATGTATATATCTACTGGATCGGGTTTTAACTTTTGTTCTTGCCATTTCATTTCAAAAGCTGAAATTTTATATAATAGAATATTGTGTTATTATTCTGTTCTGTGATAAGCCGTAAAGTTATTTCTAGTTGTAGTAGGAATTCTGGTCCAAGTAAATCATTTTTTGATACTAATATTATCATTATTAAATTTAAATGTTTATTTGGTATATGTACTGCTATCTTAACATTTAATTAAATATAGCGATCGAATGAATTTATGGATATTGTATGTACACTTCCTTTGAATAATACTTTAAAAATTTTAAAACGATCATATATGTTATTCGTATAATTTGTAGTATAATATGAATAAATAATTGATAGTGAGATTTTATTTTGTTCTTATCATAAATCATTTATTTCTATTATTTAGATACTCCTTATTATACACATTAGATACATATATGTTCAATAATCATGTTCAATCAATTTCTGACGATTCAATCAAGTTAAACTTGTGTCAAATAAATTTATTGATATTTAATGTATTTTGTGATTGAATTGTTAATAAGACATTTGCGCAAAATTCCTTGAAAGACTTCGGAGGGGTTTGAAAGGTGCAGCAGATGGACGAACAAGATCTCTCGTAATGTGTTCTGCTTGTTTTCTCCGTAGAGTATGATAAAAACTAAGAAAATCTATCGGTTACAGTGACCAGCCTTTGTCACATTAGTTTCTGAACTAAAACTTCCAAATAGGCTTTTAGTCATTAACAATAAGTATTAAAAAGTAAGTGACAGGTTGATTGTATGTAAAATGTATAATGGCCCTTCAATTCTTTCCATAAAAGAACAAAATATAATATGATATGATGATATGAACAAGAAGACAGAAATGTCAAAGTAACAACTTAATATTTTGATACGGTGTTTAGTATTTATTATTATTTAGTACAGTCGCAGAACATAATAAAGATGTATAAGCTGTATATTAATACAGTAAGCTATATCATAACAAGTGTATATCGAATTCCAGTTAGATGCTGATCTTGAGTATAGAAAATGTTATATAAACAAAACTCATTGTTGAATACTTAATAAGAATTTATCTATATACGACATTATATTCGTACAAAATAAAATAGTATTCTTCTATTTTCCTAATGTTGTTTATAATTGACTATATATGTATTGACTTGAAACAAGATAAAATAATATGATTGAATAAAAATTAAGAATTGTGTGAAATAAAATTAATTTAAAATCTAAATCCGCGATTTAACTGCCATGTATGAGTGATAGAATATTAATGGCTAACTGTGTCATGGTACGTGAAAGAGTTAATTTTATTATTTCATTATATATATTTTATTAGCTGATAAAGTTTTACATACATCTTTATGTGGCATTTTGTATGCAGTGCCATACTCAAATCAATTTTTTTTTACGTGGGGAAATCCTCATGGATATCCCACGTCCCCCGGAGAGGAAACGCAGGTTAATGTCGGACTTACTGGGGGTCACACTAAGAGCGTTGCGGGGGGAGGGGGTCTGGAACCGCTATAGCATTATACTGAAATCAACTAGTACATTTTTATTCATTCTTTCTCAGACAATCATTCAAGTCCTTCAAAACTAATTTCTGTAATCCTTTCTTCTTTGTTCGAGACTGACTTCTTTACTTCTTTCCATCTTGTCTGATGTCTGTTGTTGTCAATGGTAATCACTAGTACATTTAATCATGTAATTCGGAGGTACATCATACTGAATTTATCATATAGTTCTTCCGTTTTCCTGACTTCAGAGAGAAAGTAAAGTAGTTAAGGAATTGAGAAAAATGTGAAAGAAGATAAAGGAATTCAGACGAGTTCGTAGAGACAAGGTGGGATATAAAGAGAATTGCGAGGCATATATACATTCCATAACTATTTACTTATATATTATTATAATCAGCACATATCAATGATAAATGTATTATGCATCACTTTATACGATGATATCTTATATCAATCATATACAAGCAAAGAAATAGTGCATTATGAGAAGTGTGATTTTAAATATGATCCTTGCCACAGAAAATTTTACGTAACACGAATTCATTTATAAAACAGTAAAATTTCACCGATATTCGTAAAGCACTCTATACGCATACATCATAGGCTTAAAATGGAACGAATGAAGTGAAGGAGATAATTATTTTCAAAGTAGATGATCTCGTCGATTTCAATGACTATAAAATATATTGTAACGTTCAACATTCTCAACAACTTTTGTCACTTGGCTGTAGTTTCCAAGATATTCGCTAAAGTATCTATTTAAACGGCGGTATAGTATTGATAATTAGCATAACTAATCGCCTTTTTCAATATCATGGTTACTATATTATATCATAATGTAATATAATATAAATATGATATTCATATGACTTTAATATATGAATTGTATCTATCATACTATTTAATATCTTAACTTATTTCACAATAACGTTATCTACCACAAACCCAATCCATTAATTTCTCTTACTTATGTGAATTGAGAATGTTTATTGAAAATGATATAAATTGAGTTATTGTATAGAAGTACTTCAATATTGTATAAAAGAAGATTTTTGCAAACATCTCGGAAACTAAAATTGAGCGACGGTAATATGCATAAGAAAAAGTTGTTCAGAATGTTCACATTGACATTATATTTCAAGGTTATTGAATCGATAATGACGTTCGTTTCGTAAATAAATACCGTCAAAGAGGCACCGCAATATTCAAGAATAACAAAACCGCGTTGGAATTTCATTTTTCAGAAGATTAAATTCGATCAAGTATGTCAAACGGTTTAATTTTCAACTAGGTAAGGGTGGATACTTGATAGGAAGCTATTCCACGTGCGAAAATAAAGAATACAATTTTTTCGTTTAAAATTTCATTTTGGTGAAGATATAATTTGAATATGTTTTATAAAGAAATTAATCCGGTAAATGCGTATCCGACAAATTTTCAACAACTCAACTCTTTCCAAAACGAGAATTCAGAAAAAAAATGACCGACGATGTATGTAGAATAACTTGTTGCTAATTCCAATAGCAAGATATTAGCAATTTTGAAGTATGTATAATTGGATTTCTTTTGAATAAAGGGAATAATATGGTACATAGTGTATGGAAATGACATATGACTGGGTATGATCACTCGGAGTAATTGATATTGGTATAACGCCATTGACGGCCACTGGGTTCGGTTTCGTTCCATATCACAGAGTCGTAGGTATGCGACCAATATTCCATTTCGCCGTATCCTATGAGGCGCACAAACACATACGTTTGACCACAAGACACGGACGAAAATCCCCAGTCAGTATGTCAAATTTATGATCTATGGAACTTAATATCAAGAATTCTCGAAGCATTATACTATAGATGGAACCCTTAAAGGAGCTTACAACATTATCCCTAAATCGGAGAATAGAGACTTTCAGTGCCATAGAGAGGGCTTGTGATCTGACATTAAAATGTTAGTGCGGTTATTGGCAACCTTCGGTGCTTTTATAAGGATCGTTTGAAGTTATTTTCTGCATCAGTAACTTTAATAGAGAAAGAAATATTTCTAGCCAGGCTTCTGATGTTTTGATAACTTCTTTATTTTCATCGTTTGTGATTAATAATATTATTAAGAATACAATAACGAATAGAATTAGTAAGGGTTAAAGTTAACTTTAAAATAAAGTAGAATAATTTGATACAATAAACTTGAGATTCAAAATATTTAAATTTACTTTACTTTACCGAAATTTATGTTAGAAATTTGTCACCATAAACCAAGTTATAATTCAATAATTTTACGCACGTAATTTGTATTAGGAACGAAAATTGTGTATTTTAAACGTATTACATACGCGTAACATTAATGTGTAATTAATAAGGTCCATTTACTTGGTCATATATAAAATGAAAAATGATCGTTGTGCTGTATGTGTAATGCGAGTCCCTTGTGACAATTGGTGCGACATATGTATGTATACCTATATATATTTATATGTGCATGTACGTGGCACGTACTTAAGTACTAGTGCGTTAATATTGAGTTTTATAGCTTTTTAAGGACATAAGTAATTTATGAACTTATCACTTAATAAAATATTGCGATATTACGCGAGGTGTCAATTCTACGAATATCTATCAAGGTAGTCCGGCTCTACTTTAATACTTTATACAAATTCAATTAGTATGTAATTAAATGCTAATTATTAACATAAATGTATTATTATATTATTAATATAATTAATATAAACGTGAATATTCTGTCCAGGCAAATACTGAATTAACTATTAAAATTTATATTGTCGCACTTGACAGAATTAGGTTACAATTATATGTGGATTGTACGTATACATATAAAATGATTATTAATATCGTTTATTTCAATATAATTAGAAAAACATTTTGTGTCTCAGAATGATTACTTTAAAAGCCACATTATAATGATGTCTGATTCACATTAACTAAAACGAGGACTGGTTAATATGATCTTCGTTAGTTTCTCTAATTCTCCGAAATAGTCCAGGTACTCGTTCTTTTTCGAATTCGGTTCAGCGAAACAACGGAAAAAAGTTAACAAACTCCAGGTACATAGGTTAAACACAGGTTTTTATTTAAATATTGCCAATACATCAATTAATTATTTGAGAAGTATATCTGTAAAAATAACGAAAACAAACTGTGGATCTTGTTACGGAATATTTATATCAAAATAAGAAGGAAAGAACTAAATATAAAAAAATAGTTATTATTCCTATAAGGCCACAACATAAGGTTTTGAAGCATTGCGACGCATAACATGAGCATTACTAAATTTTTTAAAAATTCTTTATTAAAATGACGAAAAGACATATTATTTCATTAAACGTATCAGTTATATATCTCAAAAACAACTCTTTGTAAAATTTTTGAAGCGAACAGAATAACCAGAATAATGATTTATATAAAAGTAGGAATTAAAATAACATAGTGCAAAAAATATATTGAACTGAAGATTAAAAATTTTCAGAATAGATACAATCACTACTCTTGATCAATCAATTATTATTAGGAAAACAAATTAGATAAAAATCTTGAAGATTTTCTGATCCGATAAATTGACTCTTAAAATGAAAAAATGAGATTCCAGCCAACTTTCTAATTTTAAATCAGTCATTCGGTTTAGATCGGAGCAACAAATGGTCCGATTATGCAGTTGGTAAGAATTTACTTACAAAGTACTAATCAGGAGATTTAAAAAACAATTCAGTGAATTCAATTCGGTTCTATTTTATTTAGAAGACTCAATTTAGTTTGAATCAATCAGGACTAGGGAAGTGGCTAATTCGAGCATCTCTTAGACATCAACCATACTTTGTATCCCTAACAAAAATTGATTACAAAAAGATATCACATGGATTGGATTGTGTTCGAGCTGTAGTAATTTGGATCTGTAATTTTTCAAACGTTTAATTTACTAGCTGTAATTTATCAAATTGTATAGAAGGATTGGGTGGTCTCCGAATACAGTGAAGGTTCATTTTTTTAAATACAGGTGTACCTTTGGCTTAGGACTTTTAATACTAGTACATGGAAATTACAATGTTTTAGGTTGACTAACTCCAGCAAACTAGAAACGAGAGAATTTGTTCTACCAACTTTTAATGAGAAAAACGAGAGCCACTCTATTTGTATTAATGACCGACGATGTTTTCCCTTTACTGGCAAAGATAATGAAAGCGTTTCCTGGACATTACCAAAATTGTAGGTCCAAGCGAATGTTCATAATTATGTAGAGCACGTAAAATAGTAAGAAGCGACTTTTGATCTGTATTTATTTACATAACTTCTTGCGACGAAAGTCTATTACAAGAGACTTTCATTTGCTTTCAGAAACATCTAACGTGGAATATCAAAAAAATGAAACAAGCATAACAAAACCTTGGAAAGTAAAAACTAAAATTAATATTGGTTTTATAGCATTACAAAATATCGTCGAAAGTCCAACAAACCATGCTTAATTAATTTCTTTTTGTATAACGGTATCAATATTAAAAGTAACCATTTTATGAATACTGAACAACTACCTAAATACATTGTTGGTCGCCAGAAAACAGAGCTTATTGGAATTTGTAGATGCAAATTCATCGTTCTTGTATTACAAGTAATTCAATCAAGGAGCTGCTATTAATACTCACAATACTGAGAAACTAAACCTCTGCAGATCAAATGTCTTGTCCACTAAAGTTGGTTGAACATACTATGTTATACAGAAACTCCAGAAATTTCTCGATATAAAATTGAGTTAATACTATTACGCTAATGCGAGGAATACTTCTTGAAATTAAAGTGTATAAGTATAGTTTCAAAATGAAAGTACAATAGGACTACTTCAAAGTTATGTACCCAAATAAATTGCATCTTATATAGTGTCATAATCAGTGCTAAATTTATAGCAAGAGTATTTAAAATACTATTTTAAGCAATCGTTATCCTGCAGTTCGAACAAAGTAGTATTTTTTATACGAAGTAAGATTGTGGCAAAAAACATATTTTAGCTGTAACTAAAAAACATATTTTTATAAATAATATTCAAAATGTTGCTTGACAATGAAAATTGATTAGGGAAAAATTAACACGAGAACGCAGGAATCCATAATATTTACAAACTTTTATTTTCTTTTTAAGTTTTCATCACTTAGATTATTCCTTTATGGACAAAAAATCAATCCAGCGAAACTAAATAGTCTTTCAACTGGTGCGGACGACGGAATCGATATTATATTTTAAATATAATTGTTTCTATATTCTGTGATATCTTGAATTGGTGAAACTTTATTATCATGTTGCGACAATTTTAATTATAGAATGTTGCTATCCTTGTCAGTAATATCATCACTGTGTTTTCTTATTAATGAATAAAAAGTCGCTGTTTCTATATCTTGTATTTTGCTTTGCGATACTGAAGAAAAGTGAATTTGTATATCTGCAGTTGACATTTCTTTTAAGGCATCTGATGCTGTTTCTTTAATATACCTAATTACACCTTCACCTTTCATTATATTCTTTCATTTTACATCATAATTTCCATGTTGAATGGTTAACAAGAATAAGTTCAAATAAATAAAATATTTCAAATATAAATATGTTCTGAACATTAGGTTCAGTATGTTCAGTAGGTATCCTTCATATAAAATACTATTTTCTCACAAATAAAATATCTTATTTTCATAAGTGTACGCATGATATAAAATAAAATAAGCTACAGCTTGCCTACATATTTATAAACGTCAATAATGCATCATAAGATATCATAATGTAACCATAATGAACCAACCATAATAAAAAGCCAAGGTCACAAACCTTTGTGCTCAGTCATGGTCATCACTAGTTAGCGTGGTGGTGTCTACGCCAACATGAAGGGGCTGAAAAATTAGTAAAAACCAAGCAGTACCACCTCAATGATTACAGCGAGCGGATACTCTTGGCCAATACATTCAAATCTTAGGCGTCCAGGAATAACTCTCAAGGAACATCCACAGGGTAGCGCATCCAGGAACATAGGCGTCCAGGAACACTGCACGCAGTCCCCTGCCACATTCGGCCAATCAACCTAAGTACCTGCTTACGCTATCATATTTCTCTCTCTCTCTCTCTTTCTTACTTCTCTCTCACCTCTCTCATCTCTTCCACTTGTGCGGCCGTTCTTGTGTATTATAGCTTTTTCGTGTAAATAAATTGTGTATATGGTTCAGACGGGTTATTCGCTGGGAATCCCTTTCCCCATGCCTCTACTCTTGCACGATGTTGTGGCAGAAAAACGATAACGTTACAGGACCATGTATTATACTAATCACTATTTGAAATAATATCCTACCTAGCTCTGATTATAATATTGTATTTTTATTTCTGCCATTTTACTAAAAACAGAAATTTAATACAATTTGTTAATTTTAGCTTCAAACAGCATGTTTACACATAAATAAACAGGCTATCACTAATTGAGTACCATCTTGAGTACTATATTACTATAGATTTACTAATATTTTTGCAGAGATTAGAATGTATCTAATTGACATCATTTAGTATGTTTGACAATTCATAATATTATTATTATTAGTCTATTTGTATTTCAGGCTCACAAGGTCACAAGCTATTATAAAGGAAGTTACATGTCGTATATATATAAACATTTCCATCCATCAGTCAATGTATTAACTTAATCTTTATTATGATTCGACTAACATTAGTTTTCATATTTTTATAATCTCCTGTACAAAATGGAACATATTTCTTATTTGTTCTACATTTCTAATACTTAATTATGTATAAATCATAAAATTTAATGAAAAATTATACATGTAACAAAAATTGCTAGAATCATACGAAGATCTTTATCAGCGCAGTTGTATTTGCAAATACGCTGTATTATTAGTTGCATAATTCCATTCGTTTTCTATCAGATGATGTCGACGAGCCCAATCTCTTCTCATCGTTGAGTAAGTCATCGTAAGTAAAAAACACCCACAGAATATCCATTTTAATAAAATATAAGCAACCTTTAAAATTCTTTTCTATGCTACATCATCTGCCAAGATTACTACTACCTAAGATTTATTAGTCTTAATAATTAACAATTAAATATGCAAATAAACTAATCATTAACAACGTAATATGTTTTTATTTCTAAAATATTGCTATTTATCCTATATATTATTATAAACGTTTCATTACCAATAAGATAGAATTATGATAAATATGAAATATTTTAAATGAAAGTATCTTTAGTCAGCTTTTATAATCAAACAATTTATATTTTTACGATAAAGTCAGTTTTTATTTTTAATTACAAAAATTGGTTAAAATATTTATCTGAGCAAACAGAGAAATACTTATCAAATGTCAACGATAGACAGCTAAATCGTTGAAAATTATTGGCTTGTGAGAACATGCATACACCAAAGAAGCTTTGCGACAAATATTTCACAGACGCTATTAACGATTTATGCGTCCGCAAACATTGGCGATATTAACACTCATGTAAACGAGCAAAGCGTCGATACCGAACGCTCTGCAATAATCCGATAATTCGATAATTGATTTATCATGTATATTATCGGGTTTATAAAACTAATCCAACTGGGGATTGCTAGCATTAATTAAAACAGACACGCCTACAGATTTGCTCACAAAGTTTTTCTCATTACGAATAGCTAACAGAGCAATTGAATTATTTGATTATAGATAATTTAAATGTCAGCGACGGTTGTAAGTAGATGTTTCTGTAAAAAAATAAAGTTATATATTACAAATTTATTAATTTTCAGTAAAATATATTTCGAGCTAATGGTTTGAAATTGTATAAATTTGAAAGAGTTTCTATTTATTTAATTAACAGAATTATTTAAAGAATCTATAACATTTTTATGGTACTACACACTAATCTTGAATAAGCTAATTTATTGCTGCGCCTAACGTAAGATTAAAAAGAATCTTAATATTTATCTAATAACTCAATATTATTAAAGTATAGAAATAAACTACATTTTTTTTAAATTACTGTAATTAGTAACAAATAAATTCCTATTACTGTTTGTATTCACATTTAGTTTGAAATCTAATTTAATAGTATAATATAATAATATAATAACCACAACTTCAATGGAAATTGAGATTTTAACTTGTCATGACGATGATTCTAATCACAATTCTGTTAAACGGTTATATATTTTCGTGGAAATTTAATTAGACTAATATCTTTTAATACTTGGTCACAAACTTTGTCAGGCCGCACAAATTGTGTTATCGCCTGAAATTCGCTTTTCTGTCTCTGCAATCTGTCGAATAATTAGTAGACTTACAAGTTTTAATCAGTCCCTCTCTTCGATTCGACAACTTCTACGTTCTCTTGAATAATCGCTTTGTAATATGCGCTTCCTGTGACCCTCAAGGGAAACAGAACCAGATGGTAGAAACGTCGCTACTAAACTAATTAAAGTGTCATTAGACAAGTGTGAATATGATATATCGCGAAATCTTGTGTTTTGCATACGTCTCAACACGAATTAATGTTTCTCATAACATGTGCAGTTAACTAATCAGTTCGTTAATTAAAAACGACTGACATTACTGTAAATTGTGATATACTGAAATTTATCCTACATATATTACTTCGAATTTAATTGATTAATATCTGTTCTTAAAAGATTAAATAACATCGAGATTCTTAAACATCGATAAAAATCTTTTTTTAAGTATAACGAAATATTTTACAAATTGGATTTAAAAATAGTTTCATACATGAATTTTGTAATCAACTCGATTCACGAAATTGAAATTATGCTTGAGATTAAATATGATTTGAGAAGAGTAAAACTACCTTGGTATGAATACACTAACATATTTTACATGGAAATTGAAACATCAAAAACAATTTACATTACAGAATCAAAAGAAGTTTTTGTTTCCGTCCGTGGTTGTTTCGAGGAACGTATAGTAGACTTTTGCACATATTATGCAAACTATGAAGTTCCAAAGGATCACTGAAATATGTAATTAGTTTTAGGGAAAACTGTAACTTTCTGTTCCGTACATGCTATTATAAGGGTGACTAATGATTAAAGTTTTGAATGCAATACTGATGAAAATGCAGCTTAATGACAAAGACATGATTGTTGATTTAAGTTGTCTTATGGATAAATTTCAACTATTATTCATGTTACATCTAACGTGTAATATTGACAATGTGTACTATGTACTAACATTGCATATAAGATGGAAATCAACAAAATTGCGCTGGAGGCTTCGTTTTCGAGAAAATTGAATAGTCTGTAAAGTAATCTTTGCCGCGTAGGTATAGCGAATATGACTAACTTCCAACTGGAATCGATTGGAAGTTATTTGTTTCCGAGAGAATTAAATTTGAAAATTCGTAGAATACGCATGTATCAGATTAACTCTCGGCGTACTGAAATATGCTCATTTACAGTTTTCTTAAAAGCGATAAGTTAAATAAGTCATATAAGTAAGCAATACGATTTTTTCTAGACATGAAGAATTATTTCTTAAATAAATTAACATTTAACTTTAATTTTAATTTCTTACGAAATTTTAACCGTGCACTGAATAAAAAATTCGAGATACTGATTATGTAACTGAGATTCAGGAGACTTTCATTAAATCTTCAAGTTACTTTTAACTGCTGAAACTTTATGCGGCATCGTTTTCAAACGCAAAAAGGTCGGATTCAATCTCGTAGCTTACCGTTCTGCATCCTGCACTTCTAATTGAAACAGAATCTGTCCCTGTTCAGCAATTCTTATAAGTATGAGAACGTTTACTTTGATGGTTTTGTATTGTTAATTAAAGAAAAAAAATCCTACTTTTTCTACATAGTGACTTGAATTACCCGAGTATCTTCATTATTTTTAAATATATGAAAAAAACTTTATTCACGAAAGTTTATATGGTAGTAATAATTTTTTGCAAATGAAGGACTTTATGTACGTGTGTGAGCGTATGTGTGTGGAGATAGTTGCAGGTCGAGCTGTAAGTGAACGAGGTTTGAGTTCAGTTTGCAGCAAATAAAAGAACACTATACAGTTATTATATTCCTTTAGTCCTTTATTAATTTTATTTTATTAACATACCTTTATTAGTATTTAGTTATTAGTCTTTTATTTCAGAGAAATGGCTGCAAAATTTGAAATTGTAAGTTCAGAGATTAATTGTTTGCTCTTGGTTTTGATTAAAGCGGCTAATTTTTTAATCTTGAAAAAAATTTTGAATTTTAACTGACTAACTTCTTTTCAGGCGGTGATACTGGTACTTCTTAGAGCCTCAAAAAATACTTTTTAATCGCTTAATTTTTTGACAAATTTCCTTAATATTTAACGATCATAGTTTTCAATTGGAATCAAAATTACGTTTTTGTTAGTTATAATTTTTATATTAATTTTGCTTTTCAAATAACCTTTGCTTTTAATCGCTGATTTTTATACATATTTGTTGACACTGAAAATACTATTGTATAGTTATTTATTATGTATATATTGTGTAAGTTAATAAACTTGTCTCGAGAGATAATGCTTTCACATAGCGTAGAAATAATTATATTTATCAATTCGTAAAGATCTCCATCGTCTCGTTGTTACGCAAAAGCTACGGTAGAATTTTAAAAATTTATTTTTTCCACGAATTTCATATACGAATGAAACACTATTTTAATCAATTCATAAAACGTTATTTCCATATATTTTAATGTAGATAATTAGGAAATGGATAAGTTTCCTTAATCATACTGGTGAAAAAATAATATTACTTCTAGAAAAAACTATTTACAACACACACTTAACAATTTCACTTATGACTGTAATCAATAATGATAATAAGTTGAAATATTATGTATAATCAAATTTCTTATTGATGGACAGATTAATGGAAATTTAGTAATACCTAATCAAAGTTCTCAGAAACTAAGACAAAAGTAATATCTGTATAACCGCTAGATTAACTTCAAGGAATTTCGACTTGTTGAACATTGTCCATAATGAGACTAGTTCATACTCGTGTACGTAACTATTTCCAAAGTATTAAAGTTTAGCTGTCGGCAGACCAAGTTTTCTCTCTCACCTCGTACGTGATTTTGCCTTTCAAGGTTAATAACTTTTAAGGCGGGAACGTTTAGGTGGTATTTGATCTTAAACTTCATTTCAACAAAACGTATTTAATATAATTATGTTTTATTAACTATATTATTCGAAGAAAGACAGTTTACGATTTACCGGACTATTATCAAAGGATAATGTCTATTTAGTAATGGAGTGTAATTATATATTCTGAGGTTATTGTAGAAAATAATTTGTTTTAAGTAAAGCTTGTTGATGTATTGCTAATATTTACACATATGCTTACTTTATAGGAAATTTATAATAAAACGGTACCTCGATAGAAATTTGTTTTGTCTTTAAAATGTTTTCTTTGCATTCTTATAAAAACATAAACAAAAATATATTTTAAATACAAGTATATAAAATACATTTTATATACGACTATCATATATATTACATAAAATTGAATATTATTTTGAAAAATTTTTAACGAATTCATTCATTTACCACATTTTTTAATAAGAACATCGCATAAAATGTAGGCAAATTCATACATTAACATAATAGCCATTGGTTTTATAAATAATATTATTCAATACAATTATTAAGGGGGTGTCCTGATTTGGAATGTTCTAAAACAGCGTCTTTTTAGACATAGCGTCTTAGAAGGGAAAGAAAGAAATGAAGTTATTGTATTTTGACGTATGGTTTTATATATATTTAACGAATAAAAAAAAATTTTTTTAAAGTAAAAAAATAAATTATAACAGATTTCTAAGCCTATTTCATAGCCTGTAATTTTCAATCAGCGTGAAAGATCCACCTAGTAATTCTTGACTGAAACGAAAGACCAAGAAAGGATTAAGTTATTATATATTTTTCCTCTCGATGAACTAACCATACCTCAAAATTCAATAACTTCATTTCTTTCTTTCTCTTCTAAAAAAAATCACAAAAAGACGCTGTTTTAGAACATTCTAATTCAGGACATCCCCTTAAATAATTAAATGTTTGAAATAGATCTGAGTTGTAAATGGAAATGTAGAAACTAGAATTATGTCGAAATAAAATTTAATTTTGAAGAGAATTTTTAGTCTTGAAATTATCAATAATAATTTCAAAGATGAAGTTACTGGAAAAAAAATTAAATGCATGACATTAAACTATATTTTGAAGAATAAATTAATTTTAACTGATAAAAACTATTAATTGGTTACAATTAACTCAGAAAAAATGCTATTATACATAGTTTATTGCAAGTTAAATTATAATCATAATATTCAAGTAATAAAGATTTTTATATATTGTTTGTATGTTGATATACCTTTACATGTAATCATACATATAGAGTATTAAAAAAAGGATCTTTATCGATAAAAAGCGCTTATAATACTCGGGAAGAGGAGTCAAAAACGTCCAATTAGCATGGATTATAAAAGTAAACTTTCCGATATAAAATCAATCTTATTATTTATTAGTATTCTTATATACTTATAGACCAGATGTAGTACAAATCTTCATATTTATAGATATTCGATATCTTCCTTCCAGTTCTATACAAATCTCATATCTGCCAATTATAGATCAATATACATTTTCAAATATTCCTTTTGTGCTATGTATTGTAGGACATGCATTTTCCGTTTATTCTAAATCTAGTACATTATTTGAGCATACAAAAGTCTTTAACTATCCCCATAAAAAAATCTATAGAATTCAAATCAGGTGACCCAAGAGACTGTTCTATTTGATCTCCTCATCTTATCCATCCCTCCACAAAGAATGAATTTTTGCTATATTCACATTACGTGCAGTTGGTCCGGGAAATATTGGAACACTGGCATAACTTTGGCTTCTGTGTTCTATATCTGAAACAAATACAGGTAAAGCAACAAAAATGTTTTACAGTATATTGAAGTATAGTATGTAGATACCATAAAGCAAACCGTTGATTAAATATCAAAAGAAATATTGAAAAATAGTGAATTTTCATGTCTCAAAAATATTCGGACACTTCATAAATTGATATGAAAAATACTACAATGGCAATTTTTCATAAAAGTTAAATATTTTCCCCGATATTCCCTTTGTTGCAGTAAATAATAAATAAAATAAAAAATAAATTTTTGTTACACGTTTTATTCTTTAATTTTGTTACAATAATTTACTGCACGAAATATGACTACTTTTTATCCTTTGGCTTCTGACAAGAAAAAAAATATTACCAAATTATGTGCATTTCTACCACAGGATGATAGAAATGATTATCAAACTACAACAAAATGTTATTATATAAAGAAGGTATTTATGTACTAGCGATAGAAATTATATTTTGCAAAAATTAACTAATACCTAGAGATGAAAATATAGTTTCTATTTGATTAAGATATTTTTTTAAATATTACGTGGGAGTAAAATAAATGTTTTCGAAATTAAAATCTTAAGTCCTTATTTCCTATTTCCAATTTCAAAGTATTTTACCTCTTGTTATTTTCGTCCCAGAAACATATTTTTGTGGAACAAAGCGATATTGGAAACATTGGAAAAGAAATAAAGCGTAAATGACGGTTTGCCCCCAGGAGGAACATTGAAATACGATTGTTAGTTACGATTGTAACTACAGATTGAAACATACTATTCAAAAATTTATTCTGCTTATATTCTGGTTCAATTCGTATCAGTTTGTGATAATGGTAAACAAATCGTTTTCGGAAATAAAAACTGACAATTGGTGTTAGAATATTTATACAGCTAAATTTATATTATATTAAGAAACTCAATTGTTAAAAATACATGACTTAAAATGTAATAAAATAATAAAATGTATTACAATAAAAACTTGAATTCACGACTAAGTATTTATGGTAAATGTAGCCATTAAATAAGATGTTCAGAAAAAAACATGAAACAACACAACTTCAAGTGAGGAGATTTATTTAATTAATTTAATAGTGAAAGCTGTTTGTTCCTGTATACCACATGCGTTTCATTCTGAAAGTTTCTCACTTACAATTCCAGCTTCCTTTTCGCTTTGAAAGTCATTGGAAATGAGTCAGCTAATGGAGAAAGACGAGACAGAATTGAAAGTCTGCTTGCAGCTGCGTCCGTTGAAACTAAACATCATTTTCTCGTGGGCGCGTATTTCCCTGGAAATATTGGTTAACATTTTCAAAATGGTTGCTTAGCCTCGATCTTTATGAAAAATTATTTTCTTCATTGGAAAAGTTTAGGCTTTGTTTATTAATTAATGTAGTTATTAATTAATTTATTCCTAAAGTTATGGTTATATAAATAAATATATAATATAATAATATTATAATAATATAGTATGAAGTTATATATTTCTTCAAAGTCTCAAATTTCTTTTAGAGAGACGTCACGCGTAATTTAAGAAGTAAAAACACTTCTAACATTTAAACTAATGCAATTGCTTCTAGTCTTATAAAATTCGAAATACGTGGAATTAAAGTTGTCATTTCATACGATATAAAAGTAAAGTTATCGATTCAACTGAATTATTGTAAAATATGATATTACTTTTACATCTCCTAATTCGTAGAATTAGTAGAACTATGGTCACATGCTTATAGATATATATTTATGTATATGTATATATAGATTAAATGTTTTGTAATTTCATGCAATAAATTATAAGAAATCAATATCTATCAATATAAAATTTATCAGTTTGAAAGAGATAATATTAGCTAAATTTTTTCCTTACATGTTAAATGTATTGTAAAACATATATATCAGTTTAAAGCAACACTAAGTTTTACCTTAAAATATTTGTTATTTTCGTATAATTTTATATAATATTTTATTTACTTATTTCTTCTACGATCTTGTACTTTTCCATGTGATTACAAATAATATATCACTCGTATGAACTTCTCGTGTAATCTTTCTTCTTATACCATCATTAAAGTCATTTACTTTTATAATATTTATTTGTTGAAATATGCAAAAGAATAGTTTTCAAATTATACTGAATACAAAAAGGCAAGAAATGTATATTAAAAAATACATTGTAATAGTATCAAAATTTAATATAAATATTAAATAATTAAAAATAAATAATTGGAAGCAAGGTATATACAATGTTAATTCTATTACCAAATTCCTTCAAATTAGTTTCAGTAAATAAAGCTAATAATAATTTATTTCTTTCCCTTAGTACAATGATTTTAGACATACGCAGGTGTTATACAAATAATATAATTACAATTTCATTGCGGTAAATTATCTTTGTTAATAACTTCTTTTTTATTGGATACCTCCCGGGTAAAAATCAGCACATTATGTGGCTATTTTACAGATCATATCATGTATCCAATACTTTATGTACAGTCTTATTATTGAAAATTATTTGTTTATTTTTTAAATTCTCAATATATTTCTAGATTTAGTTATAAAATTCTCCTTGTATCTTCTCGTTCTAAAGTCCATACATTGCTCATTTTCTCGAAAGGATTTTCTTGTTAAGAATCTACCTATGTATTAGGTTGCCCAAAAGGTTCTTTCGTTTTATAAGCAAATAATAGATGCACGACATTTTTTATTTTATATTATTTTATTGAATGATGTATGATCCATTTTGTTCTATTGTTCTAATTCCAATAGATAAAATAGATAAAATTTCCAATAGAACAAAATGGATCATACATAATAGTAATATACAAGCTTTCTACTGATATTGGATTCTATGAAAGCCCGTATTTTCCTCATTTTTTGGATACGACATGTATCTTGCAAGAATCTTTATTTATTTATTTTTGTATTTTTTACCAGGGTAGGGATACTGTATATAAAATTCGACGTTTTGATAACATTTTTATAACAAAAGCAGGTAACAGCTATTTAATATTAGCCTTCTAATAATAGAAACCTTCATCAAGTAGCAATGTTTATATAGTTAGTTCAATTACATTTTTACAAAGGGAAAATGAACGTGGTTGTTCATTCGACCGGAGAAAAGTAAATTAAGTTGAAACCATTCAAAAGGACTTGCTATCGATTTTTCCACACTTTTAACGAACCTATGCATTGTTTCTTTTAATCGACCAGGAAACCGTTTACGCCAGAACTATGTTGTTCGACTTTTGTTCAAAGGTGAAACAATGAGTTTTGGAGGGATGGTAACATGAAAGAAAGCGATTAGAAATTGAAGTTATGTAGAGTAGACAATGATTTCATGCACATATGTAGGTGTATGAAATAATATCATACACGCCACGAGAAAGAATATTTTTAAAATCTCTATTGAGCAGAAAACTATTAAAAAAAAAAATGTCGCAGAATAATAAAAATTTACATTGGATGGAATCGAGCTTTCGACAATAATAACGTAAGAGAAACGAGAAAATAATAATAATAATAATAATAATAATAGTGGCATGGGTATGTCAACAAGAGTGAAAGTTAAAATTTAAGGGTATAAAGGTAAACAGGATGTCATAAATAATTGAAAAATGATGATAAACGAGAGCTTTCTTGGGCAAGAACCAATAACGTCATATGGAGTACGTTATAGAGTGTAATTCGAGTTCAGGAAAAGTGGGCATTGATCCAGAAGCATCGATCCTTACACAGACGTTAGACTAAAACATTCCTCTCCTGGCAACGAACATAATAGCTTTCTACGAGAATAATGTTCTTTTCTGTATAACTGTAATTATTATGTGGGTATTTATGAGAATGTTTTCTAATATTACGTTTTCTTACAATAAACGATGATGATTAAAATTCTTGTAGTATAAAACAGACCATTATTTTTCTGATCAGTATAAAACTTATTCTAACGCAGTAAATTGTTTATTAGTAATTATGAATAATTAAAATAATTTTATTTTCTCTCTTTTATTCTCTCTCTCTTTATCTCTCTTTCTCTCTCTATTTCTTTTTCTTTCTTATTTTATAAATGTATAGTTTTATTTATAGATACAAATTTGTTTGATTTTTATTTTAGTTTAACTTAATCTAAATGTATTGATAATTATTGACAATTTTTAATTCAAATTAAAATATCCGAATGTAAGTTACTTAAAAACTTCGGAAAGATCGCAATTTTCTGCATAAAATATAAAGCACACTTTTTCAGCTCTATGTCAGTAGGCAAATCTTGTACAAGCTAGTGGCATGCGATGAAAAATGGCATGATAACGGATGACCAATATCTTCTCAATAGCTGGATATTGATGAACCTAACCCAAGCCATAGCCAGTATTATCCACTCCTCTTTTCATCAGCAATGTGAATCAACCAGAACTAAAATGAAAAATCATTCTGCATTCAGCTACAGATTTTCACGAAAGATTGACAGTGTAATAGGTTTCACTTGTTATAAATTACATTATCTTGGGTGTAGCATTTTATTACACACACCGCAAACTTATTTCCTCCACTGCTTACCTATTTCTTCATTACTAATGTATACATATAAACAGGATAGGTCAAATGAAATACTACATATAAGTTGTTTACTCGAAATCACAGCAAACATAAATTTTTGTTATGTAATTCTTATATTTGATATATAACAGATTTTTCTGGGGTGTCTTCTAGGGAATTAAAATTGACCCTTTCACTCTTTTTAAATGAAATGTATTAATTTCTTTTTAATCCGACAGCTCTCATTGAACTTGATGATATTTACTTGATGATATTTTGTCTTTCTTATTTAAAAAGTTACGACAAAAGGAATATTTTTTTCAAGACCTTTTTGAAACTTCGTTGAAGTATATCAAAATATGGTATGTTCTATGGTATGTTCTATGATACACTGCAAATCATTTTATGAAATATTCCAAATTTTTTTCCATTTCTATATTTTCCATAAACACTGTCTTGAACATTTGACAATATTAAGGAATTAACTCATGTACAGACTGTATAGTTGTGTACATCAATAGCCATTTTTATCTTTTATGTTAACTATATATATACTATATATACTATAAAAAAGAATCGAATTGCACGATTGTCCTATAGATATTGAACGTTTAACAGAATGATTTTCAATACGTCATATGTATATCCATTTTGTCTTTGCAATTTTTTAAAGAATCTCTTGAAAAAAGTATTTTCTACGTGGAATAAAAAAGTATATTTAAAATAAATATTATTAAATTCAATAAAATCCCCAACCCCTTCGATTAAAAATAAATTAATATGTTATTCCATTTTAACAAAGCGGATGAGCCTCTTTTGTCTCTTTAGCAACGGTTCTACGAAATTTTGTTGTTTGACCAGTGAACTAGATCCTTGTCCCATCTAATTAAAACAAACAGCTTTGATTGAAATCAACATGTAACACTATTTAATCTTTCCTGTGTATACGTTCAAAACGTTAAAAATTATTAAGATATGTGACATTTTGACTTAAATGGTCATTTTGATGTAAGTTTTTAGCATTATATGCGAATGCAGATTGTATTAATTATTTCTAGTTCTTTTCAAGTTTAAAATGAAAACAGAATTATAGATTTCTAATCCTTATAAATTTATTTAACGCAAAAATAAGCTTGCAATTTTACATTGTTCTATAAAACCTGTTTTTATTTTTCTTATGATTTTAGTTTTCGTGATAAAGAAACTTCTGCAGTATCTTCCTCTATGAATATATTCGCTCTAATGGTCTGCACAGTTAAAGCAACGTTAACCTTCCAGTTTCTTACACAGTTCCAATGGTTCTTTACCCATTAGTAATTAATGACTAAGGAAGTAATACGAATTCCTGGTAACTTTACTGTTTTCATTGTGTTAGTAGATACGTATGGCTATGTACATTTGATCGACAATTTGTTTTTCTTACTTAATTCTATCTTCTTGAATCTACACCAACGAATGGTAGTTATATTGGATTAAAGTAATTGATGAATTGCCTGCTGCTGTTACTTACTTCTCTAACAATCCTTAAACTTAGGTCGATTTAATCTGTAAATAGATACGACGATTACAATAGTAGTGATAACATTCAGTGTAGATATTTCTAGCCAGATAACCACTTTTTCACAGATTATTCGCTTTATATTCGAAAAGGGATATTTTAAAGAACTAGAAAACTATATAACAGTATTCATTTGTTGTACTGTTTTTTTCTACTTTCCATGCACTTATATATAGTCTTATATTAATATAAAAAATATGAAAAATATATTTACTGTAAAGAAAATTTTTGTCTTATCTAATCTTATACATCTTATACAACTCATGAGTATCTGACTTACATTATTTTATCGTATACCTTATAATCGCGTGTATAATATTTAACTTCTTAAATGCTGATTAATTTATTACTATTCGTTCATTAATTCAATATATAAGTCATTTTTAAAATATCAAGCTAATACCTAGTTGCTAAAAAGAAAAACTTTACTTTAATAAAATTAAAATAATATAAACTATTACGATATAAATTTGTTTAGATGCTCTGATTTTTTATTTTCTTAAATCATTCTGTTTCCAAATTGAAATTATTGAAATCACGCAATTACAGCACAATAACTTGCATTTCCTTGATTATCATATTCATACAAACAGAATTCTTATAGTAATCAATGATCAAGTAAATTAAATAATTAATAACGAACAGCAATACACGTCGTGTGCTTAAAAAGTAATGTGACTTATTTTGTATTGGAGACTCAATACTATCCCTTTCAAAATAGCAGGCCACATATTGTTGAAACATTGCCGACGTTGTGTCTATAACTAGGAAACAGGACAGGAAATTATCATGTTATAACCTTTTAAATTTGATCCACATAAGTGATAACTCTTAAGATGAGTTTTAATTTTTTGGAAGAAAAACAAGTAATATAAATTCAAATCAAGGAAGCAAAGAAACTATGAAATTACAGAAATAACATTATTAATAAAAAAAATTCTATTACAGAAATTATAATGTGACAAAAAACATTATTGCTAGACTGGACGGTTATACAAACTCATATTTTTATAGACACAACTAAGAAAATGGAATATAAATGGAGATTTGATTGTATAATTATATTATATAATCAAAATTATATCTATTTTAATGAAAGTAAATATTCTTCATGTATTAGTATAATAATAGAAATATATTTCACTTACTAGTATAACTTTTATGAAAAATTAGCAGCGCAGTACAAATTTAAAGTCACTGAATTTTTAGGTATACTGTGACCTAGTGCGAAATTTTTAGAACCGTGACCTCAGTGGAATTAATATAGCGTCAAATAAAATTATAAGTTCACCACATTTTTAGCTTTTCCGTGATTATCGTTTTGGTTCTGCCTAGTTAAAGCTATTGACATTTATCTTTTGCAAGAAAACGTAAAAATACGAGTAAAAATTGCGAGTAAATTTGTTATAAATATGGAATTTTACATTATTTACGTTACTGTTTTTATATAAACAACTGTTTGTTTGTTAAACTAAAGTATAAATTCATTTGAAAAAAAAAATTTATTTAAAAGAAAAGATTTTAAATTCATTGTAAAGAACAATTATAATGTTACTATGAAGACATTAATAACTAGTGAACAGTATTTTTTTTTCATTATACATATAATAAATTTTATATATATATATAATCAAACTCTTGTTTAGTATTGTATACCATCTGTTAACACTTTAATTTCTAATTTTCTTTCATCCAATATCATTACAGTAATGGTAGGTAATGTACAGCATACGATAGGTTTATTCATACTATATGTGATAGTAAAAATTGTAAAAATTCTAACAATTTGTGATCTCATACATGATTATAATACATTGTGATTCATTAGTTTTTCTTCGAGTAATCAAAATATCCAACATGTGACAATGCCATAAGTTGGAGCAAGAGAAGATACGTAATACTCACAGGTATGTATAGTGCACAATACGTATTGCATACTAATAACACATAGCATAATCATGTGGAAGATCACAACATTGTTACAGTTATCAATATTTTAATTTTACAGTGCATAAATATTAATACAAACAAGTAGAAGTTGAAGATAAAAGAAGCTTTGTCGTAGAAAATCAGATGCATTTTTAGAAAACGTATTCGTATCAACAAGAAATCGATTAAAAACGCTTAGATGTTTAAAGTAATCAATAATACGAGAAGTACACATAATAAAATGGGTATAATATAATATTTTAATCTGAATCTAAATATATTCATAATTGAGAGTGGTTTTTAAGCATATATCTATAAATACTTTTATGTGCAAATTTCACAGTGTGTAATATGTTTGTAAATTTTTTGATGTGGTAGATAAAATACATACACGTACAGGGCTATCAAAGGTAGTTAAAAGAGATATTAAAGTAAAGGGAATATAGTCAATTACAGGAGACATTAAAACCGTTTCAAGAGCTCTTTGAAGATGCGTGACATACTTCTATCTCATAGTCAAAGAATGTGGCGAAACGAATTCAACAGACCGTAGGACATCGACTTTATTGAAAAATATAGATATAAAATAAAATTTATCTTACGAAAATATGTATCATAGTTCCTACAAAGTACCTATAACACTAATTAAGAACCTTATTAGACATTTATATAAAATATTAGTACATCAATTATATGAATTTATCAATACTTTCCTGCATTCTTAAATTTCTTATTAATTATTTAGAACTCTTTGTATACTTCTAAAAACCGTAAACAGTTTATGTGTTCAGTTTTCCAAATTCATGTTTTTTAAAAATTACATTAAAAACAAAGTGTATTATTCTGTAATTTTTAAATAAACTTGAAAATAAAATTCTTTTAATGCAAATAATTTAAACTACAATTACATTTTAAACGAATATTCTGTACAAAATAAAGTAACAAGACTATAAATGAGAAGTTCGATTAAAAAAAGATAGGTCACTTGTCGTTTGAATCTATTATATATAGGTATATAAATAAATGACACATTATAAATTTTATATTAATGTCCACATTAATTTATACTTATTTAATGAAGCAAGTGAAATTAGTGTAAACAAAATGGTGAAATTTATGGAAATATAATTATCAAACATAACATGTTGACTTTATTACTGTACTAGAAAATTTTTAATTATAATTTTGAGGCTTCATTTTCCATTAACTTTATTTAAGCAACTGTTGACATCAAATATGGATCTTTATAACGATCCAAATTTGGTGTTTGTTTAATTTCGTCAGTTATTATTCAAAATACTTGTGTAACTTCATTACGATTAATTTAACTTTGTTTGAACGCAATCGAAAGTGTGATCAGGCAAGATATTTGTTTCAATATAAATACTGATAAATTCGATTCTACCTAACCGTATAATTATAGAGATAGGTGAAGAGTAAATCTGTTGTAAATGTAGAAGGTACATGATTCATGTTTATGTCAAGTATACGAAATTTAAGATATATCGATCTCTCAATTGTATTGACGGCAGCCGAGTAATCAAGATGGAGTCAATAATCCATGATCCGTTCAGCCTGGAAACTGGTCTACTCAACGTGTAATTGGGATCAGTGCTTATCTGTTGGCGCACACCAGGTTTCAACCCCCTTTCCAACATTGCCTCTCTTTGCCTCTCCATCGCCTTTGCGCAATTCGTACATGGCTACTTAGCGTAACAAATCCTCAAAGCATTTTGGAAACCGAAGACTCGTTAACTAGCTATAATAATCCTCTTTAAATACATATTAGTGCACCGTTATGGTTATAAATTCCAAATAACTAAAATATTTTCGAACGAATATATTTAACGTAAATAATATTATAATTTTATAATTGTAGAGAAAACAAAAATTTATTCATTTATACGGGTTGATTTGTTTAATTTAAGTACTTTAAATTATTCATAATCTATCTATTATAAGAAAAATTATTTCAATCAAATATAGGAAATTAAGTAACTTTGTTGTACGTAAATATGAATCTTCTTCATTATATATTAAATCATTTTTCTTTCAATTAACAACTTTTTTAAATATTTGCATTTTGTACAGTTTTGAATTAATAGGAAAAATTGTAGATAATATTCATAGAACGAAATTACAGTCACTTTTATCTTCAGAATAATTTTACAAACTTTAGTAACAGTAATTTAGAAAATTCACAAAATAGGTATACATTAATTACCAATGCTGAGACCGAATAATATTGCATAAAAGATTATATAAAGAAGGATTTAAAAAACCTTATGTATGTATTTATGTAGCAATCTTTTTCTCTTCTTTAACATTTTCCATTGTAAAAGAAGTTTCAATATCAATAGACAAATTAAGAGGCTGTTATGATTTGAAATATAAAACCTATTAAAAATAAAGGTGGACAGTATAAGGACAGATATAGATACATATAAAATTAAAGCATGAATTACAAAATAAAATTAAATTAAATATAATAACTAAAACGTTACGTACGTGGTATTAAATATTTGATCATTTTATACTTCGTGCAACGTAACAACGAATTCTGTCTCGTTGTCAACTGAGGTAACCATTGAACATTTCGCATATCGATCCAAATTAGTATGTATGTAATGATTCAGTTACGATATCTCAGGAGTGAATGTGACACATTACTTACATTTTTAGAATCAGTATTGAATTGTTTAGGATTATGAATGAATACAAAATTAGACTATCAAAGATAATCGAAAAGAAGCGTGATAGTGATTCGTCATTGATATGACACTGATATTTATAGTTTCCTAGGACTGGTTATTATTAAGTCTCTCGATCTGTTTATATCAATCTATAACAATTGAGATTTAGCCTGAAGTTCTAAGAATATTCCATTGTGGAGTTAATATTGTATGTACAAAGTATCGTGCACCGTTCAGAAAATTTGGAAAGAAATTGGTTGTATCTAATAGAACTAGTATAAGCACAAGAATGGGCTATGTCTCATATTTACAAATAAAATTGTATAAGGAATTGTATGATGATAAGCGAGCGAGTCGAATCCTTCTCTTGCTCCTATGATGTTTCAGATGTCATCTTCTGAACGATAAACAATGCCCCTATAATTTTAGAAATATAATCATACGATATCATTGTATTTCGTAATTTATAAACTATGTTAGTTTTTATATTTTAATTGAAATTTGTAAAGAATGTAATATACTCGCTCCATATTCAAACTTTACATAGTCTGTAACTATAATAATATAAGTACATGATACATTATTCCGAAATAGTTATTTCTAAAAGCAAACAATGTCATTCTCACGAAACTTTTTCCTATCTGGTCATTCCTATTCCTGGTTCCCAACTCTTCAAAATTTCTGCGCTCCGTGCAAATCAATTTGAATTCTATTCGAACCACTATTTTGGTACTCGTACAGTCAGTAGTTAGTATTGTTGACCTTTGTTCCCTCAAAAATAAAATTGGTAGAAAGCGATCTCTTGTATTCGTTACAAAAAAAAGAAGTGTTGGAAATGAAACTATTTAGTAGGATAAGAAATAAAAATATGACTATTTACAAACATAAAGATAGAAAAAATAAATAACGTAAAAAGATAATAAACCTTCTATTATTATTATTTTATTACAAGGTGGGATAAATAATAAATAATAGCAGCTGAACGAGCAGAGTATATAAGCCTAAACGACGAACGATATTAGTTATTAATATATTATTAATATATCTCAGGAATAGAAGTGCAATTATTTAAGAGGCTATTTTACGTTTTGAAAGATAAATCAAAACAATAGCTTTCTCGTGTAGGACTTCGCTTTCGAAAAAATTGGATTTGAAACAGATATCGAGGGAACTTTGCCAAAAGCTAAATCGAACAATTTTTACTTTTTCTATTCGACGAATTTCGAAAATTTTTTTGTAACAGAGAAGATTAATACTTATATTTGTAGAATAATCTTCTATTCGGCTGTAGCACCCGTCTTGAAACATTCTTTATAGGACTGTGCAACAGTTTGAGATTATCTACCAAATAGAAATACATATTGCTTTTATGAATAAATTTAAAAATGTACTTGATAATTCTTTCATTATTTCTCAAGCAATATTTGACTTAAAAACCAACAACTTTAATATTTCAAAAGAAGTGTTCATTAACTTAAACAAAATAATTAATATTTTGTGTAATCTTCAATACGACAGGTACTTTTTCAGAGATACTTTTCATACATTAATTTCAATTTTCTTTTGAGTATTCTAAAGAATTAACCTTCCTTCCCTTCTCTATCTGATAATAATTATCGTTCCATAAGAACTATATCGGGTCTTTATTACATGTATTTTTATTCAGATATGTATAATTTTTGTGCTGGACTAGGTCGAATGCGTAGTGGAGATGTTTGTATGCGGATATCAGTGTGTGGAGATATGTGTGTGCGCTGCGACTGAGAAACAGATGAATGTAAACAGTTCGGTAGGTTAACAGTCTACAAAAGGTCGGGTATGGAAGAAAGTGCTGAGACGCGTGCAAGTGTGTATCGATGAATATTCTAGAAATCGTTTATAAAATAAATATGTGTCTACGTTAATAGTAATGCCCAGTGTAAATTTAATGTTTTCATAACAATATTTCGGCCATCAAGATCCACAATTCTCAACAATTTTTAATACATTAGATTTACCAACTAAGACTATACACGAGCAGCACCATGAAACAAATATCTGAAGATTCTGTTTTGTACAACAACATGTAAAAGTGCTTTTCAATTATATTTTGTGTCATAAAGATGTCTACGTATGTTTCCTAAAAATTTGTTTGCCAATATAAAACTATCAATATAATACAATTGACAGTAAGCTGTATATATGTGAAGTGGTATGTCGTGATAGGTGTATAAGGAATGCTCAGGTGTTTCAACAAAAACGTTTATTAACTTAGTAACAACAATTAACAATTAACAATTAACAATTAGCAACGCTTGGTAACGATCAATGCTTGACGCAGGTTATAGGAAGTCGAGCGCTCGTTTCGCGTAATCCTTCGCACTTCGCAGCTTTCTTTGATTCAAAAGCCACGCCGATTCTTTTCTTTGTTGGCCATCGATATCGCGCGCGTTTGTTAGAAGTCCGCGACGACTGCCGCGTGTGCGGTCTCCCGAAAATTCGGCGAAGGAGCCGTAGGGACATCGATATCCCTACGGCTTGTCGGCATAGCGCTTTTAAGATAAAGCGCTTTGTGCCGCGAAACCGTTGGAAAATTCAGAGGCCGCCACATATGTATACAGATAGAAACATAGATATAAATATAAATTATAATGCATTTAGTTAGACACATATTTCGGACGGAAAATGGTTATGATGCACGGGTCTATAATGTATCGCATGCGATATTTTATACAAAACCAAATTGTATCGTGTCAGTAAATTTTCAGCAGTATGTCGATGCAGTAGAATATAGAGAATGAGCTACTTAGAGAACGTGAGGCGTTACGTGTATGCATTGGGGACGTTCTATGAAACGCATTGGGATGCGTTCTATGAAAACTGAAATTCATTATTCTTCATTACTTTGAAATTCAACTAGATTTTCATCAAATCTTTCTCTTTCATGTATTATCAGTTTTAATTAATATCCCCTTTTAATCAATTTCCACGTTTATTTTTTCTTCCAAGTATTTTATTCGTTTTTTAATTAGAACGAGAATTTAAATAGAAATACGAAAAGAATTGGAGCTAAAAACCGAGAGCAAAGAAAATCGCAGAATTTAATTAAAAATCTTTGTAGCTAAACAAGTAAAATAAGGATGAATTGAAAATTATTTTTCGATTTTATTCTTTTTACATGATTAAACACATTAAGCAAAAAATATATGAAAATATTCAAACGCGAATTGCTTAAGAAAGCTCGTTCGTCGATCAAATTGTGGAATTGGTTTACTAACTTTTACGTTTCTTTTATCAAATGAGTAATGTTTGATCATCAAATGCGAATGATCGTGAACCAGTGAATGTCTTCTGTAACGTGATATGTGGTTTTACGTGTTATACTGAGTGTTATACCCTAGATTTTAGACGAATTCGTACAATATAGTGCAAGAATTACGGTAGTATTTATATAACACGATATATATGGTAGCGTGATAAGATGCAATCATAGAAGGTCGCTAGAATAAATATAGTGGAAAAAAGTAAACTAAGCAAATATCAGAGAAATCCGTCGTGACGAAGCACGCCTGATTTGTCCGCAGTAGTGAACAACCTATGAGTGGCTCATAAAACACCGAATATATCCCCTGTGTTATACAGGGATCTATTGTACTCTTATCTTTGTTTGGTAACCATGGCAATAAACATCATTGCCACGCGCTAGATAATCTTTATTTGAGCAGAAAATATGTCTCGTTTTTGTACGTGTCATTGAACGAATCTGTAAAATGCCTAGTTGTACATTATCAATTTATCACAGGAAATAACGGTTTTACTGAAATTATTGTTTCTTTTTAAGTTAAAGATTCTTTTATAAATGGTTAACTTACCTTAAAAATCTGTTTATGGAGACATGGATAGTAAAGATATACTTTCATTTAAGCTCCACCTGTCAAGTGACAGTAGAGCGAGAGTGTTTATACTCTTGCTAGGGTACATTTCAATTTTTTAACTTGATACCGAAATTTTTCAAACTCTTTCTACAGATATCTCTACGTTGTTATTATCAATTACTATAAGCAAAATGAACCAAATGAATTCTGCAATATAAAAATAAATATTTCTAATCAAGTTTAAAACATAATAACATAATAAACATAATAATAAACATAATAAAATTTAATATTGTAGATAATAAAATAATTTATTAAGATATTAGAGAAAAACATATTATCAAATACATACAAAAATATATATAACACGTGTATTAATTAATGTTAATGTAACGGAACAGTTTTATCGCTGTACCTATGCGTACTTAGCAACAAGACTGTTGGTTTTTGTTATTAGTTTCGCCATGGACTTAGAAAAAACTGTAGTAAATTGTGCCTCTCTAATCAAAGAAAGAAAGAAAGGAGAAACAAAAACAGCATTTGATGGATCCGTTCCTCAGCGAACGATTGTTGAAGATAAGGCTTTATACACTATACAATGAGTGAAGAATTTATCCTTTCAAATTTGCCGTTTATTTTGGAATGAGCATAGATATTTTTGATGAACTGTTATCATTAATAAGTCCATCACTTATGTATCAAAATACAATTTCAATTGGCCGTACGTACTGCTGGAACCCACTGTAACATTAAGGGGCACTTCATGAATTAGAAGTTGACGCTCTTTTTCTTCCGAGACACATAAGTATAAATGACATTAGAAAGACTGTTTTGTTGTTAGTGTGCGAACGTTTATTAATTTTATAGAACCGACGAGAACGGAGAAGCAAATGAGTCGTTATCCAGTTGCTAAGCCTTGAAAACAAGAAAGTCGTTCTGTAATCGCGTCGCCGTCAAATACGAACAAGTCCATATAAATAAATGACCTTTTCCTAAACGGTAAAACTGTCGTGCGACAAATTGTCGCTTGTACTCAACTGCTCTAAAACCGTAACATTAATTTTTTATTAAAAAATATGAATGTTCATTGGAATATTTGAATCGTTTGCAGATATACATATAAACATAAGCTTTTATTAAATAAACAATAAAGTTCTGCAATTAAAATACAAAACTAAAAAGTACTTATTGTTGCTCTTCGCTGCCACTATTTCCACGAAGCTACAAATTTTTATTTTAATTAGTAAAAGTTATAGATTAATGAAAATGTAGAAGTATTCTCATGCATTTTCTAGCAATAATATTAGCTAAAAGTTTAAACGTAATTCACGTTTAAATATTATGTATTATGGTAAATAAGTAAATAAAGAATTAAAATGTATATGTACAGAGTACTTACATGCTTTTTTGCGATAAAGTAGACTGAACTACATGCTTAAAAGATAACATTCTTGTGTTTCAGAGGGACCGAGTTTTACTGTGCCAATAACAAATGTGACGATCCCATTGGGCAGAGAAGCTGTACTCGCTTGCGTTGTTGCAAACCTTTCTGCCTTCAAGGTAAACTCTTTGCTAACGATGTTTCTTAATCTCGCATGTATGTGCTTTGTTTTCTTTCCCTGATAAAATTACACTGTACAGCCCTGATAAATGACGAGAGCCATTCACACTCATACATAATATCTTCATTTGCATTGAAGTTTCAAAATATTTAGACAAAATTACTACGTATTATAAATTCATCGAATATCTTTATTGTTGTCTTTTTACAAAGATACTGATTTGTAAATATGAAAGTATTTGAACGGTGGTTTGTCTTTCTTGTTAATATACGATTCCTTTTAGAAAACTTTGTCATGAATATTGTTTTTCTATAAAAATCTTTGCCATAATTGTGTGAGTATCATTTAGTTAAAGTTTCTAACAACCATTAATGCTAATCCTGGTGAAGGGATTTTTCATTAGAAGAATTGTTTTTCTATTCTTGATATTAATTTCTTTTCATGTAACTTCTGAATGGTGATTTATTTGCAATTCTCCTGTGGCTGCTATACTTTTCTATTCTGTAGTAAACTGTTCATATATCTCTGTTTGGAAGAGCGGGAGTTTCTTTATGCAAGTTACCTTCTTGAAATCTAATTTAATGTCCAGATTTACTTGTTTAGAATTTTTTCTCGTTCGCGATTCTTAGCTATGGATAAACGTTAAATTTTTATCTCCATTCGGTTTCTAGTAATTTAAAATATACTGAAGACCATCTATTTACATTTAAATTTTTGGCTAAATACATGTTTATAAATTATGGACTTTAAAACAGAGCGTTTAAATACTTTTGTTATGTGTTATTTGTACCTAAAGGAGATGGTAAGAACTCCAAAATCTCGAACGAGTTAATTGCATGTACATTTGATGCGTTAGGTTGATAGTAAAACAGTCTCAAAAGAATTTGGGTCCATGATCCTTTGTTTTGGAGGAATTAATCGAGAAATTAATATGTTCTTGGAACAGCAATTTCTTATGTTTCAAATATTTTTACTACAATTTTCACCCGTAAAATTGTAGGAATATGTAGAAGTACTATAATAAATAAAAAGAATCAAAACTTTATCAAAATAAATTCTAGGAATTTAATATTAAGAAAACATAATATTAATACTCAAAGAATTTATAAAGTGAGATATAAAAGGAACTTATTAATTTCTCGAAAACAAAGGGCCATGAAAATTTAACCCCTTTGAAACTATTTTACCATCAACCTAAAGCATTAAATGCATATACAGCCAATTCATTCGAGATTTGCAGTTCTTGTCATCTTCTTATTTATAATAAATTTTACATAATTTGTTTACATTTTGTTGAATTTGTTTAACTTTAAGTAAATTTAGTAAATGCATGTATGCTAGTATATATAGTACAATTTGTTAAAACAGATTGCAGTCCATCGTATAATTTTTGCATGATAAATTACACTGTTTCAATAATTTCGCTACTCACTGTATTTTTATTTGCATTTGTAGCTAAAAATACCTTTATTTTAAATAACGTAATAATATTTGTAATAGTTTATACTATTAAATATCGTCCATTGCACTGCGAATTTACATTACAAACTTGCAAATTATTAGCGATAAAATTTATCTTATACCAGAAAGACTATTGACTTTGAGACTACTAACATTCTATGTACATTATTGATTAGAACATGAGATTGACCAATTAACAAAGTTTGAACTTGTTAACGAAACTTCAATAGTTGTGTAATATGATAAAATTAACTGGCGCTTTATATAACATATATTTTTGTAAATGAAACTATGTCATAAAAAATTGATTTGCGTAATAACTTACGTTCTCAGTTGTAAGTAGTATTCAATATACATGTCTCTCAAAGGAAGGACAGCAATGAATTTGGTTGTTATCTAAATCTTAAACTCCAAAAAGCTTCGCTGAAGCGTTTGATTGTGGATTAGATCAATTGAAGAGAATGCTTGACTAACGCTTTGCGGGAAAGAAATGTAATCTCGACTAACTAGATGCCTTTTAGTCAATAAATGTTTAATGTCTTGCGACGGAACAGTTGCGATATTAATATAGCAAAAATATGTATACTAAACATATAGGTACAATGAATTAATAAACCATAATGAATTAAAAACACACTCAACTTACATCGCCACTCTCGGTCAGTAAAAATTCAAATTACGTTGATTATATTCATTTAAAAAAAATGCATATGAATTTTAAACTTTCTTCATACATATGTTTGTATTGAGATATATGTAGATTGAAGTATTTATTTCAATTATGCAAATACGGAATTTGCTTTAACAGAACTAGGGCGCAATTATGTTTTTATTTGAATGAAATATTCAGTTTGTACTTGGTGCATTTTATTTTATATTAATTTATTTTAAAGTGTTTCAATACTAATTGCAACGAAATTAAGAAAAATTTATACTTAAATTTATTTAATGTCAAGTGAATTTTTCCTATTATATAAATTCCGATAATTTATCAGAATCGAGCGTTTCAGCTTGTATTTAATAATTTAACGTGCATTTCTATATGATAAATTTAAAAAGCGCAATACTTGTGATTTTACAATACAACATTATATGACAGAAAATTTGAAGAGTTGTCGATTTCAACGAGCGAAACATATATGAGTTTCATAGTTCAAAATGCAATCACATTTCGATTTTGAACCATTTTAAATGGATTTTATAGCATACCAAACACCTTTTATCAACATTCTGTAAATCTTAGTGAATTAAAGTTCGTTCATCAAAGATAATTTTTCACAATCTACTACGTTACATGTATCTTTTTACCATCATTATGAAGTGGTGAAATAGAACGGCAAAGAAAAAAAGATTTATATAAAATTTCAATGATTAAATTGCAGATCATATTAAAGATAGTAAAAATATATTAGAAAAATTTTAAAAACTGAGAGAAAGCAAATTTAACGGAGAATAATATGTTACAATATTTATTATATTGTTGGGTTTATCTTGATTTCTGTAATTTTATTTTTATTATTGTTTTGACCCAAATGACGTAATTAGTATTTTAGTATAACTGTTTTTTTATTCTTTATAAAGATCTACTTAGCATCTGCATGAGGCGCATATGAAATTGAAATCGTTTGATCATCTCTTTGTCGGTTGTGTGATAGGGTTTATCATCACTTAGAATGTTTTTATCACTTTAATAACAAATCAAGAATTAGCAATGGATCAATATAAAGTTAGACAATGTAAATAAAACCAATATCGCATTTAGCAAAAAAATATATTTGTCATGTGTGTGTTCACAATTTTTGATATATATAAAATATACTTCTTGGTAATTATGTTAAATTGTGTTTTTTTTTCAAAATAAAATTCCGATATAATATTTTCAGAGGCATACATAAAACAAATTATATCATTATAATGTTATTTCTATATTCACTTATTGTTGTTGACTTAAATAATATAACTATGTCCATGATTGTCATGATTCACACATGTCTTATTTCATACTATCTGCGTAGAAAATGTAGAAACAAAGTATAATTTTAAAAGTTAAATTTTCACGCGTAATCTGTATCAAAGTAAAAATACATATTCCTGTATACCATCTATTTTTATAGTACTATTATCCTCGTGACATCTATTCGTATTCAAACGAACATATGTGCATATTTTACATGGTGCGATGCACGACGTAACACATTCTCGGTAATGCTGTAGAAATGCTGTTATAAAAGTTTCCTCCTGGATACATTTTTGAATCCCTACAAATTCTATGAGTAACAAACTTACATCCTTTAAGTGGGATAATCTCGTCTTTAATCTTCCACATAAAAAGGGATGTCGTATAAAGATTGTACTAATTAGAAAGGTTTAAACTTTATTAAAGGTAATCATACAGGTACAAGATCATCTGCATTAAGAAAAATACTTTATTGTTTCTTCCATTTGCATGTTCTCTACAAATATAACATTTTTTAATCATTCAAAGAATTATAAAAAAACAAAAACATGAAGATTTCGTTGTCAGTTTTATTCGTATTTAGGGAGTACACGATTTTTCAAGCACTTACGATAATTTAGTAAAAAGGTGTTTCTAACAAAAATTAGGCAGTTTTGAATCGGCTACAAATTACAATATTTAAAATTCCCACACAAAATGAGTTTTGTGTATTCTTCTCTGCATTTATTTCTCTTATTATTACAACTGCGTTATATTACCAAAAAAAGAAAGATTAGTGAAAAGAAAGTGAAATTAATATAAAAAGGAAAAAACAAAATAGGGACAATTCAAATAATTTTATTTAAGATAAAAGACTATAATATTTGAAACAATCATATTTTACAGATTCAATATCTTTGAAGAGATTCTCGCGTGTCATTTAAGTCATCGAATTAATAACGATTCTTATGCTAGTAAGAAGCATTGGCTGATAATATTTATCTGGCTGGTTTTAGTTTGAGATTTTACGACTTTATATTATATAATAATGGCAATATATACAATTCATAAATCTGTGACCCGAATTGGTGACCCGAATTTTGTGTGACCCTTTCGTAAGAATCGATTCTATTTAATAACTTTAAGCTCGTACATTGGCGTCTGTAGAACAAAAAGCCGCAGTTCTCGCATGAGCAGTCAACGAACATTGCGCGTGAAAAACTGGAGCGTAAGCAAATTTCGTTAATTCGCGATCGAGTAATCGTGAATTGCTACTGCGGAAAGTCGTTTGTGCGAAACAAATTGGCAATATCGCAAAATTTCTACACGAAGAACTACTTGCCGGTCTGTTGCAATATTCCTCGTGAATGGAAGGGCTTAAAGCGATCATGAATGTTTTAATTATTTTTTAGTTCCGTATCGGATATATATCGAAGGGGAGTGTTTAAGCAACCAGAAAATTAAAAAGCTGTTTGTTGGTAATTGTATCATATAGTATGTAGTAGCTACTTCTCTTGGCGCGTTTAATTTAATTGCAAAGACAGTATAGACGTATAAATAATTAATTAAATATACTGAATCATTTAACTAAGAGCGATAATTTCACAGAAATTCCCTTCATTTATAAAAAAGTACCTAATAAAGATTTGTTAATTTTACAGCTTTTTCACTTGGTATTAATATTAAAAAATATCTTTCACTTTTCAGTTAATTCTACATTTAGCATTTAGTTGACCGAATTAAACGTTGAAACTTGGAAATTATATCTAGTTTTTAAATTTAAAGTAAAACTTTTAAACGTGTTGCTATTTTTAACTGGTATTTCCTAACGCAAAATATTATTTTAATCTATCGGCGAGAGAGAAAAGTTGGACGAAAAGTTCTATTCTTCCATTATAAGGATCTTTTATTCGTCGTTTAATCATCCATTACCCATGCATTTGGAGCATAATGATGCTTCATTTTATTCTCAGAAGACACATGTAAGTATTTTTATATAATTAGCCAACAGTAATTTCAATCCTCTGCTCTGTATGAGAGAATTTGAATGAAGCGGCATAGTATGCTATTGTTTTATTCAATTACTTCATTAATTGCAATATTAAATTTACGTGCAATATTGTGTTTATTTCGTGCGCAGTTTATTTGTTTCAATTGCGATATTTGAAATTTGAACCATTCAAAAGTCATGTTAACCGACTCTATAAATTGAACAATAAAGAGACGTGATGATGTTACAAACACAGCATGAATGTATAGAACTAAATCCTTCAACGTTAATGGTGCACCTGAATAATAAAATCGAAAAAGTACAAAAAAAAACAAAGTTAATCAGTTTACCTTTCGAATGTTTTCTTTATCTTTTTTTTATTTGATATCATTATTTCATACCAAGCAACAAAGTAATAATCTATAATAAAGATATAGTAAATTTTCCTTGATATTCTAAGATTTTATTGGAATATAAAAAGAATAACGATTACAAATGATTTTATATTAAGTAATCAGATATACTTAAATGCTAAAATTAAGTGACTGTACTTCGCGATTACACTTTATACGTCAACCAATCGCTAATTCATCTTGAAAAACTGTTTCTCCTTACAAATTTTTCTTTCTTTATATTTCTATTATATTCTTTATATTTCTCTTTCCTTCTCCCTCCCTGGTTCTCCTCCTCCCTCTCTCTTTCTCTTCCCCTCTTCCAAATATTTTTTAATATTATAGGTTCCAATATTGTACGATACTACAATAATATTGATCTGATTGATATATCTAATTTCATGATATGTAACCATTCATAACGTTACTTCTCTAGCATTAACTTATCTTCTTGTTAATAAATACTATCAAACTTAATTTGCTGACACCATTTTATGTCTTATTAATCTTATTCTTCTACACGTATTTTTATACAGGCTTAAGTTCACATACTATTTTCTTCTAAATTATCTTATTTACTAAGGTTCTAGAAAAAGAAAAAGAATTATATAAGTTTTATGGAACTTAGAGATCTTCCGATCTGGAATTTACGTCAGTTGTGAATATTTGGTATTGTGTTATCTTTCATTAAAAATATCATAATTTTATTGATTTGTGTTTTATGATAGCCATATATCACAAACAACTTTAAAGTACTAACTAACAGTAAACATTGTGTCTCTGTTATTATTTGTCATAGATAATATAAAGTAATTTTAGAAAGAAATGTATACACTTAAAATAGGAAGGCATCGTTAAAAAAACTTTTCGGCTTTATTGACATTTCCTTAAGGATGTTGTTGCGTTTTTTCATATAAGGTTATAAAAAATCTAGTACATGCTACATATTATTCCTTTTAAGTAACTGTTTATTAAGTTGTATCGAAATAAGAATTTTGATAGAATTCTATTTGACAGAATTCCCAAAAATTCACAACTGAAGTCTGAAAACAATTCGGACAGTCGTGTTGAATGAACTCTTTAGCTTAAAGGTACTTATGCATTCGCTCGGAACATACGCGGTCGCCATAAAATTTAAATAGAAGCTGAAGCGAACGAGGAAAAAAACAAATGACAGGGGAAAAACGGTCGATGGCGTAATATAATTTCTATTTAAATAAATTCAAATTTATTTAAACGACACCGCCGTTGGCTGTTTCGAATTGTGCATTTCAAGGACAATCGGATACAGGGTAAAGAGTCGAGGAATAGGAATCTGTGTAATTATTGCGAGTTGAGGAACATGGTCGACGCATACAAAGAACCGGCGTGGTGTGGCGTGTCACTGGCGGCAAGGGAGGAAGGCCGAGTGTTAAGCTGTGTAGAGTTAAAATGAGTATAGCACGTCCTGGAACGAACCTGCCAGCAGACGTAGACTTAGCTTAAGTACGTCAGTTTAAGCCTGGGTATTGCACAGTCACGGTTCACGGCAAGCAAAGGCGCTTCCTGTCACTCTTGTACGTTTCCTTCTCGGCCCATGTTACCCTCAAATGTTCTTGTAGTCTGAGAACTCTTCGCCTTAAATGGTAAGATGCTGCTCGCGTTTTCGTTATTCCATCATTATTTTAATCCCTTGTTACACCAAGGACTCAATTGCTGCCGGATGATCTTCTCGACGAATGAATACATTTACAAACAGCTTTTTTAAAGGATCATTAAGGTCAACGAGAGAACTTTCAAATGGGTAAAGAAACATCGAGAAATATGAAGCACATGCTAACATATGCATATTTTACGCATTGTGCGTGAACATTTATATTTCGTATATTAATATCTTTCAGGATGTGATTTTAAACAAAGTGATGCAACTATTAGCTCGTTTGCTTTTAATGATAGGAGAAAATGCATTAGAGCAGGCTTGCTTGGTTTTGAGAATGGCACGGTCCAATGTTAATATTTTTTTCATAGTAAAAGGTGTAGAGAGGATATATAGATCAACTTTATATCTTTATATAGAACGTTTGTATAGATCTTTTTATACATCTTTTAATAGAACGTTTTAAATGAATACAATGACCCTTAGTCATTGGAAGGTCGTCGAAAGCAGTTACACGTCGTTTAAGGCCAACTATGATGAAAAATAAGTTACTTCAAGACAGTAATTAAATATTTCGGCGAATTAATTTATTTAAAGTAGCGATGTTGAATGGCGATACATACTACAAAACTGCCTAAAAGTTTGGGATAACATCGTGTGTCGAGTTTTATCTGAATCAATCGCAGAGTAGACTCCTTTTTTATGCTTTTATATGTTTATCACATCTTTGTTTGTTGGTATCTCGTTGTACACGTGTTTCTTCAATTTTCTTCGCCAATAGAGGTCGGAAGATATAAAATCCGCAAACTGTGCGAGCTATATGTTATTTCCCCCTTATGTTATCTCTCAGCCACTACGGATTATCTATTGATCAACAGTGTCGATTTACGGTTGTCGTGACGATAAACTTTCTCGTGATTTATAATTGCGGATTCGTACGTAAACAAAATTTTAATCAAGAACGTATCATCCATTTGCAGTTATTTATATACCCTATTCGTACAATTGTGAACGATTTTGAAAATCATTTCCACTTAGATATTGGTGAACTGAATTATGAAATTATTGAAATTTTTTAAAATAAAGTATTCGTGAAATACAAAATACGGTTGATGTCATTCTTATGTTTAAATTGTCTTATATTAATATGTAGATTTCATGCTGTACATACTAAAATGTTTGACATAGTTCTATCATCAGTTCGTATCTTGTCCATCCGCGTTTCCGCCTCCATGAAAAATGTTTATAATATTTCAAAAGACAGGACATGAGGGTCTAGCACGATCGGGAAATCTTTCAGCATGCAAACACACTGTTTCAACAATCAGGCTATTAACATCTCATAATTCGACGATATTCTCCACACATGCAAACTATACTCACGTTCTGCCCTTTCGAATAACACATTTTTAAAATAGTGTACTTACATACTATAAAGCTGCACTCTAATCGGTAGAATATCTCAAACTAATAATAATAGTATTTCGTGAATGCAGAGCAGCGTACAACGTGAATGAATGTTTGTTTATATTCGTCTTAAAGCGAACTCCTCGAAGAGATGTAAAAAGAGATATCATTCATATATATATATAAAAAAAAAAAAAATGAAATTGGTCTTGATATGTCCACTATACCTTCACCAATGGAAACACTATTAACATCAAATTATACCTCTCTCAAAATCGAGCAAGTTTGGTCTGATTGGTAGTTTTCTAACATCAAAAGTAAAAGAGTTATTTAGGTGATTTGTTTTATCTTATATCCATCTTATATTCTGACTCTCAAATTTACCATGTTCATTCGATCAGTTTGCGACCTAATCGTAATCTTCTAATATTACTAATTTTCTTCAATTTAGGAAGAATACGAATGAATCGTGGCTAACACGTGTATGTATATGATTTCTCATCCCACAATTTTATCTTAAAATTTCTTGCAAAGCATTAAAGGTATGTTTTGTTTGTTGAAACGAACGGGACACTGGGACATAAATATTCAAAGGTAGGATTCAGTAATATATATACGTATCAGAATTCTCACAGCTTTTATCAGGAGCAATGAAAAAATGAAAACGTAGCTTATCGTTTAAATGCTAAAATCTAGCACGCCATTGTATACCTTCAAGTTTCTCTTCGAAAACATTGTTTTCCATAAAAGAGTTTTACTTAAATGTAAAATACATCTTACAGTCTAGAGAAATCCTTAATCCAATTTCAATCCCTTGTTTCAATCCCTTAACAAAATATTCAAATTTTTTAAAAAGAATATGACGATTAATTCTATTGGTGCATTTGATCCCTTTTTAAATAGAATTTTTGAAGAAATTTCTAAGAAATAGAATTTATTTTTTGACAGTTTTATACAGGTAAAATAGTAATAATTAATATCTTAATTATTAGAATATATCACAATAAAGTAAATATTATGTTAAATTCGTTTCAGATGTTTATTTAACTACGTATTTTCGTAAGTTACATTTCATGGAATACTTTGTGAATCTTTCAATAATGACTAATGGTATGATATTACTTGAAATTTAAACTTACTCTTTCAATGAATTTCAATGAATTGGAATAATTATGCATGAAATTAAGATATTTAAATATCCGCTTATTCGAGGGACTTATTGTTAGAGTAGACTTAGCATAACTATGTCAGATTAAGCGGGGATATTGCGCAATTATTGTTCATAGCGGAAGCTGTTCCTATCGCATTTCCACTTTCCCAGTCTACCAAATGCTAGAATACCAAGAATACCGTTTTAATCAATCAAACAGTGCATTATTTGAATTGTAGCATCGACACAACTGCAGATATCTAAACTACAATATTCACAGCATGTAGCAAGTAATAATTCAGCCCAATTCCATAACTGTGTTACACAAACTGACTTTTTCTTTAATACCTATTGTTATTGTATACAGAATTTGTAGGATTTGAATAAATCCTACAAATCTTTTAAATAACAAACACATATCTGCTTTTGTTATGATCATCAATATCACACACACTAATATCGACGATTAAGAAATTACCAGCGTTTGAACATTTTTTCAATAAAGATATTTTTTTAAATATTTTGATAACTAATAACTTTATTACCATTGTTTCAATACTTTTGTGTGTAGAATAGCGAGAGGAACCTACCTATGTAAAATAATGTTTGCATTTCCATTTAAAAAGATAATGTAATTGTTGATTGCATATGCACCACTGCACTTCTACAAAAAATATGGTCCTAGTTATGGTATCATTCTTTTAACCATTTATGTTTCTCCTGTGACATTTTTCTGTAACTGTCCTGGTAACGAAATTATAAGCTGAAACAGTTGCAATATGTACACATTTATATTTAAATATACCTACTTACGTAAAACAGAATATTTATATATAATAGAATTATTTTATTTGTTACTAACAAATTTGTAAATTCTAAATTTTAAATATGATCAAAGTCAGACGCAACTAAGGAATACCATGAATTTATTAATTATGTTACTATAATATTTATGATAATTGAATTATGACATTTTTCAATATATCATCGACGCACTAATGTTATGAAATGACATTCATGTATCTTCTTTCGACGGTACTTCCTCTACGTTTAAAAACAGAAAGATGAAAATTATGTACTCAGTTAGTTTAATAATATGTACTGGTTGCTGATACTTTGCATGTGAATGACTCGTACGGAAGCATCCTGTACGATTTATCAAAGTTCGTGCATGTAAGCTCAGCTTTACCGCTGAATTCCAACACCTATAAATGGTTAACGCTTCCCTTTAAATGCATTTATATGCATGATAAGAGATTCCGTGCAACATTGATTTATGAATAAAATATTCAGCGATACGAATACCCTCGTCGCGGCTAAATATTAACAATAATCTTATCATTGGCAAACATTAAATCACGTATTTGTTATCGCGTTTGATTCACATGATGCCTAAATGCAATGCCAAGGCTTATGCATATATTCACAACATAGGCCAACAAAGTACATACATTTAATTATAGTGTTTGTGATAATGCAATAAATTATACGCAAACTAGGTTTGCTTTCATGTTTCACGCTAACCTTAATTAACTCTTGTCAAAATTATTCTATCAATAAAACTATAGTAGAAATAAATAACAATTTTCAATTATTCATGTAAATTGTAAATTATTAAGGATTATTTTACAATAATTGTATCGATGATAAATTTCTCTACAATGTATTTGTCTCCTTATTGTCATCCAATATATTAATGCCATATTAGCATTGTACATTTAAAACAATGGTTTAATAAAATACCATTAAAATAAAAAGATCTCAATACTCATATATGTAGATACTTATGTAAATTCATATCTTTATGAACACCACTAGAGAAATGGAATCTAAATAGAGATTTCCTTCACATTTTACATATATATGTAACATTATAATGAGCATTTTATTTAGAATATTTCGTATATTTTTACATATTTAAAGTAGTCATAAATGCAGTGAGAGATAAAAGTACAGTTGGAATATAGGAATGCAAGAAGAAGATTTGTGTTGTTAAATACGTATATATTTCGTATACGTATATACGATATGTGTAACCGTTTATTATATACAAACATGTAAAGTAGAAAATGTACACAAACAAATTAAATTGTTCAGTAACTTAATTAATTATTTATTAACTCACACAAATTCACATAATTATCACATTATAACATTTTATCAAACAAAAATGTTCACACAGTACAGATAATTATTATTTGTATTATAGTTAATATTTCGTAGACTTGCTTTTTTAAATTATACATATTAAATTTCTGACAAAATACACTTCTACATTTTCCCAATCTTTATGATGTTCCTTGGACGTTATTTGTATACATTTATTTATATACTTTTATTTCCGTACATTTATTACTACAAGTAGTATATATACAATTATTTTTATAATTACACATATTTGAATATGTCTAATAATATAGAAAACAATTTCGTTTTATTTCTACATTGCAACTTTCCATTCTCTCTCTTCTTCTCTCTCACTCATTCACTCTTACAAAGATCACACGAAAAAAGTATAAGTTAATTTTTGTCGATATCCTGATTTTTATGTTTTTTAATAGTTAAAAATCTTGGGACTAACCGATAAACCTCCACAATGTTTCGTATATTAATAAATATTTTCTAAATGCGCAAGAGGACAACAAAAACGCAGTCAATCAAGTGCAAATTTAATTTTGATGTGGAATTAGTTGACATCATATTGAATTTTAAAATTGCTGTTCTATAAAAGACGAGAAATGTGACGTATTATTTTTGTTCCTGTGGCCTTCCTACTAAAAGCATATTCTTTATACGAAGAGCAACGATAGAATTAAAATTTGAAGATATTCGAAATTTATCGATCAACATAGTGGTCAATTTTTACTATTTGCAAGTATTTGTACAAGTATTTTTACCATTTGTAAAAGTATTTATCAACCTTCGCAAGGCATCAAATTATCACACTGCCCATAATTTCACGTAACGGTATCGATGGAATAAGTTCATTCCTGGGAAGAATTCGTAAAGCAGCGTGAATACCCGGGAGAATCTGCCGGAGATTTGCGATGCTTTAAAGAACAGCACACGCCGAAACTTTACTGCCCGCGGTGAACGCGTTTTCTCTTCGGTCTTCTCTGTGTTCGTTCTTTCACATTTTCACACCATTCCGCTCTCAACTCGGCCGGACTAAGGTAACCTCGTTCACGAACCGCTTGAAATAGGAAACGTATTTCTTCCGTGACAAGCGAAATTCATTTGGAAAAATATTATGAGCTACATTCCCAGAAGGATTCCGGAACGTGGCAGAATGCACCGTTTAGGCTTTTTCAGGTCTTCAAGTTTTAACAGTTTCAACGGTCTGATTCTTATCACGCTACATGTTGTCAGACCGCTCTTTATTGCTTTCTTTAAGGGCGTATTACACTATGTACGAGCGAATAACATACTAAACACTCGCTTCAACCATTCGCAAAATTTGTAGTTGGTTATTTGCAATATTATGATAAAGAAAGTCGACAAAAATTTATTTCTATTTGTTGTTTTAGAAACAAAAACAGGAGACTTTCATCGGCAGGTTTACAACACGATACGAAAAGAGAAACTATTTTCGAATCAAGATTATTGTAAACACATTGTCAGCAATGCAAATCATTCTTTATGTGATAATAGATTAAGAGTTTTATGACTATTATTTTCAATAATTATAAACCTAAAAACTGGTGATTGTTAAAAGGTCAATTAAAACAGATTTGCCAACAATTCGGGTAGCCGAAGAACAAAACTAGAGAAAAGTTTCGCGATTTTGCAAAAATTACATATATCTAGGTATCATCAATTCGCTCCAATGGTGGAAAAGGCGCGTCGTCTGTGATAACTTAGAAGACTGTGCTGACTACAGATTTTCTGCAGTCATTTAGGTAAATTATGATGTTTTGGTATCGATTCTGTTTTAAACTTTCTTTTTATTGTTTTGTCAGTCAATTTATTATCTTGTTTGAAGGAAAGGGAAGATATCTTCCACTCAATTTATATATTTTACAATATTATATACAAATATATAATATCTACACCTACATATGTCGGATATTTTCCTTATTATTCTTAGAAAGTAAACTTGTTTTCTAGAAAGGACATAAAATGGACATATCTACAGGTAAAATTAAGCACGTGAAAAACATTCGTCAGCCCGGACCAGGGTCTGTTCGTGCAAGTTGTTAATAGACACTTAGTGTAATTTATGGCCTTGATGAGCAAAGGAAGGTTCAGACCATTTCCAAGACTACCCTTTCGCCTGCCTCCTTAAGGGTGTGACTTGGCTTAGCCTCCTGCAGTACGGTGGAAGGCGCATCAATTAACTAATTTTTTAACTGTTCTCAAAACTTGTTCCATAAAACGGTATATAAAACCGTGAACTCTGATGAGCTCAAATCCTTGTTAAAAATTTTCATACACTCTTTAGATTACATGTTTACAAAACAACTTATTAAAACTAAAATTTTTTATGATTTGTGAAAAGTTAATTTGCAATTGTTTCTATTTCCTTTGGAGATTCAATAAGACACAACAAAAACGATGAAAGTTTATAGTATCTATATGTGTATAACACTTCACAGCACTTATACTTCTTTCAATAATAGAATATATAGACATTATCTGTATTGTTTATTGATAATATACATAACATAAAGGCAATGTATAATTAGAGAATTTAATAATTCTACTTCTAAATATTTGACACAGTAACTGACAAATTTTTTAATATATATATGTATATATATGTCTAAAGTTTATGTATATATTTTGTTTGGTTATTTTTTAAGTTTAATCTAGATCTACTCTATGGATAATGTTTAATAACTGAAAGACGAATCTTGCATAATAATATCTGGATGTCATAGTAGCCGCCATCAAAGATGTAGTATATTGGGTATGCTATTCATGTCAGAAAGTAGATACCCGTTAGATGCCTGCTGGAAATTGGATTAAGAGTAGCTTTCTAATGCAGAAATTTCCCTTCCCTCTTTCTATTTTGATATACATGTAATGATAAAAGGATTTTCGTTTGGCTACACTACAATATATTATGCTATTATACAATTCGAATATTAAATATTGAATAGATAACTATATATGTATATGTATACTGAACCGATTGGACAAGGCAAGGATACTATACTTATAGACAACAATAAAACCATATCGAACATTTTAAAAGATGAAATCAATGCGACGTTCAAAACATATTGAATTATATAGAGAACTGTAAATTTATATTTTTTCTGAGTTGTTAATAACCTACATAAATGCTTGATGATGTCTTAAGTTAGTAAATGGGATTAAATTTTATTCAACCTCATAATGTAGTAATGCCTTTGAATTATGAAAAATTATAAGAAATCGTATAAAAAATCAAATTTAGATGTATCATTTTTTGTTTTATTTAAAAGCTAACAAAAATTCCTAAAATCTTATATGAAGATACAAATGATAACTATACTTCTAGCAACTGTACTGAAAGAATTCGTAGTCTGATAGATTCGTGCACAACTTTGACGGTCTTAGTAGACTGGGATATTCGATCTTTGGGGAACTTTCATATATTAGGATCCAAATGCGAATATTATCAAGCAGAGGAAGTTAATATTGGCAGACTGCAATGGCAACGAACTTATACATGGAAGGGCCATTCATGTGACGTGGCAGTTAAGAGGGTTTAGGTGCAAGCTGGATCGGAGAAGGATACCAGGGGTGATGTAAGGGTTCTCTGTGTTGGTACGTGTGGATGTTAATCAGAATGGGATTTACATATGAGGCTCGCATTACTCGGTAGCCAAGCACATGCACCGAGAGGAGAAGATAACGGCCTCCAGAGAGAATGGGCCGGTTGTGGCACCGTGAACCGCAAGAGTCGCGTGCAAGCCTATATCTGTAATAACGTGCCACGTAAGGCATAATTATATATTGCGTCCGGGATTATTGCCGCATTTGCACTTCGGCCTACAGCAAATATCGATTCAACAACCACATAATTGTAACAACGGACAGATTCCACGTCTGCTTTGTCTCTCGTCTTTTACTTTATTAACCACGTACCTTACTTTAACTATTTGCTTTGAACTGTACGTTTTATTTCGTGTGAAAAGTGCAAAGTGATGAAATTTCATGATAAACACGTTAATGTTACTTAAACCATAATTTTCTATCCATTTCGAAAATGAAACGGCCCTTAAAATTTGCATAATGATAAATGAACCTTTATGTCACAAATATACTCGAAAAATGTAATGAAGTATATAATAGAAGTATATAATTATTCAGTGTTTTACGAACTATGCTGCGCTAACATAGCTGACACTATTTTGTCTCCTAAAAGTCATACGTTTTCCAATTCTTTATTAATTGGCATATTTTTTAATTAACAACAATATTGGGAAAAGATTCTTCTTGATACCGCGTTATTATCGTTGTTTATATTAAAATGTTAAATAAAATGATCTTAAAGGAACTATCTTTACTAACTATGCTATGATCTCTTTAAAGTGTATTTTTTTAAATTTATTCACCATTGAAGAAATTTCATTCTTAGTTTAAAATCAGTAAGAGTACTTTGATTAATGAAACTCTTATTCTGAAAGATATTGTGTTGAATCATTACGATGTAATACAAGATGCACGTTAATTTGTAATGATATGAAACTATAGTATAATCTTATGAAACTAAAAGTTCTAAACAGATTTAGAGACCGGTCTTGACCAGAGATAAAAGATAGCGTTCAGATAAAAGAAAAATTAGAAGGTAATTATCGGAGTTATGGTTTTTCGATAAAGTGTTCCTATTTCGACATATTTTTATTGCTGTACCAGGAGGGTAAAAGGTTTAGGCACATTTTAGCTTATATTTTGGAAATAGGATGCAGATTGATAAACGCGTCAATCGTCGCTTGCTAAGGACATAATCAAGAAATAAGCCCTCATGGAATTGCACCGCAGCGTCAATTATGCTTCGCAAGACCAGAACAGGCTTATTATTTGCTTCTCTAGGGAAAACATGGTAAGGACATAGGAGAGGGAATAATAGAGGGCCTTCCAGGATGACCACAACAGTTTTAGAATATCCCAAATAAAATATTAATAATTATAAACTAACCACAACATGATTAAGATAATCAGATTTCAGATGTATACCCACTACAATAAAAAGTTTCAAAGTAGACAAAATTTTTGGAGAAATTAAGCTTTAGAAAAGCCTACAAAGAATCATATTGAAGTATCAACCGTTCATATTAATGCAACTTTGCCGTAATGTAGTTCGTCTAAAAATATTTAGCTCATACATATATGTCACGTTTCTATTTATTTATGTTAAAAGACTGAAAAAAATCTTGAAAATGGGGGTTGCAAATCCTACTTTATCATATATCTTGTAAACTATAGGAGAAATTGTGTAAATAAATGAACTTTGTATATATCAACAATGAATTTGATTAAATAGATAGATTTGGAAAAAATCTATTTGTTTAAAAAATATCTATTTAAAAATATCTCTCTATTTATACGGAGGTCCCGAGCTTAAATGACCAATCTGTGAATACTTATTCTATAGACGAAAAGAAGAAAAATGTTATATAAAGTTTGTCAATAAACATTTTGTTACAGACTTATAAACAAATATTGTACGCATGAAATAGATAACGATGCATTTTCCATCACAGCACACAGTAGTCGGTTGTATTACTGTGTTAGCGTAGTTACATGTTTTTTTTTTTTTATTATGTGGTAACAATTCCGTGTCGTTAATAGTCGAAACATGTTGTACAACATTCACTAACTTGGAAAAGTAGAATTACTATGCTCTAATAATTATGGAAATACGGACAATGTCTGAAATTAAAAATTATATATTTTGTATTATTAATTACTAACTTATTTACAAATTTAATTATTGATGATCGAACGTAATTAAATTCAGTTTACACGGATGCCATGATCAAGCGAATGTAAATTGGTGTGTTAATATAATTCTCGAACTTCAATAGAGATTTGTTTGGGTATTCATTCTTTTCTCTAATCGATTTCGCTTTGCTATCTCGTTTGTTTGCAATGACACCAACGCACTAACTTGTATTCACTTGATCAATATATTCATACAAACCGAACTTAATTCACATATAATTTCTATACAAATAAACTAAACTACAATAAAATAATCATTAATAATAAACAACTGTGTTATTAGTTCTTATAATATTTCTACATATAATATCACTATATATATATGGATAGTACACAACATATAATGTGTATACAAAAAAAAGGAAATCTTAAAATAAAAGATTTTAGGTAGATTTCAACATGAGGCTACATTTTATTTATACAACATGTTAGATCTTCATTAAAAAGGTATTATTCATTAAAGCATCAACAAACAAGTGTAACAGTACTACTATTTCGTGCAGAAACAGCTGGAAATGTGAGAAAATCACCATTTTGGTGAACGTGTCGAAAAGTTCGATTTCGATGAGTTTGAATGATGCGTGAAGGAAGATGTCTTGTGAAAGATGTCTTGTGAAGTTTAACATTCTGAACATCTTTTTACTATACATATATATAACCGGCGATCAGTCTTAGTTTTCGAGTTATATATAAAAGTATCCCGTCGCTGGGTCTTATTTTTTAAGTGGGACTGGATTAGTAGTAATATTAGTCCAATCGTCTTGCTATGCCGTGAGACGGCTGGCCAGCATTGTTTATATTAATACCGATAAGAGGATTCGCAGGGTGAATGGACATTATTACTAACCCAACCCAGTTTAAAAATTAAGGCCAAGCGGTGAGATATTTTTGATTTACGTATAACTATAAAACTAAAGTCGACCGCCGGTTATATGTATGTATAGAAGAAAGTTGTTCAAAATTTTGAATTTTGCAATATATTTTAAAATCATCACAATCGAAGTGAAAGTAGCTTTTGGACAGGTTCACCAAATGGTAAATTTTTTCAAAATTCCAGCGGTTTCCGCACAAGACCGCTATAGTCGATTCAACGTGACGAGAGAGTAGATATAAATAAGTGCACGTGATCGACATATGAACAGGACAAGGCCAGTTCACAAGTTCCAGGTCCCCGCGTATTAGGAAATAAGAAGATGCTTTTGTTGAAGCTATGTTTTTTCCCCCTTTGAAATCAGAATTATTCGCTGACATTTTTATCTAGGTTAGTTACCTACAAGAAAGAACCATAGAATGACGGTATCAGTTCGCTCTTGAAGATCGACGAGTGACAATGGATTGGCAGGCAATAGCTGCAGCCGCAGCAATCGATCACGCGAACGTTTTGTTTATATCTACTGCCTCGTCTCTTTGGATCGACTACAGTGTTGTTACACTTCTCTATTGATGCTCTAACGAATGACACTTTTTTCATGGAGATCCATCATCTTGCATATAATGAAATATAATCCAAAGTGATATATAATCATTTCAGAATTTCAAAATAAAATGTAATTTATATTACAAAATGATATGTAACTCTCTTCCATATACATAATTTTTCTTTTTCATATATTATCTAACCCAAACTTCACTATCTAAAAGTAAGCTAAATCTATCTACTATCAAAGAAAGAAAGTTTGTCATTTACTGAAGTATATGCTCTCGAATAGCTAAACTGAGTTCCTGTTTCCCTAGATTCCTCACATAGTATTTACAAAGTGAGACATGAGACGTATAAACATATCACGGTACAAACATGTAACATAATCATGTCCATGCATAAACCTTATCCCAACCTTTTTTTTTTCAACCCTTCGCTAATCCACACACTCACCTAGTATATTTTTCCACATTAAGACCCGTTATATGTCCAGTAATTTAGTCAGATAGCGAGTGGCTGCTTGTATACTACTAAATAATTTAACGTTCGTACAGATACATCTAGTAGTTTAGTAAAACGGTTTAGTCGAGAAAATCCATCTCGCTTCATTAGATTTTCTCGCCAGTTTCCTCCACCATTCACTGCTAACCAACTGAATCTGTCCGGACACGTTTCTTTAGCACTGTTCATTAATAGCCTGTCCAATTTGCGCTAGAAGCGTAGCGTTTCTCAAGCTTACTATCCGCCATGGTCAGACTTCGAGACATGCAAAATTTCCCGTGTGACAGTGGGATGAATCATATATATTTGTCGGAGATGTAAGGACATCGGGCCTTTCTTTGGTAAGATCCCAACCCCACTACTTGGGCTCGAGGTGACATAACTGGTCGCCGAACGTAGCCACGGTCACGGGATGAACGTTATGTCTAACAGAAGAAGTACCAATGTTGAGGGACACGCGGTATTAACAATCAAGCACCGGCCAGGAGCAATGTTGGTTTTACGCGGGACTGCCTAGTAACGGCGCTTGGAATTTTGTTGATATTCCCGATCAATATGTAATTGACAAATGTGACCGTATCTGTCCTTTATTTTTGCAATCACTTTGGAGAGTCTACTTATATCATCTAGACAGTCAGTCTGAAAGTAACCCAGCGACTGAGCTAACGTGTCTGCGTGCTACAAAATATATTCTATTGTACAAAGAGATTTACCGTTGACCGTGGATTTGTTATTGAACCCAGGAACATTGTCAAAAGCATTCGTTAAACTTATTGTTCGTTAAACTAATTAATCGTTAAACTAATTATTCGTTGAATTTTGTAAAGACATATTTATACGTGTAAATTCAATCTTTATTGTGCATCACGATGGCTAATTCTAATGAAGAATTATCACGCGCCCGATATCCTAACGAAAACCCGACATATTTATGGAAATGGGTAAAAACATGACGTACCCATTTTTATCGATATAATTATCAGTATAATTATATTGATATAATTTATTCTTGGAAATTAATGGATGTTAAATCATTAAATGGCAAATTTCTTAAACTTTTAAAGCCTAACTTTTAGGCGATAAATACACAACTAATATTAATACTGTGATGATGAAAAATTTTTCAAATATGATACTATATATATGTTTGATTGTTAATATTTGACAGAAGTAAAAAGTTTAATAATTTTATTTATGTTTTTTGACCCTTCCAAAAGACGTTTTTATTGATTAAACAAACTAGCTAAAACTGTCTGAAAAATAATTTGTGCCCATTTAATCATTAAATATCTAAATTTTTAAAAATGCAACCTTCGTTATTTGACTAGAAAATCTAACGAAATGAATCTTCTTGACTAAAGCCTTTTACCAAACTAATTTTACTTTAACCTAACGCCAAACTAATCGACTAAATTTTTGTGCCCACAGAGTAAAGTAAGTTACTAAATAACTCACCATTTGATCATAATTATTGGAACGTTTTACTAAACTACTCGATTAAATTTTAGGGTAATTATCGATGTCTCATCCACTTCACCAATTCCTATGATTCTTGAATATGATGTAGAAATTAACATTTTGAACAACTCTTTCCTATACATACGACGTCGCTCGCTTAGTTTTCGAGATATTCTCCAAAAGCTATCAATACCACCACAGTGATCTGTTTTACTTATAATTGTGCATCCACTGCAGCGTATGTGTCAGTATTGGATGCTACGGATAAAATAGCATTTAACCCAACCGTAACAAGAAGTCGCGTTAATGACATTAATGTGTCTATCTGTGACACAGCCACAAATACATTCGACACGTTTGCAATTTCGCTCAATTTCCGTCTATGTAAACTACAAACAAAAGGTAAGCTACAAACAGCAAGATAATTAGACTTGAGTTGGACGGACGCACAATTATAGACAGAATTCGCTGTAATGGCACCGGCAGTTTTTTGCGAATATCCTAGCAACTAAGGCCGAACGACGGTTTCATGGAAAAAGTTGTTCAAGATGTTGATTTCCATAACATTTTATGGATTATTAATTTCAGTGTTTACACACGACAGTTTCGCTACTCGCTACCCAATTAATTGATTTGAAAGGGAATTCTACTTGGAACTTTACGTAATTTACTACACTTTCTGCGGCATATTACGTAATGTACGTAAATCAATTTGATGTATATTCTTTAACGTTCACTGTATTTTCTTATTCGCAGCGTTACATACATATTACATACCATTAAATACATATAAAAATATTTCTGAGGATCGTTAAAGTTCTCTATACAAACCGAATACGTATAGAATAATTTAAGCGATGAGATGCATAATAATCCTAAAAGCCAATGAAGCATGTTCCATATATTACTTCACATAAGTTGTACAGAGGGATATATTAATGATACATTATTAAATTACAATTAATTATAATATTTTATTAAGTTACAATTACATATTTCCGGAAAAAATATTGATATAGGCTTTAATGAATAAATCATGAATTTAACTCTAGTAAATCGAGTTTCCAACATTTATTATATTATCAACATCACAGAAGTTTATCCAATTTTATTTATTTATTGCTATTAGAAATTAAACCAGCCGAGATCTATTTTGGAGTTAAATAAATGCATTTAACTGTACGCTTAATTTCTACTTCGGTTATTAAATTATTTCAAGCAATCTCTAAAATTCTCGACAATGTCTTTTGATATGGTAAGCTTTTCGTCGAAGCTATAATACGAGTGAAAGCTCGTTACGTACAGGAATTGAGAGCCGGGTTCGTCTTTACGAATCTTCAAACCAATTATACCCCGAGACCGATAGGTTACCTGATCATTACTTGATCAAACGAAATTACGCTAAATCTTTTAATAAATTCAGCTTCCAACGATTCGCTAAATCAATGCAAATGTCTATGTTGAAGAAAAATGTTATATTGTGTATCTCATAAAATATCTATCTGAACATTGAATATGTAATATTTAAGAACACTTACGGAATTTACTACACACACATTAAGTCGCGTGTGTAAGACACACGAAAAAGGATTACATAATTACTGAACTTGAAAAGGAATTTTACTTAGCTTTTTTACGGCGTAGCACGTAAATCACCTTGATCTGTATCCTTCAACGTTAAATTTAGTTATCTTCTTATTCGGTAGGTAAATAATTCAACTAATGGAAGAACTGCAACATCTACTCCTTAAGAAGTTGTACTACTAAGAACTCTTAAATTTTTAATCTCTCTTAATCGGTTTGAGTTAGGTTTATATTACTTGAAATCAACAATATACACAGTGATATAATATATTGTTGGATGACCAACCACTCTAATTTGCTAAAAAAAAAAAAAAAAAAAAAAACAACAACATTTAAGTAGGCCCTATACGAAGAAATTTGCTTCGGGACATGCCTTTAGATCTGGTATTATGCGAGGTAAGTTGGATCTTATAAGAGGTAATTAGATGGCCAAACGAATAGCTTCCGACCAATGAAATACCATTTCTGTGCGTAAAATGTTGCAATTGTTTAGACATAGCAGTAGATACCTGTATTAAAGAGAAAAAAAATGTGTATCACGTAAGAAAAAAGGAAATGGTCTGGAAGAATTAGCTGATTACCAGAAGTACAGATCCCTTTTGAGTTTGGTCTTTATACCCCACCAACATAGAAATTTTCTACATAATATAATACAATTTTCCTGAAAAGTATGATTTCCTTTGGAACTATTTTTGATTTTTATGCACTTTTACGCACTGATAGTAAGCCAGAATGTTTTTCTCAAAGGGGTTCAAATTAAAATTCCGAATCATCTAAATCCTTTCGTTTCTTCTCTTATGTATTATACATAAGATCTCCGGATAACGCGAGACACGAAACCACAACTTTCTGAGTAGAGACTTAGTGTACATGCTACTTCGATATTCGATATTGTAAATTACTTCTTGTGTGATAAAACTTGTTGAAGCTTAAAACGTTATATCCGATGCTGTTAATACGCAATACCCGAAACACACCTAATAAGCTAAATTAGAGTTTTTTTATTCTTCTCCCGGATTTTAAACAATATTTTCCATCTTTAGTGTTCAAGAAATATTTTGTAATTTCCAGAACATTTATTAATTTATTAGGTTATTATTTTATTACTTCAATACTCTTGTACTTGTAATGATAGAGAACATTAATTGTAAAATAAATATTTTATCCACTGTATTTTAATAACAAAATTTCAAATAATTTTATTACGGTTTTAATATAGTAATATTCTTGTAACAGCGGGGTAATTATATTTAATAACTCTGAGAAAGTAATCTTATAAATTAATTTTATGATATTACATAATCTGTAAAAACCGTCTTGTTCTTTTATGAATACAGTGCAATATTAATATTAATTCAAAGAAAGTATCGACGTGCGTTACGAAAACTAGCACGTATTTGTAGTTCGTCGTAAAACATTTTGCTTTTTTTCGTTGGAAACTAGACAAAGACGTTTAAAGGTTTCATTAATTTATTATGTAAATATTCGTTATTTACTTATAATCATCATGATTACTATAATTTATTTTAAGCTCTTTTTCTCACAGTCAACGTCCATTTTAATTTATAACTGGTAATTACCGAAAATCTTTGTCAACTGAATTAATAATTGGCTATTCTAATCTCTTTATTGTCAAATAAGATATGATTATCCGACACGTATTCTCACATACACGAAGATTATTATTGTTTTTCAAGAATACATATTCTTTTACTCCAATTTTATATGCAAAATTTAAATTTTCACATCGTTATAATATACAAATAATGATGATATAACCGGTATAACGTACACGGAAACGTGCTACTTTCCACCTTAGTGTTGGAAATGTGCTACTTTCCGTACTGCCTCAGAACACATACTAACGAACTGTGAATCGTGCTCGTTTTCGTGACGAATATCAAACATGTTAGTATTTAGCGTTCAAAACGATGAAACGTGCTTCTTTTCATGGCAAACTGAAATGTGTTGGCCTTCATAAGAGAAATAGAATATGATACTTTTTGAAATGCATATCGGTATATTCTTGAATCTAACGTGTTTTAATTATCTATTAATGATCCACGACAGTTAATGGTTACTCTTTGGATCATCTTTGCAAATTTTCTGTCGCATAGAATAAAGGAGACTGACTCAAAAATCCATTTTGATTTAAAATTCTACCGAATATGTACCTACACACACACGCGCACTTTTTAGGCGTAAAATGTATTGAATAATTAAATTATCTATCGTTAACAGAAATCAATTTTATCCCAACCACTTTTTCATCAAAAGATATTTATTAAGAATATAGATTATTTATATTCATTATTTTATTTAATTTCATTAGGTTTATGAATCGAAAAGAAAGATCAAATTAAACATGGAGTTTGGCTAATTAAAGTTTTTCTTTCCCTTGGTCTTTCTTCTTTTTCCTTTCGATATACATATGAGAAAAGGAGAAGGAGACAAAGTATAGAAATTGACAATTTTCTAAAATTTGAATTTATGTTTATTTAAAATTATGTTCTCTATAATAGTTATTTGTGTGTATCATTTTTTTCATTTGTTACAGTTGAATCTATACAATTGTGGACATTTCAATTTTGTAGTTTCTACGTATCGGCGAAATATATTATATTAAGTTCCAAATAGTACGAACACGTAATCAACGTCAAAGCATTATCCGGATATCGAAGTTTCACGTGTATGGACGTGTATTATAATGGAATAGCGAGAATGTGATTTAGCAGGATCATATTACGCAGATATTCTGATTCTTGACTAAAATTTAACAAGTTATTGCCTTTTGTTGAACGGGGATCATGTTTTGTATGCATGATAAAACTTTATATTAAGTTCCCAACAAATTTGAAGCTTAATTTGTAACATGCATGAAGTTTACATATAATATGTTATATATTTCTACTTTAAATACGTTTTACGTGTCTGAGTTGAATTCTCTTCAAATAAATAAAACTCCCATATTCTTATGCTTATTGTCAGTTTTTTTAAAAACATACAATTTAAAAGTCATTATCTTTTTTTACTTTTACTTTTTCGGTTATATTATCAATGAACCTTCATTATGATGCTTATATATTGAAATGTCTTCTAATATATAAAAGGTGACTTTTTCTCGAAACCACTGTACACTTTGTAAGGAAATGATTCTTTACATAAAACTAGGTTGAAAATATAGAATGAAGTTCTGTCATATGGCAATATCGTCCTTCCATAATAATTTCCCAACCAATATTATTAATGAATTGACAAGTTACAAATTGTATTATAGATCTGTATTTTATAATTTTACAATTTTGTGTGAAATAGAGTAATAGGATAATCTACCTTTACATTTCGCAAAATTTATTTGAAAAACTCCATTTGTTCTGTCATATGAGGGTTAGTTAAAAAGTAATGAACTTTCGTATCTTGAGAACGAAAGCAGCTATCAAAAGGAAACAAAGAAGAGATGAAAATACGATTCATTAGCTATAAAGTACAATTATTTTTCAACATAATCGCCGTTAACTTCGATATATTTTTACCAACGTGTAATAAGTTTTGTCATTCCGTCAACGAAGAATTCGAAAAATTCTGCGGGTCTTCTTTTGATAAAGGAAGACACTGCTGCCTTGACGTTATCGTCTGACTTGAGACGAATACCCTTAAGTGTCTTCTTCAATTCTGGAAAGAAATGGAAGTTCAAAGGAGGCAGATCTGGACTTGGAACAGTCTTCAACCTCACATGGATATGAAGTCTTGTACGCGCGGTGCGTGGTTGAGCGTTGTTGTGCTGCAACAATATTGTCTCGGTCGAATTTCGAAGTTGACATACGCGTCTTCGCAAACGCTTCATCAAACGATTTTGATGTCACGATATACACCGCCAGCAAAGGGCAATGAATTTCCCTAGGCATAGTGTTTTCCGCCGTTAAAAATTCGATCATTGCATGTGTCTTGAATCTCGTTGACACCGCACTCGTTTTCAACCTCGCTCGCTCTAAAAGATACTATTTATAATTGCGCCAACCAAATTTATTGAAATTTGGTATTTTGTGAAAGAGGGATGTAACTATAAAATGCATGTCTACACAGAGTTGTATCTCATTTTGTTCTGGTGATACATGCGGAAGTTCATTATTTTTCAACCAACTCTCGTAAAACTTGTTATTGTCGTAAATGTGAATTTATAAAAATTAATATTTTAAATAAACTTTCGCGAATAATATTAGCTTAATTATGCAAAAGAATTTTGATCATGCTTCAACCATAAAAAAGCGTAATATACATTATTAATATGCTAATATAACACGTCCATTTTTTTTTTTTAGTTAAACGGAGAGATGTAAGTGAAATTATAATATTTCAAGAATGTTCTATTCCTTTTACTCTAGGATAAGGGAAACGTAGTTCTGGTCGATAGAGGAAAGCATCGTAAGCTGGGAACATTTTCATGGCGCTGTTAAAATCGAACGAGGTTACTTCCAGGTTTCTTGCCAACTATCGCGTTAGCTCAGTTTATATCCTGGGCACGAATCGTACGAGCGTGTTATTCGAATCATACGATGGACGACAAGTCAGAGACCGGTAGCCCAGAAAATTACGCGAAGAAAAACGTCGCTATTAAAATATTCATTGCGCGCAATGGAATGGCCACACTAATTTAACTAAAGTGCGAACAATTCTACGGATCTACCGACTATCCTGCTCTTTGAAATATTAACTTTTTCTTGCTACTTTGCAAATTTAAAATTCATTCTGATCGACACCCTACTAATTTGATTTTCAGACTAAAATGAAAACGAGTTTGAACATCTGCTTCAATTATTCCATTTCATTGCAAATATTGATGGTTATCGATTCATAATATTCGTTAATATTGCAAGTTTAATATCTCATGAAACGAAACATTTGAAGTATGAAACGTGTATATATTGTATTGATCCAATAAATTTTCTTCTGTTCCATCCAACGCGAGTACCAACATTTCTGTGCATCATCAGTCTTAGTGGCATATTGAGAGAAGTGACTTGCAATTTCTAAATATTTAATATGTTATACCATACTATTTAATAATCTTAGTTCAGAAAAATGTATTTGAAACCTCTGAGTACAGCGTTCTCGAAGCAAATACAGTCAATTCGGCAATGTCCACATCTGTACCATCGTACACCTCAGTAACGTCTATCCCAGCAAAGAAGTAGCAATCATTGCTAACAGCATTGCAGGAACCAACATAATTGATTCTGCTTGTTTCATCTGTAAATTATCCATTTTATTTCTCGAATTTCCGACGAGCATCTATATGTATACATTATATTATTATATTTATCTCATTAAATTTAAGTCATCATAATTATGTACATACATACATACAGTCAATGTCAAATATAGACCACATCAAATAGTATATTTGCGATTTGAAGTATTTGGTTAAGCACAGGTTGTAATAGTTTGTGTTTCGAATCGAGATAATTCAGTTTGATTAGGTTTATCGCATCATTACCTGTAACATGAATTGCACATGAAGCAAACGTACAGTAAGTTTCTTTAAATTTCTTTGTAATGAATATTTGAAAAGGTAGACAAGTTTTATATTCTCAAACTTAAGCGGCCAAACTGTGAGTACTTAATCTATAGACGAAAAGAAGAAAAAGAATGTTATATAAAGTTCGCCAATAAACGCTCTATTACAGAGTTATAAATCGTATGAATATCGTATGTATGAAATAGATAACGAAGCATTTTCCATCACAGCACACAGAAGTCGGTTGTATTACTGTGTCAGCGTAGTTACATGTTTTTTTTTTTATTATGTGGTAACAATTCCGTGCCGTTAATAGTTATAAAATATAATAATATAATAAAAATTATTACCTAGTACTTTTAATTCCCCATTTCAAAATGTCGCCCTTATACTTGGGTATAAGTTTTACATCAATGAACAATGGACTTAATTACGCTGCGAAGTTCTACAGAGAGAATTCTGCTGAGTTTCAATAACTGCATCATTACCTATTTCATGCTTATGGTATTTCCTTATAACAGTGAAACAAAGTGTTAACTGATGAACTTTATGTTCATTTTTTTTCATCTTTTTGCCTGTAGATTAGGCACTCGCGGTTTGACCGTTTAAATTCGAGACTCCCTGTATAATACAAACGTCATCAGTTAACACCTACAATTTGGACAATATGCTTGCAATTTATTGTAATAAAAAGTACGTATATTCGAATAAGAATAAAAGTTTTGTTAGAATTACTTTAATTTAATTTAATATAATTATTTATTGCTAAATATTGTATCTCAGATAACATTCGATATATTGAATAAATGTATATGAGACATGTTGCTGACATATTTTACATACTTATCGTACGTGTTTGTATATTTTATATGCACAAATTCGATATATTGATAATTTAACTATTAGTAATAGTAACATTATTGTTAGAATATTATCATGACGTAGTTGCAATGCAACTATTTTGTTATAAGAAAAAAATGGCAGTATTTTGTAATATTTCAATTCAATTTGGGGTTAAGATATCAGACTATAATTACAACTGAGAGAATTTTACATCTTGTGTTATTTTCAAAGAGAGAATGTATCACTAAAACCATACAAATATTAAAGCGCGTCTATGTAGAAGTGAATTATACGTATAACTTGCGAAGATAGCCAGGAAAATCTGTGTTGGCTCCTTTACGTCCGTTATTTACGTTTATAGCTTATTTAGAGCCATTTTAGCAACAGCAAATACTGGTTTTCTTTATTCGTTAATATTAAACTGAACTGTTCACTGTTTAACTAAAATTGTTTTAGAACTGAGAATTGTTTTGACACTGTGTTTACATTTTAATTCTAATAACACTTAAATTGTCTAATAAATGTTAAATTTCTACATAATACGTTTGATTAAAACAAATTTATATTTATACGAGATATTTTGAAATATATTCCAAGTTTCATGTTGTATTTGCTAAATTTAGTATACAGAGTATTTCGTGACAAGTTGGCAATATTTTAAGGAACGAATTGAGCACCTAAACACAATAAGAGAAGTTCATATTAACATATGTCCTATTTGACCTTGTTAACGAGAGATATAGCGACTTTTGTATTCAATAATTTCGTTTATCGGATTATTTTCATAGGAGATGCTCAAAATGACTCTTGCATTTTAATTCACGCATAGATACGTTTTGATATCGATATAGCGATTCTTTCAATATCACCTGATATTCCTTGTACTTTTATATATATTACTCACACTTTTTATGATTAATTACGGACACATTTCTATCATGTATCATCTGTTAAGTTATTAATTACCTTTAGATATAAATGAACATTTTGCTCTTTTATCTATTTTTTAATAATAGCTACAATATGATGATGCAATAATCGTAACTACAATTAATGATTGCGGTGACTGACGTCCTTAATGACTTTATTGAGACAAAAGTGCAGTTTCACGTCCGTACAGTTGCATTCAAGAATGTCATAAAGTCGATTTAAACATTATTCTTAATCTATCATTGTACGTCGTCCGTGACACTCATTTAAATATGTATTAATACGTATCTAGGTGTACAACATGCTCATACATTTTCTCTTTCTCTCTTTTCCTGTATTTAGATGGATATTTTATAAATCAATGGGTGCATTCATCTTCATTCTTTCTTTCTTTATACAAGTATAAAAAATTATTCTGCTCCCGTTTGTACGATATTGTCCAATAGTGAGCTGTTTATTTACAGCAAACAAATTTAATTTATTGAAATGTTTGATTGTCTACAGTGAAAATATCTGCAGGAAAATTTTATATTCATGATGTATGACATATTGAACTTCGCACTTTACATTCCTATTTGAACTGAATACGATATATCAGCGAACATCGATAAAGTCTTTTCCTTTCCTTTGATTTCTTTCGTAAATTGACGAGGTGACGCCCGAGATTCAGAAAGGTTTAAGTTGTATCGAAATTCATTGCTATTGCAGCCTGCAGCAGTTTTTTGTCTTCCTATTGTTCTTCAGTCGACAAGATAATAGGAGTTGAAAAGGCGACGAAACGAGATCGGGATTCAATGTTCCTGGATCGTCCGATCCTTTCACGAAAGTAACGATCGTGCCAACCACGTTTACGGTTAATGTTCCGAGAAACGAATAATAAGACAATGACGTTTCGCTCAGAATGGAAATCTTTTACGTTTGCTCTTCCATTTTTGAAATGCGTTCTCTTTTTCACGCTACGCTACGGTTATTAAATTCACCTTGATATTCAAACATAAATTTTAACATGTTCTTATAAAGCTTAAAACGTAGGAGCAATTGCAATATTTCGCGGGTAATTAATAAATTGGAAAATAAATTGCACGTGCATTGCAAATTAATATATTTTGAGTTTCTAATTTTTGTAATGTTTATTTTCCAGTTAATTGAATCAGAAATACATTAAAATATACTTTGATTTCTCTTCTTTTATGTGGAGTATTTATCCTGAATTGCTTCATTTTTTAGTTACCTTTACCGATACGTGATTGTGAATTCATTCACTTTTAGATCGTAAATTGTAGATTCATGATATTTTACCTCCAAGTTCACTTTTCTGATATTTTTTTTATACAGAATTATATATTTTTGTATTTACTTACTTTGTTACATTAATGGTTTTCATTTTCTACAAAATACCAATATTTTTAAATTTAATTTTCCAATACCTATCATATCAAAGGAAAATTTTTGTGGAAAATATGAAAGAATCGTTATTAAAATATGTGATTTCTCATTTTAATTCCAAGTCAATGAGATTTTAAAACATGAAAAATCTTTGGCTTAGTTGAAACTAAAACGAGATAGAGACATAAAGAATTTGAGGATCCCAGTAGGTTAAAAAAAGACCTTTAAGCCCGTGAAAAAACTAAAATGACAGTGTCGCCTGTATTATCGGATCATATAGAAGTTTTCCCATTTCATAAGTTGGCTTGAACGCTGAGAAGTTGAACAAATGAAATTTCCCAAAGTACCATTCCGACACTGTAAAAAATTAACGAGATATGTATACGACGAGCATATATGTATCTTAATATAAAATAAGAAACAACTCTTTCTTATTGACCGGATCTTAATCGTTAAAAATAATTGTTTCTGGCACGAAACATAAAGATCGAAATCAAAAGTCTGTTACCCAAGTTTTGGCCGCTGTCCGACTTGTTATCTTTCCCACTATGGACGGTCTTTGGCCAATTGCACCCGTTTCACTTATGACTTTGTTCGAATTTAACTGTGCCAAAAGTATATTAATAATTACAGCCAAAAGTGCAGACTGTTAAGATAAATCTTAAAACTTTTCAACAAATTTCCCCGTTAAATATACGGAAGTGTCAATCGTAATTAGTTTATTAGTACAATGTGATGAAAAGAGTTCGAAAGTCGCTAATGCATTCTATGGATATAATTAAATCAGAATTGTTATATATACGTATGTAGGACATTTAAAGCTTTATTACAAAGTCATATATGAAAATATATAAAAGAAATAATTTAAAATACAGTGACGCAGAATTCCATGATTTTTGGGCCACTGACTATTCAGCTAACAAATGTTCCTTTGAAACGTGGGAAGTAGACAATGCACGGTTGACCACAAAACACAGCTTAAATAATTATACCGCGGGTAGAGGTGATCAATGGTATCTAATATTTACCTTCGATTTCCTCTACGGGCTACTAGGTTCACGTTAAACGATAGGAACAATTGGTGATTGCTTTCACGTCACGGATATTTGCTCGTGAATAATTAATGAGATTCCCTTAGTGATTGCGTGCACGGATTTAGATATTCCGAGATAGCACGGTGAAGAACGAATTAATCTCTATATCTCTTATCTCAATAGAAATAAACACTTAATCTCACGGTGCTACACAGTTTCACTGGTATCAAGTACGGTATCGATTACTTGGCGTCCATACCTTTATATAGCTGGATCTAACTTATTTTCGATAATCATTTTCAACTCACATAAGAAAGGGCAATCAATGGGTCAGATATGTGAGCCAGTCGATAACGCCACTGCGAAATAACTTAATACATTAGACAGTAAGACAGATACAATTTATATTAAGCACTATATTATATTATCGTTATTCGAAATTGGAAGCACTTCATTCATGATATTGTAAAAAGTGACTATTCGTTTAACTATCAAAATTATACAGTCGTCGCAACAGAAACTTGTGCGAATATCTGGGAAACAAAAGCCGAGGTATGGTAACATGTATAGGGAAAAATTGTTCAGAATGTTGACCTTGACAACATATTTTAAGATTATTGAAATTGGCGTCCACTTTGTAAATAATTACCCATCAACGATAATGGAGTACAATCACATTATTGTTTCAAATTTTTATGAGATGTACTAAAATCTGTTATGTTTATTGCAATTTTATATTTTATTGCTTCAAAGACAGAAATAAAAATTTGGTTATAGTAATATGTATGTATGTATAAAGATAGAATGATATAACTAAACAGCGAATACTGCAGACTTCAGGATCCAAAAACAACTTGAAGCAAATGCGTATTTTATTGTTCACTATTATAAATTTCTTACATAGAAAAATTATTTTTATATTCTTGCATTTACTCATTAACTTCTATTCGTGAACAGTACTGCAATTGACGTATTGTAATTACTTTAAATAACACACACACACACACACACACACACACATACAGAGTTTCCTATTTTCATGTAACTCGTAACTCATTAGTAGATTCATTAAGGCTTTTCAAGTGAAATTCACTTGTCGGAATTTAATTTCTTTCAAAGGGAAATAAATAATTCCAATGAGAATGTAATTCGTTTCGTTGCAGCGGTAAGATTAAGAAATGGGAAATGTTTTGCAATATTTTTAATACGTATTGGAATGATAAAAATGTCTGCTACACATATAACTGTAGAAGAAACATATTAGTTTTTCTTATCTATTTAAATATATAACATATAAAACAATGACTTACTATAAGTACAGAAAGAATTAATATTTACAATTTAATAAAACAATTATTTCTCAAAAAAAGCACAGAATTAAAGTGAGAATTACATATTATTGAAAAATATCTGAAATATCTTTCAGTAGATATTTCTCAATAATATGTTTTGTATGACAGTAAATACATTTCTTGTTATGATGTTATTATGTTTGGATTCCGCTTTGAAATTAAAAAGATTAAAAAGGAATTAAAATTTTTATAAAAATTAAAAAGTTCAATATTGGCAATCAATTTTATATTAACAGTGTTTCCCTTTTTATTTGATTTTGTTATTAAATATATGTATGTATATCTCTGCCATTTTCTTGAACATTTCAATAATATTAGGTGCTGTAATATTATGCCATTGGTTTGTTACTAAACTTCGTAGATTTATCAATTATTTTTCAAAGGTTTGTAGCTTTGGATTTATCAAGATTTCCATCCAATTATACATGTGAGTAAAAATTAATTTTTTATATATAAAATAATCTTTTCTAACCCTTAAATAGCAGCAAAATTAGGGAACCGACACAAAAATGACGTTTTAACCGTAATATGAATACGTTTATTGATGACAGTTCATGATAATAATGATATTTATTACATTATATAAAGTTACTTCAATTATTATGGAAATTAAATGTTAACAAGTATGAAAAATATTTTGTAAATATAAAATATCAAAGGAGAGAGAGAAAGAGAGGCAGAGAGAGGCATTAATTATAATTTACCAATTTTGCCGGTATTTTAATCAAGCAATGCATTTTTCTCGGTGACCTATTAAAAATATCAGACGCAGATGGATTAAATATTCAGAATGTGCTAGTGCACAAGGAATTTAATTATCTGATAGTCGGTTGATCTATCCATCTACCCCACGAAGAAATATATATCTCCTTTCTACCGCGGTCGGGAGTTAGACCGGAAGTTATCCCTGCCACCCTCTGCTGTGGAAATAGGAACAGTTTTTATCCAACGCAACGGTTCGTTTGGCGACTTATCATCCAAGCAGACCTATTACATGCTGACCAAATAAGAAAGTATAGCAGAATCGGCTATGAGTTATACATCGACCATTTGTTACTCCAAGGCATAGAAAAAAGTTCACAAGATAACGGGTGTAATGACATTTAAAATGCCAGAAATCCGGCTACATTTCATATGGTACCTTAGTCGTTTGAAGATTAGTAGATACGATATATTCCATTTAAAATCTTATTCGTAATGGTGTTAGTAGCTATCGTTATGCTCAAAAATATTAAAAATCATCTTCTGTTAACATTAATTTGAGATTAAGTTTAGTCGCTTGAATTAATTTCACTTAAAGGCAAATAATTTCTCAGACAGAAGATGAGGCAGAAGAATCAAAAGAGTGAAGGTATCACCACTTTTGATTAAAAGTATACGTTTAAAGTGTATGATTGAAGTGATTGAAGTGTACTAAATTGTATGATTATACAGCCAGCAATTATTGATTTCTTTAGGCAAATTACCTCAAAAAATTACTTAAAAATAATCTCAAATTTCGTTTAATTGAAATAATATAATTTTTGTGCATTTCTGAATAATCCCATCTTCTTAGAAGGTAATTTTTAATGTCAATTTAAAGGACCAGTATTAGTCTCATATCGCTTAAAAAATCTACTTTTATATTCATAATCATATACATGTATTTATGCCATATATTATATCATATCATATGTTTATACTTATACGATTGCCTTATATAACAATAGCAAGACATATAGGTGTTACACTGGTAAAGTTGGGATTTTAACAAGTAATGACTTGGAATAAACTTATCTTTAAAACATGGAGATATGTGTATATATCTGTATAAAATGAAGTTTTACATTTAAAATAGAAAATTCAATTGTGTTAATTAGTGAATATTTTATAACTTAATTTATATGGTAATTTTAAAGCGAGCTATTTTTTACACTGATTAAAAGTTATAATATCATATTCTTCGTACATATATCTATGATACTCAACAGTAAAATAAACATTTAAATTATTTCATATAATTTCTTTGAAAATGTGGAGCTGTCTGAGCTTCTGAATGCATGCATAAATTGCAGATATGTATTGATGCTTTATTACATTTTTTTCTGGTAAATGATGTAGAGGATTTGCAATAATTTAAAATAACTTTATAAATATCGAGGATGTTGTATATGTGTATATTAGCAATTTATTTCGTGATTCTGTATATGTGGATTATAATATGATTCATTTTTTTAAGTTTGACGTAAAACTACTTCTATCTTATTGTAAAAAGGACGTAATTATAGATTCTACGTGAATGTGCATATAGAAATATGGATAATGTATATGTGTAAGAAGATTATTGATCCGGTGGTCGATGCGATTTTAAATCTTCATAAAAAAAGACTAATTAGATTAACGTAACATATGATATTATTTCCACACATACATATAGTATGGGTATATATTCATCATTATTGATTGTTATGCAAATGGTTAATTAAATAGACGAAATATGTAGTTGAAATAAGTAAGTACGATGAGTTGTGAATTGAGAAAAATCGTTCACTGCGAAAAGTTTCAGAGAAACTAATAAAGCAAAGTACGGATTTCTGTACTTTTAATTGTGTATGCTATATTTTATGCCGTTGTGCTGTTTATTATAATGAACCAAGTTTTCTTGCCAATTAGAGTAAATTCCGACTAATTTCAGTAAAGGCTATTATTTTTTACCGCTTAGTTTACAAGTAAAATATTTCATTTACGAACAGTTCTTGAGAAATCGTAAGTAATGAATTGTATCATGTAATGGTAATGAGATTTTATTAGAATTCAAGATTCCTCGGTATATTCGTGTTCGTTCAAGAATAGAAGATAATTGTCAATTATTGCGAATTTGATTTATATCGTATTACGTTCGGATAGTTATTTCAATTGTAATAGCATATTAAATGTAGGAAATTACGTCTGATCTTCGGGAGAATTAGTTTCATACACCTAGAATCTCAAATTACAGGTAGAATCTCATAGAACCCTCATAGTACTCTCGGTTATATAGAAATTATTGTCAACGTTATATTAATCGAATTATCTTTATATTCGAGTAAGCGTACTAAACTACAATTTCGATCTTTCGGATGATATGAACAGTGAACATTCATTTGAATTTCGTGAGCAAATTATGAATAATACTGAAAATAGAGATATGATGAGATTGGCTTAAAAAAGAGACTAATTTTAAATTTCTTTTTATTTACTAACTTATTAAAAATATTTTTGATAAAGATACTTTTGAAACACTTTCTATAGAACGTGTTAATACCATTAATTTTAAATGCGAATAAAGTTGTTTCACAGACAACTATACGTGTAGTAAAGATTATTTTAAAATTTACAGTTAAAACAACTCCAAAATTGCTTCCAAAGAAAATTTTCTTCATTTACGGATAAATACAGATATAGAAGTTGAAAAACATATACCAGATATTCAGATTAAAAGAATGGTAATTATTGGGATTAATACCTCGCCAATTTTAATGGTCTTGAAATATGTTATCGAGATCAACATTCTAAATAACCTTTTTTCAATATATATAACCGCCGTTTGACTTTAATTTTTAAGTTATAAACTATATAATTTGTGTTTAATACTATACTTAATACTATATGGATTGCTCAGCAGTTCATTTTATAAATGTTTGTTCTGTAAACAACTTTCCAGCATTTTCTAACAATTCTTTCTAGCCATAGGAGATCAGAGTAAGTGCAACATTCCATATATCAACCGATTCATCGAAAATTATTTCACGCAAGCGTTGCCGTCCGCCTAATGGCCGAATACTACTCTGACCTAACTTATAACCCATCCATTTTTCTTCCTTATTCATGCAATATGTAAAATAGTTATCTCTCATCAATGGGTTAAGTTTAGGTTGGACTAAATATAATCGTTGTCGCCTACTGAAGAATGAACTGGATCATAATCAGAATTTAATTGAAATTTCTTGTGAATATCTTGAAAACTAGGGCCTAGCGGCGGTATGTACCTTGATAACATATTTCAACGTCATTGAAATCGGTGACGTCGTTCCTGTTCTGAATAATTACCGAAAGAATACTTTACAAATTTACCTATATTACATGCTTTTATAAGTCCAAGTAAATGTACGATTTTATAAGCCTAAGTGAATTATTCTTTTGTATTTCTTAACAATTTTTTTTACGTAAACACAACTTTTGACATCAATATTAAAATTTTCACAATTATAGCGATCTTTAGATAGTAATTTTCCAAAAATATAGTGATAATCTATTATTTCTCTAAATGATTTTTAAATCATTGTATTTCGATCAATGAAGATATTAAATGTTTATTCAGTTATTTAGACATTTAAACCATAAATATCAAATCAACTATAAAATAAAAATCCTACATTTGTTAAATTTTTTCAAATTAAAAGATATAGGATATGAATTGTATAGAAGCACAATAGGAGATTCCATATTGCCTATAACGAATAGTCTATTTCGTACGAATCTTGGAATATCAAAGCAGTGGAAAACGAACATTTATGTTTCATCAAAGTCAAAAGGAAATTATACGCGTAGACCAGCGTGACGCACGAGTGAACGAATAACGAGCGTGAGCAAATCGCGTGTCCTATGGTCGCTCGTTAACTTCCATCTCGTCCATATACGAGCTCCTGTCTTTCGATTAACGAAACGGTGTACGGAGTATAAATTTCCTAACAGGGTGCATTGTCCCGTAGCGTGCTTACAATAATACTTTACTCCTGAAACCGTACTAGAACTGCAGCAATCTTTTATCGCTAAAATATATATCTTAGCGATGTTCAAAAAGATCTTTTCTTACAACAAAATGAAGATAAATATCCATGCATATACAATCGATCACAAAAAGGTCCGTACGCTCTACAATTTTAATTTCTAAGTTCTACATTTTCACTAAATGTGCGAAGGTTAACAAAAATATATTACATTACATTACACTACGTTATATAGGTAACAGTAAAAAAAGTCTTTTGAGTTATTTATTGTCCAAATATTAAAAGAAATACTGAAGAAGAGCGAATTTTTATGCCACGGAAAGCTTAAGATACTAATACTAATTATGCACATAAAACTAAAATTAATAGCGATTATTCATGAAAGTTTAATATTTAGTTGGACATCCCATTTAAACTTACCTTACGAATATTCATTGTAGCGTAAATTCAAGCATAGGCGCTCGCCTAACGGCAACCACATTCCTATGATATAGCCTAACCTGTACTATAAAGGAGAAAAATTAATGGGTTATAGATTACGTTAAATTTATATCCGGTCGCCAAGAGGCGGCCAGTAACGCTAGCGTAGAGCCACATATGTGTACTATCAATTAGAAATCTAATTGTAAGTGCAAGAAAAATTTTTTGGAAATATCTGTGAAATTAGAGCCGAGCGGCGGTAACACGTATAAGAAAAAGTTATTTATAATTGTAAAAGTTGATAATATATCTCAAGGACATTGAAATCGGCGAGAAGGTCACACTTCTGAATAATTAAACTTCTAAATCATAACACTTCTAAATAATGTCAGGATAATGAAGTGAATTAGTAAATTATTAAACAAAATTAATCGTTTAAATTACAACCTCGTATCTCACATAGGTACAATTCAATATGTTCATATACATGTCGTATACAAATAGTGATAATTAATACGATTGTTTTTAATGATACTAGACTTAAAAAATGTGCAGTAATAACAATGTGCCCCGAATCTTTGTTTCTACTACATTTGATTACTTTCAGCAACCACTTGAACGTGATCCTACTTTCACCATCACTTTAATAATTTCATCATCACTCTAATATGATTTTAACATAACTTTAGTTGTTACTCTTAAAAGGAATTTCATAAAGAAGTTCGTCAAATACATACGTATTTAGCGAAACTTCATAGTTAACTTTCTCGAAAACTTAGCAAAAATTGTTATTCCATATTTTGGATTTAAGTTTGCACGAGGAACTTGTTTCAGCTTGTTATAGAGTGTTTCAATACGTATTGCATGATAAAATGTGACAATTTAAAAAAATTTTACGAAATTGCATATTTATATTGCATTATTATTATATTTAATTTAATTATATTCTCTATATTTATGTGATACAGCATAAAATATGTAATATTGTACAGATACATACCCATTTATAAAGAAATGCGTATTGCAGAATACATGCATAAATTATATGTCGAAAAATAACGAGAATTGTCAAATCGATGTATTAAACGGACTTAACGGAGCAAGAATAATTAGGATGTTGGCAATGCGCCGAGAGTCGTGCTTATAGAACAGATTCGTGTTGGAAGAGAATCCGCACTTTGCTCATTACACGCGTTGTCACCCACGCTTCTAACACCTATTTCACGTAGGTATTTCGGGTGTCTATAGAGAATATTGTGTATTGAAATATGTTCCAATTTAATTCTCTATTTATCATACTTTTTTTACATAATTTCGAAATCAAAGATAAAAGGTATTTATGGTGCATTTAATTTATTCAAATTTTAATTTATTCTGCTTTATGTTTAGTCAAGTACTCGTTTATTTAAAATTCGATTATAGTGTAATTAATACACTAGTTAATAATATTTGATAAATATAAAAAAGATATAGTTGAAATGTAACTTTTAAGATAAGTGTACAAGGTATGTCAATAAAGTTGTTATCTATTACACAATAATGTAAGCAGTAACAATACTGGGGTTATGAACAAGTTTCGAACTTGAATCAAATTGATTTACTATTAATTAATTAAATCAATTTATTCCTAAGTATGTTTTTCGTCATATACATATTAACACATGTTTAAAAATCGGTCGTGTGTGCAGTAGCAGGAAAAGCAATGATATCATTTAAACGACGTCAGATACTATATTGTAAGAAACAATTGTTAATGAAACGATGATTTGTATGGATTCTCATTTCTAACTCATAGCTTATCATACTTTGCTTCCATACAAAGGTTTAGTTGATATATCCGTACTTACATTGCTACATTACTGGTTTCAGTATTTTCATCCGTTTTTTGTTTTTCTTTGGAAAGACACTAGCACGTATCATTGCGCCATTAGTAGATTGGTAGCAGAACTAGTTGTCCACCACACTTGGCTGCCCAATGTTACAGCACAGAATGCATACACGAGCCTGAAATGGATTTAGACCCATTTCGTAAATTATTGTATCACGCAGACAAATATTAAAAGCAAATACGATAGAATTAGTGAAATTAATCATATGGAATCACAATTATCCAGATATTTATTTATCAGTTATATTGGGACGACATGACTCTAAATATCAAATAGTACTTAATTATTATAAAACTTTCGAATCCCTTCTTCACAATAGCGTTTAATTTTATTAATTAATCTGGTAGTTTTTAAGGATTATAAAAATCGTTTTCTAACTGTGAATATGCTTCAATACTCTCCCATTTATACCACTTTAACACATTCTAATGTAATACTCTTACTTGAATTTAATTCTACTGTGGCTTTTTTGCAATACGGAAGATATGAACAAAGGGAAATAAAAGAAGAATTTAGAACTTGCGATTTCTTCGAGTGAAACTGAGCAACGATATTAAATATCGATAGATGACAATATTATTAAAGAAAGGATACTAATTTCAGACAGTTTGAAAGCACGATGAGAGCGATTTTAGAAGACTATGATGTGTTACCATTGCGTAAAATAAAGGAAAATCAATGTTCCAAAAACAGAACGTCAGAAAGAGCATCTCGTAAATTAAATAGTATCGTGAAAATGAAATGCGATACCACGCTACAAACATGACAAGTAATATGTATGTATATCTACGATAATGGACAAAGTTGTTCCCGGCTTATCCATTTTACTAATTGTTTTTGTACCGCGCGTTCACTGGAAATACATGTCTGTTATTTAATAGTCACATTTCCAGTCTAAATAAATCGATCCTCACTTAATCATTCGTTTCAATCCACTGCTATTGCGTTCTTAGTTACCGTGTTATTTTTGCATGTTACACGAATAATAGATAGTAATATTTCAGTGAGTTGAGCAGAACATAATGCACCCGTTGGCCCATGTTCAAGATGGCAATGACGTTACACTTCGCTACCGACTTCCTGATATTTTCAGTATCATAGCAGTCATTGATAAGAGATTCCTTTTGTTCTAATACGTAGTTTGCAATGAATGATTGCACTTCAAAACTTCAACCGAGTAACCTATTTCTTTCAATCCTTTCGAATTTCTGATCGATATTGTACTTAGTGGAACAGTATTACTTCAAGATGTTTGGTTTAATATTTCCTATTATAGAATTTTCCATTTGTACACTTTTTGATAATTTTAGCCTTATAAAATAAATCTTATAAAAGAGCACATAAAAACATTAAGATATCCTATGTAAATGATCGTATAAGAATTTAATGATTCGACGGATATTATACTTCCGCAACTTATTCCGTTTAAAATACTCAATTTGGCTTTATCATTTAGTCATTGTAATTGTAGTAACGATATACTTATTTAATTTGCGTTATTGTATCGTAATTAGATAAAACATAAGTATGTAATTATTGGACATTTTGCTTCCATTTATAGCGGACATTAATGTTATAATGTAACAATTTTGAAATGCATTGTACATTGTGGTACTTTGAACGTGGTGGCGCGTAATCGGCGTAGCATTTGCATAAATGCATCGAACAGGTGCAATGAACTACGATAAATTGAATTCTACTAACCTTTCTTTAGAGTCAAATATCTGAGAAATATGTATCCCTTTTTACTTTGTGTGAGTTGTTAAAAATTAGAAATTTCTCTTTTTTTATTTTTATGAATTGTGTAAGAATATTACAAGATATATAAGGAAATTAGGAAAAGTTGTACTTCATTAAGCATTTTCTTTTTCTTTCATCAATGCACCAAATAATTCTGACCATAAGACCATGATTTTAAGTTTGATATTTAATGAAAACTATTAGTTTTACTATATAATATAGTTAAACGCCTGATGTACACAGAAAAAATTATGTAAGAAAGAAATAGAAGTGATTAATCACTTGAAATGTGATATACATACATTAAACAGAAGTCACTTTGTCATCTGTAATTATGTAAAAAATAAAGAGGAATATACAATCCCTTAAAAATAGTGTGCCATTCTGAAAATGACATAAATTCAATCTTTACATATATATCACAATAGAATTTAAAATTGATACAAATGTGAGAAGTATGTAACAATCATGAAAAAATAAACTATCTAAAACGACGGTTTCTATGGGAAAACTGGAACTATGCTAGATATTTATAAAAATATTCGGTTTTACAGAATAAAAAATAAGATGGAATAAATGATACTGAAAACTAAAACCTTCATATAACAAACGCTGCGAGTTCAACAGATCCAATGGATTTTACTAATATTTTTTGGATCTGAGGAAATAAAAATTTATAATATACAAAAGACAAAAAGATAAATAGAAATATAAATAGAACAGGTGGTACAAGATACGTAAAGTAAAATGGTTAACTAGGCACGCTTATCAAATGTTGTAAAAAAATATTATACTTTTTTTATCAACACGATGCAGCTAGTATGCACATTAAAAAAGTGTATATTATCACAAATATAGGAGAGTTACTATAGTCTATCGAAATTTCTGATCTGAATGTTACTAAAAAAAATTACAGATATGAGAAATTTATGTAAATAGTAAATAATTTAATGACTGTGAAGATAAGTAAGTCTTACTACAAATATCAGTAAAAACTTGTATACATATAAATTTCTATCAACGTAAAAATGAAAGAGGTATTAAATGATTTCCTTTGTTATAAATAATAACAAATTTTTAAATAATATTTATATGACTCAAAATTAATGGATTTGTTACAAACAGAATGTAAGTAAATGTGCTTACTTATACTGAAGAACCTTAATTATGTTTTTTTAACGTGCGGATTTCGATACTTTTATTGATAATTTCTGGAGCAATATTTAGTGCTGTAACGAATATGTATGCACGTGTATGTAGTGTATTACTTGTTAGATATTAGTAAATCTAAAAGATGTTTCCTTCTGAGCTTTCTGGCTAATCCTGAGTTGCAACTTTTAGCTAGTTGGTTCGTGTGGATTTTATCCCGTAATGGTGTAGTTTTTTTTTTAAATATCTTCTAATTTCATCTTTCGCAGTAGAGATTTTCAATACTTCTTTTATGTCATCGTTTCTTACGTACCATGGTACATTTAGTGTATCTCTTAGGATAACTGATTGTAGATTTTCTATTTTCTTAATACGAGATTTGGCAGCCATGTCCTAGATTTGAATTCCATATGTCCAGAATCCAGATGGGTTTGGTAATGGTTTTATAGATTTGTAGTTTGCTGTGTGTATTCAGTTTAGAGCTTCTGGCTGCGAGCCAGTTCATTGATTTCCTGCTAGTCTTGATTTGTTTGACTTTTTCTTGTATTTTATTTAATTTGTTGTCCAGATGAAGGCTAAGATATTTGACGATATGTATTTGTAAAATTTCTGATTCTTGAAAGTGGATTCTTGGGGCGGGTTTTTCATTTAAGTATAAATAGCGACTGCAGTAGAAGTCACTGTATCTGTATAATTCTGTAATGATTATGTTTCAGAAATTGTATAATACTATAATACTATATTATTAATAATATAATTGTATAAATATTATAATATAATATATTATATTATAAATATTATCATAATATTATATCATAAATATTGTAATTGTATAATACTATTACTATATTATGATATTCATTAAAATGATAGGTGTCATAATTTTATTGCGATGTTTGATATCTTACTTATTATTCCGCATTATTATCTTATTATATTTTACTGTATATTATTAACTTATTCCGCACTTGCATACATTTTAAATTCAGGCTTCTTGTGAAAAGCTTCAACGTTTATTGCCATACTAGTTGCGACAACTTTCAAAAAATACCGATAGAAATCTAGAAGTCGATCGCTTCGAAGTAAAATGTTACGTTATTATTTTCTTGGAATGGTGCCAGGTAAACGCGAATCTTATGAAAGTAATAAAAATTTGTTTTTGGAAGTTTCGTTTTATTTTCAGGTCAACGTTTTCCTTATATTTTTTTACATTTATACTCTTATTACGAATTATAAATCAATTTTTAAACAGATCATGTAATCTAGGAGTTCGATTTGATATTAATCATAAAATAAAAATTATTCTTCATATACATACATATTACGTACAATAAAAGATATTTTCCAAAACTCGCAATACATGTAATTCTATGGATTTTATTAATCATTTCATCACGTGTACCTTTACCTGGCTCTTAATTCTATCAAGAAAAAGAAAGTTAGAAATTCATTCAAATTCAGAATCAGAATCCAAATTTGTGGCTATAAAAATTCGAAGAGAAATTTCTGAGGAGAATTCTAAGAGAAAATTACAGTATTAAAAATTTTACATTGATAATGTTAACTCTAGAACTCCGGAAGCAGTCACTTTGATTATTTCTGCATTTTCGCTTTTATTTTGCTCCTTTTAGTCTCAGAGCATGTTTCGTTCTGATTATCTTGGTACTCTTAGTTTTACTGCGTATATAAAAAATTCTTATCTACGTCTGCACTTAAAAAATTATAACATAGTCATGTAGGCATTTCACTTTGCATGAAGAGTGCAAACATAATAAAACATAAGTAAAAAGTGTTTCATTTATACATATATTTTGTTAAGATGAAATTTTCTTACAACCTTTTAAAATTACCTGTTTTATATTATTTCATGATACATGAAAATTAAAAAAAAACATTAATTATATCAACTTCCGAAATATATGTATAAGACTATATATTATTGTATAATAATAATCCTGTACATATGTATACGACCCGTTGTATTTATTACTCAATAATAAAAAATAGTTCATTGACTATAAAAGTAATTAAAAAGAGTGTTTCATATGACTTACCGAAGGTCTATTGCATAATAATATTTAATAGAAGCATGTATAGAATCAGGAAAATAACCGCCGACAGAATTTGGAGTACAATGAAATTCCCTTAGTTTTAATGTTGATAGCTGTGGTAATATTTTACATGAAATAATAAATTCTTACAGTGCAGTGTAAACTATAATATACTGCACTATCGGTAATATATTCTTTGTTTAATTATAATAATATCAGTATGTTGTAACTAATTAACATAATGTAATATAATGTTAAGTAACTAATTGTAACATACACATATTTACATGAACTTCATTTTTCGCGCTGGGTATTTCTACATGCTCTAAAAGATTGTCTGTTAAAAGTGGAAGTACTCTATGCACTATACAATACTTGTAAACGCACATATGTATTATTATATACATATATGTATGCACATATATGTAGATACAGACCTATCATGTTTCCATAATATCAAAAAATGATTAAATTATTTATAAAATTTTAATCTTTCAAAAGTGGTCAGATACCTCAAATTAAAAAATTTTAAATTAGATATGTTTGTATTAAAAAGATATGTCACAAATTTTCATTCATAAATATACCGCATTACATTCCTGGGTAAATATTAACTTTAGGAAACCAAATCTTAATTTATGTTTGGAGTTTATACTCTTATATTCAATTTTTATAGCTCGAAAGAGGAACTTTTATTATATAATATTTGTATAATATAAGTAAAATTTGTATCTACGTAATTACGGTAATGGTAAGTATTAGTAAATATTAGTAAAATACTCAAGAAATTGTCTTCGACAACATATGTCAAGGTCAAAGTCGTCTAAGCTGCCTCACATGAAATCAATATTTAACCATTACTGTAATTACGTCGATACAAATTTTATGTTATAGAAATATCACGTAACAAAAGTTCCTTTTCGAACTATACAAACTGAATATAAAAGTATAAACTCCAAGCATAAATTAAAATTTGGTTTCTACTTAACAATTTTATTTCGTTATTTAGCACGAACAGAAAGCGTTTAATAAATGAATTTGCTATTGTCATTACACGAAGAGTTGTAGAAACGTATCATCGTTTCATATAATACGTTTCATATAATGAAAGAGGTAACTATCAAATTACAACGTAATTAAATTCAGGCTTGATTAATTATTATTATTTAATTATACGAAGATCATTTATTTTATAATTCCTATGACATGTTATATATTGATCCTGGGTGTTTCTATTTGAAAGAATTGAAAATATTAATGGAAAAGGAGATTCAATGAAAGGAACTTTGCCCCGTTTATTAATCGTCGACATGACAAAACACAATTCTTTCTCCCTTCGCATTATGAGGCGAAACCTTCCACTTTTGACCCGCGGTAATTTTTTCTTCCTATTGCTTGGCACTGAACAGTGATGCACCTTTACACCCTGACAATTCATTATCGCTTACGGTAACGCATCTATTTATTGTGGTTGGTTCAATTAAGCGGTATAAACTTTGAAAATGAAAAATCAGAAAGAAAAATGTACAATATCAACAGTTCTACGCATTTCTTTCTTTCATTCTGTTTTTTCTTATTGTTAGATATCATCGGTTCGCGACTTTAAATGAGAAAATTAGCGTTAAAAAGCAGCACAGATTCACTCTGGCTATATATTCGATGTGTAAGTATATTCGTTTAAAAGAGTTTCAGAATATACCTATTTATATAGAAAAGAGGAAATGTGGTAAAATAAGAGGCACGAGACGGTTATGTGGCAAAAAATTACTTACTCTTTTGATATAAAACGTAAAAGCGAGTTTCGTAAAAGGGGTCGTGAGAAGGGGACTCGGTTAGAAAAATGTTTTCTGCTAAATCGGACTGGAGACAGCAGATATACCGATGGTTTTACTTGGTTATTTTTCAGACATAATCCGAAATAGCTTGTAGGAAGCAAATAAAAATTGGCCAAGATAGTTTTATGAAAATTCTAATACCTATAATTTCAAAAAGTAATGAAATTTTCTAGTTAGTAAAAAACATCATAAAGCAGGATAATAAACCTAATAAGTATATTTAGTTTAATATTATCTTATTGCGTTTTAAAGATGATTTTTATAATAATGTGGGGATAAAATTTGAACATTTAGACTCCCGAGATATGAATTTCAAATTTCATTTAATTAAAGCATGTTGAATACAAAATCAAAAAATCGTGGAAAGTGACGTATATAAAAATGAACCAATATGATGTTGAAAATAGATCTTCATTTTTAAATATCAAATTAAATTTCCAATTTCAAGTAAATAAGCAGAATAATTTTGATTCATTATAAATCATATGTAACCAACGTATTTGTATGTATATTCAAAAGAAGGTACTTATATAAGGAAATCATTTATAGAAAATATAATTTGGAACAATGTTGTTACATTGTTTTTCAGACCTTCAATAAAACAGTTCGTATTATACATATAATTTGATATTATGAATTTCGGATAAATAAGATTTGTAGATAACAAAAATACAGATGGAGCACATTAATCCTCCATCAGTAAACACTCCTTTTTATTATGTAGATAAACTGGTTCAACCGGAAAATGGTTCAGGAGTGAAATGTTGTTTGGATTGTCAATGTGAAAATAGGAAAGAGTATTACGCTGATATGATATTGTAATATGCATGTTATTTTGCAAAGGTTATACTTGCATTGAAATACTAATGCATAGTGATCTGCTTCGTCTGATCTGATAGGCATGACAATCAAAAGCAGTTAAGCGCATGAGAGAATAATGCATACTAGCAATATACTCGTATTCTCATTGCTGCTGGTAGATTTAAGTTACGATCTTCTTTGGAGAACTCACTGAAAAAGTTGCAGGTAATCACTCATGTGCAAGAAAATGGGAAACGAAGCTTAAGGTATTAAGGTCCTTTGTCTCCGGTTACAAAAGAGAATAAGCAGACGAAGCAGGAATCACATAATAGGAATCGTGTAATCTCTGGAAAATCTTACACTATGAAACGCATGGAGTAAATGAACGTGTAATTGCAACGAATCGTATAGTAACTAAATTCCAACGATGTTTCTATTAAAAATTCGATAGAAATTGAACTTTTATCACGTTTTACGCGCTCCTTTTTTACACTTCGGTGAAAGGAACCATACATGTTTAAACAAATTTTTAAACAAAAAATGGCCAACCGTTGCAGTTGAAATGACTTTAAAGTGAATGGACACTTTAATTAATCGCGACCAGAATTTACAAAACGTGACGTAATACATACATCCTGTTGGCTAAACCTCTGTATTTTGAAGGCATTATACTACCTATAATATAAGCTCAGAAGCACTTCTTGCCTGCGTTTCTGCCACATATTTCCGAGTACTATATGCGCAATTGTAAATTAGTTTACTACATTAATTAATTTATTTGTACAAAAACGCCGTAAAATGTAAAAAAATACATTTTAAGCAATACACAAATCACTGTTTTGTACTTTGGAAAATTTTCAACACATAATTAGCGTAACACATAACGTAGCTACATACATCACAAGACTACAAACTGCCGAAACTATTATGAGATTATTAAAATTTGCAGGTTATTTGCTTTATACTCAATTAAATATTGAGTGACTATAATATAACTTATAATAATGTTCGTATAGCGATAAAATGATATTTCAATACAATATGTACATATAAACGTATGTATGTAACTATATACATGTAAGACACGTAGCATTTCTAACATTCAATTTTGTCGAATAATTGAGTAATTAAAATTCAATCGACTAACAATAACATCACGTATGACCAAACTTTACGTGAAATTAAAATATCGTTTTCTGAAATGCTTGTATTAATTTAGTAGTATACTTTTTCTGATAAACAATCATTGGACAGACACGATACTCCATTTAAAATTTGAATGAAGAGTGTGTAACAAAATAATTTACTAAAATTTGGTATTTTAATGTACCATTTTTATCCTCGAAATCAACGGTTGACTTAATATTGGGAATATTGGGAATATAAAATATATATAATTATTTTAATACTGACTCAAAATAAATATAGAAATTATGAATACAATTAAAAATTTTGATATAGCTATAAGGTTTATAAATCTATTTCTACAATTTGAAATAATCATACTTTCGTTCACAAAATTTATGACTCACAGATGAAAGGAAAGCGTTCACAAATTAGGATGAATTCCATTACATCTTAAGACTATGTAATACAATAGTTGTAAGTGATAGGACTACTATGAAGGAGTGTCTGTGCGAAGGTATTGTGATGGACATCGAGAGAGATAGGGGACCAGTTGCTAGGGAGAAATAATGCCTCTCAAACGGCAACCATTTTATCCGGGCTCGTGGTCACACAGAACGTGGATGATTCGCTGGGTGTGACGCTCAGTTAACTCAACGTGAACGATTGTTTGACGCTTGATTAAATACAACGAATGCATTACCATTGTTACTATTCGAATACTACGTCGCTTTCAGCAGCTGTCGCGATAGGGTAAAAGATGTACACTGTGCACTTCAGTAGCAGTGGGGAGATATAATGAAAAAATATTTTCTATCCGTCCATGTAATACATATATGCTAATAATGTAGCACTTGATATATATAATGCATATACTATATATATATGTATTCATTAATCAAAGTTTTTATATAAAATATCAAGCGCAATTATAAAATCAAGTCGAAAATATAGAATAAATCTTTTTTCATCTGACGCTACGTTTTCAAGAAAATTGAACTAAATATGAAAGAAGTTTATTCTATACTTTGGTTTTTTTTCACGTAGAATCCTTATTGTATCACATTTGTTGAGACTCCCTCTTTAATAGGATTTATGAGAACCTTATAAGAAAGTTTTCTAATAACGAAAAAATATTACTAGAAAAATTGCAAAGAAGGATAAAAAATGTTAATGCCGTATATGGTTCAAAGAAGTTATTTCGTATCAATAACAAGAATGTAAGAATCTTCGTCTCGCAAAGTCAATCTTTAGATGCTATACTGCAAGTAATGTCTTGTTTTGTTTTGTTTGCTTTGTTGAAACGCAAGTTTCTTGTATACAGAAGAAGTATGTTATGAATTTTAAGTATGTAAGTGTATTATGTTAAGCAATACTAGATGTTCTATTCAATAGCCAAGTAAGCTTTTGCTTATCTGTCAATATTAACAAATTTATAAGAATTTCATCTGTAGGTATTCATAACAATTTAAATGAAGACATACTTAAGGATATAATACGTACCGTATTACACGGTAAATTTAAAAGTTTTGCCCCTCGATGGAGTAATTCGTGCATTAGACATATTGCAGAGATTTGTAACATAAGTAATGGAAAATGATCACATCGGAATAACAAAAACAAGCGCAATTCGTCGCGATCTCACAGTTTGATACTATATGATACCGTAGACGAGCGATGCAATATCGCTGGGATTTGGTACCGGTTATTCGTTATCGTATGTTAATGAATGTTATACATATGATGACGGCAGTTAAAAGATAGTAGTAATAAAACCCGAAGTCACTGGATCACTGCGCTTCATTACTTTAAAAAATATTTCTCTGTTGTGTAATTTGAAATTGTAGAATCAAATTATATGTTCAACTGTAAGTTGATATAGAAGCTGCCAGAAAACGTGATATTTGTCGCGACATTCAGAATACCGTTGATTGGAAAATTAATTTTTAACAATAACCAATCAACGTGTGTTCCGAACAAACTTGAAAGCTCGGACAATCCAGGCGGAACATACATATTCTAGTTTTCCATCGGTATACATATTCGAACCATCAATCAGTATAAACATACTTCAATATTTAATCAGTATACATATTCTAGTAATCGATTAACAGAAACATCATAATACAACCAACGAAATACATACATTATACTTGCACTTTTTTATTAAGGTACAAGTTCCCTAGTACTATTGCGTTTAAAAAAGTGTAAACTTCGATTCTTCTTACCCAATTACTGATATACCGTGGCTGATAACAATAACTATATCAGCACATAACGTCTGTGTCCACTACCGGAGATAAACGCGTCCGTACAATAATGAATATATATTTTAAAAAATCCACCACTTCCTGGAACAAACAAGCCGTTTATGTTTATTACTAACGAGGGTCATTCATACAAAGTAATTAGACGGGAAAGAATTGCATTTGTTAAAAAACATTAGGATGAGACTCTGGAACAGTAGCCTAAAATCACTTTCACGGATGAGACAATGTTCAATTTAATTTTGGTAGAAAAATATATATAAGACACTACGAGAGAGATGAAGATTGTAACAAATTCACAATCGAAGATGGTGGAGAGATTCAATGGAGTGCAATGACTATTAATGGAATCGATACCATACATCGCATAGCGGGACTGTTTTACGTAGGTACATAGAAATAATTAAAGATGTGCTACTCCCACCTGCCCGTGATTGAATGCCAAACAACCAGAACTATCAAGTCGATATTGATTCGAAGCACATGGCTCGGGTATTAAAACAATTTTTAAGCGAACAAAGTATTAAATAAAGCACTGGAAACGTTATCGATCGACGTCAAAAAATTTGTGAAGAAATAAAGCTAACGAATTTAGAAGAATTGTATCTACTGTTATCGAAAGTGGTCGAAAGTCTATACCAAGAAAGAGATGCATTAAATTAATACAATTTATGCCACTAAAATATAGTGAAACTATAAAACAAAACTATACAAACTAGATATTAATGTATTATAAATTAAAAACCAATAAATATGTAAAACATGAAAGGCACGCTCGCTTAAAATATTGTAGCTGATATTAAAAATCGTAATAAAATGTATTAATATTGAAAGGTAAGAAACTTTCGCTTGCTTCTATCTAATTTTGCAATCTCGTAAAAAAAATTAGAATTTACAAATGTCCGTAAATATATGACCGTCACTATCGTTCATGTAACATTGTGCTATATGCATAAATAGTGCACCACATTCTCCAATTATTATTGAACGTCTTACTAATTAAGCAATAATGCTAATCGAATCAGTTCTTCAATTATTTTAAAGGCTACTACTGATAACAAAATTGTCAAACTAGTGAATATGTTAGTATTTTATATTCATTAATTAGAAGCTACTAAATCTTAAGTTGATATTCAAGCGTAAAATGAATTCCATAGTACATAAATCGTGGCATATTAATTGGATAGGAACTGAGAGAAATGAAAAACGAAGAAACAAATACTAGGATAAGTAAGAGGGAGAAGGGAGAAATAGAAGAAGAAATGGACTAGATGGAGGAATGATTAAGGAAGGAATTTTCTGAAAAACACGAGAATTTGCTCTCGACTTGAAGAGGAAAAATTTTGTTGGCTGAATTCTTACAGCCACGTTCTAATTATCCTGCCTGAACGGTAACGGCGCGCAGCGGACTATAAATCAGGATTGGTTGGCGCTGTATCCTATTGACGCTATACATTATGGTACTCATTGTTCAAACAGATTGGCTAAATGATGTTTCAAAATACTATAATTAATAGCCATGTTATATTTTAATTGAAAGTATTAAATATGTATGTAAAAATATCTGTACATCTATCCGATTATTTGTAAAATTGTTGCACTCATTTAATTTTATGTTCCGTTAACATTGACTTATACTTAAGTAAATACGTGTTTTATAATTATTAATTTATTATTTTCGTTAATTGAACCAAGTTATTAAATATAAAATATTTCTTGATTATACGTGTACATAATATTTTCTAGTTTTCTTTTTAGGAAATTTTATTCAAATCATATAAACGATATTAAATTATTAAAATAAAATAATAAAACATAATATTGCATAAATATCTATTTAATTTAATATTTGCTTCCATAATTTTATAAATTTCAATTTTTTAATGTATCGTCTAAAACTTTATTTAATCATTTCGTCGATCATAATCATAAATCGTCGATCATCGACGGATACGTCAGGTCATAATAGCCTGTATAGTGTACAGTATGTTATACAGGATGTTCAGATACTGTTTTAAAATAATTTAAGGGGTGATTCTTGATGCCGAAATAAGACGAAAATCAAGAATAAAAGAATTGTGTTTTTGGCTTTGTTTTTTTATTGGTATTTGCGTCAGTTCTCTTATTAGCACTGTTGCCGATACACGATTACATTAAGATTGTTCTGTTATTTTATTTTGCGTAATGTCAAACACCGTTTGTCTTTACTGGATAGTATTTTTTAGTAACTTAATATTTTTATTTATCACGTTGCTTTATTTTCGAAGACCAAGAGAAAGATAAGATTATTATATTTAGTAAATATATAATTTTATTATAATAAGTATACAAATATCAAATGTGAAAAGTAAAGATTTAAATATCTGAGTTGGTACCAAAGAGATTTCATAAAGTAAATAACATACTTTACTTCCTAAAAGTATATCATCATTATTAATATTATAGTAACGTAGTATTATAGTATTTTCTTAACAGTAGTAACGCCAAAATTATTTTTAGTTATTAATTATTCCATAAGAAGAATAGCATAAAATATGTATTTTTTAATAATGATATTAATCCTTATTCATCTCTCGCAATTTGATGTTGAGTTAGTTGTGTTAGTAATGAGTTACCGAATATCTCAAAATCAAAATAGTCCTTTTAGGACCCCAACGATCTTAATCACTTTAGTAACTGACAGTTTGACAAGGTAGGAATGCTGTCAGCCTAGTAATATCAACGAAAGGATCAGATCAAAGGAAGAACAGACCCTGTTTCCATAAATTACTCCCACACTGTATTATGGCTTTATCACGTGTCTATCTCTATTGACTGTGAAAACATTAAGTCCTATTACATAAAACGACGTACAAATGTTATACAAACTTCAAATTGAAACAGTTGACTGTGGTAAAAGAATTTTAATTAATATATTCTCGAAACTGAGTATATCCAGCTTTCCTATCATAGATCTTTATAATTGATCGCCTTGTTGTTGTATTAACACATTTGCATACAATAAGAATGAAAAATACATTTGTAACTGCAACGTTATGAATAATCTGAAATTAACAATTCAAGTTAATGAAAATTCAAGCAAATTTAATATTGCACATGTAAATAAATTATTAAATAAAGTTGCTGCGTATTTAGATTGTTCAAGTAAACTATATATCTTTATTTCTTATTCTTTTTTCAGGTAGCATGGTTACGAGTGGATACACAAACTATTTTAACAATAGCTAATCACGTGATTACAAAGAATCATAGGATTGGAGTAACGCATACTGAGCGCAAAACATGGCATTTACACATACGCGATGTGAGCGAATCCGATCGAGGTGCCTACATGTGTCAAATAAACACCGATCCGATGAAGAGTCAAACCGGTTACTTGGATGTTGTAGGTTGGTTATTCATTACATTTCATATATTAAATGACATTTAATGATAACCTGTCGAATAACTATCTCCTCATCGATTTCGATATCCTTGAAATAAGTTGTCAAGATCATTATTATGAACTACCTTTTTCTATACGTATAAGGGGTGCCTGATCTTAGTTACTGGGTTATATGGAAAAGCATGTCAGGTATCATGTCGCGTGAAGCTGTTGATGTGTTACCTTTTCATGAATTTTAACAGGAACTTTTTTTAATATCTTCATAGTGGCATATAAACAGCGAAAAAATACTAAAAATTCCAGTCACTGAATTCCAAATGGAAAGGAGTAAGTAGGGTTAGAATATTTAAGTGGTGACAGCTGGTAGCCAGCGTAAGCGGACCGTGCAGGGGCGGTATACGTGAGTGAATCTAAATCCAGTGATGTCATAAAGAAGGAAAAATATATTGGATTTCCCACAAACAAGTACGACGTGTGTTCCATCAGTAAATTTGTCAAAATCTATTTTTTATAAAGTTCATTGTATACGCTTCAAAACATAGTTTTGTATATAATTGAAAAACTATGACCGACTACCCCTTATACATACGTATAGGAAATACTTGTTCCGAGTGATGATCTTGATAACAAATTTCAAGAGCATCTAAATTGGTGAAGAAGTATATTCAACAAGTTCACTAATTTAGTATTGTATTATATCACGTATCTTGTATAATTTATTATCTTTAGTTGGTTGTTGTAATATATACATATAATATTGATAATATTTTAAGTTTCTTAAAGGCGGTGTAGACGAACGATTCTTCGACGTCGTGTTCATGTTGCATCATACATCTGTTTTTGTTGTTTTTAAATGGGAAAGCGAAAGCGATACAACGAGAAAACAATGTCAAAAAGTTGCTTGTCTACACCGGTCCTTATATGTTGAAACATACAACAATTAGATGTTGTTTAATAATACTTTATATACGTCATATGCATCATATGATTTCTATAAGTAAAAGATAATATCGGAATACAATTTTAAAGAAATTAGTGCTGCTGATAGATTGAAAATGGACCTACTGACTAATGAACAAAAGATAGACAAAATATCCCGAATCATCAATCGATGATTATTGGTAAATATAACATGATTATTCAATATGATACTCTATAAGTGCAGTGACTCCTCAAAAAACATTGAGGAGATTGATACTCTAATTTGATCAAAGCAACGCTTTTGCTTCTTGTGAAATGCTAAAATATTTATGAGTAACCGGAAGCAACAAACAACCCGGAAAATTCACGAGAATGCTCGATTACATCTTGCGGCTGTGATGGAGAGGTTCGGCATAAAGGGATAGAACTATCTACTTGTATAGTCCAGACATCTCAAAATTGTGTAAAAAGATGCATTACACGCAAAAGATTAGTTTGCTATGATGCATCTCCATATTTTCATACAATATAATCTTGTATTCTGTGATAGAAACCAGAAATTAAGTATAATTATTTATGTCGTATAGTGCTTGGTGAGGTGATTTTATTACTGCCATTATTTTGTTATATCTTTTTTAAGTACTTAAATTTTTTGTTGATTTTGCACTTGTCCATTAATGTATAATAATCCAGAAATTAATGTTTCGTATCGTATCGTATGTTATATCATATGCTATCACTCAGGTGAATGGCAATGGTCAAGATGTATTCATGGATTTACTTTGGAGCATTTTCTGATCATTCGACAAGGCAAAGATGGTGATCAACAAACAGTATTGTGTAGCTTGGAAACAATTCTAGGATAAGTGGTTAAATCAACTTTAGCCAAGACGTATACCACGCAAGTAATCACATTCAAACTCATCTTGCTACTACCAAAGCCCAAGTGGCAATAGTAGACAATATTGTTAACGACACCACACTGTTCCTAGAGTCAGACGTTTAGCAAATGAATTAAAAATGTTCTTCAACGCTAAATATTTTTAACAAAGTAATAATGTTTATTCATTAGAAAGTTCTAAATACACAAGTACATGTAATTTTACGCAGTGTGTAATGTTCTAATATTTCACAAAAGTTTAAAATTCTCGAAGTTCTTAAATTCTTGAAGTTCATAGTACGAGAGTTTTGTAAACATAATTTGTGAAAATCCTATTTCTGTAGTTCCAGTTCAGAGTATGGATTTCTTACTAATTTCCTTTAATTTCTGAAACTGTATTACATGCTCTTTCCATTAATTCCTAATGTATATTACTTTCTGTTGCGTAAACTTTTTCTTTCAAACTTCTCGATAAGTAAAAATTCAGAGATACCAAATAATTGTCGAACAATACTGTTTTGACTAAGGTCATTTCCTTTTTTATTTACAACTATTCTTCAAGTTGATACGCTTCAAGTGTAGTGTATGTTGTACATTGTACATATATATGTACTTGTACGTTTCCGTTTGCTGTTTTTAAAACGAGCAAAAATGCAGAGAAAACAGAGAAAGGAAAAGCAAGAAATAGAGTGATGAAGTAGTTAAACAGAACGATAGGATGTATTTCTCAGTAGCTTTGGGTTTAAATGGATAATTGGATTTTGAACATAGTATAGTAAACATAATTGCTTCTGCGATAATAAAATCAGATAACAAATATTGCTTTGAGCAATGATTCAAATATTGGCAACTTGCTCGGAAAGATCTCAAGATATTAAATGTATTTTTCTTTGATTTTGATATATTATTGATTATCTTTCTCTCATTTAAAACTTTATGTTTATATAGATATCTACGCATACATTTCATATACATAAGTAATTTAATTTTTTAACGTACTCAAATATTTACTTGTAGATATTGAAAATTCTTGATTAATTAAGCTTAATTGCTGCAGCATTATATCCGTATTCGCTGTGTTGTTAAATGAAAGAAACAATACTATAATAATTGTTACAGTAGTAGCTGAAGGTGTATGCGTCTTGTTATTGATTATCTACTTTAAGAAATATTTATGGTGGTTTTGACATTTGTTTCTTGAGAATTGGGAAATGTGAGTACTTCTTCTTAATTCTGATCAAATTTCTGTTTAGTGGTTAGAGCAATGCTTGGAACACCATTACCTAATTTGCTCCCCGCGTAATAGGACGTGTACTACTGTCCGAAGCACTCTGTTTTAGGCTGATCAAAAAATAATATCGGTTCTTTTACTGAAAAATGGTTTTAATCTTCTCAAGCTTAATTTACTTCTTAATTCATTAAAAACGTTTTCAGTTTCTTATAAAAGTGGGTTCTTGTATTTTTAACCTTTCGTGTCATAAGTTGTGTTCTTTGTAGCCTTTATTACTATCTTTGTCGTAAATATCTTAAAACTCTTCAAGTTTATAATACCTATACATATTAACAATAAGTATCTTTTACCACTATAAGGGCAAATATTATAGAATTTTACACAAGAATTATTTTTAATGCTTAAATACTAAGTTACTTTAATACTTTGAATATCATTCGGATTAATGAAAATATCTTTAAAGTATTATTGAAGCAGAGATGGGAAAGTACTTTTCTATTTTGATCATACTCAAATTAATGTTTCTAGTTTGAAGATTTTTCTTTAGTAATTCCACATCTTTTGAAAGAATATATGATTTAGAAGCTTCATACAATTTCTTAGTCTTAATAATACTTTTGTTCTCTTGTCGAAACTTGCCAGGATTATTTTCGCTTGTGAATTTCTCCGTCGTCGATTATGGTAAAAATACAAATGCATACTTATTTTCAACTAGAGCGTTATTTATAAATCACGCAAAAATCGTTTAAAACAGAATAATAAAAATCTACATCGCAGCGAACTAAAATGCGACAGAAAAATCCGTCTAGAATCTTTAGAAGGATTTAACGTAATAATTTATAATAGTAACCTTTTCCTTTTTAGTGTAATTTGTAATTTTTCTCTTTTCAGTTCCGCCCGATATTTTAGACTATATGACAAGTACGGATATGATAGTCAGAGAAGGGAGCAACGTGACATTACGTTGCGCTGCTAAAGGATCTCCAACTCCAAATATTACATGGAGACGAGAAGATGGGGAAACTATACTCCTTGGAAATGGCGAAGAAGGTAAGGGATAATGTTGAAATCTACATCAGGTGTTGAAACCTAACCTTACACCTAACGAAAGGGCGTCAAATCTAATCTATTATTTTTTACTTAATATAATATAAATTCCATACTGAATTTTAAATATTAAAAATCTATTTTTGTTAGACTAACATTAATATAGTTCAAGTAAAATCGTCCATATGTGTTTGGATGCTTCCAAATTATTACAAACAAAATATATCTTGTATGAACCTCTTTAAACTAATTTTTTAGCCTTTGATCTTATCATCTGGCAACCATATACAATTAATAAGTACTGATAAAAACAATAGTTAATATTAGTTAGTATAGATAAAAAGGTAATAATTAAAGACCAATGAAACCTAATCTTGCAGAGTTAGATGATTATGTCTCTTCAATGCGGGGATATAATAGTAATTAAAACATTTATCTAATCACACTCTAAAAGTTTACATAAGCTTTATGAAGTTTCAGATATTCGTTATAGATAAACATGAAAGTTGAATTAAGCAGATGTATTCCTTGTTTCAGCTTAAGCTTAGCAAAGTATTTCATCCTATGGCTAGAAGTAAATAATTAACAGTAGAGAAATGTTCTTCAAACATAACATAACTTTGAAAATAAAACAAAAATATCAATTTTTTGACCTAATTCATCAAATGTTTAAATGTTTATTAATGTTAGATCCAACTACAAGTAATTAAACATAAATCTAAATAAATGATATTCATTAAATATCTTTCCACAATTTAACAATTCTAACATAATATGTAAGCACCTCACCATTAGAACTATTTTTGAAATAAGTTTTTTTCAAATTATCATCCTAAGAGATGATTTGTCAATTATTCTTAAGTGTTTCATTCTTCTCTTACTGATGAATGTGTATGTGGGCGAGGATACAATTAAACGATAGATACCTGAAACATTACGGAAGACAAGTGTGACGATGGTTAAATGAACATTATCCTTGAAGATTGATGGATCTGGGAGGTGCAATTCTTTCCTTTCTGAGATTAGATCTTGCACTACTATGTTTTCACATGGGAAACTTTTACAAGAAAAGTGCATCAAGTGCACTTCGCAGAGTGTTAGATTTAAACTCTTTGTCGTTTGTAGTTTACCAATAAGATAATAGATGAAAAAATTAATCAGTTATATATTTCAAATTATACAAAATAATTACAATCTTGTGCATATACTGCTTTAGTATAATTTTCTTGCAACATGCCAAATGTAGTACTAAGTCTAGAAAATTTCACAAAATTTGTCTACATTTATGCGAGTATAAGAATAATTAAAATTTTCTTTATATACATGTGTGTATATTGATTTGTAAAATTTAACATTATTTTACATTAACATTTAACATTACACAATTTTATAAAACAAATTTAATAAAATGTAGTAACTTAAATCAAATGTTGATTTTACTACCTACTTGCAAATAGAAATTTGTTTACATCCACAGTAACTTCGTTGTAATACGAAACAATTTACCTTATCGAATATAAATATTGTTTTCTTTCTTTAAATACAAATTTGAGGAAGTGTATCTTATTCGGATATAATTAGGTACCTATCACATTTTGTGCGATTATTATACAATTTTCTAAAATCAATTGATAGACAGAGTGTAACTCGTAAAAAGCGATAAATGACTGCAATATGTAAATCTAGCAAGCTGTTTTCAGTAAAAATGGGACGTTACTGGTACATTTCACAATGAAATAACTGTGTCTCAATTTTTCGTGTACTTTTAACTATTCACTTTTAAATTCATAAAACTTGTCAATACATACACAAAGGGTTAAAAAGATATAGGCGATATTTATAAAGCGTGATTCCAGATATCAAGATAATAAAAAAAAGTTCATGTACAAAATGACTGATCATGTACAATGTCTCATTTGAGGCTTATTTTCAAATTACGAATAATTTAATTTTATGTTAAAAATATATTTTTTTATTCTTCAATATTTCTAAGAAATGATTAACCATGCTTGTTATACGCTTGATATTGCTGATATGTTAAGTAAAACTGTTATTGTGTAGGATAAATTGAACGCTGTAAGATATCAGATGTTACATAACGAATTATTGCCTTTCTGCGAAATAGAAGACAAGAAGACAATTTTTCAACATTACAATACTCCTATTCATACAATCGCCACTACAGAAAAGTGGTTTCAAGATTTCGAAATAGAATTATTACCATGGCCAGTATTGAACATTGATCTGAACCCAATCGAGAACCTGTGGGGAAGGAAGAAAAGTCTACGATCAGGAGAAGCCACCTATCTAAGAAAATATCGTTGAGCTTAAAAGAAAAAATAAGTTAGTGGGTAGTGTACTTAACAAATTAATAGAAGTAAACAAAAATAAAAAGAAGTTTACGAAATATTAAATGGAAATGTAACAGAATTAACATCGAGTTTATATTTTTTCACAGCTAAAAACATGATTTTAAAAGAAACTTTCATTTTTTCCAGACTTCAAAAAAGAAAATTTTTGTTTCTTATATCTTCAATTTTGTTTTATATTATAATACAATGAAATTATACAAACAATTTTGGCAATTTTTGTTTTAGTATTACGAAAAATTTAAAAATACGAGTGAGCTTATAATTCTTCATGGCATTTCATTTATTTAAAGTTACACCTACCTCTGAGGGTTATTAGCGAATACCATATTATACATACAATATGTACTATATTAGAATAATCTGCTATTGACTTATATACGGGGTGTATAAAAAGTAAGTATAAAAACCACGACGATGCTACCAATGACGATGTGATTTTCAACTGCTATGCTGACAATTTGGTGATCATGATTTAATATTGCGACATCTCTATACAAGTCGACTCCGCACCAATTGACGTAAAGAAAATCAGGTTAATAATGGCCTTTGCATGTGGTTATCCACCATTAAATCTACATAAAATAAATCGTCGAATGAGAATCACTCACTTGACTGTGCGACACATAATTGGAGAAGAAGGCTTACGTCCTTACAAAATTCACCACATTCAAGCACTCCAACCAAATGACTACACCACTCAACGAAGTTTTTGCCGTTGGATGCTACATAAGCTGCAACGCGATGCACACTTTTTGGAGCGTGTATTTTGGAGTGTATCATTTACGGATGAAAGCAGTATTTCAAGTTGTAGCATCCTCAATCGACAAAATGTCAGGATTTAAACTTACAGAAATGTACGTGCAATGTTCAAAAAATTTAATCCAGGACGATTCACCATAAACGTATGAGCAGGAATTATCGAAAATCATATTATTGGCCTACATCGATAAAAAGTGCAACAGTATATTTGGAATTTTTATGTTCACGTCTCCTAAGCGAATTACATGAAAATATATCACGGCAGAGTCGTCACTTCATTTGTTTTATGCACGATGGTGCTCCACATAGCCGACCGGATCAATAATTTTTAAACGAAAAGTTTGGATCACTGTGGATAGAATGTAGACTTGCTCTTCACATGCGGCTTCCTTGCTCATGAGATCTTACGGCAGCGGATTTTTTTCCTTTGAGAGAAAAAACTAAAAAACTGTTTATAGTTCAAGTGAGCAAATTCCAGCCGTTGAACAGATTTCAGTCGTTGAACAGATTTCAGTCGTTGAGCAGATTCCAGCCATTGAACAGTTACAACATCCGATTGAATGTGGTCTTTACCATACGAAATCAATACGTAATCTTGGGAAAAAACTTGGCGAAAATGTAGAAGAGCGGATTCGGAATTGTTTAAATGGACAGAAAGAGGCAAAAAAAGAAGATGAATGAAAAAAAAGATAGATATGGCACATACATGGGATGTATAATAGTGAATCATCGATCATTGATCGCATACAAATTTATGTAAATAAAATTTGCAAACAAACATAACAAATTTTAAAAGTCAATCAAGTGCATTGTGTATTATTGTTGGGTTGATTAATTGGTTTATATGAATTTTTACATGTAACTAGAACTGCATACAAAAGATTGTCACCTACATATGTATATTGTAGAAGAATAATAATTGAGGAATATAATATATTGACACATTTTCGAATTTTTAAGATGAATTTTCCTAGGAGATGGTAGAATTAAAATATATTTGCAATATCCAGTTAGATACCAGAACCATGTCAATAGGATTAATAATATCTAATTCTGGACAAAAAATTCACTTAAGTCAACTAATAAATTTTTTTACTGATTTCCTGACTTTTATGTCATTGAACTAAAAAGAATTCTTTTATAGATTCGAAGACATAAATCTTTCAAAAATAAGTAACGAATCTATGGTATTTTGCATTATATGATGTTAGTCTAGTAATCTGCATAACTAATGTTATCAATAAGTTCATATATGTTCAAGAAAGTGGCAAAAATACATGTTTAAACCTCAAATCAAATGAAAGGATGACTTTAATGTAAAGTTGGTTGACAGTATATTGAATTTTACTTATTATGTATGTTTTTCACCTATAGCTTTCACATTGTACTTCAATATTTTGAAACATCGGTCTATAAGTTTTCTCAATAAGATTTTAACTATTACCTCTTGTCTTGCATTCGAATACTCGAATTGTTTGGTCAATGAATTATTGACTTGCTCATGTTGCGATATTTACAGCGTACGCCGTTTGAAAAAATGTTTCCGATACACATTTATACGAACACGGTAGAGGGCTAAGAAATATATGACGTACGATGAAGGTACAATGAAAATTTATCACCGGCGGCTTTCAAACTTATTTAGCGACTATGATGCGTGATGCAACGGTCCTGTCGTTGCACTGCACCTGCACGTTGGCATGCCGATGACGTTAGAATGAAATACACAGGCCGCGTTTCGCACAATAATACCAAGTAATACGTACGTACTGATTCGCACACGACCAGTTGCAAAGACTTTATTCGCGAGACACAGTAACGATTTATCATTCCTTTGTCTTTCGACCGCATCGAACTGCTGCATACATTCTCTCTCCCACTGGAAATGCCGAGCCAGTTACAAGAAAAATGTCTCCTGTATTTTAAATGCCTTCACGTGTGTGCTAGGTTTTGTAACACCCAGACAAATTCCTTCCGAAAATGTTTGGTCTGGTCCATCGTATATTTACGGTAACGGGTGGACATATGCGTTCAAAAATGCTGCAGAAATGAACATATTTCACTTAGGTTAAACGTCTAAATTGTTTCTACTGCTATTGGAAATAAAAAAAGACTGTGCAATTCCAGCAATGATATTTTTGAAACCAGTGGTTACATCGATGAATTATGTTTCAAATTTTAATATATATTAGCAGTAAATTTTTTAACAAATGATTACGGTTTGTTGATTATACAAGAAAGTAGGTATATTTTATTACAATATTACAATAATGTAGGTATATTTTATGTTTCCTTTTTTTATTCAATCTGAAACACGTAATCGCAAATAGGATATTGTGCACATCTTTAGAGAAACAATGTTTGTGCTTCTGAAATAACAATAAAACGTCTAAAAAAAAAAAAAAAAAACATAAACGCAGTAGAAAAGGTTTTGATGAATAATCCTTAATCGAATTAAATTGCGACTTTGATCATTCGGCTCTTCTTGCTTGTTTGCCTTCACTTTCTCGAATGCATTCTCGATAGCTTCTCTATTCCTCTTTTATGTATTTTATTTTTTGGATTCCATTTTCGCGGAAAGTGGTTTGCTCGCATTCACGTATGTGTGAATAAAATCGTAGACAAACGGTCAAATCTATTTGCTGGAAACTGTGCGCAAATACGAACGGAAAATAAAGTTTTGTCAATACATGTCACAGCAATGCGCGATTCTTTGTGGTTCGGAAAACTTGTTTATGGTTCTTGACCTCATTCGTAAATTCTTTTAGTTTTCCAACAACCGTTAAATTTTCGATCCTACATGTATTGTTTGTATCTCAATATTTGGCGTCCAAAATCTACTGTTTAATTTAGACAAAAAGATACTTAATTAAGAACTTGTATGAAACAAAACTGTATAAATAAAAATTACAGAAATTATTTAAAATTTCATTATGAAAGACGCAAATGAAACATTAGAAAAATCTAATTTATTCTTTAAAGAAAGTATACAAAATTCTTTTATTTTTACCTAGCTCTGAATAGAATTGAATTTAAAATTGAAAAATTTGAAAATCAAATTACTGTATCTTTATGTGATTAATCTAGAATACATATTCATTAATTTTACATACATATGGGTGGTAAAAAAAGAGGAGTCTAGATTTTAATAGTTCATAATCCTCACAGAGAAGAACAGAAAATGATTGATCTCAACAAGGGTCATAAAATCACTTCTGTCGATGTGAAACATGTACATATATATATACCACTGTTTCCTTTGTTGTTCACATTTGCAAAGGTTATTTGTTATATGTATCTCTTCTCTACTTCGAGTTTGACGTACATATGTATAATGACAATCTGCATAATGAGATATGCAAACAAGGTTCGTTGCTTACGATGCTATCTTCCTAGCAAAAATTATTTGCTTCAAAAGGATAAAATAATCAACTTATTTTGAACAATCAGTTCATTTCAGTCAACTGGAAAGCCTGATAGTGTGTAACACAGTCTAGTTATCAGTAAGTAATACATAAGCTATCAATGATTATAAGCAATTAATTAAAATAGGAATGTAGAGTATATTGAGTGGTCTGGTCAGTGGTTTACAGTTTATCTCGTATGCAAGTGATTACAGAGGGCAGAGTCGACAGGCGTTTCAATAACATAAATTGCTTCGCGCAGAGATTAAGCGCTTAGGTAGACAAAGTTAGAGCTCAACGAATCGAAAATTCAACCGGGAACGGCCAGTGTGACCGCCTTTTAGTTTTCCACCGCGAGATTTACGTTCTCTGACTGGCCATGTTCTATGTGCGGTTACTACTGTATTCGCCATTGACACTACCGTACCAAAAATAGAAGCTGAAATCCTCTAACGAGCAGTATACATAATTTGAAATAATTTCCTCTACAAGTCTGTTGCAGTTTTGCATCTTTTATAATTTTATCTCTTTCTTCTACTTTGTATTTTATGCTCCCGCTATTTTTTAACAACTTTTTCGTATTTTCAATTCATGTCGTAAGAATTGAATCACTATTGAGTATATTTTTATTTTTCAGAAGACATTCATCTGATTAATGAACAGACTACGTAAAGAAGCTAATTGGTATTAAAGACTGTAAAAATTATGTGATTCTAATGTGTACGCATGTATTGTATGTGTGTGTATATTGTGATGTAATTTACCATTATTTGTCAACTATATGCATGTAATAATAATATAATGACAAGAAATAAATACAATAATGGATGATATTCTTACAAAAACATATTTAAAAATTAAGCTTTTAGCGAAAATCGTATTTACTACTTAAATTAGTGACACTGAATTGTCATATTTCACACATTACAAAAATAAAAATAAAAAACAAAAACAATTTGCGTGGTAGGTGGAAGACATTGTTTATTATTTTAGAATTTCTTTCTTTCATTCTCCGTAAATATTGATGAATTTGGACTTAACAGTCGATGCATATCATTTGCTCTTTGTCGTCGATAAGAATATATTATGCCTAATAACAGGAAACGTGCATGCGATAAATAATAATATCACATATCACACCTCTGTCAATAAACATCAAAATCTTATTCCATCCATTCAGCGAAGTCTTTATTATTGAAGTTATATTTCTGAAAATATTAATTCTGATTTAGAAAGCAAGAAGTTATTCTCTCGCACAACTTAATTGAAAAATCACAATGAACAATTCAGAGAAAACTACGAATTACGACATCAGCGCTTTGAGACATGGATAGAATCGAATTTCAAGAGCGCATAATTATCCTTTTTTGACGTATAATCATAAGATGCCTGTCAGGTGGTTCATTAGACTCAGCTTCACCAGATTAGTCTGGTTACTCGAATTTAAGTCGTTTGAATTAAAGTAACGTAGCTTCAAATAAATGTGTAACGAAAAATAAAGGTATTGGTTGTACAATATGTATGTAAGATATTAATTATAATGTTAATTATAATTCTGAATATAATACAAATTTTATGTATATAAAGTGTATATGTGACTGAATATAAAGTTCAGAAGAAATCGACTTGGTTTAGGCAGTTAAATGTCAAGAAGTACGAAACTCGGAATAACATAACAACTGCTATTCCCTTCAAATGAGGAAATAGTTGATACCCGACAAACTTTCTTGAAGCTTGAAGTCAAGTGACTTGATGAAATAAAGATAAGAGTGACAATATGAAAGGATATTTCAAGTTAACCAAATACATAAAGGGGTTTCGAGTTACTTGCATTAATTTAAACGAGGCTTAAGACAGAATTCAAATTTCATTTGTCAAAGTGAAACAAATGTTTATACACACGATACAATCCGTGTTATAAGACACATTCTGTGTATGAATCGTTGTTATAATCTCTCTTTATAATTACAATAACACATAATTATTCGATTTAAGTTCATGTTATTAAACCATACACCATTTTCTACGATTAGATCTCTAGAATATACAAATTTGAAAAATATTCTTGCACCCTCCAAAACTTTATGTTACTCATTTTATTCTCTTATTTTTGATCGAGAACACCACTTCCGTGGAATATAAATACGTAATTCATAATAAATTTTATTTTGGTACTTTCGGCATTTGTGGGTAAAAACATATCATCCGTATTGTCGTGATTTCTCAAAATTAGGAAACCTCTGAGGATTTTCTGAAGAAATTTGTAATGATGCTACTTCAGTTTCCCATGTTTTTTATCTTTTAAGTAAAGTTATATTAAGTAACAGACTGTTGTAGAATAATGACTAAATATTTTTAATTAAACGAGAAAAGATAAATATGTCACAAACCAAATGATAGAATTTCAGTTTTCTGGGATATTTCGGAATGATAAATAAGACATTTTAATTAAGACGAAAAATAATTAATATAGTGTTATAAAACATACGTCTTGAGATACTTAACATTTTCATTCTTCTTATTCGATACTCTACGTTTACTCCAGAATATAATCAAATTATATTTGCTATAACGGAATATAATCAGACGTTCTCCTAGTAAACTACAATTAACAAGAAATTCATGACAAGCGTTATGTACACCATGCAATTCGCCAGGAATGCATTCATAGCATCGAATGCTTACTCAGATTAAACGGACTAACAAAAAGCCAGGAACGGACGCAGTATCGAAGGTGTAGAAGTAAAGAGCGACTCGGTCAGTTAACATTAATTTCGACCACGCTATTATGGACTTCTTGCGATGTGGAATCAACGCTGCTGTTTCATAAATGATTGCCGACCTGCTAAATGAATCGATGAACAAGCTATATACAGGTATAGGTTAATACGAATAAATACGGTTTCAGTAAGGTAAATTATGTGTGAAACTTTACAAAGTACTTAACGTAAGAAGTATTTGCTTCATGAATTATTATTAATGATTATCGAAATAATTATTTCCAACTATTTGAAATTGCTTAATTTTGCAACGACATTTCAACTGTATAATTTACTGACAAATTACAATTTAGTCAATTAGTATTCAAAGAGAATGACGGAGAGAAATTCTAGAATGCTAATTCTATCCATGGTATGCCTACGCATTTTAATCCAACGTTTTTCCAACTATTTTCGGAATATAATATATAGTTTCCTCTTTTATACCTCACGCTGTGTTTCTAACGCAGAAATAAGCTAAAATTTTAGACTCAACATTTTTTTATACGCGGCATCGTCCTCGAGAGAAACGACTTTGAGATTTTACCGAGTAAGTTCAAATGAAAACGTTACACGTGCATATACTATCATTTTATTTGTCTAATTCGTGCTTATATTTACAGCCATACTTATATTTCTTTTATTCCAAAAATAGTGTATATAAAGCTCAACACGACGAAAAAATTATGATAACATTTGAATAATAAAACTGATATATAATCATGTATTAAAGATCAAGAATGAGTAATTAGAAAATTAATTTTCAATAACTTTTCTTTTAGTCAAATAAAGAGTTTAATTTTTAGTTACATTGCAAAAATAAATTACATTAATTACACACTAATTAATGTAATATTTGATAATCTAGAAAAAATGAGAAGATATCTTTACTTTGAATCGATTAGTTCAAAGTTAAAAGTATAGCTTTGTAATTTTGTACAATGTGGCATAGATAGCGCAGGTAAGTAAGAACATACAAGAAGAATATGGCAACGAAGACTTATTATTAGATACTATTTTATATTTATATTCTTCTAAATATTTTCTAAATATATTGCTCTTTTAAATAGGTATTATTGGAAACCTAATAGAAACATAAGAAATATGCATTTTCAGAGAATCTCTGTATAATATGTAAACATGGAAATTGGCATTTTGTAATTTGAAACTATTATGTTTGAATATAGTACTATCATAGCTATGTAAATATGTAAATGTAATGTAAAAAGTAGAACCAGTAAAACGTATAAGTACATGTATCACATATATAACATGTACAAGTACACGGTAACGTGTATAACATGTATAACATGTATAAATACACGCCTACATGAACATGTACAAGTACGTGATATCATGTTTTACTTCATAGTAGTCTCATGGGCTACAAGTGCAAAAGTATTTATACAAAAGTATTGATAAAAGAAATAACGGTTTATTATACGTTAAAAAAGTTACTATATTATTATCTGAAATATTATGGGAACTAAGTTGATCATTTTACATAACAATATAATTAATCATCTCTAGACAGGAAAAATTTGAAAAAAATAACCTGAAGGCAAATATTTTACACATCATACTGAGTAGAAAAATTCTATCTGAGAGATTTCACATTTCTCTAAATAACTGAAATTTTTAGCTAATAAAGTTTGGTGAAACAATATATGTATACTTACAAGACATGGACGCAATGATCTAAAACCAGCAATAAAATGACTTTTTACGCAAAATTTATTCGAAAACATAAAATGAAATTTTATAATAGTTTATACAAGTTTTATATAGTTTTATTGAGGTTAAAGAATTTCTGACAATAAATACATCTACATATACATTTGATTTATTTGTTAACTCTAAAATTACATAAAATGAACAGTCTACATCGAAGGTGTGGTTAACAAAGTGTTTAAATGTATAAAAATTTAAGAATCCATCAATCAGTACACATAATGAAACTCAGTCATAGTGACCCCCTTACTCGTAAATAAATGAATTAATTATTTGACAATTATTTAATATTTGATATATATTGTTATTAACATTTATGGACTTTAAAAGTCGTATAAAGATTGATCATGTTCAAAATTCATTGTCACAAACGATAACTGTAGTAGTAATAGTTCTTTTTATGTTTCTGTAGTATTTTTTTCATTAAAAACATCTTGTATATGAATACCACCATATAACATGTAATATTCCACCGCAATATATAACTAAAGCGAAACGTAGAAAAAAGTTATGTATGTATATGTATAATTGCACTTAAAAACGGAAAAAGAAGAAGTCAGATTCGCTTTTTATACGAGTCTACTGTGACTTCTAAAGAGAAAAACATAGTCTAAACGTAAAATGTACGAAACTGCAGCTTGGGTATACGGTATTGGACGGAAGTATTCGTACACCTTTTAAAACACAATAGTTTTTTTAAGATTAACCCAAACAATTTGAGTTTTTTTCTTCGAGATCCTACCAATTGGCATAAGTGAGACATGCTTTTAAATTTTAGGCCGAAAGTCGTGGAAAACTGCAATTTTTACCGCTTTTAACCATTGCGTCAGTAACTCATAGCAACTTTAACCGGTTTCGATGAAATTTTTAGCGTGTATTTTTTTACGTGTCATCTAGTAAACTAATCCTTCTAACTACTAAAAAAGTCCAATTTCAAAAAAGTTATTGTATTTTAAAAGGTGTACGAATACTTTCATCCGATACTGTAGTGAAAACCATTTGGCCGCTGATGCTACAAAAGCTTCGAGTTTAGTATTTAATTGATTAAAACCATTCGGTTGTAGCAAAGAGAAGTTTATAGGGGTGTATTATTGGGAAACGTAGTTGAACATTCTCTTACTCCGCAAAGGTTTTGCAACTTTGAAGCACATGAAGTATTTCATTTCAATGTATCGTTAACGTTCTAAAATTTTACTATTTGAATACAAGCTAATGAAATATCTTGATGTGTGTACACAAGAAAAGTACTTTCTAATAGTATCAATTCACTACGTTATTATGATAAAACAATTTAAAATATACCTCGCAATGGTGATCAATTAGTCTTATAAAAAATTTCCTTATAATGATTTTAATGAGCATTTGATTTTGTTACAGTGAGAATTGTGGAAGGATTTATTTTCAATATCACTAAGATAAATCGATTGCAAATGGGTGCATATCTGTGCATCGCTTCAAATGGTATACCACCTACAGTCAGTAAAAGAATAATGCTTACAGTACAGTGTGAGTATCTTCTTTTATAGCATTTTGTATATGATTTTATAACTTTATGTATACAGTATTACATGTTCTTTACAGTAAGACAAATTTAATTTATACTTGCAGTTAGTCCAATGATTTCAATTCAAAATCAATTGGTCGGAGCACAAGAGGGACAAAGGATGACTTTGGAGTGTAATTCGGAAGCTTTCCCAAAGTCGATCAATTATTGGACAAAGGAAAACAACGAAATTATAAAAAATGGTATTTTGACTTAAATATTATAGAATTGCAGTTCGAATGCATTTAGTTATATTAAACTTTTTTACACATTTACGTAGACAAATATAAAAATTATAATAATACTTCATTAATATCGATTAAATGGATTCGTTAGTATTGATTATATCTTTTCAATTTTCTGAATTACTCCATGCAAAATAAACGCATATAAATAAATATGAATTTATATGAATTCAGTGAAGTTAATAGCTTTTTGTAATTGAGTAACCAAAAGAATAAACATTCCAAAATTTATATAAAACTCGCCAGATACTATATTTGTATACGTTTGTGTGGAGCATAATAACTTGTTACATTTAGATAAAATGAATCGCACTTTTCTTATTGACATTTCATCCTAGCTGAACTAATATTTCATACAATATCTAATATAATATTTCATAAAATATCTCCGCGCAACGTCCATTTGTCATCTCTGGTTATAACACGCAAGTAAAGTAAAGTAAACCAATAATGTTACTGTCAATCATGTTTCTTATTTTTAATTCATGTAATACACAGATATCTATCCTGAAAATTACCTTACGCGTATGCAGGGTGCCCCAGTTTTTCTTAACAAAAATTCTATCAATATATTTTATAGATATAAATAAAAGAATGATATTATATAGACATAGGTCATTTCTAATTTTACTAGAAAATTGTAAGAAATATTTAAATTGATCATTACAGATTGACAATAAAGGTAATCACTATTACACCCTATAACAATTTTTCATCATCCCTAACAATACATTTAGATAAAATACGGTTTGATTTATAATTCATCATATCAATCATATTGATGCTTATTCTATACACGCTGTGGTCTATACATATCCTATTCCATATACTTTTCTGTTGAAGACCAAAATATTGTTTCTTAAGTTATAACATATCTTTGTTACAACTTTGTAATAGGACATCAAACAGCCTGTTCTGAGATTATTCATATCGGATAAATAATGCTTGCCCTAACTCTGAAGATCATTTAGATGACGTTCTTTTGAAATATTATCTTAAAAAGAATGAGTGCCAATAAAAAATTTTAATGGAAATAAATTGAATTTTATTAAATATTTTATGAAAGTCAGCATTTTCATGTTATATGTTTACATTCCTATTAATTTCCTTTAGTATGTTGAATACAATTTCAAATTGTTATAAAAACATTTAGTCTGAGATATGTACATGGAAAAAATTACCATAAACTGGTTTCACTAATATTGGAAGAACGCACTGTTATTCACATAGAGTATACGATGTATACAGTAAGAATATATAGATTACTATTAATAAAAAAAATATTGATAAATAAATATTGAAATTAAATATACTTTGATTAACGATTTGTAGGTCCCAAATCTTCATATCTTTTAAATCATATTTTTTTAACAGATTTAATTCCTTAAAGTTAGTATATACATTCCTTTTGTGCCTCGTACAGTTTTAACCCTATCTCTAAAGGCTCGAATGCTTCAAAATGTTAAAGACTGTAATCATTACTATTATACATGTTCCAATTCATTATTCGAGGCATACATAACGCTACTAGCATGGACAATTGAAGTTTTAACATACTGATATTATTGTATCAAGTCGGCGTTATAACAATCACCGAATCCTGCTAATTCTATTCAGTGCAGAAAGAATTTCTTCTACGTCTGCCCCATTAACTAGATTCCTATTAACTATCTTCCACTTCTTCCTGTATAGTGTCTTCAATATAGTTCACTATCGTCATATAACAGCAATCCTTCACATTTAATTGCTTGCACAATAGTATCATTGTTCATTAACAAAGAGTTTTGTAGAAGACTAAATTGTTTACATGCGAAACGTAATTTCTAATTCCTGTTCGGATAATGAAACGTTCGAATAACGGAGTCAGATAATAGAAAATTCGGATAATCAAGATTCTACTGTACTATTTATATAATTTTCAGTTTTCAACTGTCAGATGATTCGATTCCAAGCTTCGTGGTATTTATTGGAGAGAAAATGGTGCCTTAAATCGGAGTGGACGTATACGACATTATTAAATTAAAATAACAGGGATAACGAAACGAAGGGATGCTTTCGCGTTTACGTGCTTGTATTCCTGGACTGCTAATTCACTGAAGAGCGATTGAACCGTACTGACTAGTTAATGTTGTTTTATTAACGAGTGTACGCACAGTACACGACACATATGTACCGTACATTACTGGGACAGTCTAACAACGTCGCAGTTGGATACGGGGAAATGCATGGACCCATAATTACGTCGAATAATGAGAGTTTGGTACTAAACTTTTCACGCGTGAGGATTATTTACATAATGCTTTATTGTTTTACATAGATACATGTGTGTGCACACTACTTGCATACTATTTTACGCAACTTGTTAAACTAGCGATTCGAAAATTCTGAATATTTATATTCTTTTATCGTTATTTCATGTATATTTTTATTTGCATGCGAAATCAAATTATTGATGGTCAACGTTATTTTAATCTTGTTAGACGAATTTGCATTTGTTTCACTAACAGTATATCTAAGCAATCCCAAAATTTTTTATGAAATTATACATTAGCAACACTGTCTATGATATGATATAAATATTAATCTTTGATACCGTTTTGTTTCAGCAATATACAAAAGCAAAAACTATACGTTAATATCATAGTAAATTTGTTCTATCAAAACATTTGAATAATTAAGTTTGTTTAATAAATTATTTTAGACCTACGAAAAAGATTACTTATATAATTTTGATAAAAGCACAAAATTATTTATCTGAATTTGATTTTATATGTATGAAACTATAAAAGAATTAAAATAAATACAAATTTTCATGGTTTCACGGAAGCATTCTACGTTAAATTAATATAAACATAAATTAAACAATAATTTATTTTACTTTTACTCCAATATACGAGTACAATATTATTACACATATTTAATTTGCAGAATATTTTCGTCTCCGTACATCCATAAAATTTTAAAGAGGAACATTTAGGTGTATTTATAAGATAAACGCCCAAAGAATATCTCTCATAAATGAATTTCTCATATTTTGAATGTTTGTTACTACTAAGTCAGCCAGTCAATCCAATTTTTAATATCTTAATTAACACATTAATCACTGTACTACTTTATAATTTACTGCTTCAATATTGAACTTATCAAAATTTCTTATAAAAGATTAGTTTAACATAACAGAGATGTTAGTGTTTCGCTATTTATACCTGTATTGTGATAGTAAATGTTTGAACGCATTGACGTTGTTTGCGCTAACATAGCGGCAGGAAAAAACAACGTTCAACATGGACCATCCTAGTGCTGCTGTCACTGTCGAGTACACATGAGTGCATGTTCGCGTAATTATTTCAGATAATGAGACACGATATTTGTATGGTAATTATACGAAATAATGGATCCTCGGATCTGTTAATGCGTCTAATTGCTTTAGACTCAGTAATGCAGATATAGTAAGAAAGCCAGCAATACAGACACTATGACCTTTATGTACAGGGTTGCTAATCACACAAATAATTAGGTTAATTTTAGATGTTGTTTGCACAAAATCTCACAACGAAAGGTGTTTTACCATTAAGGATTAATGATGTAGATAGAATAGGTACTAATTTTATGCGTTAGATTCGATGGGTATCGGTATTTACTTAGGTACATCTTTCATTTGTAACGCTTATTTTATTCATTATCCTAGTATTATTCATAACCACTATTTAAATCAAATATATTATATTTAGATTATATTAATATTAATTAATTAATACAAATAGGTTAAACATCAAGTAATATAAAATGTTACAGATTTATTATTATTATCTTAAATATAACGTGTATCACTTTATCATTATTACACTGTTATTCTCATTTTACTATTAAATATTACAAGAAATCGTAAAAATTATTTACAGTATAAACAATATGAATCTATTTAATCCGAAAATACCTATCATCTAGTAATATGCGCATGCATAGGTATTGTTTGATATAGCTAAACATTCGGTGTCATGAATTGCGCGGTATGGCGTGGTGATAATTGCATTATATCACCATATAAGCCTAACTGGTTTCATCTCTACTAGTTACATTGGGTGGAATAGAGAAACTGAAAATTACAAATAGGTTATCACGACACGTTACGTATGTTCTATTCTGAATGTTAGTTCCACGATGCCCTGCGGTCTCCCAATATAACAGCTACGAGCTACGACATGCTTTACGATTTAATGTCCATCTGATATTCAGCTTCATTAATCTGGATTCAATACACTGAAACTGTTCAAGCAGATATTAAATATACTCTCGTATTTTTATACTTCATTATTAGGTAAAATAAATAAATAGATAAAATTACTCTAATAGTAATAACTATCATCGTAATAGCTTCCATACAACCTTTCTTCATTTTTCATTTTTATAATAGGCAAAGACTAAAATTCGGGGAAAATAGACAGATAACATCTATAGTAACACTTGCTTAATAATCCTCACTTGATCCTGGATCTGCTAAAATCCAGATCTTAGAGAATGAGGCGAATTAGGTATTGCAAACATTTCCCGTCGTTATTTGTCTCGTATTTGTTCGCTGCTCGTCTCTCATTGTCAGTGTGTTGGAACGAAAACGAGAAACAACGGGAAAAAACAGAAACGGAAAAAAATATCATTTGAGCAAGAGTCAGCTTTGCATTGCCACTTTTACGGAAATGGTTCAAAATTTCAAATTCAAATTTCAAATTTAATAAATTTTATACAGAAACACAAGACTATCGTTTTTAAATATTCTCAAATAGGAAATAACACATATATATTTGCAACTGGTAACGAATAAAGATATTTCAAATACTAGTTTTGAAAAGTATAAATATTCTATTTCTCTTATTTAAAAAAATATTGAATCTGTACATACATAATTCATCAGCCATGAATTAAGATATAATAGTGTATGTATATTAATAAGTAGACAGACAAAAAGTTCAATAACTTTTAAAATTTTAAAATAAATTTTAAAAATTATTGTTTTTCCTATATTCTAAACTTTAGACGTATATATCTATGAAAATGTTTACTTTGTTCCTTTTATGTTGGTTGTTGTTATGTTAACAATGTGTTAAAAGTTTTATTATTCTTAATTTATCTATGTCCAACTTTAAGTACACCACAATAATTCTCGTATATTAAACAAGACAGGCTGCTCTAAAACTAAATACGCATAATTTGGTTAACAGAATTATTTCAGAAGTATATTAACACAATTCTTTGGACAAGAAATAAAATTTATAATACACATAACTGTACGTATGACAATTTACAATTAAAATACCATCTAAAACACACTATCGCGAAAACCTCCTTTTTTCCTTTTCTTTTTTTTTTTTTTTGTCGAATTAAACAGGAATCAGAAAACGCTAAAAATGTATTCGATTGTCACTGAAAGTAACATAGATATTTAACCATTGATAGATTATGTTTCCGGGCGTTTTGATACATGATATATATGTCCGCTGTCTCGAGTTCAATCACATACGCAAAATTTAGTCGATGATGAATTGATTTCATAATGAAGTACATACAAATTTTAATGGAAAAATATAACAAAGAAAATGAATTTTATACAAATTTAAGTGACGATATCCTCAGACGAGTCAAAATTTGACTATATAAATTTCTTTTGTTTATGTAGTGTTAACATTCGATCGCTAAGAATTATATGGTACAGTTTAATAACTCGATAATCTTTTGCTGAACAATAATATATTTGAAACGAGAGCGATGTTGGCAAAATATCGCATTTAAAAATATACGACCATATATAAAAATTCTGCAGTTACAATTTACGTGTAACGAAGTGAGAAAGAACATTTTTCGATTGAATCATCGTTTATATTTGATACGAACGTTCAATACTCAAAGAGGAGAAACGAATTGATGATAAAAAATCTGATAATACTTATTTCATATCAAATTCGATCATTTCGATTACATATATACATATGTATATAGTTGTACGTTGCACAATGATTAAGAAATGTTGAAAGTGAATCTAATGGTATATTTATATATGTATATATAATATAATTTCTATCGGAATTTTAGCCACAGCTCTACTCTCAGATCTAATAATGTACACGTACAAACCATTATTCGCAAGTTAGAAATGTGAAATATATGTGGTCCTACCCATTCCAAACTCCTATAAATTTTAGAAGTAACACGTGCCATACATGTATTACTTATTATTTGTATGAAATTTATCATTTCCTGGAATCTAAAGAAATATTATTTGTATGCAGAAAACTTTTACTTTTAGGCATTTGTGACTAAATCCTGTCTTTATATAAAACATTGGGTGACATAAATAAGTGCGATCAAATAAAGAAACATATCGAGTTTAACCGAACCTATTTATTTTTCAATCCAATGGAAATTTATGTGATATAATATATAATCAAGAATGAAAGAGAGGCGAATATAAAACACAAAGAAATAAACTAAGGAAGAAAAAGTAGATAAAATTCAATATGATTGAGAAAAATACGATTTTCATTCTTGAATTTTACCACTTCCCGTTAACTGAATGTTTCCCCGCGCAACGATGCAATCTTAGATTATTGGATAGCAACGAATACATACCACGCGGACAAAACTAAAATACGGATGGTGCTGAAGTAACCTCTGTATGAGAGTAGCGTGCCCCGGGCTACTTACCAATGCCATTACTATCCTTTCACCCCTCTCTCTGGCATTGCGCTATCCTAACTCATCCGTTCTTTCCGCATCACGATGACTCGCACCCTTCTCGACTATCTCAAACCAGACGTTTTCTGGACCTAGCTTCGCTGAACCGTGTATACAACTTTAATGACTCGTGATTGTCATGACTTCTGCTCTTTGCGCCGCTCTTTTCGCTCGTAACGTGCGGTTTACCGAGGGAAACGATGTCTGCTGTGTTATTAATTCCTGAGCGAAAGTTTCAGCTAACGAACCTCTCTCGTAAAAGTACCTTCAAATTTCTCGGCTATCTTCTATGCTATGTAATTGTCTCGTATCCTTTAGGCATCGAAGGACTAGATATTTTAATTTAAATGTACATACCTTGTCCATCGTATTTAAGATATTTGTCGCTCCCCTATTTCCCGATGGTTAACCTTCTTCTCAAGATATTTGGTATGAAAAAGGTGTTTTAGATCTTTCCAAATCGGTATTTTCAATATTTCGATTTTCAGTATTTAATACCCAGTTGGAAATATGAAAACGTTACCACATTATCTTTTTTGCTACAAATTTTTAAGTTCATTTTTAACTTTATTTCTGTACAATAAAAATCCTTGTCGCATATTCATTTAATTGATTACTCATTATAAATATTTTAATTTTATTCATTGAACTTACTGTTATTCTTTCAGGATAATGGTATAGGTAGTTAGACAGATCCAATAAATTTAATAACTGAAATGACTACTCCAGAAATAATCTACAGTATTAATATGATTTTAAAAATTTATAGGATGTTAAAAAGTTGTTAAAATATTAATTAAAATCCCGTATCGGTAATTAGCATGTTGAGTACATTACTAATAAACGAAGACACGATAAGAACGGAAATATTGGTATCTATAATTTTCCGAATAAAAGTAATTTTATATCCGAAAATCCATTGGACGTCTAGCGTGGTAATGCTCGGCAACGCAGTTCAACGTCGTTAAACTTTTTCATCTGCTTTCCAAACTCAAAGCCGGCGAAAGTTTTTCTTCCGTTTGCAACGGTCGATAGAGCCACTACATAAATGCATTCTACCTTTCCACCGTCGTTTTCTTCCTCTCTTTTCCTTCTTCTCATCCTGTATCTCTCAGGAAGTTTCCCTCTAGCTAAGAAAATACTTCTCTGCTTTACCGCAGATCATTACACTCTATACCTAGATTTCACTCTCATCTGATTTTCGCACGATCTCAAATTGTTAATTACAAAATCCTTTCTCTCCGACTCGATATTCCTTATGCAACATTTTACTATACATTACAGCAGAAATTTCTCTTTTATTTCTCCCTTCAAAATATTTTTCTTCTCTAAAACATTTTTTGTTAAGAACAAATTATCCTCAAATAATGACATGGCTAATACTATTATCGTAAAGTGATCATGAAATTGTAGATACATATTTATACAGTACACAGTACGTCTCCACAAAACCGAACATATAGAGACATTCGTAACTGTTTCAAAGAAAACCATATTGACGCGCGTAGTAGAGAAGTGGGGACCGAACGTACCGAGTGGCTCACAAGGAGTTTGTGTTTTTAGTTTTACTTTTATTTTACTATGGCACGGCGTAGGGCATAGATAGACGAATGTAGTCCTCTGTGCTGTCAGTGGAGACGTTCATCGATTTGAACAATACCGATCGGTGTAGTGGAGACACACCTTTAGAATCAGTTTACAAAGGAATCCTTGTACCCGCCGGGTATAAATTTCAAGTCTCTACTGTTGGTATGTAAAGTTGTTCAGGATTTAAAACATTTAAAATAAAATAAAAAGGCTTTGTTTGGATCCAAGCCCCTTTAAATATCCAGTATGAAAAGGTCTTGTTTTGAAAATTAATTATTTTTTTCTATCTCGATCATATACACTTTATTCATTCGCCTTTAAGTATGATCTTGTTGAAATTTAATTATTGGGATAACTACTATTTATATACTATCCAATCCATATGAGTTTATGCTTTTACGATGTGTTTTGTATCTTCGCCAAAGAAGAATAAATCAATTTCAATTCAGAAATATCAAAGCTTAAAAAAGCTATTAAAGTTGTTGCAGTTTGCTACTCATACTTGTAATTTTACAAAACTAATCAGAAATTTTTAAATTTCTTAAAAAGTAATAACGCACACATATTATAATATAATTAATCTTATTAAGTAAATTTATTAATATTTTCAGTGATAAATTGCAAATTTATATGGAAATAATTTTTTATGAAAGTAATATATATTACATTAAAATATATATAGAGAGTAGTATATTATGCTATTTATAATATATAATAAATATAGTATAGTACTTGGATGTTCTATTATGAATATATATCGTCTGAGAATTAATTTTCTTTTTTAGAACAGTAACAAAGGTATTATCTTTATTATACGTTCACTACCTGATATTAATCCTGTGATGCTATATAATATTCTAATCCCATTTCAACATTGTTCGAGGCCGTAATGAGCACATAGCGTGATCAGTTTTCATACTACAAGCCAGTTTTTATTTCATTTTTGATAGGATGCCATGTGAAATTTTCTCATTGTAGGTGTCGTGAATTTTACCAAATATATGAATATGTAACAGTTAAAACGAAAATCGTGATAATTGAGAAATGTATTGAGTTATGGTAAAAAATGGTTTTTCAAATAAATCAGTCTTTTGACTGCATAAAAAACGACCCTATTTACATTTTGTATTTGTTTCATATTTTCGACAGATGTTTCACAAATTTCTGACGTACATTTAAAAAAGTAACAATTACTTTCGAAATTTTATATTTCCATTGAAGTGACAAAAAATATCTCAACGCAAGAAAGTTATAGAGCCCGAAAAATTAAACTTAACATTTCTCCCATTTTCGATAATTGTATATCATTCTCATATTAAAAATTTTAAAGTTATATCAGATATATACATTTTGTTACATACAACTACAATTGTTATTTCATTTTATTTATGAAATTATTCACGTAACGTGCGTAATTCTTCTCCGCCAAATTAATTTAAATGCGCGTGTGAAAAGAATAAAGAGTCAGAACAATTTACCAATTCAATGAAGGTTCATTTTCATGATGTATAAGCATTCATGCGTGAAACCTTAATGTCTGCTTTTATACTCGATGAAGCATAAAGTGCACTATAGAATTCAAATGAATCAAAATCGATTGATACTTGTAAATATATAATAAAATATTACATTATTTCAAATTGCATTATTTATAACATCATCCACCAATCATAAAACTAAATAATGTAATATATTTTTTACATAACTAAAATAAGTACAGGTGATTTCTGTATTAACTCTTGTATTGTTAAAACAAATTAAATTTCCCTAATTGTTCACATGGTTTGTGGCGCTTAAAATTCTTCTGATTGAAAAATGTTTGCTTCTCTAGATTGCCTATTTTATTGTAATAAAGATATATAGAATGTACATAATAGACAAAAATATGCACATAAGGAGTTATAAGTACCTGTTATAACATTTATCGGATTAAGTAAATCACTTCTTAATATCTATTTCTTTATTCATAGCCCTAAAAATATGAATCTGTATAGACGCATTACGCAAATATTTCTATCAATTTTTTGATATTTAGAAGATACCATTTTCATCTAGGGTGCAACTTATTTACCTTTCGTTAAAATTTATTCTAAAATTCCTTGGAAATATGAACCAATTCTTTTCTGTTAGTTCTATAAAAATTTATTAATTAGATGAGATTCTACAAAGTTTTTGTCAAAATTAGCTACGGTATAAGACATGTTACATCCATTGCATTTGAAACATATATATTTATAGTAATCCTGCTTTCTTATGTATTTTAAAGGATGTTATCTAGAGTTTCAGCAAAAGGTTCTACCCCTTAACTTCATTTTCTCCGATGTTCGTATATAAACTTGAAAATATAAATCACGTTATACTACCTCAAACGAGCAAAAATCTACCAACTAGAATATTGTTATTATTATTACTGTGGCGACACAGATCGTCAGAGCTAAATCGAATGCTGTCGCTAACAGGATCGACTATAACAATATTTTATCTTTAGTAGAGTACAAGGAAAAGCTAAAGAACAGAGAACCATATCATGCAGACTACAAAAAAGCAGTAAAATATGTGAATTAAAAATAAGATGACTCGGTACAAAAAATATAGTAATTATAAAATTTTGTTCTGATACATATATATCCGTACTCATAGTTATATATTATAGAAATTTAACAATGTAATTATACGTTTCATACAATAAATAAGAATATATACTAGACAAATTTTATAACTCGATAATTCATAATATATATTTATTATACTACATCATTCGTTATCAATGATCCAAATGGTTTGATACAACAACAAAATTTAAATAAGAAGAACCTAGCGAGAATTTTTATAAATGTTGAGGTTTCATTAATTAAAATGTGAAGATATACTTACATGTATGTATATGTCCACAATTAATGAGATCTACTTTGAACATATTTAGTCAAGGATTAATCCAATATATGCGTATTTCACAAACATTCAAATTCTATCTTCTGTCGTGTTAAATAAAAACACTTCATTTCACATTTTGTATATATTTTCTCATGCAGAATAACATTTTACCGATTATCTGCTCTTCTACAGTCTGGAATTACTCACCTTAAACAAGTCTTCAAACCCGATTTTAGCAAAGACGAAGCCTTCTACACAGATAACTTGCTTTTATATGAAGAAAATATAAAAATACATCATTGCAAAGATTCTTTTATTTAAAAGTATTTCATCATCGTTGTAATTGGAAAGTAGGTAAAATAACTTATTAAAGTGGCTTCTTACTCGCGGAACTTTCTTTAAATTGTATAATTAATATAATAGTTAGTAGGTATACTATAGAATTTTGCATATTTCACGTCAGTAATAAATATTTCAAATCGTTATAATTCTGATTGTAAATGTTACGTTGTTTTATCGAATTGTTTTAATAAATGTTATATACATATAATACTTACCACGTTTGGTTTTTAACGCACAATAGTCGTAAATAATTTGAATAACTATTCAAAATAAAAAGCAATAATGTAACTTTTGATAAAAATTTTAATATACAGAGATTTTAATACCGGTAAATTATATTTTTTTCTGAATAATTACAAACCATTAACTTATTTAGGAATAACAAAACTTACTCATATGCACAATAGCAATCTTTAATTTTTATATACATTCTTCAATATAGTTTTCATTATATTATATTTATCAACATTTTTTAATTTTATATAAACGTTCATTTCTCAAATGTTTAAAAAGTTAATAGTGATATTTATTTTTGAAATATGTTAATAGTACATATCGATACTCGAAATTAGAATAGATGAGAAAAATTAAAAAGTTGCAACTTTTGATAAGCATAAATAAGCATTTTATAAAGTGTAAGTATTAAAAAATCGGTGCTTGTGGGTTTTACATTGTTAAAATAACATTAAAAGAGACTTGATTAATAGAAAATGCATTGTCACAATTTAACGTACAATGCATAACAAGTAAGGACGTAAAAATAAAATGCACATATTTAACTTACAACATTGCGTATTAATTTTATACGTACTTATTTCTGATACGCATTTATTTCATAATTCAATGAATTAAAACATTATCATATTTTGTCAAATCTTAATTAATACGAAATATACTCAATGTAAATATATTCGAAAAAGCCTTAAAATATTAAAATTACATCATTTACTGATATCACATTCCGTAAATATTTTTTATATTATACTTAAAAGTGTTTAAATTATATTGATTTCTGTCCATGGTATTGGAATGAAATGCGCTATTTATACATTGTATGAGAATATTTGCTACCGTGTGTAGCTAAATTGCAATTGGGTTGTAACTATTAACTTCAAATACTACAGCACCTTCCAACACACCCGCAAAGTCTAAACATAAATTATATGACACATATGGACAGAAATTTTAAAAATATTACAGAATTATGAAACAGCAAACGAAGAACCTAAGGATATTTGGAATAATATAGGAACAAAATAGGCAAAAAAATTAGTTGATATATTAGATTGTCTGAAATGTGTTATTAAATGCAAAGTCTGCCTGATAAAATATTAATTTTTATACGTGGATTGTATTTCTAAGACTAATTCTGAAAGTAGAAGTACTTCTGTGTCATTAATTATTTGAAATTTTTACTTATATCCCTGTTTTCGTTACACTGAATTTTTATATTACGATAATGTTTATATCTGTTGAAAGCTCAATTATCAATCGTTTAATAATTGGGCGATCAGGAGTACGAATATTTCTACTCCTGTAATTCACTTCAGTTATGAATTGAACAAATATTCAATCTTTAATATCTTTTGTATAAAATTTATTATAAATTCGACATCATTATCAGTCATTCATTATTTATTGTATTGTTATGTATTGTTATAATACATAATATACATAATACATAATAATGTATTGTCATGTATTAATATAAAATTATTCCTGTAGCATATTTATGCTGTAAAATAATTACATATAGATCTTGTTTAATACTTTGTTTTCAGGAGAAAAATACAACCAAACTTTCTCATATAATGAGTATAAAGTACACATGAAACTTACGATATCATCGGTGGAAATGTCCGATTATGGAACATACAAATGCATATCAAAGAATTCTCTAGGGGAAACAGATGGCAGTATTAAGCTGTATCGTAAGTATATCTTTCACATTATATTTAGCCTTTAATAGCAAAAATGTACACTTCACGTTATTAAAAAAAAGACCGCAAGTACATTTATATCAAATTACATTAAATATGTATTACAAATAATAATACAATAGTATATAAAGTACACTAAATACTTTATAAATAATTTTAAAAAATAAATTTTTAAGATATAAGAAAAATATCGTTTATTATGGTACTAGAAATACCTTAATATCTTCAAACGTTGTAAAATCGTAAAGTTTAAGTGAAAAGACTAATGACAAAAATGAAATATTGCGCTGACGTGACGGTAAACTTAAAGAGACCGAGCAATTTGAGTAACATGGCTTGAGCTATACGAATATTAGAAAATATTGAAAAAGTCTTTTATTAATTCTATAAAATAGTGATAACGTGCATACGCAATGAACAGACAAGAAGACGATAATGAAGTAACCATGACCGCGTAAAGTAATTATTGAAATCGTCACGATTCTTTTGATAAAAGGAGAGTGAATTGAACGGTATTCACACAGTGTGCTTTTAATAAATGAGTTGACGCACGACCACCTGGTGCCAGTAACAACGCTGCAGTTTCAACAAAATGCACGTCGCAGAATACAGATTAAACGAGAAATATCTTCCTCCGTTGGTTTGTTCATTCTTAAAATACGATTTAATTAATTCATTGCACATTCTCTGCTTTACGTATGTAATTATAATTATAGATTTATAAGGCAAATTTAAAACGGGAAACAAGATTCCAATAACGAAGAATCAGTCGGTGGTAAGACAATAAAACGATGCGAATTAAGAATCTTCATGTCATGATTCTATTTGAAACTATAATTATTTCGTGAGAAAAGCGAATTTAAGCATAAGCTTTTCATTTAACTTTGTCTAAAGCACGTATTATTTATTAATGATAATATAACAAATATTTGTTTATTCCTCTGTGAAACTACATTTCATTTTAAAAAACAATAATTAATATTACTATTCTATTAAATTACGAGTTTAATAGAAAAAATGTGCGAAGGTTATTATTACGCTACTAACTTTTGGACAAAAGCTTATGTCAAAGAAAAATAAATAATTCATTTCAGATACTCTCAGAATATCTAGGTGCATGAGAATGAAATCTTTATATCAGTGTACAAAAGCGTTTGCAAGAATGCCATGTTGGCCGTTATAGAAGAAATACCTTCATCTAACGACCATATTCTAGTATCGATCCGAACTTTTCCTTCGTTAATAGGTTTCGCAAAGAAAGACCTTGGTCGTAACAGGTTTTCTTAAATCGAGAACACTAGCTCGTTATTGTTCTTGCTATTATTTACGTTACCGACGACCGTTTTCATGAAATTGAAGTCTAATTTTTAAGACAGCCGCTCTTCTCCCTGTATGATTCTCAATGTGTATGTATTTAATTGGTAAAATTGCTTTGTTTAATTTTAATTTTCACATATGTTATTGACGTCGCCCTCCTGAGTGACTACTACTTTCCAATAGAATGGAAAATAACAGAAATAATATTAATATTAAAACTTGGAAAGAATTCTGATGCAGTGAACTCGGTCTCCAGACCAATCATTTTCGTTCCAGTAATATAAAGAAAAAAAATATTTGAAAGATTTATCAGCAGTCAAATAAATTCTGTCACAGTTGAAAAACAGTTAGTATCTGAATACCAATTTGAACTTAAATGCAAATACAAAACAACTTAACAAATATATCGTTTAGTCCGAAAAATAAATCAATCATTTAAAGAAAAAAGTACTACTTTATGGATTTCATCGATACTTCGCAAGCCTACGATAAAGGGTGACACGAAGGCTTATTATAACAATCAAAAAATGTGTACCATTTAATCTATATAAAATATTAAAATTTTATCTGAAATATAGATTCTTTACAGTGAGGTATAAAGAAGTACAGGCAGGTGTAGTACCTATCAATTTTGGAGCATTACAAGGGAGTGTGCTTGGCCCAATGCAGTATATTTTATATACCGCAGATATGAAAATTTCCTAAGATTGCCGCACAGTTATCTTCGCAAATGATATGGCAATCATCCACGCATGTAGATTCACAGAATGCATCAGACAATTCAGAAAACAGCTTAAATAATATTTAAAAATGGTTACAAAAATGGAGAATTAGAGCCAATGCAAACAAGTCAATCTATGTAGCTTTTATTGAGAGGAAGTGTATGCGTCACCTAATTACGTCAAGTAGAAAAATAATGTCTGCAGTAGACTCTGCCAAATACTTTCGTATGCATTTAAACCGTAGATTCAACTAGAGAAAGCATATCTGGCAAATAAGGAAATCTAAATCAACTTCATTTTAGTCAATTTATATTTCAACTTCAAAACAACAATGAATAAATGTATATTAAACTCATATGGATACATAGCATAGAACTGTGGGGTTTAGCGTCCACTTTAAATGTTGAAATTCTGGAACGATTTCAATAAAAAATCTTACTAATATACACGAATACATCACGGTTCAAAAACATTTATAAAAACTATTCCACCATATCAATATACTTACCAAACAACTACTTGAAGATATATCAAACCGACGAGGATACAAGCGCTTCAATAATTCGGACATAAAAGATAGATTCTAAACAATTTCGTGTAAAACGTACCATGAATTAAATTACAGAAAATAAAATAAATTACAAATCAATGAGTAGATTATTTACAAATTACACAAAATTGTACCTTGTGTAATGATATTTGCCTATTGTTATCTTTTTTATAACTGGTTGCAGATAAACAAGGAGTAAAAGAAATATTTTTCCTCTTAGAAATGAAAGGATGTGTAAACATTGATGGTTGATCTTTCTCTCTTGAAATAATTTTTCACTTCTATAGGAGAAACGATTATTGTTTTTCATACTTTACGTTATACTCGACATACGTATACCTAAAATTTCATTAAAATCGAACTTCTGTTATCATTGTAAATCTTGTCATGGAGAACATGCAATTTTTAGAGTTCATCAAGTTCATAAATAACCTTGTATGTTCATCTCTTGTTTAAATATGTTTAGATTGTTATTTTATATGACATATATGTGTAATAAATAAATATATATATATACAATTAATATCCAATTATTTTGTATCCAATTAATATAAACTGCACAAATTAAGTTTCACGAACATGTTCAATATTATTTAATACATTTAACAGAAATTTTCGGATAGATATCAGAAAGCAATTTATTGTTTCGATAAAGTGTGAGCCTTTCTGTCCTGAAAATCGTATTTCCTGGAAAGTGGTGCGAGCCGTAAATCACCGATAACAGCCACTGTCACTCTGTTTTCTGACAAAAAGAATCCACGGCTATCTATCGAACTGTAATTGTAGGTTTTCTGGTTGGTCTACTCGTAGGTGGTACTTCTTAACTTCGTGCTTTAATCAGTCACCGACTCGATACATTACAACGAAACCAATTGAATAACTTTTCACTTGCGGTGATCGCGATTTAATACATATTTGCATTTTAAATTTTCCTTCCGATAGGTTGTCAGAGAAAACAAAAACCGAGTTAACCAATTTATGGAATTGGATAATAACTTTCTTAATGGCTACGAGAACCCAGCATAGAAGACCTTTCTGTAATCGATACTTTCATGCAATTTTCATGACGGGTTATATCGGGTGTCTCGCAAAATTCAGACAAGCTGTATTTTTACAATTAGATTAGACAAATGAAATGACATGAAATAAAATTAATTTTTTAATACATCTAAAGAGTACGATTTCTTTTGTTTCCTATACAAATATAAAACCAATTAATACACTTATTTTTCAAAATTATTGATTTAAAGTTATTTCAATCTTAAACCAGATTTTCTTTAGTTATAGAATTAAAATTAATAAAGTATTTAAATCTATTTTAATTTGATAGAAATACGGCGGGTAGGGCGCATTAACACAGCTGATTCTTAGACAAATAGATTATTACATCCAAATTGTTAACAGCATAGGTAATAAATTAACTTGTCTTTTTTCGAATTTAAATCTTTGGTTATTTTCTTGTTCCAGAGTGCATATAGTATGAAGGATATTCAAATAATTCTTTATTATTCTCCATTCTCCTTCTTAACCTTTTTTAATACATGAATGAACTCTCTACCTAAAATCTTTTTAAGTTTCAAATGATTTGGATATAATTAATTCAATGAAAATACGTATTACCTCTCAAAATCCATTATAGAAGAAAATTAGTACCCAGTTTGATGGTCACGATAGCAAGGAATATTACATTAGCGTTATTTAGACGCACTAATACATAAAAAAGCGTAAAATTAATATACGTATGAACAGTATCTCGTACTATTCAATTTTGTTTTATAAAATGTTTTTATATATTCTTTGATACATTCTTTTATAATTTAGAATAGAAGTGTCATAATTTTTTCTAGTGCATGTACAAAGATTACACCTATTATAATGTAATTCCTATAATAAAGAATCATTATAACCTTTAGCCCTTAAATCGTAGTTGTTATAAAAATATTTATCGTTAGTATTAGGCTATTTAAACCATTTATATATCACAATTTGTCACAATTAGTTATATAATATTCAACGAGCTCGGGGTTAATATGAATAAATTTAAAACTTAATTGAAATATCTGTAATGATAGTAATGATGTTTATAATAATAATAATAATAATAATAATAATAATAATAATCATGATAATATTCAAAATAATAGTGATAATCTTTCTACCTATGCAATAACAATCAATTATCTATACGAATGTAAATTTAAACTCAAATTACATAAATTTTGTTCAAAATTATGTATTTTGCAGATATTCCAACACCAACGACACAGCCGAGAACTACAACTACTACTCCAACCTCCACTAGTGAAGAAGGTAAGTGTATAAGGTGCACTAACAGAAATTTATAGTTACAATTAGAAGCTTTCGAAATTCATTACCGTACTTACCTACATTATACGATAACATTACAAAAGATGATAAGGAATTTAAATTACGCAATTTCGTAAATTGTGTCGAATATATCAAAATGAAAATGAATGTAACAGAAATTCAATTACGTTTAATTTGTAGTTGAAAATATTCAAAATTCTCGACAAAGGCCAGAACCGAGTGTAGAACCTAGTCCACACCAAATAACTGATTCGTCGTTGCCTAACATCGGTAGAACCGATGGTAAGTAGTTTATTGTATTCCTTACAATAATTTATAATTTCTAAATATTCGAATTTTGGTTTCTATTTTAATACACAATTAAAATATGACAAAAATATCAAATTGATTGACCTTCTAAATTGAAACATTTTATGTTACAATACAAATTATTTTGGATCTTCCAACGTAATATATATTAAATGTCCTCCAACTGGACTACTTAATAAATTGATTATTATTATTACATAATATATTGTTAATACACAAAGTGTTAATACAGGATATAATAAATAAGATATTTACTAGTGACACTTCTGATTGTAATAGTATAGGGCATGTATCGAAAATGATGGTACAAGCCGAAAGAAAACGATTCCCCTTTCCAAAATAAGTGGAAAATATGGAGTAATAATTTTTGATACAATGCTTCGTTTTCGAGAAGATCAGCTATGAAGTTTCGCCAAGTACACGTGCATTTGACAGGTAACGAGAGTCGATGAAACAGGTTTCTTCGCACTTAAATACTCTGTTTATATTTGTAAACGACATGATTGTGTATACTCTGAATTACTATATTAACAATAAGTTCCAATATTACATTTATTTAGTTAAACTACGGATTAATTCAAGGCGTTGATCGACGGATTATGGAAGCATGAAAACCTGATAATATGTTTCGAAGTTTCACTTCTTCAAGCATGTATATGATACACTATGATTATCACTACTGAATTATGCTTCAATTTACCTATGTTTCTTTATTTTCAGCATAAATTAACTCCTTAATGTAATCGTATGAATTAAAATAGAGTGGAGTTAAATCCAGCGATCTTGAAGCTCATCTTACTGTTCCTCCACCTCCAATCCAAAAGTTGTGTTGCCTGTTTAATACATTCCTAACTTTCCTAGTAAAATGTGGCGAAGCTTCGTCGTGTTGAAAAATTATTTTATGCGTGATAGGCAGGGATATTTCTTCCAACAATTCTGACAAACTGACTCTTGTTATTTCTCAAGTGCACGCGTTCTTGATGAAACTTTATAGTAGATTTTCTCGAAAATAAAGTCTTGTATCAAATATTATCATTCTACCTTTTTTACTTACTTTTTCACGGGAAATCACTCCTTTTCGGCTTGTATCACTATTTTCGATTATGTAATAAAACTATAACGAATATCAAATATACCATACTTATATTTGCATATATTATTAAATGAATAGTTTATGAGTAGAAGGCCTTTCCAAATACAATGAGAATTATCTATGGCGTACTTAACATAAATTGAAAGAAAACATGGAGATATTTCAGTATTACATTCTATAATAATTTCATTAATGCATTATAACTTGAGTATGTAATTATTAAATCAGTATGTAATTATTAACTGTTAAATTGCATTTCTAAATGGTTAAATAATATATCTGTTAAATTGAATAGTAAAAAGTTTTGCTATAATTTCTCGCCAAATAATATTATTCGGATTTTCTTTTCGTTAAAGAAACGAAACTGTCATCTTTTATCTTGTTTTTATATTAAATGTTTTTAGATATTATTTTCAACAATTCTAGTTTTCGTTTCATCGTTACCATTGTAAATTCTAGTAACAGTTTCGGCATTGTCGAAACAAGTTTGAATATTCAAAAGCATGCAGTGGCGCTTATATGCCGTGAAACTTTCTAAATAAAAATCGAATTAAACTTGTCTCCTATAGTATAGTAATAGTACAGTTAGATTCTAACAACATGCAATGTACTTCCTAAACTTTATACGACCGTTCCTTTTTCTTTTAATCGTGAACATGCAAATCTATCTTTGAAATTAACATAAAAGTAATGGAGTAATATTATCGCGCTGGAACTTTTCTACTTTGACAAGTTTCATCGAAGGGAAACCGTGCGAAATAAACTGAAGCTGTAAAGTCGCGTGATTTAACATCTCTTTCACTTGTAATCTTTCGCTCTTTCTTGTTACTGGATTTAATTATAGAATTTGATCAGGAAGCGGAAGGTAAATGAAAAGTAGAAACGGCAGGCGTATTTTCTCGTAAATACGTTATCCCCCTTAGAAATTCCGCGCGAATTTCCTTTTAAATCATCACCTCGGCGTAATGCGCGAACTTACGCACAGCAGGGTGAGAAACTTTTTGAAGGGAAAGTTCGAGAGAAGGCGTGAAATTTACCCGCGAACTTTCAGTAACGCCGTAGATCTTCTCCAAGGCGACAAACGCTGCGCTCTCAACGGGATTTTGATGAAATCCCACGCGGTTTATGAACTACCATGTCGAGCCGCGTCGCCTCAACTATGGAAAGTAATCTGATCTTTCGTTTGTGAAAGTTCCTTGCAGTTTTCCCTGGCGTTTCGCGTTTCTTCGATTGTAATCTATCGTTCAAAGTGAACTTAAAAGTTTATGGTGCTGGCAAACCTTTAATCCACTATTATTCCACTTTTATGCACTTTCTTTAAACGATTCTCAAACCATGTTCTATCCAGGCTTACGGTCTCATTCACGGAATTCCTTGTTTCGACAGAGATCAAAAATCGATCTTTCGACGTTTGTAACTTCTTAATCAGTTTGTAAAATAAACAGTTGGCAAATATTGTTGAATCTTATTGATAAATCTTATTAAGAAAGTTTTACAAAATTCCAGAAAAAGTTTATAGATAACAGAACAGCATAACACAATATTCTGTCATATTCTGAGTAATCGACTAGGATGTATCATGTATGAAACCATACTTTTCAATCAAAAAACTAAAAAATGCATCGACTTGATGTGAGAATTTATAATCTATTCACATGTAACTATATAATTATTCTTATTTTACGAATGAAGGAAGATTATTATATTAAGAAACGATACTTTGTTTCAACAGCTGCTGTTTTGACAATTACAAAAATTGTTTTAATTTCTATAATTCGTACCATTAAACGCTTCCCACAAACGATAACAAAGGCTTATTTTGTATTCTAGATCGATTTATGCAAAATCATTTTTACGACGTAATAAAAAAATATTGTTTTCGCAAAGTTAAGTGAAACTTCCCTTCTTGTGTACACGAATTATATATATATTATAAATATATTTAAAAATATATATATATATATACACTATACAGAAGAAGATAATTTTAATCGTAGAGGAATATCGTAATAAATATGAAAACAGATCCTATGAATATTTATTATTCTCCATGAAAAAATTGTTTAAAACTGCACTCAGATCAACTCTCACATAATTATGCAGATTATTATGAAACAGCTTTCGCCATTATTATCTTTATTTCTAAAATTTATAATCTAAATTTGTAATTTCTCAAATTAATAAGAACAACTAATTTACATTCGTAAGTATTACACAGACTGAATTTTTAAAAAAGTATTCTATTAATACACCGATGTTTCTTTTCAATATTTAACAGCATACGTTCCCATTTATTAAAATTCACAACACGTTTGTAGTTAAACTTGCAAAGAAAAACTACTGAAAAATAAGCAAGGCAGATGAACTTGTAGGGAGAACTATAATTAGAAAAGTAAAATGTTACAACCCAGCTAATTATGTGTAAATGTGAAACGTAGGTATGAATAATTTAATATATTTACTTACATCAAAACGCAGACACTTAAAAATGCAGTTAAATTTAATTTACACCTACTCTAATACTTTTTCACATAGTATACTAGGACAAATAATACTTTTCTTAATACTCTTAATGTCTTTGTTTGATTATTTAAAATCGGTACAGGAAAATAAAATAGTATGGTATTATTATCATTATTGAATTGTCTTCTTAATTTGGCACAATCAGTGCTATTCTTTATAGACTTTATAAACTCAGAGGATTGAACAACAGTAAAATAAATTCAAACTTAAAATAAAAGCGAATAAACGGAAAGTATCTATAAATTTTGCATTAAACTGGCATTACTTTAGTCTAACGAAAAAATATTAAAATGCAGACAGCAAATGGCATGCATAAAATATAAAAGTACGCAGTAAAGGAAAAAGGAACAACGAGAAAAGACGAATAATAAGTAATGCCTTTGGCGTTTTATCAAAGACTATGTTTTTACATGCATTATTCTCATTAGAATGTATGATTTTTACCTTCTCTACCGTATTGAAAGCTCGTTATTGATAAAATATTGTTATAGTTTCAAGTACTAGCAACGAATGCCAAATTATTAAACATATTATTCATCTTTTATTTAATATTGAAAATCATTACTTTGCCAGAATGGGCATTAAAATTATAATTAGAAAACGTAAAAAATACCAAGTAGAGGATATATATTACATACATATATTTCATGCATATATTGTACATATATGAATGTATAAAAATATAAATATACAAGGTGGTTGGTAACTGGTGGTACAAGCGGAAAGGGGGTGATTCTACGCGAAAAAAGAAGTCTAAAATATAGAATAAAAATTTTTCGTTTGAGGCTTTGTTTTCGAGAAAATCGACTTTTGAATTTTCGCTCGGTACGCGTGCACTTTATCACGTCTCGTTATAACGGATCTCACTGTAGATCGTTGTCTCGATGAATATTATCGCAGTTTAAGTTTGCTTTTGCCGTAACGGAAAATTAGAAATACATAATGAAATAATATGAAGTAATCATAAAGTTTATTATTACAAAAATTGCTGAAAATGTTGCCCATTCTGCCGAACACATACTTCTGCTCTTCTAATTAAATTTCTATGAACACTTTCTAACATATTCGATTGTTTTAATATATATATTTTTATTTACATATGTACATATGTAAAAGCATTAATATATTAAAACGTAAAAAATATAACTATCGATGAATGATCCGGTATAGATGAATTCGATACAAAACAATTTTATCAGAGTTTCTAATATATCAATCACTTTTTCTCAGATATACGGCTTCATGGTAGGGCGAACAGCGGTAGCTATAACGATGGTGAAAACGCTGTAGTAACAAAAGGACGAAAAAGCATCGACGGCGAGGTACGACCACGAAGAATCGACAACACGGCACAATCGATGTCATCCAGGGGTTCTAGTTCGAATTTTCTGGTACAATCTACAGCGGCCATCTGCATAATCCTACTATCTGCCCTGTCGTAGTCATGTCAGTGTCTACCAGCGAAAAGAACGGTTATTCGAGGAAAATCCTTCGGGGATCAAGATTCGTCCTGTTCATCGTCATTTATCTCATCCGCGAAAGGGATCAATTAATGGGTGTGCTTCGATGCCGCAAATTTATCGACAACTATTGCCTTTGTCGTCGTTGTGACTGAAATCAACGAAACAGTTTTTCTTGCTGCAAACTTTGCACTAAAGTTTGCAAATTAGGCGATTAATGGAATTTCTAGTAATACCACCGACGAGATACTGCGCCTCGTCGGTGCTAATACATTTGAATACTTGTACCAGATATTCGGCAATGTGATTACATCTTTGCGTATTCGCAGAAGTTCGTAGACTCTAGCTGTAACTCAACAAATTGTACAATTCACTTAGCAATCTGCTCGTTACACGTAATTCATCTGTGAATAATCATTTTAAATTTTTCAAAAATTTAGACTATAATTTAAGTTCAATAGCTATTTTTTCCCTAGCTATTCTTAGTTATTCTTTTTAGAAATACAGATATTATTCTGTGTCCAAGATTCGTATATATATACATATATATGCAATAATTAGTTTATATTCAATTTTCTTTTTATTGTAATCTGTTATTTTAGTAATAGAAAATTAATTTTATTTGTAGATCTCGTTTATTTGTAACGCATATTAGCTTGATTACACTCAACCTTCATAAATGAACGAATTTATAAATATGGAGTATTTTATATGCTTTACAGCAAAAAGAAATTGTTTTCTTTAGAAATCAGCAGTAACCATAACGCTAAATCTATTGAATTTGCTAATATGATCGATAGAAGACAGTATAAACATATTGGCTTGTTGTAAATGTAGTTGAATACAAACTTTTATATAAAATTTATGTACATTAATACTCACTTTGACGTATTAGCATTTGTTAAGAAATGACAACCAAGAAACATTAACATTAATATTCAATAATATTCATATTTTCATTCCTCTTATTCACTAAAGAAATCATAGTTACTGTCATTGACATTTTATCATTTCGATCAAAAAGCATCGTAGGCTTTTGAACAATTATATGTACAGAATACGACTCATTTATTTTAAATTATTTAAAACATTAATTATTATAAGAGGATATCGTTTGCAATATACTTTTATACAGTAGAGCCGCGTTAATTGAATGCGATACGGATTCAATGACTTGTTAGAATCAATGAATCCATAGAAAGTGTTTAGAAATCCGAATGAATAAAAGAAATTATTATTGATCGATGATTCGTCGCTTCGAAGTGATAAATTGAAGTAAGTAAAATCTTTCTAATTGCTATTTTCTTGAATCGATTAAAGGAGTAGATATCTGCTGTCAAATTAACGAATCCGTCCAGGACGTGCAATTATCACGGCCCTATTGTAAATCAGGTTTAATATACTGCTAGTATGTCATGTTCTTTTACTCATACATATACTCGTATTGAGCTTGAGCAATATTTAGGTAAAATATTTGAAAAATAATTATTTCAATATCACCCTATTTGATTAGATACTGTTTCTTATGCTTACTAATATATATTTCCCCTTAGCCTTTAATATAAACAAATGATTTTTCTCCAAATTATTTGATTATTTATTAAATGAAATAGATTTTTATTTCTTTTCGTATGTTGCATTCGAGTAATAATATTCGAAATAATTTCTGACTTTATTATATCAATATTATCAACTACGTCAGAAATACTGATATTTTTCACAGTGTCTCATGCGCGTATTATTTAAAAATAACTGGAATTAAAACAATTCCATCACGAATATATAACAAATATTGCGTTTGTAAAATAATATTCAGCTATATTATTTATAACTTAAATATATACACGATAGAATATTTGAAATTGTAACGAATCGAGATATTGTACAGATAATTAAGATAATATCTGAAATGAAAATAACAAAGTAAATGAAATGATTCGTTGTTCAAAAATTTTTTATTTTTATTTGGAATAAAATTTGCTCGGCTCGGACTTATATATGTTTCATAATATCGAATAATTTATACTGTACAATGTTGGTTCTGCGGCAACAATCATGTAGCTATTGCACTTGCACTTCACGTCAACGTTTCGTGAACATTGCAGTTTACTTTTTCAGGGTAGTCTTAAAACTAAGGCTTTCAATTTATTAATTTTTAAGAGTTCTTCAATTATACGAAGCGATGTCCCGATTGGCTGATCAAACAGATGATTCAACTCGAAAGTTCCACTCGAATGCTCACTTCGTAAAATCTAACCGGAAGTCGTTAAATTTGATTGACCAATCGGGTATACGTTATAGCTGCTGTGTCCCTGTACAAATTGTTCGAATATTTCAAAATTCCGGTTGCTTAGCTGCTTCGCTTTCTGAAGAAGTATGCAGATATTTTTGCGATGACCGTTGTTTTTTCGAATCATATGGCATGGCCTGTCTCGAAATGATATAATGCTGGCTAATCGACAAGAATGTTCCAAACGAATTTAGCTCCCGTGTTCTGTCAATGTAAACGGTTGTGCTTAGTTGAACTCATTATCGGTATAAATGGAAACAACGCTTACAACCCTTAGTTTCAAGTCTGTCCTGAAGAAGTAAACGACAATATCTATGAAACGTTGACGTGAAATATAAGTGCAAAGTGCAAGTGCAACAACAACGATTGTTCCCGAAAAATGTACATCGTGACATGTCACTATCGTGAAATCTAAATCTTACTCTTCAGTTTAATTTAATGACTGAATATATCTATCAATTCATGATGAAAAGAACAGAATTAAAATGCAATTCATAAATATGATGCTGAATATTTTATACAACGAAAATCCAATAAATTAATTTGTTTCAAGATTTTTTATAAATCTCATTTATAGCATATAGAGGTTAAAGAAACGAGTATTGCAAGAAATATGATTGAAAATGTTTTTTGATCGTAGATTTTGATTTCTACTACTGTATAGATTACGAAATTCATAAATATGACTTTAAACGCCAAATAACAATTACGTATTACACAGAGATAAGTATTTTTATATTTCCTCATGTTGAATGTCTTATTATTTCAAATCTTATGAGATTAAAATCATAATAACTGCATACTTTCAAGAAATAAATTTTATATGTTCCATATTCTATTCAGAATAATATAAATATAATCTCTTAACTTCAAACTTTAATTTTATTAGTTTGAATAAATTAATTGTTTCATTGAAAAAGTGGCTCTACTAATTGCACGTTTTTTTTACAGCTCACGTATTCTATCGTATAATACTCAGTTTGTAACTAGCCAATCTACGACAGATTGTATGTCGAGTAAGTCCTTAAACGGAAGAAAACTTTTCTAAAGCTTCTTTATTACATTGTTTATTAATTCACTGTTAAAAATTAACGCCTTCACACGTGGAAATAAGATATGGTTTTTATTACGATTATACAGCAGTGTTTTTAATATTTCTTTGTTATATATAGTACTTTTAAAAATACAACTAGGCATATCTTTTATTAATTACTTATATTAATTTTTAGTAGTAAAAAGAATAAAATTCCAAAAAAGGATGTAATATATTTTAAAGAAATAAAAATTAAAGAATATTCATAGTATTCAAAATTGCAAAAATTATGTACATAACAAATGTTACATATTTGAGTTTTCTAATTGAAATAATTCGATTCAAATATTTTAATAAGTATCTATTAAAATCATAATGAAATTTTCACTATGTGTATGGAAATATTTTACTGATGAATTTAGTATAGTAGTGTTTTTATTATTTACTATTAATATTATCTGTGTAGAATATTTTCCTTCTATTTGTTATAGAATTTTAATTGTTCTCAGTTATAATAAAATTTATCAATTATAATGTTCAGACAAATGAATTACCAAACAAGAAATTTAACTAACACTGCTCTGAACGAAAAATATTTTAAGCAATTTTTATTTATTTTATGCTCGAATATCCTATAACATTGCAGACTATCCTCTTGGCATCGTAAGCTCTCCTCTTTATCTGCTTTGCCCAATATTATCGATTTCTCTCCTTTCTTTCGTTCTTTATTCGTCAGGTGAAAAGCCCTGAAATCATACGCATCGTTAGCCAAATGAGATCCTTTCATTTCCATCAGTTCTACAAATGGAAATGATAGAACTCCTTACTGGTACACTTTCGTTCAACTGTTTTGCAGAGCGTTTCTTGTAATTATCAAAGTGACGATTATCGTTAATTGTATGTTTTACCTGTAGATGTTTCCACTTTTCTAACAGCACTATAGTACTACTTATTGATAATAATTAAAACTATTACCCCGAATAATTCTCTTTAAGTAGATGAATGCTATAGACTTATAACTCATACTATGATAATTCATTTCAAACGTCAATAGTAGTTTGTGTACTTCGTTACCTGATGAGTTATACTAATTAGTTACCTAATTAGTTAATGCATATTCGGCCTAATCGATGTGTAATTAAATTAGTGTAGTACCATGCGCAAACCCTAAGTATATACACATTACGCAATACACGTACTTATACATAGTTATTGCGCAATGGTAGATTACCAGAAAAATAGCGTAAACTAATACATTGTTTCTATACTGATTAATGTATTTAGAATCACAACAAAAACATAATCGTTGAAAGAAAACTTTGTATAATTCATGTGTACATGTATGTGTATACAAATGTGTATATGTTACATTAGGATAAGTACTCGTATTGAGTGTTTGAATGGTTTGACGGGATTTGTTGTGTCCGAGGAAAATAAAACTTAAACAAGAGCAATGTGTAAAATCCAACAGGAAAAATTACATGTACATTTTCCCTTAGAAGTAATCATTTGCATATATCTGTACATATGGCAAATATATGGTATGTAATAGGAAGGTATTGAATCTAAACTATAATATAACATATAATTGAATTTGTATATATTAAAGAATGATCTACGATCATACATCGAATGAATAGAAACTGTTTGTACATATACAGTTTAAGAAATGATTTATTGCTGCATTAAATTTCTTTGTATATACTTCATATATTTTAAACCAAATAAGAAGATCATAATGTATAATTCTCGTTTAAATTATTCTAGATTTTAAGAAAACTAATTTTATTTCAAAACTCATGTCTCGTTGCTTGTGTAAATACTAATCGCAGAACTATTGTAATCGCAGAACTATTTGTTTAAGCAATATTTTTTATTTTTCATTTTACTTGTTCTATGTACGTATTCCAATATACAATTATCAACATTTAGATTCAAGATTGTAAATATTACTTATGGAGAAGTATTGCGTACGTGCACATCTATTGTTAGAATTGTGCGTTGTAAAATGTATTGACAATTAACTTCGTTAACGATAAGCAGAAGTAACTACTTGTGTATTTGAGTGAATCAAAAGTAGTAGGCTTTTTATATATTGAAGTTTTATTTGTACGAAATTTTACATGTGTAAACTACAGATACACACATATAGTTGATGAAGGAAGTTACAAAGGAGCTTAATATAATTAACAAACATATTATTACTTGGTTATACTAAACATCTTTTGATATAATAGATCTGTGCAACACATTTGTAATACTTTATAAACAGAGAGTAAATTTATTTATTTATGCCACGAATAAATAAGAGATAGTCACAAAAAAAATATAATTAAGGACGATTTTTGCTTATCGTTTGCGAAATTTATTGTAAAATCTGTATATAGGAGTATTAAAATAGTTAAATTTATAATGTATTAATTTAAGTTTGATTGTGACAATTGTAGCAATTATTAATATAATAAGAAGTATTATATTTACCTCAGTGAGCTTACTATTGCCTCCTAGATATGCAATATTTGAAATTAATGTCTTCTTATTTTATTTCTCTGACGAAAAAACGAATTCCAATAAAATATCTTATAAATCTAACTTTATGTACTCGTTATATGTATATTCATATATTTTATGTGATACTACTAAAAAATGTACTTACGTAACAATTTAGCAAGACATTCTATGATAATTGTAAGTATAGAAAGAATTAATAGATTAATATCATTGTTATCCTTTATATTTTAAGTATTTCAATAGATTTCTAATAACTCTACGTAAATTTCGTATACAGAAATTAATAAGAGGGCATTAAAATCAACTTGTCGTATTTTAAAGAATTGTGTGACAAATTTCGTAGACAAACATGAATGAAAACGTTATCTTTGCATCAACGTAGATTTAGATTGACTGAAATTCTAATTGAGAGCAACAGAATGATTGTTACTGACTAAGGAAAAGGAATAGAAAGTATGGACATTTGATTTGACATGTATAACAAAAACATTCCACGTGTATAGCCGTATTTCTCATAAAAGCCATTCAAGTATCAAAAAAGATATGTCTCTCTATAATTAGTATTGTTTTACTCACACTCTCATGGAGTTGATATTAAATGCGATTTTTAAATTATAATTCAAGGTTTTGTTAACGATGACTGTTTGATTTTAAAATATATAATGATCGCAAATTGACTTGAAAATATAGTTGTGTCGAATACCCTATTTTTTAAATCTCATTAAAACAATGTCGTGATAAATGCATAATACGATTATATTATGATATGTAGCATAGGAAAATTCAATCGTAAAATCTTAAATGCAATTTAGCTAAAATGTATCTTAAGTAATTAAAGAAAGTACTTTGTATTTAAAACATACATACTAGTCCTTTATCCTCAATAATATTCTTAAACTTCCCTATGAATTCTTAAAATCTTTTTTATATTCTTTTTTATCTTATATTTTTATATTTATTCTACGTTTACGTGGCAGTACACTTTTCTACTATCTTAGGTATAAATCCTCCTCAGGTACAAATTTATTGAAGTTCTTCGTGCATGCCTTCTAGATACAGTCTTGCAACTTGTCTGTAATATCAATTTCAAAGTTCACGATAAATAAACTGAAGTTGCTTTAGAATTTAGAATAAACTAAAAGTTCAATCATCGACGAATAAAAAATAGACGAGACATACAATGCTTTTTCGTGTACCATATTTTGGGAATCACCTAACCACTATGTCATTTTTGTATTGCATGGGACGTTACTAATTCAATATAGTAGTGTCACAGATGCTTCAATCAGTGCTTGACACGAATTCTGTACCTATTCTAAACATTTATTCTGTATCTCGTCGATGATGCTACAAATTAAATTTATCGCGGTCGAAAGAACCGTTCCTTAAGTGAGGAAATATCATCGTCTGTGGTAATGTTGTTCATAATCGACGGTCGATTTTTTACCAACATGGAAATTATCATCAGTTAATATTGTAGTACAGGAATATAATCCTTTGTAGCAAATCGCAGAGAGAGTAAGAAATATCGATTTTATCCAAATCAATATTTCAAAAAATGAGATACAAAATCGTTAGAGGTATAGACACAGTCTGTAATATTAGGTCTATCTTATATATATATATATATGTGTATTCGTCTATGCTACATATCATTGTCACTGGTATCTATTTATATTTCTGGAAGAAAACTGTCGTGATGTGTAACTAAATCAGTTAATCAGTATAAAAAGTTTACATCATATGACTGGCAACGTCTCAATGTAATTATTTTAACGAATTAATATTGAATTTTACACTTTATGCTTATATGTCATGGAAACTCATCATGATCATAGGTCAGTGCCACAGTCAATTACGACTGTACCTCAGTCGGTAAGTCTGCTATTTGTTATCAAGACGTTACCACAAAGAATATGCAGTTACATTTCATAATTTCATCTAAAATTTTCTTCAGTAACATCTTAATTTAAAACTCTCAAGACTAGCTGAATCACAAGTAAAATGTTAATACGTTACTTGTATGTAATTGTTGTTATATGTGTCCATAGTATTAGAATATATCCTAGTTTTACTCCATTCAAATTAATCGATGCAAATAATAATGCAAATTATCCAATTGGTTCAAATTATCAAGGTAATGATTAATTTTACAGTTGTCAAGATATACACTATTTGTAAGAATTACAGGAAGAATGTGATAGGTAGAGTGCGGGTGTTCATGCAGATGTGTAAGTTGGTAGAACGTTGATAGAAATGCGAAGTCTATACAGAAATCTGTTTTATCGCTAGGAGATTCTAAAAATACGTTTTTTATTCTATATGCATTGCATAATGCACATGCCTCCCATATGTATTTTTTAAGAACATAATGTACGAACATATTGCATATTTTGTGCACATATCTATACACACATAATATATTATCTTGCAATATTGAATTCCTTTGCTATCAACGATTGATTATTCATAAATATCAGCAGAACATTGTCATTGAAATAGATTATTTGGAACAAATATTTACAAAAGTTCTTCTTAAGAACAATATTGTGTCAATAGTATTCATTATAAACAGATTAATACTGAATACTGAATATACATAGACTAATTCACAATTTCTACGACAGTTTAATTCAGATCGGGCATAGTAAGGAGTGGTAGTGTGCCTATTATCTAATAGAATGCCGAAAACAACAAAAAGACGAACGTTGATGCAACGCTGGTTTCAGAATTCAGGCGCATCTAGTTTCAAAATTGATGAAAATCTGGAAACACTCTATGCACAGTTTGCGACAAACATGTTAATATTAATTAATATATACATACAGATGGTCTCAAAAATACTCAGACGCTAATATAGCTTTAACTTCTATGTTCTATATCTGAAATGAATAAAGATAAAACAGCATAAATGTTCTGTAGTATATTGAAGTGTAGTATACATATAGATGCCAGAAAATAAAAAAACTTTTGATTTAAAACAAATCGTTGTCTAAATATTAAAAGAAATGTGGAAAAAAATGAATTTTCATGTTTCAAAAATATACGGGCACTTTGAAAATTGATGTTAAAGAAATTAAAAGTTTAACATTTTGTCCGGTATATTTTTTGTTCAGTAACATTGTCGTGCAAACATTTTTATTGTTTGATCTATATTTATTTCAAATACAGAACATAGAAGTCAAAGTTATACTAGTGATTAAATATTTTCGAAACCAACTGTACGTACATGTGGAATTTTAAAGCTATGGAAAAAATGAGTAAAATTGTACTACCTATTCTCTTATTAAGATTTGATGTGGAAATAAATGGCAAATAAGTGACTAATGCGTGCGATGTTGTAAAAGAAGAAATTTTATATGGACTTAGCATAAGTCATGATCGCTGTTAACAGGCCTTGACATACATTAAACAATGTAGCATGAAGTAACCTTTTAGCAAAAATAAAACAGATCACAGTACACAGTACACAGATCACAGATGAGTCAGCGCTAAGAAAGAATTAATTATTTAGGTGACTTCTACAAAATATAGCGAATTGTTATATTTGGATATCCATAGACAAAACTATAGTGACTCATATATATATAATCTACAGCGACATCTTTTCTTAACAAATTACTTTTCCACCTTGTCAAATCTAACAGTCTGTGAGAACGAAATATTTACAGAGCCTATCAGCGTCGTAAATTAAAAAATTTGTAACGTTCGCAAATTTTTATTTTTGTAGTCACACGTTATGACAAGTAATTATTATATGTTGAGGTTAGAGCTATCAACGATTCCGTCACTTGCAAAAATTGACTCATTAGTATTTAATATATTCTTGGAATCTAACGAATGTTTAATTGGCTCGTTCGTATGCAAAAGTCTAGATTAGAAAGCGCAGAATGCAATAAGATCATAGAGCCGCGGCAAAAAAGCTGTAAAAAAATACCTATATGAAAGTAGCCGCGTGTAATTCGTAATGAGAATCACGTCGATGTCGACGTAGCCCGTCTTCGAAACCCGTAATTACCGGCGCCGATGGAAGAACCGAGACTGGGTGAGCAGCCACCTTTTAAAAAGGTGTTAAAGCGTGCCGCGAGCGTGGTTGGCTAGGTGTTAATTTAAAACAAACCAAAGGATAGCCGCAATTCGGAATCTAAGGATCGCTGACTATCCTATATTTTGATCCCAGACACACCGCGATTCTGTTTAACTGGGCCATACCTTCGGTGACGTATCAAAATTTTAGACAGATTTGGATCCAAAGCAATTGACGTTACTTTAACATGTAACAATAATATTTTGAAAAACTTCTTCATAATATTGATTAACTTAATCATTGATATAATATGTAATATAATATCGTTTGTTTAAATCAATCGTTTTCTTAACTTCCATTCTAGTAATAGCATTGAACAATAGCTTGTAAAGCTATTTTAATGTAACTTCAACAGTTACAGATTTGATTTATATGTTTCTTCGGAAGATGCATATGGTCTGAACGTTAACGAGACAGGTCTGGAGCTCATTAAGGTTTGGCTTTATCACGATCGAGGGAACATACGTATGGTGAAAGGTCTGTTTTCCAAATTGAAAACAGCATCGTATCACGGCCACCGATCTTTGATGTATCTCGTCTTGCCCTCTAATCGCCAGTTAAAGGCGCGAAGTATCGCGATCTGCAATCTATCGATCTCTGAAATTAGCATTCAAGGCGTGAATCTTTTTCTTAATCTCACAGGGCCACCGACAACTTTCCAAGTAATTTCTTCACCCTTAGGCGACGACCCTGTACGTGATCTATGCAAACCGTTCGATGCGATCTTCGGTAATATACGATTTCTGCTTAATTCTTACCCGGGCGAGATAAAAACACGACGGTATTTTTTATCCTTGTTATTCGTGAATAATTATTATAATCACAGAATATGGAGTAATTGTACAAGGTGCGTAAATAGGTACGTAGAACTTATGTACGGAATATGTACTTTGTGTTTTCCCAGTAAATGGCGCGAACACATAATTTACAAGTAAAAAATAAGAAAAATATATGATATGAAGTTTAACCACATATATACATTATTGCAAAATAGTAGGAAAATTGATGAATTTTTTATTATAGAATTGGAAAAGTTAATTATGTTTACTTACTTATCTGTATTTAAGTATATTGCGTTTTCTATCTTAAAATAATTCAGTATAAATAATAGTCAAATAGTACATTTTATAAATTCACTTTTCATATTCTGCAAAGAAGAAATACCATTTTATCCTATATATGCCCTTTACGATCTTCAATATTAGATGTTCTGTAACTTTATAATATAATATTTACATTCGTATGGTTCGTTCTTTTTTCTTTTTTTCAGTTAGAAAAATTAATAAATTCTTGGATAAAAATCGTAATACTTGTATAATATAATTTCATTATTAACTATGATTAATAAATTGCAATTTTTTAATACATTCCTTTATTTTAAATGTTTTAAAATGTTCTGTGCATCTTAATTTATTTTAATTCTCATTTTTTAGTTTACTTGATGTTACATCTCTGTTGAAAATGACAACGTGAGTTCGTGCTCGCCCTCCACATACGAATGCGCTAACTACAAAAGGCAGTAACTAAAAGATTGTTCTAGATGCAATCGATATATTCGATCGATATTTTTAGATGCTCATATTTTTTTCCCTAGTCTATGTAGGCGCGTGCAATAAAGGTTTTTTCGGCTCAGAACGGTGTGATAGATTTATCCGTGCAATATTGTAATAACTATTGTGATCCTATCTCTGAATATAAAAATAAAAACAATCTCCAATCTTCTTTATGGAATTATCCACAACATCTAAACATTTTTTTTTTATTGGCATTAAATATATCTAGTTATTAAATATAATAAGTGTATAATAATACAGTAAGTATCTAATAATAATTAAACAGATTCAGATGTTTTTATAAATTAAACGTTGATAAATCAGAACATTAAGAGTAGTTTTTAAGAACAATTTTCAAGTTCGACTATTGTGTAAAATGAAAAGAATTGCATTTACATTTAAATAGCACATTTTATGTTAACTCTATAATCGATATATGAAAGTATTGAAGTGAACAAACTGTTGTTATTTTAGTGCTAAACGAAAATGATATAAAAAAAAGATAAGAGATAACTCTAAGCGGCTTTTTTACTGCGAGACATAGGGTAGACGCGTGGCTATATTTTATGAGCGGGGGCGTGAAACGGATAATTTCCAGAGGAGGGAGAAAGCGATATCCGATCGTATATCAGAGCGCAGAATAGTCGGTCGCCTTCAAATTATCGGAAACAAGGGCGAAACTAATGGGCTAACTCGAGCCATCTGGCTCCGTAGGGCTGGCCGATTTCACGCCAATTCTCGATCACTGTTTTCACGCCTCAGAAACCAAAAGAATTAGCACTGTGTTAAACGAACCTTTGCTAACTCATCACATCGATTGTTTGTACAAATCTTTCTCTTTACCGTATTTGCTTCGATTTATTCATTGTTTGTCCGCTAATCACTTAATAGTAAATGGTACTTGATTGAATAATACTAAAATTGCTACAGGAAAGAATATGAATTTCTATGTATACAGAGCTTGACCGAATAATATGAAGAAGACACGACGTGATGAGAAAAATCTAAGAAACAAATATACGATAAAATCTTTTCGTTCAAGGGTTGATTTTTGATAAAATCGAATTCCTTTTTGCCATTTTAAAAACTTGTATTCGACAATACAAAAACTAATTACTGATTTGGAAACTCGAAATATCCTCAAAAGCGTCATTATATGTTTCCGTTACAACAAAGGTATCACTTCTACCAGGTCTGTAATTACCATCATAGAAACATAATAGAAAAATTGATTTGAATTGATAATAGAAAATTCAAAATTATTTCCTTCCTTTTTGGATAGTAGTTACTTGTAAATATTGCATAGTTATTCTTTACAGACACTATAAACGTTACATGTATGTATATACATATACATTTAGGCGCATGGTGAACCATATCTTAGCCATAATTGCATTCGCACGTAGTATATTTTGAAACTTCTTGAAAACTAAGCCTCGCTCGAAAAAATTTTATTTTATATCTTCCCTTTAATTCTTTTGTGGATAGAATTACCTAATTTCATTTACATGTTATTTGTTCGTACTTTGTATAATATAAATATTACAAGAGATCGTTATTCAATTTGATTGGCATTTGGTACATAATATTAAAACTTGAACGTGTTTTTAATAATAGCATGAAAATTAGCTAACATCTACCAAACTGGGTACAATGACTCAGCTAAACTGGAGAGTGTTTTGATAAAAGCATCAAATCAAACATTTATGTAAAGAGTAAATTCTTTCATTATTCAAGAACACAAAGTATAGCTTGAAACATGATAAATTAATTTTTTGCGATTTCAGAAGAATTAAACATTTTATACTAAGTACCGTAACTCATATTCAATGGGTAGCTGGCAAAGGCTGTTCATATTTTACGTGTGCTTTTATATTTTCGTAACGAATAACATACCTACATTAAAATATTTCTCTTGCATATAAAATACAATAACTTGTATTCTTCAAAAAGCGAAACTTCCTGATAGTTCCTAAAGTTCCTTCCTAAAGTTCAATTTCTAAGAACTATCAGCTCTGTTTATATTCTTAAATTTCACAAGAAACGAAACTGGTTTTAATCTTACCGACGTAGATATATACCTGAAGTTCGATTTCTAAGAACTAGTGAATGGCTACCGTCTCACGGATTTGATTCTCGCAAATAATAATCAATCAAACAGAAAAATACTCGACATAGAAGAACACTATTGTATTCTCATTTCGTAATAAATGAAACTTCTGTAAAATGGGTGAACATGTCTCCTCTCAAAAGTAACTAAGAGATCGTTTAATCCTACTGCCGTAATTGCGACCGCTGTTTCTTTCTTTAGATTGGAAACTGCGTGACACAGCTGCGAAAGCAACAGCTGAATTTCTTCCTGAAACTTTTTTGCTCGGTCTGAGAAACTCCTGACTTATTAGAGAAGTGTAATTATTGCAGTTGCAACAGATAAAATTGAGTGTCCATCAAGTAAGAAAAGTCGGTCACAGTATGTAAGCTTTCGAACAAAACTGATTTGTGGAAAATTGTATATTGTTACCAGAATTTCGAAGTACAATTTATTGAAAAAAAGATCTTTTCAATTTTTAATTTTATAAACAACACATAATAAGACACAATCGTGAATATATACTAGAACAAAAATCAGATCTTTAATGTTGAATAAGAAAAAATATAAAGATTGTTATTGATGTTATAAATTTCATGTTGTGGACTTTTTTAAATTTTGGGTGGAAGATGTAAAGGATGATAAGGAAGATAAGGATGATAATAATATTTGTTTAATACTTTTCTTTATTTCTTTATTATTTAAGCTATAACAACTCGTTTTTTACGAAGGCGAATTAAAATTAATATAATTAGTTTCATTTACAAGAAATTTGCAATTGTATTACTTTTTTAATTACTTTTTTAAAAGGGATTTTATGATTCCCACCAAAGAGAATTGCTAACGTATCCCCAAGGAGATACATTTTCACAAACTGTTCCTGCGATCGCATCTCGAACTGGTATCGTTAATATTCTAAAGTTTACGTCGGTGTAGTTCAAAGTTGACAGTAAGAATACTGGCATTCTATCTGATATAATCCATAACAAACCACGATTTACCTAGAAATGATAAAGTTGTATTTGTCATTTTACAATGTTTTATGTGTAGTACAAAATATATTAATACAGCGATGATTGTAAAAGATTGTAAAAGATATTTTGTGATTAGTACTTATAATTCCAAATATATCTAAATACTTAAAAGTAAAAGTATTGTTTGAATAATGCCTCGAATAAATTCTAAATATTACTTTAATTTAAAATTTTACTTAAATCAATTTCTAAATATTCATTTTTTAATTTTATTTTGGATTTGATATCCACATTTGATTTCATTAAACGGAACGAATCAATGCTTAATGCATTTTGAAACTTTGAATGGATAAGAAATAAATATAAATCCTTTTGAATATATTACATAAAGCATTGAAATCAAAATAGTACATCTCTGATGAACTACTCGACGCTTACCTTCCTTTTGTAAGAAAAAAAAGTGTTACTCACTTATTTATTACTGAGATAACTTTTGAAATTTTAGTTGCAATATTACAATTTGATATTAATTTATTACATGGAAAATAATAAATCCAGAAAAAATTATCATTTTGAACAGAAAATAAAATATATAAAAAGGAGTAAAAGTAGATTAAAGTTAGGGATTGAATGTCTTTTTTAAATAAAATATCAAATTATACCTTAACATCTGCTGGGAATATCATAGCTTCATCGTGTCTAGCAACGACCGCATGGTTTTCAGGTGCATATGGTAACACAGAATTCCAACAGCCTACTGCATTTTGATCGATTAAATTGAAAAATTGAAGTCCATTTTCATCCATAATAGAAGAGGTGCAATGGCCAAGTGGTCCTCTTTCAGGAAGAACCTATCAATATTAATAATTAATAGCAATAACTTCATTTTTTATAAAGTATATATAGTTTGTGTTATTAGCTTCTTAATTGTGTAAGATCGAATATTTCGTCATGTCAAATAAACGACTCTATTGGATATGATGGCATAGTTCGGCATGAAATAATATCGTATGGAAATAACTACTCATTCCAAATGTAATCATCTCGACATCGGCAAAAAAATAGTGTCCGGTTAATAGATTAAGAATGTAACATTTGGATCATAAAATGATGATGAAATTGCAAAATCATAAATAATTGCAATGCTTAAAACGAAATCATATATGCACTTTCGGATATATTTCTGCATATGCTTCTGTTTCGTTTTGTTTGATTCTATAATTTTGTCGTAATCTGTACTTGTATTGTCCTTTGATTACTAGATTCCAGACATTTATTCAAATTCATATTTTTATGGTCATAACTAAATAATAAATATTTTATTTGGAACATTTTATACGTGTACTGTATTATATACATTATAGATGCATAAATATTTGCAGTATATTCATAATTAATGTAAAAAATATCTTTAAAAGTATCTTTCTAATCAATCAATGAATACATAATTTAATAATTACACAGTAAAAGAAATATATAAATAGTGTAAGGTATAATAAAAACGGAATATATAATATAAAATTGTGACAATTTAATAAATTCTCTTTTTTTAAAGTAATCTTCTACTACGACAAAGTTATTTTCAAAATATTACTAGTCATAAGGATAAATAACTTGCCAATGCCTTTATCATATATCACAATTAAGTACTAAAAGTAGTGTAATTATAATATTAATATTAATAATAATTGTAATTTGTTATTTCTATTGCGCACATACCTGGAATTCATGGTAACTATCTTGAGACAAGTTTTCATCCCTTAAAATTCGTGTAGAAACTGCAAATTCTCTTCTGCTACTTAGAGGATGGAAGAATAATGTCCTATATCCATTGGCAGCGATAGGAGATAAACTCATACCGAAGACCCCTTCTTCACCCCATTGGAAATTTATACCACCGATATTGTAGTCCCCGGCCAGAGGATCCGGCATGAAATAGCTATGTGTAAGTCGCCAAGACTTATTTTGTTCCCAAGAATATACGATCAGCCCATATCCAAGTTCGTCAGACATATAGGCGAAAGCGTCCTCGCAACCGCCTTTTCCCAAATCGACTGCAATATTGGCGATGAAAGTGTTCTATATGAAGAATTTTAATTCGTTTATATAACCTGTTACGTTGTAGAATAAAACAGTTGCAAATACCATCTGATATTCTGAAACAACCATTTTCTCAGCAGCGAACAATTATGCATATATGCAATTTGTAGTTTCAAGAAATAATAATTCTTAGGTATTTCGAATGTAAAAACAAGCAATTATTTTAAATTCCCCGAAGATGGTATGCGCGAATATACACATATATGTATATAAAATACGTATATATGTGTATATATAATCCATACTTATATGGATTAATAACATATGAGTTACATAAAATAGCTTTGACACAATGTGATATAATATTACCTCTAATGAGGAAAAAGAGCATTTGAGCTTAAATTGATCTTTTTTTACTATTTATCGTATCAGTTCAATCAATTAGGTTACAATGTTCATGTAATGTATAGTTTGTATAATGTATAAATGTTCAATTATGCAATGTTCAAAATATTACGACTTAATTGTTATAGTTTATTTTAAATGTTAATATAAATATGTATGCACACTTTTGTTTCATGTCAATATTATACAATTGTATATTTTGTTTGTAGACTACTATAGTTTTACGTTAATATAAATGTATGTATGCACACTTTTGTTTCATGTCAATATTATACAATTGTATATTATACAGCTGTACGTACCATATTAATATCTTCAGCCCTCAATCTATATTGCCTTAAAATTTTATCCGTTGTTAAATCAAAGACATTCAGAGTGTAGGGACATGCCTGTATCGTAGTGTTTCCAATACCTATTGTACCGGTATCCAACACCCAGAGTCTGTCACAGACATCTGCGTGTATTCTGGAATAGAAATAATAATACTAAATTTCTTATTGCTTCGATGAAATATACTTGAATGCTTCCTATATGAACTTTAAGTTCTGTCGCATTTTATGTTAACAGATCGATTATTATCAACAATTTTTATAAATTTTTGAATAAAATATCTAGGATTCAACTCCTTGTAACTTCACGTTATTTTCCATATCTTTTTTGACAATAGATCTTCATCCAATTTTTCGAAAGTTGTATACATATTTCCATACTTTCATATTTTCCATTTTAGTAGAACATATACATATAGTATAGTAGTTTCCATCATATTTTTGCAACAATTAATGTATCAATATTTTCATAATATACCTATAATAAAGCAAACGAATGAAGTAAAAGTCGTGCCCAGTTCAGCGTAATAAAACAATGGATGAATTTTAATTTGTAGTTTTTACAATTCACTAAACTGAAAAAACGAATTAATTGGCTCCTATAAACTATAATATAATCATCCAGATATGACTGTTTATATAACTATCTTAGCCATGTGATGATTATAGTATGAAATTTCAATAAGTAATATTTAACTTATTCAGAGAATCGTAATCGTCATGCTTCTGGTTTTTCGGGAGACAATCAAGCAGCTCTGCCCTGAAGAAGTGAGCTATAATGTTCATGATACGTGGGGGTAAAAGCGCAGGTCAACATACGTTCGTCTTTCAAAAAATTAAAGACATAACATCCAATCATAGTGAAAACTTATTTAAATCTAAGATCGTAATATTTCACAATTTAATAGTTAGAAAATAAAAAGAATTTTTGTAAAAGCAATAATATTATTGGAAAAATGTTGTAACTTATATGTTGATATTGATAGTGCTACTTTATAACTTCTTTTATATAACAATAAAACAGAGTTTTATTTTAAAGCATATTATTGTATATTGTATTGTATAATTTATTATATAATATTTATAATTATTTATTCTATATATATGTATGTAATGAGACAGATAATCATGCTATGAACACTTATAAAATGTATTAATAATATTAGTGACTAAACTTGTATTTTGGAAAATTGTAAAAATTCTTTTTGTAATAAAATTGTGCAACTTACAACTTGTAACTTACGTATTTACTAATATCATAAATTAATAATTATGTGTAAGATAGTCCAGGAAATCTTTGTTATTTTTTCCGTGTGTTAGACAAGGAAAAGCGAGAGAATGTTCCCACACATTTGAGATTTCGTTAATAACAGATAAATGTATTATTCAGTCGGGATATTTTCTATAGAGTATATCTGCTATATGGATTGAAATCTATTCTATACGATTTTATCGTCTACTTTTCCCTTCTTTCAGAATCGCCACAATTCATTCCACGTTTTTCCGTTTTAAACAAAATGAAGATTGCAATTTACATTCAAATAGAAGTTACAAAACGAATATAATTAATCATGTTAACGTTTACAAAGTACCTGTTTCTCTCGTGAGATCTGTTTCGCAATGAGAAGCGATGAGAAATAGGAAATAATAGAAAATGTCATGTTTCACTTTTAACTAACTAATTGGATAGGTGCTATTTTCAGTTTTATGCTACAATTCAATCGTGTGATGTTACGTCTTAAGTAATGTTACCGCAATTGCAATAGTGTTACACGCTTGCATGTATAGATGCATATATGCAGGGTGACCCTAGTTTAAATATCAAAACTTCGACAACGTGTAGGGGACAGTTTTCGCTTTTTTTAATTATTTATTTACAATTATTTATTTTGAGCGACCGAATCGTAACCGTACGCGCGTCACTGCAGTGCGTCAAATGTCACCAAGGCTATATCTAATTGCAATTAGACTTGTCAATGTTAGATATAACGCTTACATTGCTACATTTTGAACTGTATTTCTATAAAATAGATGATAACACGAATAAATAAGTGTAAATGGATAAGTGAAAAAACGAGAGCCTTTCCATTTCCTTTCTCGCGATTTTCTCTAAAATAGAGCAAAAACGAGCAAATCTTTAAAGAACTTTTTTTTTAGTTCATCGATTCTCCGCATGTTATAAAGCTTTGATATTTAAATTTGGGATGCTACATATATTATAGCTGTGTTAGGGAATCGATGTCGACCTTGAAGCATTGAAAATACAAGAAAATGGTAAATGGGAAAACATATAAATTTTGAAAAAAGGAAAAAATAGTTTATTACTGTGTATACGTATGTGTATATGTATACCACAATTAAATACATACAAAACATTACGTACCTATAAGCAGTAGTAATTGCACTACCACAAGCTCCAGCTTTGTTTTGTGCCCAATTCGGATAAGGGGTAAGCTTCGGTGAGCCACCTCGATTTGTGTCAAGCGATATGTAGTTTAATGTCGCCGGTATTCCTATGATTAACGAAAAGTGAATTATTTTTTATAGAATTGCGCAAACTCTAGCGTATTAGATTCAGTAGATATTTTACTCTTTGGTCTTGAATACTTATTTGTGTTATCTAATTAAGAATACATTAGAAATATTGAAAATGTAATTTAATATTGATGGTATTTAATTGACTTTAAAAGTAAAATATTCTTCTATACTTTAATAATTAATGATTCTTGATTATATATGTTCTATTTTGTGTATAAAAATGTTTCATGTCTTCAAACATAATTAAATTTATACATGTATGTATATAAACTAATAAAAAGTGAAAATATTACGAAAAATACTATTTAAAAATACTGCAAAATGTATAATAAATTTTAATTGCAAATATCACAGTAATAGTTTATGTTGTGTTGCAGTAATTTAATCTTCTAAAAATAAGTAATAGAAAATATGGATCGTTATCACGTTACCCTAAAATCTTAATGCGTATTTTGTCTTTTATGATTTCATAATACATATACAAAAAATGTTCGTTTAAAAGAATTGATATATTATGCAAATAATTAACATACTTATCATCGTAAATTTGATACAAATAAATTCTTTATAACAATTTGTTTCGCAATTACATAAATGAGTAAATCCTGCTTTGAAATTGTCACTTTATTTAAATCCTGTAATTTACTACATTTATATTTATATGAAGAATATATAGTATATAGAAAATATATATGACGGTATAATTTCCAAATCTATGAACAATTGATAAACTTACGATATTGCTGGATCATTAAGTATTATACTAATTTATAAAAATGAAATAAAAAGTTAAAATATAATTTCTTTCTCATAGAATATTACAGAAAAATTTAATTAATAAGTAACAGAGATTTCAAAGTCTATTTGTTTAATTATTTATAAATAATTTTCATAGTCGTATAAATTAATCTTTTATTATTACTTTCTTCATTAAATTGAGCGTCACTGTTGCTTGATTAAATATGCATATTATTATAAGAAGTGCGACACGCTCCTATGATTGATATGATCGCGTGACTGACAGAAAGCCATTGAATTATTGACACGTGGAATTCCTGACCTTTCAATCTTATCGCACTGTATCCAGTTCATCTAGCATTATCTTAAAAATTTCGTAAATTGCATAGTCGAACTGGCATTACACGAAGGTATATAATATGGTGGAAAGTGTGCCTACGGTAATGAGCAAAACATTTTTGATATGTCACGAGGTTTGCGTGACGAGGTTGTCACACGATCACTACACTCCAATATTGCGTTTGATACTCTAAAAAGACATGCAGACCTTGTCGCTGAACATTTTGAAAGATGTTTGAAATTTTTCAGATTAGAATCGCATTTAGTTAGCCCCATTGTAACACTGTTAGATTTTATACTAAAGAAAAATTTTTGTATATACGACGCGTCATAATAACTTGAATTTTTGAGTAAATACGTGCCATGGCAAAATATTATTCACTGAATCTATTATTAAATTTACGATCAATTTATCAAAATATTCTAAAAAAATTACATGTAGGGAGTCAGCTTATATAATTTCAATGTATATTGTAATGAGACATGTAGTATATTATTATATATAGTATATTATGATAAATTATAATGTACAATTAAGTTATATAGTATTTAATTATTTAAACTACCCTTATTAACGACTTGTATCTTTTGCAAGCAATTTATTCTTTTTTTTTTTTATTTTCATTTATATATCTAATTTTTTGTTATTATCTATGATAGTGCGAAATTAGTTACATTAACTATATGAGAGTTTTATATTGTTCATGAAAGACCATGCAATTTACAACTTTCCAAGTTCAATTGAATGGCACATTCTCTTTCCTTCCTTTTCTCTTTTAGTATTTCATATCCTCTGTCGGACGGTCCAAGTAAAGCTGACATTAGAAGAAAGAACGATCCAAACAAAGCAGTCGCCGTATAAAAAAGTTGGCCTTAAAACAATACCAACTACGGTGGGCTTTGACGCATTTACAGAAGTTTCAAGAGACTGGTGAGATGTCAAGAATAGAAAGGAAATATAAACGGGAAATGGCAAAAGCGAAAGAAGAAAAAGAGGAAAACGGTAGGTACACTGAAGATCAATGAGATGAAAAATAAACAATAAATGTTTGTTGTGTAAGAAAAAATGAACACGTTGAAGGAGCTGAAGTCAATTAAGTATCTGAAATGGTTCAAAATAATAATATAGAAAGGAAAGGAAAGTAGAAAAGGAACAACAAATAAATTGCCATGATTGGATAATTATATAATATCGCGTAACACCATGAAACATATTATGTGATATTAAACGTTCCTTAACATATTATAAATTTCATGTGAAGGAACGTGTAAATATTATATAAAAATTATAGAAAAGAATATGATAAGTTACATTTTCGAGCTTTTGCATGCATATCCTAAATGAGATACAGGAGTCCAATACGCTATCAACAAATCTCACATGACTAAAATTGCACAACTTTAATTGATCTTAGAATTAAATACATGTTTAGTCATTCTCTCGAACAACTCAAAAATATTCGTTATCATAACATTAATTGTACCCCTAATTTTTTGTTAAATGTGGATTTACCTATACACACATATGTATCATATTAAAGGATACCCTTTTACTAAAAGTGATATCACTAATAAGTGACATCAAATTCAGAAAGTCGACAAAAAGTTGTCATACATTTTATATAATTTATCATATTTTAGCGGAATAAATAAACGGATATATATTTTTTAAATTAAATGTATGTTTTAAATCTTCAATAACTTATAATAGAAAATAAATTTATAATTTTTAATGCAACGGTTACGAATGAGGACGCAAAATAAAATAGCACGTGTTAGAAGAGGTGAAATACAAGTTCGCAACCATAACAAGAAACGAAAGCAATAAGCAAAAAACAAAAAAAGCCGCAGATTTGAGTATCGAAAAATAGAGAGGTTAAAGATAGCGATATGAAAGATTGTACACGATGTGTGAGCATTGTCGACTTTTTTGTTTTATACACAATGACCTGGCGCGCGCCAACGTGTATAATAAACGTAAACCATCAAGAGCAAGAAAAAAGTGGGAAATAAAAGAGCACAGGAGAGAATAAGCCCATTCACCCCTGGTTCCCTCCTGGGCAATAGTGTTGGGTGGAGGATTTGGGTTGAAGTGAAGGCGGAGGCCAACGGAGACATAGAAATGCCCCATTGAAATCGCTCGCACAGTTTTCGGCACTTTTTGTCGCGAGCCGGAAGTCGGCCAGACGAGGTTCTACAGACGCGCACTGCCTGCAGTGATCTTCTGTACATTGTGTTTACTGTAACTTCCGGTCCCTGACACGAGACATTCATCTAAATGTTCATATTGTTCCTGTTTGCCGAGCAACTCTTTTTTTGTCTAATTTTCAAATACGTCTCGGTAGAAGCATTTCACTTTCCATAAAAAAAACCAATGTTTCAATTTTATTAATGTAACAATAGCAGCTGCGAATTATGATTAGTTATTCCGCGATAAAAAACCTCGAACTACTTTCAAAGAAAAAAAGTACGCTTCTCATGGTTACCATGTACCTAGTATTCGTGATATTTAAGTAAATTATTAGAAGATGTAAAATAAAACACTAAAATTTTATACTCCTTTATCAATTTCCCTAATATACCAAAACGGGAATGAGCTAATATATCGGACCCTAAAATGCAAATAAAGTGATATTCATGTTGATGTTCTTGTTTATTGAAAAAAAGACGGTGACCTCCTATTCTAGTCTCACTGGTCTAGCAGAAATTGATATTATAAAATACTACAATATATACGTTCAACTTACCATTGCGCCATCTCGGTACCGTGACGAACAGTTTGTTTCTCCAAATTTCTATACCAACAGGCAACGCGTTTTCTGGAATGAATTCTCCTTTCATCATTGCCATTTTTCTGCTGGCTTCATCTGGATAGGCGAAGTCCACCGTTCTCCAGAAAAATCTTTCTAACACAGGTGCTTGCCCGAACTGTGTACCCCATCTTTGAAGTCCATCGACGCTCTTGGTTCCCAGGTATAGTAAACTCACGAGAAGAAATTCGCGAAACATTCCTACGATAGCTTAGGCCGACAATCTCGCAGTTTATAATTGATCCTTTAAAATAGTAAAAAATGTCGAATAGCTTTCAGCACTTACTCGATCACATTCAAATTTACTTTCCTTAGATGGATTATACTTAAGTACATAGAACTTTTTCCAATTCATTAGATTCCAATTAAAATATATGTATTAAAAAAAAAGAATGATTGAAAAAAATTCTGTAATTAATGGCAAGATTTAATCATTGTAAATTGTTGGCAATATTTTCTCTGTGTTGTTTACGAGATAATTCCAGACAGTTATTTTGTAAATCTTCCGTATATTTTATGATGCGATTGAAAGGAAGATAAATAACCGCACATAAGTCAGTTGGAAGTATATGTTTCAAACTAATATATCATACTACTACTCATTATTTTTTTCTGTACCTGTACTTAACTCTGATTCTTATCGGCAATATTATTGTACTAACTGGAACTTTCACTTCGATTTGATACGACGATAAATGAGTCAAATGATTGACATAAAAGAAAATGGAACAGATATGAGTAGCATGCAAAAAATGACTCCGAAAAGTTGTTTGCTATTGAACAAATATTAACACTAATTTCTCAATATGGCAAACTTTTTAATATTTTAATAACTTGAATTATTTTTACGTCAACAAGTAGTAAAAGTATGAATCACTTTCAGTTACACTAACATCATATGTATACGACAGTATATGTTAATTCTGCTTCAGTGTAGTAGAAACGCATCAAACTAATATTTAGAACTTATATTTTTCTAACATAAATCTCTGTAATGTATGCATAATAATATCTTACTACGCCGTATTTTTATATTTTTTATACCATTGTATTACTAAGTAATATAATAAAAAATAGGAACTGAAGAAAGCTAAGAAATTAGATGCGCGTAAACTAAAACACTTAAACACTTAGCGCATAAACACTTTATGCGTCTTAAAGTAGAGGAATATTTCTCTATTGATAAAAAAACGTGAATAGCACACTTTTATACGATTTGGGTAACATCTTTAACCTGCAAATTTGCCTATTTGAAATTATCTAGAAAGTTTCACATAAAGCTTAACAGATGAGACTATATGGTTTATTTAGCTTTAAAAAATAATAACTTTAGCAGAAAATAATAAAAAGCAATAACAGATAAGACCAAATTATTAAAATGCGTCTGCAATGCATAATACTATACATTGTAATGCAGACATAATAGATGCAGATATAATAAATCAAAGGAAATATGAAATTGGATTCAAAATGTGAGAGATCCTCGTCTTTCCTTATATGAAGTGGCTATATATGGTTATACGTATACGTATATGTGATACTGTTTGCACGATGAAATTCCGGAAATTAGCTGTATATGAATAAATCTTGCTCTCGCGAGGCATACATAATAAACGCAGCCAATTCCACTTCGCTGAGCGCGAGCAGAAATGGAAAACGACCTGGCACGTGCCAAGTTTCACTACCGTTGTATGCGTAGGCAATATAATCTTGCCGCAAGATAGCGAGTGTGACAGCGACATAGATCAATTGTATTTATATCTGTTATAATTGAGCGAGTAGTACTCATTATCTTTGGGAGTTTTTCTAATCCAAAAAGAAAATTTGCTTTCTTGTTGTTCAAAAAATGGATAACTTATTTCACTTCTTGTAATGATGTATCTCGTATTATAGTAATTAAAATTTTCAGAAAAAATAATTTTGTTTAATGTTCAATAATAATGTAATTTTGTATGTAATTGTGATACACACGCTAAACTATATCGAAATTTATAATTTATACGATGTGTAATTTACATAATTTGGCAGTTACAAAAAATAATAACTCCTTCTTTGTTAAAATTATGAAAGTGATGTTAACTTGTGAGTTACGTTAAAAATTACATATTAAAGGAAATTAATGATGTTTGTAGAACTAAAAAAGAATTTGTTACGGAATGGTAACGAAATTTTATTTTGAAATCTAAACCTTTTTAAAAAATTTGAGAAATAAATAACTCCGTTGTGTAGTACTCAGTAATGATTTAGTAAATTGAATCTAGTAGACAAAGTATTCAATTTTGTTCAAAAAAATTAAGATATAGAAAATGTTAAGCGGATACAAGGAATCTAAGTGAAATTTCACGGAATAAAGTAGAATGAAGTAAAATTTGCAAAATTCTCTTTTTCATTTTAGACGCATACCTTGAAATACGAAAGAAAAGGAAATAGAATAGTTAAGTGAAAGAGATTAATATATGGAATGTATCAAGCTTCGATATAAAATTTTGTCATCTGCACAATGTTACACAATCGACGGCTGTAATTAATATTCCAAGTATCAAAATGAGCCGTTACGTATCTTCCATGTTGTTGCACAATGTCCAATTTTAAAATAAAAAATTTCCTTGCATACTAACACTTATGCAGCCATTTCTTTTATTCACAAATTAATTTCACCGCCACCATCATTAAGCTCGGCGAGTGAACACTAGTTTTTGACACTATTCTGCTGCTTGAAATCACATATTTTTCCTTATTTTATGAATGAAAGAATTTTTACCTCTTCCTGGTAGGTTTGTCGATGGCTTCACCTTCGAAATGAAATACGAAGAACGAAGTACGAAGTGAGAAAGTCAGTAACGAAGAGTACAAGTAAACTGTTGATTCCTGCAAATGGGTACTGCTATATATGTACTCAGTTCATTTAACACATATTTACCAAGCGTTCATGTACACCTTCACTCGTCTACTTGCACTTGTCCTAATGTGGTGCTGCTAGCTCCCACTTGATGAAATTTAGTTGACTTGGGTCCAAAGAAAAAATTACTTTTTCCGGAATATCAAATGGAACAACTTATAGGCGGAACCGGTAAATGGTTATCTTGCTTGGAGAAAAGTAGTTCTAAGAGAAAAGACAAATCGACAGCTACGCTAAGAGAAAAACATTATACAGGAATGTTGATTGAATGTTGATATAAGCTTAACTATTTACAAGGGTGATTCTTACATAATTATTTGATTATAATAACCAAATTATGAGGTATTTTTCTAGAGTGCGAACAGTATCCTTTTGAATGAACTTGACTGAACTCAGTTATTCAAACGTTCTACAATTTGGCAAATGTTACTATAACATAATCTATGTAAAATAAAATGGTACATTGGATAATGTACCAGTATCAACATATAATATGAAAATTATGAATAATTCAAGAGAAAGTTTATAGTTTGCTAAATAGTATGTGAAGAGTTTGTGAAATTGGTAGAAAATAAAAAGTATGCGTGGAATTCGATATCGAAATTAATAGAAGTATAAATAAAGGCTAAAATTGTGTCTGGTATCAGAATTGATAGTAGTATAGATAAAGATTAAAATTATGTTTCTTCTAATTCATTCTTTGGAACAAATATATATGTATATAGATTTCAGTCAGCATGATTCATCTGAAGGTACTTCACACCAGTCATATATATCACAGTAGAATAAAATAAAAGATGGATAATAATAGATAAGTTATATGGATAGATGATATTATTAACAGATGATATCTACTTACATCACATGTAGAGGACTGTTACCGATTATTTTTGTCTTCATGTTTAATTGTAAAGTTTATATTCATATACGATATTTTGGAACATAAATTTATAGTATAAAGCCACTATGGATATGCTTGTACTTTGCATAATTAGTCATAAATTGCGTTTAATATTCTTACAACAACATTTCAGACACATCAATCGAAGCAAAATCCCAAAACAAATGAATAGTGTATATGACGTTGCATATCCTAAGGGATAAAACAGAAAAAGTATCCATTTTATTGTTGAAATGAGTATTTGTCAGGAAATTTGTTATTTTCTACCGATTATGGAAATATTTAATAAATACAGTTTTGATTACACAATTTGTTTCTTAATTTTAGAAAGTTGCGAACTTAGAGCCCTAACCTTGAAACCGAGTTTTTATAGGAGATACAAAACAGACATTTAGAACAAATATAATAATATATTATGGCACATTTAATACAAATTAAGAAATCTCATATTTGATAGTGATATACAATACATTATTGATAAACATTTTGATAAATATTTTAAATTTATAATATATTGGTATTATAAAAAAGCTGATAGATATATTTTTCATAAATTTATCATTAATTAAAAAATTTTGTAACAACGAAGTCTCGTTACTATAAAGTAATCAATTTGTCCCGACATTTATGAGAATAGATACGTGGTTAGCGAAATAGTTACCATTGAATGAACTCAAACAGCACAATGGATAATACTATCTAACATCAGATTCAGTTTTCAGTAACTCGAGTGAGATTTATTGCTAATGTATAGAAAGATCAGGCCGAGTTAAATAAATTCGAGCCCAGACCGATCATTCTTATTGATTAGGCTCAATACTCGTCAATCAATGTGTTGTGGGAATGGTTGGCTCAGACTTGAGATTATACACTTCGACTTTCTCATCCGTAGTCGATAAATCTAACACAAATCAAAGAAAGAAGAATCTGGTCTGGTTTAGTTTACGAATAACTAACCGCATAGATTAAATTCATCACGGTATGCACAATACCAATGATCATGATAACTGTCAATAAGTGGGTTTACAACTATACTTGCCCTTCTTACATAAAATTTCTTATCAGGTACTTTCTACAGCGTAAACGTACTAGATTAATCCAGTAATTTTATGGTATTTGAGACCCTCCGTGTCTTTTAGCTAAAGTTATACTACGCAGGCTGTTACAAAATAATAACAAAATATTTTTAATTGAAAGATGAACGGGACAAAGAAAGTGGTAAAACTTCAACATTTTTGAATATTTCGAAGCGACAGATAAGACATTTTAGGTAAAGAATGTAATATATGAGTACTTAAATACTACCCATGATTTGATAGTTCACTCTCGCCAAACTGTTTCAACAAGTCAGGTGCCGGATGTGTGAGGTCAAGTGTAATAATAATCGTCCTACTATTTAAATTCGTGTCTACTAATAAGCACAATAAACACATGGAGAAAAATGGCAATTATATAGAAACTTCATATACTTATACCACCGTTCAAAAGTACCCGGGCACTTACGTAGGTTTGAAAAAATATAACTGCAATGATTTCACTCTTTATAATTACAGAGCAGCTTTAAAAGTCCATATACCATACACAAGGCCATAAATCTTGTAGTACTTGATCTTATTACTCGACAAGTTCTTTTACTCATAATCAGATTCCCCAATTTTTGAATTAGAATTCAGATTAAGAAAGAACTTCTAAAATTATGTTAAAACTTCTGAGATTAAGGTAAGCAAATGTAAGCTAAATATCTCAAATAATAAATGGATATATATAATAATATAACATAATGTATCGTAGTAAATAGTAAAATATATTATTGTTATATCCTTTAATACAAAATTTATATTTATAGCTTGCTGATTTCATAAGATTGATGGCAAATGCTATTTCTAATTATTAAGAGGGTATTAGTTTGTACACTTCTGACAAATTCACATATTGCTATTACAAATCGTCTGAAACGTGCGGATACTTGTGAACGATAGTGTATATTAATGTATACGTGTATAAATGATAAACTTCTTTAACACTATAATTTTATTCTTTAAATTATACTTTTTCGTAAAATGTAATAATACAATTATATTGTTTCTGAAAACTTATAAGTTTTTCTTATTTTCACGATGGTTACATCTCTTATTTAAAATATTTAAAACATAAGTACACGGAGCATTACTAGGATTAAAACTAACTACCTAAAAGAAACGCTGTATAAATTATGTTGCAACATTTTTCTAATACATTAGCAGATAATGAACGTATTTCATACACATACTAAAATTTATCCATGAAATGACATATTCCATTTCACTTGATTAACACATCTACCGTCCTGTTTTTTATTCGCAATCCGCCAACGTGGCCGACTTGAACCTCTTAAACAATTCTGCGTGACGAAACTGCAATATCGAAGAACATGATTATAGTATGTCAAAGATAGATACGTCCCAAGCATAGTAATAACTATTTGAATTTCATTGATTGAGGTTATAGACAGAATACAACAACAGGCTCTAATTATTGTTAAAAAAGTCTGATAATCACAAGCTTAAACGTGTTCGTTCGTGATGAACTTGTCGTGTTCTTAGTACATTTAACATTTTCCTGTATCTATCTATACTTATATGGGAATATTTACAAACACGAAAATTGAGTTTTTTGAAGTTTATTTATATTTCAATAACAATTAAATCGTAAAATAAATATACATAAAGTAGAAAGCAAAAGGGAAGATTCTTATGGAGAAAGTGTATATACATTATCCTTTTTCAATAACTGCTTTAAACATATGAAAAATTACTTCAGATCAGAAAATATTTTATATGTTTGGAGATAATGGATGATAATGAATATTTAATATTTAAACCGATGTATACCAATTACACAAGCGTAACATTTTTAAATCAACACTTTCTTAATTTGAGAAATCTGGTTAAAGTTTTCTTCCGAAAAAGATCTTTCAATTTCCTTAATGTCATTACTTTAAATGTATAGTTTAGAGCTAAATAATTGTTAAATAAACATATGATCTCTGGTCAGTTTCAAATAATTCATGTTATAGCCTTTCATGACATGTGATAATTCGTGTACGGAAACTTTCCAAATTTGTTTACCGCATACATATGCAATTAGCAAAATAACATGTTCGAAATAGGATGACAGTGGTAGAATGCGGAAATAAAGGCCACGATAAGCCCATTCCAAAACATCATTCGTTAACGTTAATGAAATGAAGACAAAAATACACGAACGTTACGCATGATCGGCACCGAAGGATAAATTCCCAAGTGGAGCTCGTTATCTTCTCGCGTCGAGTGACGTATGAAATTGTATTTAGCCCTTTTCCTTCGTTCCTCTTCCACGATCACGTTCCATTAATCACAGCGGAGGCCTTTTGCGAAGGGTACAATCAATGTTTCTCGAAATGAGTAATTGTTGGCTGTATTGCTCGTAAACAAAAAATGATAATTTCAGTTTAATTGCACTCAGAACAGTGAGTGAAACGCGGTGTATCGATTGGTTACATATGTTTATGCACGTTCGGAACATATATACATGTATATATCGAATGCTACCAGAATGCTAAAATATGGATTGTTTTATACTGAGCAACTCAGGACTATAAATATTGTTACACGACCAGTGGTATAATGAATATAGCTGTCATAGTACATTTTTATCTTCATAGGGAGTATTCAGTGACAATTTCGCACAAATTCATGAAACTTTCTGAATATGTTCTTCATGTTCTTTCTGTTGGCTCTGACATTTCACACTGTAACTGTCAAATATTCGCAACAATATTAGAGCTATAGAAATTGCGGATACAAACATTACGTTATCACAAATCAGTTAATTACTTTAGTGTGAATGATAGTAGCAGAAAATATGTTAAGTCTAATTGGGAAGTACTTCTTGTACATCTGCATGTATTTAATTTGGTAATATCGTATTAACGTATATTATTATCATAATAGACAATATATAAATATGCCATTAGCTTGTAATAAATTGTTGAAGTGGTCACCACTTCTAGGAAAACTCCACATCTGGTCTTTTTAGCTTTCTCAAGCGCTGAAGCCATCGACAGCATATAGACAAAAGAATAGCAGGAAGGCAGACCATAAACAGTAGACAGGCGACGTTGGCTTCGAGGTTTTCAGTTATAAGGTAACACTGCTAGCGTGCGGATCTGGACCAGCTCAAATTGTATTCCTGTATTTCACTATTAAATCAAATATATATTTTGTACCTTACACTTCATCCACGCGTTTTTCTCTCTTTATATACGGAATAACCTCAACATAAATAATAATAAATAAATATAATAAGTATAATAAGTTAAAATGGATATGTAATAATGATTGTATTTATTAACATAATTTATACTATCTTTGTAAACGACATATATATACATAATAACATACATAGTAACATACACAGTAACTTTTATAATATGATCGATCAACAAATCGAATAGCAGTGCACATTTACAGTAAAACTTCTTCTATCTTTTGTTCGTACTACTTCACCACATTTCAAAATTTCGATTTCCTCTTTGTCATATACCTATGTATCAACTCCCATTACGATATTATCGGATGATAACATACGTTTGTTATGAAAAAATTCTTCCTTTCGATATCATCAGTCCCTTTATTCTTGACCATTTAGCAAATGTATTTCATCCTTGTTGCTACGATTCAGTGTTGTCTAAAAAATATTAATTGTGAATTTCATTGTAAACATTAACTTTTAATTCTTTACTTTGTTCACTTAAGTCGATATTTACAGCGCATGATTTATTATGAGAAATTTAAATGTAAAATTGATCAAACCTTTTACTACATTCTGTATAGATAGTTACAAAGTTTTAACTCAAAGATATACCATTAACGTATTACATTGAAAATTTTGAAAATCTAATGTTTCATTGTTGTTTTATAACATTAGTGTTTCCAACAAATTATGTGTTAATTATGTGTAAATCATGTCTTTTCAGTATGATCACATACACCTGCTCTCGTTAATTAAAGCTTGTAATAGCCTACGTAAATATATCATACAAAAGGATTGGTGCATACATATGAATATCATGCATATAAATGTAAATTCACGCAACTTTGCCAGCTACAAGCAACTTTATTATTAACATGAATGCGTGGTCTTGAACTTTATAAATCAAAGTGGCAATGTAGTTGCGAATATGCCATTTTCTTTTTAATTAATTTCTTGTAATTAATTTCTCGATAATATCAAGTTACTTTGAATAAATATCAAGTTTACTCTGAATAAATATCACTTCGTCATAATATTATTCATGTATTCTTTTATTCCTATCTATTACTATATAATAATAAATCATTATACGTCTATTTAAATGTTTAGTTATTACTTAGCGAATTACCGATATAAATTATCGAGCTATGAATATTGATGTTATATATAAAACAATGCATATACATCGTCCATACAGACATATGAGAAATGATATTATGATGTAAGATACGTGTATATAAATATAATAAAAATAAATAATTTGTTAAGTTATTTTATCTTCGATCATACAAAATACAAAGTGAGGGATTATTGGAGTACCACCGTTAGATTAATCAACGAAGGACGGAATGTTAACTGCTTGGCGTACATAGTCATATGCAATAGTTCAAAGCAACCGAAGTCGAGAATGTAATTTCACAAGGTGTTTGTGCGAGATATTTGAAAGTGCAATAGCAGTTTCCAACATGAAATAAATGACAGTCTCCATAATCGACGTTTTAGGTGAGTTTCACACCAAAGCAACTGTAGAAATTGAAATGCAATCAAGCCGCACCCATTCATTCATTCATCTATCCAATATATCGTCGAAACACTAAATAATATAGGTCTTTTATATTTTTGAGATTATACCACGACGTGAGCGCACGTACCACTAATTGGCGGACGACTGTGTTTCACTCAAGTAGAACTCCAGCTACTGGCTATGGAAACTACCACTTTCACGAATAATTCTGTGAAATCTTTACCGACAGAGGAAAAGATTTCACAGAATAATGTATTATATTACTTTTTATTATTATACAATTTGTATTTAATTCGATGGTAAACACTTAACAGCAGTATGCAATTATTCAATTTTCAGTTAAAGTAGATCTTTAAGTAATACGAAATATGTACGAAACGTTGTCGTCAGTTATATTCTCATCAGTATTTAAAGGACTTTACACACAAAAACACTGAGTTAAAGAACTACAGAGATTCGTTTGAATCTATATAACTAAACAATAACTTTAGTCCTCTTTGATGCCTCTCTTATTTTTACATATATAAGAAACACTGCAAAATGTACAACAAGAAAAGGCTTCTAAAAAGGAAGTAATAATAAATGTACGGGTCTTACCTATATCAAAATTATTACTGTTCCATTATATATTATATATTGTAGTATTATTACTATATTGTAATCTCATTCATGTTCTTACAAATTTCGTAAACAAAATTTCTCTATAGCTCTAAATATATTGGTGATATCAAAGATGGAAAAAATTATTGCTTAATGCTGCATATTTTTTAGTTCTTTATAATTATAGTTATTTATATAAAAAAGTAAAATTACAAACAAGTATTATTTTTTATAATTGTTTCATTCAAATACGATTATATTCATATATTAAAAATAATTAATAGATGTTATCAATAAACAATATTTCACATATTGGAATATACAAGTCTTCTTATAGACTATCTTTATCGGGTGACTTTAAATAAGTAAAGCTAATATGTCATTACGAAATACATACGATAATTTAGATACGAATGAAAAATAATTCTCACTAATTTTTCCAATGATAAGTAACTTAAATACGAGATATTGTAGATTATCGATATTTATTATTGTATATATTTACTGTACCTTAGAAAAGAACAACATAAATTTCCAACTATGAAATCATTCGAAACTGTAAAATTTCGTTATCAATGTAGCTCTGAAATTAATTAGGTAATTGGTACTTCGAATGGAGCTTTCTAAAAAAAGACACTTCATTATTAATGCATTTATTGCATGGTAGCTAAAATTCAAGGTACATTCAAATATACAATTGCTGTCGTAGAGAGTAACATCTAATTATTCAATAAAACTTTTGAATGTAATCTCGTATAATGATTTCAGAGAACGAATGCGTTCACAGGACGACAAATTGCGAATTGAAACCGATTGCAAAGTTAAACGTCCCCTGTAATTTGTAATGAAATCTCAGGATCCTCGAAAACACGCACGCTCATACGTGTCGCTCGTTAATTTCGTTTTGGAGCAAGTATATGGGGACTTTCGCGTGCAAATATAAATCTCCGCTCTCGAGATTGAAATTTTCCCATAGAGATCGGTAGGTGAACGCGCAATCGCGTTCAGAACCTTCGGGCAAATTGCGATCATTAGTCTCCCGCTTCTCCGATTGTAATGAAATAATTGCCAAGGCTGGCATGGGTCGTGTGCACCAGCACAGCTGCCGATTTCGGTCGATTCGCAGGAGGTACACGATGCATAATGCGTCGGCGAAAAAATAACGACCCAATGAAAGTTGTTCATTCGCGAATTCGATTGTGAAAGAAAGAAAATTAATGTCAGAAACACTCGTCGAATACGATTGGCCTCGTTTCGATTTGGCCAGGCTTGCGGTTCATCTCCTTCTGGTATCATTTACGATGAGAAAATTTCCATTTCGATAATAATGAACGCGAGATTACATAACAATTGATAATCAGGAACACAAATGATTTTCAATGATGCTGAAAAAGCTTTTAATTGGCTTTAACAAGTTTTTGTTAGACATCGTACGCTATGGACGTGATTAATTATTTCATCGTTACCTATTAGGCGACTGTTTTATAAAAACATATGCAAGTGATGCAAAAGATATGAATTGTTATACTATGTCATAAAAGTATTAAAAATACATATTCATATAACTTCAATATATTCTTCAGTTTACCGCAACAAATTAAATATTGGTATTAAAATCTAGATGGTCAGACACGGTAGTAAAATCCATGATGTAAATGAGAATGGAATGATTCCTCGTGTAAATATGAACTAAAATTTTTAATTAAATTTTGTTATTTGAGCCATCGAGTACATATATATACCAATACTTATTGTGACTCTAATCGTCTAAGTATTTCTTTTGTCTATAATTACAAATAAGTTTGCGTTTCACCTGAATCCTATTCCAAATGTTGTATTTACCGTACTACATTAATTATTTATTTATAAATCTTTGCTAACACATGATCAGATTTCATCACATCTGTAACATTTAATTTCTCCAAAGGACGATAGTACTTGTGCATTTGAGGTTATAAAAACAGTATATAAGAGCACGCGTATTTGATAAAACTTTAGACCCGTTTGTCTCAAAAATGGAGCTTTGTACAAACAAAAATTTATTGTAAGATTTTAGCTTGATCTTGATTGGGTTCGCGGTTATGTTACGAATCTCTTTGTACTGTATATATATATTTGAGGTAGACTTTTATTCTTTCATCAATTATGTACGAATATATGTAGACAAACTACTTACTATCTTTTAGGATATTCTTTCTTTTCAATATCTCCGACATCTATTCTAGACTTTTAACGCATTAAAAAATAAAATATGTATTCATGCTAGTTTATTAGAATAATACTATGTTCATAAATTATGATCATGTATCAAGTCTGATTCCAAAAAAGTTTCTTTAAAAAAAAAAAAAAAAAAAAAAAAAAACAGATTTGTATTACTTCTTAACGTAAATTCCTATATTTTACTTCCGATTTCTATTTCGGGATTTTTGCAATAATAGGTACAACGCTTTCCATAAATATGAGGATTATTTTCCTAAATATCTTTACCTTCTTACCTTTTTGAAATGTTGACCTTTCTTAACGTAATAACTTGTAGTAAATTTACTCAATTTGATAGAAACCTTGAAGTGAAATCGTTTCTGCAAAGCGGAGTTGTATCGTTTGCACCGAAAGAAATAATTGCCACTGAGAAAGTTGGTTGTCTTTTTTGGCATGTTATTTTGAAATAAAAACTCCTTTTAGGTAACGAGTGCATTTAGAATTTTAAATTCAACAGAATCTTCATTGCGTGTTACAACTAAGGAAAAGAAACAGATATTTCATGTGCGGACATCAGTACTTTTCGTCATGCCATGATACTTACGTTTTGCTTCGTTTCCTCCGTGTCAACATTTAACTAGCAGGTATCAGTTACGTGAACTAAACTGAGCAAATTTTTTTATGTACATAAGTAAATACTTGTAGTTCGTTAACACCAGTTAGAGGCATTCTGAGACTACTTTCGATGTTCGAGCGCACGTGAATCCATATACAGTAGTTATAAAACGAGGAAGTTCCTGTTCTACAATCGGAAGTTCCTGTCCTGAGTTAGAAAGTTAATCAGTACGATTTTACTATTTATTTACTGACATATTTGTAGGGAATTTACACTTGAGTATGGTAAAGTTATAGAGCAAGACAGTAAGCATTTATAAAAAGTTCAGCAGAAATACAATATATACTTTGACAATGTATACTTTGAAATCGTTGAAATGTTTGAGCAGTTTCACAGATCATAATTGATGCTAATGAGAAATTATTATATTGTAAGTGTTATGATATTTCGTCTTATGATTAGGTAATTAACTTTCTATAGTAGACCGTACATGTCCAATCAGTATTTTTTCCCAAGAATTAAATTATAAAAATCAAAACTGAAACTAAAAGTAAAATTATTATATTCAGTCAAGAAAGCTTAACTATCAGGGTTATAGTAGAAAAACTAAAATTATCAGATCGCGTCATGCGATGCATTTTGAAATGACGTAATAAAACGCAAGAAAGACTTGAAAGTAAAAGCGATGCCTCAGAGGAATATACACTTGTATCTCGAGAAATTCAAGGAAGATTAAATATTATTACCTATAAAATTCCATTATCCGGAAGTATCATAAAGCGTAGACTGATAGTTACTTAATTGCGTGGTCGAAGTACGGCAGAGAAAAAATTCTCAAAAAGACAAAATAGGAGGAAAAAGCTATAGGATAAAGAACGTGAGAATTGGATCTTAAAATTGGAAGAAACATTTCCTGGAATAGCAATTTTAGTTATTTCATACAAATGGAAGAATTTTCGTAATGACAGAAATAATATTACAATTACACATGTATCATACTCACAGTTAAATATAGTTGGATTGAAAATGTTTTTTTCTTCCAAGAGATTGAAATGTAAGTTGATGATAGTAAACCAAGATACTTAAAAAGAATATGAGTATATCGTTCTACACCATGATATCAGATCAGTAATCCGAAGTAATCTATCAAATAGCCCCTGATTCTATGATATTAACATCGTAAACTGTATCAGAAATAAATATTTCAGCACAGTATTTCATACTCCATGCTCAGACTCTCATATCTACGAGATTAGCTTAATATTAATACCAAACATAGGAAACATAAAGTAAACTACGATAAATATGTATATTAAATAGGTGTGGTATCAAAATATAATATGTATGATAAAGAGTACAACATGTGAGACACATTGTACTCTTTGCAATGCCGGAAGGCAAGGAATAAATAAAACGCAAATTATTTGTTATATGTAAGGTACCATAAAATACGCATTCAAAAAAAAGAAAAAAAGTAATATAGATAACACGAATATAAAATGATCCAAATCGATAACTTTGAATAAATATAGCTCAATAATCATAATCTCCTTATTTTTTTATACTTACATGTACTAATTTAAAATATACAAACGCTCAAATACATACATCTACATCTGTTCCTATCCTTCCCAAATTTCCTTGTTATCAAGTGAATGATCCAAAACTTTTGGCCGGAATAGGTACATACGTATACGTTTAACTTGTCTGTTATTTATTCCTTTACAGAGGAATGTCGTTTAACGAGAGATCAACCAGAATGATAAAAAAAAACAAGTCTGGTTAAATTCACTAGTAGTTCCACTTTCCGTCAAAAAAAAAAAAAAAAAATGATTTTCTCAATTAGGAAAATATTTAAATATACGTATAATTCCACTTTTTACGTAATTCTATACATATGTACATGTATACAGTATAGTAAGCTACAATTTCTAGCAATCATAATATCATTCAATAGAACGGATTGCCAGCTTGTTTACCGTCTGTCACTAGTTTAATTTCTTAGGTTTAATAATATATTTTAATGTTACGATATCTGCTTCAAATTAAAGATAATAGTGACGAAGGTTAACTACTTCACTAGTAATAATGTGTTATATAAATATTTCATAATTCTGATTATGATTAGTTATAGTAATATGTATAGCATGTACAGTAATATGCATAAATATTTCGAATTGTTTTTCGCTATTGTTGGAAAACTTTAAACTTTATATTGTATTTTAAAAGATACGTTCTGATACATAGTCTGTAACTACAAAGAGCAGGAGTAACAGCAAGTTAAATTATATAGAGAAACCAATTACAACTATTTTAATATGACAAATGAACGTTTTTATAATAGAATAATTTATTGCAATCGTATAAATTATCCAAGTTAAACAACTGAAGAAATATTAGTTTATGATATGTAGTCTTATGATAACCATTCTATACAAATACGCAAAATGAATATTACACCAAACATGTGTTGAGGATACAAATAATAAATTTATTATACCTTTAATATATTACAAAATGCATAATATGAAAAGTATTCGAAGTATGAGTGTGTAATATATTTATAATTCCAGATTCATGTAATACACAATTGGATCCTTTTATGATGTATTTATTTAATTTACATATAGTGTACGTTCCTTAGTTTACTCTCTAAAATGCCAATCTATGAACATCTAGAAATGAAAATTTTTCTGTTAAAATATTATTTCGTTACCAAAGAATGTAAAACTTTTCATATATTTTTTTTCTCTAATTTATATATCTTCTTACCTTTGGGATTTAGAAAATCTTAAATCCATCTAAATTATTAATTAACTACATCCTAATCAGATAATAGAATAAAAAACAATAATCTATTTGTCAAAATTAATTTTTATCGAAAAATTAATTTATAATATTCTACAATACTTATATGTATGCATATAGTATTTTTATATAGAAATTGAAGGGAAGAAATATCCAAATGTTTCAAAAAAAAACAATCTATTTAACAAGGTCTGCCATTTTTAGTGAAAAAGTAATTGTTAACATCGTAAAATGTTCAGTGTCAAATGTGTATAGTATCTTTGCATTTAAATTAAGAAGGAAAATTATTCAAAGATTTTGAAAAATATAGTAACAAGAATTCGTAGTTGTTCTAAATTCTTCAGAAGAATTCACACGGTGCGACTTATAGCGGCGGCGCGGCACGGCGTGGCGCGTCGGTGTCGCGACAAGCGACAGCAATATTAATCGAGTATTCAGGATCAGGATCAGGATGGCACGTGTGTTTCGTGGCGAGCCATACACAATGCACGTACGCTTTCTGGCACGCGTATCGTTGGCCAGTCGGTGGGGGAAGATCGGCCGAAGGGCTATGGAAGCAGGCCCCGAGATAAAAAGGGGAGGAAAAAGGAGGCCGGTTCGCGTAGCCTCCCCGCGTCAAGTTTTCTTCCGTTCACCACGAGTCGCCGCTTGGGAACACGCCAACATCTTGCCGTGATTCGGGGCGAAAGGGGCTCGATAGTGTGCGTACGTATGTAGTAATGCGCCGGATTCTTTCGGTTATATTTTATACCCGTCCGCTTAGGAGGGAAAAAGAGCGAAGAGGTCGCGTGAGACGAAGGCCGAACAATGCAGTGGCGTAGTCTTGAAACACAGACCCATTAGTGATAAACTTTGTCAAGACTGTAATACTTGCTTGTAATATGCCAATTTCTTCTGTACGAAACCTGCGATGTTGGTTGAACGTTTATTCGTAATTCGTAAGAATATCATAGATAATTAATAGATGAAAATGAATGCTTATATATGTTAATAGCATATGTCATATGTTGCAAACATTCCATTAATTTTATATTGAACTTCTTGAAAGCTGCGAAAACGTGTTTTTAAGTGAATTTTATTATAGCGTTAAAAAAAGAAAGATGTGATTGAAATCTAGCTTAGGGTTGAAAGGTACTTATAGACACATAGTGTCAAGTACTATATGAATAAATATTGTTTTCAAAATTCCATTTGTGTTGTCTGTATGCATTACTTCCTCTGGCAGTTGAGTGACAATTTACTAGTATCGTTACCAACAGCAGGCTGGAAATCACATATTGTCGAGCCAAACGTTTCAGCAATATTTCAAATGTTGGCGTATTTCTTGCGTTACATAGAGATTAGTTTTTTATAAAAACACGTTTCTTACCATGTCGATTGCTATTATTGCTTATTTTTAGGGTCCACGAATGATACGTTACTGTAGATAGAAGGAAAGAAAAAGAGAGGAGAACCAAGAGAGCGGGCAGGTGCACGCGTTTCATTTCGTGTTCCGGCGAACAGCCTCGGTTTCGTCCTAAAGGCGCAGTGGGATTCGACTGTTCGCGATTTTATCCTGAATCGCCTCATATGCCAAATCTCACATTCGATAGAATAAAAGGGCGAGGTTTGAATAAGCATAACAGTGTATCGTTTCTCCCGAAAGAGTTTCATGGATTAATAACGAAAGAATTCTATAATTCGTTCCATGTAATAGCCAATTCTGGGATACATCTGTTGAGATTTGTTTTAACTTTTAACACATGCTTATTTATAATATATCTTTATTACAGTGTTGAAATAAATTAATATATCACGACTTTGCTATTTCAATTGCAATTTATACAAATTATTCTTTTACTAATTAACTCTTAGATAGTCTGTAAACTAGATATTTTACAAATATTTGTAAATAAAAGCTATTTTTACATTTATACATTGTTTATTGTATATTACAGGAAAAAAGGCATCCCTGTGTATCTCACAGCTTACTACAAAATCTTTAAAGTTAAAGTTACTACAAGGAGTAAATTAGGACCTCCTAAATTCTTGTTGACGTGGGGCACGTGAAGAGCTTTCTTCCCGTACTTCTTTTTTCAGTACAATCAAGTTCCGAAAGGGGGATCCGTATGAAAAATTCGTATTCGCTTAAGCGGACACAGGTGCATGGGTTAACGAGCGCAGTTTTACCTTCTGCCAGGTAGAATAAAGGGACAACAGAAGAAGTAGTGGAAAAAGGGGAGGATAAATAAGAAAGGAAAATATAAAGGAACGGAACAGAAAAGCGAAAGAAATAGAGAAAAAGAGAAAGAGATGGAGAGCCATAAGAAAGGGAAGATATTAGAAAGCGGCTAGCAGTGCAAAAGGATAGGAAAAAATGACGATGTCGATGGGAAGAAAAATAAGAATGAAAAGGGAGGAAATAATGTATCAAAATGAAGATACGTAAGTAAACTAAGACAGAAGAAAAAGTTAAGGTATAAGGTAGATAAAAAAAGTAGCATTTAAGGGAATGAGAACTAAGGAAGAAGAGAAATAAACATGGCCAATGACCCCATAAAGAAAAGATGAAATTTTACACGAAGGGAAGGAACAGAGGCATTATTATCAAACGTCGAATATTACTGTCAGGAACAAAAAATCGCGAATGATACACGGCGAAAATGAGCCGACATTAAATCGAGTGGACGCTCTGCGAACGCGTGCGTGCCAAAAAGTTGAGGCATTTACGGGCTCCAGAGGACGGGGCTCCAATTAAATGACTGGAGAAATCGAGAGGAGACGTGTGCGATGCGTTTAGCTCGCATTCGTGTTGTGGCCAGTATATTTCTGTCTGAGAAGTAATAACTTTGCCAATTAGAGAATAAAATTTATTATTTCACTAAGATATATATTACGCATATACATACCTAGAACGGGTGATAATTGTTTCAAGTTTCATATTCGATATTATCGTATTATATTTTTATTATATATTCATACTGTGAAATTCATAATCTTATTTAAGTGGCGATTACATAGTTCTTTTGGTACATTATTAAGTTCGTAAGATTTATTTGATATATGAAAGAAGCATTCATAAATATTTGTGTGAAAAGGTGTCTTACAAAATTTGAGAACATAGTATCAATGATCCTATTAATTTCTTGTTTTTATGCGTGTTGTATTTTTTATCATATGTTATTTGTTAGAATAAGTCTTGCAGATATTAACCACCCATAAATGAAATTTGTGTTCCTTGCGATCACAGTTCATTCTCTGTAATATACTATCCTTTAGCAAATTTGATTGTCTTTCATAACTAAGGAATATCGCATTGTTGCACAATTAAATCCAATGCTTAATTATAATTTCTCAAATTATCATTTAATCATTTAATAAAGTCATAAAAATTAAAAATTTATGTACTCATAATCATTTATGGTTTATCATAAATGATTTCTTAGTCTAGAAATGATTCGATTATGATTATAGAATGTAATATCGGTAAGCGTTTTGCTACGTTACACACATAAAAGTGATATATGACTACAAACGCATAATTATAAATCATAGACTTTAATATTTGACAACTTAATATAAATCCATCACAAGTTTGATATGAGCAATGAAATGAGATGTGATAACATCTTGAAATCATAACTTCATTACTTTGCTGGTGATAGGAATGAATTTCTGATAGGAATCCATTTCTAATCTAATATTATCTTAATGGTTCATGGAGCACGAATTTATTTCCAACTATTTATACAGCAGAATTAAATTTAAGTTAAAGAAATGAAAGGAATGTTCATTGCTGATTATATAACATGTTTCTTAGATATAAATTGAAACATTACACTATATAGTATGTACTATTAATTTCAGGATATTTAAGATAATAATTTAGAATTACACACAAATACAAAAGAGAAATCCTATTTTCATATACTTAATACTTGCTGATAATAAAACATTTTTTAAAACTAGTTGTATATTTCATAATTAAATACAATAATTTTCCTGTCGTCCGATTTAAGGGAAAAGATGTCTCAACCAAAGATATATTTTGTTTATACCTACAATATTGTATATAGGATACTGTATAGAATATTGTATATAGGGTGTATACTATCACCGCTTTCTTAAGCTGACACATTTTCGTAATATTAATGTGAGCAATACATAAACGATTGATTCCTATGCGGTGTAGTTTCAAAAAACACATAAAAAAATACGTTATATTCGAGATTGGTTTATGTATATTCGAAGGGAAAGAAGAGAGAAAAGATTCTTATGTCTGCAGATTTAGCTCGATGAAATACGGTTTGTCCAATTAAGTCGCGATAAGATCATCGCGGTCCTGGGTGGCGAGTTTTAAAACGACTTCATTAGACTACCCATAAAATTCATTGGCCCGTTGTGAAATGAAAAGAAGACCTGATGCTCATGGAAAGGTTAAAGGGACAGGTGCCGGCGTACATCGTACATCACTTTTAAGGCACCAGGTATCTCTATGCGGGAAACGTCTCGATTTCCACACAAAAAGAAATGTTTAGGCTTTATTAGAAGCGACATACCAGTCTCTGAAATTCCGATGTAAGACAGAATTCTGGCGCGTGCGTTCATTATCAGGCGCAGAACTCTCCATTTTTACGAACCCTTCGAATCGAACGGAAATTTTATTACATCTGCGCACTGTTCAAAAAGATGACGAGCTTTCGTTAGTATAGATCGAATAATTGAATAAGAAATAAAATTTAAACATCACTTATTTTTCTCTCACGTGGACCTGCATATTAAATTAAAACTAAAAGACTAACATTTATAGATCAGCTTTTTGTAACTGTAGTTGTTCCTAGATACTTCCCGGTAATCTATGTGAAAAAAAATAGTCATATTTATGGTGTTTTACAGAAAATTAAATTAAATCTAAAGTATTTAATTATAATGTAGTATGCTATATAAAATGAAGATCTTCATGTTTATATATATATTTATAAAGAAATTATCGCTATCAACATGTATTAAATTTTCGTACAATATGTAAAAAACAAGCTTCTTTTGTTTCTCACATGAAAGAACACAATTTTACTCTGTAAATATATATTTCAAATGTTTTATAATTACTCCGTCTTTTATCTCCTATTGCAATTTAATTAATATCATTTAAGAAGATACATAATTTTATTTGCCTATATCTTTTTATTGTATAAAATTACTCATAAAATTATGTACTCATTATCACAAAATAATTCATTTATTATTTCTAATTTCAAGAATTTTGATCGGTATTAATATAAAAATTGCTTGTATATTTTTACAGCATACATAATCTAATACATCGACTTACTCACCGAAAGAAATAAATGCAAACTATTAGAAATAAAGGATTCGCGTGATAAGTGAAACGCATTTTCTACGTGCAATATTTACTTGTAGCGGGTTCCCTGGTTTGTTAGGAACTTTCAGTTTCTCGTCGAACGGTAACACTTTCCATTTTCGCAGAGATAGCATACGTATGTCTATGTACGCAATATTCTTCATTATACTTCTTTAAGAATTCGATCCTGCATCAAACTATAGGATTATCGCATCAGTGAAGTATAGAAAATACAAAGATACGTGGGAATTCAGACGAATAGAGACGTTTCAACAAGGAATAATAATGCAGGTCGGTCGGACACGCGCCCATGAAGCTTCCGCGGTGCCGTTTATATCCAACCGGTCTCCGGCAAGCAACAAGCAACCTTTTTGTTCTTTTATTTCGGTGAAATGAGATCAAACAGCCGCCCATCGGCGAAATTCGTTGCCACCACAGCGAAATTCTGCATTGGCGGTCTGGCCTAATAAGACTTCGCTCGACCACCAACGGTTCACCATCACTAACTTTTCTGAAAAAGGGATTTTGAAGAGTTAAAAATCTCTTTTATATCAAGCATGAAAATTAGAAATTAGACAGAATTTACAGGACAAAGCAAAATGTTTTCTTGAAATTTGTTCTTGACAAATCTATAGTATCAAGTAGAATTTATTCACTATTACTTATCGTTTTCAATCTATTATTGATTTATCAATTTTTATTAATATTTTATTCTTGAATTTTATTAAATTCTTTTCATATTGGGCACTATTAATAAATTACTCGTTTCATCAATATTTTAGCCTTTACTCTAACTCCTGTTGTCGACTAATTAAAAAAAATTAATATTAAATATATCTGCTAACTGAAATTTAAAAAATGGCAAATATATGTTTTTAACATATTTAATTTAAAAAATAACTATTATATTATAATTATATCTAAAATTTGTCAAAGCAAATTTGAACAAAAAACAGACGCCAACAAAACAGAAAGAGGACGTTTGCAATACTTTGCGCACGGTAGTATGCAATATGAACGATCCTATCATGTCAGTTCAAATTTTCACTTTTCTAATTTTTGCTTATTCCATTTAATAATGTACTATTTGCAGGCCTCAGTTCGCTATATATAGGTAAAAAGACTTTGATAACATCTTAATTGCTTGACTGAACTTCTGATTTCAGAAACAGGTTAATCCACGTATGTATATTAGAATATTTAAAAATTATTTTATTACACTGGATTGCTCGACGTAGTAATATTTAGAGCAGCGTAGTATGGGGAAGATTGGAAATACAACATTAAAGAATTGCAATTTGGAGCAAGATAAAACAAAACACGATAAAAGAAAGTGAAAGATGCGTATAAGGAATCGGGAAGATAATTAAGAGAAAGCGCCCAATATGTAGAGACATAAGAAATGACGAATATCGTAATGTGACTGCGAAATACAACAAGACACGAAATATCTTATGAATCATGTGAACGAATACATATCTACTTTTTTTTAACATAAATTGCATCATCTATAAAATCTGATATGTCTTAGCGTTACATTGCGTTGTGCTATTTTATGTTATACGCGATTCATTGCCTCACAAACTTCATTTATAGTTCCAATTAATAATTAATAGACTGTTGCGTTACAATAATCATTGTGTTCGTGTTATTCTATATTATCATCGTATACCATTAATTACATAAAGTGTTATATAAATTACTTGAATTTCATAACTTATAGAAACTCATTGAACAAGATTTACACATTGAACAAAAATGTATCGTGCAATAGATATCTTGGTGATTGCTTCTAAGTTTGAATCAAGATAGTCATGGTTAAATTAATTTTTATTACGCGTGAAACATGTTTACGATGATTATTCAGTGAAATAACGTAAAATGATTCCTCCATATATCGATGTACCAAATAGATATAGAACTGAAATTGAGAAAGATAAATTTTAAGTGTGAGAGAAATGGATAATGTAATTTAAGGTAAAATTAATTCAAGAATCGTGAAAATATATGATAAAGATGATAATTGTGGTTAAAGAGACAGGAAAGGAATGAAGAATAATAATTTCGTGTACTTCTGTACACGTCAGTTAAAAGGGATATTATACGAGAAAAGAATAATTAATTCAAGCGCTGAGTTGAAAAAACTAGTGTAAAACGCAATAGAGAACATCATGAACAAACGAAAAGCATTAATTGCAGGAATAGGCTATTAAGGAAGAAAGTACGAGGAAGCAGATTGGAGAATAAATAATAATCTGCAACGTGTGAAAGAGAAATCGATTGAACGGAAGGTAAGTGAATAAGAGTAGAAAGAAGAAAGGGGTAGAAAGCTTGTACGAGAAGAAAGAGGTGGAGAACGTAGCGAATGAGCGGTGTGCAAGCGTTGGACGAGCGAAAGAGAAGGTCATTAGGCGACCGTGCACCGAACCGAACCCGCGGACCCCACACTTACCTTAATTATTTCCACATGACTCGTCGAAAATCTCGCGTGGTCCTCTAATGAATACTAATTTTGAACTGGGTCCGGCCAAATTTCAGACTTCTTACCAACGACAGACAGTCTTTCATCGATTCCCGACAAAATTCGTCATTACGATTAAAGCGGCCAAGAACTCAATTTACCGTTACTTCATTCGCTACTTTTCAGCTAGTTAATTGCTCGTACTTCTTATATGATTTCGCAAACATCTACAGTTTTTCTAAGTTATTCCATAGAGTCGGAGATATAAACTTCCGTTTAGATTTTAATTAGGAACAATACAAGGGTACCTACTAAAGAAATCAAGATATTAAGAACTAAATGTAAAGTATTAAATATTATTTCATTTACTTATTTTTTAAAAGTGAACATTCTGAACTAAACTGCAGTTTTGCAGATATTAAACAAATGAAAAATAAAGACAAAGAGGAAGAATTGAGAATTAAGCAAAATGAAATAAACTATTTCATGCAAACAAGTTGCTATACAAATGAATGAAAAAACACAACGAAATCTTACAGGAATAGGAAAACAGAATGGGATGAAATTATAAGGAAGTATTTATTTGAATAATTTTTTTTTTTTACAGAAAAGATCTATAGCCCATAGATATACAGTACTTATAACATTAATCTAGGTATTTTGATTTATTTCGTTATTTACAAATCTTTTAAAACTTGACTGAAATTTAAAACTTGATAGGGATAATTATCATAATTTTCAACGCTTCGCCAACTCTTGCTTCATTCCATCTATTTTGCTATGTTAACCGGTACGAATTCTGTGGTATACACAAATTATGTTTCATGAGTGTGAAATGTGTGGTCGTGCTCCACTTTGCAATGCGTTCATTAACATTTCCACCTATCGTTCAAGGAAAGAACATGCAATTACAGAAATTGGAAAGGGAAATAAAGAGAAAGGTGGAAGTTTACCGGTTTATTCGAACTTATTTGGAGAATTTGACGACCCGTCGAAAGAGTTACATATTCAGAAGGTTGAATAAGATATAAGTACACTTATAATTAGTTGACGACGTATCATTATGCAAATAAATTCTACAGTAATCGTTAAAATAAATGTTTCAAAGTACGAAAAAGGAATATTATCTTCAATTCGTGCAAGTAATATTTAATTTATATTTAATTTGTGAACTAATTAATTTAAGTTCATCGTATATTTTATTTCATTATTCATACTAATATGCAGTATGAAACTTGATTGATATGTGCCAGAGTAACGAATTAATATCTTGAAGAATATTATTAACATAAAAAATGATGGAATACTTATATTACGAAATAAAGTCCAGCAATTTTTAAAGAAGCAAAATTAAACATTAAATTTTTTTAATGTCTACTTGAAACTTGGCCTGAATTTAATTACGATAATTTATATAAAATTGTTCAACCTGCAATATCAAATATTTCAAAAATTTTAAAACTAATGTTTGTTAAATAATTGAATATTCATTAAAATACTGCAATTTATATAATCGATATAATACTCTGTCAAATATTTGTCTCATTTTGTTACAATCTAATCTTCTAGAAAATAATGATTACAATTGAAATAACAACATATATATCTTGTTGTTATAAGTTAAAATTAGATGTCAGATTCGATTTAATTAATGTAAATTTTGCCTCACATCTTTGAAAACTGACATTTTGACAAGCCTTCTGAAGGCGCAGAGGATAGAGTTCACTACTCTCGAATCGATCAATTCAACGAAATGAGAAACGAGGCAAAAAGGGAAAAATAAGACGTAGGGACGCTCATGAAGATAGGAAGAAAAAGGAGAGTCAAGCTGAGAACCTGTCGGGCTGACGATACCTTGGGCAACGCACTGCTAATTATGCAAAATAAATAAAGGCACGTGCACTGCACATTCTTACGCCCTCTCTCGCGCCCCTTGTCTGGCCGATTGTCGGTCGCACGCGATTTCGACGGGCCGCAATTACCGAACTTGCGCTGTGTAGGAACAGAATTTCAGTCCCCCTACATTCTTTCTTTTCTTCGAATCGCTCTTCAATTTCCGTCTTACCGCCATACGACTTACGCGCCTCCTCTTGCTCGTCTTGTTTCGATCCTTCCGGCTAGATCTTCAAAACATATGCGGTTCTATGTCAAACACTATAGCGTTCCGAAAGAAATTAAGGCATACCGAAGCACGTGATGGCACGTGAAGAATAATCAAAGCAATGTATTCACCTATTTTTATTTTATTTTCATTCTATAACAGGTTTGGATATTATTTAAATGACATATTTGAAAAGTGATTATTTAAACGACATATTATCTTATTATACAAGATATTATTCTGAAATAATATCTTGTATTAGAAAAGCGTTTTCTAAAATTATATCTTAAGCAATTTCTGATCCGACTATTTCAATACAATTAAACTGTGTCAGGAATACGTAGTACGCTATCTATTGATTTAAGCTCAGATACATATTATTCGAGAGTAATTGAAATTATAAAACAATTTTGGTAATAAATATCGTTACCATGTAAAATAATTTGGCCATATCGTTTATAACTCAAATATGTGCAACAAACAATATTTAAAATTCAAATTGATATCAAGTTCCAAATTATTTGCTACTTTATTAGAAAGATATAATAAATTATTTATAAAAATGATTTCTTTCCCTATATTGTTCCTAAAATAATAATAATAAAGTAATTGATCTGTCTCATTATTTACAAATGTGATTTCTTTACTTTCATTTCAAATAAAATTTATCCAAACTTGTCCTATACCTATATGATGTTCACGATATATGTATATAATACTATATAATATTATGTAATATTAATTACAGATTAATTATCGTTTTGTTTATCGGTATATTTACATTTGCAAACTTTTAGAAATCTCAAGAAACTTATTTATTCAAGTATTAAATAAATAAACATTTTCAGATGTTAATGGTTAACGATTACTCGTAAATCAGTAATGCGAAGAAATATATTTAATATACGAAGATATATGTTTCATGAGGAATGCTGTGCTTTAATTTGCTTTTCGAAATTTTTTGATCGTATGTAATATCTACAATTTATCATTCTGTACAATCTTTCCACTATACTAATTGCTTTTTAATATCTTGTTCAACTGTTATTTGAGAAACTAACCATCCTATTATAGACAACTATTTTGTAACTCACTCAATTTAAACATAAAGACTGCGTAGAAATGTATCTCTTGTCGTTGGAATTCCAGTAAGACTAATTTGTTATAAATTAAGAAGAATAATTGAAATCGTTGTGATTGCTTGTTTACCCAATTTCACCTCTTTTCGCATTACCAACGAGAAAATGAATTAATGAAAAAAATAATCACGGAAATGCATCGTCACGTTATATATTTAATTGCGTTATAAAAATTTATGGAAGAAAGTTGATTAATCAGTATTTATATCTTTCGATCTGTAGATATAATCAAAATATACTCGATTTTTCATTCATTGCTCAAGCGTGAAGCATTAATTATGACCCATGACGTTTAAAAAATTATTTAATTGCTTTAAAATATAACAAACACAAAGCACATACATAAATTCGGGAAATGAATAGAACATGCGAATTAAAATTGTGTAAATTATAATCATAATCAGGTGCTAAATCTTGACATATCTCAATATCTCATTTACTTCTATTTCTCTTTTCATCTATTTTCTCCAACTCCGCTTCGACTTCGCAAACTTACGCTCATCTTTTTATTCGCTTTCATACATTTTAATTCTTGTTCTTCAACCTTTTTCACACATATCATCTATAATTTGTTAGCTATATCTAGATCATTTAAGCCTATTTGTCCGTTCGCTTGTTTCCTATCTCATAGAATATACAAACAATTTTTATAATATAAGAATAATTGAATCCAAATATTGAAATATGAAATATAAACTTATTGTTTATTTAAATAGGCTGAAATTACTATTACCGTTTAATTATTAACGAATCATTACATATACAATGACATACTGAATTATAATACAATTCAAATGACATCTATTGCCACTGTACGTGATGCCAGTGTCAAAAGTAGGTATTAAATATGTATGTTACTTGCACATTGGAAAATAAATGTTAAAAGATTTTTTTAAATGTTAAAGCAGAAAATATAATTAAAGATATGTTGGCAGTTGTAATCTTATCCAATCTATACAACACTAATTTAAAATATTATATTGGTAGTGAAAGTAATTCTCCTTCATTAGCAACATTTTTATATAAAAACAGCAATCGCTTTAATAGTAGAGTAGTAAGAACAACGCAGGTTGTAGAAAAAATTTGATTTAGCAGCATCGATCGTTTAGTACCCATTAATTCTTTGAAAAGCCCAAGAGGAATTTTTGTTTTATGCAACCTTTTTACTAATAGAATAAAGGAACACAATTACAGGATAGGAAATCGAACTCTATAGTTCATTATCTGCATGATTGTCCACATTCTTGCACTCATTAGTAACAAGTCGTTGAATTGTGTTACTTTTTATATACATATAGTACGTAAGATTCTGCATGCTGTAGAGTGAAATCGATTAGAAGAAAGGAGAAAGTCTATGTGATCAACCTTTACTTAAAGGGTAATTAATAATTTTAATAACGTTGAGTGATGACGTAATATTACGTTAATACATCAGGGAAAATATGATTTTACACTGAAGTCATATTTTAATTTATTACGAATTTCACGATAGCGTGTTTAATCTGACGTGCAATTACAAAATACAACGATAATTGATAACTGTGTGCTTGAACAAAATGTACACTAATATTTTTGGTTTTTTACCTATGATGGAAAATTCATTTTTACATTTCATTTATTTAAAAAAGATGTACTTTTTAAACAACTCAAATATGTCGAGAAACGTTTCTGACAATTACTGTCAGAAAATATAAACATATTGAATTGTATAGAATAAATTCAATGTTTTTAAAGGATACGTAGTTTATATATCACACGAAGGTAACTAAAACATTATATTAAAAATATCTTATATTTTCTCAGAGAATAATAAGACATCGTTTTGTAATGATCCATCTACAATCAAGTGTTTAATTATAAATGACTGAAGTCTGAGAAATCACTAAAGAAGCCGAAACGATCACAACTGATTTTTGTAATATATTCTTTAGAAAGTATTGTCTATTCTTAAATGGTCTATGAAATATGTAGTATATTGCGTGTACACTTTTGAAAGATTAATGAAGTGTAAGTTTCCTGAATATTCTTAAGAAATACGACAAATTTTGTATGGCAAAGGCCTAAATTACAACTAGATTGCGGAGATCATAAATTTATGGAAAATTCAAAGATGCACAAATATACGCAATAATATAAAATATTTAAATTATGTTGTCTTGTTATGATATCTGATGAATAAAACAGATCTCTAATTAAGTTCCATTTTCCTAATTGTTTTTAAAATAAAAATATAAATTTGTATGAAAATTCGCATCTAACAATAATGTGTGAATAACGTAGGTGAAAGATTCTAGGAATACAGAACGTTTAAACGAATCGTGATTTCGATTCGAAATAATACATAGCGATACCGTAATTCTCAAGATTTCATCGCTTTTTTCTTAGCAGCGATGAGAAACCGCAAAGTGATCTTGCACGGACCATTCAACGAAATGTCCTTAATTATACCATCACATGTAAGAGCAAGACTGTAAATGTTTTCCGTCTATGGTTAGAAAAATGATAGGTGTATAAAACACAATCTTAAATTAATGGGTTTTCAGCGACGAAAGAAGGGCGAAATTTTTGTAGTAATACAAGGATATCGATTCCGAAGGACATGATACCTTGAGAAGAGTTGAAAAATTCATAGAGCCAAACTAATTCTCCAATAACGGTACCGTGACCCTATCATTCCGAAGAAAATGAACAAGAAACTACTATGTCATTTCAGCAAAATCCGCTTCAGTAGGTAATCGGTGTCCGATTTCTATATTTTTCAAGCTATTTTCGTTCTTTCGCAATAGCCAAAATACTACTTTCGATTTCAAGGATGTCCTTTGCACAACCAAACTGTATCATAATGCGTTTTGGGAAAGGTATGTTGCGTATTTCCAAATTTGAAACAACTAAATTATTATCTACAGCATATATAAGTACGAAGTTTCGAAAAAAACTACATTAAAACGTTCAACTAATTCGCAATGATTTAGTGGTAGTAAATCTTTATTATGGTATTTTAACGTGAATAAATAAAACTATGCTGCATGTGATACAACAAAGTTATTATGGATATTAAAAATTTTTTTTCTTTTACGATTTATTACCATTACTGTTTATTATTTAAACGGTATGACAAATTTCATCCTTTATTAGAAGATAGATAAACTTTTGAGATAAAAATTCTTGTTTAATAGCATGTTATCAGAAGTGAAGAAATATTCGGACACTTTTGGACGGTAACATATGGACATATTCTATGAATTGACCGTTAACAAGACCAATCTCAAAAAAATTGTCAAACAATAATATTGCTGCCACTGTGACATGTTAATTTTGAATCCGTTATCAATGAAACATATTGTTTTCAGTTGAACCCTTGGTGATGGTGTTTATAAGCAAAGAATAGGACTTGTGAACGGGCCCGAAGGGAAAAAAAATTCCTCGAGGGTGGATCGAGCACGAATTCTTGAAAGCCATCGTCCGATGCACCTGTAGCCTGCACGGTTAGGTTCTGCATTTTTCACCTCTCCTCTGCATGCTGAACGTCCTTTTCTTTCTCTTCGGCCGCATCAGGTTCTTTTTCCCTGTCTTGCTTGCACCGAAGCTGACCGCGCTCGCCTCGTGTCTCGAAATCATTCCACGAGCCTACTCGTGTTCGAGAGCGCGAGCAAGGAAGCATTCCTTCTGGAGAAGACGCGTGCCTGGCGTGTGCTTCTTTTCCCCCACCTCTTCGTATATAAATTCGGTTTCCTACGTCTTTTTGATTCTCGATCTTCGGTTTATTTATCGTCTAAACGAACCTTAATAAAATCGCCCGTCCATTCTTTTTCACTTTCGATGCTTATTTAAATTACGAAAATCGTTTAGGTATTTTTTTTCTTTAAAAGCGCGCTTCGTTTTCACCTGCTCGATACATTTTGTTGCGTTTAGTTAGCATTGCCCTTAGTTTTGTTAACCAACATGTAAACTGGTTACCAGGTATGCTATTGTCTGAACAAACAAATTCTCAAATAATATGTGTAATGTTTCTTAAATTCAAGTTTATACTATAAATATTGAATTTGTATTCTTTGACGAACTTACTTGTTTTTTATATTTATGTTTGTATATTTTTATATACTTATTTTATTATATGGAATTTCATACACAATCGTCTCAATCGTTTCAAAATATATTCGACGCGGTAAATGAATTACACTTTTGAAAAATCATTTATCAATTGTAATCATGAATACATAGAAATAAATTAATCTACAAATCTAAACTAAAACTTACTAATCTCTTTTAGGTACTACAGATATTTAATGATAATGTCTAATTCTTATAAAAATAAGGTAGAAATCTGTATTTGAGAAAAAAGGGAAAAAGAAATAAACAACTGAAAAGTGTGATACATTGTAAACGAACAATCCAATTATAATTTCAAATTTATCAATATTATTATGAATACTTAATAATATATCACATGTATACGATTCTTTAGAAAAATACATGGTAGTTTTAAACGATCCGAAAACATAGAAATCTCTATTTCAAAAGGAAGAGGAAGAATAAATATTTAAAATATATAATTACGTTCAAAAAGAAGCAATCCATTGGTCCAGCAGGTGGATTCTGAGGCAATATGTTGGCGAAACAATAATTTCAAATTTGCCCATTACGACGTTATCGGCAAAGTTCCAATTCTCATGGTGAATTCGAGTAAATCCACGAATGAAAGTAAAAAAGAAATTGAAAGAGGACTGAGAATGACGGCGCTGGAAGAAAAAGGAGAAGGAGAGAGAAGGAGAACGGAGAGCACCGTCAGCTCGACTCCCCCTACGGCAGGTTGGCAGCGACTAAATGATTTACCAAACAATAAATCCTCGAGGAGATACGATCGGATGCAACGCGGATCGAGCCTGGGAACGAGCGAACCGCTTACATCGCCTTACTTGTCCGCGAAAGCTTCTACTTATTCGATTCCTTTTGGAGCCTCCAATCCCGCTCGTCTACGGCGTCTTCCGAAACACTTTGAATTTTCAGGCAAACGATAATCGATGGACATCGATCACTATTCTTAAACAGACTACTCAGTTTGAATGACATGCTTATCTTATTTCTTGACTTTCATGAATATAAATGAATATGATTATCCGAAAATATCTGTTACTTTATTTAGTAAGTTTCTAATATACTGACTTTTGTTAACGTAACAAAATATCTATAGTTAAACCATGATTTTTAATTAATAAAATATAATAGCATAATTTAATAGAAAAGTTTTGTTACGTATTACGTAGAAAATAAAATTATTAAAGCTAATAATAGCATAAACAATGCTGGATTGAATATCAGATTTTATTTGTTATTTGGTTTCGCAAATACTATCTGCATATATATAAATGTTATGCATATAGGCGTTAGATTTCCTTGTGTGAGTCATAATTAAAAAACATATAAATGTTATATATTTATTTATATCTTAGATTCATAGCTAAGCTTATATTGATAAAATCGAAAATTAACTTGGCGTGTTACATGGAAGTAGGAATTAATTACACTGTAATTAGATAAAGTAATGATTTTAGGTAATGACCATTCGCTTCGTTGATGCCTACTATTAGAAATATTCACTTCACGAGTACTAAATATATCACCATATAATCCTAATATAGTGGAGTCACACATCGAACAATCCTCTATATGTACATATGTACGTTCGTAAGGAGAAACAGAAACGGTACGAACTTGATTTAATGCCTCCGGGAGTACTGCTGGAACCAGGAGAAACTGAATCTCGATGTATTGTACCAATCATTTATAAACCAAGAAAGTACTTCTTCGTTGCAATCCAGCACCTTTCCTGGAATATCTCTTACATATGTGCGTACGTATTCTCTGTTTTCGTTGCTATTCTCGCGCTGCGCGCATAAATATCATCTTCGGGCATCACGAGGGAATTCATTAAATTAAATTATATTCGTTTCGCGCCATGTACTTTTATGCATTGGAAAGTGTACATAACGGTGGCGGATATAGAAAAGCACTGTAAGCATTTCTAAGCATTATCGATTATACATTTTCTTGATGATACACCGAATGAATATTCAGGAATTTTATATCTTATTAAACGTGTATAACCGTTTCTAAATTGTGCTTTTTATTCATAAAATTACATAACTTAAAATTACATTACTTAAATCAATTATACATTAATTTATTTATACATTAATGTTATAAAAATTTATACATTAATGTTATAAAAATTGTAGTTTAATGTACTTCTGTAAATAAAAGAAAGATATTTCGTTATACAAAAACCAATAAACTATGATATTTTACAGTTGGAGGTTTGTTAGACCCAACTATGTTCTACACAAATATATATATATAATTGCGTTAATTTCATCTATAACAATTATCTATATTTTTCTATTAAATTTTGTTTCTTATTGAATATATTTTTTCTTTGTTATTTAACTCGTACTCACCATACTATTATTTACATCTAAATATTAGAATATTAAATATTATCTATTTTCAATTTTACTATTCGATGCTATTATCAATATAATCAAACAAGTGCATAGATCGTATAAATGTAAAAATATACAATTTAGATTAACTATCATAGAATTCCTTAATTATATTTGTAACGTGGAAAGAAGAATGATCCATGGAAGAACTATCGTATATATAAGAAAATTGTTCTTCCTAATTTTATTCCAGTTATATAAAATACAATTAAACCGTTGAAATTAATAATATCGACTTACCAAATTATGGAATGAAAATTTTTTATTCATATTTAAAATATTATTATTACGAAGGTACAGTTTCCGTTATTATTTCAACGATTATATTTATAGAATTAAAATATTGTTATCATAAGCAGTTTTTATCTTGTACTTACTATGTCCTGTACACATATATATACCTACTGTACATACGACTAAAATTACCAACCAACCTCTAGGAAAATAGTTGTATACATCAACGTGGTGCAATGTTTTGTAGCTACAGTTATAAACATTTTCATTTTTAGTTAAGCCTATTTCCGTAACTCATAAACTCCGATTCGCAAATATATTATTTCTTACGCAAAAATTAATGTTGCAAACTTTACTTTCAATTTACTTTTAAAAACAAGTGAATTAAACACGAATACATTATTTATAACGTGCCAGGAACAGTATCAAATCTTTACGACATTCAATTAATGCTATTATTGACCCCACTAATTATATTCACAATACACTTATCCACATTCATGTTTCTCGTATGAATTATAATGATGATTATAGCAATGGCTGTCACATTAGATAATTTTTAAAAATCTATATTATATCGACTCACTTGATAGGTTGAAAGCTCACTGAGATAATGTTGATGACAATACAACTTGCTTTATTGTATTTTACGAACAAGCTATTTCGGAATTTAAATTGAATTATTCAATTTCATGTGCCCTGCCAATCGTAAATATTACATCTGCGGATATTTAATACAAATTGAATACTTTCCATTGTTTTTGTCTTCTATTTATCTTATTACAAATCTGTTACTTAATTCGCATCATACAGTAGCTCATGAAAGTATTCGAACACTTTATGAATTTTATTATGAATATATTATGTATATTATATGAAATATTTTAAAATTTCATTAGCAATATAATAAAATTCGATTATATCAATATCTACTATTATTAAACCTTGTACATACTATTAATAAGCCTCAATATTCAATAGAACCATTTTTAACATTTATTATATGCTTAAGATCGCTATTCATGCAATTTTTTTCTACATATGGGTATACTAATGTCCCATAATTTCTATGTGTATCTTCAGATTGATTTCAAGTTTCACCAGTATAGAGCTAATAATATTTTAGAATGTTTGATGTAACAAATATAATAGATACATATACATAAAATTGTTCTACGATAAGTGCTTGATAACTTGCTTGAGCCAATGTATGTACCTTATAATATAAGATACTAAATAAAGTAAAATTTGTTATAGTTTTTCAATAAGTGTAAGCAGTTATCTTACAAATCGACGTACATCTTTAAAAACTAAGAATAATTAACAATAACGTAATGTTTAACGCAACATTATTTTACATACTATTTGATGGATATATCAAAAGTATTACTCTCGATGCAATTAAAGTTTGAAGAAGATACTAAACCTTAGTCGCACGAAGTGTTGGGTACAACTACAACGGTTACATCATCTCGATGAAATAGTTTTGGTGTTTCGCGGCTGTTCTTCCTGCATCCCACGCCCTTCGAGTACCCTCCCTTTGCACTTCCGCCACCTTTTTCTCCATTCATCCGAACACCGTCGGATATCTCGCTCCCATTTCGCTTTACGTCTTTGTACATAATGCTCTTTGTATCGTCCGCCCGGAGCTGCAGCCTCAGCGGCAACGGGGGCAACGGCAGCAACAGCAGCAGGGGCAGCAACAGCAGCAGCAGCAGCAGCAAAGGAGGCGGCACGGCGGAGGCAGCAGCAGCAACAACGGCAGCGTTGCACCGCCGTAGCACGATGCATCCAAGCGGTCCGCGTGCTCCACCCTCCTGCTCCTCCACCTTCGAGGAAGGTGGATCTGGTTGCGTTCGTCGACCTCGCCCGATCATATGGGCGCCCTTACGTATCTACTTGCACGTGGGTGGCACGAATTCTTGCAGATCGCTCTCGAACGCTTCTCGCGGCACGAAACACAAATCCTCTTTTGCCTTTGTTATTCCTATTAACAATTTTACAAAATTCACCGAAATTTTGATCTTAAATAAAGATAATCAGAAAATTCTAATTGGTTTTCTTTGACATTAGAAGCGAGGAACGAATGTAACCGACGAGAGATTCATGGATGTAACTTGCCGTCGGAACAGTTATGGAGTGAAAGGGTAATGCACTAAAGTGCACACTAATGAAATCAACAGCGCACCGTACTAGTAAGATGTGATCAAGTTGCAAAGATTTACGAATTGCTAGACTAACACAGGACGATTACAATGAAAGTAAAAGAGAAAAAGAGAATTTATTTTATATCAAAAGCATTCAGTAGAAATCTATATTGGAATAGAACTTGATATTTATTTTACCGACAAGGGAAGGTACCCAACTGGTTAACTCAAAAAATTATGAAATTTTGGAGTTACGTAGAGGATATATAGGTAGGTATCTATATGTAACGCAATTCTCTTTTAGTGATACATGCTTACCTATATATCCTTTACATATCCCCCAAGGTTTTATAATTTTCTTAATTTTATCTTTTTTAATTGAGTTGTTTTAAAGTTTTAACCTTTCTTGTGAATAAACATCGACACTTAAGATTTTGTGTTAGTTAAATGTTAATGAAACCAATTTTTAGAGATAGTTTTATACAAGGAAAAGTGTAAAACAATATTTTTATACGTAGGATAATTAAACGAATTTTATCTATAATATATAATATGTAATATGTATAGTGAAACTTTCACTGTATGAATTACATATAATACAGTTTTTTGATGGAACACTCATCCTTTTCTAGGATACAGAAAGCATAGTATCATTGACCATAATAAAATAGGTACTCGATATAAATGTAATTTTTTAGTTATTTGTGCATCCCTTATTTTTTTTTACTGTAAAATTGAACAAAATCTGTCATACGTTAATCCTTCTGATTTCTTGTTATTACAATCCAAAGTTAGACTGTTTTGTTATACTCCACTCTTTCCTAATCCACTAATGTTAATTGGCAATAAGAAGAAACTGTATTAATTAATTTTTCGAAAGGCATAGCACTAGTTCCTAAAGATATTATACAATGAATAGAAAGCTTTGTTTACTGCAAGTAATTGGAAAACGTAAAAATATAATTAACAGGAATACAGTGGCGGAATAAAAGTAATTTATAAAATAAGAAATGTAGAAAGAAACTATAACTTTATAAAATGGATTTATATTTAACAATAACAATCAATAAATATAATATATACAACAAAATAGATGACTGCTACCAGTATCATAAAATATGTTTAGTACAAAAGTTGCTAGAATTCATAATGTACCAATTTTAAACTTTCGTGCATCCGCCACTGTATGACTTTAATAAGATAAGATATTTATTACAGCATTATTATCAAAAAGCATCCTTATATTCTCTTAAGTGTATGTTTTTGTTCCTAATATCATTTGTAATGCGCATATTTTATTTATAGTTAATATCTGTATGTGAAAAAATTAGAGCGCTAACCACAACTTTAAAATATGTATATGCAGAAAAAAATATTCGATTCCACACTTTAACTTATAGTTTTTCTTGACAAATGATTTAAAGAAAAATAGTTTGTTTCATTAAAACAATATACGTATTGTGCATAACTTATGCTTAACTTATCTTATAATGTATAATGATACAATGATCCCAAATAATAGGTATTAAATCATTAACAATAGGATATTAAATATAAAAAAGATGTATTGAAACTTATTCTATCGCCATTTATAAATATATTTATTTAAAAATAAGCACAATTTTTTGCAGAAGTTGAACGAAATTGATAATAATATATTGAGGGAAAAGTACATATACCCATTAATGTTGGACGTGGCACGGTTTAAGAAAGTGTACATGCAACAATAGCTCATTGCGTACATAACTAATTTCACTTAATCCTTCAAAGAATGTTAATTTATCAGCCGTTTCGATCTTTTGAAAGCGTTAGATATACCGCTTACGATTAATGCTGGAAAAGCTCGTTTACGCACTCGACACAACAATCGACACGTTCCATTTCTTGTTTCCTTTGTGCCTGACAAAAGGAACAGCATAAACTGCTGGATTCGTGTTAACTCGACACTAAAATCTCAGATGTATTTATAATGGCAGACGAGACCGTAAAAGGACCAATCGCGAACCAGGACTGGTATACGGATGCATTTTAACTCGAGCTTAGAGTTTGTTAGTGGCCAGAACGATTCCTAAGACGACAGATTCCCTCTAATCTCGGCAAAGCTGGGTTAAATCTAGATTAAAACTACGTCTCGGCACGAACTTCGTCTAATTTTTAATAACCGATTATCCTGCAACCCTTAACAGAAAAACTGTCCAAAGCAGTAGGTGTTCGTGCAGCGTGTACCTCTTTTTGTTGTATTCAATAGCTACGTCGGTCTGGCTCAAAGTATTGAACCAAGAGATCGAGAAAACATTAATTTACCGAGTGAGATCTCATCTTTTCGTTCATCACGCGTTTGGTCGTTGAACCAACTTCGGCATTTTCTATGATTTCCCTTTTCATATTCCTTCGTCCTTTCCATTCTCCCATGGGAGCCTTTACTTCACCATAAACGATTTTTGACAAAGCGACTGACAACGTTTGGTCAGCTAATTTTCACGTTCAGGTAAAAATTGGCCATACTGTTTTTCACAATTTGTTTTTCCAAATAACATCCAAATTATCTCAATTATGTTTGATAAATAGATTAACAAAAGGTGCTTCAATAAATAAACATCTGATTACATTCTTGTTATATACATTTAACCAAGCGATATAATCAAGATGAAAACAATGGTATAAATATTGAAACAATTCACTAATTTATATCTTCGGAGAAATATATATGTCCGTCTTTACTGTTTAAACGTTCGTAATTTTTTTAAGAAATTCATAATTTTACCATCATTTTATTCAATCCAATCTAATCATAATCCAATGTTTTAAATAATACTCTAAACGGTGTCGTTTATTGAATGATATAATTTTATTCTTCCGTTCTATAAGAATGGTTCATTAAACGAAATAATTTTATATTCTTATTGACGTGTTTCTTATATATATACACACACATAATAAAATTGGCACATAGTTTTCTATGTTACCAATGTACAATGTATGAAACCAAATCAAATGTAAGAGGCATTCTATATGGTTAATTTTTCAGATTGAAAAATTGATTGACATATATAGATTGCAATTGTATATGGACGAATACGACGCAAATCTCATTAACAATTATCATAAAAAATATACATTCGTCACGAACATGAAATATGTAGCTACAAGTAAGGAGTCGTTAGTATATTAATGTCTCACAGTCTGTTAAGGGTTCGGTCAATTTTCAATTTCTTAATGATGCGTGACTTTAATGGGAATGGGTGACTTCAAAAGGGAATATGGAATCCAAATTCAGAAGAAGCGCAACTAATCACAGATCTTGGCTAAACAAACTTTAAGTCTCAAGATATTTAAAGATACAATACCGTAGTCCTATTTAGTAGCTGAGCAAGATAAAATAAAGATGAACGTACGGAACTGTGTCTAATCTAGGATTTTAGCTTATTTCTTACCTTTTCCTCTGTTACGAATGGGATAGAACATTTAATCTAGCGGAAAAAGTTTTGGGCTCTATGTGTGAAGAATATCGGATACGGTAATCTTTATTTTAATAGAAGGAAATCATATCTTTCTCGTTTTTATTTCAATCAATTATTTCTTTTTCAAATTTTTCTGAAAAATTTTGTTGTATCAGTTTTCAGTAGTAATATTTGACTTGAAAAATAACGAATTAATCATAGTTTGGAATAATTACTATTATATAAAAAAATAACAAGTCATTCTGAATTAACAATAATTTCAGCATTTATATTTTAATATTTTGAATTTCTGACCGCTGAATATCTCTTTCCTTAAAATCTTTCGTTAAATACAAAGTATTTTCATTACTATGTATTGTTATATAAGAAAATATATCCGATGTATATAATCCTTTTAATTAGGCTACACATATATATTTGTAAATTTAAACTATGTTATATACTATAATTGTATAGTTGTATAGGTTTAACATTTAAACTAAGCACGCACAGCGACAAAGTTACAAACGGGACATTATAATTAACTCTCCAAACACTTAATATTATTTTAATTTACATCTACATTGCATCTGAAGGTTTAATGACTTGTTTCGTAATTTTCATCAACACCAACAGAGAGTAATGCAAGACTGAACGAAATAAAATAGTAGAAGGAGCATTAAGGAACCCTTTTCTAGAACGAAGAAAACGGAAGATAAAAAAAAAAACAAAGAGGAGAAAGAAGATGAAACGTTCCTTGCTGACCATTTATCACGAAAGGAATTCTCACTATATGGTCGGAATATAGGAGCCACACCCTTCTTCCGGCACCTCAATCTATCGGGTGCGCACGATTTTCGAAGATATTCGAAACCTCTTTTTTTCCTTTTTTTCGTATCTCTTTCATCGTCGGTTGGGAGTTTTAGTAAGCACCCTTAACGATGTCTCGCCACACCCCTACGAAAAATTGAAGCTTCTTCCTCATTTCGCGAGATTTCTCGGTTCACTGATTGTATCCCAGAAAAATGAAAAAAAATGGTAGCTGAACAAATCGAATGGTCCGTATCTTTTTACAGTAACAGTATCGAGAAACTTAGCGTTTCTCCAACGTGATTAAATTTTTAAGAAATTAATCATTTGTAGCGAGTAAAAGAGCATTATGTTAATATAAACTGCGCTGACAACATATGTGGAATCTTAATATTTGAAAATAGTAATATTAAAAATACCTAATAACATATGGAATAGTTATGTTTTTCTTTTATTTTTTTAATTTCAAATATTGTGCTCTACTCCAATCATGTGCTCTTTGTCTACACAATTATTGTAAATGCTTGTATAAACTTCTTATGAGATTTTGGAATGCTTAAATAAAAAATGATGGAATATTGATTGTATATAAAATAAATATTTATTGCCTGTTACGCATCGATAATTACATTTATAACAAATTCATCTACCGGCATAATTTTTGTTGTATATTTTAAATAGAATAATTAAAATCAAATACTGTGTGTTTTATATTTATAAAAATTAAATAGTAATAAACATTTCTTAGTTATATTTACTATCGACTTAACTCAAGTTTATTGAAGTTTCTTATAAGAGAATTTGTTTCTTTACCTGTCTCACATACTAAATTCACAATATATTTAATGTCTATAAATTATGATTTCTGCACTTATATAAATATTTTTAAAAATATGTAAGATAAATGTAAAGATAAATGTCTCTATCATTAATAATATCCGTTTATAACAATCGAGCATGGTATTATGGAATGCAATAATGTATTAAATATTAAATATTATTGAAGAAGAAAAGGGATATAATGATTGATGTCATAAGAATGCCCCTTCTTCTTGATAACCTGCGCTACACACTTGCATAAATGCATCGAATAGAGCACGGCGCATATAATCTAGGCACAGTATTTTATATACATACATACATATAAGACTGAGTTCCTACTTATAACAAATGTATTTGTAAAATTGTATTATTAATTAGAATTGTCCTTCGATATAGATATTTTGACTTCCAAGATTAACGTTTGAGTCATTGATATACAAGTTTTGCGATTTCTTGTAAACAAAATAAATCAAATATGTAATTTTTTAACTAACTATACTACTAAGTAGTATACAGTATAGCATTACTATCATATAATCATAATCTGTAAATTCATCATGTACTGTAAATTCTCGATAAAAGAACTCCTGAAACATATTCAACCATAACATTAAGATTTCAACTTCTAATATATATATATATATTCAGACCATAAAAAGCAAATCGTATCTTACTATTCTTTCTTGATTAATAGAACGACCGTTTTAATATTTCGAAAACAAATAACATAAGTAAGTCATTACATTAAAGCTTATAGAAAACAAAAAAAAAGAACGATATCTAACGTCTGAAATTATTTAATTTCAACAAAAAGTTACAACTTTATGTCGAAAAATTATTGATTTATTTTCTTTTTAATAAATATTTTCTGTAAATAAACAAACGTTAGATTCTTTTAAATCACAGCATTCAGATTCAAAATTTTGTAGAATGAAATAAATATTTTCTAAGTACAACTACTTAGGTATTACTTTATAATTTATTCAATATTTAAGTTTTATCTAAATTTATTTACTTTGTGCTGAGTTGCGCTGTGCCGTAAGAAAGGAAAGACCGTTGCAACGCAATAATAAAAATACATCAAATACGTAGGTATAGCTGAAAGAAGTGGCGCCAGGCAAGACGAAGATTCCATTGTCTCTTTGGAGACGAATTTAATCGTTATCCCTCGTCGAAAAAGATCGACAGAGATATTTGGTTTTGGAGACAATCGTGGATTCAACGTCTTAATTAGTATCTCCGATGCACGAGCCACCATGATCGAAACGTCAGATCTTTTTTTCTATGTCTATCTTTCCGTTTAAGATATAATCTTGCAATAAATACCTTAAAAGAAAGGTCGTTTTAAAAACTCATTAATCGTTCCAAAAAAAGTGATATTATGTGGTCGTGTTTTAAAAAATGTTTAGACTATATATTAAGTCAAAAATAATCACAAAATATATATCTATTTATTTTAACGTCTTATTTTTCCCAAATATTTTACCACGTCTTTGAGAAAGATATTTTATTAAGTAGTTCGCGTTTTAGTAAGAAACAACGATCTTTCGTGCAATTTCGAGATTCTTCTATGATTAAACAATAATCTGTTGGAATATTATAATTATCATAACTTTACTAATAGCAATGGAAGAACTTAAATTAAATTACAAAATACATGAAAAACTGCCGCATTGAAAATTCGATACAACCAGTGTATTATAATAACAGTCATATATGCGAATGCTTCGAAAATGTGGGACATAAAGATGTAAAATGGCAAGACGGGCAAAGACGAAGGATTGGATCGTTCTGATGTCGGAGGGCCGCAGATCTCAGGTTACTAATTAAGACACCGGTGGATCGGCCATTGTCTCGGTAACAAAAAATATGCACACACTTCTCTCTCGGCTCTGTTGCGTCCGAGTGTTTGCGATTAAATCAGCACGTCCGATCGAGCGAATTAAGTCCTCGGCGTGGGTGGACCCAACTGGAGAGGAGAATCAAAAGGACCAAAGGATCGTCTTGATTCTCTACTCATCCAACTCTCTCGCACGTGCAAAAGCGCCGAACACAAATAAACCTGAACGAACGGAATTTGCATGTTTAATTCCATTCTGGAAGTTATCTAAACGCATTAAACCGATTTGACTTGCCGAGTTTTAATTAGGATTGGTATTCGAAGTGAACCGCTCAAACGCGGCTGATGTTATTTATTAATATGGATTTAAATGACCGATTCCAAGAAACTCTAATTAGATGTTTTTCTATGAAATGATTTGAATCAACATTTACATTTCACATCGGTTGCGTTTTCGATGTATCGATGTATCTCCGCTCCAATAAATGCTAGTTAATATAGTAATGTAAAAAATAAACTTAATATCATATTAACTTTTGGAAAACATAAAACGTAACAAAATATGCCTCATTGTAAGCTAAATAATTTAAAACGATACATTATATGTAGCGTAACATTATGAGAATATCTTTAGGAATATTTTATAATAAATAGTTATTTCTCACTTAAATGTATCTAAAGATTGGTAAAAATTAATGTTATTGTTATCCCAATAAAAATATTACATTTCATTTAATTATTAATTTCAGCTTAGTTCAATATTTTGCAAATTTTAATTTATCTTTTCCTTCTTTCAATCTTATTTGTTTTACCATTTTTTTTCTTCCAATCTTGATATACTTCTACTGGGATTATCACAAGTTCTATATAACAGCATAATAAATATAAATATTAAGAAAAGTTATTTGGCCATTATATATAAGTTGAAATTTTCAAAAGCATATTGATAAAATGGAGAAATATCTTTAGTCCTTGTGATCGAAAACCTATTGAAAAAAAGTAATCAAATTATAGCTACAATAAGTAAATATTGACTTGATTCTAATAGTAGTATAGCTAGATAACTTATAACTTTATAGATATTCAATTATGACAATAAATTTTAATATTATCAGAACATAAAAGTTATATGCATACTATAAACATACTATAAAAAATGTAATATCAATCATATGATATGTTCCGTATCTAATTTATCTTTAATACAATAAAAATTAAATTTATGGCTATTTTGATTAACAAATAAAACGGTGAACTGAAGATTAAAATTAAAATATGATTTCATTCTATTTATTAATTTTATTACCCTTTATTCACTCTTACAATAATGCTAACCAAAATTATAAAATTAAAAGAATTGTAATATGTAGAATTTATTGGAGTTACGTTTTCACGATATACTACGGTAAATGAAATTCAAAAATAAATCAAAAGTAGCTTGACAGAATCCACAAATCCCTTCTTTGAAACTTTATCGAAACAAACCCATTATTTCAGAACACATACACGTTTTTGAGGACATGATATTGCTTTAATACGATAAAAAATGCAATAATCGTATATTACAGAGGAATAATTTCGAGATACAATATGTTGTTAACAAATTCCACATCAAAATTATCTTTGAATCTTGTTTTCATTAAATATATGTTTTCATTATTCTCACAAACACTTAAAGAATATTAATAACATTATTAATTAAGTTAAATTAACATAATAATTAAATAATACGATATTATTCAGTTTCCTACATCTTCGACTCTATTCTTCAATTATTTTAATTTAAAATTTTTTTTCAACGACAAAGTAGCATAGAAATCAAAAGACTTGGCGAAACAAAGATGGACTTACATATTTTCTCATGTAGTCTTCATATAATAAAATTAACTTTTGATCTAGTAAGTTTTCTGATATAGAAAGTATTTTTGGTGTAATACTTGATACAATAATATAGTATTTCTATTGTACAATACTAAATTCGTAGCATCGTGCGTGAGAAAAAGCTGAAATATATATTTATCCGAGGAGAACGAGATCGACGCCTATGACCGGTCGCGTGTATCCGTCTACTCGGCTGCGTCTCCGGCACTGACCACACGGCCGAGCTTTGTCTTGTAAACGAAGCCAGCCTGATTCGTATCCGGACGTTGATAAATTCCCCCGCAGAGTTTAGCAGTTCTTCGCGGAGACTTGCCTCGAGGCCTACTGCTTATCCTTCCTTCCCATTCAGTACGGAAGGACGAATGGTCCTGGCACTGCGCATCCTCCTCCGACGACTTCACCAGCAGAGGGAATGAGAGAAAGAAGACTTCGTGGGAAACCGCCCGAACGATCCCTCGTTCGCCGATCTTCATTCACAGACTCTCCTCTCTCTACTCTCGTTAGGGACGTACGGTCTGTCCTGTGTTTATTATTAACCCTTCGACTCGTGTTCTGCCGCACGGTAGCACGTTCCTTTTCATTTTTATTTATTTCTCTTTTTAAAGGTCTAACGGGTTAATTGGCGAGGAGTATTTTGGAATCGATGAGATTTATGCGTGTGTGAACAGATGCGTTGAAATGATATACAGAGCCACTTAAACGCTTGATGTATTAAATTAGAGGGAAAAAGTTTTCTTGTTTCTTACGAGAAGAGAAAAAGATATAATCATGTAATCGCATATTGCGATGATGTTTTCTACTCAGATACCTTATTTTTCATTCGTAATGATAATTTACAACATTTGTTATCCACGCATACATAAATATTCAACTGCTAATAGTTAAATAATTATACTTCGTTATACATAATAATATAAAATTCTTTGTTATAATGAGCACCACAACTTCACGATTCAATTAAATATAGCTGCTACATATGTATGTACTTCTTATTATCCTATAATTATAATTATGTAGTTCCATAATTATTAAAATATTTATTAAGTAGACTGCGTATTTTTTATAGGAAATATATGTACTTGTAAAAGGCAGAAACATATAAAATATCCATACATGTAATAAAATATGTAAATAAAATAATATAATAAAACCGAATAAAATAAATTACAATATAATATTTATTAATTTTGCTTAGGCTCCATTTATTGTTGCGGTTTAATTGTGTTCATAAAAATATGTATTTGTATAAACTCGCCACGTGTAATAAAATGAATATTTTGTTCAAAAAGTTGAAATGTATTGAATTAAAGATTCAGCAAAAAATTAAAGATACGGCATTCCTTTGCTTTGTTGGAAAAAATGCGCAAACATAGAAGGAATTTATTTTTCTTGTGAACCCGTCGATTCTATAAATATAATAAAGCGATGTCTAAAAAATATAATTTAGGCATTAAAACTATTAAATTACTTATATGTAGACGTAATATTATTTAATTCGTCGGCAATGATATTTATAGCTTGCAAATAAAATGCGTGTCGTCTCTTTGCTTATTGCTATGTGATTACATAACACGCTCAATGCGAGAACTTGTTTTTAAATTGCAGGATGTGTGTGCTCAAAAAGTCATGCTCACTATCATGGCGCTGTGCATGATTTTCTGCCTGCTCGTCGGTTATGACTTATTCACAGCCCTTTCGATAATTTATTAAAAGACGTGTTGCATTAAGAACGTCACTTCTGCCTTCAGATTTAATATGTAGCATTGGAATCGAATTAAAGCCAACTAATAAATTGATATCCGATAAATACGTACGAATTAACACGAAAATAAAAGTAGCTCATAAATCGGCGGCTTATGAATATTCATGAATAATAATAATGCAATTAAATCGACTGAGTCAAACTAATGACTTTAAGAGTAATTAAGTAATATTAGCCTCTGAGGGCTTGTTTAATGCTTACAGATATCCTTATGAGCTTTTATATGGATGTGCGTTTTTCTCGTAAAAGCTCAAGCTATTATTGAAGTCACAGTTTTAGTGTAACGCTGTTACACCAATTTTCATTCAACATTTCAATCGTAAAGTTTTATGTGCGTATAAAGATAACAAATAACAAATCGTAACATGGTAGTCTGAGAATTATACTAATGTATCTAAAAAGATGTAAGATTGTTTGTACGTTTGAAAAATCGATTTTCATCGGATTTTTAATAATATGTTTTTTATAATCTTGCGACGGGCATAGACTTTGTTTTATTACTTTATTACATCAGGAAGTTTATTGACGGATAAAAATTTTGTTTTCGCTGTATCCCTCGCCGTAACGCGGGCAGGTCACTGATACTGTAATAGTAGGTTGATAGTGCTTGACGACGCGTAAATTCTGACTATCGTCCACAAGAATTTCTAAACAATTACAATTTTAAATCCACCTAGACTGCCACTACACCAATTAATTATGAAAATTTGAGTCTCGATTATGTTATTGCAGAACTTGGATCCTTCGAAGCTTTGCGATGGAACAAGGTCGCAGGTGATAGCTTTCAAAAATAATATAATAGAAACTATAATATTTTTCACTTTTAACCCTATTATTGGTGAATATATATTTATATTTATTCGTCACGCATTTCAATAATTCCATCAAATATACTCTTCCGGATCAAACGTATACAATTTCCAGTAAAAATGTGTTTTCCGATGACAATTAATAAAACGCAAAAATAATCCTTCAAGCGTGTTGGTGTAGATTTATGTAATAATTTATTTCATATAGACAATTGTATGTTGCTTCATTATGTGTGGGATAAAAGGATACACAATTTATGTGACTACCTTCTGATAAGAAAACATTGAATGTAATATATCCTGAAGAACTAATATGAATGAAATTTAAGACAAAGTATTGTTAAGTACCTGTGCAATCTAGGTTTATATCTATTATTTTCATAAAATAATACACGTATACTATTCACTTATACATATAAATCGCTCTGACTATTAGACTGCCACGTTATGATTTGTTATCTTCTTGTAAAATAATTAATATCTTCTCTGCAATAATGTACAATAAATTATCATTTTTATGTCAAATGCATCGTTATAATTTCACGCATTCGATTATCCGAAAAATTCAATTATTCTTTTATTTTGTAACTAATTAGTTTGAATAATCGAGGTCCTGTTGTACCTATATGTACAAAGAAACAGAAATGTTCATAACATGATGGAATAAGATTTAGTCCGCTTATTTGTATTGGAAGATTGTGTTAAGAAACAGACATTCGGAGTCGATGTCGAAGAACAGAGTAGATGACACAAGAAAGAACTAAAAAATATGACACAGAGAGAAGAAGCACATCGATGAAAAAGAAAACTTATTTGCATAAGTATCTATAACTACTAAATCGCTCTATTTCGAAATAATGTTTAGTTGTGGTTTTGGTTTGTTGGTTTAAGACTTGGATATCTTTTCGTTAACAACCTTAATTGACGTTTAGAGCTTTTAATGGTGTGAGAAAGGGATAAAGGATGATCTGTGGTTAGCGGTTACACGCTCATTTACATCAAGCTGTGTGTCAGTCACGCGATCAACTTCTTAATTCTAAACTCAACATCTAATACACTTTGTAACCGCAGTGCGATTGCTGACTAACTAACGTCAATCACGTACTTTTAATTTCTTATGAACTTGAAGTGCTTTTCATTATCTGTTCCATAAGCATGGTTCTACCGGACAATGTAATTAATGTGAAAATGTTTTTATATTAACCTCAAAAATATGAGCATATGAAATTTGAACATTTATTCAAGATCTTCACAAATAGTTTCAATATCATTGAAAGATTAAATAAACGTCGATATCATATATCTTCCTCGATAACACGACAACTCCTGAATCCTCCGTTTTTCGCCATATTTAACTGCTTCTATTTATTCTCAATTTTACTTAGATTAGATGAGTACTCTGTGTGTTTCGCAAATTAAATTATATAGCATTGTAAGTTGTATTAAATTATCCACATCGATTTCTGAATTTCTAAAAATCTAAGTCAATAATTTAGGCGCAGTAAAATAATTGATCGCTGGAAATCTGAAAATTTAAATTCAAGTTGAAAAAAATGTTATTTTATAAAGAAGATAGACGTTTGTTTTATTTACATTAATTCCATTTGCAGTGTTCAAATATGTAATGTTGGAAAAATGAATTTCAAATTTACGTATACGTTATTTATTTGAAGAGATTTTCTGTGTAACAAATCTATATATATTATCTACATAAAATTGTATTTCTATTTACTATTATTCGACTTTTATATATTGAAACTACTTTAAGGCACTACTTTTGTTAATTTAATTTACAATGAGTCATAGGAGTACTCGTACGCTTGCAATTACTAGACACGACAACTTATTTAAGTTTTCATTTATATTATATTTTACTATATTATATACTTATGATATATATACTATACACTATATGTATACTTTTACTGATAAACATGAGAGAAGGAGAGAAGGAAGAAAATTCTTTCAATTCAGCAGATATATATGGCAAAATATACTAAAACGTCTTAAAGTAAGTCGCGTAACGTAAGTACACTGTTGCGCAGTTAAATTAGGGGTGTTCGTTCATCTTTATGTAACGTACCACATTCTATATGACACAATAAAACTTTGGAGAATGTTATTTCGCAAGGAAGTACCATGTCAATGAAGCATGATTTAAATTTTAAATGGCGCAACTATATTTTACGAGAGACAGCATGGCGGCGAAAAATGTCATTAAAATGTATCCGATGTGTAAGTACTGCATGTAGTGTCGTTCGTCATCAGGTATATTTAGCGTTTCACGCAATGTTTTTCGCTCCACTGAAGTTTATGTTTTTGTCAATGGTACAGTATGAATAAAATAATATACCTGTGTATATATGTAAATGAAAGTCCGAAGCACTTATGAATTACGTTTGTTCGCGGGTGCATTTACCCGTCATGCAATTGCACATATTTTAGGCTGTGTGAAAAAGACATCTGCGAATTTGCACGAGAAGGAGAAGGACGCCAACAAACAGTATTGCGATGAGTATGACAGTACAGGATTGTGTATAAAATTTATATGTGGATTTGTATGATTTTGATTAGTAATCGAGTTTTTATGAGATAACCGATGATTAAGCGAGACTAAAACTTATATCTGACAGTTAAAATACATGCAAATACAATGCTGGGGAATAATGTTTATGCAGAAGCAGTAAAAACGAGTAACACTAATTACTATACATGACGAAATACTATTATGGCCACCCCAATTTAGTTACATAACAGTGGATCGATTAAAATCGTTTTTTGTCATATTCTTTCTCTCTTTTGACATAAGCTCTTAGTCATCTTAAAATTTTATATGTTTAATGCTTTCTCTGTCACGTGAATTTTATATATTTTACTCTAAGGGCTCTTTGCCCTATATTATATTATATCTGCGTACAGTTTTTGATAATAATAACGTTACCTATTTATCTTATTTTAATCATTCTACAAAATTTTTATGACGCAGCTCATCGACGATTACCATGGCAATTGTATTACTCTATAATTTTTGTTTGTATATTAGTTAGACATCATCCGGGCGAATAATAGAAATGGTTACGTTAAATGATACATCTATGTTATTATTAGTTATAAATATTAAATGTATATATATTATATATAATAATTATAGTTATCTTAACTATATAATAAACTAATATAGGAACAATAATAATAATAATAATATATAATAAATCAATAATAATTATATTGCTTTTTCGTGTTCTATCTATAATACAATTTAATCGATTCATTTTTAATATGCCAAATGTTTAAAACTATTCATATTATGTACTGTCATGTCTTAGCATGCCAGCATTTAAGATATGAAAAGGTGAAGATCCTACGCCAGGAATTGATGGTATTTCCTAGAAAAGTGGTTCGGGATCCGGATACAGAATTTGAGGTTAAGGAAAACAAAGGGCGAGAGCTTGGCTTTTAGACATACATATATTCTGATCAGTTTAACAAAAACGGTGCTTGACGAACAATATAATACGCATGTTATAGACGTCCTATATTTAATGTATATATGTGGTTATATGACGCTTAATAATTTATGAAACGATGAACTGTTTCCGGTTGTGCGGTAGTTTTATATTATCCTTTGGTATGCACAGGTAGGGTTTTGCTAATTTTGTGGAATGCTACCTATCACAATGTTGAGAGACGAAGTTAGAAATGTGCAAATGTTAATACTGCGGTATGAGTGGTTTTTGAGTCAGTGATGCTTCCAAACCATATATAACAGTACAATGTAATATCTGATTAGTAGATCAAATATATTAAAATTATAACAAATAGTTAGAATCATTCATGTCAACAATTATCAATAAACATAGACAACAATTAACAAGTTCTATTAAATTCAATTCAATACTCCCAATAACACAGTACTCACATAAACTATCTCCATTTCTCCATAGCTTTCAGACTGTTTGTAGTTCTATAAACGTTCCTTTAAACATCTTTTTTAAAAAAAAATGTTAATTATAAAGTTCTTTGAAGAGCTAATGTAAACTATTCATTAACAAACTGAACAAGGAAACTGCTATTAATCTACTTGAAAGGTTTATGAATGTAAAAATAAATTGGAATACATCTTATACATCTGGAATACATCAATACACGAATAGCTACGTAATAGTTGATTATTAATTTATGTTCCTATTCGATACTTGAAAGCAGATGAATTGAAGATGGAGGACAGTACTCAGTATGCAGGGATCATATGACGCTAAATTCTATAGATATACGAACCATTAGTATAAGCAGTATTTGTTATTATATAGAGCGATGCTTTCAGGGGCGAAAATAGGTGAATCAAAACAAAACTATCCGCTAATATGCCAAACTGCTGTGGCGAACTAAAAAGGTCGGTAAATCTACGTATACGAACTTTACCTTTTTCTCAAACTGCACGCGAGCTGAACGGGAGGCAGATGCGCCCCTGCGAGCGAACAGCTGTACGATTGTCCATCTCGTTTCCACGTCCAGTTGTTCATCCTCGAAAAGCCCACCGAAAAGATACGTGGATAAGGATCGCGAAAGGGAATAAAAAAGAAAAAAAAAAGCGGAGAAGGGAAAGAAAAAGGTGAAGAAGCAGACGAAACGTACAAAAGAAACAACGGAAGATAGGCGAATAGATAAGGATAGAAGTAGGAAAGGGGTGTTGTGGGAGGATGATAAAGTAAAGGAAAAGGGTGGCTGAAGAAAGAACCAAATCACGAAGGTGCCACGCGACTGTTCGGCGTCGGCAGTTGAAACGTAATAAAAATTGATTGAGAATCTTACCGCGTCATCGCCGCTCGAACATCTGGCCCTCCTGGCTATCGGCAGTAATCACCGCCAGTCAGGGAATAAAACGTTCTCGAGTGTGATCCATTTAACGGATGTAATGCTTCCCGATACGGCCCAATTAGAGCGGTCCTTTTGTTCGAATACTGCACCAAGCCCTTGATTAGTCGATTCGAAACATTTATTATAGCCGTTCAAACAGCTTATGTGGTGTATATCGCAATAAGATTTTTAGACTGTACCTTTTGATTTCTAACCTGGTGAGATATGTCTGTCTCTTATGTGAAAAATTTGCTATAGTTCAAACGAAGATACGTAATCATATACGCAACTGGTCAAAAGCATCCGGACACTTTTCACGGAATGTAATTTACTTATAGAACAGTTACGAGAGAGACACGGCAATTACGTATTATTGTTAGACAGACAACAATGAATTCCGTTTCTTATTCTCGAAGATTTTGCCTTATAGTTTTTCGAGATAAGTAATCACATTTTACTTTCATAATTATACTAGCGTTCATTTTGACTATCGTACATAGTACTTGAAAATTTTTCATAATCTAACTTTGTTGTACGGAAGTTAACAACAGGAAACTTTAAAGGTTAAAAGAAGTATACGGAATATTCCTTTACCAAAATAAACGACTTTCGATGTTTCGATATACGACGCGGAAATAAAAAGGTACAGCCGTCTTTCCCGGATATTTGATAAGATCGGTACCACATTTTTAATCCCCATCTGTGAAGACTAAATGAATTGAAATGACATCTTTAATGTTTGAAGTACAAAAGAAGCGTTCCAGAAAATAAAAATTTGTTACTTTACTTCATTTTTATTAATTTATTAAATAAAAACTTTCGATGAACAAATCTAAATTGAAAATTAAAAATTTGCCAATAAAACAAATAACACGTATAAATTTTAATACTAACGCTAAAATTATATTCATGAAATTTGAAAGTCAGTAAACACATTCATGGATGTGAAACGAAAGGATCTTAAGTGTCAATTTCTATTCTATACGAGCTACTGGAAATCTGATACTTTTTCTCAAATTGCACAGCTATGAAAATATCCGTGAAGTGTTGCATAACCCATTTATAGGTAGGGTTGCTTTCATCAAGAAAAATAAGATTCTTTCGTGGAACGCAGCACGTGCTCAAGTGGATACTACCCTCTTTTCATTTGTGCGTCGCGCGTCGTCGTCGTTCTTTTACACTTTTCAGGTGACTACTGTATCGATATCTGTATTTCTTCCAAAATTCTTCCCGAACTACGAGACTAATTACGTATTACGGAAAATTGATTTATTCCTTTCATGATGTCAGTTCCATTCATTCGATGATTTTCCTTTGCAAAAGGTATTTTATAGCTTTATTCGTAAAAATTCTTGCTTCATATTTCTACATCATAAAAATGTAAACTGTCACTTCTCTAATTAAAATTTATTCGGAAATTTTTGATTAATAAACTCGATTAAATACAAATATTATTCTACACAAATTTGTCTAAACATATTTATTTAGTTCTGAATATTTTAATTATTTTATTAAAATCAATTATCGTCAACATACTATGGAAAATAGACTTCTTTTTTTATTCCAATATGTACGTTCTTTTTCTCACATTGAAAATGTAATGTAAAATTTATGAAAGAATCTCAATTAGAGAACCGAATTTAATACGTCGCGGACGATAATTAAGATTAAGCTCGAGGAGAACCATACTGATTAAAATCCTCTCTAATATTTATTATTCATTATTAACAGATATGTACAGGGTTAAATATATAAACTCAAGCAATGGAGTCTATTTGGTGTCATTATGCACGAGATATTAATGCGTACAATATTATCTTCACAATAATGTAATACAAAAAGGTATAAAATTGTAAGAAAAACATGTAAAAGTAAAGGACAAAAATAGGAAATATTGTTCGGTTAATCAAAAGTTTCGATAGCTCGGATAGTAAAATCATTTGAATCACAGGTCATTGAATACTGAAGATACCACCGTACATATGTATATAATATAACAAGAAGTAGTACAAGATACTACAATCGCAGGTACACCATTTTACAAGTTCACATGCATTTTATCGACGAGCAATACCGAAAGAAGACAAATTGAATAATTAACTAACTTTAGTTTATTATGCCAATCACGATCCATCTAGTGAATGGTCGTCTAAAATGAACATAAAAGATGTACTTTTGGAAAATTAATACTGTGCCCAATCTCTACAATGGATAATTTTTACAAGGGTAATTATTGTTAGCAAAACATCTTATGCAACTATTTTCATTGAAAACATAGAGAATTTCAATACGTATACGTATGTTACTGGTCAAGTCCGCAGGTTATACAAAAGTCGTCATTTCCCGAACAATGGCAGCATTACGCAGTCAAATACACACCGCTGCCCGGAAGAGACCGTTAGTGAACATGCTCTCTGCAGTATGAGCGAAATTGACATTTCGTACCACTTTACCTGTACGGTGGTGAGCAATGTCAATTCTGTTCGTATTATATTCGTTGTCTAATTATTTCTCCGGATTTTATCAAGTAGCACTGTATAATGCTGGCATTGCCTGAGCAAAGCCAACTTTGTACGCCTTGCAGCTAAATAAATGAAAGAAACGATTGAAAAATATACTTTTCATTATTTTCATATTATTTTAAAATTATTTCATATTATAGTATCGTGAAAAAATTAGGTATAAAAATTTTTGATACTATTTATTATTTGTAATTTATTTACAATAAATTAGTTATACAGATATTAATGAGACAGAGAACGATGATTGTTTAATATGGAACTAAATGTAACAGTCTTACTCTAATTCGATCACTCTCACAATTGGACAACGCCAACAACTCAACCTCTCAGCTACGCTAGTAACTCACGCAATTGGACAACGCTACAATTCCACTCTCAACAACGCTAACACCTCTCGCAACTCGACAACGCTAACAACTCCACTCTCAATAACGCTAACACCTTTCGCAATTCAATAACGCTAAGCACTCTACTCTTCGATTCCACGATTCACTCTGAACTCTCGACTCACTCTCCTTCACGATCAACCATCCAACGCTTCTCGACCAACAACAACTTTTTTTAGATTCAAATCGTCCTGTTAACGCTCCGAAAGAACTAGATGGCTTTAGTCACATAGGCCTTTTTTCTATGTAAACTAACGACCGAAAGACAGGCGACATTGTTTTGGTTAGTTTCTAACCAGATTTTTTCCTCACGATACTACAATATTAAATATTGCATTTTAAATAATTTGTTATTGAAACTTACTGAAAACATTAAACGTTAAATTAAAGATAATTTATTTTAAATTTTTAGTATAAATTTTAATGGTTGAATAATATAAAAAAATAAGAATGTTAATTGCGATTAAATTGTTTCTAATTTTCCAGTTGGTATCTAAAAGTCTTCGTCGGAACAATATATCGGTAGAACTTACTAAGAAAAATACCACCGGAGAAGAAAATGTTATCAACGATCTTAAAAAATAGAAAACAAGTAGCGGCGAATCCTTTTTCCTTACCGGTCGACTAATTATAAGATAATTGTATTAATGGACGATCGAAGAGTCGGCTACTACAAAGACCGGGCGAAAAGCAGAATGTCTACTTTTGTGGGATAGTTTGATTAGGAGAGGGTGGAGTTTCTTTCGATCATCCTAAAGGTAAGTGGCTAGCTTACTATTCTTTTTCTCTATTTCCCTACTACTACGAAAATTCTTCGTCCCTGATTGCTACCGAAGAATTTTAAATGTTTCATCAAATTAATAAATTAAAGTAAATAATTCCCTCCTTTGGTTTAAAGAAGTCTATAAATATAATAAATTTAATAATTTAGCTAGTATATATGTTCCATAACGATATATATTCTAAAAATATACAAATAAACAGTTGCACAAATAAGAAATACATATTTTTTATTCGCATAACAATATAATATTATAATATTAATGCGAATATTAAATATTTTAAAATAAAATAAATTGAAATTGATCAGAGAATAAGTAGAAAATCTTTTTATTTATTACATCTTCTACTGCCAAATGAATTGTAAATAATATTTCTATTTTTAATTTTTAATTCAAATTAATCTTAATATTTATTGATGTATCATTAATATATATCAATTATTATATATTATTATATATCTATTATATATTATATATCTGTGATGTGTACTAATATTACTTCGTTTAACATATGAAAGTAGCGTCGTTAGAAAAGATATTTAAAAAAAATATAAAAAAAAATTATTTTATTGAAAGACATAAGATTCATTCCAATATCAATTTTAAGAACATTAGAATATACTAGGTACTTGTCTTGTTTATTAGATCTTATCTAAAAACTGTTATACGTACTCTATTTGTCACTTTAATAAAATTATTGGTTATAAATTTAAATTTTTTAACATTTTTCTTTAGAATAAAAAACACGGAAAGAGGACGAATAGTTTTTGAGTGCAGTGGCATGATATTAAACGCCTCGCTTAAGTTAAGTTTAAATGTTATTATAAAAATGAAATCTCTTCTTTTCTGACAATTATTTTGTGAATTCAGAAATGAATGAAGTTTAACAATAAGGAAGTTAAAAACATTTTCTAGTGCTTTTATTAACAACTATTGATTTTACGAAACCGCAAAGCAGTTTCAACACGTATGCCTGATCTAATTTTAAGAAGGCAAGTTTAAATTCACACTTATAATAGATACATATGTATGTACGCACTTAGTTTTTGTATGAGAAATTAAAAGTTCCCAATAGAAGATCCATACTTAATGACGAATTCACGAGCAGAACCTTGGTTAGTAGCTTAGAAAACAGTTGCACGTTGCACGTGTATATGCTAAAGTGAGTACAAAGTAGGCATATATAAACAGACGACCCATTTCGTCCTAAATAAATCGGACGACTTTTAGACGGTACAAATATTGTCGCATCAATTAAAGTGTCCATCGACTCAAAGGCTCTTTCGGCGTGTTTGTGCTTACAGCGGAACACGGCGCCATGTCTCTTAAAACGACAATTTCTTTTTTACTCTATTACTACTTCCTGACTCTTTGATGTTTGATTTCTTCCGGAAGAGAAGTAGCTTTAAATCGTATATTGTAAATATTTGGCTACTATTTTTGGCTACTGACTACCTACCGAAAATCAATCAATTCATATCATTGAAATTACTTAGATTTGAAATTAGGTGGTATAAATGCAAACAGAAAAATAGAAAACATCGCGATTTGCAAACTTATTTAAAGTTTTAATGTCGCGTTGGCGATAATAAAGAACACTGAAAATATTGCCAAGATTAAATTTTGTTATAAAACTTTCAGGAAGGAGGAAACTTTTGAAATTTATTTACTCAGATGTTCATTTAGATTTCTCTTAACCCGAAAAGATCAAAATTCTCTATATTGTGAGTTTCTATAGTGTGGTTCAAAAGAATATTCTGTTGTTAACTAATTTGTAGATTAACTATACGAATGTATCGAAGTTATAAAAGAATTATTATGAGATAAGTTACGTAAAATTTCCATTTGTCATTCAGTGTTGCGTTTTGGAAAATGTTCTAGAAAAATTACTTAAAAGTACAGAAATTAATACAAGATTATATCACAAATTTTTGCATCGTTTGTATTTATTATAATAGCAAATGTTTGTTTATAAAATAAACTTTTATGAAGAAAAGCACTCATGAAGGTATTTCTAATTGATTTGGACGTCAATGTTACATATGAAAATTAATATTACATGACAAAGATATAAGGTAATGTCACTAAATTTCGATTTCTGCATTCAGTATATTTCAGCATTATTTCAGTATTTTTTTATAGCATTCAGATAAGGATATTCAGTATATTTAAACTAATAGTTTGTAAGTAATTGAATACATATTCAACAGTTATTTATTCTAACTTATCTTCATCCAGTAATTATACAGTGATTTTGAAGAAGCATTAAAAATTATAGATCAAAAAATGTGACGTTTCAATCTTGTACCCTTTCACTTTACGCGAAAGGATGTGAGTAGAATCAATAGAATATTCCGAAATCGCGCATAAATAAGAAAACTTTCTCATTTTCCTGTTCTGGAAACGTAAAAATCTGTTTCTCGTTCGAAAATAGGGCTCGAATTTCATCGTGCCTTCACCCTGTTTTCCTCATCCTGTTCCGCGTTCTATACGTGTGTATATACCAAGTATATATCCACTTTTCAGGACTTCCGACGGGAAGGACACTCGTATTGGCTTAATGGACTCTCCGACAGTTACGACAGTTTGGATTGCTCATTTTCTGTCCTTCTCTCATCTCTTTTTCACATTTTTCGAGATAGACAAATACTTATTTAAAAACATCCGTGAGAACATCACAGTTATTGTCCTTCCAACTGGATTTTTTAAACTGAAAATTCGCGAAATTCCAGTGTATCAAATGTTTAACAGCAATGTTCCTCAATGTTTCACAATTTAATAATTCAGATTAATAGATTGACAACGTTCCTTAATATTTAACAATTGAAAGATTTAAATTCATAGATTAAGGAAACAATTTAACAATTTGTGTTTCAAGTCTGTTCGTGTATTCAGTTTAACTCTCTTTTCTTCTTATTACAACAAATTATATTTTTGTTGTATATCAGAACTAACGCTTTTCTAATAATGATATTTATATGCCAATCGCCTTCAGATTTGTCTAAATAACAAATGTAGATATCTTGTCAATCTGTACATGTATCATATTTATATTGCATTCATTAAAAGCAGCAAATTTTTTATTTGGCTCCTATGGTATGCAAGTTTTTATAGCTTGAAAATGATTAAAAATAAACCGTTTATATTATTTCTAAATTAATAAATTTCAATTAGTTGCACTCTTTGTAAAATATTTTTTTGTTAGATCTTTCCCTTTATGAAGTTATTAATTAATATTTTATGTCCTAACTTCTGATACGTAATAGATACTAGAAAATAATATTGCTAAATAGAGATAGATATGTATTTTATAACAGTTTCATATAAAACTAATTAAAATATTTAAAGAGTATATATTTATGATATTTGAGTAACATATACTTTTTAATTTTTACTGAAATACTATAATAATGAAATTATGAAATGTAAATAATATATAAAAATAATCAAATCTGTTTATATAGTAGATACATAAATAAATATATTTTATTATTATATCATGAAATTATACATGTAGTATTTAAACAGTTCTGCTTTTTGTTTATAACAAAATAAAAAAAATACAGTACATGAAAGAAAGATACAGCTGCGTGATAATTTAGAACAGTCACCTTTATCTAGTTGACAATGAGTGAAATAAATTAGAAAATAAAAACGGAAGGAGGAGCGGAGACACATCTAGTATCGTAAAAATCTATCAACGAGCCACCCACTTTAAACTCACAGCTTCTCGAAAAACTTCTTAAAAATCTTCAAACGATACCGCTTCAGATTTGTTTTGGTGCTCTTAAGTATAAAGTGTATGAACGTTACCGAAAGGAAGAGCTGAAAAGTAATAAATCGCCGAACAAGAATATTCCCACATTTTTGGAAATCAAAAAAACTCAATTCCTGGAATTTTGTAAAAAAATATTTGAAGTTACAAGTACCTTTTTTACTTCTCAAAATTATCATTACATTCAAAAGTAGAAATCTACTGAAATTTAATGAACAATCTGGATTCGGATTCATTTTGCAGAACTGTAAAAAGCTACTTTATGAAGAATTTACATAATACTAATAATGAATAATAATAATTGAATGAATAATAATTCGTTGTATATTCGTATTAATAAGCTACCAATAGTAAATTTTAATTTATTGATAAATACTTGAATAATTGAAGACTCAATTAATATTAAGAAGTTTATATCTACTAAATTTTTGTATTAATCGTATGTTCATATTTCCTAAACTTATTACATAGAAATATGCTAACCAAATTTTATTTACGGAGAAATTTAATTGAAATTCTACTGTAACTCTGACAGTTTAATTGTGCAGACATGTTTATTGAATTTAATTAGCAGAATGATTTCAACTGATTCTATACGGAATCGTAGAAAGGTTTCGATAATTATTTCCGTATGACATAACCAATTACTGCATGAACATAAGAGGTAGATCCTGATAAAGTGGATTGGAAAGGATTTCATCCTGAAATGGAAAATCTTGTAGCGGCGCACAGGAGGCGGGGCAGATAACGTTATAAACGACTATATCGTTCGCACGCTTTAAATCTCGTAGAAATCATTGTAAAAACGCCTATTTGCGGCTTCACTCATTTACAAATTTTCAATGTTGACCAGCTTGAATTTCAAAACGAATCGACCTAACCCCCGAAGAAGCCGCAACGTCTATAGATTATCGTGTTCTTTTTCTTAGCTTGTCCCGAAGGTTCGAACGAGCCAGTTTAACGAATGAAATGGACAAGCAGGATAACAAGGTCTATTTGAATTCATGATGAACAAAGAAAGAAAAGTTTAGCCAAGCCACGCGACTCTTTTTCTCGTGGCAATACTCATAAATTCACCGGCGGCTTTGTGGACTACTACTATCCTACTGCTCATTCAGCCTCGGGGTTGAATTTAGAGATCACGATATCTCGGAAAGCCGCTATTATCGTCAGATATTGGAAATTTAAACATTCTTGGTTCTTATGGTAATATTTTGGAAGGTTCCATATCTCAAACACATCACTCCCCTTTCGCGAACGATAATCATCAATAATAATTTCCTGATTGAAATAATAATTCTTACGATTATTTTAAGTAGTGTTGTAGGAATATTTTCTATGAAAGGAGATGTTATTAGAATTAAAGTAAAATATCAATCATTAATAATTTTCGCCAATTGAGGATTCAGTCAACGTCGCGTTTCATTTACGTATCCAACATGGTGACTGAAAATTTACCACATTAGATTGTTAATTTAACGTGCATTTAAGGAAGTTATAGTGTTCATTACGTATCAATAGTAATATTCATGTAACGAAGTTCAAACTAAAAAATTGAGAACCAATTCTCTATAGAGAAGACGAAAAAGAAAACTACCTAACTTTATGAAATCTAGATTTTCTTGCATAATAATTTACCATCTAATAGTATCAGTAAATTGACAAGTTATACGTTTTAGTTCATAAATTCTATTTTTATAAATTTATAATTTTTTGCCAAATACGAAAATCAAATAATTTATAGTTTATAAAACGTATAGCTTACTTTTAAAATGTCATTCGTTTTATTATCAAAGTTGTTAATGTTACACAGATATATTTATTAATACTAGTAACTGGTAACTTTAAAATTTCATTAATAATATTATTATAATGCAATTGTGCAAGACATTTTTTTCGAACAAGAAAACAAGGAGTTGCTAGTCGAACTATTATCGTTATAATTTTTTCATAAAACATTTTTTTAAGGAAGGAAAGGAAGACACCCCTGTGTCATGCGGCTGACGAAGCACCCTCTAGGTTGCGACCCAAATCTAGCGCTCGCTTATTTAAACCTGGATAATAGACGATAGGACTCGAAACTTAGGTACGCCCCGAGAAGTGTCCCATAAAACATCAACGAATCACTGATGGTGAGCTGGTTGGCACGGCGGTAACGGTTTTACCTGCGCACCAGTTTTCTTGGGCCTGACCTAACCCGCTTGTCGATCACGGATATTTAGGGCAGGACTTCTTTTCGATGCGATATCATTCAACGACTTCCCTACCTGCATCTCTGCTTTATTCCTGTCCTCTTCCTTTTCTTTTTCTAACGTTAAGTGAGAATGAGAAAAACTCGATCTAAATATAACGGGTGATACAGAACTACATATGTGAAACTTTGATAAGTTTAACGACTTATCCAAGATTTCTTTAAACAGTCATACTTTATCCATATGCTTCCTATGGTATTAATAACTCGGTAATCTAAATAGAATTATACTTTTACCAAAATCATAACTGTCTATTTCATTAAATTTAAAGTATTCGTTACATCTGCAGTTTATTTTTGTTTTATTTTATATTATCTAATAATGTCTAATTATCAAATTTTAATAAACAATTAGGTATATAGTTTATTATTACAACATTAGAACCAATAAACTATCAACTACTTTTAGTACATGTTATATAAATCACCGCTTATATAAAGCTTACGTGTATGGGTGCACATAACCCACATTTTGGAGATCCTTTTAAGTCGGGTTTCCACTGGTTTCCCTATATGAAATAGCAAGACAAAGCGAAGAGAGGAAAGAACTCGGGCTGCCTCTCTTCTCGTCCTGAAATCATTTCAGAGTTAGAATCAAGGTTTAATGCTATTCCGGGTGAGGCTACCGTGTACCGTGAACAATGTGCCGCACAATGATCCCCCTTTTCGACCTGAATTTTATCCCTTGACAAGTTTCCGCCACGAAATATCTACCTGCGAGCTAAAAATTCTCCAAGTTCTGCATCGATCAGAGACAAAAAAGGAACCAACGACAAAATTTCATGTTTCCGATCGTAGAATACGTAATTAGAGTTCTCGATGAAATATGCATTAATGTGCCTATTGCGATTGGCTACATGTAACAAGCATCGTGTAATAATATCACGAAGATCTATTAGCTTAAATAAATATATTACGATTATAATAGAATATAACAAATTATAATAAATTATAACCGTAATATATTTTATCTGACGGTGTGTAGATTTGAATAAACACGTAGAAAGTTGCTGTGAACCAGCAAATTTGCATAAATATTATGAGACCGGTAAGAAAGAAGGTATTAAGTGCTTACATATTTCCATACCTTACGCGTGATTTTTACTATATTCAAATAGTATCTTTAGTATGGAAAAATGTAATACTTGGGTTAAAAATATTTTCACGGAACATGGTGTTTTTAATTAATAATGCTCTACTATATTACGTAATATGAAATGCATAATGTACTTACATACATGTATGTACATAGGAATGTAGCACATTGTATTACATAATTACAACAGTAATTCTATAATTTACTCTTAGTACAAATAATTCAAACTTGATCATTTATCCAATTCGTTCTTTAGCAATAATAAGTGACATAGATCTTAATTTTAAAATCTGATACTCTCTATTATCTTATTGAAAGTTTACATAATTACTGTTATATCTATTTTTAAAAAAGTTGTCTTCTAGCATAACTTATGTTTAATCAGTAGTATACAAATATCTTCTTATTAACTCATGAAATACTTAAACTTGAAGATACGCACAATGAAATAATTCTGTTCGTTTCACTTGAAATAAGTTTTCCTAAGAAACAAAATTTTATATGAAAATTTAGAATTGCAAGATTTAAATTCTATTCACGTAAACATCTGTCCTTCGTTTAGCTTTTTATTTCGTTTAATAAAAGCTACATATCATTTCGTAAAAGTCTTAGGACTTAAATTGCAGTACTCTTAACGACTTAAGTATTAAAAGTTGCAATTTAGTAAAAAAGAGGCTTGTATTGACACGTGTTCAATGTTTCAGTAGACACGACCAGTTTTACGCGTAATCATAGGGCGACTGCTACTTTAATTTACGTGCAAAAGATCTTTCGATCGGTCTGTTCCTTCATTTTTGCATTCCAGCTTGTAATTCATTCTCGATTTAAGTCATGAGCAGAAAACATTGACGCTCGTCACGCGTCCTGTTACCGTGTCCAATGATCCGCAAAAAATCCGTGAGACGGAATAAATAAGCCTGTTGCAACCAAAATCCTCACGGTGCCATTATTCAACACGTAGCTACGAGTATTCGGTGAAATTAATGGCGAACAAATTACACGGCGAATTTCGAGGTACCGATACTCTGCTCGAAGACATACTTCAGATTCAGGAGCCTTCGTAGGATCCCTCTGAGTATGCAAATGCCTGTTACGTTGTTCAACGTGGCTTTCGAGGAAAGAAATGGCGGATAAAAAACTGATTACCGCATAATTATGCATCATAGCGTCCTGAGCGTCCCTGTAAGACCTTTTTACTCCATCGTTGACGTTCTTTTAAAGAGGAGGGTCACAAATGGGCGAGTTGGCCGTGCCATACAATCGAGGGGAAGGAAGCGCGGATCCAACTGGAAAACCGTTATGAACAATTCATGTTAGTACATTGAAATAGAAGAATATTTATATTTTGTAAATAATACATCTACAATATGTAGCGAATTAATGCACTGTTGATACAAGCGTTCCTGAAGATCAACAACGTTACGATAGCTGAAGTTGTTAGGTCCATCACGTTTTATATGCGAATATTTGGTTTATCTGTACTAATTTAACTGATTGAATAATTGATTACTTGATAATAATTGATTAATTGATTGATTGAATAATTGATTGATTAACTGATTACTAATAATGACACATTTATAATATTATATGTGCAGACGTATAACAGTTTCTGTACATGTATAATGCGATATATTCCAACGTATTCATTTTATTAAAGTACTGATGCACATATACATAGATAAACTTTTTGTTTCATTATCTTAATATAGATATTATGATTCGAATTAACAACAAAATATAATTTATTGTATTTTTACAATAATTAACTTGCGGTTTCTTTATATTTTATAAATTATATCCGTTTGAGAACTAATTGAGGAATAGTTTGACTTCAAAATACTAATTTTATCTTGAATATTAAAAAGTTATAGATACGTAAAAACTAATTGATTTTGGTGCTTTTCCTTAAGATATTAATTCAGTATAATGTTAATAAAAATTAACGATGGCCGGAAGCAGTCAAAAAAAAAAATTCTTCATTAGTAATGTTTATCGGTAACCAGAAACATTTACCGACATTAATGCTGGTTACCAAAATAATCATATTGATCTTTTATGATGGTTATTCGTAATTAAAGTCATTTAAACGAAGCTATTAATTCTTATACTAATATTTTTAATTTTAATTATAGCTGAATCAAGATATGATAGGAAAGTATGAAAGGAAATATGTCGGATTTAAGGAAGTTAAGTAAGTAAGCATACTACATACAAATTTACTTACATAAGCAAAATCTTGCGTGCGGTACCATTTCAAATAGTTTTCACTCGCAAGTAAAAATGAATAAAACTTTGTAGAATAATCTTTTTCTTTATTATAGCATTTCTTAAAAATTCCGGAAACAGAAGATCACTAAACTTATCTTTTATCGCCACCAAAAGGAATCTTTCCGGTAATCAAAGGTTCGAAAAGTGTCAGGGAGAAAGTCAAGGAGACTTTCATTTTCCCATCAAGAGTTCCGACATAATAGTCGTCGAATTCTAAGTTTTCTGAGATGCAATCGTGTTCGTGACTTGAAAAACTAAAGCTATTACGTAGAAGTTAAAAAATCGGAGCTTCAAAGTAGTCGGCGTCCTTTGACATTCCGCCAAGCCTTAAAGTTCTTTAGTCGACCTACTTCCGGAGTTTTTGGCCGTAGCGTCACGACATCGGAGATACATTTAAGAGTATCAAGACAGTTTCGTTGCTCTTCTATGCATAGATATGTATATCCTTCTATGCTCTTCTATATTTATACAATGAAAAACTTCTCTGTTGCACACATAAAAATAAAGCTTGCATATTGTAACACCTTGTGCGTACTATAACATCAATCATGTCATTAGATATCACTCAACTTTAAAAGTTAAAATCTTAATAATTAGAAGTCAAAATGTGATGTTTTACGGTGATAATAATCCAAAAGAAAAATAAGAAAAGAAAAATGTATTAAATAGGGCACAAAAATATATAATTTGCTAACAAGTATATCCTTCTTCGAACATTGATAATGTAATTATAGATATGTTAATTTCACTACGGTTTTCGAACTTCTATATTTCAATCTCCCTGTTCTTTGAAGAAAGCAAAAGAAAATATTAAGAAAGGCTTGAGCATAAAGTTGCAATGAAAAATTATGCATATTAACAATGATATTACTAAAATAATATTAAAATGAAATTACTGAGGAGTAGAAAAACAGAACTGGATAAAAAAAAACCTGAAATGTGCAATAGGACAAAAGACAATTAGATAAACTTAATTAAAATTACAGAATTATACGGAATAGTATTTTCTATGATACACCAGTAAAATAAATTAGAAATATGGATTCTATTTCAATATTAAATAGTAATTGCTAGAAATTGTTTTTTATATAATTCCAATAACTCATACAAAACTATACATAACTACTATTTTAGGTACATGTATTATAATGTAATAATTTACTTATTTTTATCGTTCATAATAAAATTTGGTAAGAAAAATAGGCAAGTATTAGGAATAATAATAGTGTAAAAATTAGTAAAAATAATGATAATAAAATATATTAATTTTTAAATATATTAAATATATTCATTTTTTTACTAGTAAAGTTCGAAAACAGTAATAAAAAATGATTTTCTAAAAATTTTCATGTACAATATATACAAACATTTATTTATGACTATATTTACGGCTTATGTAGACAAAAGCTTATTTTAATCATATGTAAATTAAATTGATATTTAAAGTTGCTAACGATATACATATTATGTACATTCTAGTGAGTAATCAGCAAGATGATGAAGATTCCATACAAAATTACTGGAAGATTTAATCCTGAACTAAGTAAAATATTCTATAGGTAATTAACAACTAAAATTTGATTTTAAATCAGTTAATAACCTAATTAGCATTTAATCATTATTGGATACTTACCTGGTGTACAACACATATCAATGTGGCAAAATCGCGTATAAATAATACAAGAATCATGAACATCGACGTTGAAAGAAAAAACAATGAAATGGTACAAGATTATATCTGTATAAATTTAAGAAACGAGTATTTTTCAACGTCAAAAGCAGAGTGTGTTGTTTCCATATTGTAAAATTTTTAATGATCATAGTGTTAATTATGTTTGTCCGTATAAAATTACCTACCCGATCGAACATTTTCCATATCGTCTGGACGTTACTATCGTTTTAAAGATGCTATTCGATCGCATTTCAAGGAAGGAAAGTCGACCTCGATCTTATGCGCTGTTCTCGCTGTACAATCACGAAGAAACGAGGCGATGACCAGCGGTCCAGGGTTGAAGAGAACACCCGGACACGCCTTCCAAAATTGTGCACAAAAAATTTGCTACATCGAGAAAAATGTCTGCACAGTATGATCAATTGTTAATTACTCGGGATAGGAGGAGTTCGATGATATAATTAATCTTTTGAAATTTTGTATGTTAGGCGTTTCGACGTTCATTATTTATGTTTTATATTAGATATAATATCATAAGCAATTTCATTACAAACACTGGCCTATTGTTAGTTTACTTGATAAAAAATCACATAGCGACACGTGACAGGAAACTGGTGATCAGTGGCAAACAATTAATGATTGATATCTGCATAAGAATCTCTTATTTTGGTAAATTATTATGTTCGTTAAAAGCAGCATATGATTTCATAAAAATTTTATTTTCTACGTGATTCTATCATACAACGATTAAATAATTTGATCAAGCTCTATGAAAATCATCGGTTTCAGAATTCCAAAATTCTTCAAATGCCACATTTCAGAAACTGAATAAAAAAAGAAGTAGATCTGAATATTTATTCCAAACGTAACAAATTTGTTGATAACAATGACTATGGACAATACAGAACTAAGAAAAGAATAGCTCATCATTAGCAAGAAACAAATATATTCGAAATTTAAAAGAAATATAGAAATACGTTTTAAATTTATTTTGCATAATGCTGTTACACGTATAATACTTAAAAAATATCGATATTGTCTTTATTTCGAAACAATTTAATATCAAGAAATTATTTAGGTTTTTAAAAAAGTGAAGTGCAATGACAAGCTTACAGTTAATGTTTCATTTTAGCATCGTTCAATTTTCGTGCCTACATATACCATGTTCTTTATACTTTTATTTCTTTTTAATATATTAGCATGTTTAATGAAATTCAGTAGGTATACAAAACAAAAATATTATTTGCAGAAAATATAACTTCTGAGCCGTGAAAGTACAACACCTGAATTTTACCATAATTGTAGGACAGGAAGAAAATGTAGAGAGGAAAAGAAAAAAAAGGAACTTAGGATAAATTTTTATGAGATCTTTCCTTGAATAAACGCATCAGATAACTTCATTTCCTGGATACAATTAAGAATCAAGTTTAATGAAACTGTTTCAAAAGCGAAGCATTAATTCGTATAATTTCATCTGGTGCGTCTATTATTGGGTTAATAATAATGTTCCCCACGCACGTTACGTGCGTACATGCTTATTGCGCGTGTTACGCGCACACATTATACATCGTTCTCCTCCAATTTTGGTGCTCAACGAATTCTGTTCCTTTCGCAGGACGTAAAATTCGGCGGGGGAAAACCAGAAGAACGACACCTTTCATTATCTCATGCGAGGCACGTGGCTGGGTGCACGACAACTTTCTCGGAGCTGCGTTTTTCATCTTGATAATTATCTCGGTCCCCCGAGGGTGTCTCATGTAGATTAAGTTCTGCAAAAACCTCCGAGTATGTAAACGGGATAACATCGTGCAGTTTCAATATATTTATTGGTAGGAATGGAAAAAATTTTACTGTTCGACGTATTAATTAACTGCGGGATATCGGACTTAATGTTATCCATTGAACCATTGACTTATGAAAAAGAAAAGAAAAAGAATGTAATTTCGTAACTACATAGAATATTATATTAAATATTCAATGAATAACTTAGGTTAGAGATGAAGTTGCAAAAGGCGTGTCACAATCAAAAAGCGATGATGTCGCGAATGATACGGATACCTGGAGTTTAATAAGAGAAAGTTTGTTTAATTCAATATTAATCTGGAATCGCGATGTGAAAGTGAATACATTTTTAAACTTTTTCATCTGCTTTTTTCGAATTCTTTGTGCTTTTTTATTATATCCCTTACCATACCGTGAAATAAAGTAAATAGATATATAGCTATTAAATTCAAAGCGTGCCAAAATGCTTCTTCATACGAGTATTTTATTTGAAAACTCGATGTATCATTTCATTTTAGCTGTATGTACATCAATGATGTAGAAAAAAAGAAAACATATTGGAATAAAAGTTTTTACCTTTTATTTCCTTTTTACACTATTTTTTTTTTTTTCTTTAACTATAAATCATAAAGTCTTCGACTAGTGCAACTTAAATCGTAGACATTCTCATGTATGTTTAATAACTGAATATTTATCACAAATTTAACAAACATATTGATGATAATAATTATTAAAAGTATAAATTTGAGATTATTGAATCATTAAGATGAAGGAAATGTTTTTGAGACCTAGTTTGTTATATATATTTATAATATAGATATAATGCTATCTATAATGCATAATGCCATACATGTATAATATTTAAGAAATAACAATTTAAAGTATATATACTACACATTTTTTCCATTTCGTGATTAAAGTGTCATTTTTCGAGTATTTTTGGCGTAATTACTGTATCACGCAAACCATTGCAGTCGGCAGATTCTTGAGAAAGAACGGGGAAAAAACAAATTCTTCACGCAACAATGTTCTTTATAGCGCGCCGCAACATCATTTACTAAAATTATGCAGGAGTATCACCTGTGCTGTAAACAACAAGGGATTTCTTGGAAAAAATAAAACGCGTTAATACGCCATCCAAAGAGCATTATAAAAAGCCATGCTTTATACTTTCTTAGTAGTGATTGATTCTTTCAGCGAAAGAAATATATCATTTATTTTTTTGTCTAGTCATGGAATGAAAATGATGTAGCGATATCATATTTAATGCCCTCATTAAGTTTTACATAGAAATTTCTGCATCATTTTGATGTGGGGCTATACATAAATATATATTAACCCAAGCCGAAAAAATCAACTATGTATTAGTAACATTCCGTTGAAGAATGAATCGTTTATCCATACCTAAAACGAAGAAGAAAGGTATCTGTCTATATAACGACATATCAGAGAATTGTAAAAATGATATTTTATTTTATAGATCTACTTGACACATTCTCTGTTAATCACACAAATATATATCAAAAAATGATTTCTTTTTTAAACAAAATCTTTCTATATTGTAGAACTTTACATCTGTACTTTATGCAAATTATTATAAGTTTCTTCAATTTTAATTTGTACATTTTTTTCTATTAATTTATAAATGTATTCTACATTCGAGTAATAAGCATAATGAAAAATGTAATCTTATCATGTCAAATTCAAATACTAAATTAAGGAACATAATTTGTAGATATTTAAAAAAGATATGATTGTAGAACACCTGAACAACAAATCCAAAGAAAATTACATTAGAATGGTTCTTTTCATATATATAGAATACACAATAATTCATTTGAATTTGGAATTGTGAACGTGGATATCATACGCGAGAAAACTACATATGTATATGGTTATTTTTACGACATAGCTTTCGCAATTCGAAACATCGCGAAGGAGAATAAAGATCTTATCATCGCTCCTTACATGCATCTCTTCATGAAAACTTAAATGCTTTCGACAAGTGGACGCGTGTGTTATCATCTTCATAACTTTCATGAATTAACATTTGCTATTTGTGATGCTGGTTGATGCATAAACATTCGAACAACATTACACTGTATATATCGTGCAAACATAGACTGCCGCGAGAAAACGGTTGATTGGGAAGTTATAAGCAGAAAGTTACGATGTCTTGTGCAGACCGTAGCCAGATTGTGGGGAGAATACCAGGCGACGAAGCGGTGGAAAAAGAAGAAGGAGACAAAAAAAGAAAAATGACAAAGTACGCTCGCGAAAGAAGCGTGCTCTGGTAAAGTGTCCCTGGCACTTGGCCACAATTTCGTGGCGAAAAGACGAAAATAATGAAAGGTGGCCGTATTCTCCTCGTGTCGGTGCGCTCGTCCAATTGCTCTCTTTTTTAAAAGGATGGGATGCTGCGTGCACGCGTTGCGCGCGAACGCCAATTCGGCCGCGTGTAAGTGCGCATGCGTGCGCGCGTGTGCGCGCGAAGTAGGCGCGGAGGCACTCATGGCAAGTCGCCCGGATAATTTGAAAGCGATCCGATCTTCCCGGGCAGCTGCCTGCCTTACGCGTAAAATATTCAAGAACTGGTCTCCCTCCTTACTTACGTTACATTAGTCGGTTTGTTAAGCAAGACGTTGATGAAGGCCTGCGTTACTTTCCCAGTCTTCCTTAACCCTACGGAATCTGATTCGTTTAGATATATATTCAGAACTTATTATTGGGAGTTACTGACAATTGAGGAGTGTAATGAAGAACAGGCACATGTTATAATATTATGCATTTACAGGGAAACAAGTTTTAAGAGAAACATTATTTCTTCAGATTCCAAATTAAATTTTAATTACCTTAACTGATAATTAAAATGGGTGATAAATATAAATTACCAAACAACGGATATTCGTGTATACGTTTGAATTGTTACTTGACAGTTATATGTGCTTGACAGTTATACCTTCTATTTTGAATTCCGATATTCGAATTCGATTTGGAATTCACTTTGATACAAATTTATGCATCATTATCTATATACTTAATTATGTGATGGATGAAAAGAAAAAGATAGTAGACAAATATATTTTACGAACTTAACAACCCAAATCTGTACAGATTTTTTATAATTTATTGTAACGTAAACTATAACGAACAAAGATGATAGTAAAACAAATTGTGGAATATTGTATCGTAAATAATGCTGCATATTTTATTTCCTGAGTTAAGAAGTTACACATCCAGAATTTTACAATTTGCGGGAATTCTTCCACTAGTTTCAGATTAACTATCTCTATAACTTATTTAAGGAAGCATTTAATTAAACAGAAAATATTATAATAAAACAGGAATATAAAATAAAACTATATATATACCTAATACGTTAGGTGGTATATGTATAGTCTCTGTCTATACCACATACTATAAAGTTAAACCATTCAACGATACTCAATTCGTTGTCCATTACAAATCTATTCCGTTAAATAATTTTGACGCTTGTGCTTGAGTACAAAAAGGTATCACATTTCTGTAACCGAAGCTCACCGCTGCTCGATCTACAACGCAATGCGGATTACGAAAATTTGTAAGATTAGGTAAAAGATTTTCCAAGCTGTGAACTTTAAAAGACCGAACAACCATTTTCTGTGGATACGTAAGACAACTGGGCGTAAACCACCAGGATAAACACCGCACGTTGATACAACATCGGCATATTTGAATCTATTGTACATCAAGAAATCGATACCCCGAAAAGGTGCAATGTCGGTTTCCTTTGAAAATTAAGAACCTATTTTCGAAACTTAAACACGTGCAGCCGCCTTACATAATTTTTTCGTCCAAATCGAAGTTCTTTGAACAGATTCTAGGATTGCAGATACTTTTACATTATTTACATGACACTGAGAACAAGGAACTCTTTTGGCAAATATTTTAATACGTATTTGCAACTAAGATTAACACATTTTTTGTAAAAAATTACAAGAAACAGATACAGTATTATATTTTTAGTTCTTTTGGATATTTCAAGTAGTATTATTGATTAAATTGTACAAGTTACTAGTGTTAACAAATTTCCTTAATACAAGTAACAAGTCCAATAATAAAAGAAGTGAAGTTCGACAAGTAACGTTCACTAATTTAAGTTACCTAGACTAGAAAAGGAATAATGAAATTTTGGAATTTTTATATAATTAAAAAATAGAACTTTTTCTGTTGGAATAGTGAGAAAAATTTATGGCAACAGCTGTTGATTACTTTTAATTATTTTTTTATTATAAGAAGCATTATCAATACAAAGTGAGTTATAAATCCATGCCAATATCTCAGGAGGTAAATCTATAAATTAAAACAAGTAAAAATCGTTTTGTGAAAATATTGTCCTACATGCCTTAGTTTACGAGTTATGGATGACTTAAAAGAATGTTCGAACTACCTGGCCCGTGTCTCAACAGTCAACACTACTGAATAAACTTTACTACACGCTTTAACATTGAGCTTCGAACTTGCTCGAAAATATCAAGTATTCTTCGAATAGTCTCAACCCATTTTGAAATGAGATTGCAAATCATGAGATGATTTTCGCAGATCGTGTACAATGTTTGCTAGCAAACCTAATGAATTTAGATCATGGTAGCCATGCAATGGATCCATCTCACACTATCCATCGTTTTACAATGATACTGTTACGGAATGTTTTTACTGCAAAGAAGAAAGGAAATGAAGACTTTGAACATTTCTTTCAATTATCCACAACTAAAGAACTAAGAAGATATGTTCATATGACGTTTTTTTACTTACTTTCTAGTGTGTAACTTTACCCTCTAAAGTATGCACATGCATTTATGACTCCCTCTGTATATTGTTGTAAGTATTCCTCTCACAATGTGGAATGTTAAAGATAATGTGTATCACTGGCAAGAAAAATTAAAATGTCAATTTTGTTACTTTATTAGCAATCTTAATCGTAAGTTCCACAACTTGATGATTTAATTGGATACAGTTCTACTATAATAAAGTATATATACATACTACACTTACGCATACACTTACATATATACATAATACACTACAGGTAACATTTACAGTATTAATTACGTATTATGACAAACATTTTGTTAGAATGATTGAATCCTATTAGATAAAAATGAAAAATGCTGGAGTATTTGTTATTCTTTTGGAAAAAGAAAAAACTTGACAAAGGTAGTTTTTGATACGAAATCTTCAACTATTTCCCATCGATATAATAATTTCAATCCTTTCATTCGTAAGGAATCCAACGCTTTCTTCCATTCAAAACGGTGACGTGCTTCTATATGTCCGCTAGATTCTTGTCACCGCCAAGGAAAAAAATATCTCACGGAACGTAGAATCAAAATTTGCCACCATTTGACAGCGTTCACGCGATTTTTCTTCCTACCTTCGGTCCTCGAGGTTCGCATCATTTCTTGCGGAAACCCATTCACTCGAATCTCAGACCTTTAGAATTCCTTCCCAGGCCAAGATGAAAGGGTTGATCCAGGTGCACACCTACGCCGTGCCGTTTCTACAAATGGAATCTTTCGACGAATTGACATTTTCAAGTTCCCAACCTCCCAACGGCGCGGCGGTTGATACCTACCTAGATGATTGAAAAATGACCGTGGCGTTTTTCATCGTGGACTCGTAGACGATGAAACAGCAAATATCATTTTAACGTGAGTTTTTATATTGTCTCGCAAGATAAATCATGCATACACGTAAAATATTAGATTGTCAATTGTTTGAAATTAAATTCTTTTCACAAATTCTTCGGCATATACCATATATACACGTTTGAATATCAAAATATTCGTGAATCTATATCTTTGCAATTTAATTATTTATGCATAACATAAATTTTTGAATTGTCCTTACAAAAGAAATCGATAAAAGTTCTAAGATACTTAACTACTCTTACCTAAATACGGGGAAGATATTTTATATCTTTATATCTTGTATATCTTATTATTAATTCAATTTTCCATTGCAAGAGTTACAACAGTGTAGCCTCATCAACTATGCATTAACTATCTTATTGTTTTCTTAAAGAAGGAATAATCAATATATAGCTTCAGTTTATCGCTTGTTTCGTATACAGACATTCCGGATACAGACATAAATATCAACCCAATGACCATATATTTTAAAATGAAAGGGTTCAAATATGGGTTAAATTCAATTTAATTCCCTCTCGAGACAGCCATTGAGGATTAAAAATCAATCAAATCGTTCACAAATATGTTCACCTGCGGACCAATCGTAAAAATTCATTCGACAGCAATTATTAGAAGCCTGGCGCCTGCGGCGAATACATCTAATTATTCAACGTCCGGGCATTTCCAGCCGAAAAGTGGATCCGAAAAAAGATCCTCCTTAGTGAAATAAAGTAGGAAACGAACGAAAATCAAGCAATCCCATGGTATCCATTACACGCATCCTGTCAAGTTTGTATGCCGTGACCATAAACTAACGAGCTGTATTAATTATTTTCACTCGCCGACCAGCGACCCCCTGGCGAGGTTTTTCTTCCTTCGTGGCCGCCCTTTGTCCCTGCGGCTCGCTCTTTTAGCTTCTTCATTTTGTGTCGAAAGCCGCACGTGAACTAACCAATTGTATTTTGATTCTTTCGCTACATACTGTACCTTCCGTGTAAATTGTTAACTCTCGCACAATATTTATCTCTTTCTTCTCCCCGTCTTTTACAAAAGAAATGTGGCCCTCTTGCTACGTATTACTTTTACTGTCAGTTACTATGAACTGTGTGGAAAGATTTTGTTTTGTATGTGTGATATTTTGGATAATTAAGTAAAACAAATCAGTCAGATGTGTTAATAAACAAACTAATAAAAGTAATGAAAAATTAGGAATCGAACTAAAGAAACTAATGTTTAATAGTAGCTTTTGTTAGAAGAAAGCATAAAATCAGGAAAATCGTATGAAACAAAAATAATTACTAGTAGAGCTCTAACTTGGATAAATTAGAATGAAATCACCTGGACTCTAGCATTTAGAAAATAATTAATACAATACGCTAATTGTACCAATATTTATGAAAACGTCTAGCAAGAGTAATTATTTATTTCAGATCTCGCCTGAATATCGATTTAACCAATACAGGTGGCTACAAATTAACGTCTAGTGAAACTCTACTCTGTATATTTAATTAATTTATGATTAATTTATTTAATTTGTAACAATTTTCTTAAATATATTTTTCGTTCGGAGAATCAGTCAGGAAATCACAATATTTTAAATCTTTTCATCATTCATCCAACGTAACGCTTATTGAAAAATCCTGTTTTATTGCATTGTAAATAATTCCTGTAAAAAATTATCCCCAGTGTAGAAAAAAACGCATAACGGAAAAGAAGGGGACAAAACAGTCGACGAGTGACGATAAACGACGCTGCGGAACAATATAAGATTTCAGAAAGGGATGAACTATGCTGAAAAAATACCCAGGGCGTTTTACGTTTTTTAGGTATGCTTTGATCGAAATCTCTTGAGACCAGGTAAAGGAAGATCGAGTTTTGACAGGAGTGTGACGTAACAATTTGCCGGTGAGATGAAGCGAGCAAGAGGAAAGAGCACTCGAGAAGAGTGGTAAAGAAATAGGAAGGGAAGGGACATAAGAAAATTTGATACGTTTCCGTTAGAAACAGCTGAATCCAACAGACAGATCGATCTTTGTTTTTCCATAAATCCGTTGAACCCGTTAGAAAGCCTCGAGTTTTCGGTCAAAGGACGAGTGTTACTTTTGAAGCTGTTATTTATTTAGTAGTAAAAAAAACATTTTCGTTGCTTCATGGCTCCATCATTCTAAATATATTTATGTTACATTCGTTTCTTCTTGTACATGGAGAACGTATATTGATACATATGTTTGTAATATATCTAATGACATAAAGTTATTAATTTATAATTATTAGGTACCGATTATTAAAGAAAGTTAAGTTCCATTTATATATATATATTGTACTACATAAATTTCATATGTCCATATATATGTCTGTCTTATATATTTTAATAGTAGAAACATTTACTGTAAATGTTTAACAATAATAAAACGTGTTTTATTTTCACGTGAGTAAGATTTACAAATCTTTGAAAATTTCTCCCTTTTTACAAAGAAATTTTTATTATTTCTGTAGAAGTTTGTTTATCTGACAAGACTTCAATATTATTTATTTTCAGATAGAATTACAGTTATGGGAAGGTCGGAAATTTATCGCAAAGCGGAGATAATGGTCTAAAATCTCAGCTATGTGTATGCTCATGCTCACACATAATCGATGGTCCAGTATCCAGCAGTGGGCTGCAAAATTTTTATATTTTCCCACGGAAAGAGTCTGTCACTGCGCTAAAGGTTTACCTGAGAAATATCACGAACTAAAATTTGAATACACATCGTTATGTCCCTTTCAACATAAATTTCATTCTTCTTTATTCAAACTTAAGACTATTACTGATATATATTATAGTATAGTGTAGTACAGTATAGTATAGATATATATATATAGTAATACATAAAAGTTGGAATTTGTAACATTGATATACAATAAACAAAACAACACAACTAACAAGAGCATTTGTTAAGTAATTAATACATTTATAGACACGTATTCATTTAAATATTATTATTTAAGTTCATAGTGAAATTCATATTATTAACTATAAATTTGATATGAACAGAGTAAAATAAATTCAACTTATCCATCATTTATAAACTGGCAACATTCGCAGCCAAGAATAAATAAGAGTAGATACAAAAACCGAATCAAATAAATTAAAATTTAGTTGATACTTGATGTAAACAATAAGTAAAAATTTTTTAAAAAATATAGAACGAATATTAAATACTCTGAATTCAAAGTTGTATTGATCTTTTTAAATGACTTCAAATATTGAAAAATAAATAACGTAATAAATATTAAATGAAATTTTTGTATTTTACTTACAATTTATAATTTAGAAATATTCAACTATTGCATATTTATGTATATCTCCTTTTACCTCTAAAAGAATGTCCTTTTTATCTTTAGTGCTCATTTACGAGAAATCCCACCGAAGGGTAAGAGTAGAATTTTAAGTCGTTCTATACCACTCCATAACCACGAATTTCTCTCAAATGAGCCGCTGTCGTACATGCAGAATACAGTTTAACAAACTATTCCGTCGTGTATCGCGACGAAATCTGCCGATTCGCTGTAACGTCAAGAGAAAGGAAAAAACTCCTTTAAAAATCTCCATAATTCTCACGAAAGGAAAGGGGAGTGTTTCCACGGGAAAGAGAAAAAGAATGTAATAAGTAGTGATAGAATGGACAAGAAAAAAGATATTTTAGTATTCCCGTCGCGATAGCTTCGAGGGAATCTGTATTCTTTTTCGCATGAAAGAAACTTTGCATATCTCGTAGGCTGTCGACAGGGTCTGGACGTTAATCGTCTAATCTCGCTCCACCGCTCGAACCAAGGAGGGAGGCACGCGCGAGAAATTATTTATTTGCGTCTGGCTTTACGAAGGCCCCGAAGGCGAGGAGCCATTGAGGAGCAGCCTCGAGAATTTACTTCAAATAACGAAGCAACTTTATTCCACGACAGCCTGTTTGCTCCTTCATTTTCACCGAAAACGATGCGCGCTGCTGAGAAAATAACTGAGAATTGAGCTTAGTGAATTATACATATATATTGTCGATTTACAGCACATGGATTGCTTTTATTGATAAAAGTGAATTATCTTTTTTTATTTGATTACACTGATGTTATAACGTATGAAAAATAATTGAACGAAAATGATAGCGATTTAATATGACAAATGTGCGGAGATGAGATATGATTGATGCAATTTACTTGATAAATTTTATAAACGTATATATTATTAACTATTAACTACTATAATATGATATTATTAATACTGATATGATATTAATATAATATGATATTATTAACTACTTAATATGAAGTATGTTAGTACATAATAATATATGTTATTCCGCTTTAAATTAAATAAAATTATTATTAAGTAAAATTGAAGGATATAAATGTAAAATAAATTTAAATAGTAATATATAAGCTGCTTTATATTCAAGTTTTTAAATCATTGTATAAAAGCAATGTCAACACGTTAAGTATTAAAAACCTGTGTATTACATTAATTAAAACAATGAAAAGGATCCTATCTTTATACCTACAACATTAGAAATACTTTGTAAGTATTCGAAATAAAAGTCATGTTCACATTTTTCCAACAATAAGTACTTCAATGAATAAGCAAATTATTTAAACAAGTGAATATACTATAATATAAATTTCTAATTGTAATATAAACAAAAATAATAAATATTTGTATAGAATTTTTACTGATTGGTATATTAAAATTAAATAAATATATAGAGAAAATATACTAAACTAATTTATATTAATAAAATACGTATGACAATTGTATATAGCAATTAAGTTTTAAATACGAATAACAAATAGTACAAATAACTGCGAATAATAAGGAGAATCATTACTAGATTATAAACAAATTATCAATATATTTTCAATACTATTGTACTTAAACAGTAACTATTTAATTATATATATATATTTAATTTTATTAACTACTTATGATTGAGTTATATTATATAATAGATATATATTTAAGTATTATAGATGGATATATTTTGCTCCAGGAACAGGAGATTGTATGATAAATAGTATGAAATTTCAGCATAATAGATGAACACATAAATGAGAAAAAGAAGTGGAAATTTACGACAGAGATACGTATAGTAATCGTCAGAAGCATGAAAGAGAAACGTTTGCGCGAAGAGATAAGAAGAAAAAGTCCGCCACACACCTAAATGGCGCGTGGCAAGGTGTCACCACCATGGAATCAGGAAGGAGAGAAACAGAGATAAGAGAAGGTGGAAAAACGGTGAATAACATCTAGTGATAGATTTGATCCAATATTTTTCTGCAAATATCAAATAAATTTACTTTCGCTCCTTTATCTTTACAACACGTAATATATAAATACAATTAATTATTGTTAAATATTTTTAACGATAATTTTAACATCTTAATTAGTAATAACAATAGTAAATAATTTCTTGTTTGAATAAGCTACGAATGAAATAATTCTTTAACCATTCCTAAAATTAATTGTCTGAAACAGTAACATTAGAATTATTTTCAAAATATAGAAAATATGTTAAATAACATACGTATAAAAGCATTCAACAAAAATTATGGATCGTACACGTATAAGGTATTATAAAACATTACCGTAGGACTGAAATTTAGATACTAGTATCGTACCATTCTATTCGTATCTGTAACGGCTATATTTAACAATAATCGAACGATTCTTCATCCTATAGTAAATACTTTAAAACCGTTCCGGCGCTGAACGTTAACACGTTACTATTTACAGATAATATTTGCAAAGAATCGATGTTTTCCTTTCAGATACCGATAATGCGCGCGTGGGTGTACTACGAAGCACGTGTTTCTTATTCCCGGTGCATACACTAGGAGGGACAGCCTGACGAAGCGCCAGTTGCACAGCTTGCGCGTACTGCGTGTGGGATTTACTAATTTCTGGAAGGACTGGAATGGCACGAGACCTCTATCAGGGATCCTGTCACGAATGTCTGATGGCATCTCTTGTGTACGGTAGCTGTTGTTTGTGCACACCACGGACCGGTAATGTCATACCTATGAAAAGACCTTGGGACTGTTTCGATTTCATCAGGCCAACAGGATTACCTTATTGAAACGCAAGGTCGCCTTTCGGATTTAGAATATAGAATGCAAATTTTCTAAACATAACTTTACACTCGATATCAAGCAATACGAACGTTCATGGTTTTGAGGATCATTGTAGTTCAATGATTTATTAAAATATCTTACACGATGTGGAGAGGGCAATTTTTTTTGTTAGTCACCTTACTCTTTTTCCATGTATTTTATTTTCACTATATTTTTAAATTGTTAGATCATTGTCAAAATACAGTGACTAAAAAAGATGCTGGAACGCCATTGTATTTATTATATCATTGACATACTATTTAATTAAGTTTAATTATACTAAATTTCGTATTATATATTTGGTGGTAGATTCATATAACTACAAAATTTTGATATTATCAAAATAAAATGTAGAACCTGATGAAAGAAAAACTTCATTGGAAAATAAAAGTTGTGACATTGTATTATTTTATTATATATTACTTTTTAATATAATACGTAGATGTAAATTCTGGGTTTTAAAAGTGTATATATAAATTATTAATCTCTAATCGTACATAAGTACTATAAAATTGTGACATTAAAAATATTAAATTATACTTTTCTACTGTTATCATTTTTCTTCTTTTATTTATATTTAGTATACAATAGAGTAACCGATAATTTGATTAGATATAGATAAAACGCTATTGTCTCTCTTTCACTCTCTCTCTCTCTCTCTCTCTCTCTTCCTCTCTACAGATAAGATATGTAAAAAAAATTCTATTGACAAAGGTAAATGTTTAAGTTTAAGTATACTCTTGTTAACGGTTTTACCAGAAGGACTACAGGCACGAGACTATGAAGATAATTTGCATAAACTATTTGTAGCCAGAGGCAGTGATTCGTATCGGTCTTTTTGATACAGAAATTATATGCAATCTGAGGCAATCATCAGCATGAATATTAAAAGAATACAGATAGCATTACTTGATTGTTATTGAAGCGCTGAAAGGTATTTAGTAACTAAATATTTCCATGAATACTTATCATTATTTAACGCTTCAATTGTCTATAAATACGTCATCGACAGTTTTAGCAGGGAATCTCAAGATCGAAGATTCTATACTTATGTTATATTAAATTCGCGATTGATTTATTTTTAGGACAACAAAGTTATGATTTTGTATTTAACTCTATGAATGTGGAAGTATAATAAAAGTTTTGACATTAGTATTACAGTAAGTCTCTATTTTAATATCGAATAGTATCTGTATTCTTTTAATATGTAGATACTTGTATATGTACATACATAAAGCTGAAGTATTCTTATATTTCATTCAGTTACTTATGACCTTAGTGAAATTTAAATTCTAATCATGAATACCATATTAATTCTATATTAAATAATATACTTTTATCACATAATTGCTTTCTGAATATTAATAATCTATATTAAATAATAGATTTTGTCAAATAAAATACTCGAAGATGTAAAATTATTACCTAATATAATTTACAAACATCAACAATTTGAAACATCGGTGAAGGGTATTTATTATTATATTCGATAAGTTAGATACAGCTTACGAAACTGAATAGATAATTTTGATTCATGCAGTAATTTCTTAAGGATCTGTACTTTTTCATGCTTCTTTGTCTAATATATTTTTTCGTCACTGAATTAATTCAATTTTTATGTTAAATAATTCGTAACTTATCGCTTATACATTACGAAATTATTTACATTTTACTTCACAGGTAATTATTTCGTATGAGAAGAATTTACGTCAATTTTTAGCCGAAGAATACTGCAATTAAATACTAAAAAAATCTTTCCAATGGGATGGGTATGGCATTGAGTATGCACGTCTGCATGTCAATAAAATTCGCAGCTATCTAAGAATCAGCTTGGTGCGTGTACGCTTATTTTCTTTTTATTTCGTTCCTTTTCGGTCGGTATTCCTATAACCTTCAATCTGATTTAAAGATGTGCCTGCTACTTGTTTTCACATGCATTCTACAGTTTCCTTCATTTCTTTTTAGATCGTCGTATTTCTCCCTATGTTTTTTTTTTTTATTTTTTACACCAAGGTATATGCGTCGCTGTAGCTCTTGGAGCTATAGTATGAACAGTAGCTTAAAGTGGTTAGATATATAGAAATTTTGTAAGTTAATGAATATAAATATATTATACAACGTATTAAAATAATCGTATTCTAGTACAAGTCATTTATTTGTGTTCGATATCAAATATTGCAAAATTATAAAACGATTCAATAAAAGCTATCTGTCACTTTTTTTATAGTAGAATTTTACAATTGTACAGTAAATAAATATAAAATATCTCATTGCATCGTATTTAGTAAGCTGGCATCGAAATACTTCAATGAAACACATATTTATTTACATATTGATACTCCATTTTGCATGTGAATATCTAAAGTCCATATTGAATATAGATGCTTTAGAGAATAACATTCGTAAATAATTCTCACAAACAGATTTATCTAGTGGCTTACAGTAGTTACAATAATGGATTCAAGATATTTGAAAAATTCGAAAAATCTTTCTCATGGAAAATATCAAATGTTCGAATTCTTAATTTCAATTTTTAATTTCATCCTAACACAAGAACATTAAAATTTTGTGTAACAGAAATTAAGAGAATGAAACAGATCTTTATCTCAATCGTTAAAACTCTCAAATGCTTAATCGATTCGTGCATTTCCTTGTTTCCTTCGAATCGAATGTTGGAGCGTTGCCAAGGAATTCAAACCAACTCCATTCTTCTGCTACACAAGGAAGAACGCGTAATAACCTCAATTCAAAGTTACGAACAGACGTGATGAAATCTTTTAGCGGCTTCCACCTAGTCTTCTACTGAAAAGTCTTCCGATTCGACAACGGCGGAGTGTGTACTCTATTTTACGAGATAGCTCCAACAGATAGCTGCGTTTCCTGCGACCGCGAGAAATGAAAGGAGATGCGCTTACGGCTGAACAAACCGCCGAAAAGAGAGGTCAGAGGGAAACGCTGGAAACGGGGAAAGAAGAGAGGACGAGGTACGCGAGCAGATAAGAAAAGGAAAGAGAAGGATATGAGGGGAAGCTAACAACGAGCCGATTCAACGACGAAGCGCTGGCTCTTACACCTTCTTCTCTGTCCCTTCGTTCAGACTACCACGACCCCACTCGTTCCTGGTCCTCGCACTTTTTTTCCTTTTGTGAACAAACATTGCGCGGTATCTACACCCGCACGACTAGAGGCGGCAAGTTGCGTGAAATGAGCACGATAGCACGTGCCTTCACGCTTGCGTTGCACTTTAGTATTACCCTCTTCGTCAATGTCATATAAAGATACTCTAAACGCATCGTTGTGAATTCTAGAAAATTCATGTACGACTGCTTAATTTAATGTAATGTTAGACAAGGATGTTGGAAATATAGTAATTTATTGTATATAATACAGTACAATTAATTTTATTCGAAAGTTATAATACGTACAGAGTGTGAAAAAAAGTAAGTGTAAAATCATTATAGCGTGATTCTACACCGTCGGATCGGCGGAGATCCGTAAAAACAGTAGTCGCAAAATTGACCTTGACCTTGATATTCGAGGTCAAATTTCTTTATTGCATCGTATCTTACTCATCATGAGAATCGAAAGTCTCGAAGGAGCTATAGGTCGCAACGATATCGTACTCTTGCGAAAAAATGTTAATGTTTGCAGTAAACATCTTGTAATGTCTTGTGGATACGAGGAGATAAAATAGTGGTCAAATAACAAACTTATATGAAAGTAACAAGTATCACGAAATAACACTCTTATATGCATTGTATGGCTGCAGAAAGAAGATAATATACTGACAATATGAATTTCTTTACAAGTGGAGGTGTAGAGGAAATCTGCCTGGTGCATTCTATCTTTTTGTATAATCAAAACACTCCCGTTCTTATCAGTTTCATTGGAAAATGTTTGAGTATAAGGCTATAATTGATATAAACAACTAACGTGTTAACAAATATTGTTAACTAATTGGCATCTCTTAATATTGATGTAGGTTCCTTATTCAGTTTGTACAATCATGATATTATTAGTATAAAATTTTTGTTGTAAAATCAAGCAGATATGTTCCCTATTTACATATAAAGTAGGAAAAATTCAACGTGGAATACCGCTTGAAAAAGTAAAATTGATGAGGATGGAAATATGAAGGATTTTCCACGCTCTCAAGGAAATATCGCAATCCCTAACCATGTTATATCGTTCTTACGTTATTTATATCATAAATATTGTTTTCTTTATTATGTACTTAAAATAATGGGGATATTTGAAAAAACAGAGTTGGTTGGAATATAATGAAGCAATAATAGTAATTTTCGGAAATGAAGTAATGATTACAAAGTTTTTGCAGTACATAACAATTTTGACCGTACTTATTACAATAAAAGACACAGAAATGGCAAAGTATTATGGTTTCGGAAGTCGATACTATATTTGGGTATATAGACGCGAATAAACGTACAATCAAATTATTATCGATTTACGAGGCACGCGATGAGCCGAACGAAGAAAAACAACTGCACAAGATCGACTTAACCTTCGCGTTACAATGCTCGTGCGATCAGTTTCTCGTGCAAACTGATATTTATGGTACCCTCATGGTGTCGGCTTGTACATTACGGTGCAGAGTGCGTGAGCGCAAACCATAATCCGTCCGGCATGGTTTCGGTTTGGTACGTGAGAAGTAATTGAAGGGTGTCGGTACTTTTGCGCGAGTCAGCCATGTTAACGATTCTCCAGCCAAATATTAAAGATCGTTCCCGCTTTTCTCGAGACGAGAAATTGAAGTTCCTTCTCGACGCCCTTGACACATTGGCTCGTTTGCACGTCAGGAGACGAATGCCACGAGTAAGTAATTGCAAATAGTGTAAAACCGTTCCGTTACTCTTTCACCTCTTTTGCCTTCGTTTTATTATCTCTTTGACTTTCTTTTTATTACACATAAGTGAAATGTTACTCGCACTCGTAACGAAAAAGTGGAATATACTGAAAGCCGAGACGAACACGTGCCTAACGACGTAACACCATAAGTACTTGATAGCTTTCACAGTTTAAGGCTTCAACTAAGAACGACTTTAAACCAATGTTCAGCAACGAAAGAGAAAATTTTACGTGGATCATCGATGAAACTATGTCATGTACAAATATGTCAAACGTAATTTGAAATCTATTCGCTACGGGTAAAAAATTGTATAGAAGAGATGGTGTATGTTACATTTAATATTGCTTGAACAAAAGTTTCCAAGTTACGGATCCACGATTTTTGTCTCTATGTCTTTTTTTTCGTGCATTTTTTGCTGTACAACAGCTCGTCACGTCCGAACGATTTCAACAGCGATCTCGGATTCCGAATGTGCAGGGGGTAATGCCAGAATCCTTGCAGACGATAATTTTATGGTCTAATGACTGTACGATACCTGCCATCGCACACATTTATTCGATTTTTACTGAAAACAATAAGCTATCCTAGATCCGGAAACTGCTTTCTTTGTACTTATCATTTGCTATATTTCTTACATGCACACAAACCTATTTCTTTTAAATTCGTTTAAATTGAACTATTTTAAAACCGAAGAAATATTTTACTTATAATACAAACAGCAAAAGATATACCACACGTAGCTACACTTTTAATTTTATTATTTAATTTTTGCTTTATTAAATGCAGATTTTTAATTACGTGAATAAAGGAAAGGTAACATACCAATGCATATTTTTATTTATGCTGCATGCAACCTAAATTAATTCAAACATTTCAAAACTATACATTAACATTCAGCAGCCGCATTTTTTTAAAGAAACTGTTATTTTTGTGAAAATTAAGGTATTACAAAATACTTTTACGCGAAACATAACATGTAATAAATTTTCATTACATTCGTAATCTTAATGAATCAAAGCTCAATTTCTCTCGTTTCATTTTGAACTTTGGATTTTTTCTTATATCGAAATTTGTCGGTAGCCTAGATGTCATTTTAATAGACATATTATCGCTTCATGTTCCGTTTCCACAATATTCACTTGATTTTCATAATATGTTAAATATTCCGATCGAAATGGTGGATATCAAAATTATTACCGACAAAGGCACGCGTTTCCTGGTGAAGTCGTGGTTGTGTTCGTGACTCGTGCAAGTACTTAAGTAGCATTCGAGCGGCACGGTCACCTGCCTTCACGCCGGAGTGACTTGTAAATCACTTCACCAAAACTAGGGTACGTGCCGCCACGGCAGACAAAGAAGAACTACGAAAAAAGGGGGGAAAACCGATGCTTAATCGAGACAAAACAATTGTCTTTGTTCGTTGTTAACCCTTGTCACTGATTGATCATTGACTTCAAAGAAGTTAGAATCGATAGTTCTCAATTGATATATATTTTTAGAATTAAATAATAAGATATTGTTATTTTTAAGTAATATTCCATAAATAAGTTATCATCTGACAACGATAAACAATAAGCGAATAATGCAAGCCGAAATAGTCCAGTCGCTGCAACTCTTTTAAAGAGTTTCCATTTTTCATTTATCGAAATTAATCCTTCATTGCCGAAGTATCATATTTGGAACGTAAAACCCGAGGTGGAGTCTAAGAGACTCCTGAACTTACAGATAATTTATACAGAGTAATAGAAAAGTAGTAGTAGTATATATTTATATATAGATAATTTACACATTTTCCTAGCAGACACAACTGATCATGTGAAAGATCATTTTGTAAGATAAATAAGCAATATAGATCTATTCGCGTGAATGCGTATATCGTAATACTGCAAAGTAAGTTATTACTGAAGTACGTAGAATTAAACGGGCAATTATTTTAAAGCATAAATAACAATATACATAATTACGTAATATATTATATAAATACAAATACAGATACATAATTATATATAATACGTATATTAATATTAGAATAATGTTAATAATATTTTTCAATGACAAATAGATGTGCGCGGATAATTATTGTGAACGTGTATTAAAATACATTATTTTAACAATATATAATTTTGAATATCATTGAACTCTCCATAGAATCGTGGTATGCAACTTCATTTGATAAAAATAATAAATCATCTTAATTACTTCAACCAAAAATGACGTTTCGAACAAATTACTTTCGTACCTCATTTCACTCTCCACCTTTAGTCTTCTGTCTTGTTCATTGTTTTGCTCCTTCAACGATGACGAAGATAATTAAATTGTCATGTACCGGATGGGCCATTTTATGTATTTACATGTCGTAGTTTCAAGTAATCAGATGTTTATATATGACTATTTGCTGCAAATCTCGGTTCAAGGACAATGAAGAATCGTTTACCGATCGTCCTTGACACTGGTAAACAGAATTGTATTTTCGTAAGTATGCATACGAGTCTCGTTCGAGAGGTTGGTTGTACGCACGGGTTTCTTTTGTCGGTGCACGAAGTCGAAGCACGCGTGCTGCACGTGCCTTGTTGCAGACGTGACTCGGTCAGCATTTCGTCTTATATTTAGTTAACCGTCTTATTTTGCCCCCGTCGCACCCTGAAAAACAAAGCGATCGCGCTCTCTTGCTACCTCACGGCTGTCCGAGCTTGAAATTGCATTGGTGCACTGCGCAACTCTGACCTAAATATCTCGTTTAATATTTTTTGTGATCGTTCGCCATAATTTTCCTCTACCTTCTGCGATTGTTTCTTTGTTGTTAATTCTTCAGGATACCTTTTGTGTCTAAGTTTTAATAACGATAACCATTAACCTATTAATCGAGTTATACTTTAACCAAACATTTCTACCACCATGAAAGTAAAAGTTAATGAAGACAAATTAATTTCAAATAGATCGATTTTAATTCTTTCAAACGCAAATAAAATATAATATAATTGGAAATTGTAATTGGACAACAAATGTTTTAAGTATTGTCTAAACTTCTTCAAATATTAATAGAATACTGCCTTTACATATATTTAAAATGTTTTTAGTGAAACGTAATATCTTATAGCCAATATGTTAAAATGGATTGTTCTAATTTTTTATGTATAGTTATTATCTATTTCAAAGTTAATAATAACTGTTCGTATTTGTTATAATGAATTTGGATATTTAAAAAATAAATTATAAAGGTTTGTAGTAGAATTGAAAACTCGTTTCGAATGTTGTATTATTTGAATGTCTTCGTTTATTTAAAAATGCATATTACGTAGGTTATTACTAACAATATCATAAATTAATATTTAAGTTCGGTTATAGTTTCTCATCGTGGTTTGAAAATTTGAAAGCAATGATTGCAGTACGAACATAAAGATCGGCGATAAATATTTCCTAACGGAATCGTTTTAGTTAGGATCAACAAATTATTCGAGGACGAGATCAGAGTAATGGGATTAGAATCTGAACGTAATTTCAAAGGAGGTAAATGATTTCGTACTGTTTATTGACAGATCTACACTGTTTTCATTTGCTTTAATCGGGATTATCCTATACAGCTGTCTCCCTCATGCCCGCCTTAGTTATCTTAAAATTCCTTTAGGCTTATATCCAGAGTATCGGGTTTTGGACTTTTTTCGTACGCTTATACATCGGATGCTTGCCGTATGCCAGGGTGGACCACCAGATGGTCCACGATCGTCTGGTTCGGCGGCTCTGCCATCTGATGCCGAACTTTCGCATTGTTTCTTCAGGCATCGAATCGATCGCGAAATAAATTCTACAAGTACAAAACGTGTCCATGTTCTTTTCTCTAACCGTTCGGTATACGATTATATTAACGAAGAAAGGATACGATCATTGAATGTGCTTCTTCGTGAAATCGTAGCAGTTATTCCACTTGGTTCATCATTTGTGAATAATCCGAATAAACGCAGGTGGCGGAAGTGTTATTGCCGTGAAATCGAACTTTAGTTATTTCACGCATGCAGACTGCTTAACATGCAATGACTCATACCATTAACACAAAGTAGTATGCAATAGTAATATAATGCGACAGTATACGATATATAATAGATAACGATATACATAAATATTCTTTTTTTTTTAATTATTTTCCTTTATCCAAATCAGTTCATGTGATAACAAGCGACAGGCATCGAAAGTTGTAGAAATCTTTACATTTATTACTCAAAGAGTGCCAGATAGTCGTGAAAATTTCGATTTCGATAAAATTTTCAGCATGTAGATATGTAACTGGCACAAATCTTTAAAATATGTTGTTTAAATTTTCATTATAGGCTTAGATACAGAGATTGTGAGAAGCGATCTTTTCTTTTTCCTTTTCGCAATTTCCAGAAATTGTAATCAATCAAAACCTTTTTTATACGTCTAGTAAACTAAGTCTTCTAATTTTTTAAACAATACTCAGGTCACCTGTTTTAATCTTAAAAAGGTTATTCTGTTTTAAAGGGTGTCCGAATATTAATGTGAGTGACTGTATATGCTTAAATTATTTGATTATTTAAGTACATAATAGCAAATGTGTAATGTAAATGAAAGTTAACAATTTCCGAAATTAGAAAATAGCGATAATGGGTCTTAAATAAATTCCTTGAAAATAATGAAATACATTTACAACAACAACAGTAATGGAATTTTTAATTAAAATTCGTTTACTGCGATATGCTTCATTTTAACGATATGTAGTACATAATGTAACATTTTGCTGCATGACATATAATATCTGAGTTCTACACTGTGCTCGCGTTTTACAAGATTAATTATCATATAAATCTTTATTCTGTTCGTATGGAAAATGAATGTTTAATAAATGAACAATAACTGAGAGATAACTAAATACACGAATATCGTCGTCTGCCTTTATGCATAGTTGTAGTCATATTTTCCTGTTAACCTCGATCGTGAAAGGTTGAATGAGTCACATGTAATAATTAAATTCGTTCATAAAGGAAAAGTGGCAATATATCTACGTTAAATTTAGAGGTCAGACCGCAATGGAAAAGATATCTCGATGAATCGTTCGAAGGTGTGTTAATTTCGTGGTGGTACGTCACAATAGGTGAACGCGATTCGCCGGTTTGCGCCTAGTCGAGCTTCCGACCGCGACTGAGTTAGCTATCATTAAAGCTATCCAAAATGAGGGGCGAGTATCTATTAAAATTGGAAGACAGCCAATCCCTATCGTCGAGATAGATAATAATAGCTGCGTAGTATACAGGTTACGCCATAAAATCTGCTATGAACCGCAACGGTTTTACTCTCGTGCCAAGCCAGCCTTTTTCGACACTGTTTTTTCCCCTTGTAGCGTGCCTTTCGTCTCTTCTTCGCGCCAGAAAGATCGTAAACGGCATAAATGTTACCCAATAGGTACTTACCTCGCTCGTCTTCTTTTTCCTTTCGTTCGTACCAGTATTCGCCTCAGAGCACCTTTCACATGCAGCACCTTCGCTGCTAAAAACATCGCTCGCTCTTCGTCTCTGGTGACCACCTATTATTCTTTGCTCTCACCAGTCAATAGGCAATGCATTTCGCATTTCTTCACACGTGTAGGCATCTTGATGACATGTGGCTGGCGGTCAGGCGCTGTTTATAGTCTTGTCTTTCCTACCCTTTATAGATACCTATGCTTCTCCTAGGTAACATCGCGAGCATGAGTGTAAGGACAACGAACTTAATGTTTTCTTTTTGCCTTGTTTGTTCTCTTCTGTGCTTTCTCTATGGTATCACCTTTCTGTTACGATTATCTTTCAGTTTGTTCTCATAATATTATGTATTGCGATGTAATATAATTAATTAAATAGTATTAGTATTGCAATTTATCTAGACACCATTATACTGTTGTAGTATTCATTATACACATTAAATCATTGCAAATCGAATGATCGAATTCTTAATAAAACTTTTAACATTTATGGTTTTCTTGGAATTGATATTAATTACGTGATATTCAATACATTTTGACTATCGTAGATCAAAGTTACGATTATTACAATTAAAATCATTATCGATCATTCTTTCTTGGAATCTGGATTTCCAACCTAAATTTCTCTTGTTAATGTAGCCTTCCAAAAATTTGTAGTAATGTTGCCAGCAAAATTTACTGTATTAGGTCAGTGTTTAAAGTTTTATAAAATTGCATTGAAATTCGAGGATGATTCATGGTTCGCTTTAATACATAATCTGCTTTCTTATGATTAGCGAAAAGAATTAACGAAACAATCATCATATTATGCTCGGCATGTTACAAATTTTGAATTGATATCTTGATAAATATTATTTGACAGCATTTTCAGTCACCAAATTCTGAATTATTTTATACATTTATGAAATTAGCAATTTATGTGTAACAACCTAATAATATGTAATTAATATCATCAATCCCAGAAGTTAATTTAAATTTTATATTTAAATACATTTATATTTAAATTTTTTGAGGTATAAGTTAGAAGCATTAACATTAAATGTGTTGATTCATGGTATTTGTTTAATTTTTTTCTGGGCTGTTTTAATTATATTAAATGGTTATTAAGAAAGATTGAAACTTACTTACATGGTAACCGCATACGTAAGAAATTTTTTATTTCGCAGTCTTTATCATTAACGTTTGCATAGCTAATGAGGATAAGAATTCCACTTTGGAGGTACCAATTACATGAACGTGTAATTTAGGCCTACAAGTACGAAATGATGGAAAAGGGCGGTTTTAGAGTAGAGTTACTTCGACGGTCACTGAAATTTCTTATATATACATCTATACAGTGTCATGAAATGTATATAATCAGCAGATTCTTGAAGGCAGATAAAATCAGAATACGACATCAATCGTTGTAGAAAAAAAGAGGAAAATGCCATGTAATATAAAAATAAAATTGAGTTCATCGTTCGTAAAATAAATTAATGTATTAATTCTGAGAGCAGAAGATATCGCTAATTTTCTTAAATATCTTAAATATTCTTGAAAATTCAGAAGATGAGTTACTAGTACACTAATTTTGAGAGTGAAAGTTAATACCACTTCTCTCTTCCATTTACAAAATTGTTTCAAAATTTCGTATTTTTTTAGAAATTTCTTTAAAATTCAAATGGTGGATCTGTTGGGTTTCGTTTATACATAATTCTGTTAATATTTTATCTAAATGCTCATTATCCATCGTAATACTTGATGATAATCTAAACGTCCTTTGTTTAACTAAAAAGTAATTTATTTTAATTAATAATAAATATAATTAATGTCTTCCCCTCTTTTTACTCTCAGGAAATTGTAGGATCTCGTTCGTGAATTCTTGGCTATGGGAGAACCACGAATGTTACGCGTGGAAACCGTTACGTTCCTTTGCGAGAAAGCACCATATGGCGTAGGCGATGTCGCTGTGAATCGATGCCGTTGTTGTTGTTATTGCCAGGTTCTCTCCGAGTCGGTAATTACGCGACGCGGTTCCATGCAAACGCGATTTAAGGGAGTTTTTTCTCATTGAAAGGGTACGGTGAACTACATAGTGGACAACGACCGAGGGTAGGCTTTTATGCGTGCCAGATTGTGCCACGCAACCCAAAATGCGTGGGAATAAAATACCTCGTTACGATATCATTACATCGTTTACTATTTTATACGTTGTGAACAAGAAAACAGGGGCGTTTACCATGTGCATTCCAAATGTGAATCACCGAATGCATAATGATCAGCGACACGAAAACACGATAACGATATATTCCTGGAATTATCTGCATGAATTTTCAACAGTTTTGTAACTATGTCTCAATTCATCGTGCTTGGTCTTTGTTTCAGAGAAAAACTATTAAGGTAAAACATAATATAGAAATATAAGTATTAACATATTTTTACTAATTCCATAATAAAAAACAAAAACTCGATTATTTTTCTCGCGTGTCAATATGTCGATATAAATATAAATTATATATATGTATACATCTATACACATGAGTCAAAAAGATTTATATAGGTTTCCCAGTTCGGTTCGTCTAAACTTTGTGAATATGTTTTATAAATATAAATAGAAATAAATATTATATAGACATACACACAGCTTGCTTTCAATATAAGTAATCGCTACATTTTTAATGTACAGGATAATTAATATCTCATTTCAAGATGTTGACCATTTCTGTCGACAAGTAGTTCTTGTTAAATTTCTGATAGCGGCAAAGTATGATACATATTTATTATTCTACGAAAATCGTTTCGGTTTTCTTCTATCTCAATAGATAAACTATTTCACTGTATCAGTTTATTATCCATTTCAATTTTTGTTTAACGTAACTGACTCTTGTGCTTTCAGACACAAGTACAGTAGAAGTATAGTAGCGTGAAATGAAATGATCTTAGTGAAAATATATTACGCTTCATATTTCGTGTTTCTATTATAATTTTTTAATAAAATTTCAAACCATCTATATTTATATATAACATCTTTTCCCTTATTTACATTCCTAGAAGATACTAGCAGAATTGTACCGGAGATGACTGACAAACTTCCTGCATATTAAAATTTTTTATACAATAACCATAATATCAAAACAAATTATTCTTATAATACAAATTGTTGCAATGTTATTGTATCTACGTCTTTGATAAAAGGATTGGCTGGAAGAAAATATTCCTAGGAGAATTATCTGGAAATTAACACGCAAGAATAAAATGCGAAAGGTAGCGGATCTGGTGAAAAAAGGCAGGCAGAATACGGAATTATACTGTTTTGACGTGTACACAGTTGGTGGTAGCGCGTTCTTCATGTACAATCGGGAAAACCAGGCATCTGTTACTCTTCGTCTCTTTTTCCCCTTAGCGAGAAGCCTTTCTCCTCGAGAATCGAGATCCTCGTAACTCACGGCAGACAGTTTTCGAAAGGATTTCTGCGGGTACGAGTGGTTGAGAAGAGACAGGCGGAGGACAGAGGAAAGGTCGAGGAAGGGGTGGTCGCGTGCCCGCATCATCTGCACCATGCAAAAATCTCTGGAAAACTCGAAAAAAAAGCCCGAACTAGCTGTGCAGCTGCCCGATCATCTAAATGTCTTATTCAAATAACTCTGCATCGGCAGGCTGTGTGTACCAGAGAAAGGGATGATTCCACATTTCCAGAGGCTGTTTTCCTGTGGTTCAGAACGAATTGGGAAAAGGGTTGAAGGCCCGAATGGAGGCATTATTGACGATTATGCGTTATCTGTATTCGAGAAAAGGGTCGTAGGTGTGGAAGCAAATTCACGTATGGATGCTGACATCTGCCTCGATCGTTACTTTGAATTTTTTCTTTGAAAGTGGCAATTGTGGTAGCCAACGTTCCTTCTCTTCATACTACTAGCCTGTATGCACGTAGACGCGTATCAAACCGTTTATGGATGTATTGAACGTTAAATTCAGCAGTTTCATTCGACGCTGGTTCGTTCTTTTTGCCCTGTACCGTATCTGTCTGGTCACGGATCTGCACAAACCTTGATGAATTCTTTACGAATGGACGAACTGAATGTATCAAACGCATATATCATTTAAGTAGCTATTATGGTACGACTGAGACAGTTTGAAGTATTCGTCATTGTGTTACTCGAGACATGACAGTCGTTAGCTGTGTTTATGTATCCTTCCATATGAAGTGACTCCTCTTGGTGTTTATACAGAAGCCTCGTGAATACCTTTTGCTTTTACAAAGCATTTGTTATAAAAAGTATGACTGGGTTTAATAAATAATGTTTCAATCACCGCGTTATTTCATTAATATCTTTGCCATCTTTTAGTTAGTATTTTAGCTAATATTAAACATTTTTTGAACATAAAGATGCCTACATAAGATTGCAAATTAACCCTTAAAAATTTATATGTGCGATATTTCTTTTCTTATTATACATCTGTATAGTATAGTAGTAGTATTTTGTATAGTATAGTATAGTATATTGTGTATAGTATAGTAGTAGTATAGAGAAGTATAATTACTGCGCTTTAAATGATGTTGATTAACTGAAATTTATGTTTGATTAGTTAACAAATTTGTAACAGAAAAATATCATAGAAACGATACTGAACACATGTATAGGTATGCATAGAACCAGGTAAGCTTGTCAAAGGAATACGCGCGTGCGGGGGTGGCCAGGTGCGAACTCCCGTATAAGTGATTGTCAGGAAAGCGAGGGTGGGTAGAAAAAAAATATGTTCTGGCATACGGTTGGACGTTAGCATAACTGTGGTCAGTGATAAAAACAGATCAAACAAACTAAATTGATACTAGTTTCCCGATAATCAAGAACTTACTATAGTTGGATTTTATATGAATTTTGAAATCTGTTGTTACATGAAATCTACTATTATGCGAAGATTTTTACTGTAAAATTTGATTTATCATACTAAAGTTCATTCATGAAGTTACGCAAATTTTTATGTTTAAACCTAATCAATATTTAATCTATATATTTATCTATGTCTAAACCTATAAGGAATATGTTTATTATTAGATAAATCTTTTGATCCAAAAAACATAATCTCTTTTAATATTCTCTTCTTAAAACTACATTCCTTAATATGATGTTATAAAAACGATGTAAATGTAATTAAAATACAAGTCGTCTAAACAATTTTTTATTAACTGCAATGCTAAAAATAGTTTAATTTTCTAAAGGTGAAGCGGCGGCCAAATAAAAATGAAATTACTAGTTTTATTATTAATAACAAAATTGTGTTATATAGAAAAGTTAAAATGAGTCTCGATGTGTTTTGTGTACATCTTAAATATTTAATTACTAACAATGAGTTAAAATGTGTATTATACGTATTTTGATCATTTGCAGTCAAAACAGGCAAAGTCCCTTACAGTTTCGTTCCGAGGGCGGAAACGAGACTATCGTCGACGATCAAAGGGTGCTGAAAATGATTACGGGGGTGTACGTATCGACATTATCTTGGAAGGGGTAGTTGAGCGGCTGGTCGATGGTCGGTTATCGACCAGGGACGAGGATAAATACTCGCATATCGTGGGATAGGCAACCACCTGCAGGGGGGCAGGTGATGTTAGACGTAATCAGAACAGGGCGCCAATCTGCGTCACCCTATTTTCGTCCTCGACATTTGTTTCATTTATGTATCGCAATGTGCAGTACTTAAAAATACGTATATACAATACGTAAATACTGTAACGGCAGACAAACAAAAATCTAAAAATGTGCATGAATTCATATACTATTATATTTGTATTGCGACAGTTTTCTCCTAAAACTTTAGGAATCCATTTATAATTCAAGATTGGTCGGAATAATTGAATATCTTAACAAGCTTCTATGCAACGATGTAAATAAAACTGCGTGTAGGCGGATTATGAGCGAAGTATGGATATGTTAATCATATCATGGTCGATCAAACAAAAAATTGCTTGAAACAAACTTTTAACAAAGTTGTACAGATTTTTCATCATTGTGTCTCTCATCTACGTCTCGCTATGTCACAAGTTGATGGTATAAGAAAGGGGAAAATTCACGAGAACAGTAGACTGACGCTAGACGTCGCTAGACCGGTCTTCGATAAAAAGTAGCGAAAACTTGAACACGGACATTGCATGCTTCAGCAGTTGTTGGGTGTCACGTTCACTGGGTTAGTACTGCCGATCGATGCAACCGAGTCTCTTTAGCGCTGTTCCTTCTTCCTTTTCCCTCTCGCACCATTTCTTCATTTTGATCATGCGGGTCCGCTGTCCGCGATAGCTATACACACGGGTCGTACCCACTGGCCTACACCAGCGCGCTGGCCTGGCAACCTGCTTCTCTCGGCTCTTCCTTTCTTTCTTCTTCCTCCTGGTCAGCTATAAACGCAGGTTGTATCTGTTGCGACGGCGCATCCTTCGATCTACCCGGGATCATTGTCCTTTAATCTTTTGATCCTTTGATCCCTGTGGCCTATCATCCGAGTTTGAAATGACGATGAACAAGCGAAGCTAACGAAGAACTGGCACGTGCTTCAGCCATCCCTACTTTGCATCAAATTCTTTACAGAACAATGGAATAATCTGCTAAAACTTGAGCTGTGTCTAACAGAACATAAGACGTTACTATTGTATTATCGAGTATTTATCCTTTTTAGATTCTTAGGGTTTCCGGAATATAGAAAATTTTGTAAAAATATTTTTAACATTCAATAATTTTCTTTTACATTCAATATATTGTAGTATACTATATACATAATATGTATATGTGAAGTGTGCATTTAATTGTTATTGTACATATTGAAGAAAAGTTATACTACATACATACTTTAGGAAAAGTTATTCTCTTATTTTCTAGATTACACTAATTTTATACGTAAAATATATGTGATTTCATTTATATTTTATTCGATGATATTATTATATATCTACGCATATTTTTATTTTCACTATATATACACGTTTGCTGGTATTTCATTTAATACATTAAATACAATATAATATTAAATGTAATTTCCAGTACATATATTTATAATAATGAAATAGCATGAAACATCCTAATGGTTATGAAATAATCTAAACTACAAGTCTAGTTTCCAGACATTTAGTTATTCATTAATCATCCGGCGTAATTGTAACATCAGAGAGTATTAAAAATACAATTGATATATATATTACGTTCTTATCGTTATCATTCGAAACGTTAATATTACAAATTATACATGAGAGCTCATTGAGATTATTAATTTCAACAGCATACGCAATATATATACGAGCATCCATTATACATACGTATCTGCAATTACGACAAATCGAAAAATGACGCCCGGTAATATTTCAACCGAGACGACAATTTACTCCAGTTTGCTGTCATTCTCGGTTAAGATGAAAAGTGAAAGACAGAATTAAAATAACGACATACATTGGTAACCTTCGAATCTGTTTCGGGTCCGCGGATCTTTCTTTCGGCCGTTATCGACGGTTTGAAGGAAGCCGGCGAGACGATACACGGGGGGAGACTAGTTAATGATGCGGCTACTTTATGCGACAGGTACGCGTGAGTCTTCTCTTTCTTGGCCGATGGTTTTTCGTAGCGAGTAGATGTGGGCATAGGGGCAGTCAGTCCAGTCAAGCAGTCAAGCCATCGAAGAAGGCAACCAAAGCCAACCAGTCAGGTTAGGCGCTATGGACGATCGTGTTCGAGCAGCCGAGTGACCCGACACCATGCGCTTACGGCAGGTGCTTGCCTCTTACAGCCTTTCTCGCTGGTGTCGGCTTCTCTCGTATATACCTTTAATGCCGCCTCGGTAAGAGCCAGACCCAAAAGAAGTACCCAGGCATCTGCCTCACTCTCTAGACGGGCGCGCGAGTTTCAGATCGTCGAAGGCTTAACCGAGTGGGAGAGAGGAATCGAGCCACGCGCCAACCATCCCCTCTACTCTTCCTCTTCCTCTTGCACGGTGTTTCTTCGTATTTACCGACGCTCTATGTTCTTATGCTGCACTCTACACACTCTCTTCCTACTTCCAGCCACTTCCTATTAGTTGCATAGGGATCACTCTGATACTGGATACCTTTTGCCGACGTCGCGATCAGAGAATTGGTTAAAAAGATTCTATATACATACATATATGCGTTAGTAAATTTTGGAGGTGTAAAAAGTATTATTGCCATAAATAGATAAAAGCAGTATTTATAATTGATTTCCTGCCCTTGCTCTCTGGGCTTTATTGTAGGCTTGACTCATACATGACATACAAACGTATGTGTTTCTGAATTGACTCGAAAGTCATAATTATGCATTAACTTTTGTACGATAAGAAGGATTTTACGTATTGTGTATCACTTACTTTTATGATTAACTGACTGAGTTATTTCGAAATAGAATTTATTTTAGTTTTTGCACCGTGATATCTGTCGCGTTATAGAGAATACTACTGCAGATCCCGAATGTTTTGGGTTAAACGAAAGTATCTACATTTTCTATATAGTATTAGTATAATGTATTATTAAGTAATTTGTTAGTAAATATTCTTTTATTTCCATACTCTTATGTAGTATTCTACTACCTACAGTAATTAAACATTCTTTTTATTTTGTAAAATTTCCAATATCAGAAAAATCATCTTCCATCACAACAACGCTTCAGTGTATTATGCGTATTATATAGTAATGACAAAAAGTATTTATAGACTATAGCAAGTATCTATTATAACAATTAGTGATTAGGTCCACAAGTGTATCAACTTTTATATGACTACAAAAATGTATTACTTTGAAAATGAAATGTGAAACCTGATAAAATAGGACGTATCATTGAAAAACAAGTTTATGTATAAATATGTTTTGTAGCTACTGCATATATTTTTGAGCTTTATGATTCAAGAAAGGTAGTTAAAGAACGGAATTGTGAAAATATGTAACATCCTTTGTATTTATTTAAGTTATCTCAAAATTTAAACAATATATCGAATGCAAGTTCAATACAAAAGATGTGACTGGATTAATGTTAATATAGATGTGGTGGATTATATTTAAATCTATATTACAGTTATCATTATATATTATAAATAACATATAAATTGACAGAAGTATTATTTATACTTACAATTATAAGAATTAAATTACATAGAATTATATTGATCATAAATTGTTATAACCTCGCGTAAATTGGTGCCTCTCGAAATTTAATATACCGTTAAATGATTCAAACGTTATTTGAGTATTCTTGAATGTATTGTAAGTGCCTATAGATACAAATTTTAATTAACAAGTACATATTTGGTGCATCGTAAAGCCAAATATTTCATCTATATTAATAACTATCAGTATGCAAGATTTTATCAAATAGAAAATTATGTTCAATTTCAAACTCAATCAACGTTTTCTTATTAACTTGTATGTCTCAAACCTTTTAAAGCGTATTTAACGATGCATTTTGTATAAATAGTCAGTCTTATAAAAATATAGCATAAAGTTTTACACTTATCACTTGTGTTATAAAGATTATATTATTTATCATATTAATATAAATTTTACTTCTTTTGTAATTAAAATTACAACCTATGCCTCAAATTTTAGTGAAAATTTCACAGTAGTATATCTACAAATATTAAAACATTTATGACAAAATACTAAAAATATTTCTACATAGAAATGTATATATTTGTATTTACAATAACGAGCATTACAACATAAATACGTTGCTATAGTTACATTATTGTGATTAATACTACTTGAATCTTTAAAAGTTTGTTAATAATTGTTTACTGTAATGTAAAATATATAATATAAAGAAAACATCTATAAAACATTTATAAAATCGTAAAACACCTATAAAAAAATATATATATCTGCTATTTTATTTCTGTTTCTACAGCGGAAGCATCTCTGACGTTTCCACATATCTCGAGACCCTGCTTCTCTTTCAGCATTTGCTTCATCTGGTTTCAGCGTCTCGTTCCGGGACGGTGGGCTATGAAACGTTCCGCGACGAAAAGGACGTGAAGTGGCTGGCCACGTCAAAATCGAGGAGAGCTACCGACAAAAAGCTCAGGCACCGAGCACAATACACGCCCACTCTGGCATTATTTTCAATTCCATGCATTCAAGCATTGAACCGCCTCCGGAATCGCTATTCCTGTGCTTGGAATCGGCTTTTATTATAACTATACGCAAATGTGTAAGTACCTGTGTATGTACGTATGCCTTGTGAGCGTGCACATAAAATCTTCCCGTTATTATTCGCATTGATAAATGATCGCTGCCGCGTCATGGCGAACAATACTGCAGAAAAACGTTTGCTCCGCCGACGCTACAATCAGCCGGATATGAGCGACGCCACTCGCCCCCATCCATTTCTGGAAGTCCTTTTAACTTAATTTCTACGGTTTCTCTGTAGATTACGATTTCACTACGATGCTTTGTCTTCTGACGTTCTTTCCTTTCCGCTCATTGAAATCTCGTTCCTGCGCCCGTAGCTACAACAGCCGCGAGATTTCTCACTTTGTTGATAAGTATTTCGCGATATTCTCGAAGATGTGACAAGTTTAGTGTTTTATTAGCACAGTTTCTTAGAATATATAGTTACTACGAATATTTGAGAGTACGCAATTAATTGAATTATAAGGATGGCTTAGTATCATATCGAATATAAAAATGATTTCTGAACATAAATAAAAATTTTAGTAGTTTCTATTCCTTAGAATTACATTCAAAATATATATAATGTCTTTATATCATAGATATAATTCTATCACTTCCCTTTAATGTACCGTTGTTATTTGTACAGTATCTTCGCGCCTTTAAAAGATACTACCGAAATATTGGTAAAAATGGGAAGGACGTATCTAAAGGTAATTTAAAAGAACTCAATAATTTTTTAAATCTATTAGGTATTCATATTTCTGCCACTTCTCTAGTATTATGTGAAAAGAATCCATAAGGAAAATATTTCTTGTACTTTTGTAAGCATTATTTCATAATTTGAAATTGTGTGTAAATCGATTATCAACGTAACGAAGTTTGCATAACACAGAATGTTTTTAAGTATATACGTAGACAGGTGACGTATAATGATTTTGGATTTTCGAGAATATTAAAATACGTGTATCAGAATCAGTTCGATCATGTTTTATAATTTGTACAAACATATAAATAAGAGCTCTGCACGATTCTTATTAATTACGCATGTAAGTATGTATATCTACAACATTCCACATCTCTTACCTTAAAATACGTGGCTACGTCAGAATACACAAATGTAACACGACGTGTACGAACTACGTACGTACCAGCATAAATCAAGGATTAAAACAGTGTCGATGCGAAATTTCTTGCAGAACTGCTTGTAAATAAATTTTAAATCGACTTAATCTTCCGCTCGTGCTATGAAGTGACGAGATACATCTTACATTATTTTATCACGATGTGAATAGAGGATAAAAAGAACATAGGATAAAAAGAAGATAGAATAGAGAAGAAAAAAAACTGTTTAATAAGGTGGTAAATATGTACTTGACATCACAGCTGCGAAATCTATGGTGGGAGATGTCCTTGAAATTCAAGGTAGCCTCTGTCGTAGTATAATGCAGAAATACAGGATCTTGATTTTCGCTGCACTCCATAGCTTCTTCCTGCTAGTCTAGTAACTTATATCCATTAAGATGCTCGCAAAAACACTGACAGACATGTTAAGCATGCATCTTAATCATACAACAATATTTTCAATTATAAGTACTATGAAGTACTATTTAAAATCAACACGATCGATAAACATCAATCTCTGTAATGTTACATTCGCGTAGACCGTACAGATATTTTATTAGAGAAATCCCTATCGAAGAATAACGATGAGTTATTCGCTTTAATTGAGGACAAATGAATTACCGTGTCAAGAAGTGGTTATTAAACGGCAAATAAAACGAATACAAATTGAGACTGTTCTTGTAGCACCGATTCACCTGCATCAAACCAGTTTATAGAATATTTTGCATGAAAGATTGATTACCTCGAAAGCAAGAACAGATAATACTTATTTTTATACGATTACTCTTGAAATACTAATATGGTGGTCTTACAAATATATGTTCCATTTGTTGACAAATGATATGTCTTTTGAGTTATGTCTTAATTTGACAACTTTGGTCCCATCTTAGACAATTAAATATGTCGGTCTAACATTTCAAATTTCTGACCAGTTTCTAATATTAGGACCATTCTAAAAGTTTCTAATTCATAAATAAGTAGAAACGTACAGTTCGTTAATAATTCTATTCTAATATTAGTTCACATTTAGTAGCATAGGAATGCTTTTGTGTCATAGTGAAGCATGAAATGTATTTGCAATACATTCATATTATTACATACACTGTTTTATTTATGAATTATTCCTTGAACTTCACCATAACTTCAATTTAGCAGTTTGGCAACATTTTAACTATGCATATGGCTATTGTGCATGTATATAATGTAATAACAAAAAAATTAGTATGTAAAATATTTTAAATGTTAAATATACTTTTCTAGATTTAACATGGAAGCACAAGCTATTGAATTTAGGAAGATAATAAATAATTGTAGCTCAAGAAAAATGTATTACATTAAAAAGTGAATTCTATATACTTCTACCTATATTTACTATTACTTTCTAATATCTTCTCGAATCTACGTAAATTCTAATGCAATGTTATTTCTAAATAACAATTTGTTGTATAATTATAAGTATGTAGTTTCACAAGTGGCATATCTTTGCTGCGTGTAATATCATAACAATAAAGAAAAGCGAGGTGAGAACGAAATTGCTAAGCCAGTATCCTACAGCACAGATAATTATGGCAACGGAATTCGAAAGCGATAATTATGTGAAGCGGATCGTGTCATAAACTCTCATTAATTCAATTAGCCAAAGCTCTAACCCATCCTTAGTGCCAAATTGGATGGTGTCTGGGCACGGCAGGACATCACGAAATCCTGTGACCATTCGCAATTCCTTGTTTCATCGCAAATGTAAAAACAAAATCGTAGCTGTAAAGGAAAGAGTTTATTTGTCGGCCACATGAAAGCCGACTTTTACAATGATCTATGGCAGTTACTAAAATTTTTGACGGCATTCCAATAATATTAACTTCGAGGTTGTAAAATATAGATCTTAATGCCTTCACTTGACGTTTCAACAAAAGCGTGGAGGATTTTCATGATACAGGTACTAATCAAACTTAGTACTAATCAAATTTTTCGTATTAACGATAAATCTTGTTAGCAATTACATTAAAAGGTAAATTATTTTTGCACATTACTAGATAAATACAATAATAAATATAAACATGAGTTTGCAACAAGTATCTTACGCTAGATATTTTATACAATTTTATCCAAGAACTAAAATTATACCTATATATCATTTTTTAATGTTGCATATAATATTAATGATACTAAAATTGTGTATTTACATGAAGTTACTTGTACATATCTAAGTATTGTAAGACTCATAGCTGCATTATATATCTATATTGTAAATATATAATTATTATTCGACATAAAACAAATTTAAACAAATTGAAACAATTTATTTAAAACTGTATGTATATAATACATAAACATTCTGTAATTTCTTGTTTACTATAACAAACTTCACTAACTAAAAACTGTATATATATATATCCATACAATGAGTTTAAAAATTTAATCATACAGGTAAATGCCTATTTCATTATTTTCATTACGACTTATCATCTCCCTTCGTAAATTTCTATATTTCACATTTTCATCATTTTTATTATACCAAACCGAACATGGCAGTTTTATCGTACCTGACGGAAAATCTCTTGTGTTAACAAAATGTCCATCGAAAGGTACGCCAGCGGAGATTTCAAAGTGGAATAACAAAACATTGAAAGCATCACCTGGAGTGTATCGTTATTACCAAATTTTGCAGGATATTACAAAACACATCAGACGTCAGATGGCTCGTGTTAATTAAGCCACCGTTATGAAAAACGGTTGCAGAGAATGGCGGTCCGTCGCTCCCGGCAAAACACCGCCTTGAAACGTGGGGTAGAACGATAGAATACCATGATTTATTTCACCGCCACATGTAAGCCACAACCTTTTGCCGGCATATAACTTTAATCTGCATTAACGAGAACCAGTGCATAATTTTGTGCGATATTCAAAATGATTCATCCCTTTATGACGCAATATTACATGGTACTGGCTGTTGAAAGTTTGTACGTACATCCATCGGAAAATATCGTTCGACTAATATAGAGAAACCAAGGAAGTAAAATTAAGAAAGACGCGTTGTTAGTTAATTACCAGTAATTACAAAATGTATAACATAAAAACTACATAACTATAAAAAGTTATAAAGAGGCATACTTACACTTATGGAAGTTAACAATACATATACACGATCAAACTTTTTTGTATAATTTTTCCGTCTCAAAGACAGAGAAGATCTTTGATATCTCAATATTGCATCTTACATTTTAATACTATAAATAAATAAATATTTCAAATGTCTCATGAAAGTGAAATATCAATGATTAAAGGAGCATAATATATTAATGTATGATAGATATAGATATTGGTACAATATATAGTTACTGGAATTTTAAAAGTTTCATTTTCAAAATTTATTAAGAGCTAAAAAGGAAAATACCTGTTCTGTTTCTTACTGTTACGTGAGGTATATTAGAGTAATTTAACTAGAAAATACTTTTGCTTAATATATCCTATAAATTTGAGTAAACCGATGTATATTCTATCTATTCAATTAATAACTGATTATTATTAAACAAATTTTAGCATAAAGCATATCGTCATTGATATATATATATATATCTTTGTTATGTTAACATATAAGTACAAATGTTCACAGAGTATGAGTATAAAGAACAAATATTCGTGAAAAGTCAACCAAATACTATAGAAAAAAGTAGGAACCTTAAAAAGTTGACTACAAAGTAAGGATTGATTTAATTTAGTATATTACATTAATCACACAACTAATATATGATACGAAAAATTATAATCTAACCGTATCTTACATATAATAGAACGAAGAATTTACAAAAAAAAATTGGATTTTCGAGAATGTCATTATGAAATAAAGATAAAAACGAATATGATTCATTATTAAATTTCATAAAAAATTTTGTGGCACAAAATAATTTTTAAAACATCAGACAAATGGAATGATTCACGAAAAGTCGTTATCGATGACTTGTGTAAACCATTATGTGAGTACAAATTTACGAGGGAAACTGTACAAAATTATATGGTATAAACTCGAAGAATACCAATTTACGGACCTCTGCCTACATAAATTGAATATGAAGTGGCAGTAAAGGAAAATCAGAAAGAAAGTATTCCTCAACGATATACTTACACACGAATGAATAGTTAAAAAGCACCAGACATTTGAAATGTTTTAATAAATACTGATAGATAATATTTTACAGATCTACTGGAAAACATTATTGTGTCTTAGTATTAGTAGAGTAAAAGCTTTTATATGTAAAATTTAGACAAATAATATAATAGAAAGAATAGTATAAAATAGAATAGATTAGAATAAAATAAAGTACACATATTATAAAAAATTCTTACTGCAATAACTTCTTAACTAATTTTTAAAGTAATAAATTTTATCTATTAACATAAGAAACTATCAATTCTGAAATGATACAAATATATACCATGAAACATGAATATGAAATATAAGAGTGAAGAGTATACTGCACATATGTATACTACACATCACTGTAAATAACTTGGTTTACAAAGAAAGTTCGCAGAAATTGATAATTTACTTGACAGTATCATACAATAACGTATTATTTCGATAAATATATTGTTGCGAAACAGTATAACATATAAATGATATATTACATACGCATAATAATGTAAAAGTAATACACGATGAAGAAAATAAGAATCAAGATTACAAAAATAAAAAATATGTAACGAACAATTTTAATTTATAGCACATATTAGATAGTAAACACACAAATTATGTTAGATAGAACATATAAATCCTTAGGAAAGATATAGATAGTCACGTGCAAGACATAGATGAATTATATATAATTTATAAAATATCGAATACCTTAATTTTATAATACATTTGTATCAACAAACAATTTCCTAAACATTTCAAACAAATTATTTAATAAAATTCTTTTATACAAGTAATAGCGCACTGCGAGCTTTCTGCAGAATAAATGTATCCTAACTGTTCAACGAAGCATGAAACGACCTTCAAAAATTACATCGTTAATCGTTTCCAGATTCAATAATGCAACTGGATAATTTACAGCCCGATAATTTCCCCGACACATTCTTGCTCCCAGTATAACCAGTCGCTAAATGGTTCATTACAAAAGAAGGAATTAGTATGGTTAATTTAAAAGTGACTATCGCATTCAACGATAACAGCGATTCGTTGAACGAACGTTGTCCTTTACGTAGTGAAAAAATGTATCGGCAAGACATTGTCGGTGGTGGCAAGGTGGTGGTGACGGTGGAGACGGAGAAACCGTGCTGAAACAGCCGCGGCGCCTCGAAACGCGGGAAAGTACGATGACGGAGTTTTGCGTTAATGAGTGTTGGCGCGCGCCACAGTATCAGAGGACGGGTGATGGCGCACCGTAGACAGGCGCACGCGTATCAAAAGAGGACAAGAGACAAGAGAGACGAAGAGGTAGCCTTCTCTACGAGCGAGACGATACGGACGGTGCTGCGGTCCTCTCGTACGCACAAACGCGGAGAACGAAACGGCAGCTGCAGCTGCGCGCTGCCACGCGCCCTCCGCTGCTCGACTCTCTTCGGATACGATTTTACAGGTCCGCGACGTCGCCTTCTCTCATTCTCTCTTTCTCCTTCTCTTTTCTTCACCCCGCTCTTCACCTTTCCGCTCTTCTTCTTTTCACTAATGCCTCTTTTTCCCCCTACTTTGTCCACCCTATGGCTTTCCTCCTCGTCGCACGAGCGCCACCCGTCTTTCCTCGTCCTTGTTCACGGGCGCGGTGACACGTATGCACGCATACTTTCGTGGAGTCGTGCGTCCACGAGGACCACCGGACTCGTCACCTGCACCTTGGCAGACTCCCAACTCCCAACGGTCCTACGGCCACCGTCGACACCTTGCCTAACTTCTTCGGCTGGAAAGTGGGGGTTACCAGCGAAATTCACAGATTGAAATCAATTTGACGATAGCGAGCTTCTGATAAAGTTCTGGAGATTGAAGAAGGAATACAATTCTTCGTAATCGCGCCACCTTCGTCTCCAATGTTCGACTTGACAATGAATGAACATTTCTATGTTGGAAACAAATTCAATTCGTTGTGATAATGAACAAGTTCCCAGTGTATGTATATACGTAGATTACTACATGTTCTGTAAACAAGTTGAGTACCTTGGATATCAAATTTTTCGAAATGGTAAACTTCTGAGTTAAAATTATTTTCAATGTATATGCTACTATTAATATAACATCATCATTTTATTTTAGTATTTATAATACTAAGAAATTATTGTACAAGTAATTTCTTTATATATTATAATTTTCTTATAATCAATTGAACTAATAGCCTAGGGAAACTAATAGTTTCATCCAATTTTATCATAAAAATTTATCTAACATTGAAATTACCAGGCAGCCTGTAATATACTATAATAAGTATAATACACATACGCAATTATAATTAAAGTCGTATAACAAGGGCAGTATATACAATCATATTTCTATTTCAACAAAAGTCAACATAAACATTGACAAAAGCAGCTGCATATAACAAGTAATAACAAAAACAAGAAATCTGTAATTCGTCATATTGACGAGTTTAATAGCTTCAATTAGCGTTAAAATTCTAGTACCGTTTCAACGAATGATTTTCTTAGAATCTCAGTGAAATTGAAATACGTTTTATTCTGAACATGAGACGCCTTTAGATTTATCTACGTGGGCTTATCGTAACTTTGAATATTTATACGATTCATCGTCAGATTTATTTTTAGTCTGCCAATGTATTCTTCGTAACAAACGTTTCATTGATAAAACGCGAAGAATCGGAACTAGTTACTACGGAAAACGAAAATTAGATCGTGTAGAATTATAGGATACACTATTTTTCCTGGCAGATTGCATGTCTTTGGAGTTCATTCGAGGAGAGGCTCTGACGTAACGTGCGACAGTAAACGAGCTCTTGAGCCAAAGACAGGTGCAGGTGCATCGGGCAAAGATGAATTCTGATGCACGATATTTCTTTCGCGCGTGCGTGCTCGACCACGATTGAGCACGCGCCTGTGTTACTTCTCGGTGAAAATGCGCGCAGCTAATATGTCAACCTTCCGGAAAGCGTTTACGAACCATAAAATGCAACGAAATACGTGACGCTTCCTCGACAGTAATGATCCAACAAATTAAACTGACAATTATATTTTGACCCACAAAGTATATCAAAATTGAATGAATTAACGAGAAAATTACATTCAAAGTTACATTCATGTAGTATTTCTTCGGTCTAAGATCGGTGTAATTTTAAGAACTTTTTAAATTAATACTTATACTTTTATATTCTTTTATATTCCTCATTTCTAGTCACTCGATTATTGTTTAAGGAAAATGAAAATTTAATTTATGATATTTTATTGTATATACTATATTGTCATTCATTTTACTTTATTTATATCGTTTTCATGATAACAAAATATTTTTCTATATATAAACAGTTTTAACTTACAATGAATCTTCACAAAAACGTCTATCGAGTAGTTACAGTCATGATATTTACAGAACAGATTTGTATTGTATATGATTGGACAAATTGATTTGGTATTGGAACGAGTATGTACATTACAGAAGTTACAATGAATATACATGCTTAGCTGCAAAAGGAAATTTTTTACAGCAATTTCTTTAAGTAAATAACAAGTGATTATATCCCGAAAGTAAAGTATTTCTGAACCTATGTGTATATAATTTCTTTTTATATTTCAGATGAGTAAAATGTTCTGAATATACTGAATTTTGTACTCTTACTTGTATTATATTCTGGATAAAAGATATAGCACGTGAGGTAAATATGTTATTCTATAACCTATCGAAATTAAAGATATATTATTGGAGAGATATAGGTATTGCATATTTGCTTATAGAATTTAATGTTCAAAGAAACAAAATGGCAAAATTATACGAATTAGAACTAACTTGACTAACAGGCTACTTTATCTAGCTTTGATTAAATATCGTAGGTATTTATTATTAATGTGAAACTTTCGTCAAGATTAAAAATGTTTTATTTTACATAATACCAAGATACTAAAATAGTAAACAAGTAGTTAAACATATGACATAAAAGTTTGTATCTCGAAATTTTCATCATACGAATAGAATGTTAATAATTTTAGAATGGGAATTAGATTACATATTTCCTCTTTAGAACGAAATAATTATTATCTTAGTCGATATGGTCGAAAGTGTATACTTGTATCTAAATTTTTAGTGACCCATAGTTATAAAATCGTAGATAAACATTTATCCGCCTATACTTTCAGTACATTCAAATCAAAGTGTATTCGCAAACGTAACGTTTCAACGCGGCAGCTGCCGATCGTAATTGGTACCCTCGGAGGCCCGCATCTTCAAAGTGTCGACATGTATCCTGCATCGAAAATAAGAAGCTAATAAAAATGAAAAAGAAACGTTGGCACGCGTCTCGCTGTATCTCAGCCAATTAAAGTTTATGAAAAATCCGGAGATGCAAAACGATGTGTGGAATGCTTTTGCTTTTGATGCAGTTTTCGATCAGACTTGCTTTAAATTCGTGCAGAGCTTACATCCGCATCACGAAATTCTTACGTGCAATTGCGCTTGCTCATCTGGCGAATAATGATCTAGGAAGAAGAAGGATGTAAATATTAAGAAGTGTAATTTTTGCTTGAACAAATTACAGTGGTTTATGAAAATATTCGAATACTTGTATATACATTTTATAAATATATTATGTGTATTATACGAAACATTTAAAAATATTATTAGCTCTGTCATAATAAAACTTTTAACAAATCTGTGAATATATATAGAAATTATATCATAAGATATTTATTAAGTATTTAGTACAAGTACAAGCATATTTAAGATTATGAATCTTACAAATACTGAATAAAACAAAATAAAATTCAATAGAAATGAAATATGAAACTATTTGCTATCAGTTTTAATTCGAATATCTATCGGTCTTACTATACATGGCGTCGCTTTCCCCAACCTTGAAATCCCTTTTTCTCAGTAAATTTCGAACACGATCCATCTGCCGTTTTGTTTCCAACCGGATTTCTTGCACCGCTATACTTACTGCAACGTCTTTTTCTTATCTTAGTAATAAATTATTGGCTTGTATCTTTTCATACAAGTTTTGTTCGCAGTTGTAAGTATTGAAACTTATTCTAGGAGATGTATGAAATGTCTAATGACAAATTAAATTTTCGGTTATTTTATAGATAATTGAAATTGCTGAAAATATTCTTTTATTCTATTATTTGTTTTATATATGATATATCTATTATTAAATATTTAAAGAGATGTATAATGAAAAAGTGAATAACTGATCGTGTGAAATTAAAAAATAACTTTGTATCGTATGGTAAAGAGACAATCACCTCTTTGCATTTAAATTTTTACCTTATATAAATTTATACAAATGAAAATTAATATACGTGACATTAACATTATCTTTCTCTGGGCTTGAGGTCATGAGTATTGTCATATTGAAAAATAATTCACTCGTATAATTGTACTTTTTAAATATAAATAACTTTGTCTTGTACATAATTATTATGAAAACATGTTGAAAAACCATAAACTATTTCTAATATTAAATACAGGCAGAAATGATGAAAGGTGTTTATTATTTTCTGTACATGTTTTCTTAAAAGTTGTAAACGAGAAGGAACTGCCTTAAAAAAAAGTGTTAAACATTGTAATATACGAGAGATATATAGACATATAATAAATAATATACACAATATTTTACAAAATCTAAATATGTTAGAAAATCGTTTTATATCGCGAAAATAAACAATAAATACAAGCATTATACAAAACATTTAAATATTAATTTTTAGCTGAAGTGTTCAACAAATGTCATATATGTATGTACTATATTATAGTATATATGTGTACATAGTATATGTATATGTTATATATGTTATAGCACTTATATGAAATTCAATTACCATTTACTACTGTCTTTGACAGAAAGTAACAGAATATATACAGTAAAGAATTAGTTCAAAGTATTCACCTCGTAATGGAAAGAAAAGTTTTCAATAAAGCTATTATGAAGCTAATCCATAAGTTACCAAAGATTACCGATAAAAGTCATACAAATATTATTCAATAAAATGCTAATTCCATAAAAGTACAAACCCAAAGTTTTCTTAACGAGCAATGAAATAATAATTTCGAGACTAAAACGCAGTCAATATATACGGTTATTCGAAACAAATGAGTTACCGTGTTTTTTTTTTTTTTTTTTTGTATTTCAATAGCGTGAGATAAGGAGGCTACGTCGTAAAATATCCGAATAAAAAGAAAGAAAATCTTTGCGGTTCGGAGGTGCTAAAAACATCGATAATCTCGGTGAGTAATAACGAAGAACAAACCCGAAAAGAACCCTGAAGAAAGAGAGCCGCGCCAAAAAGGGACTAGGGTCGAGAAGAAGAGAGGGAAAAATAAGTGCGAATCGAGTTAAGTGAAAGGGAGCAACGAAAGTCGGAAAGGAACGAAAAGAGGAAGAGAAGACAAGAAGATTTTTAAGATAACGCCGGTATAGTGCATCTCCCTAAGGTTCTTAGCGCCGGTACCTTGTTAATTACACCTCGACCGATCGTAATTATCCCCTGCCAGATAATGAGTCGATTACCAAAGATGGGGTCGAACGAAAAAACGACAACTTTTGCGTCGCCGCTACCACTTCGTCATCCTTGACCAGATTAAAAAGGTGTACTTTTGTTTTAGAACTTCATTTTAATAGCACTCTATTTGCATATTTATAATAATAAATAAGTAATAAAACGTGGTTTGCTACCGATATGAAATTATTTGGAGCAATTTTCTATTTTGCATTGACCATCGATATCATATATGTTGTTCAAAATCAATAAATTGATCGTTCACAATTTCTAGATAGTTTAGAATTATAAATATTTCTTTACGTATATTGCTAGAAATGAAAGTATTTATAAAATTGTTTTTCGCTTAATCTACTTTAAGCTACATATGCATATGTGGGTATATGTATATATTAAAAAACTATGCAGTTTACAATTATCTAAGAATTACACAAATAAGGTTAATACATTCGCCGAATTCGTTACTTCCTTTTATAGTTGACTTGGAAATTGCAAGACACACTTCATTGTTGCGATTTACGAATAAAAAAGGCATTTTTATGAAATCCTATATATAAATAGAAAGACAAATAATATAAATATTAAAATTGTATTAGTTGTAAATTAAAAAAAATTTTTAAAGAATATTTTAAGTAAGCATTGTAAATGTTTGCAACATTATATGAAAAGCTAATGTCAAATGCAATTTCATAAAATATCAGTTACTAATAAATCTATATTTTATCTATAAATAACGAATTAAATTTAAAAGTGAATAAATTTCTAATAGGTATAATTTCGACATCTTAAACTATCTGATTCTAATCATGAAAAGTATTTTCTTTTTTTAATATTTTTTTTAACTAATTTTATACAACCTCTTTTTGCGTTTTACAGAATAAGGCTGATAAACTGAATGATTTTTTGAAATAAAAAAATAAATTTAATTTTGTATAGAACTTACTTTCTATCATATTACTAAAAGCCTTTATGAAAGAATTTCATATATAAAAGAGCAACAAATTTCACGTATCAATTTTTAGTACTAAATTATATGTAACGTTACTGCATAGCTTCTCTGAAACAATATAATGATCTTTGAATAAAATTATATCTACTTACACGTAACACCTGCAATTTATTAATCCTAATACATATACCTTTACTCAGTACAGTTCAATCATTAAAGTTGCATATATTGAATATGCAATTGAAGATTGTAATCTGCATTTAGTTTAAAGTTTTGAATATTTTTTGTGAACTTGTAACCAACGTTGCTCTTCCCTGCATAGCATACCTTATCATTAATAATTCTCATCGTCAACCACGCATACTGGTCAAGCTATAAGAAAAGTATTAACGAAGAAAAGAGTTATTTAAACGTTTTATTATCCCTGGTATAAAGATTGGCAAGGAGAGGTCACAGGTCATCGGCGAAGCAAAGCGTTGTTTGTTGTATGGGCGTCCTTGTTCATGGGACCTTGACATCTCATACCTGTTCAACCTTATAGGGCAGACATCGTCGTTTATCAAAATGAAGATAATTTTATTGTTTGTGACTTTCATTAAACACTTATGAATATATTTGTAAATGTATTTGTAAATGAATATGTATATCTATTTTTTACGATTGTGATAGTTACTTACACTCTATCTATGAATCATGTATATACTTATACAGATTCCATAGCATTTACGTTTGTATAGAGAATACCGCTTATGGATGGGTAACATATACAAGGTAATCCGCATAACATGGTCAAATCAATTACAAATTGATTCATTGTGTAAAAATAAATCGAAATTGTGGAATAAAATATTTTTGTTCGAGGTTTCATTTTTGTGAAAATTGGGGTTGAAAAATTCTTAAATACAGATACTTAAATTTGGCTAGTTAACGGCTGAGTATGGGTAAACATTCAATGGTAGGTTATTCTACATGCAAAAATATGTCAAAAATATACAATAAAATTTTTCCATTTCAGACTCAAAATTTTATTCTACATTTTCGACATATTTTCACATGTAGAATATCCTCCTATTTTTTATTTACTTTTATTTAGTCTGGAATTAGCCATGTTCAAATATACTTAGTACATTTTCAAAGGCGATTTTTTTGAAAACGAAGCTTCGCACAAAAGATTCTATTGCACATTTTCGACTTATTTTCTCACAGAGAATTATGTCCTGGTCGATTGACCACGTTATGTGAGAGACTCTGTATATCAATTTAAACTGTTTTGATTAGAGATATTACAAAAATGAGAAGTATTATGCATAAAAATATATTATTAATACATGAGTAATATTACTAGTAGATTGAGGTATTAGTAAGTTATCAGTAATTTCTAATATTTCAATTTATTAAATAATGTATTCCACATAATATTTTTATGATATAAATTCTACATTTTATGTATTCATTTATCTTAGATTAAAGGCACAATTCAACTAAATGATTCACAATAATAATATGCAGTATCACTTTGATTAATTTTATTTAAATATAGATACTTTTCACTATTTACTATCAACTAGAAAGAGCTTTTTTTCTGCAACTTTCTTTTAATTTTCAATATTACCCGCTATAAGAAATCCTAACATTGGTATTAAATGTATATGAAGTCAAATAATATCATGGTTTAAAACTACAAATCAATTTTTGACATTAGGAAATAAGAAATTGTTTTACAAGCAACCGTAATAAATTATTTTTCTCAGAATTAAAACCTACCAATTAAGTTAACATTTTTAATGCTTTGGAGAATTTATAAAATAGAATTTTATTTCCCAATTTTATATAAATCCCAGCTACTTATAACCAAGATACATTTTGCTTATAATTTATCGCAAACGATATCTTACGATTCTTAAAACGACTCTCAAAGGTAAAACTCGATAAATCAACATTCTTTGAACAGGAAAAGATGAGAAGATTCATGTGCCACCAGAGTAGGCAATGTCTTTCTTTAATTTCAGAACCTGTAATTAAATGTTATCTGAAAATTATCTGAAATATCTGACATTTTTCGGTAAGCCCGTCAAAGGCCCCGAAACCGTGACAATTCAGATAACGCTGTCAAAAAAGCCGTACAGATTCCCCTGTACGATGGGTATAACCGAAATTTTTCTTGAAGGATCCTTTTGCAGGCTGAGGGCAGTCGAAATCCGGGAAGTCGTAAAGCGACCAAACAGCCTTCACTCGAAGTTCAACAAATCTTTGCCGCGGTAAAATTGTGCGAGATCGATCGAGGGGAAAAGGAAAAAGGGAATTCACATAGCGACGTACTTATCTGATCGTGAATTTCTGCACCGGTCGTTTATACGCTTATAAAAATCTCGAGATAGATTAAATATTTATTGTTGACAATTATGTATTGCCATTGGTACAATGTAGCTGTATTTCCTCCGAGAAGGAATTATGAATGGAAATAACTGTGGGTTAATAATTATCGAGGAGGAATGAAAGGCAATTTTTTACGTAGAACTCGATTGTTACCTCTATTCTTAATGTTCATGGGTTAATGCGATACTTCTTTTACTTTCTCGATATCATTTCCTCAATCGATTATTATCTTTTTTCAAATTTGACACATTTCAAATAAATTATTTCATATCTTTATCATTCAACATATATAAATAACGTTCTTCTTAAACACGATGATATATAGATATTGCACATTAGACCCCACTTTAATTAAAATATTTGATTCAAAGTTATGTAAAATCTTTATTAATTCTATATGATGGAATGTGAATTACTAGAATATAACATTTTCCTTAACAATGATTTCAAGGAAATATTTAAAATTTGATCATTAACAATATCATAAAATTATTAATGTGATATTACAGATCAATCGTCTTTATCGCAAGATACAAGGTACAGGTTTAATCGATGAAAATCATCACCTGAAATAACTCGGTACTTGTTGATCTTATCAAGTAACGTTTGAAATGAAATTTATTTTGTTTAAGAAAATTTATTAGGTAGATACATTTTTATTTTGTCATATCTTATAGTTTCCGAGATATCATGATGACCTTGAATCTTTAAAGTAGTACCACATATCTTTTTTGATACTGTGCTGTAACCGCTTAAAAGGTGAATTCAATGGTCTCTAATAAGATGATATCTGATGACTTTGAACTTCAAAACGAAATGAAAACTTTTGGTATAATTGCATTTACATTCAATGTTTGTCTTCAAAGTAATGGAAACACTACAAGATAGCTTCTTTCGGTGAGCATTAATGCGATTTTTTACTGCGGATAACATTGAAAGATGCAGTACATTAGCATACATCAACTACTTCAGAAGGCATACGAAGCATATTAAAAAAAGTTTATGGGGAAATTCTTGTTGACACACAACGAGCCATTTGTACTTACTTCATTCCGATACCAATCGCAAAAATGTCCAGATATCAATAGCTACAACTTCAAACACACACTATGAGAGCAGACACTTGCGTAAATGGTGTATTTTCACTCCAAAGAGTTCCATTTCGTTTTGAAATTCGAGCCCACCTAAAGAGTGCTTTATTAGAAGTTGTTGATTTCGTCTTTTTGGCAGCTACAATGCGATGTTAATGAAAATATCTGGTGCTATTTAAAAAAACTCAAGGTCGCCTTTGTGCTCAGAAATTATAAGATGTAAAGAAATTAAAACGCATATAATGAGTCTCCTAAAATACAATGACTTTAATTTCAAAGATTTTTTGATAAAATCAACAAGAAACGAAATATTTCACGTGATTCACTCTAGATATCATCGATTATAATATAAGTTCAAATTTGGAGTTTTTGAATTATTATCATCGACGAAATATGATATGGCTCTTGTTGAAATCTTTTAAACAATAACGACATAATATTAAATAAATTTTGATCGCAGAATGAACATCAAGAATATTGTACCTCAGAATGGGGGTATCTTTAAGGGTAGATATAAATTTATCAAACCGAATAAAAATAAAATATTTTAATATATTATTAAGCTTGACATCTCGTTACATCAATTTGATACTCTAATGCAAAATGTACAAAGTAGTTTTCCATAAAATCGCGATTTTTGAATTATGTCAATGTTGCAGTAAATAAGCGATATATATCTCTAATCCTAATTATCATTTTAAAATTAATACATATATTTTGTTTCCTTGAAGCCTATAATAAATTTAAAAACTTTACATAAGCCTAGGATTATAAAAGAAAAGTATGGATAAACCTACAGAAACATCGAGTACATTATTTTTTTACATCGAATATGTTAAATAACTAACGATATCACTAAAACCACTATATTACATACTATATTGTATTATATCAAGTTTATAAACAGATTTTATTTTAAATGAAATGGAGATATAACAACCTGAAATAAACATAAATTATTTCCACAAAACAAATTATGAGAAGATAACCTTTTTTACATCAAAGTTTAAAAACCTTCAATGATTAGAATCATTTTTGGATAAATTTGTCCTCCACACAACATAACAGTATTTATTTATCTTATTTCAAAATTATTCTTATTTTAATTACCATTGATTGATGTACATATACAACTATAATTATAGTTATATATGTCAATTTGTAGCCTATGTGCATGAAGACAAGAGAGAAAATCTGTACTTATTCGTAACGCAATTGGCAAAATAAACTAAAATTATTTGACAAACTATTTCAAAGGACACTTATTCAAATAAAAAGTAAAACATAATAGTCAAATAATTTTCATATTCAGAGAAGCTAATATATAATTTAAAAAATACCTTCTATCCAAATAAAATTTTATTTAAATAATATCTGCCTAATCCTATAATGTATTTATTAGTAACAATAACAATCGCCAATGCCTCAAATTTATTCATTATTGTTACGTACAATACGCATTTTTCTAACCATTCATTTTTACAATCATATCGATCCTAAAGTGACCGGTCAATGATTATCGCTTATACCTTCCTAAAATCATAAAATGATTGGTTAACTGCGAACAAACAATTTAGTGAGAAGTTCGGGGATCGAAATTGGAAGTTTTGTTCGGCACGAGGCATTCCTAACGAATACCAAACTCTTTGGACAGATCCTGCCAGATAGTCCTGGAAGCATGTGCTGTCCTTCGTGGCATTGCCTTTGTTCGTTCACGTGAAAAATGACTCGGCGAATGATCCGCTACGGGAAAAAGAGTCTCGGAATTACGCGAAGGACAGAGAGAGAATACCACCAGTTGTACTATAAATCTTAGTCTGCGTAAGCGTGTGTACAAGTCAGCGGTCGATCGATTCTTGTCTCGTGACAAGAAGCTACGGATGTTTTTACACAGCGGACCAAAAGATAGGAATCCATTTTTTTCACCTTCTACGGAACGACGCAATGTGACGACCCAACACGAAAGTAAAATAAAATAATTTTGTACAGTTTCTTAGAGGCCAATAAAGAATAAGGTAATTTTCTACAGCTACTTATGGCGCTTCTTAAAGCACAGATATACGACACAACATTGATTATCATTTGTAATGATCACAGATAATACTCTGAATCGTAAATTTTAGACTTTAAATGAAAAAAAATTCATAATGATAAGAAACATATTAAACCATTATTTCGTAAGGAAATTATTTCTGATTACATATTTACGAAATATTCCATATAATAAGTAGTTTTCCTCAAATGTTTTTCTTAAATTTTATTAAAATTTTTATTGTTTCAATCTCCATCTTTCTACATATAATACATAAAATCTACATCTTAAGAAACCAGCATGATCTTGATATTATCAAGGAAAAATATATTCAAATTAAAAGCAATATTTGATAAAAATTATATTTTATCATAAAATATAATTGAAAATCTTTGAATTTTGAAAATTTCAGTTTTATGGAAAGGTATTAAAAATCAGATATTAAAAATTTCTAGACTTTTATAAACTTTTATAAATTAATTTAGAAAACTGTTTTACCTAAAATATTACATTTTTGCAGTCTCATTTTTAAGCTATCTAACATGTTTAGTTAATGATACTTTAATGATATTTAATTTTACATATTCGTCAATTTCTCTTATTATTCATCAAATGGATATTATTGATCAAATGATGCCTTGTTTGCCAACAAGGAAAATCCAAGCGAGTCATCTGATAAATCTTTCAGCAAAAGATCTCGTATAGCTCTGCCGCTAATCGATCCTTGCTTGACGGCGTGACGCTCCGCTACAAACGATCCTACGCGGGTATCTTCAAAGAGCTTCAAACATTGAAAATGAATCATTTCTGTTCACCATCATAAATATAAGTATTTGTCAAATAATGACGGCAGGAAAAATATGTAAAATAATAATATTATGTATAATATTATATATGTAAAATAATTAATAATAAATGTTTATTATTAATATTGAAACCTCAGCTTACAAACGATGTAAATTAAGCACGATATCACTCCACTCATTTACACATAAAATAACGCTATTCAATTCAATTAGATGTATTATAAGATGTTTGTTCAGATAATTATGTAAACAATATAACCCATTACGTAAGACATCGCTTGACTTAAAAAAAGTAGTTTGATTAATAAGCGTCATTACGATTACGCAAAACATATTTAAATAAGACATTAATTAACGAAATAAAGTAATCATGGAAGCGTAGACAGAATTTAATGAAGTATTTCTTATTGAACGACATAGGTTGGCTGATTTATTGCATGTTCATGGATATAACGTCGGAATATGGTGCGCTTATGTAGCAAGGTATGTGTTGCAATTATGATGTTACGTAACGAAATTATATATGTACCGCGTTTAAAAATGTAATATTCCATATAAAAGAAATATTTTATATTTCGTAGTTTCTTTCTCTACTTATAAGTAAACGTATTGCGGCACCAATACAAATTCAACTACAGAATGTTCAAACTTGAATTACATAACCAAAAAGTATTTATGAACATAATAGAACTAAAATGCTAAAAATTTGTATCATTAAATATCTGTTGGACAAAATAATTATTTATAAATTCTAATTTGTGGAAATGGTAGCTCAGTTAATGCAATTAGAGTATACGTATCTACTATTAAGTATGAATAGTGACTGCTAAATGTATTTGCCCATATTATTTTCTAATAAAACTTTTTTTTATCAAATCCTACATAATTTCATTCGCATAGATCAAAGTTTTGTAGTTATATGAAAGTATTACTAAGCAATACGAAACTTAATATACTTGGATTTACTTAATTATAATAATATATAAAAGATATAATAAATATAATGATCTACAAATACTTTTTGTAGCCACTATTCAGTGTAATAAAACCACAATTTTTTATACACTTTCGATGAGCCGTCAAAAAATTGTTTGGACATAAGTTGACTCGCATCGAATCAACAACAGATTGAAACGTAAAAGAAGTTCTATCCAAGAAACTGTATCTTGCTGTATCGTATGTGTGTGTCATGTATGTCATGTTTGTTGTATTGTATGTGTCATTGAGATAAATTCTGTTATGTTACATAGGTACAAGGTGCTTCCAACTACCTAATCAAATTGCAGGAAAATAGTCTACAAGTGAAAATGACAGGCAGCTAATTGATTATGAGAGTTTTATTACGAAATTATAAGTTACCCTAGGTATATATGCATGGTGAAATATTATCGCATGATTAATTTGATTTTAAAAATCAATATGTGATAATAAAATCGGTACTCGTAACTGTTAAACACATTGTATATAGAATTATTTTGTTTATTTAACAGGTTCTTTAATGTTTAAATTACATGTAAGTCAGATTAAGAAAGTTGTTCTAAATTCATAAGAAGATTTTTAGTATTAATCCAAGTAGTGTGATATTTAAATAATTAGTATAAAATATATTATTGCCATATCATTTAATAGATAATATAAATTATAGTCTACTGAGTCTATGAAAATGTAATAAATGCTGCTTATAAATAATTTATTAGTGATCTTTGCTCAAATTCAACTAGATACCGTTACTATAAATCGATCCAGATAAGCATGTACATATTAATGAATTTATCACTGCAATATATATAATCAATATAAACAAGATTGTACCTATTGTAATCAGTGTGATATACATGTGTTAATTTCAAGCTTTGACATTTCCCATACTTTAACCTAATGGCATTCCTTAGTCAATTTCACTATCAACGGAGAAAGTGCAATCTAGTGTCGATGCAATTCCAGTCTCGCATAATTCTTGGAAGACAGGGTGTCAGTGATAAACTCGACAAGGTCGTACATGAGGCATGGAAAGCGACAGCCCCGTTGTCGGAACGACGTGTCCAGGATCATTAATCAGCGTAACTCTCCGCTAGCAGCCGATGCGATGGAGCCGTAAAGTCGTGGTCGTTTTGCATTTAAACAGACATTGTGCCGTTGTCGGGAGAAGGGTGTTAGTTCGCGTGGTGCGACGAGCAGTCGTGGATACATTTACTCACTGACGAGCCGAGTAATTGCAACTTTGCACGCGTGGCAAGGCGAGGCGAGGTAAGACGAAGCGAGGTAAAGCGAGTCGCACGAGGACACGTCCGTTTTTTCAACGTCGAAAGCGCTTTTTGCCGGCAACTAACCACAACATAATCGATTGTTTGATTATAAATGAATTTTCTTGACACACGTGACAATAAATTACCAAACTATAGTTGCAGCAATAGCGTGAACCATTACATGCAGCGACAAATTATATTCTGAAACAAGATACGCATGCAAGCCAAGATCATGCTTTGTTCATTACTTGCCAGGAGAAAATCTATGGAATCTATTAGCCGGTATGATATCTGAATACTTTATGGGATAATTAAAACCTTTTCGATGGTTCCGATATCTGTACATAACATCTGCAAAGTATGCTTTCAAGTGAAAACCGATGGAGAAATTCCTGTTAGGGACACGTTGCTATCGCGAATTTATCTTCGCGGTTTATATCTTTCGAAGGTAAACCTGTTGGAACAATGCACAGTACTCATGGTTGTTAAATCTGAGATGGATACGTTCTGAGTTATTTACCTCGTGTCGCGTTCCAGAAAACGATAAATTCATTCAGAGAATAAGCTGTTTCTATCGTGATATCAATCCATGAGTCGCGAGAAACCCTTTGTGGCGTCTTTCGATTAAGGTAGATTAAGATAGGTAATCAAAAACTTGTAAGTATATACTTATACATATGACGTCTCTCACAATTTATTACACAAAAATATATAATTGTGTATGATTACATATCTTCTTATAACCACGGCTAATGCTGATAAGGAATTAAAACGAGTCATAAAGTGCTACATAAGGAAATTGGTGTCTAATCATACTTTCGTATAATAATGTAGTGCAAAAATAATTTTTCGTCATCAATCATCTCAAAATAATGTGTTTCTTTATCCGGGATTGATGAATTATGCAATTGTAATAATTATATGTAGTATGTTCTACTATAATATTTGCTATTCATTGATAATAAATCATTCATATCAAATAATTAAATATACTCGTAATTTACCAAGGAATGAACTATGGCATATTGTGTAAAAATTGCATTTATAAAATATCATTAAAGAAAGTAATAAAATAACTTACATATTGTTTGTTCGACGTATAAAAGGTATACAAATACATATGTAGATACTTTATAGAAATCCATTACACAAATCAAAGCCGTAAAACTGATTTTCATGATACAAAAAGTAGTATTATATATCATAGTAAGTACTAGTAGATTCTAGTAGTAGATCGACATTTCTTTAACGAAAATCATAAGTAAAAATATTACTGTATATTTTCATGCATATAGGTAGATATTAATTGCCCTTTAATAAGTAGTCTTGGATTCCTTACTTAAATTATAATACGTACGAATTTTACAAATTTTTAAAAATATAGGAAATATGAGAAAAGAATACGGTTCTCCATTATCATATTACCAGTTATCACGCGTGTTCGTAGAATAATTTGTAACGCAAACAAATTCCTAGAAATCAGTTAGTTATTATATGCACTACATTAGGTATGCATACAGCATGTCGAGGAAAAATGGTGTTAGAAATCCGCTGGTCTCGCCAAGAATTCAGTGAACCTGCAAATGGCATATGTTTTAGTACGTTGGAACCTTACCGATATCCATACCTGTTAACGTTCTAAGAGTGCATTCATGAGAGCACCATATGTGTAGTCGATTAGGTTATGGGTAGCAACCCCACATGGTCCTTTACGAAGGTGTATACACGCATAAATTTCCTCCCTCGACCCCTCTAGGTCGAGTGCTACCTGTACATTATTGTAGCACACATGTCAGCTGGTAGTAAAATGCCAACACGTGTAAGTCGATATTTCCAAGGCAGACCTGTATATACGACATACATTTTACATTTGCATATTTCTATTTTGCATATTATAATAGAACTATAATTTGTTTCTCTTTTCCGTACGCTTTAAAGGCTGAACAATTTATTTACTCTATAACAATATTTTCCTACCGTATAAAACACGCTGTGTATATAGAGATTGAAAGAAAATTAAATATATATTATTAATAATATTAATAATATTTATAAATACAATTAAGTGGTAATTGGGTATGATGATAATTTCCTTGCAGTTATTTACAACGATGAATAATTACAAGTAAATTCATCAATAAATAATTACAAATTTATGCTATACCTTTTTCTTTTAAATTTAGAACAGTAATCCCTTTTATAATTGTACAGAAATATATTCGTGTTTTCGTACGAACAATTTTATAAAGATCTGTACTTCCTTTATATTGCAACTCTCATTAATAAATGACGATTCATCCCGAAGGTTCATAAGAAGAAGGAAAAAATTAAGTACTTGGGTATAATGTGATGTTATAATATGATATGATGTTATTATAATAGATATTATACTAAAATGTGTAAAAACCACTCTATTACTTACATATACTTAAAGTAATCAGTTTAACATTATAAAGTTATACATTATTAAAAGAAAGCCGAGTATTCAAATCTAAGCTAAACTAAAACCATACATAATATTTAAATAATAAAATGTATTGGCATTAATGAAATGTTATAAAAATTAACTTGTACGTTGCAAAAATATCATAAGAAATATCGTAATTTTGTTAATAGTTTTATACTTTATAAAACAAAGATAATTTCCAATTTAAAATATAACATGTTGATCACACAGGAATAAAAAGTAAATGATGTAATTAAATAATTATACAATATATAATGCAATCTAAAACATTATATGATATATCCTTAGCTTGGTAGAACTTCTCGCAGTTTCCATATCAAACATCTGAAATCAAGACGGTCCATTTTTATGAAATATATAATTCAGTTTCAAAATAAGTATCTTGTTTAATAAGCTTTTCCAGTCCGTCAATTAGCCAGCAATATTCTCGTTAACAGGGACACAGAAAAGTTGATTCTCATCGACCTCGAGAAGTCTCGTTTGACCACAAAAAAAAGGTGAAGTTATAACAACGCCCTCTGATAATAGCAACGATACTAGTACCAATTTTCTGTAACACGAGACACGATAATTTATATCCATACGTATTATTATTACTGACCGTATATAAAAATGTATAAATATTATTTAGTATAGCTTTTAGTGTAGTTTTACGATAATTGTACGGTTGTACATGATATTCTAATCTAATACTGCTAATAATGCATAAAACTTATATTTCCATTAAACTTATAATTCCATTAAAAGATGTAGTTCTGTAATAATTTTTATAGAATAATATATTAATGGAACACTTTATTTTTTAAGAATATTCTTCCTACGACTACAGTCTTATAGAATATTTTTAAATAAACTTAATGTAGGGTAATTATGTAGCGTATTACATAACGTATTATGTAGTGTATTGTGTAGTATTATGAACTACAAATCATTATACTTAACACATAAACATTACATCTTAGTACAGCTTTAAAATCATAATTAATGTATAAACATTTTTACTTGATAATTAAATTAATTAAATTACAATTTCAACTACGTAGATACAATAATATTTCGATACTATATTGTCTTTTATATTTTATGAATGAAAACAAAATAATACTTTTTTAAGATGCACAAAGACAATATAACACTCTTGCCCAGAATGATAACAACTATTAAAAAGGGAAAGAAATAAAATTAAAGCATGTTACGCAGCTTATACTTCATCCTGCAAACTACAAAGATTCTAATCTCTATGATCAGTCATAACGATTATACTAGGTTCTAGGATAGTGCTGGAGGCAAAAAATCAAAATCATATCTAATATGAAGACAGAGAAGTAACGTAATGCAAGGGTTAAAATAGAAAATTCAAGTTGGCCAGCCCGTGGCATCACTCATCCCGCCACTCGGAGTGGTAATTAATTTCACGATAATTAGCGGCGATGTGGCCAGCTAGTCCGGCTGCTGTGGTCCAAGAATATAATTATGGAATAAATTCTCCAACCAAAGGTTCAAGGTAATAAGGCCATTATCAACGTTCTGGAAAATATCCCTTTTCTCTCCCGTCCTTTTATTCACCATCATTGCCACTTCTCATGTTTCTTCATTGTACTTTGGACTTTTACCTCATTTCACGTACGCGAATAAAAACAATGCTTTTTTCTTTATTTATTAATCACCTATAATGGCGCTACACCGTAGTTGCTCACCGATATTGCTTACATGATAATATGCTTTTATTATACTATGAAAAATTTGCTGCATTCAAAAATCGTATTTTATACAGAAATCAGATATTAAAACAAGAAAATGCAGGTGCATAGAGAAATATGACTAGTATATACATTATTAAATACAATTAAAAATAAAAGAAAATGTAAATCTGATTACATCTTTCGTTCTACCTACCTATTTCATGTTTTCTAAACATCAACTAACTGATAACGTCAGCCAAATTAAAAAGCCCAAATATTTAAAAATAAAATATTTCAATATATTTTAAATATTTAAATATATCAACAAAATAATTATGAACTTGTCGAGCATTATTTCTGAAGTTATGCAAATACTTTAAAAAGGGTCCACTGATTGAGCGAAAATTCCACACAACAAAATTGGAAATGTATGTTAATGCCTCTGTACTATAATCAGCGAAAATTAATATTTTGATTCTCACGTAAAAGAGCGTCGTGTTTCTTGAAATAGGTTGCCATATCAAAAGAAGCTCTACAAGAAATGTTAATGATAGGACCTTCAACTTTGCGGTTGCAAATTTGTCGTACAGTGAGTATTCATATGAACGAAAAGTACACGACAGCCTCGTAAGTCTTCGTTGGGATCCCTGCGTTTTGCCTTGGGGTTCCTCGAAGAAGAAATTGAACTCTGTATGAAGACAAACACTTCCCACGTGTACAGAATAAACTACCTGACGATAATTAATCCCAATCAGGATTTTTGCTTCAAAACAACTCTGTGTTTCAGATTAAGGATTTATCCCTTAATTCTGTAATTCCTTTCACACAATAACTAAATCAACAAAAACAACTATAACAAATAATAAACTACTTTTCTTTAAAACTATTTCTGATTTTTTCTATCTTCATTATAATACTTGTATGCTTTCTATAATATGATGTTATACATATATAATTGTTCGTAAGTTTCTTTCTATATATATGTATTTCCTTTTTGTTCAACTGTAAGTATTTTATCAGTTACGCTAAAGTTTATTTATTCTAAACACTTTTTAAAAATTGCTTCAATACTATCTGACAAATCGAATAAAATAATTTCTACATTTTCTCACTCTACGCAAAATTGCAAGTTAACTTCTACACTAAATATTTTAGAATAAAGAAAATGTTCAATAAATTATTTAAATAATAAGTATAGATTTAATTTTGCTTTTTTTTTATAAATGTAGGATTAACATTTTCATTTTTTTGATTAGAATGATGAATATTTCTCGTGTGTAATTCCCTAAAGCAGATTATAAGTCCTGTAATTCATTTTATTTAAAATAGCTTAAACATATCTCTATAAAGTCAAATAATAAGAAAACCAAATAACATATCAGTTTCGATATTTCCTGAAATTTGTGCAACCAGTTGGTCTTATCGAATATTATCGATGGTACACGAGTACCTCGGTACAACTTAGTTTAAAGCGTCAAAGCATCCTTTATCTGTCGGAATCCAACGTCAGACGACATTTGGGCGTCGGATATTTATCACAGACTCCACGCACGCTCCGCGCACAGGGAGAACGTCCAGTGGCCCTCAAGTGCCCCTTATGCGTCGGTTTTTCAACACAGAAAAAGATAGACACGCATAGACGGAAAGAGAACGATAAGGGGAAAGAGATAGAAAAAAAGAGGGAGACAGAGCGCCGGTAAAAGAAAAAAAAAGAAAGGAACAGGGCATATACCTGTTCCACGCGTGAGCGCACACACACAACTCACACAATCGTAGGTCCACGCGCGCTGTGCGCGCGCACATCCTCCCCGTACATGCTCCCCTTAAGCACGAGGCCTGGCAAGCACGCGTGCGCCCTAGTACACGCACGCACGCACGCACGCACGTACGCACGCACGTACGCATGTACGCGCACGCTTCGTACGTAGCGGATAAAACCGAATGTCTGGTGGGGAGTGTGTAGTCGATGGATGGGGGTCGGCGCGCGCCACGACACAAGGGTGGGGAGAACGGCTCACGTCTTCCACCCCCTGCCCTCTTCGCCGCTGCCAGTATGCCCAGAACGCTGCTGCCCCCAACTTCCCTACCTCCATTCGGGCCCACATATCCTGCGTACCCCCTTACTCCACTCGCGCGGCTAGTACCTTCTTTCCAATGTAGCATCTCTTCAGCCGCCACCCCCTCCTCCTCCCGTTCCTCTTCTTACTTCGTCTTCTTCGCCATGCATCTCCCTTTTCTTTCTCCACGATTCCTCTCTTTTTGACTTGCTCGTAGTACGTGCACGTATCTCTCTCGGCCAGCTCGTTCGGTCTCTGGACCAGCTTTTCTTTCTCCCGGTATATAACTGTTCAAATTTCGATCCCTGAGACACCGGCCAGTCGGTGGGGATGTGGACCCTTCTTGCATGCGTGCCAGTGTTTCTCACGCGTACACAAATTTTCGGGGATCTTTGCAATGTGACTTGAGATTTGAAAACATACATATCAACGGAAAAGTTAAACACACTGAATCTGGAAGGCTAGGATCTAAAATATTGTCTAAACGTATCCGCTAATTGATTAAAATATTAAGCTTGAAATTTGAATTGATAATTAATGTTTCATATTTTATAATAAATGATCGAATAATTTCTAGTATAAAGACGATACGCGAAGCAAAATAATTCTAAATTCTATTTGTTAAATACTTTACTTGTCACGTAAAAATATAGATAATAACCAAGAATGGTATAACGTTGTGTCTTTTTCATTTAATTCGCAAAAATTTCTATGTATGCGCTTAATAATATAATTATTATTATCACTATCACGTATTATGGATATTATTCGTATGTACGTATTTTATGGAAATAGACTTTCGAGCTTATATAAATGCGCAACTAAAATAAAATCCGGAGCACGCTACAACTTCCGAGAAACGAGAACCACAAGTTAAGTTATCTTGCCGATAACGGCAAGGGGTATCATCTTTAAATATCCAAATCAGCAAATAGAATCGACCGGACACGCAAAAGCACGAGGGCGATTCACGAAGATGAGAATCTCGGGCGTTGTAGGGCCTTTGGATAGGTAGTGGTGGGGACGTACAGGGGTATGAGGCGCTGCAAGCCAGTAGGGTGGGAAAGAGGGGGAGAAGATGGGGGTTTAGGGCCCGAGACCGAGTATGAGGCCCAATGGAGGGGATAGGCGCGTGCCCGCCCTGGCTATATAAGGCCTCGAACCCTTCTTAGTAAGGCATTTCGGGAGCCAGGTCCGTACCGTTAGCATCAAGGGTGCGGTTTTATTTTCAACTTTCCTAATTCACGTAATCATTCGTCTCGTTTTGAACGTGTTTTATTGTTTGTATTCTACTACATTCGTTGGACGCGTCGCGCGTATTCAACCAAGGTGTTGTAAAAGAAGGGGCCTCGTTAGAGAGGGAAGCGTCATAGTACTCGGTTTGCAAACTAGTACTTTGAGCACATCGAGGATTCTATTTCTCAAGGTCATCTGGCACGCGCTGCCGCGCACTCCTGCTCTCGTAGTGGGGGGGATCGAATCAGTGATATGACCTTAGTGGAATCGAAGGAGGGGAACATATTACCGATCATGTTGAGCGTACAGCAACAGCATCATCACCACAATCTTCACGGTTCTTCAACAACCAGTGCTCAAACTCATCGCAGCAATGTGATTGTTTCCACTAGTAGTATGCCGGCTAATGACATCAAGATTCAACAACACGGTTGCAAGCGATCCAAGATTTACGGTCAGACGACCGGTCCTTATGGCACGGTTCCTCATCAACCGGCTTCGGTTGCGAGGCGGAACGCTCGAGAAAGAAATCGTGTTAAGCAGGTGAATAATGGATTCGCCACTTTGAGGCAGCATATACCTCAAAGTGTGGCACAAGCTCTTGGAGGAAATACAGCTGGCACGCACGGCGGATCTAGAGCCGGTAGTAAAAAGCTATCGAAGGTCGAAACACTTAGGATGGCAGTCGAGTATATCAGGAGTCTGCAACGTCTTCTGGAAGAACACGACGGTGGTTCGGATGTCACGAGTGTATCTTCGCCAACGTCGTCATCGCCTTCGTCGACCTCTTCCGCCTCATCCACGTGTAGTTCCAACAATGGAATCAACGTCGAATCCAGTCACCATTCTCCGGAGTTGAGACTTCGTAGTAATGTCAACAATGAACTCCGGCATCATAGTAGCTCGGACTTGCATCGACATCAACATTTACGGCAAAATCCTAGCCCAACATTCGTACCAGCACCTTGTTCCGAAGCTTCGAGTTCGCCAACGCCAAGTTTTGTTTCCGAAGCGTCATCAGCTGGCAGTCAAGGGTACGGAACATCGGGTACTCTTTATGCGACACATTCCGATGGTTATGATAATTACGAACCTATGAGTCCCGAAGACGAAGAGCTATTGGATGTCATCTCCTGGTGGCAACAAAGTCAATGAGAAAACCAGTGTCTACGTCGGTTCCAATTTGGATCCATTCTTCACCACAAAGGTTAGTGTCGTAATTTGTTTGTTCAGTTTCTTTTTATTATTCAGTACCCTTTTTAGTTGTATCAATATTTGAAATTTTGAAATTCATTCAGTGAGACATGTTGTATTAATTAATGTTGGTAAATACACTTAATTTATATTTTAGTTTAGTATTAATTATATTTACGTGCTGATCTAGCAATATTTTTTGGATTATGAAATTCAAACAAAAGATAAAATGCTTCTTTTCTACGAAATAAAATTATCTACTATGTCTTACTATCTATTAAGTGGTTGTTTACTGTGAAGAATCAATGAAAAAAAGGTTATCATCATTTCTAATTACTTTTCTTTAATATAGAATTGTTGTTTAATATTTCTTGCAAAAACTGATATGGAAACAATCTTAAACCCTCAGTTGAAAAGAAACATTGTGTTATATTCAGAACTTTTTTCTAAAAAAGTTGCTCACCTCCCTCGCTAACGACCGTAAATTTTGCCCATGAGGTAACATCCGCGTTACCAAGGAAGTTCAAAGAAATTTCCGACCAGATTTGTGACCTTGCCCCGTCACAATGGCGCGCGCAACCCCTCGCTGAAACTCCAGCCATTCAAATCGCAGACTCCATTCAGAGGGCCACCGAGTATACATTCTAGAAGCGACGCTTTTGTGCCCGATTTCTTTCACTGTGTACTAACACGCATGTCACCACCAGTATATGTGTGCCGATCCTTCTACCGTTTTTTCATCCCTCCTCACTCTTCAACTTTTAGAGTCGTCCAATTCGTCTCTTCTGAAAATTTTGCCACCTTCTGTGAAAGCTTAACAATATCCCGTTACAAGAAAATACGAACATCCATTTCCCGCGGTTTCGCTTTCTTCAAATATCTTATCCTCGTTTTCAGATATTATTGTTGTCCATATAATTTCTGTCACATTTATCTAGAACCCACACCATCAATGGTACATTCCATACCAGAAAGAAACTTTCAACGTAATAACTACTGTAATTTTCTTTCCATAATTTAATTAGCAAAATTTATATTTTTGCATTTGTGTGATAATACAAAATAAATGTGTTATATATTGTATCAAAAAATACGAGTCGGACGTGTATTCGTTTTATTCAGGACATCGAGTTACCCACGTACCCTTGAAGAGTAAACAGAAACGTTGATCGTCTATCCAAGTTCAACTTTAATCTTGATAGACATAACTTCTTGCGACGTTCCATTGAAGCTTCTAACGTTTCTTCCCGCGGATCTTTTCCTTGCTTTCTATCTTCTTCTGTTTTTCGGCTCGTTCTTCTTTCTTCTCCATTTTCTCTGACTAGTCTCTTTCTCTTTTTCTCTTTGACAAGAGACGATTTCGTCTGCTGCGTTTAACCTGAATGCATCTTTCAGGATATTTCAGTCCCCCTTTTGTAGGTTTTTGAACCGGTACGCTATTCTTCCGTCTTTCTCTCTTCCCGACCGTCTCTACAGATTTGTTCCTTTTCGTTCTACCCATGAAGAGCGAGTCCCTTCCAGTAAAACTGCCCTTACCTGAAATCATCCCTTGCTTCTCTCACTTATATACCTGTAGTGTCTCCTTACCGATCTTTCACAATCTCAATTTTTTCAAGAATAAATTTATAAAATAGCATTACGTGGTTTTCATCAATATCGATATTTTATGAAGTAAACGTGAAATCAAGGACCTAAGTAAAAATAATTCCCAAGTAAAAATTTCACCGTAGTTTACAGTGATATTAACACTTAGTGATATTAACAATAATAACATAAAGAAATAAATGTTAGACATCCAACTAAACAATCAATTTGAAAATTAACTTTTATCATACATGTATTGTTCTGAAGAAATTAAAGCATTTTATCTTCTGATCGAGAATCTGTTTTAATCTAATATATGATAACCACGAATGGTACGTTAACATAAAAAATTTGTTCATTTTTATGTTACAGAAGTGAAAGAGATGACGAATAGGAGAAAGGGCCAAAAGGAGGCGATAAATAGCGGCTGTTTCTATCTACTGTGATCTAGTCATATCAATATTGTACAGATGTAACTATACGAGTCGAGAAAATTATGTCGTTTTTATTATTAGATTAATGGTAATTCTTTGTACTGGAGTCAAGATTACTTAATCTAGTACGTATGAAACGGGTTTTCAAAAATGTTTATTAGGATAGAGAGTACGAGTATAGAAATGTCATATCTCGTCGTTAAGAAAAATCGAATGTTTGGACATTCTCAAAGGATGGAGCATTCCTGAGTGCCTTACAAGAGTGGTTAATATTTAATAGGAAACATAACTTAACAAATGTTCCATTCAGATAAATCATTTTATTCTTATATTTTTATTCTTAGAAGAATGTTATGTTGCGGTATTGAGAAAGATTCGATGAAAACTGTTTTAAGATATTAGGTGTTAGTATTATAAGAAGTGATTTGTTGTAAAGTTTATAAATGTTATAGAAGTTACAAATGTTAATGATCGAAACGATACTTAATGGAAGTATCAGAGAAATAAGATATTTAAATTGATTCACGTTATTATTTAAAGGAGATTTCCTTGAAAGACACATTGTGAAATATTTGATTGTATTATAGTGATTTGTAATAATATTGTACATAATGCACATAAAAAACAAAATTAGAACTGATAAATTTCATTCATTAGTGTGCACATAGTTCACATTGGATTAAACTTTTATCACAAAATTTCATCAAGCCGATACCTTCTTGTAAATAGATAATAAAAAATAATTCGTTAAATATATTGAACAACGTTACGAATAATACAGAATACAAATCTCATTATTTTCCTGTGTCTCTCACCTCCTCTAATGTTTAGAAAAATTTTGTTTCCGTTACTTACTAACAAACAATTCAAGAGAGTATCCAAAATTATGCTTCTACTTAGTACTATTTTTACCAGTATTAACAAGAAGTTTATTTGATATTTATTAATGTTCACATTTCTGTAAGCTTCATCTTTGATAGAAAGTTCCATTAAACGTAACGTAACATGTTAGAAGGCAACATCATAATAAATGTTGAAGCAAAAGATAATATTCTTAGGAAACTACGGAATTGTAGATTTATTTATTTGAGCTGTTGTCGGTAGAAATTTTCATGAAACTTAAGTTAGACCTAACTTCATTCCAGAGATAGATACAAATACGTTTACTTTCGTTCGAACCAATGAAAGATCCTTGAATACTCATTGTTGTACAGTAACGACACCTATCACTTGTAACAAATATCGATCGAAAAATCAATATTCTGCATATACATGAAAAGAATTTCAACGACTGTCATTTTATGTTCAGGTATGTTGCTGTTACTAATTGACCGTACTAACAGATCCAATAGTTTCAGGTATAATTCCCTCGGACAGGTATCCATCACTTCAGTCAGTTTCACTTCACAAAGTTTTATTACATAGGAATAGCAACGGGGACTCATAGAGTTTTAAAATTCATAAATTTTTATTCTAAGATATTTTAATTAATTGGATAGATAATTGGATAGACGAAGCATTAAGCATTTAACATTATTCCAAGATATGTTAAATTAGTTAGGTATATTGCTGTTGTATAGTAATCATTTATGATAGAAAAATATGTTACCATTAAATTGTAAAAAAAAGCTCTAAAGAAGAATGCTTTTTTTTCTCACAAGTTCAATATTGTATATACGAAACTATATAAAATATAATGTACAATGAATATCATTTATAAATTCGTTTATATATGTCGATATAATATTTATTTAATATAAAATTTAAACATAGAGAAATTTCTAGTTATTTAAAATTCTGGATAAATGCAACTGCAGCCATCGTAGACTATTGAAAAATGTAATCGAAAGCACAAAGAATGTTATCATTCACCGTGTTATTATCGCTACGTTTGATCACTGATATCTTGTTACATTGATACGAAGAGCAAATTCACGGCACAAATCGAGCATTGTCGTTCGATATAAAGGTGTCTCTTTATTCTCACCATTAGAATCACTGAGTTAAGAAAAATAATTGATAAATTACTCGATCGAATACGCAACTTGAAACCACAGCGCTATGATTTATTAGTAGATAAAAGTGAAAAAATTTTTAAAAATTGAAATTGCTAAAATTTATTTAGGACTTTGATATACGTATATGAAGTTGTTACATCATGGATTTATATGATTAGTGGCATTATCTTTAATAGGAATCTGCAAATTTAATATTCTGTATGAATATATTTTAAATATAAAAGTACAAATGAAGAATTAATTTTTTATAGTAATTATATAGATAAATAACATTAGTACTCAATTTTTGAAAAACTATTGGAAGCTAAGTATACTACATTTTATTGAAATTTTAACTGTGTAAAGTGTTATTATAATATGTGAAGTAACATTTGTGTTTTGTATATACATGCTACTCTAATATTTTTACTCTTTTGTATTTTGATAGTAATTTCTGCAAGTTTTAATAAATTTACTTTATATATAAATTTTTGGATTACTTTTATTTTAAATATAAGCAGAATCTATGAAAAATAGTATTAAAGTATTATCTTTCATTTTACTAGTATCAAAGTTTGAAAGTTATTATAGAGCAGAAATTGCATAATTGTCATAACAGCAAACGCTTCGTGTTCCGTTTTGATTCTTCAAAAATTTGTACGTTACTTTCTTAGCAATCAAAATTTTGTGATTTTGCGATGATTAACACATCACAGAGTGAGAATATTCTTTCCTTCAAGGATTAATTAAAAAGTTAAAGGCAATAATGGGATTGATTGTATCGTATGATAGGTGGTAATTAATAATCTATGTAACATTTTTATGTATAGAAAAATTACAATAGAATATCTATTAAGTAAAAATTGTATTTTTTAACGAATTACAGGAAAGGCTTTCATTAAAATGATATTTATTTACTTAAGAAACTGAAAATATAAGTATTTTATGAAGAATTGCAACATACTGTGTTATATGTACGCATTTTTTCTTCAAAATGAACGACCTAAGATTTTCAAAATTTTAGATCCATGATTTCAATTAAATAAGATATCAGTACCGGCATGACTAAATATTAACTGGATACATTTTTATGCTATGCAATAATTATAAACATTAATTCATACTTCTTTATTCTTTCGATGTTTTCAAAATATGTACTTGATTTTTTTTAAAAGTAGAGCTTTTATATTTTACAATTTTATAATCAAAAATTGGGTTCAAGAAACTTAAAGCTGTTACAATATTTAAATAGAAGATCTGAGTTATTTAATTAATAAATAACTATATCAATGAATTATTTCCTTTTTTTTATTTAATATTTATATCACATTTATTACTGACTCTGCCGAGCCAACCAGCAAAGCCAATGGATTATATTGTACAATAATACAATAAATATTCAGAAAATATAGAGTATCGTAATGTTTAATGCTTTCTTTTTATTTGCAATAATATATGCTCATTAATTTAATTTTATAATATAATCAAATATATCTATTCTTATGTATCATGTGTAAGATTAACATTTATAAAAATATTTATAATTATGAGACGTAAATATTATGAAAACCAATGTAGATATTTTATGTACATACAAAAAATAACATTACCGTATAATATATCTATATAATCAATTCATTTACTGCTACAATTTTTCTATAAATATGCAGATACTGGGTAAAGATACTGGGTTACTTATACATATGCACGTATGTAAGTGTGTTATATTTAACCGCAGATCTTGTTGTGCTTGCGTATTCAGCGATGCATCGATTTTCGTTGATTTACGCCTTTTGCGGTTCCGAAGCCGAGAAATAACCAAAGGAAACTTTCGACAGAAAAATTACTGTTATTCCGGCTGGTTATTTACTCAAAAACCGCAAGGACATTGACAGGGATAATGGGAGAGGACTCCGCCCTTCTGTACCACACTTTTAAAGTATACTGTCGCGAAAGGAAACATTTCAGGAGCGCGTATATCATCATGGGTCTAAGTTTGTAGATCACATTAAGGTAGATCGTCCGAAAAAACGTCTCCACGTCACCACTCGTTCGTTGACTATTATTATGAGTCGTTAGTACGACGGGAACAATATTACTTTTAGAAGATGAAGTTTGCTGAAAGCATTGTATTTAATAGAAACGTTAAGAAACACTAATGTAGCAATCTGACAAATCTGGAAAATATTTCACGGAAAGAACTGTGAATAAGGCTTAATAAATACACAATATTAGTACGAATTTTATGTCTTCAATGAATTGCAACCCTTTCACGCTCGATCTTGCATACTCGCAGTATTGTATACTTATATAAATTATTAATTAACTGAAGATGAATGTATTTGATTTTAGTAAAACTGGTCTCAAATTTTAATATATTATGTCTTCTTCATAAAATAATTTGAAAAAATGTTTCTATCGAAGTTAATTAATAATTAATAAAAAATCATTTCTCCAACAGGTTGGAAAGGTTACGTGATAAAAGTTAATGTGAGCTGATACGTGCTCGTAATTATTTATTATACGTAACATAGTTATTTCTGATATTCTATGATATAAATTAATCCTATGAAATATTATGATTGTAATATAAAGAAACACATTTATATTATATACAATTTATTAACGTATTAAAATAAAAATTATTATAAAATTTATATATGTATTAAATGGAGAAAGAAATGTGGAAGACAATATAATATTACACATAAAATGCAAATCTAACAAATAAAAATAGATTGGTAGAATAATCAATGCAAGCGTAATTACACACACTTAAATAATGATTTCAAATAGAAAAATTTCTGCGACCACTGGCATCTAAAAATGTTAATTCATCCACCTTCTGTAATTTTGTCTAATGCCACGATACATAGTACATGATGGATAAGCTTTTGATACTGATTGTAAAGAGATAATCGGCTGCTAGGATTACCGCTTTGATATGATGCGTGTAATCATACTTCAAACGATAAAAGGAGAATACGAACGTCTGTTTATGAACATGAGGAACAATTACACGACACATTGTTCCAATGAAATTGATATTTCATCATTTACCGTCCCCGAACGAGTATTGAAATTAATGGCAAACATTTCACGATTTCCTCGTTGAAGGTCACGCGAAGATCAATATATTGGACATCATTGAATTTGTTTTTTATGAGCTATAAGACTGTTGTCATATAAATATGTAGTTCAGTTTAAAAATACTTTGATGATCTTGAAATCTAGAAAAAGAGGCCTGGAGAAAATTTGTTTGCCTGTCATCACATTTGCCCCTTCGAACCAAATATTCTCTTCCTCTGATATTTTTTCCTATCGTAAAAGATATGCGAGATATTTAAGATGGTCAAGTTAGGTGAAATATTCTATGTATGTATCGTTACTGAATGAAAGATACCATACGAAAATTATGTCGTACAAATGGTCAATTAGATACAAAATAATATATCTTTACAGTATGTAATATTTAAATAGAATAAGTACAAAAATACGATAAGTGCAATAATATTAGTAGTAGTAATAACTCAATTGGTATTTTATAAGACTTTTATTCAAATTTACGATCACATTACTTAACATTACTTAAAGTGATATAATTCGTTACATTAACACATATTTCCTAGCAGTACATTTCTAATAAAAGAAAAAGAAAGGATAAGATTTGTGAAATGTAAGCTTTTAAGCTTATGGAGTGAATTTAATAAAGGATTTAATATTTGTAGATAATTAATCATCTATATACTCAATTTTGCAATTATTTCAAGCAGTAACATGGAAGTAAATGCACAAGAGGAAACAAACGAAAAAACAAAAAAAAATTGAGTGCCTTGTCTGGGCAAGTAATATAAGATGACAAAATTCATCAAATTCAAGATCAGAATTATCGCTTTACCGTATTAGTCGGCAGCGTAATGTAGGCACGCGTTACTTGGAAATCTCATGGTGAGACGTTCGGTCAAGTAAATCCTCTTATCCGCATCGATGACGCCCAACCAGACGAGGAACATGAAGATGAACGCGAGGAGTTCTCTCCGCGAAGACGTACGCAGAACGATCGAATCGCAGACTGGCCTTACCGGTGCAACGAGTTAAAAGGACGAGGTTCTTCCTTAAGGGTACATTAAACATACGAACGCAGATCCGTCTAGCCAGTAAGGATCCTCGGAAAGAACAACCGACGACACTCGTTGTGCCTTGTTACTATCTCGTCGACGTCCCCTTCTTAAGGCCACGTTAAATTGGATTTAAATTTTGAGATTTATAACGCGACCATGATTCCTTTTCGGAGAACTGTTACGACGATTCTTTTAATCTTTTCGTCGTACAAAAAGTAACCTTCGGTGGTTATCCTGACCATTTCAATCTCTTTCAGAATTTATTGCGGGAAGGGTTTCGAAATTCTCGATACTTCTGCTTATGCAATCTGACAATTAAATTTCCGTTCGTGCAGCGTACGCGCATACGAACACAATTTTATATATATGTCGGAGATGGAGAGACACCGGAGCCTTCCCGTTGAAACAGGGGGAAAAACCCCTAATACTGTAATTTGGATTCTACCATAGTCGTAGTTAAGCAATCATCGTCCTTCAGCCCGATTGTAATTGTCTGAAATCTATGAGAATGGGTTTGGGTTCGAGGTGATAACCAGTCACCGAACGTAGCCGCGGTCAAGGGAAGAACATTTTTCTAACAAAGTCATGAAAAAGTCTATAGCCCTCCATAAAAAGAAATAGTTGTAACGGCACTCGACAGTAAGCATACTAACGGTTTCTGTCTCATGGCTCGTCATAAGCAGACCCTATTCTATGGGTAGGTCGACTGCCGGTTGTCGAGACATATTCGCAAAACATCGGCAGCCAGCCTAATACCCGTCATAAACCTTAAACCTTAATTAACGAAAATAGGCAAACAGTCTTTTCCGTGAAGTACACTTCCAAAGACTGACCAATTAACAACAACGGCAATTTCCCTCACTCTCCGAACGAAGACTTGTTTCCACGAATATAAAAGACCTGGTGCCGCTAGAGAGTGGAGCAGTTTTCCTAAACAGCGTCACCGTGAGAGCTTCGTGTACGATTTCATCGACTAAGGTATCATTTCGATAGAGTGCTTACTTCGCGTGCTAACTGAGAGTACCACCTAGGCGTTGCCGACGAGTAAAGAGTAAAAGAGTCCCGTTGACCGCGGATTCGTTATCGGACCTAAGACTATTGTTATTCGCATCGCGAGTAACTAACCGCCGCAGTCTATTTGTCAAACCTCATATCTCCATACTTGTGTCAATAAACTCTGGATCACCTTGACAATGGCTACTACTGATGAAGATTCGTTACCTGCCCACACCTCAAATCCTACTGGCTTCCCGACATCAGAAGTGGGATACAAGGACTTGTTAACAACGATGAAACAGCAAATGGATTTCATGCGTGACGTATTTCATACGCTAACAAAGAAAGATGGGGTGGAACTCGAAAAATTTTCGCTACCGCTTTTTAACCCTGAACTGGCGGGCGCCGACCCAATGGGGTGGTGCGAGACAGTCAGTAAGCTTATGGGCAACGAGCCCCTACAAGACTGCGAGTTATTTTTCGTCCTAAATCGTGCGATGGGGGGTTCTACATCGCAGTGGCTTACGCAAGTTCCGGTCTGCGGCCTTACTTGGGAACGATTCAAGGAATATTTCCCTTCTACAGTGTCTACTTCATTAAGATCGATCTCTTTTTCGACGGTCCTATCACAGACATTGACTACCTTCGTTTTGCAAATATCGAGACTAGTGCGCGTGATATGCACGTCGAAGCCCTGACTTAAAATTTTGCGACCGATCATGATATCGTATTTCAAGTATTTATCAGGGAGAACGTGAAAAGCTATCTCCAACGTAAAGCCGTTGATACACACAGTGGACAAAATCTGAGACGTACTCTTAACACACGTATTTCCTATCCCTCGCATTACTACTACATCGGTGGTTCTTTTGCCAGAAAATTTCGAGGCAGCGGATTCCTTAATTAATGAGCACTCGGCTCCAGAATCGAAGCAAAATGGGAACGACTCACCCAGGTGAGTTAATTTTCCGGTTGAAGCCTCCACCACGCAGGAATCGACTCGCCGTTCCTTGTTATGACCGCTTTTCTTCTCCTCCCGTAACGGACAATTAGGTGCGATATGGCCGTCCGCACGGCACCTTAAGCAAAACACCTTGGATGATGTGGCTGGTCGGCTCCCTTCCCGGCGCCTTGTCTCCTTCTGCTTTTCGATCCGCATCTTCTTGCGGCACTCCATCGCCTTATGCCCGGGGGTTCCACAGTGATAACACCTAGTCTGGGAGTTTGATGGCCTGCTCCGTTTAGCTTCAGGTTCTGTCGGCGGATCATTTGCCAAGGGTAACGGCCTCTTCCTCGAACGAGGGAGAGCTCTCAGTTCCCGAAGAAATTGGTCCTGTGTCCGGACGTCTTGCGTGAGTGCTATCGTTCGACACGCTGGTCATATGACGTCAGTCGGAGGAGGACGACAGCGTTAATTAATTCGGAGTTGGATATACCACTCCATCTCGCAGCCAGGAGGGAGCGAAGTCTACTGCCGAAATTTACCGTGGGTTCATCCTCCTCTGGTGGTTCCTCGAACATCTTTATCAGCGTTGAGGTTGCCGTCTCCTTGTCGTCATAGTGCGAAGGGAAATATTCCTTGAATCGTTCCCAAGTAAGGCCGCAGACCGGAACTTGCGTAAGCCACTGCGATGCAGAACCCCCCATCGCACGATTTAGGACGAAAAATAACTCGCGGTCTTGTAGGGGCTCGTTGCCCATAAGCTTACTAACTGTCTCGAACCACCCCATTGGGTCGGCGCCCGCCAGTTCAGGGTTAAAAAGCGGTAGCGAAAATTTTTCGAGTTCCACCCCATCTTTCTTTGTTAGCGTATGAAATACGTCACGCATGAAATCCATTTGCTGTTTCATCGTTGTTAACAAGTCCTTGTATCCCACTTCTGATGTCGGGGAGCCAGTAGGATTTGAGGTGTGGGCAGGTAACGAATCTTCACCAGTAGTAGCCATTGTCAAGGTATGATCCAGAGTTTATTGACACAAGTATGGAGATGTGAGGTTTGATAAATAAAATGCGGCGGTTAGTTACTCGCGATGCGAATAACAATAGTCTTAGGTCCGATAACGAATCCGCGGTCAACGGAACTCTTTTACTCTTTACTCGTCGGCAACGCCTAGGTGGTACTCTCAGTTAGCACGCGAAGTAAGCACTCTATCGAAATGATACCTTAGTCGATGAAATCGTACACGAAGCTCTCACGGTGACGCTGTTTAGGAAAACTGCTCCACTCTCTAGCGGCACCAGGTCTTTTATATTATATACGATTATTTTATATTATATACGACCACTAATAGTACCTGTTTTCCTTTATCTAGTTTATTCTTTTGTATCGACTACAAGACAAGTTATGTCGGTGGTAATATTTTCACAGTAGGTTTTATTTGAATTCGATAATGTGACACCGTTAATGGAATTCCATCGTTCTGTGTTTCATCAAACCAGTTGTTTGCTCTTTAGCTTATTAGGTATACTTGAGATTAGTTAAGCTAGTAGTAATTTTCTTCTTACCACGATGTTGGTTCAAACGAACCACTATTCCAGTAAAACGAATCGCATAAAGATTACCAATACCTGAATGCAACGGAAGATCCAGAGAACCTGAACGCTTTTGGCAAACATAGCGATAAGTAAATTGATGGCTATCATTTTCATTAGCTTTATAGTACAATATGCAAATATGCATGTTTATAAAAATTCATATTGTATAAGTTTTTGTTCTTGTAATAGAAATATATATTATTAGAAGAATAAAAGTATTCTTTGTGTGAATGAAGAATACAAAATCTATTTACTGGTGTAATAAATGTAACTATATATATAACGTAAGGTACCTCATAAAAGAAATAGTTATGCGAAATCATAAAATGAAAAGGAATATAAAGTTTTTAAATATAACTGCTGACTGTAAATACAGTAGAACTTTGTGTATCCAAAATCTTCATTATTTTATTGCCTTGATATGTATTCAATTATTCGAACAGAGTGTCTGCTAATTACAAATACTTTCGTCAACAAAATAAAACAAACTTCGTTATTAAAACAAACACGTTCCTTGATCTCTATTTGAACAAATAAAATTTAATATTAGAGAGATATAATATCAGAATTCTTCTATTATCTAAAAATTCGATTGCCCGAATAATTTTCTCTCTGTAATTTTCCCTCTATGAGTTCGGATATGGAAAACTTTATTGTATTACTATTTAGTGATAATTTATATATGTATACTCATAGTGTTTTTCTTATCATTAGGCATGTGCAAGTATGTACTTGATATTATCACTGATAACGTTATAAGATTATTATTAAAATTATACTTATAGATATAGATAATCTGTAATATTTATAAATATGTGTAATATTATCATTTATATAAAAGGATAAAAAAATTTAATTTTCATAATGCTTTTCTGATTTACTTTATTTTCATAATTTCTTGAGTATAAACTACACTTCAATTTAATTCTGCTGCAACGCAATCTTGTTTATTTATTGTTAAAAAATTGTTTAACTTTGAAAAAAACGTGCAAGACTAAAGTACTAAAAATCTTATTGTTTATTGAAACCAGAACCACATTGAGGCATAAACCATATAGATAATCAATGTTTATGGTAGATTTCAAAGAGTTAGTTTCAACGAATTGAGTGAGCTAGAAACTTTTTTCTAAAAGATACGTTTAACATCGTCTTCATCATACTTCTCAACGGTTTTAATCGTTCGCTTCATTTTAGTTCAACTTTGTTGCGGGAGTGCTTATTAGTGTAAAGTGTAGCCTGAAGCAAAATTGTCATGTTAAACGGAGCTGAAACAAGAAACGAGAATACATGTAATTTCTCCCCAGATGCACGCCTTTCGGTTTTTTCAATTTCACAGTACCTCCAGCTTGTTTCGCAAAATTGCAATCATATATATGTATATGTAATGAATGTGTGTTATTTTTGTATTTCGTTCATCCGGTGAGCAGCGAAATCGGGTCGATAAAAAGATGTATAATCTTGTTGGATATCGTGACGTGTAATTTTTTTAATTCCATTTTACACGATTCCTGCAAATTCTTGGACGCGCTTTAATTTCTGCGCGCGATAAGTCGCTCTGTGTAGTCCATGATGGAAAGTATGCGATACCTGTTTGCTGAAGTTTCAACCCAATATGAGATACCTACTCCGAGTGTTCCAAAAATAAGTAGGTAGACTACTTTAATATCGTATGCAATCTCTACTGATAAGAAATATTGACTTTCTTCATTGTGTTTAATGTGTGACAAAATATTAATGACTGTTATAAATATTCTATATGTTTCTAAATATCTTCAACTCAATTTGCTAATACTTTAAATAAAAAACTAAATTTTTTGACGAGACATTTCGAAATAATCCTAGACGACCAAAAAACATTTCGATTAGTAAAAAAGATTTGGTAGAACTTCATAATTCTACAAAAGGATAGATGTAACTGCTCATCTAAAATAGACCACATATAAAAATTCGAATGTTCAACAAGAGAGAATTGAAAATACCATACATAAACTGCGGATGTTTTTGCAATTTTATGTCTTTATGAATATAATTAGATATAGATAAAATTAGTTAAATAATAATTAAAGAAAAATTTACACCTTGAAATTTTCCAAAAATGCGTAAACATCCTCGATTCGATAATAGGGATTTAAGGGCGGTCCTATTCGAAAACAAATAATTTTTATATTTTATTGCCAGATTCTGTATATTTCCATAATGCTAGGAATGTTTCTTTGTGGAAGACTACAATCGAAAGTGTTTACAAAGAATGATCGATATGTTAATTGGAACGATAGTGTAATTTATTCCAGTTCGTTTCAACATTATTTTACTCATCATTTATCTCGAAAGTGAGATTTTAGCCGAGTGCCAGGTCAAAAGGAACGAGTCTATAATATATTCCGCATCGTCCGCTCTTCCCTCCTGCGGTTCAGTCTTCTTTCCTTCACCCTTTCGCAATCACGTTTCGCTGCGCCGCCAACGTGTACGCGATGCACGCCTGCATGCCCGTTAACTACACCCAGTCGAATAATTAAAAGCAAGTTCTGCGTTTTAAAACCTTTGAAGTTCTATCTGTACCTCGTGCAATTTCTACCGTTAGGTCAGAAATTACGATCAGTGAGAATAGAAAAATGAGGTACATATTAGCTTTGATATTGACTACAAGTTCTAAGGAATTAATATTAACGTAAGATTAAAAGCATTAGATGTTTGTAGTCGAAATTTTGTTTTGAGTTTTGCTCGCTTCCGCAATTTCGCTAATGTAAAAGTAAAGACTGAGATACATTATTATGTATGACTCGAAATATTCTTATCATATGTGATCTTTAATGAAGTGTCATAACTTGTTACACAGCATAGGAGAACTTCATTTTAAATAATCTTAAAATAAACAGAACAAGTTACTCAAGGATGAACGTCTTCGTTATAGGATAAATGTCTTCATATGCACTATATATTATAACGATGTCGGAAAATTATTTTGTTCATATTTTATTAATTACATACATATTAACTTTAAAATTAACATGTAGATCGAAAGTGCTTATTACAATGTAGGAAGTAGCAAGGATCTGTTGTAATGTATATTGTTACTATATTTGTGGCAATTAAGTTTATATATAATCAAATTATAAGTTTGTAAGACACATTACAAATTGTAGAAGTTAATGAGTATAAATGAATTCTAGTAAGTATGAGTATCAACATAAATAATCTGTTTTAATTTTTTTCTGACATTACAAAGAATTATTATTTTCAAAATGTGTTTAAATTACTGAATTCCGACAATCAATGGAATTATTTCTGTTAACATTTCCTTGTCTAATAAATTACCTTTCATTCAGAACAATGTTTTCTTCAAAACAATTAATAAGTTTATAAAAGTACTCGTGTTTGGTAATAGTAATCGAAGGAATCAATCATTTTTCAAGATATCGCAAATTATTTGGTAATAAAATAGCTAAAGAAGTAACATATTTAAAAAATGTAAAGAAGAGATAAGTATTGGAAATTTTATATAAATGAAGCAAATTTATAAAATGGATATAAATCAATATAAAGAAATTAAATATGCATTATATCAAATTTGCTACGTTTCTCTTTGATTAATACGATATTTTAATATATTTAAATATTATTTGTCTTAACAATCTTCTTTCTTATCTTTGACTGGACTTCACAGATTTTTCCTACTTTCAAATGTCCTGTATTAAAATATTTTTTTTTACCCATAAAGTGACGTTAAAATAAAAAAATTATCAGAGCTGATCTTGTCATGTTTTTCCTTTAATCTTCAATTCTGTACTTAAATTCAATTTTCTTAATCACATTCTTAAAAATATGAATTTTCGTAAATATCCGCAACCTGTTTATAATAGTTTAATTTCATTAAAACAAAACATTTTTTTTATTATCATTTTGCCTATATTAACAAATAATAAGTTTCATATTTATTGCGCTATAAAATTTCCGTATTGCTCCCACAATTCCCAAAAATTGAGGAATTAAAGTAGTATAAAAATTCAAAACAGAGTTTATAGAACTATTCGAGTAATATTTTATTACCGAATAAAATGATTTATAAATCGTATTAATTATGATATAATAATCGTTTATATATCATAATAAAAATGATTCCTTGTTCACGAATAATTCTTGAAAATTTACTCTTTATTTTTCATTCGTTATTCGAAATAAAATTTTGCCAACTCTACCTATTCAGTGCAGATATTGCGCCGCACTACAATGCAATAAACCCATCGTCGCACACCTCATGCACCGTATGGTTCGGGTTAATAAAATCGTCATCTCGACGGCCGGAAGCGATTGTGAAAAATATCCCTCAGAAATGTATAAAGAAAATCGTGACACACAACGTTTTATAAGCGGTCCTCACGGGTGGTCGTCATTCCTTTCCACTACGATACCATTTAGTAAACTCGCAGCAGCGACGAGTTTTCCGAGAGTTGAATGGAAAGCGGGAGGGAAAAAGGAGACGGAGCGATTCGAGAATAGAAGGGATACAACCCATGCTTGTACATTTTACAAATTCGCTACGAGTATCGTGGGTGGTCACGATGAAACGGCTTCCTCAGGGAACGCACTGGAATCCCTCTGGTTTCGGAAGGAATTCGACGCGCGACTGCGAGAGATGCCGATCGAAGATACAATCGTGATGCTGACGATCACCGGGAATACCGGGATCGCCGTTGGCGAACTTGGCCAGTCGTTTCACTGGCAGGAAGACATTTACGAGCTTGAGACAATGTATTATGGATTCCCTTACTACAATTATTATCATCTGCCGGTGATTTTTTGACCGATTTAATTATTACACATAGTTCGGAATAATAAAGAATGTATCCAGTCATGTGCATTTCATTAGTGAGAAATTAAACGCGCTAATAGAACGTGGATTATTTGGCTAGGTTGAATCAGATAAATTCAATTTAATATAGTATCTTATACTTTGGACGAATTCGTTGATGTTAGTTGTAGAGAAATGTGCCAGAAGAAAATTATTCAATTATTTTCTACGAATGTGCAAATATTTCATAACTATAGGGAATAATTTTATCTAATTTTTGTAGTTACTTGTGTTTTTTCATATTATATAATATATATATATCAAAAGATCCTTTCTCACATACTTTCTCGTACAAGCCTAAATATAATCATTCTAAAATGTAAAAGCAAGCAAAATAAACGAAATATTTTGTATAATATGATGTATAAATTAGCATCCTATGCAATTTCTTCTTCTTTTATTTTGAAGGAGAAAAACTGTAACGAGAAGGAAAGCTATTAAATTATTTCTATCGATACATAATGGCATTAACATTGAAGATATTTTAAATTGATACATATACACTATCAATTAAAAATATTGGGGCACTTGTTTTTGATAGAATGTAATTTAATTACAAAAGTTACAAATGAGTGGATCTGCAATGATTTCATTTTTTTTTATATAATACAAAATTTGTATCCTTCATTGTTAAACCTTGTAGAATAAGTTTTATAATAGAAAAAAGTTTTATCCTCGAATTAATTAGTTGTTAAATTATATGCCAGATAAATTTTGGCATATATACATTCAAGTCTTGATTTCTAAAATAGGTAATTCGATGAATATTTGATTTTGATATACTTTTGTATGTATCATAAGTGTTTTTAATAAACAATTTACATTTATAGAGGCAGCAAAGATAGTAAATAGGTGTTGCAGTTCCTAATCATTAACTTATACTATTTAGTAAAATTTAGAACATATTTTTGTTTCTACAAATTAATCAAAGTGTTTGAATACGTGCAAACAGTAGTATATATAGTCGATCGTACAATTACGTGTACTTCAATAATTATTTCATCTAACGTCTCAATTCTAAACTTCAGAAAATACAACACTATTTGTTATCTCTTGTTATGAAACATAGTACTTACAGAGTACTTTACCCATAGTACTTCACCTTACGGGAAAATATTTGCAATACAAGTTAATATACAGTCAAAGCAACAACCTTGATTCGACCATAATTTAAAAAAATGACTTTTTGGTAAAAATTAGACAAGTAATTTCGTGTTAAGAAAACTACATTTTAATATGGTAAACTTCATAGATTCATATTTACTTAAACTATATTTTTTTCTCTATAATCAACTATATATGTTTACTTATCTTTTCCATTACAAAATAATGTATCAATATATACGTGCATCTGGTATAAGAAATTAAAGTAAGACATCACATAGAAACGTCTGACCACATTTCCACATTAAAGATTAAAGATAGGCTCCATAATACAAAGTGAAAGATAACAAGATCGATACTCTAGTTTCTGCTGTATAACTAGATGAAGAATCTCCCGCGGTGACTACCTCTCGCGTAAGACTCACACGCGTCTCCGCCAGTAGATGAGATCGAATAGCCTCGACCATTTTCTCTCAAACAGGAGACAAAGGTAAAGCTTTGTAAATAACGTCCTACTGCGGTCGATCGAATTTCATGAGATGACCGATGACCCATTCGCTCGACATCGGCCATGGAGGGTTTCCAAGACTTGAGGCAGTACCCGGATAAAATCTTTGAAATAACATCTTTCTAACCCTGCCGGGTTACGAGCAGAGCTGGCGTTGCTGGTTGGATTATGGTGATAGTGATTTAAGTGACGAAGATGGAGATTATCGCCAGTATATCTGTCTTGGCTAACGATAAATGTCATGTTCGCAATGTTATAGTCTGTTACTAAACTTAGGGACACATCTGATAAATATGATCCGATGTTCTTATATTGGTGTTACTGTTCTACATACATTCCTCGTCAAAAAGATAACCCAGATGTGTTATCTTTAATTTCTCAATGACGCGTGCAAAGTTTTTCGTTTGTAACGTATAATGTCAAAACATTATGAGCTCAGGATATGCGGTTCGTTGAAATAATTAAAAATTTTATGAGGCTTAGTGTGTAACAAAAAAAAATTGTTTCATTTTAAAAACGAAATGATAACACATGTACAATAAGAAAATAATAATCAACATAAATTGTAACTAACAATAATTACTTATCAAACATATATACTTAATTAATAATGGGTACATCCCCCTTTATTTTTTATTACTTTTATTGTACAATTTGGTATCGATTTATATAGTTTCTGGATATAGTTTTGACTTAACGTATCCCATTCGCGTACAATTGCATTTTTTAATTCTTGTACGTATCGGTACTGCTTTTCATTCGCGTATACGCCGTGAACAAGTTCTGCCCAACAGTTTTCAATAATATTATGGTCCGGGGAGCGTGCAGGCCACGGCAAAATAGATATGTTATTTTCATTAAAATATGATTGGACCAATCTTGATGTGTGTATAGATGCATTATCTTGTCGAAAGATGTAATCAGGTCCAGAAATGCATGATTATTTATTTGTTCTTTGATTAAGTTTATGTATCGGACACTATTCATTCTCCCATTGATGAACTTGATACTTGTCTTGCCGAAATAATCGATGCCGGCCCAAACCATCATGCTGCCTCCTCTTATTTGTCGTCGAATTGTTGACATTGCCTCTTTTCTTATGTCATGAAAATAATATTAGAACCCATCAGGACCATCCAAATTGAATCTTTTTCGTCTGAAGATAGTACCCTTCTCCATTTCTTTTTCCAATGCATTCTTTCTTTTACAAAGTGTAAACGTTCTGCTTTGTGTTTCGTTATTAACGGAGGTTCCTTTTTCAATTTTAGCCTCTTAATATCTTTGCAGGATAGTAGAACTCGACGAACACTTGAAACACTGGCACTGACACTAGATTTTTCCATTATTTGCTGTTAACTGCGAGTTGGAAGCTACACGCAAAATTGCTCACTTATCACGATCGGATAACGATGACGGCCGACCAGTACTTTTCTTTTTGCCATAAACTTCGACAAGATTGTAGTTCCAATATATTATTTCTTGCGAAATTATTCGTAACTGCATCTTAATTGTTCATTTTCGAATACTTTGTGTATTGTGTATAATATGATGAAATGATACGACGACGATGATGAAATTTTTGTGGAAGGACATGTTACAACGAAAATCTACAGTAATATTAATTATGCTTCTCGCGCTTAAATTTATAAGTAAACGTAAAAGTATAAAGTATATATTATTTGTAGGTAATATCTTGAGTGGTTGGTTTAATTTTATTCAGTGCGTTGGTAAATACTTAGAAAATATCGCAAAACACAGGAACATCTTTTTATTGTAAATTATATTTATATATTTAATTTTTCCATCGCACGTCACATACACATATAGGACGCTCACAACGTGAAGTTATAAATATTTGAATGTATGAAATATGTAAATATGGAAAATATACTTAACTAAATAAAACTCTTTAATTTAATACATATACAGTTGGTCGTTGATTGTATTTTGCTTGGGAAATACGAGTCTTTGCTGCTTTAAATTACACCGAGAGAAATAGATAGGAAGGTTTCAGTAAAATGAACGAGGGAGTTAGGCAAAGTTGTGGTTGCGGCGACGTGAATGAATCGAAGAACGACAAGCGATTTTGTAAACTGAATAGGGAAACGATGATGCAGAGTCTACGCATTTCTCGTAGAAAAATACCAGGATAACTACGGTATGACGACATAACTCTTCGACACGGTATAAACTCCAGCAGAGCCATTGTCTGTCGCCCGAGGCAACCGTTCAACGAAGAGCGAGCTTCATTGTCATGATCTCGCAACCCATGAATGGCTGGCTATCTCGTTTAACTTCAATTACCATGGCTTCCCTTTCATTTCATTGCTAGTACCGTCAGTAGAGTGGGGACACGGCATGAATGTTCTATCTTCCTTCTCTTTTTCCTCTTTCTTTTTTCTCTATAACCTAGACTTTTGTTGCGGAAAACCATCTTATGCGTCGGATTACCTGGCCTCGTTAAATTCTCCTTTAGACAGATCTCGTTCTAGTCTAGTTCAATGCACAACAACAGGAACAAGACTCTATTATGATAGTTTTTCTAAGTAATCATGTGTAGGTATCGGTTCTTGTACGCTATCTATGCAATAACAAATAAAACGTCATCGTTTGTTGTGCTGTGAAATGAATCATTGGAAATTTGTAATTATTCCACGAGAATATTTTGCACGTTCGTGTAGAAATGAATATTATTATTTTGAAGACAAACATTCGATTGAAATTCGAACTTTAAGAATTTGGCGTTTCAGCTTAATATTTTTTATATCAACTTCGGAAAAGAACAAAGGTATCTGAATTCGACATATATATCTTTCTCTGTTTTCTTGACCAATCGGTATGATTCTTTTTACATCTTGTAGGGAATACTCTCCCATTGGTCACATTAGAAAAATTTTTTGCTCATCCAAAACTATTTTTTTTTTTTTTTTCAAAAAGCTAATAGTTTTACACCGAGTTGATGTGTATTCATTGATTTCTTCGGAATAGCTTAACCAATCAAGATAATTCCTTTTCGCGTCTCGTAGAGCGTATTGACTCAACTACAAATTCTTTGCATTCGTTTTTTGTAAACTGTCTTTTTTACAAAAATCCAATTTTTATGTACGTTCATCGACTAGTCAAGTTTAGATTGAGCTATCAGTACAGAACCCTTTGCATCTTCTAGAGGTAGTAGTTCACCGATCGGTTATGTTTGCAAAATTTCCCCGATTTGTTCATTGTTAACAATCATTATTGCAAATAATTTGTTGTTCATCAATTTTATTTACGTGTGTTCGGTGATCGCTCTGCAATTTTTGGATTGATATTGAGGTGATTTCAAGGCAGCAGCTTTGACCAACGCTTTAAAATTGCGTTTCTCAAACTTCAACTCGTATTTCCGTCGCAGAAAACATTGTTCTGCGAATTCGTTTTCGAGCATAAATCTACTTTCATTGCGAAATGATATGTGATACACTATTAAGTAATAGAAATACCCTTCTCTATCTTATTCTTACCTATAGTATCGGTAACGGAGTATAACTGGTTTATTGCTTATTCGTATGAGGGATTGGACAGCCCATACAATTTTTTATTCACTAATAAGAACTAAGAATTGACATAAATAATAGATAGATGGAAATAAATTACCTCCTTATTAAATACATTGAGTGTAATTTGTATCCGCACGGATACAAGCGGTGTTTTTCAATTTGGCCACTATTAAGTCATGCTATTGGTAATTTTGTTATAATATATTGTAATTAAATGCAATAAAATGTAAATTTGTTGGAATTTTTTCTGTATTACAAGCATTTTACGAGATTTTGCGCCGCCATTGAAAAAGTTGTATATATATAGTACGCTATTTATATATATTATATATTTAGTACGCTATTTAGTAAGTAAGTGGGTGATCTATGTATGCATGTGTATCCAAATAAAATATAAATAAAATAGATATTGTTTCATAATTTTTTGCGCTTTTTGATGTCGATAATATATTTTTTAGCAAAAAATCTTTTATTACTTACATTCTTATGACTTGCCTGAAACACTTGTTTAAAGCTTTACTTCGTTAAATGTTTAACGTAAAAAATCTCACAAATTTTTGTTTAATGAATGCAATAACATAAATTTTACACAGAATATTACCAATGTATATTAATTATGCTAATAACTTTGTTACTTTATTCATGTGACTTTATTTGCTTAGATATAACCGACCATATCTCAAAAAGTTTGAGCAAAACCATTGACATTTGTTGTAGTAAAGGAATAGATTCAAGGTGTTTTCCAATGTGTTCTTTATAAGATTCAGTGTATGCATAGATACGTTTTGCCATAAATATATATACATATTACATATTTTTACAAATTTCCATAATTTTAAGAAGTATGAGATTCTCAGCGTTGAAGATAGCATTATCGAAACGTATTAATGTTAATATCGATTGAGATTCCAAAGAGAAGTGTTTACTTTGCATGCAATTTCTAGGGCCAAGAGTGGCATGTGAAATTATTACAATAATTAAACGTATAAAAGTTAATAAATAGTAAAAGACAACAAATATGATAAAAATTTGTGATTAATGGGGTGTTTTTCTCCGTACGATTAGAATTCTAAATCGTTATTATGGTGTAATATAAATTTTAATGAGAAATTTGATGAGGATTAATGTCGGACAATTCCAACGCTTATAAATATGCAGAACATTGCTAAAAGTGATGTTTATAAGAAATGTTAAATTTAGTTCCCTTATAGGCCTAGTTTATTTTCGATGTAATGATAGGAAAGATAGAATAATCTCGCTCAAAACGTTCATTCTTGTCATTCCTTTTAAACCTTCCTTTTACTATTAGTTGGCAAACTCGAGTGTAACATAAACTGGTTTCAAATAGGTCTATCATCGTGCAACAGCTTCATTTCGATAATAAACATTACGCTGAATATAATTTTACTTTATAGTTGCTCACGTACACATACGTATAATAACACTATAATCTAATGCAAAGCAGTAATTCAATAGGCATTATTCTAATTATATAAATCTAGTCTTAAAGGATTCGTGAAGCTATAACACAACTTATTTATAACTAATCTATACATAGTATTCCTAAACGTTACTAATCTCTTATTTTTATTGCATAGGTATTTCAATCCAAAAAGAAAAAAGAAAGCTATAATATAAGCAATAAGAAACGATGAAAAAAGTAAGCTAACATCGTTTAGAAAACAAACGATGTATATTATGTTAATCCTGGAAATTATTTTTTAAACGATTCCTGGGCAATTCATATTTCTTCCACACAAATATGTCAGAATTATTAACGAGATTCGTTTACCTTCGATCGTGAGAAAGCAATTCAAGGAAGACAATAGGATCTCCGTTGAAATATCGAGTATCCGGTGGAATATAGGTAGTAACCGCAGGGGGTCCAATTTAACGATCTACAATCGATCGAGGCGTTAATTGCTTCCTAATCGTTATATTCGAGGTCCGCATAAAAAAGAAAGAACAAAAGAAAATAAAAGGAGGAAAGTCTAACTCCGTTGAAAATGACGTTTTTCATCTTACCTTTTCTCGTTCTATCGGCCGCTCGATCTCGATTATCATTTTTGCCGATATGAAACCAGCATATCACTGTACCGGATGGAAGAAAGTCAACCTCGAGACATACGGACCACCTGGGTATCTTCCTGGGAGGTCGCAAAAACTGGATATATTAAACAACCAGAAAAAAATAAAAAAGGCTTCGAGTGAAAAGAATCGTAACTTTCGGAACCAGGAAATAAACAATTAAAATAAGGAATCTTATCTTTTTAACGATTTGTGATGTTGTAACGATAAAACTCTTAAGTGGTGTTTTATACACCATTATATTATGTTACATTATATTTGATTGTCTGAATGTGGATACTCGGTGAATTCTTTTAATTAGAGGTAGATAACTACTTTATACTTTTGATAGCAATGTACAGGGTGTTCGAAAATGATTTGTCGCAATCACTATATCGTTGTTTTACAGCTCTGAATCGGTGAAGATTTGCAAAAAATGTAGGCGCAAAATTGGCCTTGACGTTAAAATTGGAGATCAAATTTTTTTTATTGCATCGTATGAGATTCATTGTAGTGTTAAAAAGTCTCATAGAAACCATGTATCGCGACTCAATCGTCTTCTTGGGAAAAAATATTAAGGTTTCACTAGTTTTCGAACTCACTTTATTTGCAATGTATTTTCATTTTGCAGCCAGATACAGGTAAAATAGCATCTATTATCGCATATAGATAATTCACTCAGATCCATTATGTTGGTATATCACATATCTTGCTTTCTATCTTTCTTGTCTCTATTCAATTATTTTTATTTTTATTTCATTTTTTTATTTAATCATCTTTTTATCTTTCTTCTATTTGAGCAACTTCATATTAGCATTTCTGCGTTCCGATCAAGTTTCCTCCCAAGAATACACGTTCAGTTTATGAGACAAAAACCATATTCAATCGATGTTTTAATTATTCAACGGATGTGATCTATTTATCCGAACTATGTACAATCTCTTTTTCTTGCTGCGTTCTTATAGCGTTATTATCGTGTTATTTTTAACTCGTGTTTTACAACTTTAATACAATTTCTTGAGGTCAAAAAATATAGAAAAGAATCGTTGTTAATATACAAGATTTCTCTCTTCAATCTTATACTGAAAGCGTTTTTTAAATATTAAGATTTTTTCACTTGTTGAAACAAGAACGAGATTGGGACATAAAGATTCAATAATAAAATCAGATATCAATTTTTTTTATAAATATTTCATTTGTTTTAGAGTTACAGGATGAAGCTTATGATGCTGATCAAATTTCGCTTTTTTCATAGGTCTTCCACGGTAAAAACGATTGACCGTGCGTTGATCTTTCAAGATCATTTTCCTACGTCTATATGCCGGAATCCCACGCCTGTGAGAAACTTCCAAGGCAGGAAGTGACTATAAATATTTGCCTAGCTAGCCGTCTTTTACGATTACAACGCGATTCAGCTTGACTGGAGCTCGATTGTACTCATGTGACGCAATGTTCCGTTCTGCCCTATGGTCGGCATTTACAAGTTAAAGAAGAACGATTTGAAGTCGCAAAACGATCACAAAGAAAGCTTTATCAGTGTCACTTTTATATTTGAAATTATTGTTATGGATAAATGTAATTTTGCATTTATTAACTATAGTTACTGTCTATATTTCACCAACTTGTTTTTAAACTATGTAAGACTTTAAGTATTTCGTGAAAGTTATTGACAGCTCGTTATTAATATTTTAATTAAACTCTTCGGTAATTGAATATATATAAATGAATAAAATAAAGAGTAAGATAAATTAAAGCATTATATATATGGAATTATAAGCATTTTTAATTTCTGTTCAAATATATTTCAAAAACAAAATATTCATCATATATGACACCTGTAGTTACACAGCAGAAGAACTGTATCTAATTGATTCATGAAATTATAAATGTTTCACTTCATAAGTCAACGAACAGATCATTATAATAATAAATTATATTTTATTATTTATAGGGAATTTCCCCTAATAAATTATTTTCCAATATAATTTTCTGTATTTTTTAAATACAGAAAAGCTACTTTTTATAGGAATTATTTTTATACCTTTCTTATGTCAAGAATCATTTATTACATCTTTTCATAGATGAATAATTTCCATAATATATTAATAAAATTTGTACTAGAACCTGCTTATTTTATAAAGAGTAACTCGACATGTACAAAATTATAAATATGCATATACTTTTTAAACTTTCTAGGAAGCCCCATATAGATTATAATTTTATACGTGTTATTTTATTTTAAATTTTAACAACGATATCTGTTTTGGATTGTTAAAGATTATAAATATGGAAAATGTGGAAACCTATAAAGGTAAGCTAATATCGGATCTGATAAAATTGCAACTACGATTCCTCAACTACCTACAAGTATATAAGAAATTCTTGCGAAAAAGATCAACATTAGCAACCGGAACCATAATAATTATCCTATCAATCCTGTATGGCATGAAGAAATTAGTCATGCTTCTGAAACCATTAAAGGTACCAGGAGAAAAAGATAGCCCATGGTAAACGCAGAGGCTCCAGTTGTTAGTTGCATTACGAAAGCAATATATTCAAGTGGAGTTAATAAGCAACCATATAGAAGTTGGCAAGACCTAATACCAGCCTAAATATACACGTCGGCATGGAAGTTTAGGAGGGGTCTTGAAAAGGTTGTGCGAATTAAAAAAAAGCAACAAAGCCTACTAATCTGCCTGCAAGAATTAAAAAGATATACTTCATACTGCAGCAAAGTCGAATCTACCCATCTTTTATCGATTTCTTATACATTTTACATCCTTATCTTTTCTTGTTTTTTTCTAACGTTTATCGTCTGCTTAATGTGTTGGAACATCAGCAGGACTTTCGTGATCAATAGCGATATCAAGAACATCACATCGTTACTCGTTCATTCTTAGAGGATGCATGCGTGAAATTTAATTCTTTAACGGTTGTCTTAATTGAAAAACTATCCAATTATTAAGTATACGCGTATACCTGTGTCTATGAAAATGTGTAATCGGTAGACTACATATTTTTATACAATTTCATATTTTTATTAACGTAACTAAAGAAATAGAACTTATATAAAGGTTTATTTTACTCATTAAATCTTACAACATATACCACTTGAACGTATTTTATGTTTCTACATATTACGTGAATTTTTTAGGTACATTTTTGCAGCTTTAATTTAATATTCCCACAAATATATGAAGTGGTATTAACGTGTTAGTTTATTAAAGAGACGAGTAAAAATGTAATAGTCAGTGTATATTAAAATCACTTTAAATATAAGTACAGAGATAGTATATGTCGGTCGTAACTGTCGCTCACTCAATTCTACCGTATGACTCGCTATAATAATTCGCTATGATGATCGCTATACTGCTGGTTATACTCTTCGCTATACTGATTCGCTCTAAAGATTCTCCTTCCTAGAGAGGATGTTCGTCTATTTATATCGACCAGTGGACTTACAAAAAGTTCAAATGTGACTCTGGTTGACGATTATTCATAACGGCGATAATGTTTTTGTACGGAGTTCGTTTACTCTTGAACTTCATAAATCAAAACAGCGTTGACACTCTAAGGCACAGTCTGATGACTCATGTGCCGCTACATATACAAAAATCCATTTTCATGACATAATACTACCTAAAATCTAAAATTCGTATTCTTTCTTTGCTCCGTCGCAAAGATGAAAAGATTTTCTCGTTCTACAAATTCTACAATGCCAATCTCTTATTCGATTATCAAAGAAAGTTCAAGTGATTCTTTGTTCAAATATAGGCAAGACCCGACCGATGCTTCCGAATAGAGCTAATAGAATTAGCTCCTGAAAATATTTATTTTTACGGAATTACCTTAAGAGAGGGGCTGCATACTTCGACGCACGATCGACGCACGAGAGGAAAGGCAGTATGATCGAGGCTCACGAGGGTCGGGTCATCGTAACAGTTAATCCGCCGATGAAAGAATCTAAAAATGCTCGGGATACGTGGCGAGGAAAACGAGATCACAGGACGAATCCCCAGAATCCAAACGAACGTATCGAGTTTTCGTAGGCTCCTAGGAAAATATTATCACAGTAGTGGTAGGAGAAGGGGAGGCGGCGCAATTTCCAAGCGAGGAACATTTTTACGGCGACGCGACGTCTCGACCTCATCCCCGTCCATTTTTCCTCGGGAATCTTCCCCGTTCCCTTCCACAGGTACCCTTAGGTCGACTAACTTTGCCTCGTTTGGAGCCCATTCTTTCCCATTCACCTCTCTTTCGTTTTCTCTCGAGGACAATCCACGGTGTCCTGGGGTCTCACGCCTCAGCATTGACCGCTACCATTCACTGCTTCATTCTCTTCCTTCGACAGCGACTCTTTGTCACCCCCCTCAGAGATACGGAGCGCATCGGAGGGGGAAAGAGTGTCGGAGAAACCGTGAAAAATAAAGGAAGCCGAGTTTGCGGTGGAAAAATGAGGGAGATGGCTCGAGCCGCGGAATTATGGACCGTGGAGACGGGCTTCTCTGCGGTATTCTATTGAATTCACGCAGAATACTGCTGCGACTCGAGCCATTCTTGCTGTCGATGCTACAGCCACTTTGCCGAAATCACGCCCTCCTTTTCACAATGACATCAAGATTTATCGGAAATCTGGTGGTTCCGTATCGTGATTTTTGCGCTCGTGTTTCCATTCTTCCATTCCTGCGATTCTTCCAAACACAATACTTAGACCTGATTGTGTTTTATTAAATCGACTTACCGTCGTTATTATCATTGAATGCTGAAAATCAAGCTGCTATAGCGTTGTATATCGAAGTATCTTTTAACCAAAAGGACCAAACAATAAGAAATTATAGATAACAAGCAATAGTTCCTCATCGATAATATCGCATCTGATATGAAATATATAATGAAATTTGTACAGAAACGAAAAATATACGTAGAAATTGTTAATGTCTCAATGTTAATGTCTAATTGTTAAATATCAAGCAGATCAGTTTGAACAAATTCAAGCAAATCGTGTTTTGCTAAACATTGAAAAGAAAGATTGAGATATACGTTGTTGGGCATATGTATTAAGGGTATCTGCTGATATTTAGTGCAAATTGAATGCATTTCACTATTGTTTTTTCTATTTATTTTATTATAAATTTGTTACGATCGTTCCATACATATCTTACAATGCAAAACGAAAAAAAAGTAAAAATTGAAATTTTCCAATAAAAGCCACGAATATATCTTAATACTTATGACCGACAGTATAGATACATAATTTTCAAATAATTCTTTAATGATAAAAGTATTTCGTTATTTTATTTATTTTATATGTTATTGTATTACTTTCGAATAAAATGTAAGACTTGTTTTAGATATACCGTATTTTATAGTTATAATTTACATAACGCTAATCATCAATCTTGGCTACTATGTCAGACTCTACTAATAACAATATTGAACGAAAAAAGTTATGCAAACATATTAATGTAGCGTGAAAGACAAGAATAGAACAGCGGGTTGATATTTATGAATAGTCAGATATTCCTAATCGAGAAAGGATATCTGTATTATTCAAAATACTCCAGTCATCCTATTGGTGATAAAACTCATCATCCCAGCAATTAAACTCGAATGCGTCAGCACTTAGTCACTCTACTTCGGACTATCGATTTACGATACTGTTCCTACCAATTGTGAAAGTATAAATGATAAAATTAGTATCTGTTAAAATATTGTGATCTGAAGTTTGAATCAAAGGTGGCAGTTTTCGATGTCATTATTTAAATCGATAAAATCGTATCATTACCTATATTTATTGTCGTAAATATCATTTTTAGAGTTCATAATGCTTTGTAAAAATTAAAACTACAATTGTAATTCTTTGTAACTTCAGAAATGAAATCACGATATTAAGTAACATGTATATTTCTTTTATTTCCAATTACATTGTAAATACATTCACATGTATTGAAGGATAAAACGCTTCGATGTCCGTCATAAATCATGACCATGATATCTCGTCTTTAAAAAAACTTTCAATGTGTCTTTAGTATTTATTTCATAATTTAGCTTGCAGATTTGTGTCAACGTCATAATATCAGAATATGAGAAAATTCATATTTCAACAGACACATTTTCATTTAAATTTCATAGTCCATCAGCGAATATCATGGGACAACATTCAGTATAAGATTCAAATATTTAAATAGAAAATAAAAAATTAAACCAAAGAAAAAATCTCTAAAACTGTAAAACATAAAGCTATGTAGCTTTTTCATTCATAAAATTAAAGAAACTATAAAATTTGAGAAACTTAAATAATTTAGCAGCCAGGAAAACCAATTTTACAAATATCACTCATGTTTTGCCTAAATATAAAGGTTCTTTGTAAATGTTTATTCGTAAACATAATGCTAAAATAATAGTGAGAATAATAGTGATAATAGCGAGAATCGAAAATATTATGAGGATCAGATTTTGTTATATAACGTCATATCTTTCTTTAGTACAGGTTCTTTAATCTGAAATTTAGAACGAGACTTTCTATGTGTAAGCCAGTTCAAAAAGATGTATTTAACGTTAATTTGACAATTACAAATATCACAAGTTGTTGAGTTAGATATAAAAATTAGATGTGCACGTATAAATGTAATGTAGCCAATTCTAAATCGCTGTTTTAAATTAACCAACCACCTAATCGTTATAAGTTATTTCTCGATTGTAGTCGAGATTTACGAAGGTCCGATCATTCTTGAGAAATTACAATTATTGTTTTTAATCAATCCAGAATATTCATTCTACGCCACTGGTGCCACGTTCGTTGTCATAAAAAGCACGTGCTCGATTTTCAGTTGGAACGAGGGAGAGAAGCGAATTCCGTGAGTAAAGCCGTAGTATATTTGTGTGGTATTCAGCGAGTGGATCCAAAGAGAGGCTCCGACAATTACGAGTACCTGGACGAGCAGCCTGTTGCTCCTCCCGGCGTACTCTGCACGAGTATATACCGGACAGGTTTCGGCGGCGTAATTATTAATATAAGAGAGAGAGGATGCTCAAGGTGGTCCCGCTGCTAGAAGGGCACGGGGCAGCTTTTTTTAATCGAGTCCTCGCGTGTAGGATCGTCCGCGCCTGCATACACGCGTGCACGCACACGCGCGTGCGACGCGCCGCGCCGAGCCGGGTGCGATACGCGACGTATCATAATTACTGGAAGACCAATTAATGGGTGACTGGACGTCCTCGGTAATTTCGACAGGAAGCGATTTGTCAATTACTTATCTAATCCCGTCCATTTCTGCCTGTTTAGCTATCTACTTTTTTACCTCAGCGAAACATGATTATTCTTCCTGTGTCGTTTAGTTTCTGGAATTCAAAGAATCGTATAGGTATTTCAGTTCGGTGAAAAATTCGATGCACCGAAAGGGAAAGAAACTATACTTTGTGGAGGATTAATTGAAATATAAATACCTTCGATTCGAAATAATTATACACTCTCTGCTTCATAAAGTATTTCGCACTAAACAAGAGATTGTAATAATAAAATGAACAGGTACTTTAATGTACCTTTTATAAGAAATACGAATATTTGCGTTATTCTCATTACAAAATAATTAAATAATAATATTTACAATTAGCGATAGTAATATTTTTATTTGAAAATTAGTTAATGGTCGACAAATATGAATACAGGGGTAGTTAGACTTTTTAACAATTCTAGATAAGTAGACTTATCAAATAAAAATTGAATATATATAACATTGCTAGAATCGTGATTTGCTGTGAAATTTACATAAATACCGTAGTTAATGTAAACCTATACAGCTGACAAGTTATCACAGGTACGATTTTTAATAATTTACCAGTCAGTATCTTATATTTTGAAATATGAGGAAAAAGTAGCCCACATCTACAAACTGACACTAAATTAATTAGAAGTCCTGAATTTTATCTTCATTCAGTATATGAACTACTGTAATGTAACATTTGCATATAATTTATTATCAGTCATAAAATACAGTAACAATGTAATTTATATTTTTATATTAGCGTTTCCAAACACATAATTTCTTTAAGCAATCAAATGCCACATTATTAACACTCACAGCGCCATGTATATAATGTTATATACGTGCATGTAAAATAGACGAATAGAATATGAAATTGACCTCCCCAAACCAACGATTAAGATTAAGAGAATTAATTACTACGTTCGCACCAAGTCGTATAAAAGTTCCATATAGCTGGCAATTAAGGAATACATGTTTAAACGAGACGACACCAAAAAGATATTCAGTTATCTGCTGGCAAGAACGAAATTAGAAATTCAAATTGATGTCCAATGAGCATCCTCGGTGGTCGATATATATAAAAGACGAAGAATAGAGAGGTGAGATAATATCGTTCGAAATGTTCCTCAAAGGAACACAGTGAATTTGCCGAATACGAGTCAGATAACATTGCAAGATCTAACCGACGGTTTGTGCATGCAATTTGTGCGAGTGGATTAACGTGTAAACTCACACGAGGGCCTGTGGGTATGGTCGGAACGTGCGCGTGTTCATGAGTGCACGCATACTTTCCACGTAAAGGAGCCTACTGGCCCCGTGGCACACGAACCTACAAACCGAAGCCAGCGCTCCCGATCATTTTGGGTCTGACCAGAACAAACCGTCAAAAACCTGTAGCTCCCTTTTTCGTGGTTATACGTGTGCACGAGCGTATGCATTGCGAGAATAAACAATACCTCCGCTTTACTACCCAGCGATTCCATAACGAGCCTTCTGAAATATTCAGTGCATCGTAAGCGTCAGTCGAAAATTAAAAGTCGGTTCTGTACCAATCGTGCCGCCACGACGAATCGAAAGCAACGCTCTTCGTGCTTCGAACGATTCTCCCCTTTCATTTTTTTCTTTTTTTTTTTTTTACTAACTGTTAAGAAGCGGATACCATTATACGCAGTTCGATGTAATTTCCGTATTTCAGCAGGTTCTCGTGAAAGTCAGTAATCTTGGCTGGTAAGAACATATCTTGAAATTTTCTTCATTCTTCGGACACCTTACACAATTAATTCTTCATCGTGCACACGATGGATGCACGCTCGTAATGCACGGAACGACTATAACATCCTTCACGATCGAGTGAAGTCAAGCTCGATGACACCGAGCAACACCTGTTCAACGATAAGTGTATGTGTACGCGTGTGCATACATTTAATTCGGGCAGGCTTTTTGCGCGACTTCTTCGAGTTTCAAGGAGCGCACGAGCGTGCGCGCACTCTCAAGGCCCATAGGCGCGCGCGCGGCTGACGAGTTGTCGATGCAGCGTGGTAACAGTTACCGAACATGGTATATACCGGTTCTTCATCGTTTTCACCGCGTTCCAGTGGCTTCAATGTAGCCACAAGGCGATATACAGGAGCCGTAGTACTCTCGGTACCGTTGTAATCGTTGCAAGTAGGAGCAAGCGACTCGTTTCGAACCTGCCGCCAAGTACGGTAGCGTTTCCTCGATACTTTTTTGCAATCCCCCAGAGAATGCTGTAACGCGCGTGCCACTGTCCCTCTTCAGCGGCTACGCTTCTGGGTCGTCCAGGCCCTTTCGTTTCACTCGTCTTTCTTGCGAGCATCGTCCCGCCGAAACGTTTCTCCAATAGACCTTATTATTCGGGGACGTTTACCCTCCACGCGGCACTTTCTTCCAAGTAAAAAAGACGCGTAAAGGTGGACAAGTATTTTTTTGCCACGTAACCAAGGTCCTTTGAAAAGATTAGTTTGTGCTTAGAGCCTTTGTTAATTCTGTGATGCAAATAATATGAGATAAAAGGTAAGGAACGATCGCGAAGTATTTCATCTTATATAGAATAATGTAGTAAAATAAACTGATGTCGTGATCGAACATGTATAAAAGGATATGTTTTAATTTCTGCATTATACAAGGAGCGTCTAACATAAGAGAAATACTTTTGTAAATTTTGATGATGTAAAATAACGTCAGAACTACAATAATATTAAGTTGAAATATTTTATATATACGATGCTATTAACTAGAAACATCAATTAGAAGCAGCAATGGGGTGCTAAAATAAATTTATCGATTCTTACATCGTTTCGTGTTCCGATCACCGTGCGTTCTATATTGCTTACAGGAAGAATACTTTTAAATAATTGTTCTATATCATTATGTACGTTTCCAAAAATACATAAATGGTACTCCAGGATCAATATACGTGAAATTTTACATATATATTAACTTTCTTTAAATTTGATCCTTATATTACACCTTATATTCTTTAATAAGTTCTTGGAACGTTAGATGTATTATTCTTAAGTTTCGTTGACTAGATTAGGTTTCGTTTATTAGATTTAAAAAAATCTTTTGTTACTTTGTGCGAGGAATATTTTAGTTCCTAGTAAAATTACGAGTTTCGTTTTGAAAAATGAGCATTCGGTACATAAATGTATTCCAAAGAATTAATTGTTCGATTATACAACGTACGAAATTAGTATGCGATTAATCCGTTGATAAGCGCGATAAACCGCGACTGACCATGACGATAGTATACGCGCATGCGCAGTTGCTTACTCGCCACGCGACCGCCACGCTCGCTATCTTAAAATTTTATCTCACTTCCTCCTACTTTCGTTCTCACCAATTTTCTCTGTCCCCCTTCCGCTTGCTATCAAGAAATACCGATTAGTATCTCGGTTCATCTCCACCCTCTCGTAGAAAGAACATCTCTTCTTCCCTTCCTTTATTTTCTTTTATATTTTCTTAGTTCTCCTTCTCCTTCCCTGTCTTCTTCTTCTTGTTCTTCTTGATCTTCTTCCTCTTCCTCTTCTCCTTCTCTTCTCTCGGGCGCCGTCAGATTTACTCGCCTTCTCGAGTTGCTTCTTTCAGTCTCAAGCGCTTGTAGTAGGTACTTACTCGAGGCAACGTGCACTCACACTGCGTGGCTGCATTCTATTCATGTTGTCTTCTCTGTTGTTCTCTGCCAGTGATGGACTACGTGTGTACTAGAACGATTTACATAGTTTGAATTGTATTTATTGGCGGACGTTAAAAGATTTACATGCGTACAGTCGAGGGTAAATCGATGCTATTGAGTAACGTTTAAGTTTTGAAGTTTCGCAGATACAACGTATTTTTATGAATCGTGCAGACGCAATGAGTGAAATAGGAAATGTTAGATGGAAGAAAAAAAGAACCATTACTTCCTCTTTTATTTTACATTCTTCCCTCGATTTATCGGATTTTTATTATGATGGTTCAATTATTTTAATTTTAGAATCTTAAGTTTCAGAAATATTGAAAGTAAGATAACTAGATTTATATATTTAGATAGTATCGAATAATCTCGAGAACAATTTAATAATAACAAATGCTACTAAATCGTACAGACATAAAGTTGCAATAGAAACAATGAGAGAATTGTACAATCCCACTGAAAGAGGAACGACTCTAAGGCATTTTGTATAACATCACAAATATGACTTTATCAGCGGCATAAAAAATTATATTAAACAAGATAGAAGACAAGAAAAATATGAAAGGATCATCGAGAGAAAAGTACCTTTTAATTCGTCATTTAGATCTTAATAACAGTTATTTATTGCTAACATAAACACTTTTCAAATTGCTATTCTTCAAGTAACATTAGAAAATTTCCTACAAAATTTTTTTTTATTCGAGATTTCGCCTAAAATGCGAAATAAAATGAAGGCCAAGGCAACACAAACAAGTAGTATCATGGAATCCATTGGAACGTCAGACAATGAACGAACGCGGTGAGTTTGAAACGTTTCGAGGGCGATCGGTGGCCATCGCTAGAGCGACGACGGGAGCGGGAGCGGCAGCAACTTCTCGGGTTCCCACCGAACCCGGGTTCTTCGTCTCTGTCTGACCCGCCGCGTGGCCGATCCTTTTCTCCAACGATGAGCCGGTGTATCGTGAAACGCGCTCCCGAGGCGGCTGCCTTTTATTTTCTCGGCGTGCGTGCACCCTCCGTTCAGCGACTGAAACACTGTTGCCTCGTGAAAATAAACGAGCTGGAGGTGGAATCGGCACTAAGAGAAGCTACAGAAAAACAAAATAGACGAAGACATACACGTAACTCATTTCGCGCAACGCCCCCTTTCGCGTACCTTCCACAAACTGACCGCAAACAAAAACGATTTAATAATAATTTAATCAGCTTCGCGACAACCGATTACTATTGCTGTTCACGCATCGAACTTCCATTTCATTTATTCCATTTATTTATCTGTTTTGTTTAAGTCACTTTCGTTGAACTCAATCAAATTAGTGAGATTAGTAGAATACCGTTAATAAAAGCCGTTGATATTCGCGTAATCTAGTTTCAAGAGGATATCCAATGGAAGATAATAAGGAAGTACTTACTTAGTTACGTATATATATGCCCGTATGCATGTATGTACATAAAATGTTAACTATAATAATAAACGCAATAGAAATATTATATACACGATCGAAATATGACTGAATATACGGTTCAAGAAAAGTTCAGTTGGTTTAGAGCTTCGATGTCAGTAAGTACGAAACTGGAAATAACATTTGAAGATAACGTTACCTAGCAACTGCTGCTTCCTCTCAAATCAACGAATAATTAAAAAAGCGACTTCATTTGAAACTCGAAAACATATATCAACTCAAGTAAATGACTATTTCTCTTTTAATCTATTTTTTTATGGAGAATCTTACCCTGCTTGATTGTGTTATACTTCACGGAACACTCTGATTATTCCTATAGTATGATGTTTCACTCTGTTGCATTTTGTTATTTAATATATAATATATTTGCGAACGTCGTACAGCTTTCGCAAAACTTTTGTACACTGAACGAAATTATTTAAATTATTGATATTCCTTGTGAAATTAATAAAAATAATAGAACATATGCGTTATATAAGGTTCTGATAACCTAATGTATTTAATTTAGGAAAAATTCTAATTAAAATAACTAGTTTAAATTCGTTAAAGATATTGTAGTGATATTTAGATCGTAATCGACAAAGAGAACTCTGAACCATGAAAGTACAGACATTTTTAAAATGACGTTTCATGATAACCTACATGTGTGTATTATGCATTCATTATTTACGCGAGTAAGATAAAATACATGAAATGACAGTGGTATTCTCGGAATAAGACGCCTTTATAAAGACTGTTCTGCACAACAATCAACCTGTCTCCGAAGAATACCGCTGCATTCAGCCCCTATTTTCAGGAAGTTCATGTACCTTTCAATGGCCAATTGAATTATTGTCGCGTGATGAAAATAAGTTGGCGTTGAAATAAGCGGGAAAGTAGTTATGCATAAGGAAAGTAAAGTTAACTTCGTCTTTTTTGAAATTCAACCTCGAAAGTTAAGAGGAAATATATACATTCATATTATTATATACGTTATATATGTAAATTGGTATAATTTAGAAATATAAGAAAATATTGAAATTGACATATTGTAAATAACATAAAATACATAAATATTACGTTGAATTTAACTGTGGAAAGTATGTACATTATATTCACATAATTTCTCAAGCTTTCCAATAATTTCGTTTTTCAACTTAATATCCGCTTTCGCTATTGAATTTATATTTTATGATTTATTCTGAATATAATTTATGTATTTACTGAATTGATAATGCAATTATTAATACACTATAAATATAGTAATCCTTTAATTAAGTTTTAGTAAATAATTTATGTTCCAAGTAATCCCTTTCTTATAACACGTTCTTCATCGTGCAAGAATTAAAATTCTACTAAATTATCAATAGCCATTAATGAAATGTCAGAAAATAAACAGTAAGAATCTTACTCGTCTGTAGATTTAACATTCATGAGTGGAAATTCTATATTCAAGTTACAAAAATTGCAGGGAATATCTAATTAGTTTTTTATTACTTATTTTATGAAAAATACAAAAATGAATATACTGTTCTTACAGTAAAAATTTGCTGTAAAATTTCATAAGATTATTTGATGTCGTTGATTAAATAGTATATGCTTCGAAATTGTTTAAATTACATAAATAAATAGCAATGTTTATTCATTCTTAAAAATATATTTCATTTGAAGCTCTTGCGTAAATGAAATTAATTTTAAATGAAAAATACAAAATTACGCTATTACTATAATTAATAGTTATATAGTAATATATCAATGAGTTATATGTTATCATATCAGTCAATCGCGTGTAATACATTAAATACATATGTAACCGATAAAAAATTGAGTTCATTAAAACTTTGAAAACTTCTTGTCATTGTAGAAGATTACGCAATGGTAGTTCGTATTTTTTTTTTTTTTTTTTTTTTGTACAATTCTCTTATTGCTCCAGGAATGAGAAAGGAAAAGATAAAAAAACCGGGTCCTGCCTGCAGGCGATTTCACCGATACTTTTCGAAAGAGCTTTCGCGAACAGCGAATGGATATTTATCAATCGATCGGTAATTTGGATCGATGATCACGGAACTTTGTGTTCTGTATGTAAGCAAAGTTATGACGTATATTAAAAGGCACTTTCCAAATTGTTTATGGCGATGTATGCAGGAATTCATTAATCCTTTCCAGGAAATTTTTGCTTTTGGAATATATTCTTTTTATTTATATTTTCAATAATTAATGGTACTATATAAATGTCTTTGCATCGACAAAATGTTACCATTATGTCTTGTCTTATTATAAATTATCAAATAATTTAATAAATGTAAAGTATACAGTTACGTTGGTATATTTGGATATATTTAATAAGATAGAAAACATTTTTGTTTTTATTTCTATATTTCAACTAATGAATACTTCTGTCATTTACTCTGACTATAAATTTATTTATATTTATAGGTTCGTATTCAGTCGTTTTGCGGATATTATCAAACAAATAAGGAAAATAAGATAAGTGTGCCAATACAAGCGATTCACGCGACATTATACATTTATAATTATTGGACAATTAATAAAGAAAATATAAATCTCCTAAACAAAATAATACATAAACAAAAATAATTATTAAATGTCTTTTAACATTAAAATAACTGAAGGAAGGCCTTATCGAAAAGAGGTATTTATTATGCAACACTCCAATACTACGATATTTTATTTGTTTTAATCAATTTTTCTTTAATATTATTTTAACGTCAAATAAAAGCTAAGGCATTTCTATATATTTCTATATCGGCTACCAAAACATTCAATAACATTAAAATGATAAAAATAATATAAGTAATCGTCGCAATATAATATATATGGTGAAACACCTATAATTTCTAGTAGGGTAATAAAAGAATTCGAATTTCAAAAATCGTGACAATACAAGTCAGTTGTATTATATCATGTACTTTCAATACTTGATACAAAATATGCAAAAGCCATAGAAATAAGTTTTCTAATTATATTGCGGAGTACATTTTTAAAGATTCACTATATGATTTTCTTTGTAATAAATGTACAACTAACAAACTATAATTCCGCGTTAAAACAGCTTAGAAGCAACTTCATTAGCTGAAAAAGTAGTTAGTCCAAGATAATAAATGCCCAAGTAATTGAGTTTTCATGAAAAATGAAAGGTTACTGAATCTTTATGGAAGTTACTGAATCTTCTGGAGGATTTATTTATGGAATGCCGTAGGTAGACGTGTATTATAAGCTGCATGGAAAATGCGCCGAATTTTATTTAAGGATTACATATTAAAATAACTAAAACCTGCATAAAAGGTACCAAAATATTGTGATATAGAAAATATTTAAAAATTTGAACAGAATAGTACCCAAAACTAACTTGTTCAGAAATATTTACATGTACTAATATTCTCTGCCACATTGAATATCTTTCTTTAATATTTGTACTATCTATAATTCGTATTTTTTTTCCTGGCTATAAGAATGTGTAGTAACTAGACATGAAAAACATATTTCTTATTCTATTTTCAGTTTAAATTTTGCTAAAATATCTCTATGGAAAACATTGAAATCGTGAAAATGCTGGAATTCCAAAATTTATATGTAATTGGAGCGTATTAATTTTAAGATATAAATTTAAATATGTTTGATTAATTATTTACATAATTGTTTCAATTTTACACGTTGAATCTTATTTACAGACAACGTCATTTAAAACATTAAATTATCCTCGGGAAATAAATTTTCCTTACTGTATATCATTCATAAATATTTAAAACGAACTACATATGCCTAATTTACTGTATTATAAAAAATTTAAATTGTATTATATAAATATACATGGTGTCGCATACTTCACAGTGAAACTTACACAAGTGTCCTTAATTTCAAAGACGTATATTAATTATTTTGGCACTATCATAAACATTAACTAGCGAAATTTGGAAAACCGTGAGTGTCGTTCCCAAGCTGAAACACGCAGCCATACAATTATTGGAATTGGCGAGCGGTGTTCGTAAGAAACGAAATGGAAAGTGAACTTTTGCTGAGACAACCGGCCAAATAATAATATTTTACTTATACGAATAAGTGGTTCGAAGGAGAATACACAACGAGACAAGGTTGTCGCCCCGGTTGATTGAATTTTCGGCAGCAGCCGAAGGATCGATTTTGCGGCATAATTTGTAATGAGCCGTAGTCACGTTTTCGGGAGAGACGAGCGAGTTGGCGTCGTCGATGCAATTCCGCGCGAGAGTGTCCACTTGTTTTTACCAGCAGGACCAGGCAGGCCTGTTCGCTGGATGGTGTATCATTATGGATTCGCGTGCGCTGCCCCCCGGTCATTCTCGTCTCATCTTGAGCAGGTTTTCCTCTTCTTCTATCCGCCAGAACCGCCACCCTACCTCGTCACTTCCTGTGCGAGCGTGTGCGTGCGCGCACGCGTACACGGACCGACGAATCTCCTCTTTTTTCGCCGCTCACGGAGAATTGACCTAACGTCCACCGAGAATCCAGTCAGGTATCAAACACCATCTGATCATACGAGAACTTTGCAAACCCATTCAAGAACGGGCCACCATGTCACACTTTCGTTTGGAATACCGTAAAATGAGGTGAATAGCAATAGTTGATACATTTTACATACATTATATATAAAAGTAAATAATTTATTAAAAGTTATTTGACTGATACCATCTCTAGAAAATCTTTATACAAAATTTGTAATAAAGTTGGATGTGGGTATTTTATTTGATCTTTAGGCATATAGGTGTTATTTATTTCATACATCTTGTATACTTAACAAGCTTTGTATGCTTTATCAAGAATGTGCAAAAACGTATTGTATAAAGCATGATATAATAAAAAATATATTAATATAGGTTTACAACACTTATAAAATTCAATACTATTTACTATACACTATAAGTACACGCGTGTGTGTACACATATCGCGTATATTACCAAATAATTGTTATTATTCAATTCGCCATAATTATTAAATAATATCAAAAAAAATGAATGAGTTGATAATACGTATTATAGGAAATGGTGAGTATATATGATTTTGAAGAGAAAATTAAAATATGAAATAAAAATGAAGAGTGAATTAAATATTAGATTTTAAATATCAGGATATAGATTAATTTTATTAGATTCAATAGACATTATTAGTATATAATGCTTTTAATGCACATACTTACTACAATTCAGAAAATATTTCATATTCTTTGCACATTTTAGTATATTTATATATTTCTGCATATGTTCATACGTAAGCTGTGAATATTTATACATTTCAAATATATTAAAATGTAAAATACGTGAAATGTGAAAATATTCACGGTTTAATTAGCTATTTTTATATCTTTTTTAGATAAAACAAAATTGCACATTTCTATGTCAAAACAAAAGGGACAAATTTACGCTGAACGTGAATTTTGTTTATATCAGCAATTGAAGGTTTTATAACCTGTAAATCGGAAAACCGTAGCAGCAAGTGCAGTTCTCGAGAACCAGAATTGCGAATACCGGTTTTATCATCAAAAGGAGTGATGAGAGTTTCTATAATTGATTTATAAGAATCGGTATATTTTCGATATCATAAAATGTGTACAATCATTGCCAAGTTTTTGCAAGACTAAATTCACCTAAAAACTTCAGACGAAGATTAAAACATTGAATACTGATTAATTCTTTGACCGAAATTACTTTCTGCAATGATTTCATGATCTTTTGTTCTCTGTTGGATAAAGTTCCATTTTTGAAATTAAAAAATATTTTTTCCCGAAACATTCTATCACTGAAAATATAACTGATATACTGTCAACTGTTTCTATTCACTCCATAAGATATATTAATATACCTAATAGCTATTTTTGTTGTAATATGTATTTTGTTTCATTTTTAAATGCAAAGATAAATTATAAAAGGGATGGTATTAAAACCTAATAAAATTAAAATTAAAATATAACAGAGCCAACCAAAAATCAGGTTTTGATATCCACAGTACAATTTCGTTTTTTAATTGATATATGTATGTGAATAATTTGTATAGGAAAAATGATTTTTGTAGAAAAGAGATTTGTTCACACTTCGCATTTTACATTTTGGGCGAATAAATGAATGTGCAATGAACGAATAACGCGGGAGACAATTATCGAGATTAGATCCATCGATGCATTTTCTTTCGAATAATTTTTTCACTTTCCACGCATTCAATTCGTCACATTGTAATGACAAATGCGATACGCACGATGTAACCTATAATGAAGCTTTTAACACTAAATAGAAACCAATATGTTTATTGTGATGAATTTAATTTCCTTTCCATTTACTGCTGGTGAATTTCAGATGAACTGTGCGATAATAATCAGGAACGTGTAACGCGAGAAGCAATTACTGAAAGTAGATCGACGAAACGGCTTGTTTCAAATAATTACACCATCTCTGGTAGAATGTTATTTCTTGGTTCGTGTATTCGACCTCGACCATTCAAGGTGTTATGTGAATTTCGATGTAGCTTTTAATCAACTTTCCGTAATTTGACTCCTAATGAGATCTTGTTGTCAATTTTTTAAGTATACATAGTTTGAGTATACATAAAGTATTAAAAGTAATACACGCATTAAATTTTCGTTTCTCTCATTCTTTCGTTTTTTGAAATAAGATGTAACTTTATATATGTGCGAATAACATGATATAACTACCTATAATTATCGAAGGGAAATGAAGGATCAAATCGTTTGTTTTATGTAACCACTTTTCCTCTCTTTCTTCTTTTATTGAACCTAAAAGGAAACAAACTCCTCAAGAAGAATTATTTTAGCTTTATATTAGCTTTTGCATAAATTCTTACATTATAATTTACTATTTCTCAATATACATGAGGTTTTAATCTCCAATTGTAGAAAATTTCAAAGAAATTATATCACTTAAGAAACCGGTAAGTATACATGAGAACACGTTTCAATATCTGGTTCATAATGTAAAAAGATCGTGTTCACTGGCGAGTACAGTTTACGTTTCCTTAAATTTTTTAATAGATTAATCCTATGGGTATTAAACAAAAAACGTTACATTTTGCATCGCTTATAATTTCAATACGTAAAGAAGATGCAAGAAAACATTGGAACGATCCTATCAGCAATTAATGCATAGACACCATTATATCGCAATAGAAAATTCATCTCTGTGCTTTAATTCCTTGTACTATTATTATTGGTTCAAATCAAGTTTAAATCTGAACATATTTTCAAAAAAAATGAAATCTATTAAATTTTGACTGAAAGATTGTAACTCGAAGAAAGAGAATCCCTAACACGACTTATCGTAAAAAGAAAAAGTGATTTTATCTGAATCCGCGAATAATAGGTTCTTTCTGAAAAGAGTGGGATCGGCGGAGAAACGGCGGGCGCAAGGTACCAAATTTAAAAGGCTCGTTTGGATAGAAAATAATGGGGGACTGTTCCTTTCTTTTATGTAGTTTTATTTATTAAATTCACCGTTGTGTCCTTCTCTGACTAGACGAAAATCACGACGATTGGTTGATCCTTTTTTAATCGGAGATCTTCAACCTCGATAAATCCTGTATGATCTACGGAGTCGTCGATCTTCCTTTACAGTTTACAGTCTACTTTCTGTTTCTATCGTTGATTCAAAACTTGATCTCTCCGAAAGTTTGTGGATCAATCTTAGAAATGATCGATCATTTAATCGTGGCTGTTATCAAAGTATCGCATTGTTGCTCCTGATATATTTGTAACTACTTATTCAAATATACGAGTATGTATATGTCTTAGCCCGTATCAGCACTAGCAAATTATACACGTTTAAATATTTATATCGTAATTTTGCCCATTTACTTCCTGTGTTGATTTATTACTTACAATTTAGCATAAAATGTATTCCTTAACTGTGGATCTTCATGCATTTATGCGGAATTTAAAAATATAACAAAATATAACAGAACGTATATATTATTCAAAAGCGCATAAAATATCCAAAGCATAGCAGATATTCGTTATAGTTTTTAATAAATAAAACAAGTCTATTTAAGTTCGATTTCTTTAATTGTTGTCTGTAATTCATCTTATTCCAAATTTTAATCGATTCAACAAAACAGCTTGAATGAATGTAGGAGTCTGGTTTTGTTAATATAAAATTAATATATTATTATGTAAATAATATAAGTTGTTAATATAAAATTTGTTGTTTTGCATGAAAGCGAAAAAGAATCTAACAAGGTGTCTGCCGTTAATTAATTTATACGTCAACGAAAACTGATACAAATAACTTGTGCGAGTATACACTTAGTAACAGTCTGAGTAGCAGAATTAATCTTGAGAAACAATAGAAGAACAATGTGGAAGACAAATTTTCCTTTCCATTCGCTGGCAGCCCTCAAATAGCGCTATACTCGGGTAGGAAGCACATGAACATAGCGAAGATCCCTTTCAGTGATAAATCGAACACACTTTCAGTATGTACGCTGAGGAAAGATGAGTGTAGGCCCAACCAATAGGGTTCCAACAACACCATCTTGATAATAATACCCTGCTGTTAAACAATTTAACAACGAATTTGTCTTCGGGGAACATACTGGTCAGCTAGCCACTATTTTTCAATTGTTAGCTAATGTCTAGTTTTTCTAACGAAAATAATGTTAAAAGAAAGAACTTTCTTCTAAAAAAATGTAAAGTAGACAATTTGTATTTTATTAGTAATCGTTATATTATTTTTTTATTTATTATATTATTTTAAGCATTATTTAAAATAATACGACTTTTATCTGACATTGTTCCATTACAACATTTTGATAAAATTATTATTGTAAAATTAATTAAAACCACGTATTGTAAAGTAAGTAAAACTTCCATACCTTTCTGTGAATAGTATTGAAATGTGTTTTGTTATTTTAAATATTTGTATTAAATATACGTTTAAATTATCTCAGATACTATTGTAAAATGTATTATCTAAATGTTCGGCACGTGGCATTATAATTTCAGTTCGCGATTATTAGTTGTATTTTATTATCATATTTTAAAGAACATCTAATAAGTTACTACAAATTTTAATAATGTAAACCGTATATTTTATTTTAAAATTAGATTAAAATTTATTATATTCAAGATAAATTTTGTATTCATGTATGGGAATAGAGCAATTCTAAATCAACATTCATGTTTGAGGGAATTTAAATGTGTACTGATATATCTATACTTAGTACAGCATTTGTATACATGTAGTTGACTTTTATTTATTCATAAGTTGTTTTAAACCACATGTGATTTATGTAGCAAATATTAGGTCATCCCACAAGTTCGTGCCGACTTTTGTGTATACATTTCATGTGTCGATTTATAAACATACGGCGATAAGGGACCAATGCACTTGAAAAATGGGAAGAAGTTGTACAACGAGAGAGGAATTACATTTTTTCATGAAACTGAAAGGTATGTAAACAATCTTAACATATATAACCGCTCTAAAAACGGAATGAACTTATGGGATGACTTAATACAACATGGAGTAACTTTATGTTGCTTTTCCTATTTCTTGAAAAAATCTCCACTTGTGACCAAATGTTGTTCCAACATGGATAGAATATTTGTATAACTTGTTTGGTACAGATATTTTGGAACATGTCGCAAGAAGAAGCTAAAAGTTGCTTCAGTGAAGATGAGAAATACCACCTTCACTTTTGTTGTATTCGTTGATATGTTTAACTGAACCCATTTGTAATCAGAAGCATTCATGTTTTTGGGTTATCCTCAGATAAGGCCTCTTTGGTCACTAGCGGCCATCGTCACTGTCCTTGATGGAATTCATTTGTATATATATATCCAAACAACTATATATTCGTGCCACTAAACCATATAAATTGGAAAAGAACAATGTTTAGTTTACGGAAACATCAGAGTGACTCAACGATTCGATTTATTTATAAGACGTATAACTGTATTAATCTTTTAATATTTTGTTAGAAAAATAAAAAAAGTATTAAATAACTTTATACTTTAAATAATATACTTTATATACTTTATATAATATATTTTATATAATAACTTAACCAAGAAATTAAAATAAGTAAGTTGGAAATATTTCATTGATTTTGCATTTTGAGTTGCTCACTAAGTAAATTGAAATGAATAATTGACATTGTTATTTTCTATTATTTCATGGGATTACTTAAACGGAATAAAAAATAAATAGATAACAAAATAAAGAATATAAAAACTATCTGCTGAAAGCGTAATATACGTTATTAGTTAATATTATAGAAGTATGTTAACAAATAAACGAATACATCGATTCTGATCTCAATTATTATGTAAAAATATTTACACTAAAAAATTCTAACATGAAAAATAGGTGTACAAAAGTGTACGCAACGCCTGCGATATAGGCGCGTCCATTTCTTCGGTGCATAGCGGTGCAATCATCATTCCGGCGTCGATAACTTTCTACAAGTTTGAAGCAAATGTTGCCCAAACCAGTTTTTACACGAAATAAAATTTATTATGATCAAGTGATATTATCGCTCTGTCTATATATTATCCTTTCTTTTCTTAACTCTCCACAGTATCGTGATCTGTGACTGCATGTATTACAATTAACATACGAGTATCGACATGGTTGTCTTATACACGTAAACGTCAGATGAAATAGCAATGTCTCGTATGTAGCAGTGTGACATTATTAATTTAATAATCAGCCTGTTTACGTTATTAGTATTACTAGGTAAATTGTTTCAAAATAATAACCTAAAATTACTTTCAAAATTGGACGAAATATTGTCTCATAGAAGGCTAATGAATTGTATAGAATTATAATTTCTACGAATCTGACGTTTAAGGAGTAGAATATACAATAAGATATAAAAATATTAAAAATTTATTATAAATGCAACAAACAGCTATTAATTTGATAATTTAGCGAAGTAAAACATTAGGAATATATTGCGAATGCAATAAATAGCTATTAATTACGAAATATATAACAATACAATTACAAATTTGGTCATTAGGGTAGAAACAATAAAAAATTAATGACATTAACATGATTCAGAATATCAAAAATGCATTATGGTAGAAGTTTTATAAATTAACACTACTTGGATGTGCATATGGCAGAAATCATGGAGACCGCAAACAGGACATCGTATTAACAACAATAAGATAATGATAATAATGGCAGCTTATTAAACGTAGAATATAGTAAAAGAAAAATTGTGTTAGTAAAGTAATTTCAACGATTTCTCGGGAAGGCCACAATTCCCCGAGGCATCTGCATATCGTGCAGGTCGCAAGAGCAATTCAAACGATTATTTCGGTGCCACGTGCCTCGGACCTCTTCGTCGTATGGTTGTTGCTCTTCGTCGGCCGTTCGTTCTCGTTATCGGACCGGTGGACAAGGATGGCTGGACTTCACACGTGATATGTGAAACAAGGACAAAAGTACGAGATGCACCTGTCTGTCGCGAAGGCAAGGTGCCAGGCCGAAGGCAACACTCGCTCGCGCCAACCGCGATAGCGAGCTAATGAGCCACAGCGAAACCGCTATACGTTTTCTGCCAGCACCGACTTATGTATGCGGCGTACTTTAGGCACCGCGATGGATTGGCACACCATCGAGATAAAGACGGAAACCGCGAAAGTGATCCTCCAGTTTTATCTTTTTTAATTACGAGTGGCCAATGGGTAGGAGCGAACAAGAGGACCAGAGACTGGGTAGTTCGTTTTCTCGGTTTTTATCCATAATGGCTTAACAGCCAAACCTGCTATTAACTGAGGTAAGTTCTCACAATATTGGTCTTTAATTGTCCCGTGGACTGCCGCAATTATCTGGCAAACGTGCTGATTTAGGTAAATGCCGTGGGCTAAAGAACGAATTAAAGTTATTGGATTTTCGTTAATACGGCCAATTTTTAATTTCGAGGAATTTCATACCTTGACGTTTTAATACGATGAAGATATAAATTCCGAATTCCTGCGTATGCTCTTTTTAAATGTTTCCCATTGATTTTCATCCCTTTTTTGACATATTTCGAAACTAATGTGAATTGGTAAAATCCATTGTGATTATGTATATAATGATTTTCTTGACTACTTAAGTAACATAAACCGGGTTTCGAAGTAACAACGAAGTTATATTATCTATAATTTATTTTAATTTGCGAGTTTTTAATTTTAAGTTTTATTATTACATCAAAAAGTTACTTCATTCAGTGCAAGTGTCTATCAGATATGTAGTTTGCTAGCTATCAAATTTAATTCTTCATGATCATAGCCAATGCTTGTCCATCAATCATCATGATGCATTTGAATTATGTAACCTGTTTATTTTTCTCCTCTCGTTATCTTCAATCGTCGTTTATCTTATTATTAACGTTGACTGATTGAGAAATACGTCATGCTAACCTTTATTATGAATGATCTAGCGCAATAGGAAGGATTTAATTATAATGGAATGTAATGGCTCTAATATCACATCCTGTCATTTTCGGCAAATAACAAGCAGCTCATGTCATGAATCACCCTTCTATATAATGAAATTGCATATCATTATATGCGAAGAAATGAGATCTTGTATCTTTAAGATAAACGCTGTTGTTGTTTCCCTGAATCCTAATTTCTTTATGCCTTTATGAGCTTATCATTATCTGTTATTTGACATGTTATGTTACTATGACAACTTTTTAAATTAATAAAAGACTGCAATAATGTTTTACCAGGTCTTTCATTCCGATCTGGTTTTATCAGATGTTTTGAGTCATTAATATATATTAGCGATTTTAGTATGAAGGCAGAATCGCATCCGTTGCAATTACATAATGAAAGAATCCTTAAAATGGAACTAAATGGAATTAAAAGACTCTTTGCACGTACCAGCTTACAGAGTCCATATGAAAACCAAATTACAACTTCGAAGGGATTATTTGACAGGGCTGCAATCTTGTTATGGAAATCAAGCAGAAAGCAAGTCATTTAATTTTTTTAAACAATCATTTTGAGGCAGTACAAACAATTAAAAACACCAAAACTACCTACAGTTTTGTACCTTCGTATCAATATAATTATCATTGCCGTGTCTCATTACACTGCTAGAGAAATGTTTTTCCTCAAAAAGTTTTGCATTACACACGTAATATATTCATAAAAAGTTTATATAAGTGTTTAAATAGTTCTCTGAGACACTATATAATATTATGTTATATTAATTATTATATTGCAATATAATATATAATATAATTATAATATAAACTATAATTATGTACAATTTCATATGGTAATAATGAAATACCTTCCTCATTAAACGGACAGCTTCATTTAACATCTTATCAAAATTAAGAGAGTCGAACATTTCTAAAAAAATCTACTACATCTGTCTACAATTGACAAAACTCCGATCAGTTTTTATTGCCGGAAGTATGTGTATTATTATATTATATGGTGCGAAACGATGGAATTAAGTCATCGGTATTAAATTCCTGCTGAAATCCCAGGCAATCATGCACGGCACGAGAGTACGAATTTACCTGTGCCGTAATAACAATCATCGACCTTAAGAAGCCAGTAAGTATGAACGCAGCTTGATATTGGAGTAATTCACAAGCGGATTGCTGTATCGAACAACGATTCCGTCTAAATCGAGCGTCATTTCATACTTTCATTCAACTATTACAAATTAGTAGATTCTTTTGCAAGACAATACCGAATGTAGTAAAAGGGGCGAAGTTTAGCAAGTAAACTAAAAATCGTTAAAACTATCCGTACAATAGAAGTCTGTACTTGTTACCTGTTAACTGTTAACTAGAAATTCAACACTAATTAATCCAAGTATTAAAGATTAAATCTTCCTTAAAAATATCACTATGGCTTCTTTAATTTTTTTGGGAAGCTGAGATTTGCCGTTAATTACGACGAAACTCGGATGGGGTTGACACGAGAATAATGGGTCGACAAGAACGATCATCCGTGAAAAAAGAAACCAATAGTGGAACGAGGAGGAAAGAAGAGGAAGAAAGAAGTTGGAGAAGCGACGGTTTTCATGAAGAGGTCGTGCACCTGCTGTTCGCACGCCACCGACTTCGTTCTTCTTCGTTCTTTCTGTCTTATCCCACCCTTCATCTTCCTCTGTGCGTTCGCCCCGTGCACGTGCTACCACAGTCACTTTCGTCCATCCTTTCCTCCTTCCCGTAAGAGAAAAACCAAACAAGTGGTAGGAGATCCGGATTAATCTACGATGTCGCATCGTTTAGGGCAATAAACGAGTGGAACGAGTCGCCGTATAGAACTGCTACTATGTTGACTCTGATTGAACTTAGAGTTCTTTCGGTGATGTTTCATTCACCTTAATTGACTCTTCGAAGATTAGCAGTGTCTCGGTCATCGGTTCAACTTCCCTTTTTACTTCGTTACTTGTTTTTCTCACAGTTAAGCGGGTCATTCAATTCGTTTTTACCTTAAAACTGAACGAAATATTTCGGCATTTTTGTATTGTACAAAATGTACGTAATAAAAATTTGATACGAACAAAATATTCTGAATATTCCTAAATATCTTTCAGAATATTGTATGATTTTATAATTATGCTAAAATACAAGTAATTTCTGGTTAAGCAATTTTGAACAAATCTTTTTCTTTTATGCAAGAAGATACATATGAATTATTCGTCTATTTAATATTCTTTCATTTGATAAATTTGTAAAAGGATGTATGTTAAACCAACTAATGTAATAATTAATTAATTGATTAAATATTTCACCATTGAACTTTCATACACGTGTTAAGGAGAAGAGCGTACCAACATGTGATACAGTTATTGAATCTTTCGGGTATCCTGTAATCAATAACCATCCAAGCAAAACCTATTATTAATAGATACTATAGACATAATCTTTTATAATAACGAAATATCAATTTCGATCACGTTTGTAGAGACTGGTGTCAGTGAAGGATGCGAGCGAGGAAGAAAGTAGAATGTTGCAAAGTAGGGAGCCGAACGATTAAAGAAAGGGAAGGAGAGGCAGGGCGCGTGCCGTGCTTATTAACTTTTTTCCTTTCTGACGTATATATTGGGTCTTTTTATTCGTTTGTCTCCTTTTATCAATGCTTTCGCAACGCTTTTTCGAAAGGAGAGAAGACAAGTTGGGTAAATTCGTTTTCTTGCAGGTCGACGCATCCGACCGTTGGAATTCTTGTTACAAGGACGTTTAATGAAAATTTATATTATCTTATAAAACGTATGTGTAGCAGTTGAAACGACTAAATGGTTTTGTTCGTTCAACCACCAACGTTCAGCAAACTTAATAAGGTACGTTAATAATTCGATTTGTTTATTTTTGCTCCGTTTCTTTTTATGGGATGTACGGTTGATTGTATACAAGTGTTTTCTGTTCTTACGTAAACTTTCTACCTTGCACTGCTTCACCAGAGAAATTCACTTCTATCTGAAGCAAAAATTTCACCTCCTCCTGTTTTATGACTGTTACGTTATACATTAAAGTTTATGTTTCACGTCTCACCTTGTAATAGGTATTCTACGTTCTACATTTTACATTACGTGTTTCATACAGCGTTAAATAATTGCAGAGCTTCGGCCGGTATTCCATGCACTCAATACTTTTTTTATGAATCCATACTCATATATTTTGATATAGCACATGTTTAAACCGCACGCATTTATGTCCGTATGACTTAACAGTTATGTCTCTCCATTGAAGTATCTCTAAACAGAAAAAGTAGAAATTCGTACTACATAGTTATCACCTTCGAAACTCAACGATGTTTTATCTTTTTTCTAATGACTTCATTGGATTCCACAATTTTTGCAGTTTTTATGTGGTCATGCTTTATATAGCACGCGTGAAAGAGATATTAAGCCTTGTACTCTACCGTGCAGTGAAACTTTTATAGTAAAACATTTTGCAAACAAGAATCGTGTTTCGAAAAGAGAAACGTTATAAATGTTTATAAATTCATCTTTACGGTTTCCTTGTTCGTTCTTCCATTTCGTGTCAATTACTGCCTCCTCGGTTTATATTATATTGTAAGATTATGGTATTTTTTCACATAGCTTATTTTTTAAGTTTTCTTTTTTTATAAATATATCATTTTTTTTAATTAATTCGCGAATGAAACGGAATTTATATTGAAAATTCTTGGAAATATCCAAATTTTGAACAAATGTGCGACAGCGTAGATAGTAAAAGTAAAATATAAATAAAATAGGATTGCTCGGTTTGCTTTATTGTATTTACTTTCCCCCGTTGTTGCCCACCATGTTTATCATTATTCGCAGTGCACACGCTTATTTTTCTTCATTTAGTTCGGTTCTTTCAGCGGGTAGTTGTCTCCCTCTCCGTTCCTCTGCTTTTCCTACTCTGTGTACGTACGTGCGCGCGCGCCTGCGGACTTTTTTCATGTTTTTATGCACTGCTCGTTTTTCCCTTCCGAAATATAATTGGCGGTGCGATGCACCTGTCTTCCCCTCTCTCTCAACCCCCCGCCCCCCGCCTCCCTTCCGACCGTCTTCTGACCACTTCTTGTACTGCAACTTCTCTCCAGCTTATCCCATGATACCGACTTCCACGTATTCCGGCGCGTGCTACACTTACTCGAAATACGCTTCACAAGGTTGTACGGTGTGTGGAGGCACGCTAACAGAAAATTAACATGATAGAAAAACCTCGAAAGAGTCATTAAGACCGCGGTCCCGATCAATACCGATGCTCCCACTAATTATGTTAACCTTTTATCATATTAAAATTACACGATTCTACAAATTTAAGAAAGGCTTCATCGAACGAGATTAAGCTGAATCACATACTCCTGTTCACATGATTTTGTTTATACATTTTACTATAAGGTGTACTGTGTGAAACGATCTTTTATTGGTTTGATCACGTTTACATTGGCGAGCGAATCGCTTTTTATTTCGATAGTGATTAATTTATTATTTTAACTTGGGTATATTCGGTCTTGAAGAAGCTCGCACACGTTCTTCTGGATTAAATCGAATTTCATTCGTTCGTTATTATAACGTTGGATGCTACTGAAGTAATAATATTAAGCTTCAAATTGAATTTGCTAAGAATAATTGAATTGAAATAAAGACACAAAGATATCGAATTGAAAAGAAAATACAAAGTGTTTTGGTAGAAACGTTCTAACACGTTATGATACCTATAAAAATTTGATGAAGTAGGGAATTTCATGAACTATGCAGTTCACATATACAATTATAAACTAATTCTCCTGATAATTTCCTAATAATTAAATATCAAACAATTTTTTAAACCTCTATTTAGTTATCCAGATTCTGTTGCATAATTAAATTAGTTACTAACTAATGTTAGTGGTGAAATTTGACAAATTACAAATTAAAAGTTACTTATAGAAATAAAGTTTCTTACATAATAACAGATAAACTGTACAAATTGCAAGTTAACTGAGTGTCCTATTTAACATGAAATTGGAAGAATTCTTTATGCATTAGAATCAACATTGAAGCCTCTAACTTGCAACCTGTCACTTGTCCATTCACTAAATTGTATAGGACGTATTTTCTCAGATGACACTTTTTCACTATAAGATTAATCAATCACTAGAAAAGCTTTATTGAAGTTTTCATTTACTTGAAGTGCATTAAAAAGAGACATAATACATTAAAAGTAACAGAGATGTTAGTATTCCACAAAAATAAAGTTCAAAAATTTCTAACTTGTTAACTTAAAAATCTGTTAAATAGAATCTTACTACTCTTCAAATTATGCTTATTTCGAGTTTCGGTGCAAAGAACAAACGATGTATTCGCCTGAAATTTATATACCTTCGTTCGAATTAACTATTATAGTATCTGACTTGGCAACACAGTTAAAAGTTTTACTACTTAATAGGTTTTGTGCGCGATAGCTTCCAAGAAACGAAATCAAAGGCAAAGGAAAGAGAAGCGTACGAATATAAATTATTATTTTATGTTACAATAAAATCTGGACAGCAGCGATATCGACTTTTGGACGATTGAAAATTTTTATGCCAACGGACAGCTGGACGTTTAAAATTGCAACCAGTTCAAATAAGGAAAGTAAAATTGATACCTGTAATCTTGTTTCTCAACACTCGATTCTCTCGTAAGATTGGTGGCTAAACTTGACAAATCGCGGCCAAAGAATATCTCGACGGCAACGGAAGTTGATTCAGCTAAGCAAGCATCGTCCTTGCGGATTAGATCGAATGAAAGAAACGAATCGACCTGCGCGAACTTCTTCGATCCCTTCCTCCCGCCCCAGTAAATCTCAAGTTCAAACATATGCTTCAGAGCTCGTTTGTTAAATAATGAGGTCGATATATTATTTTGCAGCAATGATTAATTATTCGAATACTTATTATAAAAATCTTATATGAATATATGATATATAAAGTATTTTGAAGTTTTATTAGCACTATAATGAAATACGACTACAATGACTAAATTTTTTAGTAAAGATTGAAACTAGTTCAACAATGTATATAGGAGTTATAAGATAATTATTGCACATGTGAATAGACTTTTCAGAGGTCACAGAAGCATTTGAACAGATAACAATTCATTATAAGATTGTAGTAAACTTCGATATGTTTTTGTAAACAACCTGTATTTCTAGTTTTAGAATGACTGTTCATATTATATTACATTCTATAGTAATAAACCTTATTTTATATTTTTAGTATTCATATTATAAATTACTTCTATGATATTTACGAAATGTATGCACTTCTACATTTTACAGCATTTTTCAAACTTTATCGATATAATGATGCTAGTTGTACCTTATTATAGTGCTGACTAAGTTGAAATTTAAGAATCATCTACTATTTCTAGTATATTACATATGTACGATATATCCACAACATTTTTCTATAATAATATGTTTTGACCCTGCCATCAATTTCCTTATAGCGCTTACGGTATCAATCAAATGGCAGCCGAATTGAACAATGTTTTCTTCTTTTCCTTCGAAGCAGAGAGAAGAGAAACGCCGAAGGGAGTTCAGAACGGGCATCGGCCTCGTAGAGGGTTCCTCTTCTCCTTCGAGGGAACTTCTTTGAACAGACGGATTCGAGACGACCCCCGTGCTACGAAGAACGAACCGCTACTTCCAGTAGTTTCCTCCTCTTTTTCTGCCGGCCTATCTTTTCTTTTTCCCTCGCTCTGTCGTTTCATTTTCTACCTTCAACGGCTCGTGCAGGATTTCTTTCATAGCGAAGTAGAAATCATTGGGTTCCTTTTTCCTTCAACCCGGCCTTATTCCTTCCCCCCTTCTTTCTCTTTTCGTTTCTATCACCCTTCGTCCCCCTCTCTGGTTCCATAACTTGAAAGAGTATTCTTCCATGGTTTTTCCATAGGAGAACGTCGATCTATTCCACCTCGTGTCAGATATGGAGATTTATTTTCACGATTGGGACGTCTTTCTCTTTCAGTTTCCCTGGTTCTTGGTCGCTCGTCGGATAGTGAGGGACGTGAGATTTTATTGTTCAGATTCGATCGTGTCATGCCGATATCCATTTCTTACGGGAAATCTCCTACCTTTCGTCGAACTTTGACAGCGAGATTTCGCTTTCTTTCATTCGGCTGCTTAGTATACAATCTTTTTGATGTTTTTCGATACGAATATTTCTAGGATTGTTTGCACCCAATATCTGCACTTTGCATGTATTTACAGATATATAGCACAAATGTCGGATGACAGTGAGAAAGCAAACAGAAAGATAAGAGCAATTAATGAAACTTAACAAAGTTTAATAAAGTTCCTCATTGCGTAATGGTTTCTATTTAACAACTTTAATTAGCTCTAATTTGTGAGCAAATTTTGTATTGACTATTTTAAACATATCCTCGTGTTTAACCCTTTAAACTCTATAGCGCAGTTTACGATGCAATATGGAAAACCTTACTAATTTCTATCGCGACTAACACAAAACAAGAAACTTAAATAATTGTTTCAAAATACATATAAAAATTCTTCCTTCTTATTTTTATTAAAAATTATTTTTTTTATCGCGTATTACATTATTAAAAATGAAAAATAATTGGAAAATAAACATGACATTTGCCGATGGAACAAATTAATTTAGCAATTCTAAAACTGTAATAATTCTCGAATGATTTCACGGCATGTACATATACCTGCTTTAACACTTTTTGGTAAAAGTCTGGAAATTACATGTATCAATTAACGTAACCAAACATATCAGGTTTAGAATAAAGTTACAATGTATTTTTTATATGCGTCGACGCATGAAAATACATAAAATTAATTCTAGAGTATACTTCATTTTATATTATTTTCCTTTGCTTTGTGACATTTTTCTTATCTTTAATCATTTTAAAAACAGAACTTGCCTCTGTTGTGGAAGCTTTTCTATAAACAGCGTGTTACTAAATCGAATTAATTTGAGCAACAAAGAAATAAATAACAATAAGAGAAAAATCGTACAGTAACTGTAAAATAAAACCACATTTGATTACATATTCTTATCTTTTTATACCTTGTACAAATTAGTATCTTATATCATATTATCCCATTTCATTTATTTATCTATTATGAACCTACTTATTCCTTCACGCGCAAAATTGAACTTACTATTTCCAAGATAATTGTGGGTTCAATACATTTTAACAGAAATAATATTCGCCACCAATTAGTATATCTTTCACTCGAATATAGGTCATCGAAAGGGAATTAAAATACTGAATTTAAAGATAGATGTAATAAATATGGCGAGCGGTCATTGCTATTATTTTTGGTGATACGATCAACATAACATTCGGTTGAAGCAGACCGCAGGCCCTTTTCCCATATCCACCACCAAAACCGTGAATTATGTATGCGTGCGCACGTTCAAACGGCCGCCTGCATATAGTTATTTAATATTTCCATTAATTCAGTCCTGACACAGTCGAGCACATGTGTATCCCTTTTCTGATATGTTTATGATTTTACATTTTCTATTTTACATTTTAAGATGCAATTCGTAAATCTTACAAAGTATCTAACTCATAACGGATATTAATATTTAATGTACACAATGTTTTCATTCAGTTCAAAACATTATATTTTGTGCTAAATCTAATTTAGGGATATAGTAAATTTAATTTATTGGATATTTGTGTCATAAGTAATAAAGAACCAATAATTTAAAATACAGTTTCGTTCGTCAACTAAAGTGATAAATTATCGGTATATCGTAATTTGACATTTGTAAAATATTAAAGGCGCTATACTTCTCTGTCATTTTTGTCTCAATTGTATTTTTCTAACGTTGAAAATTGTTATTAGTGTCTATGATCGACGTTTCAATCTTATGTTAGACATAGGTCTCCTTGGGATATTAAAAGCTTTGTTAGTTTATGAAAATAAAAGTAAGATTGGAACATATAAAATCAGAAGTCACAAAAGACTAAGTAAAAAATTAGCATAGATACTTCCCGGTGCTATAATATAAAATTAATAAAATATAATATTTTACACAAACTAATAAATTTATCGTTATTAGACATTCTTGTAAAATAAACCGTTTAATATTTACTAAATTAGAAAAATTGAAATTTCGTGAATTTTATTTTGCATGAAATGAATGAAACTTATCACAATTACAAGTCTCGATATCAATATTTAATTCTAATGTCAATGTTATACATGGGCATATATGTACACATTAGATAAATTGATACAATCTGTTACATATTAAATGAAAAATCGAATAACACAGCTAATCTTTACTTTGGTATTTCTCCTTTGAAAAATTTTTCATTTCTAACTTGTAAATATTTTCTGATTATTAATTTGATAAACAAATATAATTAATGTTTCTCCGATTTCGTTACATTTGATATGAAATATTAAAGTAAGATGATACAAAACGTAAAAACACGTCTCAGAACGAAATGTAAGTACGTTACTCTACGAACGGAAAATAACTCATCGCGACAGGATATTTCATACTGGAAAGCAAGAGATACTGGAAATACATCATTTTGTATACACTTCACCTATACTTATACATACTCTGTTGCACGTAAATAGCATATGTACCTACGTGTACAGACGGTTGTACTATTGAACAAACCATCAAGTCTGGACGAAAATAAAAAAGGAACAAGAAATCCTTTCAGTCGTATCGGCGCATAAAATGATAAATTAGATATGCATACGCGACTAATGCATACGCACGCAATATGCAGGCATATCTGGGCGAACCGGCATGGTATCGGCAAGGGCTAATCCCAATTTGCATCCCCGAACTTCGACTTGATCCAGAAACCTGACTGCTCCCCTGATTTTCGGCATTCAGGTGGCATATGTCGTCCCTACCAGAACTTACGGCCGAAACGTATGCCGATACGAAAACCGTGATCCGGCATAACTGCACTGATCTCATGTGGTGATACAGTGATCCTCAATCGAATTAACTGCGTTTTATCTTTCGTCGATATATTTTTTATTAAATGACGATAACGTCAAGATACTTTCACACAAATTTTAAGAATGGGAGCAACAACAAAATATCTCACTTTGCACTTTATTTCAATTTCAATTATCGCTTTTAATTATTTATCGAAACGTGTTTAAGACGATTCTTCGCGTTTTATAAATTTTTCATCTGCTACGAATGCAATTTCGTCGCGTGTTTCTGTATAAAGTTGTTAGTTTACGAGCGTCTGACATGCACGATTCCACCCAAAGGAGAATAACGCGTAGTCAATCAAAAAGTTCGATGCGGCATAAAGAAACTGCTATATTCAATTTACATAAAAAGGCGGTTCTCAGCTAAATCTACGGGATCAGGGGTTATAATTCAGCTACGGTGAACAATGCCAAGCACCAACTGCATCGCTAATGACGGAGGAACGTTCGCAGGAGCGACGATCAGATTTCGTCGTGCAAAAATCATTCCGCCTTGAATGGAGTATCATTAGGCAATCACGTAATGCCAGGATTTAAAAAATCACAGACATTTCTCTAACCGTTAATTGCTTGAAAACCACTGGCCTCGTGCGAACACGCATGTGCAGGCACTCGCCGAGATAAATGGAGGGTTGCGTGGCACCCCTGACGCACGAGCGTGCTAAACAGAGGAGGACAGACGCGGGGAAAGAAAGAAATATGAAGTGGAATAGAGAGAGCGAGAGTGAGAAAGAAAGTGAGTTGGTGGAAAAGGGGAGATAGAGCAAAAGAGTGAGGAGAACGGCGCTGGTGCGAACGCACGGGGTCGAAGACACAAAAGAATAACGTCGCATGCCACGGGGCTGAATCCACCCCTAAAATTCACTCTCCTGCGCTTCTCTCACGTGTGCAAGGTTGCCTTAACATTGCAATGCACGATTCTAGTCAGCGACTGCAAGTAGACATGCAGCGGAAAGAAAAGAAAGGAACTCGTTTACAGACAACTTATTGATTTTTCATGTCGGTAAAATTGTTGGTGTGTTGGAAGTTTAAATTCCATTCGTCAAAGATACGTTCAAAACTTCGAGGTGTATCGATATCATTTGAAATAGATACAATGTTTGTTACATTAGGAAAATGTTATTGAATGTACGTGACAATCAAATATGTTGTTAACTACATTATCAGCTTGTTAATATATAATTTGACTACAAAGCTAGACTAAAGAATTTTTCTATAAAAACATCTATTGCACTATGAATTACTGCATCCTAGAAATAATGCAATTAAGAAAGAAGTGGAATCTATTAAGTTATATATTGTTTACTTTCAATTGCTATACAAATATCGCTATGTCTATCAAGTACTGAAATATTTCTTGATATTCTTCGACAAAAATATATAATACTACTATAAGTATACATTACAAATACGTATAAATTACCGCGAGGTTAATGCAACAGTCTCCAAACATTCTAAAAGTTTCTGATAAAAATAAACCACTTTCTAATTGGGTTTCGTCATAGCGACACTTAACTTTCATAGAAATACAAAAGTTAACCAAAATGATTGGAATGGTCAACGATACGATAATGTTAATTACCGCATTGCTGGAAATCCACGTAGTATCAGAGATGCGGCAATATCCGAAGATATATATAAAAAGTGAGACTCTACGACTCTACGACTCTACAAGTGGTTGTCAGCGAAGGAGAGAACCACTGTGCACGTGGCTGATGGGTGCACAGGGTGGTTGGATGAGTCTTGGGATATTTTTGGGGTGGGCAACAGGCAAGAGCACTCTACGTAGAGGGTGCCCCGGGCTTTTTTGGATCGGGTCGCTGCGCGTACGATTGAACGAAGGGAGACAGGAGGAGGGAAGCAGAGAAAGAAAGAGCGCGGCAAAGAGAAATAAGAGAGAAGGAAAGGCCAAAATCGAATGTGGCCAGGTTTGGTGGAAGGGGGGGGGGGAATGGAAGAGGGCAGAAACCATCTGCCCGCATATGTTATGCTCCATGGATATTGGACGCAAACCATAAGAAAGAACCGTTCATTGGAAACCAGGAACCGACTATCTGTCCGGCTAGCAGAGGAAGTCGGAAGCCGCGAACCTCCCGCCTCCCCACTTCACGGACACTAGGAAACGGGTGTTTTCTTAATTAAGAAACATGGTTCGAAGAAAAATTGGGGATTTCACACGCCTCCAGGGAAGGCTGGTTCCGTTCAGGTTTCTGTGATTTTTAGTTTATGCTCACTCAGATTTCACATAATACCGGAACAAGATTATATCATTATATTGATCATAATGTGAAACAGAAGGCGTTTAAACATTAAAATTGAAAGGGAAAATGATAGTAACTCCTAATTTTTTCTGCATTACATGAAAAAGCCGCGAACTATGTTAATTATTTTGGATTGATTCGATCATGTGCTAATAAATGAATTATATAAATCGTGTGTCAAGTAACAAAATCTGTTACGACAAGAAACGCGATTATTTAATTATTTAATTCTTTTGGCCGATTGCATTTTCGATAGAACGTCGATTCGATTGTTGCTCGGTATTGGTTAATTTCGGTGTATCCAGGTGCAAGTAGCTCTCACCTGCATCGCGCTGAGGTACCTGCAAGTCACCGGCTATGAAAGTGCACATCGCTATCGACGATGCTGATGAGTAAACCGCCTTCAAATCAGTGCAAAATAAATCGAACGTTAATAAGTATTGCGTAAGGTGGAACATATTTATAGCTGGTTCTTTCATTGTTTGCGTACGATGCTTTAGTGCTTATTTTTTTTTTACGGGGTTACATTTTTTAACTCGCACACTAATTTAAAAATTTTGCTTGTAAGTAAATTCTCTTTTGTAATTAATACATTGTTATTAGTCAAACACCAATAATATAAAATAGAGATTTTAATGTAAGCGTGACGTAATAATTTATTTGTTTTTCGTTTATTGCATCTAGGCACTTAAGGTAAAGAAATGTATATAAATGTAACCCTAAATTTAAAAAATATCTACGATGTATAAACATCGTTTAGAGAAGGAAAGACATATGTAGTAATATTTTTATATTAGACGTATTTTCTGTCTATGAGATTCGCAGCTATTTTATTCGGTCCAATTCAACTCCGTTCGTACGACCAATCCACACTGAATGCTTGGAACTGTTGTATCATGTTCTTTAGTCATGTTCTTTAATCGTACTGCAACTTACATTTATCTCGATTATCAGTCATATCTCCTTAACGAGGGCGCATGTTTCTTCCGTGAGCTGTAACCGCAAAGTTAATTGAAGTGAACGTAATCTGTCGGTACGGTAGCAATTTCGTGAAGCGAGACGTTACACACAGCTTTCTCGCTTAAACAATTCAGAAAACAGCGTATTGTTGATCAGATGTTTCCTGAATGACCAAGACCAGCACCTTGATCTCGACATCTCGTTCCCTTTAAACTCTCCGAAGAGGAGGACGATCATCGTATTGTCGTGAAGCAAACGAGATTCCGTTTGGTCGAAACAGCACGCCAAAGGGCAGCTGGTCTCACGTCAGACGTTTCAGGCACACGAACGAAGCGTGTCTGAAACGTCTGTCTCTCTTTCTCCCTTTCCCTCCTCCTTTTCCTCCGACGTCTGGTCGTGTATCCTACTCGTACATACAACACACGACGACCGTTCCTTGTTTCACTTTCTTGTTCAAGCGGCACGAAGCATACGCCATTGAAGGAAGAGGGATGATATGCCACGCTTCGGCCACGCGACTCCAATCGATACGGGAGTCTCTCTTTCTTGTACCGTGCGGTTATAAGTCGTCAGTGGACCCTGCGGCACTAGGCGATTCTCGATAACAGTTGACCCAAACCTTCGTGATAATAAACCGGATGAAATACCGTTCCTTTAATATACGTTAAAGTACAAATACGCGTGCGTGTGGTCACAAGTCTGCGGACTTTGTAGGTGACGTACATATTTCAGTTATCCAGTAGTGAAACAAACTTTTTCATGTATATATACTTTTCTCTTCGGGTCGAGTTGTCTTGCAATTTATATTCCGTAATATCTATTTATGCACTGTCTATTTTCATACATATATAAAGGTATAATACGTATAAAAGAAGGAACACGATTGATATGGTATATAGATATACAAGTATGTGGATGAAGTATTCACACTTTGAATTTCATTTTGAAATGCGAACGATTAAGCATGCACAAGCAGACATTTTAAAAGTTTAATTACATTAAATAAACGAGATTTTAACTACAATTTATTTATCGTATCACCTACAAAAGTTAAATAAAAAGGTAGTTAGCACGTAGTAACATCTCTAATTTTTATATTATAACAGATATGAAAGCATTAATAATTACAACAACTTTCACAAAAGTTTTATATCTAAAGCAAAGAGTAAAATAAAATTTTTATGTATAAAATAACTGATCCTTATTATCATTGCTGTAATTATTGCGTTCATTTTAAATAAATATTTTGCCTTTGTAAATATCATTTATATGGAAAAAATTGTGTGTAGAATAAATTATCAATTATATAAATTTGTAACATTCCCGCGTATGAAACTGAAAACGATCTACATTAAAAGTAGCTTGAATGATTTCCAGTGGTGCGACTTTAGACTGGAACTCTTGATTATTATCATTAGTCACGTACCCTTGCAGAATTTTGTCGCACATGCGTCATGGCTCTTCGTAGAACTCCAACTTCTGCTTCGCGGTGGTATTTTCGCTGGAGGTGTAAAAAACTCGCGTTAGATCCGTTGGTGCGGATTAAACCGTATAGCTCCGACTGCATCGAGCAAAAACGAAAATTTCTTCTGCTCCTTTTGCGGTCCAACAAATTCTGAGACGGGAAACGTCTCAGATTTTTAACTTCTGCGTGTTCAAATTGTTCGAACCAATTATTTCGTTGAAATAAAGTATCATATACTTGTTAATATACTAAAATAAAGTATCATATACTTGTTATCATATACTGTAAAGCCATACCTACACATTTCACCAGCTTCTGCAATACAATAATACTAAGTGTAAGGACAAAAAACAAAACCAATAATTCTGTTTTCGTCTTCATAACTTACGTGTTCATAAAAATAACTTCTTGCTGATATCATGTACTATATTGTGATATAAGTTCGCTTATATTTTCCAAGTTAAAATATTTTAAAATTTTATTGCTTATAAGAAGATAATATATGTAATTTAGAAAGCTTATATCATGAAGAAAGTAGAATTGATTAATAAAAACATAAAAATTATGAAATATATAAATTTAAATATACATTTATTACAATAAAGTTTTCATAAAAGAGTTTTTTAAACAAATAATATCGTTATACAATATAGCAGTTGGATTTATTACAGGTATATATTTACTGTCTTTGAGCTACTATTATTTTTTTAATTATATTATAATTATAATCTAAGTTGACGGTGGAAACAATAATTACATGTTATAATTATCTACAGCTGTAGCGATATGTTATAACAAAATTTAATCAAACTGAATTTCATGTAATTGTTTATAAATTTATTAATTATATTATTTACTACTTTTACAATATGTATGTAGTGCATTGTCTGAAACATAGATGTTCTAGATTTTTTGAAATCCATTCTGGTGTCCATTAATCCGTCCCTGATTCGCAACGTACTCACACACAATTGCCTGCAATTCGTCCTACGTACCTACGTAGGTGGGTTCTATTCAACTAGAAAAATGTAATTCTAGTCTCCCCTTTGAACTGCGAACCCTGAATAGCTTTTACACATTGCACAAAATTATACGATCACCCTGCTCAGCTTACGTTCCTCTATCTGCGAAACTAATCCATTCCCTTTGATTTTCAGCTCAGATTTTCTATTGTAAACGATATCGTTCTATTTTTCCTTCCCGAAACAACAAAAAGAATACCTACATAGAATTTGTAAAAGGAAATTATGGGAATACTGGATTGGAAGATTTCATAAATAATTTATCATATATTTCTTTCGAACAAAATTTTGTTTCAAATTATGAAAAACATAAATGATTTATTAAAGTAAAATTTTTTAACGGTGGGAAAGATATAACAGAAATTTCAATTATAGACTTTTTATTTTATAAGATTTTTCTGGCATTTGCTTTGATCTCTTAAACTTGAAATATAGTTTGAATATATTCATTTATCCGTATGTTTTAAAACAGACATTCTACATTAGTACAATGAATATTTTACAAGATAAATGAAATCTATTATTAATTAAATTATAAAAATTATAATACTATAACTTCGAAATAATGACAACAGATGAATATCTAAATATATTAAGATGTTTAATTGCAAATAATAGCTACTATAAATTCGATTAAATGATAAGTATCATCTTCTAATTAAATGAAATTTATGCTATTATAACTAAATGATATGCTATTCGAATCATTTTTGATTAGTTAAGAATTTATTTAAAAAAAAATCGTATAATATTCGTTGGGTAACCGTCGGGTAATTAAAGGTTTGGTGATTGGACGAAATCCAATGCCGGATCACGTTTGATCCAATATAAGATTTCTTTTTCTATGCATCAAAGAATCAATTTTCTCATCAACCTTCTAGTCACGCAAACAATATGGATCAAATAAGATCCAGCTTCGTCGGTGAACCGTTATACATAATCTAAAGGAAATCATTTCGTTTTCTATTTTTGGAAAAGATTAATTTGTACCTGCATGTCCTACTACTTCACTAAAATGAGTATTATTTTTTACTTCATTTTCATAGGATAACTTATCATCTTATTATACCGAATCATTTTTGCGAAAAAGATTTTTATAGATAATCGATATCCGCTTTTCCAACCCGTGAAATACTTGTTGCTCACGTACAGAAGCGAAGTTTCGCAGCGGTGGCAGCGGCGATTTGGAAAATTTATAGCTTCGAAATCCGCCCCTGCATCATGGCACAGTGCGTAACAGAAGTGCGTAGGCATTGGCCGTGCACACGTGCAAGGGCACGCGTCCTAACAAAGGGCCCGCACCGGCCCACCCCCTTTCTGCCCCACTTTATCCATCCCTTTTTCCCTCTCATACGTGCCTAGGACCCTGTCGACTACTCACGTCGGCCGCTTGACACGTTGTTAGTTGGAACTACTCGTTGCGTTATTACGGCTTTTTCATCGTTCAGCCTCCCGCGGCGCTTTCCATCGCGACCATTTTCGTAGTAAAGAAGGCGCAAATTACGCTACTGGTAAGTAGCCGTTCAATCCTTAGCAATTATACAAAATGATCTTGAAAATACTTTACCGATATTTACAGGATTATCGTTTGCATTAAAAGATTGCCGCCTCAATGTTACATCGATAAAATTTATTTTATGTAAATGACGAAAGACGGAATTTTAAATGAGATTATTTCATGGTATACGCAAGTGGTGTTTGAATTTTATGAGTGACTGAAATTGAGTTTCATGTAGTAGTGATTTCATTAATTTTAATCAGTGATGATTCATTTTAAATTAATTTTTCTTCTTCCAATATTTCTTAAATTTTTTATTAATTACTGATTAATTATGCAACGAACATTTAAATACTTCCATTCATGTATATTCTTGTTACTGGTCTAATAGTTTCAATAAATTATTATTTCGAAGAACATAAATCACTTTGTATCCCTCATCAATACCTAAAAAAGTTATAGAAACCTTTTGAACGGGTCAATATTTGAAATTATGACATGAAGTTTGTTCATTTCTATTTTTGTATTGTTGTGTACTTAAATTGCATATAATTAAGCTGTCGTATAATAAAATTAAAAAATTTATTTTTATTACAAATTTCGTACTTATCGATCATGTTTCTACCATCTTTTCTATAATAATATTGTATTACAATAAAAATTAAATTTAATGATAATTGAAAATTGCATTATAGATACACACAGTTTGAATGATAAAACATTTTTATTCTAAATGTTAGTATAACTGTGTGTGTGACACCTTTGTAGAAAAAATTCATTATTTCTGGACCATATTGGATCCATTCATGTAAAACGTTTTCCATATGGTATTTGTTAACGGAACATCTTAATGTTCGTAGCGATAGTGATTTATGAATGAACGGTCGCAACAGTGATCTTCCTACTTCCGCTTACTGTTACTTTTCTAAAAACTTTAGTTGATCCCTACATGAAGAATGTTGACTTCATTAACATTAACGAAGGGGCATACCACTCATCTATATACAACCTTGATTATAAGAAATAATTATGATACACGTTGTTCAGACAACCAAACTATTTGTTTTCATATTTTAAACACTATTTAAATGTTAATATTGGACGGAAACAAAAACATGTAAAAATAAATGTAATAATTTCTTGCAGTTCCAACACTGTCGATTTTTAATTTCTGGTACAGGAAATTTTCTTGAACTTTTCGGTTAATCGATATTTGATAATCGATCAATCGATGTCGTAATAACGTAATCGATCAACTGATATTTCGAAGATCAACTATAATTACATTCCAGATACTATAATCTCTAATATCCTTGCCGTTATTGTTCAAGTAATTGATGCTTATGTAATCGCCTCAATCACATCTTTGATTAATGTGTCAAACATCCTAAACTACCCAACGATTATGGAAATTTCTTACTTAGCGAATCAACAAGGAATTTGCGAATTACATGTGCCGAAGGTCGTACTACTGCAATACTAATAAAGCTACATAATATGTTGATCCGGAGTTGTAGATCCAACACCAAACAAACAAACTGAAAAGTTTCTAAAGGAGAAACCGACTAATTCTTGCCACCGTAGATGTCGAACGTCTGGCAATGGAGAAAAGATTCTCAGAAGGCAACAAGCAGTCATGCAAAAAAGGGTCTTTCAATAAATTATTATCATCCGGATTTACGTATCCAAACAAACGAAATCGAGAATCCGATCGGCGTTTTACGGCTAAGATCTCGTTCACACCACGTATATATTACGGAATTTCGGTATTATACACGATACGAGTATCGATACGATTATTTGACCATTTCGAGTTTGATAACTTTATATGTTTATGCCATTCCTGGTGCAACCAAGCTCCCATGAAAGTATACGCGAAGCCCCACGAAGCTGTTGTGGTTCAGCTAACAATGCCAACTAAGGATTTTAAAATTTGTCGGTGTGCATAATCCTTGAACGATGCAACGCCGTTTCTCGTACGCTCGTTTCTCTCGAGCGGAGATTAAAGATTTTCTTGTGAGGGTCTATTGGACCCGAGTCTATATATTTTGTATTATATATTCGCCGAGCTCCCCATTTTCGTCGTGGAATCTATTTAGTCTCCCTAGTTTAGATTCGCAGGGCATAAGACTAGATACAGAATCTAGATCAAATCTCTGCGGAGATCTCTAAGTGCTTTGGGTGCTTTGAAAAAAGAAACTTGCTGGCTATTTTACAAAATTTGCAGGGGAGATGTATTATTATGTAACATCCCGCAAAATGCAAAATTGGCATGGTAATATATTCTAAAAGAATGTATTGTAGTGGTAGTTATAACAATCTTTTGTCATTCTTTCAGATTACTTTACTATGAGAAGTTATATTTTAGAGATTCCTTAATAGAAACATGATTAACAATATGTAATTGTTGTTAATAATTTAGGTTGCAGTAAGAAAATAAATTGTTGCTTAACATTTATTTTATTTTAATAACACATTTTATTTTACATATTTATTTTAATAAAATTAAATACGAATGGCAATAACTATTATTTTATTTCGTTTGTAAATAGAGTGTTGCATTTATGCTGTAAATGGTAGGCTACTTTGAGATTTAAGAATTAGACAGAAAATGAAGTTTTGCCCCGATTCGACGAATATCTTTCTCTGTATAATATAAAGCTTGCAATTTAATTATACAATTCTAGAAAAATACACAACAGAATGAGTTTAACTGATTTAAAACCAGATTGAGTTTAATAATAAATGATGGTAATAAATTCAATTTTGGTTTCAGTTTTTCAATATCTTTGTTTTACAGTATTTTGTTCATCACTCTTCAATTAGAACATTAGTGTGGAGTTTTTATAAAAACAAAAGAAGTTTCGTTTTTGTCATATAACTTCTTTCCTAAATATGTTTACATTATCAGAAGTGTTCTAGAAATATCCTGTATCGTAGATTATAATTAAAAAGACTCAGTTTGGCATAGGAATAATTATTTCAATTTCATCTATGGGACAAAGGATCTATTTTCAAATACACGAGCTGAATACACATAAATTCTAATGCTAAACCCAGTCGCAAATTATTATTATAATCAGAGATCCGTAAGGGATTGCACGTCGTCCGTATATTTCACACTATAAATTGAACCGTGCCCCCCATTATACGGGGTTGGCCTACGTTCTCAGGCCTAGGTATACAGAATATAAACTGGATCTAGGCCAAATCCCTCTGGACCTTTCGTTCCTGCGATACAATCACGAACCCATGGATGAATTGTGAGAAAATTTATTTGGAGTTTCGTTTTTTGTTCATATTACAATTTACGAGTAGGAAATGCCGTTACACTGTACTCTTGTGTAAGAGTCACTTGTGTATAATTGTTTCAATCGTTATGGTGACCGAAAAATAATTTACCTTCTAATTTATCTTTCGCGTGCTTCAACTCAAAATTTTATTAGCGAAATTCAAAATCCAATTTTTATGGTACAAAAAGGCATATGCTATGGTTATCGTTCTATTTGAACAATATTGACATTATTCTTGAATAACGTTTAAATATTAATACAGTGTTATATAAATAATCTTGACGACATTATACTAACAAATAATTTAAAGTGCTTTTGTATATAATCGAATATTATTATCTATTGTATTCACTATTTTACTTGTGCACACTATTTATTTTAAATTTAAAATTTATTAATTACTTAGAGATTTTTTAGATTACGTTTAAAAAACTTTAACATTATTGAAACACAACATAGGATTACGATATTAATAAGCGAGTATACTATAAAGAATTATAAAATGTGAATTATAAAAACATAATATTATATTTAATATTACATATTTAATATTACATAAAATTATATAGTATAAAACTATAAACTAAGATATAACTTCTACACACATACATGTTTCTTATATACACAGAATAAATACATACGCGTAATTTACTAGCTTTAAATATATCATACGTATGTACTTTATTAAATTCATTTCTTTACTATAACAATATAAGTATCATTTATCATTTATCGTTTATTTAGTTATTACTATGTGTTATGTTAAGTTAAAATCACGATATCGCGGAAAATTCAAACTTCCTCGAATATGGTCAAACTTTTAAACATCGTAATGGAAATTCTATTTTAAGCTTGGAACATTACCGGCCTTCGCGAGTGCACCGCCCCGAAACACGAAACTTCCGTGGCAAACCGAATGTCGTTCTTCCTGTTTTGCGCCGTGCAACACTTAGCGCAGAAAAATGAATTAATTCATTCAGTGGACCTTTAATTACGAAGCTTTCATAATCTGACATAAGATTGTTTGAAATATATCTAAATTCGTTTCAGTGGAAATAAAAGAATTTAATCTGTAAGCGAAGCTACAAAGATATCTTTCGGTTCGTTTTGATTGTGAAACTATCGACCATCTGCAGATGCACTGAAAAATTGTTTTCATTTCGTTATATACAACCGACGTTGATACACAAAGGGATGGAGGAAATCGGATCAGCGAAATAATCCTTTCTCTCGTCTGAAATCTTTTTGAGGACAGAAACTTGATATGTAAACTCGGCTAAGTGTAGTCAGCTTCACTACTCGGAGACATAGATCACAAAATCTGTTTCCATAGCTTAAATATCTTTTCGGAAGATTTACATAATCCATGATTAACAGAAAAACCAGATTACGTCAAAGCATATTTTTCAATGTGATTAATCCAAGTGTGTAATTTTGTAGATAATGATTTTTGCAAGATAAATCAGTAAATATTAGTAAGACTGCAGTTGCATCGTCTTATAATAATAAATATTATAAGGGAATTTGAAGGTGTTATTTTATACACGGTGATATTACATAGTGTGCAAATAAGGTACTTTAAATTCAATTTTACGTATACATATTCTATATTTTTGTTTCTAACATGCTTGTATGCACATTTGAAATGAAACAATATTAATAGAAATACATCTATGTGCATCTGATTAAACAAGCTTTCCACGTAATTGTTAGCGTTATCTGTCGTGAAGACTGTTTTAAAGTAAGTACATATATAAAACGTAAGGTCAGCTCTATCTTTAAGGACGTAATTTAAATATTCATTTGTGACTAAATCTAGATATCCACTTGCTTAAAACCAACAACTGAGGAATAATATAGTTTTAATACTAGCACCCGAATGAAACTTACTTAAAAACAGAGTTAGAATAAATAAGAAGATCCCAGGCAAAGAATTTTTTTAATAGACTACTAATTTAATTAAAAAACTGATTTCCATAAAGCTTAAAAAAAGCCACGCATGTATACAAACAATAATGTTATTGAACACGATATAAGTAATGATTTTTATTTTTACTTCGTAACTGATTCTATTGAAATATATTTAATTATATGAAGTAATTGCATCATTTCATTCTAAAGCCTAAATGATTGAAAATTCTAAAAAGCGGCAATATTCTATGTTATTATTCAAAGAACACTTGATATCGTATAAATATAGTCCAGTTTTGAATAAAGAAGATTTATAGGTTCAAAATATTTTAAAATCATTCTTTTACATGTTATGCTATATAAGTCATCAATATGTCTATAATTTAATGTAATCCAAGGCATAACATCCATTTAAAAAGGCTCTACGAGTTCAAGACATACAATTATTTTAATGTATTCACTGTTTTATCATAGAAAATAAATTAATGGTATATTTTTACCGTAATCATATCTGTAACAATTTCGTTTAAATAAATTATATCATACAATAATGTAATCGAGTTAATAATATGTACATATTACCGTTAACATTGGGTAAACTCATTTACTCAAAATCCTCATGGACGAGCAACATAGATGGTATTAAATTCGTTATACTGATTCGTCTAACCACCCTCGCAAATTTCCGGAACATTTCTTTTACAGTAGGTGCCCTCGGATTCACTTTCGCATAGCTCTCGAAATAACAGGGTCCATAGTAGCTATAGTCAAGGATCAACGGGCATGAATGTATGGCGCGCGCGCTTTCGTTCTCATTGCTCGCCGATAGATTCCTCGAGCGCGACGCGCGCTTACGCACAGTCTCATAGACACAGACCCATACGTGCATAAAGTACGCAACTGGCACACGCGCTCCCCCCGGCATATGGCGCACACGGTCCCCCTTTTCAGTTCCGGGGGAGAAGAAACGAGGGGGCTGCGGCGCGTGCTCAAAATCCCCACTACCTCTTCCTCTTTGCACAACACGCGTTTCCCTCGCGTGCTTCTTGCTCGCTCTTTCGCCTTCTTTCTGTCCCTCGTAAACCCTAATTCCCCTCGCCCCCTGCACAGCGTCTCCCCAGAAACCAGCCCTCGGTCTCACTCTATGGTGCAGCAAAATGCTGAAACCTAACCCATCTATCGGATGTCCGCGTTCATTCTCAACGCAGACGCCATGCGGTGCGTAGCACGGAGGTCTGATCAGAAACGAGAACTGCCATTCGCCGGGAAGAGCTCTGTGAAAAAGTGACCGCTGACGAATGCCGAGAAATCATCGGCTACAGTGTCAACGAAATCTTGATAACCCGCAGGAATTTCAGACTGAGCTCCCGTGTGACTGTTTCTTTCGATCGGTTCGATGGGATCGAATGGTTTTAACGAGGAACCTCATCGCGAGTGAGTTCGTACGTGAGATCGTGTTGGTAGAAATTCGCCATTCAGTGTGAGTTCAATATTTTGACAAGTTGAAGGTTGAATCGATCGACGAATTTTGTAAGTGTGAATAAAACAGGAACGTTTGTAAAATCCTGTCGTAATTGTCATTCGAGATTATTAAGTTGGTTTCTTTGATTAAACCGGCATTGGCTACGGCGCGTGCTTACAAAACCCCCCACCACCTGGTCCCTTTGCTACCCCTTTTCTCCCGTGCGCGCTACCGTACATAAGTACGTCTGTGTCATTCCGTGGCGTAGTAAAATATTAGACGGGTTCTAACCTCTTGTCGAAGAGGTTTCCACGCTCATTTTGTAGTTAAACGCTATGCAGTCTGCGACGCGGTTTTGTTTAAAACGATGCTACTCTGATCGGTAGCGAACGCTCGGTGACAGTTTTATCGCCTGAATGGAGTTATATTTGTGTAACGTATGTGAATTTCGACCACTTTCAAGGAAGCAGAATTGCGACTGTAACGTTCGTCTTGAAAAACATAACCGACCAAAAGAATTGTTAATGTTGAAATTACGCCAAAGAAGAAAATTTGTATGGTGCTCGAAAAGTATTAACGACTTATATCGAAATATTGATCTCAGGATTCTTGACCATTTGAATTACTTAATGGATTTGTGCCTTAAATTTTTAGTAGCAAGTGACCTTAGTCCTACAGATAGAGGAACGAAAATTGGTTACAAGTGCCTTAATAGCCGAAATAGATAAATCGATTCGTAATAAGTGTTCAAACACGAACAATGGTTGTTTGTACCGTTATAAATCATTAAGATCGTTTCAATGCTCTATTTGAAGTTATTAAAGTGCTTTCCTTCTAAATAAGAGCATTTAACTGGTGCTATACAATTCCTTCAGTCATATTGTGATAATACGATTCAAAGATCTCGATTCTAATTGAGACGTCACGCGACGTTTGAATGATATTCTACAATTTCAAAAGTTACTGTTTCGTAGCAACAGAGATACGCGAATGAAGAGTTGAACGTTGACAATTGTTTTTGATATTATTAATGTTTTTGAAAAGTAACGAATTCAGATTCCGAAGAATAATTTCCGAGGAGTCGACGACCGTCGTGGAGAAGAATAGACGGTGACCTCATGCTTTACTTAAGCCGTTGTGACCGACAACGAGACAATTGGATCTTGGTTCGGGTCATCAGCTTCATCATTTGGTAGAAAAAAGGCCCATGGCCTATCGAAAACTTTGGCAAAATCGCTCGTTTAACAGAGATCGTAACAATAACAGCGTTTTATTAAATATCTGTTTATGCTTACCAATTTTTCAACAAGAAAGTATACGCTCTCGTACCTGTTAAGTTATAAGAATCATAAATAATTTCAATCATTTTTTTGTATAAAAAGGATCTATAATCTGTCGTTACTCATTGATACATAAAACGAAAGAAATGTCTTAGAAATAAATGGTACTGTTATTCTTGTAAAATAAAAAGTGCAAATTAGAAACTCTTAAAACAAAACCGAATGATACATAGGGGTATACCTTTATGCTGGAGTGATATTTTTTAGTATTAAAGAAGATATAATTCTAAAAAGAATCATTGTCAGGCAACTTTGATAATCTTCAAGATTTTAGTCGTCAAAAGATATTTTGATCCAAATTTAAATATCAAATCGAATAATCGTCTAACCGTCTGTATCGATAAACATCTTTGTCTTCGAAGGGAGAGCGTGGTTTATTTATAAGTCTATCAATTAGACTCGTCCTCGAAAGGCATTAGAGTCGATAAGCTACTCGTTCTCTTCGCTATTCTCACAATATAAGCTCGTTCTGCAACTGCCACGATTCGAGCTTGTTATTTTTAAGAAAAAGCATTTTGTATTAAAATTACATTGAACGATTTTACGTTCATGCACTTGAAAAAGACTGATGATAACAGACTTTACCAACAATCGTTCCGACCACGTTGTAACGTTGTATGTATTCGCCCAGTGAATGAAACTTTTTGGCTTGGCTATTAAAGCAGAAAAGTGATCAAAATGACGACTATGGGAGTTACTGTGTTTTGTAATAGGGTACAAATAAATGGAAATGATCAAGAGCAACTAATGTTGCTAAGAACATTGCAAGATAACGAAAGCAACATAATCGGCAATCAAACTCATCTGATAGTCCCCAAAAATAATAATAATACTAACGCAACCGCTTCTGCAACCGTGTTGCCGCCCTACGATCCTTCTAGATTGAAAAAACACGGAAAAAACGGACAGCCGCCGCCAGTTGCGGTTGCACGAAGAAATGCACGCGAGAGGAATCGGGTTAAGCAGGTGAACAATGGATTCGCAACTTTGAGACAACACATTCCGAGTCACATCGCTGCAGGTTATGGCGATAGAGGCAAGAAATTGTCGAAAGTAGAAACCCTGCGAATGGCCGTGGAGTACATTAGGGGACTTCAAAGGTTGCTCGCCGAAGCTGATGGGGTTGAATACGATTCGAATGTTGGTGCTACGCAGTGTATGCCTTCGCCCACCAGCAGCGTTGTTTCATCGAGTCACAACGGTTCTGGGGAGAGACTTGTCCTGGAAGACGATGTCCTTGCTGTCGAAGACGATGATGGTGAACAGCTAGATGAAGACGAAGAAATTGGGAAACACAAAACTACATCCAAGTAATTCTTTTTTTTACATTTTATATTCATATGTTGATCAATATAGCAATTTATTTAAAATGACCCAACTTAAAATTTAAAGTTTAAATTAATCCTCTCTGAAATTGTAAATCATCTCAATTAATACAACTATACTAATCAAATGTTAAAGCCTTAAATACTCTAGCATAATATCCTTCTCCGGATAATCGTTATAAATATGTAAAGTATCGCCAGTAAAACGGATTGAAGTAATAACAATGTTTATATTAATGATTTTCAGATTGTCACCAAATCGAACTGCAGTTACATCGCCCCGTGATTACTACTCATCTTCGATAGGGGATGAAGAGAATCTCGAACCAAGAACTCTATCAAACACGCAGAATTTTTCCCGACTCTCGCCTAATTCGGTAGCATCTCCACCTTCGGAATATTATGGGCAAAATGAAGAGAATCTCGAGCCTCAAATTCTATCGCCGTATAGCGGCGCTGGGGATAGCGAAGAGGGTGCAGCTACCGTTTATGCGGCAAGTCCGGAAACCTTTTCTGGAGCTCTGTATTATAAGCAGGAGATCACCGAATCCGGTGAATTCATGGACGTCGTAAGCTGGTGGGAACAAGAGCAGGGTAGGCTAGTACATCAACAACATAATCAACGCCTCACACACGTGTAATAGGAAGGTTCGTACTTTATGTTTTTTTATAAAATTTTTCCCATTTACTTTACGTCCCATTTCTAATAGAGATTCATGAATTTCATAACTGATTATAATTATTAGATTGCGGATACTTATGTAAATTCGTATTTTTATGGACGTAATTGAAGAAATGGAATCTCAGCAGAGATTTATTTTACTTCGTAAATATTATAAATACTATATTTTGTATATTTTATATATTTTTTCAGTTTTGCAAATTGTTTTACCTTTCAATTTCCCATACATAAAAATCCGTAGTCTACTGATTACACGATTACGTATTTACTAAATTAAAGAAATCCAAAATACATATTTTGCATTCCTTATTTACAATGTGGAATGATTACAAATTATCGATCTTTAAGTGTATATAATTATATGTTCAACAGAATATATGTACTAATAAGTGTTTGATACCTATACTATTTTAAACAAAAGACATTCGAAACAAACAAGCATAAACCAAGATTTAATTTTATATAAATCATTCATAAATAAAATCATATTTGGTTAAAAGAGTTACAATTAAACATAACGAGGCACGACAAAATTATTTTTGAAACATGTTTCTTCTTGAATCTTATCTCAAAATTTATCTTCAAAATTCACGAGTTTAATAGACATTTTATTAGGATATAAATAATTACATCCTCCAATATCTATATTGAGCTATAACATATGTAAAAAATATCATTTCATCGTGAGAAGCATTGATGAACAACGAGCGTGAAATAAAGCTGCATCATTATCAAAATTCAGAGAAGTTACACGTGCGTTATGGTCGTGCATCGACGAACCGGATGAGCGACAATAGAGAGCCGCGTAATATTGTTTTACGTTCGTAAAACTCGCATGGTCCGAGTAGAAGAGTGCTCATTGAAGTACTTTAAGTGGCTTGAACCGACAGGGCTGTTGATCGGCGCCGCGCACGTGACAATTACTCCGAGGAAGCGTCGCCAAGTGGAAACTCGTGTACGGCGTTTCCTTTCGAACACGTGCTCGAGCGTCGACGCTCCCAAAAATAAACTTTACACGTTATAACCACTTTGCGAAGTATGTGACGACGTGACATTCAAGTACACCCTATATGCACTCCAATTTCGAAACAATAAAAAAAGAATGTTGAGTGAAAATTTATTTGCAAGTGACGAGATGATATTCTGTTTTAAAGTTTATTGTATTTATATAGTGGGCTCTTTAAATGGCTTATATTGAACATAATCATGCATATTGTGAAAAAATGGAAAATAATAGATAAAGAATCAGCAAAACTATTGATTTGAATCAAAGTCTCATAGTTTGGATTAAGATTAAATAAAACTACATAATTATTTCCTTCAGAAAAAGGTAGTAAAAGAACATATATTTAAATGAATCGATATTTTATAAAATGTTGATACATTGAGTATTCTTACATGCTTTAGTTGGTGTATAATATTCACGATTAATGTTCTATTATACATATATAATTTTTCTTCGTAAAATTACGATTTCCTTTGAAACAGCACTTGCAAAAAATTAGTATTTGAAGAGTGAAAGATTTTTAATATATATATTACAATAAATACACTTTATATAAAATATTAAATTATAACACTCCAAAAATTACTTTCTTCAGTTGAAGTAAATACAAAATAATCTGAATAAACATCAGAAGCCAATTTTTCAGACACCATTGCATGGGACCAATTTATTTCTTTTGAATTATATTTCCAAGGGAATTTTTAAATTTATTTTAAACGGAAAAAAATTAGTTTCTCTTTTTTAATATTATTATAGAATCGGATAACATTTAGATGAAGCTTGTTCTTTTATTCTGTGTACTTCAATAGTTATGACGGAAACTTTAAAGTACGTTTGGAAACGTACAAGTATTTTAATATTGTTTTTACAAAGATAATCTTTTAATATTATCATAGCTATATATAAAATAAAAAACTATTTCCCCATTAAAGTGCATAGGAAATATACGTGTAGTTGATTTTTAAAGTACACCTTGAAATTAGAAATAAATTAGAAATAAATATTTCTAATTTATTAGAATATTTCTAATATAATAAATATATATGAAAGATTTAAATGATTTACAAAATATTCAGAGTTAAGGTGTTTTAGTTGTCAGGCTCTTTATTTGATTAAACATATACGTATCTCTTATAAGTTGTTTACAAATCGCAATTCTTTAATATGTATGATTATTATATACTGCGCTATTTATAGAAAATTATAAATTTCATACATTGCATATAAATCGGGGATAATTCCACAATAAAGAGGCACATTATCTTGCGATAAAAACGACCCACTTTGTCACTTAATTTTATACTATGTAGTATATCTATTACTTCGTTCATTTACTTTTTCTTCAGTTTATGTAAAATATATATTTAGGTTATTGCTAGAACAAGATAAATCAAGAAATACTTTTGTGTTTACATTATTCTATTTTTCTTCGTATTTATCAACAATTTGACTTGTTTGCTTATAATGTAACGTATCGCATATCTTTAAGAACTTATTAAGTTATTAATCGATGAATGTATTTGCTTTCGATAATAACGATGTTAAATTTTAATGCATTGTGTCTCTTCTCTAAAACTATCAGAAAAAATATGTTCCTATTATTAGTACTCTATTATTAATAATTGGTAAAGAAAATATTTTTCCTACAGCACAAAGCAATTTAATCTTAAAAGGATTAAAACATGCCAAAGTTTTCCTACTCTTTAGTGTACAATATTTTATAATTTTTTGTTCATGATAGTTACACACCTTTCACTTTTCTCATATTTCTGCTACGTTAACACACATATTTTATTCTTTGTTGTTTTCTGTTTTTAGAAGAATGGAAGAAAATTGCATGCTTTAATGATTTTAGTTGGTTCAACAAAGTGAAGTAAATAACATTTATTTATATTCTATTCCGTTTCTTCGTTTCGTTTATTTCATAAATGCACAGTACTACATAGTAACTTGTATCTCGTGATAAGATTACGCTAAAATGTAGTTACGCCAATACCATGAAGGCAGCTCTTTTGCTGTATAGATGTGTCAGGTATCCGAACAAACGCGCGTGAAGGAAATTTCAAGTTCATATCAGCTTATTCGACTAGTCGGCTCGTACGTTTCGAAACCCTGCTGCCACTGTGGCATGTAACATCAAAAGTGCGCTCCCATAAACGGAAGTAGTTTACCATTTTGCCATATGTTAGCTATCCTGCTCGAAAATATCTCTCGACCAGACCTTTCTCAATCTTCGTGGTTTCCAATTGCTCGACATTGATCCGTTTCTCTTCGCGTCGCTCACCCATATGCTCGCCTCCCTAAGTTAAATCGTATTTTATGTTTTTAGGTTGTTTCAAAGATGTGAGACTTTTGTCGTGTAATGAATTTGTTAATAGAAATTTCATATTACGCGATGGAGTAAAATTGTACAGTTAATGTATAGTATTAAAAAGATTTATAGTAATAAAAAAGTATTATTTTTTATCAGGTGTTGCTAGTTTTCGTAGGTATTGATTAGTTGTATTAAATAAGTTGTTCTTTGTCATCACTTTATAACACAATTTGTTACAGAATTACATTTAATGTTATTACTGTATAATATCCGGTACAATAATTCCGATTTTTCAGATAATTACTAATGATTAACATTAATCCTAATTTCAAATATGCAAAGAGTAATTACAAAATTTAAGTTACATGAGTCATTTATCTTTCCTTAGCAATTAGATGAATGGTTATCGATTTTATGTGTTAATAAATGACATTTAAATAAGATAATTATTATTAGCTAAGATAAGATATTAAAACGTTGACTATTTTATTAAAATGTGTTACTTAGTATAACGTAAAATCCTAGATCAAACGATAGAAATATTTTTGTATAAACAGATGTTTCCAGGCAATCTAACTTTCTAACACGAAAATTAAATTTTATAATAGGATAAAAGTTAAAAAGGAATCGATGCAGTTATATAACATATTAAAAAGGGGGTTAATTATCATGGAAATAAATTAAAAACTTTTCAATTTTTTCGCATCTCGGTATTAATGAAATAAGCGTCGACGGAGATGCAATGCAGAAATCGAGTTATAGAGAAAAGAAATCAACTTACTGTGCAGTCGTTGAGTTATAAATAGAAATCATGATTTCCTTAAAAACATTCGTAACCCACGTGCCATATACTAAGTCTGATATAATGTTTGATACATGTGCATATATCGGTATTCAAGGCGGCCATAAGGCGACAGAAGCTCTTCGTATTTTTAACATATGGGTGGCAAGAGGACAGTCGTTAAGTAAGGAATACGGGAGATAATTTGGAAACTAAAATTTAAGTTTAAAAACCGGAACAAATATTCATTTGTTTCTTCGAATTCTTTTTTTTGGATAAAAATACTATATTTCTAAATTTGTTTTTTAAATTTTGCACAATTAATATGTATAAAATAATTCTATATATAGCTAATTGAAATAATCTTAAAATATTATAATAGTTTTATTAATCGAATGGTGGAAAGTTATATAATAATTATGATATAAGTAAATTTTTCTTCATAGTTTCATAAACAACTATGTTAGTTTTTATATATTATTATAGTTGTTTTTTTACTTTCTCTCGATAGGAACATGCTTTAGTAACTTCGAAAAATATATAAGGCCTTTTATACGTAAAATATCATTTTATTACAAAATAGTATTAGAAACTGATATGATTCTTAGTTCACCGATCGTAAATGGAATATTTAAACATAAGATTTGTAGTGTAGACGGGATTTTATACAATAATATAAATATTGTAGATGTTAAATGTATTGTGACTATTGTAGGTATTTTAGAGGATGTAAAACAAAGAAATATTGTTCTTATAATTAACAATTCCTCAAAACAAGTAAAATATGCCTTCTTATTGAATAAAAAATATTAAATTAGGTCAACTAATTACACAAAAATATACACACGCGTGTGTACACATATGTATCTGCGTTTACTTGAAGTTATAGGTATATAATTATTGCACGTATAAGGATTGTTCTAATAATTAAAATTTGTAATTGTATAGTAGAAATATACTAACCTTTTAAAACGAAATTTAATATGTGTCTATGTTAGCAGTTAACAAGTATGAATAACGTTGTAAGATATTTATAAAAAAATATAACATTCATGTTTAATAATGTCATTATTACTTATAACATTGATCTGTTATTTTTAACTTACTTAAAAAGTGCCTATTTGAAACTGCTCAGATCATATCTAAATACATTTATTGAAAATTATTTTTCTTAATAACGTAAAATAATGGAGAAATCTTTCATATAATATATTAATTTCAAAACGCATCATATATTTACTGATCACAGAAGAACATCTAAAAGGTTTCTCTTAATTCTTTATATTGTGACATTATTATCTACTATGAGAAAATACATTAAATGTTTATAAATATGAATTCTCTTATACTTAACTCAAACATTGAAACCCTCAAGTTTCAGTGCCATATGGGTAATAGCACTGCGATTAAGAAGCTTTAGCGAAACGACTACCATATGTCAAGTAATATATTTGTGTATACCCGCCTTCTTTCCAATTTCTCATCTTGAGATTGCCAGTATTGAATCAACTTCTAAAACGTATCATTATTGAAAGAACATATCGCAAGGTACAATGTCGAAATTTTTTGATAATTATTAGCGATTTTAGCGAAATGACCGATATTAACTTTCACGTTATACGCAATTTAATTTCCACTCGTCTTACTGGCCAAAGCTTTTTCCACAAGGTTCACCTTTAAAAGAAATCATTAACGTGTTTGCGTTCTTACGGTCCTTATAAAGTCTCTTTTTCGTTCCTTACGTCGTTCAATTACCTTGGCCTTAAAACGAATTCCCCGCGTCAATCATACAAATTAAAATGATCCGCTTCTGGCAATAAGCAGTCCACCAGTTTCGATTTTCCTTTTTTCTTTCCGGTTTTTACGATACTCGACGCGGAGGCCTGGTTCACGAGAAATTTCTGAATACCGGAGGCGTAGTTCTCGATGAAAGTAGCAATAAAATGTGTATCCTAGGGAGTAAGAAGTTTCACGCGAGAGTCGGGCCGAACGAACGAGTGGACAACCAAGCAAGTAATTCTCGACAATTATAAAGTGAGGTCATCTACGAAATTTACGAGATGCGTCGCCGCGGCAAATTAATTTAATAAATTCCTTCCTTGGCTCCCGGTCACGTTGATATCGTCCCGTTGCGCGCGAGCCCATCGGCCTTCTTTCGGCTTCTCCACTTTACTCTGCTCCGCACTACTCTCTTTTGACCTCTCCTTTCTTCTCTTTTATTCTTCCCTTTTGTTTTGTTTCGTTCTCCTCTGTCTGCACTGTTGTGCTCGTAACGAGCACGCCGAAACTTTAACCTTGCTATAATCGCGACTATTTTTCTCCGGCGACCGTTCGAAAAGCCGGAAGCTGTTCGATGAAATTTCTTCTTTAACTAATGATTATGCATCCTCATACGCTGACCAAAATTTCTTCTGGCGGGTAAAAGTACGCCGACATCGGTAGCGTTTTAATCCCGCTGTTAATCGAGAGAATTTTTCTTCGGGCCGCGTGACATACAACGTGCGATTACGTTTAGTCGTAAGTGATAGGTACAAATGTTATTCTTGCGAACGTAAAGGATGTTATTGCTGGAAAGTGTAGTGGAATAGCGACAGTCTGTTAATCTTTGTCCTTCGTGATCACAAGAAAAATATGTTCGATTAAATTTCACGATTGGACAATAATCAAGCTAATTTATATTTCGGAGTTTTATGTTGCTGAATACATCGTCGTTGTAAAAATATATTAATTTATATTTATAATTGGGAGAATATATGACTTATATGCAGAATTAATATATTTACGTAATAAGATTTTTAAAAAAATAAATAGTTAGGAAGAATTACCTATAAGATATTAATTACAGAAGAAATTACAGGAAGGGCAAGCACATGATTGCTTTGAATTATTTAGTATTTGCTGAAGCCAACTTAAAAGTATACGTATCCAGTATTTCCATTTAAAAAACAAAAGTAGTAAGACGTGCAACTGCGTCATAAAATAAAATGGTAGCAACATTTACGCAAGCCTGCTGTTGTTCTTCTCCTTCGACTTGGTGCGCCAAGAACAAAAGAATTTAAAGGTTTGCCATGCTGGTAACCCGCATGTTGCCTATCTTATCAATAAACATTACCAGCATGACAATGTGACGGCGTCCATATCGGCGACGGTTTGCAGCCGATTATGCTGTTTAAAAATTAAACCTTTTCCGCGAACGAGATCCGTGTTTTTAAAAATTGAAATTGTTTTATTTATCTTTTAGAAACATCTTAATATATGTGTCTAGTATTATATATATATACCATTAATTACAAATCACATTGTAACATCAAAATAATTTTTATTATTGAATTTTGCGACCCTGATATTTTCACATATAATAAAATACTGATATTACTAATTTATCATGTACATTATATATTTATAATGTATCAAAACAATGAAAAAATAATTTTCAAAATTATTTTTTTATTTTCTTACCGCATGTCCGCAACAGACACGTTATATATAATTAATTCTCAGATTAATTATTGTAACTAGACTGTTTACCTTATTATTGTGAAAATATTAATTAAGTACCTTATTCACCGTGTACTGTAATTATCTACAGAAGTTTAAAGTAAGTTAGATATAAAAAGAGACAATAGAGTTACAATTAAAACACACATTTGGGATATAAAGGTATATAATAAGACAACAGAAAAAAAGATTATTCTTTGTCGTATTATATCTATTTTTTACACATTAAACTATTTTTATTTAGAATTAGTAATGCGAATATTCGAAGTTTGAAAATTTAAACAGATCATACTGTCCATTTAGTACATACATACACTTATCTGCATACTAACTACATATTAAGAAATATATTATTAAAATTATGTATTTAAGAACTAGGGAGAACTTAAACAAATATAGAATAAATTAATACAATTATTGTTATCTGAATAGTTGCAATAGGAAAATAAGTATTACTCTAACAAGGAAGATGTATTATTTATTATACTATATTGAATTCCATAATACTGTTAAATTCCTGATTATGAGTATGCCAATAAATTTGAATAAATTTGATACGAAAATATTAAGTCAGTAAAATAGGTACATAACTTTGATAATACAAATAATAATAGTACATAATGAAATTTATGCACCGAGTGTTAAAAAATTACTTATTATGGCTTCGACAGGTGATTCTACACCTTCGGATCGGCACGGTGAAGATTTATTTAAAAAAGTAATCGCAAAATTAACTCTGATATCGGATTTTAAAGTTAAATTATTTTTCATTACATTACGTAGAATTTGTTACCAGATACAAAAGTCGCAAAGGGACGATGGGTCCCACAACTCAATCGTTCTCTTGGAAAGAAAATGTTAAATTTTCATTAATTATATATACTAGATAAAACTAATTTTCTTTATAACATATTTGCTTAAAAGTATTATATTTGACTTACAGTCAGATGTAGAGTAAATAGCATCTATTGTCGCACATGGATACTCGGATACATCATTCGATATTCCATGTTTTCCTTTTTGTCCTGTCGTATCTGTGTAATGTTCATGTCTACGTGGCAACTTCTACATGGTCACTACTGTCGTTTAAGCAACCTCGGACACATTTCCATATTCCGCCTAAGTCTTCCCAAGCTATTATGTGAAATGGTTTTACATGATGGAAGGTATATTTAATCTGATGTTCGAATTGTTCAACGGATATAATCCATCCAGCCGAACTGAAATCCATTGAATGGTCCAATCGTTGAAAATTACAACAATCTGAAATTTTTTCTGAACCGCAGCGGTCTTCCATTGTTGTTTGTCGATTGTCGATATATTTCACGTACCGAAGAATAAGTCCTACTAGCTTCATCAATAGCACGCTATGTAAATTCTACCTGACTGCGAGATTTAACGTATTATAACTAAACTCAGTTCTATGTGTTCTATGTCCCTTGTGATATGACTTACACGATGTAATAAAAAAATTTGAAATTTAAGATCAAGACCAATTTCGTCGTTGCTTCTTTAGCTCTCTACTACGCCTACGTTTTCCACTAATGCGATAAAATATGATGTGCGATAAAATGAAAATGTTCCAGACGCTTTTCGGTCAAAGAACCACTTTCTGTGGTTCTTTAACATTTCAAAGTGTTCCTCTTAAAAGCAATTTCAAGTCGCGCCCTGCTACTGATAAGCAAATGTCCTTGCAGTGTCTTTCTCGTTTTTTTTTTTTTTTTTTTTTTTTTTTTTTTGGTTTTATCTGGAAGCGATACTCTTCAAGGATCGCAACTTTGTATATAATTAATGTAATTTATTTGTTAGTGGTAGTATAGCATGTGAAATTTTCCAGTAAAAGTGCTATTAATACTTTTATTCTAATTTCACTGCATTTATACTATTTACATGAATAATATAGCGATATGTTCCCTAAATATTCTTTCTTTACTACGAGTTTCCGTGAAATATAACACATTAGGAAATTATTATGACTCATAAAACTATTATAGAAACAATACTTTTTGAACATATAACATTTTTAGTATCAGGTAATTAGTTGAAATCAATAATGTTATATCTGTAAATAAATTGTTTAATTATAATAGTTGAAATTGTCATAAGATAAAGAGTACTATAATACATATTATATAGTCTTAGATTATTTACGGAGAGACTGTACATCTTGTCTAATATTGCATAGTTTTTATAAAAGATCATATAGAATGATTTATTAAATAAAAAATATACTGCATTCTCTAAGAAGCACTTTCATTAGTTAATCATGTTTCAATTAATATTTGGCAATTTTTATGGAGATTCAAGTAGATTATGAATGAAATAAGCGAAATGAAACAATTGCTAATTGGTACTATGTAAATATTGATTTGTAAAATTAACTTAATTTTCTCCATGAATCACACAATATAAATTTTGGCGAGGAAATGTATAAGTTCCTTTTGTCATCAAGTGATGGGTACTTCCGTGAATTCTCTCCCAAATGCGTATACTTTTCCCACGATCTCTGGAGTTACAGCAGGGTGTCTCTAAGATTTGTCTGTTCGTTTCCGTACTTAATTCTCGTTGATCCAGGTAAATAAGGATCTCCACGATCGAGCTGAAAGAAATACAATGGCCAGGTGGGATAGTATCCCGAGGTTGTACAGGAGTCTTCTTCCTCTTCCCGTAGAAACTTTTAAACCATTTGGGGAAAATATAAAAACTGATTTCTGAAATAAATCACTCAGGAAGAATTTGAGGGGTTCCGTTAAAATAACGGTTTCTCACGAGAAAAAATTATCTTGATTGATTATAATATGGCTATAGCTAATCACTGTCGTATTGTTTCTTTTCCATGTCCACGATGGCATATAAGTAATTATATAGTTCATGGTAAATGATAATAAAGGAAAACGTTTTCATGTAGACCTGTGTACCGGAAGGAAATTAAATTACAAGTCAAATATATATCATATTAAAAATCACATTGATTTCATGACTATAACATAGTAAGCAGCATAATAAAATATAGTAAATAATAGAGTTTCAATCTAATTTAATTGTTTGTTTTTTAGAAAATATCATTTCCTATCCCTTCTATGCTATGTTAAACATTAGAAAGTACTAATAGTTCCTTGTTATACTGCAATAAAAAGATTATACATCTCTTAAATTATTTTATGTATAATATATTTTCTACTGCTATAAATAAATACTTTTTCCTCATTTTTTAATCTTTTTGTAATATTTTCCAGTATATAATTTATTTTAATTCGATTTAACATTATGAAAAGTACTGAATTAAAGTAATTGATCTTGTTGGATTTGAAGCTGATAAAAATTTGCTATACTCCGTTATTGCTGTTTCATCATAGTTTCATCATAATTTGTATTAGTAATTTTTTCATTTCTTGTATGTTACAGGTCTCATAGAAAATCTTAGACACACAACTCGTTTGAGTGATCTCACGAAGAGTTGCTTCAGAACCAAATTCCAATCGATTTTAACGTGGCAGTAAGAATAACGACAAAACCTGTACTTACCGCACAAAGTACTTCCGCAAAGACACCACTGCCTATGATGTCTTTCCGCCTCGGTTTTATCTTTTTTATTTGATAATACGTATAGAATATACGTGACCCAATTCGATAGCAAAACGTTTCTCTCTCGAGTGCCTTAATACAACTGTTTCAACTATAAGCAAAGTGATTTCTGCATTAATTAGAGTAATTCCTTAAAATCGTAACGTAATCGTAACGTGTTTGAATTACGAGGAAAGATTGACAAATTTATTAAATTTTTATAAATTTAAGTATACGTAAATAAGTTTTTTAACGACCATAGTGAATATTTCAATTTTTTAAAAAAATTCAGTATATCTAAGTACATACCTAAATACTGTGCAGAGGTAAAAAATTAACTAGCAGAAGAAATTGTTGTTACTACTATATTTTTAAACTGTGGATGTTTATGCAAATTTGGTAGAATAGAATGTTTCGCCTTCTGAGTGTTATATGAAATATCATTCTTTTGGTATTTTGCGTTCTTAGATTTCCCTTAAATACATAAACATCCCGATTTTACATACTTCAAATCAAATAATGTATGACATCGCGTGACGAAGAAGACAAGTAAGACTTTTTGAGATCGAATGAGATACAAACTTCAGAGTATTGTGTGGATCCAAAGTAATTACCGTTAATACAAGGTAAAGAACAAATCAACAACGTGGAACATAATTATCTCTATCTATCTCTATACTGTTGAAAATAAAATAATGAGATTTTCGAATGTATTTTATTTTGCCTGTGTGCCATTTCACTAACCATCTTCTCACTTCTGCATAGTACTTGCATTTATACATTTTGTTGCCTTTCAACGTGATTCAGATATAAAGATACAACTGACGAAAATTTATATCTTATGTATAAAACAACTGTATGTATATTAAATTTCAAATTTCTAAAATATTACATAAGTACACGTTCTATGGTTTCCATAAGACAACATTTAACATTTAACGAATTTTTAATTATGCTTTTCTCGTCACTCAATACCAATAAATATACGATACCATTTAAGATCTCGCAAGCAAAAAATCTAAGTATTTGTAAACTATAAGCACGAAATAACAAAGAAATTTCTGTTTCTTCTTTCTTTTTTTGCCATTTAATAAGATTTTAAGATATCTACGAACAAGAAATTTTGTAAATATCGTAAAATATAAATGGTAATGAATTAGTTTTAACAAACACTGTTGTCCATGTTATTTATACAGGCTAACTGTGAAATCGTGGTACAATAGAAATGAAGGTGACTTCTCACGTAAAACTATGTCATAAATATAAATTAAAATGTTTTCACATAAAGTTTCATTTTCGAGAAAATTAAATTTGAATTTCGTTAAATACGGTTCCACTTTACTACTAGATGCAATCTGCTTCGTTTACTCATTCGGACTAGTCGTCACCAATCATGTTTGCGTTAACAAACAATATCAGACATTCAAAAATTAATAAACAACAATATCTTTTTTACTTCATTTACATTTTCCATCCTGATAGTCAATTTTGGCTATAAATAAAAATCCTCGCTGTTCATTATTCTCTACAGTCCTATTAACTTCTGACTGATTTGATATTATTCTGTAGACGCAATATAGTGATAACAAACAAAATTGAGCAAACGAAATAAGGTGGAGCAGGTGTAGGTACTTAGCGAACGTTTAAATTCGAAAAATGAAAAATATGAAATTTTATTTTATTTTCAAATTAATTCTACGTGAGAAGCCAACTTCCGGTTATGATTATACTACGATTTCACGAACATTCTGTATATGCGAAACATATTCTTGTTAAATAAACATATTTTTAGAGAAGTACTGAAACTTCAACAACAGGATATTATAATAAATTTGAAATATGATTCACAAGCGAGCGGCGGTACTTTTATTACTCATAAAATAAAAATTCTTATTAAAGCTGATTTATTACCACCAAACTTTGACGCAATGTTAGGCAAAGCAATAAATTTTCCGAAAAGGTGATGTAGTTTCACGTCCAGAATGTTATGTTTGACCTCGTACTAGTATTATGCGAATTATCATTAGACTAAAGACAATATAAGTATGAAAAGCGGTACAGTAAAATCGAAGAATGTGTAAATATGGAAGTGCCTTAAATGAAATTGAGGGGAATTGTATTGAACTATTTTTTCTACTTTAACTTTTTAACGAGTATTTAAGAAACGTTTTACTATTTATATTTACAACGTCGTCCACTCATTAGGAATTAATTATATTACATAAGGCAATACGCTTTAAAAATGAAAAAAAAAAGTAATTTTGCGTGCCAAACATGGAAAATGTTACTCCCACGATATTATTTAATTACTATTAAGTCTTGGTCAGTATCTGTTATGTTAAGGAAAAGGAAAATTTTAACGAATTATTATACAAATTATACTGGTTCTTGATCGTTCGGTATTAGGAGTACATAATAGTAATCAATTAAATCAAAATTGCATATTTTTATAAAACCTGACTTCGAGTTTACGATCGGATCAATTGTAATTAGTTTATTCTTATACAATGTTACGTGAGTTACAAAATCATTGGAATAATTACAGTAAAAGTATTGAATATATGAAAGATTAATCTGAAATTTTTATAGTTACGTATATTCAGATAATAAATATTATATTTAAATAAAATTTGGAAATACCTATTATATAAATATAAATATCAATATACAATATTTATGTAACATTTACCATAGAAATTTATTCAATTGATAAATTGTTAATATATTATTAATTATTATTAATTGAAATTATACTTTTATATTGTTATTATAATACTTTTTCATGATTATCGTAGCTAGATACATAAAATCATATATCAAAGCTCATGAAAGTATTTTTTTAGAAACTTTTTATACAAAACATTTTGAAATTTCGTCAAAATTTTACTATTATAATCACGGTAGTTGTATTTTATTAGAGTGCTAACTAAATTTCAAAAAGTACGTAATATATTGATAAAAAAATTCTATGGGAAATGTTCGAATATTTCCGTGAGCTGCTGTAAAGTAGTAAAAAATTTACCAATGAAATTTTAGGATTCTACCAGGTGCATTAACATATTTTATTATAGAACAATGAGATGATTCAATCTTTTATTAAAGGCTGGAATCGTACTATATTCGAACATATATTCGAATGTCTTTGTAATTCACTATGTATCATAAACTTTTTTTTGTATACTATATGTATGTATTTCATTGACACATTTTTCACTATGATGAAAAATATCGATTTGTTGTAAATTCTGTATTAGCCTAAAGTACTTGTTTATTTCTATTAATTTAATTAAATGCGAACTTAAGTTAATAACGATGTAGCAATTCCTCCCAACTTAATTATAAAACGCACAGTACGTACATCGAATTATATAGAAGGGAGGAAGTTTGCACAGAAGTCTTAAATTATTTTGCGTTCGATCGATACGATAAAAAAATCTTTGTAAATACAAGTGCCTTAAATATAACTACAGTGGTAAGAATTTTACTTGTAAGCTGTCTTCGATATGATGAAAAGCTGGGATTTTCGGTCGAGTTAGGTCCACGCATAAATTCATATAAAAATGTAGAGATATTATAATAGAATAATTCTTATACAATAAGATTTGACAATACAAAAAGATTTTTGCTCTCAATTCGAATCAGCAACTGTCCTGCGTGTAATTTTTTCTTATTATTATGAGCGAAATATTCTGTACTGAGTGGCGTATTTTCACTTCATTGCGTATATTAGAAAAATTATAATGTAAAGTGTATGTATCCTTCTGATGTTGGACCCGTAGGGCTCGGAGCAAGGAAAGAATTCTTAAAACAGAAAAATTCCGTATTTTCTATACAATATATTCTGAAACTTGCACTTTTTCTATTTTACTGCCACTGTCACTCAATCTATGTAAATATTCCCAGAACACATTTGATCACATTCACGATATTGGATGATTGATCATCTGACCATATATGTTTCTTTCGTAGTCTAATTTCAAGTAATCGGTATCTTCCTCGCATTTTTATCATTCGAAACTCAGCCACTCGCTATAAACATTTATATTAAATTCCCAGTCCCGTACTGTAAGGATTTTTTAATTTGTATCTCCTGTAACAGTTTTTATGAAATATTTAAAATACATTTTATTATTTATACAATTCGATTGTTATTTATTTATTATACCTTCATAAATGATCGTGGAAGACTCGTTAAAGTACGTACGATTATAATAATGTTGTTTATTTAATTAATCTTTAACGTAATGAAGGAATATTATTTACACTCTCTCTCCTTAGAATTTATAAATCTGATTTTATAGTAAATAGAATCTTGTACATTTCATTATTAAACGATAATTTCCAATCTTATTATTACCTGTTAGGCAGATAAGAACTATAATTCTAAAATTTTGAGAATAATTACCGATATTATTTGGTGTTTAATATCTCTATATATGGATATATGTGTAAGTATTATAAATATTTTCAATTCTCTCTATTCTTAATCCATTTATATATAATATAGTATAAAAATACTTTGTTATTTCTCCTTTTTTAATTTATTTCATTTTTCATTCGCGTTAAAATGGAAACTCAAATACAAAATTCTGCAAATATCATTTTCAAGATTATAAGATGATAACTTCTAGAAAATACACTAACCAGCGCAAATAGTACTTTTATTCACGACATTTATAAAGTATCGTTTTTTCATAAGAAAACTAACTAAATTAACCAAACAAAGCAAAAGAGAAAAAGAAATTATTTTTCATTATAAATGATATACATATATGATAGAAATATATGACGTCTGGTATTCATGATTGTTTCAATACGTTTACATTCAAACTGAAATTCAAATACAATATTTGCCGATTACGTCCGCGTTGAATAATAAATATTGTTCATCTGCAATTAAAATAAATGACTCACGTTTATATATTTATACATATAAATAAAATTTTGTTTTTATTTACATTATTGACATTTCCCTTTAAATGATGCCTTTATGTCTTTCATATCTTTTATTTACTAATTTACTAATAAAATGTAACTTCCCTAAAAGTATTGATTATGATATCGAATATTAATTAAAAGATATTTGAATATAATGACAGAATAAGATTAAAGATGTTTGAATTTCATGTTACTATAGACATATCTTTAATCATCAAATATTTTCAATTTCCATATGTATATATAGAAATATTTAATGATATCTAATAATCGTAATTTTACAAATTTACATAAATGTACAATAATAAAAACAAGCGATTATTTTCTACAGATACATACATATGCATAGTCGACTATTATGACGTAATAAAATTAATTTTTACAAATGAATACACATGTAATAAAAAAATTAACATCCGCCGATAGTTAATCTTATGAGATTGTTTACATGTTTCAAAAGTTCTTTATTTTATTTAATTTTCATACATACTATTAACAAGTTTTTTTGATACATAATTTAAATCCGTAATACATGATAATCGATTATATCAGTGGTATGTTATTGTTCTATATATTTTAACTCCATTGGTGTGTTATTGTTCTATATATTCTAACTCCATTGATGTGTTATTGTTACAATTCAACCAAAGTATCTAAATATTTGTAAACAATACTATTTAATTAATGTAACAAATATCGTATGACTAGATTATACGAGTATGAATACAATACAATAATTCTATAATTTTTATTTCTAATCGATATCGTCTATTTGCAACCCACATCGTATTTATTTTTATTTTGGAAAAATAATTTCAAAGAATATATCGTGCATTTGATGGGTTACAAACGTATTTTCATCGAGGCGTGTCAGTCGCCTGTTTGTGAACAATTCGGTTGGTCAGGAAGTAGCGCCGGTAGTAGTAATAAAGGGTGGTTGATTTAGCGTCCATCGATAATTTTGTAATTTCGTGAAATTGGTCCCGCTTAACCGAACTCGACGAGGGAAAGTTCCTTCTTCTCGCTCCCCTATTTCGTACCTTTTCTATCTATACAACCCTCCTCGTTGTTTTTTATTATCTTACAGGGTCGATTTCCGGACACGTACCATGTAGGGGGTGATCGGCAAGTTGCTACGTCATTTCCGGAAGTACTTGTTTCCACATCAACGATCTAGCGGTTATTGTTATAATCGTCTTTTCATCTTACGGTACGTGTATACGTGTGTGTATAACATATTACTTACTTACACGTAATATAATAGTTAAAAATGACTATACCTTTCAAGACTGGCATTTTTTAATTTTTCACTTTTTAAAATATAACAAGCTATAGCTCAATTTGTTGAGATTAATCTTTGTTTCGCACATCTGTACTCACGTCTTGTTTAAGCGTTAAAAGTAAACAAACGAAATAAAAAGAAATAAACGTGTAGCAGAAGGATAGCGCAAATGTAAATGGAAAGTATAAAAATCTTCCAAAAATGCATTATGTTAGAGATGATTTAGACGATATCGATGAAAATGATATTGGTGAAAAGAAAAGATTTGCTTTCCTGGAGCTTTCTTGGATTTGCTTTTATTGGAGCTTTCAAGAAATGATGCGAAACTGATCGATCAAGAAATTCAAAAGGAAGTAGATACTACAATGTTTGAGGTAATAGAAGTAATCCTACATTCCTTATACAAATTTTTAAAATAGAGCATATATATTTAAATAAACTACGGTTTAACGAAAGTTTCACATGTAAAGCAGTTCAATTGATAATTATTTATTTATAATACACATAGAAAACCTCGTCGTTTAATTTTATGATAAACTAAGCTAAGTAAATTCGAAACATGCTTTCGATTGTATGTTACTCTCAAATGTCCGGAAAATCATGTAAATAATTAATCCTTCATTCTTCGCATGTAATATGTCATAAGAAAATGTTTAAACTAAATTTATTCCATAAATTTTATGCAGAAGAAACATTTTAAACTGAAAATGACACTATTTTGCAGCGTTTAATACAAAGTTATAGCTTTTTGTATCAAAAATAAAAGCTTACAAATTTTTAGATGTTACATAATCTCCTTTTATCAAAAAATTTTTTTCGAATACAACAGAAAATAAATATAAAAATGCTTTTTTCGTATAATGAAAGGACATTACATACATTTTAGGATCATGACACTATCGTTGCAGGTTCTAGCTTCGTTCTTTGCGTGCTTGGAATTCATCAAGACATCCAGGTGAGTAGAGTAATAGTGCATTAAAATATGGGCAACAAATCTAACGAGTCATTTTTTCTAATTTTGTTAATTTATTATTTATTTTATTTGTTTATTTTCATCGAACTAACGCTAAGAATACCTTATTTTGATCACTGTACAAAATATTTCACATAAGTAGATGCAATTTTTCGAATTTTCACTTCAACGTTGCTAAGAAAGCGATTATATCTCTACGATCTTCCGCTTTTTTAATACCATTGAACATCATTTTCGTGCCAGGGATAAATTGCTTCGGAAATTGTAAATATTCGTTTAAAGTGTTCTCGTCCCATACAACACCTTTTTGCCTCATCGCTTCGGTAGATTTAAATCCAGGTACAGCTAAATTCATAATTTTTTATAAGTGATGTTGCATGAACTTTTAGCAAATATGATACTTATAAAGCGAAAAATTAAATAAAAGGAGGTCTTTTGCTCTCTTAGGTATTTTTTTACATTTTGTTAAACGAACATTTTTTTATTCGTGACATATGTATTATTAAATGTACCTATCGCTTGAATGTGTGTGTCGATATAATTTGGGTATACGAAGATAACGAAAAAACAAATAGGGAAGAACATCTCATTCACAATGAGAAAGATGAAAGATACTCCTATTTTCTTAATTAATTAGAAACTAAGAGAAACATACACGTGTAGCATAATAACATTTGTATATTTATGATCCACATATGGTTATATTAGGTTAAATGTATATTTTCGAAATAAAAGTTAATAAAAATGGGACAGTGTATGGTGAGAATGGAATTTGAATAAACGATATTTATAAGTAAAATTATCATATGAAATTAAATATTACGTCGGTATATTTAGAATATATATAATATTGAAGACATAATTTTTTATATTGTACTTATATATAATGTTAAATACAAAAATAGTATTTAGTTACCATTCATATATAATATATAATATATGTTTTGTATATGTCCCTACATAAATCATATGTATATTTACTCGTATCCTATACGTATGTAATATACATATAACATACACAAGACATACTTCTCAGTATTTCAGTGTAAAAATTAATTAATGTACAAAGACAATATATACATACTGCCACATGTTTTGCCAAATATTCCAAAAAGGTTAGGACCTATTTTATGTCGCTCGTTTTTATTGCACGTATGACACATCCCACACATTCTGAGAAATAAAGCTTTCCCATGTACTGGATCCCCCATCCTCGCACAAAAATTTCCTCTCGGTGAAAAAGGTTACATCGATCGTCTGTGTAATAATTGAAGGTTAATGTTTTATCATTCCTCTAAGTCCTAAGTTGATGTTAATCGATTACAATATAACTTGAAGTTTTCAAGCAAGGGATATCTTGATGAATTTAGTTTTTTATGGACATGAATCTATGTGTCTTTCTCAGATTATCTATAGTTTTATTTTAAACCTACCATTAGACGATCATACAGATCGTAAGAAAAATTGCAGTTGAGTTAATCAGTCCATGAAATTAATCAATAATTACAGATACTGGTAATTAACTTGACGTTGATTAAAAACATTAATTATCAATTACAATATAATTAAAACTTCATTTGTTACTAAAGAACTAAATTACTAATTTAATTCTTGATTTAATTGATGATTACTTAATAAACTATTTCAATTGTAATTAAAAATTGTTAAACGTATTAAATATTCAATTGTGTAAAACATATATGATTAATTGTTAATCTATATCTTCGCTTATTTTAATAGGAATGTATTGCTTTCTACAACAAGTTCTTCTTTTATTTCTTTTAACAATCATCGTTACTAATTTCTAATAATTTCTTTTATATGAAAATAGGTAATAAGAGCAAACCATTAATCTTTCATTTATTATATTTCGTTTAATTATCTATCTCGTAAAGCTTAATATTTTCTGTATTTTTATTATCTGTAAAACACAATAATTATTACAGGAACGAGTATTCGAAGAACTAAACGAGATTTTCGAGGAATCAAATAGGCCTTGCACCTGCCAAGATACTCTAGAAATGAAATATCTCGAAAGAGTAATTTACGAAACATTAAGACTTTTCCCACCAGTTCCCGCCATTGCAAGACATCATAACAACGACGTCAAAATAGGTCAGTTTTGTATTTTATCTAACAAACGAATATTATTTGTTATTTATTTTTCCATAATATATAATACATACAACTAGAAGTTAAAATCTTGCTGCCACATTTCCAGAAGTAATAAACATTAAATAATAATTATTTTACCATACTCTTCATTATTGCAAAATAGATATTATTATAAACTGGCATATTTCTATTATCATTTAAAATAATTCTTCGAAATGTCCCCATTGGCTTAAAATCAGATTAAAAATATTAAAGCGTACAGATTAGTTATACATACTTGCAATTTTGATTTATATAAATGATATTAATGTAAATAATATAATCAACTACATTTTTAATATGAGAGATACTACTTGAATATTGATTTCTGATAGTTTATGAAATTTGTACAGAAATTAGTTTTTTGGAAAATATTACGCCTTCTTCTATCAAAAATCATTCATAATTAAATCCGTTACAAATGAACAGGTTTTGTCCCACGAACAGTTCTGTCAATGAATTAACATTGCCTGAAAATGTATAATATTTATTCAGGTTATTCGAATGTCTTCGTAAAAATTAATTCTATCAAAATCCGCAGTATCAATGATTGCTAGTTAAAATATTGTTTAAAGTTCGACTCTGTATTATCAACAGTTTATTGATTAAAACCGTATTAAATAGAATTCATTTGATGTATCTTACGATTCTTTTACAGTGACGGAATTATTTATTACCAAAAGGTTGTACGATTTTGATTATAGAGTTCACCAACTGAAAGAATTCTATCCAAACCCTGATGTGTTTGATCCTGATAACTTTTTGCCGGAAGAAATGCAGAACAGACATTATTACTCCTCCTTTTAACGCAGGGCCAAGGTATTTCTTTTCTTCATTTTCGCATCAGTTCATTAATCTTATCGTTATGTTTATCATTATTCTTATCCTTATATTTTACGTAATTGTATAGGCATAATGTGAATTAAGTAATTAAAGTATGTATACAAAGTCGGCTTTGCCCATACAATGTCAGCATTACGTACCACTGCCTGACAAAGTCCGACGAAATAATTGAATAGCGAACATGGAACGCTACAATGTGAGCAAAATTGTTTAGTCACTATTATTTCTTCGTGAAGCTTTGAGAGGTTTATAGTGGATACATTGTAGATAATGATAAATTCATGCGGCCACCGTCGCGCTAAGTTGTTCCTGTTTTATTCGTTTCAGTTATACCGTTCTTTTTATAATGAATTAACGGTATGGATTATGCATATAAATATTTCTTATAAAATTTATACCAAGTAATGTTATTGAATAATAAACACCAGTCTCTAGAAATGAATAAAATAGGAACAACCTGTCTCTCACCGATCGCATATTTTTATATACCTATCGAAACTCACATGACTCTAATCTGATGTATTTCTGCGCTTAATGACTATATTGTTTGTCGGTGATTTTCTAAATTTTCATCTAATATTGCCAACCTTAAAGCTACAAAAGTTTTATAAAATTCAAAACAACGATTCAAAACAATAAAAGTAAAGGATATACAGATACTAACTTCCAATAATAAATTTACTTTGATGGAAAGCGATAATGTATTTATGTTAACACTTTACCGACCGATAGCCTATTAATCGGTTTTTGTCGTCGACGCTTATCGACCGATAGCCTATTAATCGGCTTTTTATCACCGACGTTCACCGACTGATAGCCTATTAATCGGCTTTTTGTCACTGACAATCTTTCTCATTATTTGAGCAATAATTTGTTATTTAGTACTAAGGTACCTTGCTCAGTTGCGTCAGTTGCGTTGCTTTATGAGTTCCCACAGTTTTATACCAATTTGAAAAACTGAAAAAAAGAGTTTAAACCGAAATAGAGCCGGTGCAAGGGAGGATCTGCGCCTGAGATGCCGGTCGGACGTGCGTATGCTGTTGAATCGCCAGCGGTGGGTAAAGTGTTAATTAAAGAAAACGTTTTATATGTCAGAAATAGACTGTGAATATTTATGCATTCATGGAAAATTTCAAGCTATAAAAATGTATAGAATGCATGTAATACGCAAAGGTATATAAAGTACTCAAAATATGACACTTGCTATGATACTTAATGAGTAAAACAAACCTCTGCAAGGTTTCATTTCCGCTTTTTATAAATGTGATTGCGTCTTATGTTATTATATTGCGTTTTTTTTTAGGTCGTGCGTGGGAAGGAAGTACGCGATATTGAAGTTGAAGGTTTTATTGTCGACGATCCTGCGGAACTACAAGATCCTGTCGGATCTCACAGAAAAGGACTTCCGGCTGAAGGTTGACATTATTCTCAAAAGAGTAGACGGCTTCCGAATAAAAATCGAGCCACGAAACAAAAGCAATCAGGAGGTTCTCGTTTAAATGAAGTTCTCATAGATGATTCGTACTATATTATTAACGTTAATAGTAATAACATGTTCAAAATACCTGCACACGTTTTTGTAAGTAATATAAAGTGGATTATGATATAAATAAACATTATATTAGATATATATAGATATGTATAGGTATATTATAAGAAAAACATTCAAGATTTCTTATATGTGTGAATAAATTACGTTTATATACAATGATTGCATATACTATAAATGGCACAAGTGTTAAAATTATATCTAGGTTTAGTAATAAAACCTTGCATAACATTTTTTGCTCTTTGAACTCTTGAAAAGACGTTGTAGAATACTTAGAAAGGACCTATTTATAGCATGTCGCATACAAATACGATTCCGAGATAATAAAATATTAAAGTAATAAAAATTCATTTCAAGGAACTACTCGTTCACGGTTATTTTAATCTTATACTAACAATCATCATTTACTGACCATGTTGTCAAATTATCTCTTGTTTCTGTAGACGTAAACAATATTATACAAAACTGTATAAAAATATGTGTAATATTAAATAAAGAAGTAACTGTCATTAAATACCACATTCCAAATTCATCTTTTGTTTTTCATAGTGACTATCGCTATATATATATATACTTACATATGTGCTATACAAGATATATTATTATATATACATTATATATTATCCTCTAATTTTTCTTATTATTTTTCATGAACCACATTTAATCGAATTTAACAAATTATGAATTAATATATAATAAAAAAATTAAAAACAAATCGTTTTTTAAAAGTCATACATAAAGATTATTATACAATGTTCTCTTCATTTATTTCTTATTTTTACATTTAATGATAATTGCCACGATATGTACAACAACTTGAATATAAAATATTCGTTTCAGTATCATTCGTGACAGACTTAGAATTGGATACAAGATTTGTCTATGTACACCCGATATAATATTATGGCTTACACTTAACAAGTTTAAATTAATTGAAATTTGTGGTTTTCCCGATTGTTCATAAAGCATTTTACAATAGGATATGTAACAAGTTTAACTGATATGTATGATCTGAAAAATATAAATGACTACATATCATTGTAAAGATTTGTACATTGTATCTCACACTGCAATAATTAGCGCTATGAGTAGTAACTCCCAATTCACAACAATTTTCATTTTACGAACAAATACATTTTGTAAAAAAATATTTTTAATTGTCGTAAAAAAATATCTAAATTTATTTTTGTACAAAAGAGTTTCTACTATCAAATAGTAAAGACGTGTATTACACACAAGGTCTTTCTCCCTCTCTCTCTCTCTCCTTTTGCATCAATCTGCAGAAAAGGAACCGGAAGTTTGGGCAGCAATTTTATCCATCCGTTCCTTCCTCCTCTTTGGTAAATCTACTGAAAGGAACTGTACTGCCCATGGAATAACGAACAGGACGTTCATTAATATAAGGGCAAGCTGGCAGACTACGAAACTGTTGGTCCAGTCTTTCAGGAATCCTGAAAGAGATCATTTATATTTCAAAATTCACTTTCATCTCCTTATAGTAAATACATATGCTTTTTACATTTCGTTCGTCATTAATATTTAAGTAAAACATTGATTTTGAATAAAAGTGATTAATAATGATAAAACATTTGTATTTACAATATTTTTATTTTTACGACCGAATCGTATTTTTCTATTACTAGAAGATTTTTTAAGTTTGAGGGAAATAGAAAAAAAAACGTTATCACGCGTTTCAATTTTACGTTAAAGATCTTTTTAAAACATTAAAAGTCTTCTTCTCGACTGAAACAGAAACGAAACTGAGACGTAAGAACGTCGGAAATCGCAACAAAGTAGTGTAACTAAAGTTACCATTAATTTTTAAGATATTGTTTTCAGCAGATTATGGTAATTCTACTTACCAACAATTGGACCAAATAATATAGAGATCACTCCGTTAATAGCGCCAGCAATTCCGTATGCTGAAGCAAATTTATCAATACTGATATCTTCTATAATGGCCAATGGCTGAGGAACCAATAACCATGATCTAACCATTCCTATAACTGTTATCATCACAAATGTACCGATCAAGGTATCATTGTACAGCAAGTATCCTGAAAAATAAATTCAGACTTTTAGAGGTATACATGTTTTTATCCAACGCGATAGTAGCCTGAACCGGAACAAAAAATCGTTTATAATTTTGAGAATATGTATTAAATTTCCAATTTATGTTTACTGAGATCATTTTTTCTTTTTGAATTTAGCAAATATGATTTACTCTCAAAATTTCGAAACACTTTCTTGCAGCAATTTTATAATTGGTCCTTTTTTGATTTACAATATTGTGAAACGTAATTGTTGTGTTATATTAAAATTTGATGCATATAATTTACTGACCAACTTTTGCGAACGCCATGCAGATCATAGCGACGAAGAACATGTACTTCGCTTTGACTTTTACCAACAAGATGAAAATTGTGAGTAAAATCTTGGATACCAATTCCGCGGCTGCGGAGATAGTAATCGCTTGGGCTGCTTGACTCTTCGTGTAACCATTGTTGGTTATCATCAGTGGCAAAAGATAAGTAAACGTGAAATCGCTCGACATAACGAAACTAGTGCCCAGGCAAATGTTTAGGAAACCACAATTTTTTAAAAGTGAGATTTCCAAAAGTTCACCCAATATTTCTCTACAATGTTAAAAATTTTCTTATTGATCTTCGATATTTTTTAAATAAATTAGATATTATAAGAAATTTAATAGAATATGAAAAGTCATATTTAGTAATTGAGTTATTATAAAGAAATTAGAAAGGAATAGAGAGCTGAGAATGATAATGGTGTAAGTTCATTGCTCGTTTCTATAAAATAATATTCTGCATATGTTACTGCAAAAAATTCACGATACTTTCTCAAATCATGGGATCATTGCGACTGAGAACATAGTTACTTAATTATAAAACTGAATTAATTCTAAAACGAAATGTATAGTTTCGAAAATTGAAATGTATGAATAAATTCAAATTTCTAAAAACTTAACTTACACCATTATGATTTTCAGTTCGACAAATGTAAGAGATGTTGCAGAGTGTTTAAAGGCTAACAATAAAGAAAAGTATGTAAGAATAATTCACGTACTCTAATTGACCTTTACCGATATCCTTTTCTTCCTGCATAGAAACTTGAACTCCTTTCTCTGTTCGTTTTTCTTTAGTTTTCTCAGGATGATGTTGCCTAGTGTCCCCTAAACTGCCAATACCTGTCACCAAATTCACTAAACTTGACGATGACAAGGTCGATAGCCGTCGTGTTAGCAACTCGCGCATTGATCCAGATCTTATTCGGTTGCATATTCTGTCCTCTAACTCCGATATCGAAGCTACCCGTTTTGCGGGTGACTGTATTTAACAGAACATGTAAATTTAATAAATAAAGTACGAAATTGAGACCTTTATTAAAAATAATTGTTCTAATGTACTTAAATAGTTGAAAAACTTATAATAGAAATGACTCGTTTCCATATCTGCATTTTTCCAGGACAACAAAAGAATACTTTAGGAACTTTAATTTTCGTTCAATACATTTCAATTTTTTAAACATAATATTCACGATATTACACAGGGTGTCCCAACAGAATACAATCGTATAAATATCTGCCTTCTCCATAGTTGTATGAAAAAAAACTTTTCGAGACAACTGCTTTCTCTCGTATGTCTTTCTTAATACGTATTTCTTCCTTCAAGTAACAATATCAGAACAACGTATAAAATTTACTTTCAATGTTTCAATTAAAAGCGGAACCTGTTTTCCGCTTTCGCCCTTGAGACTCGTTAAGCTGCTCCATCTGGTTTTTGCAGGAGTTCGTATAACTTCGCTGTAACGACGATTTGAGAATACTATACCGCGCAACTTCCGTTCTTCTTTCTCGCGCATCTTTTCCGCGCGAACTTCTTCCGGTTTCTTCGCATGCCATTCGACAGGGTGCATCATTGTCATACCGACGATACAGTTCAAACTCATGGCACCCGTCATCAATGCTGTTCCTATAACACAGTAAAAGTTAGGGATCAAATACTCAAAATCTCAATATGTCGAAACTTTCTGTTATAGCTGCGATCAAGAACTCTCAAAACCCAGATAATGCTTGATGTAGCGGCGTATGAAAATCTACTGGTCGATTAAGCGGCGAATTTTCTATTTGCAAATGTATGACTTGTGGATTTATAAACTGGTCGAATGGTTGAAGAATTGTAGACTGAGGAGGAGAAAGTGTGGCTGAAGTTACAATGTGTCATTCGATTATATTGTAAGTGCGACAAATCGTTTCTGTTGTTGAAATGTGAAACATTCTGTATCTTGATGTGTACCAGCATCGGGGACACATACGGCTCATTGATTAATTCGTTTATAAAGATTAAAGCAATTTAAAATTTATTATGCTCATTTTCAAAGTCCAAGAACGAATTAATAGAGTATAGTATTAGTTAACTATTATATTATTTAGAAAATAAGGTATTTAAATATCGATAACAAATAAATTCTGATATTTTCGAATGAATGTTTCTTGAAAATGAAACCTCCAATGCAATTGTGTTGTTCTTGATTTTTGTCATATTTTGAATGGCAGAATATCTCTCAATTAATTTATACCACGATTAAACCTAAAAACCAAAAATGTTTAATGTGCGAAGTAAGACAAATTTAGACAGCTGTGTTTGTTGCAACATTTTTGATTGTGATGTTTCATATTTTGCATGATTGTTATGATCGAACAAATGCAGCTTGACATGTTGGCATATGTAATTATATAGTTTAATATTAATATTGTGTTAATATTATAAACATATGTTATCGATACAGAAAGAAATTTACCTCGAAACCCATACATCCTCATCATTTTTTCAATACATATAGGATAGGCGATTCCTCCTAAGCCGACGATAACTTGGGCCGCGCTCATTACCTAAATAGCAAGAATTTCTCTAAAAAACTAAGAATATAAGTATGTTAACAATTATATCGGCCAGCGGCCCTGCATTTACGTACTGGTGCCCTTTTCTTTACGAAGTAAGCATTGAAGTTCGTGTTGCAAATGGTAACAATAAGGCCAAGACCCATTCCTTGGAGAAAATTTAAGAAGGCCATTTCGTAGACATTTGTAACGAAAGCCAGACAGACATTTGGTAACGAGAAGAGCACCGCACCAAATACTCCCACTGGCCTCATAGAATACCTCTTTATTAGCGAGTTGGTCATTAAACCTGAAATTCAAGTTACAATTATCATATTTTATCTTCTAATTGTTGAAATCCGCAATATGGCCTTTCATAATTGTGAGATACTTCAATTGTGAGATACTTCAGATGATTCAATAAATCAACAAGAACCAACCAGGAATCAAGTACTTTCTCAAACATATAAATATTAATAGTTAAATAATATTCATATTAATAAAATTTTTCTAAATATTGAAAACTATACCCCCTTTCCTCTGCAGTAAATAGAATTCAAATATTAGGAGTCTCTTTATTGCTGCAAATCGTTTATCTCTCAGAGTCTAAGTCCCGTAGTTTACTTAATTTTTCACTTTCAAGTGTTCGCAGAACATTCACCAATTAAAAAGTATCTACACTAACAACAAATATAACGATCACACCACCGCAAGCACTATACTTATTCATAAATCTTTAAATCACTTTTATGTGATTTACAGATTTACAGATAGGCATCGTAGCGTATTATAAAGAACGTTCAAATAAAATGTAAATTACATTAAAGTTGTCAACCGGTTTAATTATTCTACAGATAATCAAATGATTAAATGGATGCAATAATTAAAATCTGCTGATTCATCTATCAAGTAATGAAATCCCAGTTCTGCAAATAGTCTATAGCTTCGACACGAATTCTTTATCAACATTGTTCTTTGATAACAATGAATGAAATAAAAATTTGTTTTAAATGTAGAAGTTATCAATACGAGAAATTAGATCCATAGTGCAATCAAAACAGTTCATAGCATTCTGAGCTCTGGTTGAAGAATCAGTTCCACTTCAGACTAGAATCATTGTATGAGCTATGTTAGAAAACAAAATACGTTTTCCTAAACTCCTTTACACCTTTTAGCTTTATCGTATTTTTCGATTTTTTTCTTATTATTCAATGAAAATATTCAGTATAATTCAAAATCCCGAAGTTTGAAGGAAAATTTTATTTTAAACTTTAACATTTTAATAAGTCTTTCGTAGAAAGGCAAAGAACTATTGAATTAATATATTCAAACATCAATTTTTTATTTTATGCAAACATTAAATAATTAATTACTTGTCTATTGTTTTGACTGCTTAACTTATTACTTGGAAGTACTCAAAATTATTGTGTTGCGTATGTAAATAAATTATATTAATAAATTATATGACATATCCAATGCAAATATTTGCAAAATATATATATAAATGTAGTATACTCATTATTAAAGTGTATTGTATTTGCCATAAAATCGTTAACTTTAATTGTTTTACAATTTCGCTCTTATCTAATAGCCGCAAAGCTATAAAAGATTTACATAACAATTCGTGAGCCGTCGTCATACGCTTATCGGTAGCGTTTTCAGTATTTGATAGTATTTAGTAGGAAACTTCTTTGTGATAATCTAATTGCACTTATGATTATATTAGGTAACTCTAAACACTACATAACATCTTAGTACTGAAATACACAGAAAGATATATAATTTGTAATGTAATATAGATTTATTTTCCAATATAAACAATAACGTTTTATTTGAAACAATTTGGTAATATATAGTGAATAATGAAATTATTGAAAATTATATATCCTAATTTAATTTTGATGAGAATATTATTTTCATTCATAAGGGCGATGACACCATCGACTATGAATAAATCAATGTTAAATATAATTTATATATTCAAAGGAAGATAGACCATAGATAGAATAGATAGAATAGTAACCATAAAAGATACAACTTATAACATCATGGGAATAAATATTGTATGAAGTGTACCTATTTTATGTTTCTTTAATTAATTATTCGATCAACTATTATCGTTATATGAACTATTATTACCATGAGATAGTATTATCAATTCAATCACTAACAACGAGAATTACACGTGAGTCTAAAAATATATTGTATCAACATGTCAGGATTTCCAAGCATAAAGTCTAAAATTATTCAATGACGTTTATCACTTTTATGTTCTTTTGTAACAAAGCATATCAAAAAGTAAATATATCTAACTATAAAATGTAATTGTAAAGTAGATATGATTAGCTTCGTAATAGTTATTTTCCATTAGTATTTCTAATTTCGTCTGTTTTAATATTTCAAAATCAATTATTGAAAGATACATTGTTTAATATATTTCTTTTCCTGTTAAATTTCAAATCCTTATTTTTATGTTTTTATTTTAATATCTTGCAGTAACTGAAAAATTTTTAATTATACTACAATCATAATTTAATTATCTCTTTATGTTCCTTTATTTTATTGAAGTATTATATTGAAAAATAATCTGTTTTATAGAAAATTTGTCTCTGTAAACATGAATATTATGGATGAATATTATGGATATCTATTATTGATATTATTGATAAATAAAAAAGAAATATGACATTGAACGCGTGTATTAAAGCTGTAAATTAAGGCAATTATTTGTACGGACAGACACGATTTTCACTTCCTGGTGTCTAGACATATTCATTCCACGTAGATAAACGTAAAATACATGTGATCAAATTGGACGAGTAATAATGTTATATCTTACAGTTTGAAAAGAATTCATGTATACAGAGCGAATCATAAGTATATGTCCTGTTCATGTCCATATTTCAGGGAGTGAATCTACACAGAAAAATAAGTAAGAAGGGTTTTAAGAACATATGCCCTACATATTTTAGTTTTCAAGTTATGGATAATTAAAGAAAATGTTCGAAGTGTCTGCTTCACGCCAAGGCATACAGTATTATACGACATTGAGTATTCTTTTTGAGTATTCGCGGAATCTCAAATCCATTTTTCATCTATTTTGTTAAGTTGCTGTTAAGGAATATTTTTACTGTAAAAAGGAAAGAAGGCAATATTTTAAAGATTTTTTGTAATCATCCATAACTCGAAAACTAAAGATACGTGAGATATATGATCATGCTTTTTACTTATTTTAATGCATAGATTCACCGCTTGAAGTATGGAGACATATATTCACGACTCACCCTATATATTGTACCTACCGATTCCATTGCAATGATAGAAAGAATAAAAAGTGGGACAGGTTGCTTACCGGCAATTGAAAATGTGATCATAAAAACGGAATTGAAAAGTGTCATTGCTGTGCCAGCTTGACCAGTTGCTTCAAGAAAGTCTCCAAATATTATCGCAAATGATGTAGTTGGTCCAAATGTTGTAATCTAAAAAAGAAAAAATTAATTGCATATTATAAAAGTAATCGTAGAAAAAAAGATGACTCTTATACAATATTCTATCAATTTGATAATTTTCAAATGTTATAAGAAATACTTATGCCACCATAAAATTTCTGACGAGTGAAATAATTACTGTTCTGCATTATTTTTACTATACTATCTTAATATATGAACTACAATTACGTCTTTAATGCCTTATTGTCCCAAAGTACTAAACGCCATTTTATTCGTAAGTTAAAATTCACACACTTAATGACATTGCAAAAATAAAATTTAAAGAATTGTTAATAATTGAAGAACGATGTAATCGGCTATTAATAAAAAGATACTTTTGAAATATATCTACTCTAAATAATTTTGTATTTTCGCTATTTGTTTTGAGTAATAAAATATATATGTACACATATTAAGTATAAAATGCGCAATATTTGCAAAAAAATTTTTTACTGAATGGTATATTTATATATTTTATGATTATACATACGAAATGATACCGATATTGTCTCTTAATTGTTATAAGAAATGTGGATGAATAAATGAAATTAAACGATGAAAGAAGAACCAAAGGAGAAAAATTGCAAAATTTATGTTTAATACTAATCGATCATAAATACTAACAAATACTACTATCATAGCAAAAGCTACCATCCACCCCCAGCCACCATCTGGAGCTAAGTCTTCCAATGTGATTTCATCATCGTCATCGTCATCTTCTCCTCCCTTGTAGGGTAACAAAGCGTTACTTTGAAGTTTCTTTTCATTCTCGGTAAAGACGGTCGTAGTTGCATCCATTGTGGTTGTTCCATTACTCTTAGCTACCGTCATATTCTTATCAAATCTACATATAATAGAAAATATTTGTTAATTAACTGCTTGATTATTCACTATCATATTAAGAATTGCGTTTAATATATCTCAATCTTTTTCTAACACAAACCAGCAAATTTCTTTAAAGCTTAAAAAGAACTTTTTTAGAATTTTACATTTTAATCTTCATCAGTTTTATATGCAAACACAATTTTAATTAACAAATAAATAACTAAATTGAAAACAATAAGTTAAAAATTACCGCCTTACTATTAAGTATTTTTAAGGATTATAAATGGAATTTAACAATATAAAGCGTCCCTGGAAAAGATATCCTTTTTAAAAGAAACGAGAGAAAAGCTATCTTATACACATATGTAATGCATAACGGCATAATTAAATGAATATTGTAATACATTTTCAGTATAGTTACTATCTTCGTTGTTACAAAACTGAAATCATCACAAAAGCGATCCAAACGTCTGTTGAGATACATCTAACACTTTTACTTATCATTGAATTTTACGATCTCTCTTAACATTTTCGAATGTGTTTGTTTAACCTCTCCACAATTCTATCTAATAATACGTTAAACACTACTTATTTAATCGGATTTACATTTTTGATATTACACTGATGAGACAGCTTTTATTTTATTTTTCCATTTTCTTTAAGTAATCTGTCTTAAGGACAACCTGTATATGCCTACATATATTTGAGCATGATACTGCAATAATACTATATTCATAAATTCCGCATCACTCAAAACTTTCCAAAAATTTCACATACATATAAATTAAAAAATAAGAGGAAAGACAAAATTTCTTGAATCTACTACCTAAAACTTGTTTACAAAACCATATCCATATTTTGTGCATTGATAAGAATCGCAGAAGATATTTTTGAATGAATGAAAGATAATTATTTTATATATTGACACAATCGAGTGGAAAAGTATGCTACAAGACAAATTTGAATAGATAAACAAGGATCTTACCAGCTGAAAGTCTTCAATTTCTTCCAATTGATAGATAGAGGAACTGTGGTTGTAATTAATAAATTTTATACAGTATATGACAGTCGGCTGGATGGTTTTTGACTGAACGAAACAGGGTACAAACGATTTCGAAGACTTTCTTATCTATGTACACAATGTCACCGTACTAAATACCTATCCTTAATAAGAATGAAATATTGCTACCGTAGCATCTGGAATTAGGAAATCATTTGAGGAAAAAATCAGATTGTAAATGAAATTTTGCAATACTACGTGCAAAACTGATTAAATCGCGAGATAATAATAAGGAAATAATAACAATACAGTAATATGTTTTCATATATATATACGGTGCTCTGTTTTTGTATTCCGCTTCTCTTATGCTTTTACTTTAGTTTATAATAAATAATTATTTCATAGTACAAGGCATAATATAAAGAAGTATTCAGGATACAAATATGTATTTACAATGATATAGCAAAAAAGGAGAAAATATAATGTCTCTATTAAATATATCTGTGATTTGACAATATGCATTTTAATTGTTTTAAAAAATACGTAACCATAAAAATGGAAATAACCAATGATATATTTTTTTTAGTAATCTTTTGTACATTTTAATAACATGCAACATGTGTACATTATAAACTGTAATTTTAATTAATGATTGCAATAAATTAATTTATAATTTTGGTAAAAGATACATAAAATTTTATAATTATCATGTACTATTTATGATCAAATGATTTAAACAAGAATTCTATTAAAATCAAAAATATAACACTAACATAAATATACATAAATATAACATAAATATACTTTGAAATATAAAAGTGAAATACAGATAGCAAAACATCTAAGTTTGAAGCATACTACGCGTTTCAACTTCATATCTGTGTCTAAGTGTGTACAAAAATTTTGAAAATTTCGCTAAAAGTTTGAAATGCTAAATTGTAAATAGTAGCAAATCTTGCTCAGAATTTAAAAAAAAATCACTTATTTTATTCACACATACACACTACTTTTAGACATGATTTCATTATGTACCTGCATGTTTCGACTGTTTATACGTTTATTTGATTACCGGTTTTTCTGATATTTACAGTTTATCCCTGTTAAAAATATTTCATCTTTCACATTGTTAGAAATATTTCAAAAATTTTACTTTACATTTGAACGATTTCACTCCATAAATAATGACCATTATTTTTTCATGATACTTTTCCTAATAAGTTTAAAAACTTTGTTTCACTAAACGAAATCATTAACCAAAAATTCATTTCCATGTAATTTAAAATATAATACAATGCGTTAAACTTTAAACGATACTTCTTTTTGATCCTAACATATGCACTACACTTTCCATTGTATAGGTATGGTTGCAGGAGATAAGGCGTACGCAGACTGTAAGCTCTACGGATTGGAAGATTTGTAAAATACCAAAGAAAATCGATGATACATCACTACAATATTTACGTATTATAAGTGTTCCACCATATATCATGTGTCTTATCGTCCACATATGATACGAATATCCCCTCCAGGATAGATATGGTATATATATAGATACAGTATACTATTTTAGAGATTTATATTCCGAAAGGAAACAATTTTGTAAGTTTATGGAAATATTATAACTAGATTACAGATATTTATATAGATTCATATTTTCATAACCATAACTAAAGAAACGGAATCCAAATAATTTGTTCCGCCTAGCAAATGTAATTTTTCATTTTATTTATATCTTTGTTTAAATTTTGTTCTGTTTAAAAAAATGAAGGAAAAAGAAAGAACACATAGCAGTAAAAGCTATTGAATGGTTTAAAAGACAAAAAGCTAAAATAACTGCATGGTTTTAAACAATCCTATATGCAGACAATGTCATTAAAAATGAGGTGATAGACGGAGGGTTATATTTCTTGCACATTGTGTATCAATGTATTACTGCGCCTTTAAATTTTCTATAAATACATAAGCATACACAATCTTTTTATGGTAATCAATTACTTCTTAAATTTTCGTATTTTTAGTCTTCAAATACTTCATAGAATTATATTTGATATCAATAAGGATGATATAAGTAATTGAATAACGATGTATCATACTCTACTTTCTTATCGCAACATTTCAAAGCTGTTCTGACAGTTGCAATACATTATAAATATTTAAATAGAAATGAAAGTCTAAAATATAAGTTTAATTAAAATATATATTAAATTAAATATAATTAAACTCTATACGCTGATACACAGTTACTGTTTATACGTGTCTACTTTTATTTTCTTATAATTTAGTGCTTCAAATATATCGATGTATTAAAAATCGTATTTTTAGTCAATAACTTCATATGCTAGATATGATAGCAATAAAATTGCGTTTCTTGGCGCTTTAAGTAACATAATTAACGCGTTCCGAATACGTTTATCACGTTTCAACGTGATAAAATACAATACATACAGTCTTCGACACGTGATAGATCGTTTGTATGAGAAATATTATGTACACGTTGACATTATTAATATAATTCATGTATATGTACATGTTTTTCTATGTTTAATCGTATGGATAATATACTTACTGATATTTTTACTAACCAATGAATAATTTGTTTTTAGCCTTTCTTAAATTTATTATCAATTATTTGAATTGACAACAAAAAATGAATTTCGATAAACCTCCTCTCATCATTTAGTTTAATTAATCTTTAAGTTCAGGGTGAATAATATTATAAATGTTGAAACACTGATTGTGATCAAAGTATATTCGCGGTGCAAAAATAAATTTGCTTTTAAACCGCAGCTAGTTCATACCGCAAGTAACTTAAACCGTTGTAAAAAATATTCTTAGTGGTCATGTTAATTAATCCATGTAACGTACAGTTACTACTGAAAATAATAATGAATAATTTAACTGATTTAAATAATTCTTTAATGATTAATCATATTGACATTGTTGTCTATAAAATTTTGTTTATATTATTACATTTTCATAACTTTTGTATAAAAATAAATTTGTTGTTATTCAGTTTCTCCTTGCGATATATTTTATTTTTAATTTGTTGTATACACTAGAGGAATAAATTTAGCTCACACATTTATTTAACTTAACATGAACAATCGTAACAATGAAGTCATGAAAAATGCGTGACTTGTCAATATAAAGCACCTCACATTTTAAAAGTGGAGAAATTTTTTAATGTACAAACGGGGTGTTATTCGCTTGTGCTATCAATCTTATTGTAACATGTACATATGGACTTCGCGAGACATAATATGATAAGAATAATAAATAATAAGAAGATAATTGAGAAATTCTTGAAATTAGATCAGAATACAATTTTTCTTTCGTATAACGTGATAGAATAAAATAATTTTTACCGTTAAAAATTCAACTAGCAAATGTAAGTATTTGCAGTACGTATGCATACATAGTAGTTTATGTATTGAATATTCATGTTAATTGTGTTAGCTATGTTCCTCTTTTAAAGATTCCCGTCAGACTATAAAAATAATGCTAGATTTGTAATTATCGAAAATGTTTTATATGTAACTGTATCTATGGTTTACTCTTTGAATAAAACAAAAGCGCAAAATTCACATATTTGAGTTGTTTTGAATTGTGCAATCAAAGTGTAATGGCAGTAACAAATAAAGAAATTAGAGTAGTATTGACAATAGCAATAATGTCAACTGTGAAAGTGATAAAGCTATCTATTTCTGAAATATTTCATTTTGAACCATTAAATCAACATGTATTTCATTTTATTTGAGCATACCTGTTGAAAGATATAGCAATGTAAGTATATTTGATATAAAATAGGCATTATCACACACACTCACACACAAATAAACAAACCGGCGAATTTATAAAAAAAAGGAGAATATGAAAAACGACGTCCGTTTCTTCACTTAACTCGTTCTCGTTCGAGAGAATGAAAAAAGTTAGAAAGGAGGCGGAAGAAATAAATGATTCATGATTATGAAGAGGAAGGATCATTAGTAATCAATCCGTCATTGTTATCACCGTTCCGAGCAATATGTGTGTATCTTCATTTTAGCTTAAATCGATTCAGTTTTCGATTTAAATTCCTTGGTGTGTAAATGACCGCTACGAGAAGCGTGTTTCTATTAAATGCAAAATGAAACAATATCGCGCGGCGATATTGACGCGGATGTTCGAACGTAAAGCTTTGTCAACGTCAATGTACATTCCGCCGGTAATGCTGCGAAAATCGATCTCACCACGCGCGTACAGTGTCGCACTCGGACGAAGTTCACGTAATAGAGCGAGGTGTACACGATGCAACGAGACAGTCAGTTCCGAGATCGAGTATAATAAAAATCGGCTGCGATTCGGGAAACGGAGAAGTGACACTCGGGAAAACCAAGGTTGGATCGACCGATCGCCTGCACACTAGCCGCGAAACGCAACGAAACGAACGCGAGGCAGCAGTGATCGTGGTCAAACGAGAATAACGAGATATCGGTAATCTCTTGTGTCTGCTCCGCTTCGGGCTTTCGTTCCTCCTCGTTGTCGAACGATCCTCCTCCAGTTTATTCGCGAACTACGATAAACATAGCAGTGGAAAAGGACGTGTGTGACATTACGAAGACTTTTCAGTACGCGACATTCGATGTTCACCATCCTGGATGGCATCTGTTCATGACTATTCATAGTGAAAGCGATCCGTAAAACGGGAAGACGAGATTCGTGTGCGAAATATATGGGATTCTGCGGTGAAATATGGACAATAGGACGAACTGCTTCTTTCGTTCGACTTTGGTTATATTTTTAATGAAAACACGAGTTTTTGAGACCGAATGCGATTATCGATATACATCTGTTCTATATTCTGAACTGTCGTTGTAAGTACGCGTTTTCTTTTAGCTCAATTTATGTTTTTTGGACAATTGATTTCATATTACGTTATAATGCTGAAAATGTTATAATAAAATTGCGGATATGTGTTTAATACGGTGTACAATTTGCACATTTTCTTGGATTATTATTTTACGTAATATTTGGCCCTCAGAGATTCACTGAACTAATTCATCGAATCAACGTTAATTCGATGTGACGTAAACTGGCATACTTTATACAGTACATTAAGAGAAATATGGTCCTTTTAAAACGATCTTGAATTTTGTAAGATAATGAGAATAGAGTAAGTTTAAATAAGAGACATAAAGAAATAAATTTCTAATTTTAAGATCATTTTATAAAGTAAATTAAGAGAAGAGGAAACATCATGTTCTTGTATTATCTACATTGACATTCGTTTGATATTAATTTTACTTATAGGAGATATTATTGCCAAAAGGTAGCAAAAATTATATTTAAGTTCTTGACGCACAATTATATTAAGAATTGAAAAGTTTTAATATTTTTAAAGATCGAAAAATTCCAAAGAATCTATTTAACATTTTCGTATATCCGATCTCGACTGTTATTGTACGAAAGGTACATTAAATATTGAAAGAAAGATAATTCATCATATTCAAAATACCTTTTTTTAACTTACATATTTTTCATAGGAACATTTAACAAATTTTTGATAAACATTTATGAAGTAAATCTTTCATTAATTACAAAAATTACAATAGTAGTTATTTTATTGAATCTATTTTATTCTTCCAATAATTTTTAATATCATTCAACATATATCATAGTAAACATAATAATCATGTTGGAACTTTTTATTTTATTCGACATCATTTGTTTGCTTATATTTAAATGCAAAAGGATCGTTACTAAGAGGTTGACGTTTCTTATTTTATATTAATTAAACACAAAGATTAACGAAAATATTGGATTCAGAAATGTTAATTAACAAAATGGATACATTATGTGATTACTTTTATCTTTGTTTTAATGTTTTTTTTTTACATACTGCCTGGTTGTATTGTCTAATTAACATATTGAAAGCCTAATTGTTTGAATGGTAAAAGATCAAAAAGTTGTGTATTTAAAGCTATAGGATAAAGCTATAATTTGAAAATACAAAAGTAAGTTAATTCATAACGTATATTAATATTATATATATGTAATAATTTTTGTAATAAATGAATGATATTAATACGACAAATTTTATAGTATAGTTATGTTTCGAAACATTCGATCATTCTTCAATTCAAATTTTGAATAAAGATATATTGTGGTAATTTTGAAATATCAGTATATTTATAAAGCTATCAGAACTAGGTAGGATAATTATCAGTATTATATTGGTACAATTTAAAATTAATGTTTATAAAATGTTAACCTTAAAGATACATCAAAATTATCGCTAATGAATGCACATTATATATTGTCAATTTGCATATGCATTAAAGATGGTGCAATTAAATAACGTAATATGCGTATTACGAGAATATTTGTAATTGCTACTCTCAGATAATTCATGCTTATAACAAATAATTTGTACTATGTACAATAATTGTGTTATTGCTGTAGATAATATTACATTTTCTTCAAATTCTGATAACATCAGTTTGATGCTAGTTCTTTAAACTTATCGTTAGAAATTGCATATAAATTAAAAATTTAATTTTTTACAGTACACATTCAAATATACTTATTTATACTTAATTATACTTTGATATTCACCAAAAATTCTTTCTACTAACAGTATAACCATTCTACGTTTGAAATCCTCTAGATATCCGTTTTATCTTTTGCGATCGATTTCCTGCGGTTACGTGTTATTGGAGGAATACTGTGTCTCTTTCAAAATACTTCAAAGTCACTTAAAAAACCTTTATCATTCTTGTTCTCGCTGAATTATTTACGATATTAATGATCATTTGTTGTTTTTCTTCTTCTTCTGTCGTCTTGAACTGTCAAAATGATGGGAAACGAATATGAAAAATATAAAATGTAAATGAAACGGAAATTGAGATAGAGAATTCTGCGCATTTACATATTAACAATCAACGTCATGTGCTTATGTTCGCGCGCATCAGCGTTTCAATGAATCTATGCATTTTTATAAAGACGTTCGTTTCTCTCGTGCTGTTTAGAAATTATGCTGATGTATATAACTTAGTTATAATAGAACATAGTATATTTCAGTTATTTAAGCAGCCAATTACTATAGATAAGAGATCTAACCTTTTTACTTGTCGTGTTCCCAATTCACTTTCAAGTTTCATTTTTGGAACACCTGTAATCTATGGAGTTTTATAAGAGATAGAAAACCTGAACTGTTACGCATGATCGAAACTTAAATTCAAAATATGATATATTAAATTTTATGTCTATAAAAAATATATATAAATTCAGTTCAACTCGTCTAAGAAGAAATAAAGGTGTTATTTTCTATCTGCTGCCTAGTACTTTCCCGCGAAGGAGCAAAATATCCAACTTAAATAACACGTAATTATATTTATTAGACTGAAATTTCCATGATTGTTTTGATAGCAATTATAGTATTAAGTATCACGAGTTATAATTATCTTATGATAACTTGCTGTGTAGCAAGAGTGTCTTATTTGCACTATTACACGTGTGTACAGTGCGACTTGAAAGGTGAAATCAATGAAAGTTACAAACAAATGAATGTGTACACGAAGGAGTATAATTGTAGTAATTGTATGTAAATATGTGATTATTTGTACAGCTGCTGAAATGAACAATTAATTAATCATATTGCTAGGAATGATATAGTCATAGCGAAAGAAATACAAGGTGTTATTCGATACTTTAAGTGTGCGTAACACGTTATCGAACATTTCTATTTATTATATTTTACATATGTATCGTACATTTTTGTATCCTCAAATTTCCTGTAAATGCATAAAAATCCGCAGTCTGGTTATTACGTCTATTAATATTTCATTACATTTATTTATGAACGCAAAAAAAAAGTGAACATGCTTAATGGTTCTTACAAATTCTGAAAATAATGGTTGCAACTGAGAAATATTTTCTTAAATTAAATATAATAATTAACACGAAAGATAATCTTGTATTTCTAACAAACTATACGCTACGCTTTTAGAAATAATTTACTCTCACCTCTACTTTATATTTACTTTAAATCTATATATCACTTCACACTTCTTTTACATACATTTACATAATATAATAAAATAACAATGAAATAAAAATAAATAAGAATAAAATGAAATAATAAAAATTTATATAGATTAAGCAATTGAAGAAATAACATTAGTATTGCGAACTCATTCTTGATGAATGTACCTGTAAAAAAATTTCCTCTCCAGATAAGTAATGATAGCTACAGACTCGCAATATTTTTCATTCCTTGAATCGCATGAGACACCAATCCATATTAATACCGTTTCATGTGAAATTATTTTCTTGTTATGAGTCCTACAAAAGGATGTAACTCGTATTTTTCCATGGGCTGATAGAACAAAGAGGGGCAAACGTGAAACGAATCGGTTCGAGATGGCATTGCAGTAACTTGCCAGTACTTAATCGAAGCAAGAAGTGATAGAAACATCGAGCCGGCCTACCAGACTACGTGTCGGATCATTGAGCAGTGAATAAAGAGGCGGTGACTAAACTATTCTGGGACATGGAATAATCAGCATACGATCGCGACAAGTTCATTTTACTACACGTATTGCACGATATCGGTTAGATTCGTGACAGTTCATGCACGTAACTCGTTCATATGTGGGAAAATAGTTGGAACCAAACGCGATGAATTCTGGTGACAAGAAGAAGAAAGGGCTCGATGGCGGTTGGGGATGGCTCGTTTGCCTTGGCAGTAGTCTCATCACGGTAACAATATTTACTTATAATTGTTCCTTGTGTTTCAGTATCAAAAATTTCTATGGATATATTATGCGTGTTCTACAAAACTTTTTGAGATTTTACCTGTATTGTAATGAAACACAATTATCGTGATTATACCGATAAAATATAAAAATATAAAACAAATCTGAAAATGTATGTGGAAATTACGAAGTGTTTGTTGCAAATGTATATTTCCATTTAGTGAAAAATTAGTGTATAGCATAAACGATGGCTTTAAACATATAATCGATGCTAAATATATTCTCAGTATATATTATGGGTTACTAATATGATTAATTGTTCAAACACTTTGACGATTTGAGTATGTTTGTATAAGTCGTTGTATACATTTATGTTATATACATTTTCAGATTCGTTTCTACCAATATGTATAGTTATAATTGTCGTGTCTCATTACACCGCGAATAAAATTTCAAAATATGTTATGTTACATAATATATTCATATTATAAGGCATTACATAAGAATATTACATAATATATTGATAAAAATTTATTATATATGTATTTATGAACATAAATATGCACACTATACATAAATATATTTGTAAGCCGCTGTGCATGAACTTTCCGTTTTAATTCTATATACATAAATATACTATAATATATATATGTTTGAAGTCTTAGTAACCTATTTTTTCTAGATTCTGATATCTGTTAATTCTGATATCATTATATCTTTGTTATCAAATCAATTTGCTTTTTCAACTGGCACCTCTGCAAATCGATTTATTCGTAGTTATGTAGTGTTTATTCCAGAGCGACCTCTGGTGGTTCGGGACCCACCTTAACCTGTAAATCTCACATGTCTTGCGATTCTACCAAAAATCATTACTACAATCTCTACAATCTCTACTCGTTCTACGAGTACGCATTAAGACGTTAGACTAGTTGTGCAGAAAAACAGATATCCATGTGTCCCAGAGTACTAGAGCTTTTGTACGCGAATACCACAATGTATAACTCACACAACAACTGTGTGCTATATAAATCAAAGTAGTCGCTAATGAGCTCACAGTTTATGCGATTAAAATAAGTAACGCAAACAAATGGACCTACCATCTTTGTGCTTTTAGTTTCACAAATCTCATTGATAGGTAACTTCAGGGCCGGCGCAAGGTGGGTTCAGCGAGTTCGCCGGAACTCGGCCCTGTGTTTTGAGAGACTCCGGGGTCTACAAAAATTACCCAATTAAAAAACATCTATTTTGATTAATTTTTTACAGAATGATGATACCATTAACAGATGCAACACATTTTTTTAGTAGCGTTGATTCAGTTTAAAGGAGTAAGAGAAATCATAAAGGTACAATGTAACTCCATAAAGTCCTCATATCCTGGAAACTACTTTAGATAAAAAAAATCCAGGCGCTTTCAGAAAAACGTACTTTTTAGAGAAATTAAACTATATCAATAGTTTGTTGCAAAAATCATACATGATTACAGATTTTCTACTTTCATTGAATCTTTTGCCCCTTGAAAACGAATTATGCATGCGAAAAAATATTATTTGGATTTGTTTAAAAAACTACTTATAAAAAATATATAATATGTAACAGAATTTGTAAATAAATAATTCCTCGTTGTAAAATTTAAGTGTAAGATTTGAATGTGTATACAGGCCCCGCAAAATTTTTGAATCCGGCCCCGCAAACTGTCACGCCAGCCCTGGATAACTTCATGCAATTTTGTTGCACTATTGTTACATGGTATTGTCTTTAGTAGTATATGAAGATACATTTATTAGCTATTGTATATTATGTTGTTTAATATATATTATGTATGTACTAAATATTTAATTATTAATTAGTATGTACTAATTATCTAAAACTACGTATTTACTGTAAGTCACGGAAATATTCGAACATTTCTAAAAGCTATTTATGTATACATACATGTGTTACACAAAACATCTTGAAATGTCATTAAAACTATAACGAGACACGACTGTTGTGATTATATTGGAAAAATTTGAAATGAATCTGATAATAAATATATAGAAAATATGTAAAAGTTGCAAAATATTTAATTAGAAGCATATATTTCATAAAGATGACAGAAGTACTTGTATAGTCAGTTATTCAGTATATTAGTAAACTACAACATATAGTGAAATCATTTGTAGCACTAATTGTATATTTAAAATTACTATTTATGCAGTGCATCAATCTTCCACTAAATGTATATATATATTTGTCCTAAATGTCTTGTAATTTCTATATACATTTGCGAATTGGTTTCAAATTTTACTATTCTAATCACGATAGTGGTATCTCATTATAATGCCAATGCGGTATCAACGAGTTTCGTGTAACGCCCATAATAATGTATCTACAAAAAGGTTTTGTAGAAAATATTCGAATACCTTTGAGAGCTGTTGTATATCCTGCTTATTTTAAAAACATTTGTATCAACAATATGATCGACTTTTCATTTGCGAATATAATTTGAATATTATACGATGGTGCATTTTCCAGCTTTCTAGTTAAGAATGAGTACATCTTAATAATGGCATGAAAGTTGTCGCACAAATTTGAATACATAAATTAGTCGGGAATCTCAATATTTCGGAGTATAACTATAAATAATAATAGTAAGAAAATTATTCTTTTTATTTTGAATATTTATTTTTCTCCATTAAAATATATTTATGTTACAGAATATAATCGTGTCAAATCACTCAAAAAATATTAATAAAAGCGCGCATGCACTAGTGGTACTGAAAATGTATAAAAAAAAACTCCCAATATGCATAGGAGATTGATAGTTATTCAACGTGATGAATATTTACGTGTACATTTTTATTCAAATTTACAAAACTAAAGTCACGTTTTTATGGTAATTATCTTAACACAGAAAATATGTAATACATAATTTTATAAATTTGGTTTTCAGCTTTCTTTAAGATCTTTGGATCCCTCGTTTGGACTCCTTTTCCACGACCTCTTTATAGAACTTGAGATTGACTCTACAGGAGCGTCATTCATAATGAGCATTCTTGATGCTATTGTTAACTTCTCAGGTATTAAGGAAATACGCAAATAAATCTAAATATAATATAATTTGTTTACATATAACGCCAATTGTTGTTTTATAATTACGAGCAATCATAAAATATATATAGTTATTTTCTACATTAGAAAACATAAATTTTTTCATTAATAATTCATAAATAATTATCATTAGAGTGATTTCTGATATTTAATTATATCGTATGTTGATCTATAAAACAATTATATTTTATTTATTTTTTATTTAAAACAAATTTACCATAATAAATTTTATTTATTTTATTGTAATTCTTTTTTGTTTAATTATAATTTAGGTCTCTTAATAGGACCGTTATTGAAAAAGTATTCTTATCGACAAGTGGCTTTCTTTGGATCTCTTTTAAGCTGTACTGGACTGATATTGACGTCGAGGGCTAATAGCATGTTTTATATTGTTTGCACTTATAGTGTGTTAGGAGGTATGAAGACAAGATAAGCCTTTGGATTCTAATATACTAATTACATGTTTTTGCTCGTAAATTTTATATTTACATTATACATATCTTTCTGGATTGGTCTCTCGTGTATATACATATGTATAACCATTTACATAAGGTTAATGCTTATGAAATATCCTTGTTTTTCAGATAAAACTTCAATTATACGTAGTTTCTTTAAAACATCATATATTTCATCAAAATGATTTTTATTTTATTACGTGCAGACTTTCCAATAATCAATTAATTTCATTATCCCGACTTTTTAAAAATTATAATTCTAAAATCCAAAAACTTTTCTATTGCTACTTTTACAATTCCTTTACTTCAAAATAATGTAAGTTTAAGCAAGATTTCAAGATTCTAATCGATTTCTATTTGTTTATTAAATAAAAGTTGTTTTATTATTAATTCTACGTGTATTTCATCAATTTGTTTTTAATATGTTTCTGCCATAATTGTAGTTTTAGATTATAGAGAAAGTTGTTTTATTATTAATTCTACATGTATTTCATCAATTTGTTTCTAATATGTTTCTGCCATAATTGTAGTTTTAGATTATAGAGAATGATAATAACTAAAGAATAATATATGACTCTCTACAAAGAACATTTTGCTTTTTCATCTATGTGATGGTCTTATCTTAAATGTTTTCAATCGTGACACATGGGAATTTGTTTTAAAACTCGACGCTATTTATTTCTTTCAAGTTTGATGACTACATCCATTCTGTTTAGTTCCTGTACATTAATTAACACATCTGTTTACCTTTTCTACTTTATCCTTAGTTTTTCTTATTTGAATCATATGAGGAATATTAATGGAATGACTTACTTTCATTTTATATACTTAAAGCACGTTGCTGTTTCATGAACTATTTCCTTATAATATGTAATTAATAATACATATAATATAATATAATATTATATTATATTACCATTGCCTGTATAAATAATATTTCCGTAATATGCCTTATTTTCGAACGAAAAATCACTCTTTTCCAATTTCAAGAATCATTGTACTAACATTATTATTATATAACAATTGTACTAACATTTATATCCATTTGTAAATCAAAAATTCTTATTTTTTACAAATTCTACGACTGTTTCCCTAATTTTAATTTTATATAAATTTCGTTTCTTAAAGATCGCTTATAATTAAATTCTAATATTTCTTCTAGAAATTTTATTCGTATTTGGTATATGTATAAAAAATTTCTCCCTTAGTGTAGTTAATAACTTCCTAACGTTTTAAACATTTTAATCTTTTAAACTCAATCTATCTAACATTTTAATACAATTATTTATAAGGAATGATAATCAGTACTTTTATTCATAACAAATAATGAACAAATATACCTTGTTGTGTTCATTTGTTGTTAAGTATTACTGTATCTACTTAATTTATTTTCGTATACTTATGACAGGCTTAGGAACTGGACTGGCCATCGCATCAGCGTTCGTGGCGTTGAATACATTTTTTCAGAAAAAAAGAGGACAAGCTGTTGGTTTTTCTATGGCTGGAACAACTTTGGCCATGATGATAGTACCTCAGGTACGAGATATTTTTGTTTTTAATTGTTACGTTTCGTTTTTATGTGTATATAAGCATTAACTCATAAGAAGTGTAGCAATATTTGCTAATATTATTTAACATTTTTAATATATTTTCTTTATACCATATTTTATATTACATAATAGTTTTAGCCAAATTTAAAATACGATATATCCCTACAGACTTTTCTGTAATCTTTCTAGATGTGATAAGTTATCTTTTATAAGAATGATTTCAATAGATGTATGATTCAGATAATTATAAAAATTATATTCATCGATGGTTTCTTTCTCCTCTTATAGTTAATTCATCTTCTTTTGAATTCATATGGATTTCGTGGAGCGATGTTAATGGTTGGAGGGTGGGCGTTGCATTCCACTATTGGCGCTTGTTTATTACGTCCATTTGAACCTGAAATTAAAAGTACAAATGCCGATACAAAGGTAAGATTATATTACTATTGAAATCTAATATTATGTTAGACCTCATTGAAAATTCAACGTAATTTGTGATGCAAATACGTACATATAGAAACAGGAAGTTTTGCACTATAAAATAAATCAGAATTGCAAAATTCCGATTCTTTTTTTTAAAGTATGAAAGTTTTTTTCTTTCGAAAATACCTTAAAGTTTTGGGAGACTTAGAAATTTACTAAGCCAAATTAGACTTGATCAAAAGGATTTAGAAACATCAATTTGTTTGATTATTATAATAACACTCGAATAAACATTCACGAAATAGGTTCACTTGAAATCGTTTAACGGAAATAGAATTTCTCGTGTCATTTTTATTTTTTTATCCTATTATATCTTTCAATCGACCGTTTTGTATTTCGAGTAATTCTAGTATACGAAGATTGAATAAAAGAAAAGAACAGATTAGTTAACAATGGCTCGAAAGGAGTTTTAGTGGTGAATAAATAATTCATCAAAGTCACCTTTGTACTCTTTATAACATTTCCATGAAACTATTACCGATGAATCTTTCTGCAAACAGAAATAAGTTCAAATATAATTTCGTTTAAATAGTGTTTTTTTTTTACGCCAATTTGAATTACTATTTCTTTATGCTTTTAATAATATTTGCTTTATAAAATAATTCTTGAGAAAATTTTTATAATTGTTTACATGTTAACGATAATTAATTATTAAATCATTTTAAAGTAGTGTTGTATTTTTTCACTTCATCTCAAAATGTTGGAAAGTGAAATATATCATATTTATTAATAAGTAATATAATATCATTTGTTTAGTAATTGTTTAATTTTTCTCGTGGGAGTTTGTTATAATTTTGTCAATTGGTCAGTTATCATTTTTTCATTGTGTTAAATTTTTTTTATACTTTATATTATCTTATGGCAATCAAAATGAATAAAAATTTGTCGAGGCTAAGTTTAATAAATAAAGCAACTGATATAATAGCTTCTAATAATACTCTTTTATTGTCATAAATATTTTTTTATTCTGTGTAATATTTTTAACGTGCGCGACCAAATATTATCATAAATTGAAACATGAATGTCCAGTTTATTAATATGAATTACTTCCTTGTTGATGCTATTTATCACTTCCTTACTTTCTGTTTCTAAATTGCAGCGATTACCATTTAAAGTACAAAATATGAAACGATATAAATTCGAATAATTCGAATAATTGGATGATTGAATAAAATTGTATTTAAATTTCTTTTTAGCAGAGAAATTTTAGGAATTCAACAACATTAGCTTCATAGATTTAAAAACAAATATAAAACTTCAAATTTCTATTATCCAATGATAATTGAATATTAAATTAATCACTATCATCGACTAGTTATTCGAATATGAAATGTCATTTGTTGTTGTTCGTGTTAATTCATACAGTAAAGATATGGTGGGTTGATTATACATTAAGCGAAAATAAATACATATTTAATCATTTATCTAGAAACCATTGTCAAGCATTTACTCTTACCATTTTACACAGTTAATTCATCAAAATTAAGGATCCGTGTCATCTAAGATTGACTCATACCATGATGACTCAATTATTAATGAATTCTAACTGCACGTTTGTTCTAACTCATTTTTATTCTAATTCAATTCTATTCTATTCATTTTTCATTTCATTCTATTCATTTTTCAAAGAAGATTCAATTTACGTATATTTCATTGGTATAAAGGGTACAAATTTATGAAAATATGAACCGTGAAAATTCCATTTAGAAATTAACAAATATTCAATTCTAACTCCAAGCAATAATATTAAACTTCATAAACTTTAAACTCAGTATTCCTAGTTTACCAACTAACGGAGATAGAAAACAATTAAGAGCTAGAGTGACGGCATATACACATATTTCATGTTATTGTTAGAAAAACTTTGTTAATTGAATTATTGATTTTTTTACAATGAAAACGATAAAATTATATTTAAATGATATTGGAAAAATAAAGAACACCTTATGTATCATCGATCTGCTGGAAGAGTGACACAACTGTGAAAGGTAAATTATTATTATTATATATTATCTTTATTTGTATCGTTTATTGCATTCTCACTCCCCTACAATAGATAGTTCGAAATATAAAATTGTTAACATTTTAATATCATACTTCCGTAATATTAAATTTGATCAAAATTACATACGTAAAGTTACGTAAAGCATTTCTTTTTCACACATTTTTCTAAAAATCAATGAGCCCTAAAGGAGCAATATATGAGGTTAATATATTATCTAATATTAATATTGGCAATTTAGCAATGAAAAAATTTGTTTACTTTTAGAATTCAGATAATAATCTTTGAATTGTAAACATCTGCAGTTATATTGTTCCTGTATTATATAAATTGTTTATTATTAAAAAAAGAGTTAAAATAACTTTCCACTTGTAACATCCTTTTTGTTAAATATGTATAATTTTATTAAACAAAATAATGACACTCTCATTTTGGGAAATAAATCACTTTTAGAATTAACTTTTGCAGGTATCTTAAGATTGACAATTTTTTAAATGTGCCATTCTCCTAGCAAATTGACGATACCTTTCATTCAGTGATCATTGAACTAAACAAATGGGGCAAAAAGCTTCTTATTTTAATGGAAATTTGTTGGAACGGATTACGTTTAGTTTTTAATAATACCTAGTCTTATCATTCGTAAATTTGTATTATGATCCTGACTAATATTCTCATTTGATAAATATCGATGATTTAGGCAAAAAAGGAAAAAAAGACATTAATGGACAATTATTATTTATAACAGCATAGAAATAATTCAACTAGAAGTGACATATTATTACAAGTAGAAAACAATGGAATGGTGAAGGAGATTAAATGTGATACAAGTGACTCCGAGAATAATATGCTGGAATATAATAAAACGGAGGAGATAAAAAAGAAATCTCAAAATGAATACCTTAGGAAGATAAAGGAAACCTTTGATTTAGACTTACTTAAAGATGGCATCTATCTAAACATAGTTATTGGCTTGAGTTTATATTATGTTGCTGAATCGAACTTCAAACTAATGACACCATTTTTTTTAACTAGCATACGTAAGTAATATTTTAAAAACGAACTTAAGTAAGATTGGTACCGTAGCAGAGGATGTTGTTAAAAACTATTGAAATTTATATAAAATGTTTTAATATCGTATTCGTTTAAATATTTAATTTTTGTATAAATAAGTTTAGGAAAATAAAATAATAGATATATTAAATATTTAATATAAAGACTAGAAATATTGTATTGATAAAAATAGTAACAATAATATTGCAATATCACAGTAGGAAAACGTTTATGCTTCATCTAACATCCTAGCTACGGTACACAGTGGAGCGAAACCCGAAAAAACGCGACAAATGGTCAAAAACTTGATTATAGAATTTCTAATAAAATATTATTAATCTAACGGCATCATGTATTGCGAGTATAACATACTACATATCTAATATATGTATGTTATAGTTTAAGGACTATAAAGTGATATACTATAAATAAATAAATAAATAAATAAATAAATAAATAAACGAAAATCATATTATGAATAGAAAAGTTTCATAAAACGACTTTCATCAAAATATTATAATGAATATACCTAATCTTAGTAGTAAATGAATTAAATAATAGAGTGGGTTTAAAAAAAAAACTGTGAAACGGTGAAATCAATTTTTCGATCGTTTATCGCGTTTTTCGGGTTTCGTTCCACTGTGCTCCATTTTTTAGGATATCGGTAGACTTTTCGAAGGAACTTGGTCGACAGGAATGAGCAAAGCGGAAGTTGCCTCTTGTTTGTCGATATCTGCATTCACCGACATTCTTGCCCGTCTTTTACTACCAACCATTTTCGATAGATTGGGATTCAAGAACAGAACCGTCTTCTGGGTTTTCTGTATTCTAGTTGGAATTGGACGATCTAGTATGTACTTTGCGTTTATATCTACCATGTTATTTCCACATACAAATACTCTATACGCATATAAAGTTTCTACGTTGCCATTAATGATACTTTGTATGTCAAAGGAACTCAGTGTCAATATCGAGAAGCATGAGAATCATAATTAATAATGCAGTAGTAGCAAATATAATTAAATCGATATATTTTCAATAGTCAGAAAGAATAGCAACATGGCTTTTGATAAATTACATTTATGTAAAATTACGTAGTAGGTATTGGTAATGATTAACATGCTTCTTTATATATATATATATATATATATATATATATATATATATATATATATATATTTTGCACATTTAAATTTTCCATAAATGCATAGAAATTATCAATCTAATAATGATCTATTGTTAACTTTGATACGAATTCTCAACTAAATAGCGATTGGTCAGGTTCAACCAATCGGTTGATATCGCGAATCTCGAATGAGTTAACACTCAAGGTGGAGGTAAATTGAATATATCGAGTGTTAGTATGATTTGGTACTTTATTTACACTTTTAGTATACACGAGGAATTTGACGTTCTGATCGCGACGGTTGTACGATCTTGTCGAAACTGAATACGATGTAGTATGACACGAACGGTACGACGCTCTGATGAAGAGTGTTCTAGGATGTTGTTGCTCCCTCCACCAGAAGCTTCGTCTCGTTCGTACATTCTGACTTTCATATCGCATATCGTCTGGTATTGCCAACTGTTTATCTATGCCCTGATCCATCGACACTTAAGGTGTTTTTTAGTCTTTTAATGATGTCCGCATCATAAGGTTTTGCGTAAGCAATTTGGACTTTCTCAAAAAAGAGATATGTATCGTCCGAGTCATGAACTGACAGCCACTCCAAATCCCAAACAGACTTAAAGCAATAAATAACAAATCGCTCGTTCTGTGAAACCAAATATTCTAATTAAAGGATACATATCAAAAATGACTCCTTCAAATTTTTTAACTTTTCAGATAGTAACACATACCGTTTTTATTAGAAGCTGTATAAGCTCACAGCATGGTGGAATTGATATTACAAAAAAAATGATCTATATATCGATTCGTTGTCATATTAAAATTATGTAAATCTAGAAAAAGCTTTGACGTGAGGTCCACATGATTTAATTAGATACACTCAGATACACTCATAAGAATTATGTAATATAATGAATAAAATTAAAATTTATTAACAATAGGTAAAAATTAAAGGTACTAGAGTATTCCTTGGCTCTTCTATAGAAAAATAAACATGAACAAACATGAGTCTTTTTTTATCATGAGTCTTTCAATTTTCTTATAGTTCTTCTAGTATTTAGATAATTCTCTTATGGTAGAATCTTTCATTTTATATTTTTCTTTTTATGCAACTTCTTGTTACTGAAATTACATGCATATTTTGAATAGATATTTACCATCAAAAGTATTAATATTGTTCCTTCATTTTTTCTAATTTCTGTTTATTATACTTTTCAGTTATGGCAGCGCAATCTAAAGGAATACTTTTGATAATAACATTCGTGATAATAGGGTTTTTACGTGGCGCCACTTTGGTAAATTTAAACCTTACCGTTTCCGAATATTGTCCTTTAAACAAGCTGCCAAATGCCTTTGGGATGTTTATGGTATTTAAAGGTTTATTCGTTGTAATGCTGAGTCCTTTAATTGGTAGGTCTTTAATAATTTAATTTAATAGAATCGTATACAATACAGGATTTTAATTTTATACATAATATATATATATATTATCTTTTACTAATCTACTATATATATATATATATGATAGGTTAGTAAAAGAATATAAGTCGAATTTTGGATAAAATTTTGTAGGATATGTACACTGATATGCTAATCATTCCCTTCATAATTTAAGTCAATTATAACATCAGGTGTTTTAATACTTATAGAGGGGCATGCATAAAATCATATTTTTCTGGAATGAAATATTAAAATATAGCTTTATGAATGAATAGAGCAAAATGTAGAAATGTAAAATTAGTTCATGACATTATTTAATATTGTAAAAAAGATATGTTATGTGATAATATATTATACTATTAAATATGATGGAAATCTTTTATGTTAATTAATTTTTATTTTTATCTTAGGATACATCAGAGATGTCAGCGAAAGTTATGCACTTTGTATACATGTTATGACACTAATGATAAGCATTACGTTCATTACATGGAGTATCGAGTGTATGTATAGGACATTTAAAAACAGGAAATCTGTTTTAGCTAAACAAGCACAAGACATCGTGATAGAATAATTATCATATATTTAGCATTTTCACAAGAACAGATAGAACATAATTTTAATGAAATTCAGACAAAACTTTATCTAAATAGGTAATGGATATTTATTATGGTTTGACTGGCAAATGAACACTGCTTCATCAAAATATTCTATTATTTATCTATTTGAATAGAATAATATTTTGTCGAGCAATGAATATTCCATTAATGACGCATTATTTATTATGAAAATTTATATTAATATGTTAATTAACTCTTAAAAAATATTTCACAATACTGTATGCAGCGTATAACTGTTTGCAACATCAGCAAGCATGAATATTGTATTCAATAATTCCGTCTCTTATATTTTTTTTACTTTTAGCAGTTTAGATTGTAAGCCTTGAGATACTTTTGTGAGTAATTTTACAAAAGTAAACATTAAGTACTAGATAATGTTGTAGTGGAGATAGATGAATTTTTCGTTTACGTTACATAATCACTAATATACATCAGATAGTTTCGATCTAACGCAATATTATTTGTTTAATAAGAAGATCGTTCTAAGTTCTTTTTGTTACATCTTGAGCTAGAGTCAGTAAAAAACAAAATTTTTAAAATGAGTTTACGGTACAAGTGGTATTTAATGAAGGGAAAGAGAAATTAATTTTATGGAATTCAATAATAAGAATTAATAATTTGCAAGAGTAAAAATGTTGTGATTTGTAAAAAACGAAAAATTGTCGTCCAGTATCAAATAATTATTTAATCAGTAGATTTTTCGGTCTAAATGATTAATAATATTAAAAGAAAACGTTTATATGTTAGAATCCACTTTTTTATTCAAATATTATTTTTACATATATCAAAAGTAAAATAATTGATATTTTTTTGGTCTGTGCATTCGACGTGTGCCCAGTCTTCACATTCGTGATTTTTTGGAACATTGAAACCCTCAGCGGCCTGTTTCTGGATCATTTTATTTTTGATGCTTCAAAGCATCATTCTGTTCTCCTTTGTATATCTTCCTTTTCTCTACTTTGAAATATCAGGCATTTTTCTGCGGGAGAACGTACAAGAAAAATTAAATGAATACAACAACAATGAAACAAATTGAACTTACAGATAGATAAAATTTGGACCGTATTGGTCTATTGCTGATTCGTTGATACAGGGTGACAAACACGTGGAAACGTTTTAGATCATAATGTATATTTATACATTACATAGAATTGTTATATTCATTTGTTTATTCAAATAAAAGTGCTAATATCTGATAAAAAAGATCAGTACTAATTTTGATCGCAGTATGCCGGTCGATACTGCACGACTCTCCTCTACAGATTAGTTGAAGAAGGTTTGTGTCTTTTAGGAAGCTGTCGGTATTGCAACTTCTACACGTGTATCCATTGTTATATAACATGCAAGCTAGTTTATCTTTGTGATATTTTAAATGTTGATATCCTTAAATTTAGTTCCGCTATATTATACAGGATACTCCACTTAGTATGGTCAGCTGAAAATTATGTTGTTGTTAAATTTATCTACATTAGTAAAATTTTGAAACTGATCTAACTATTTATATATTTTTTGAACCTCAACATTATATAGTAATGGGTATATAATAGTATAATATTAATAGGTATATTTCAGGTGATCATGTTAAGTGAAGTAGGCTATTTATTAATTTTTGTCATATGTTTTATATGAAATTTTCAAATATAATGTATAATTTATGTTACTTACAATATGACAATCGAATTTAAATTTTTAAATTTTATTTAATTCGTTTATTGGAATCTTATTAAAAAAATATGTGTATATGTATATTACTAACTATTTATATATTAGTAAATACCAAAACACGTGTAAATATTGTAACTTATCATAGTGAATTTAAAAATTAGATATTTCTTTATTCGTAATAGCCAAACACGTTGAAAGGAGGTGCGATGACAGTCGAAAACTGATGCGATCTTTGTATTTACAATTAATTTCAAATTAAATATATTAAAGTATAACGAACACAATTAATAATGTTTATATAAATGCTATGATGTTAATCATAGATTTCATGTTATTATTCTCATAATGAGATGTACCTGACATTTTGTATATCGTAGGAATCTTTCATGTACATAGTTTTGGAGCACCTTTGATGAGAATTTAAAGTAAAAGAATTAAGAAAAATTGTCGCAATCTGTTGTAATATTATGACGAAAATTACCTGTTAGTCGAATTATTGTATCTATACATATCTTCCTACCTCTTTAGACAAAAACAGTATGTTGAATTGAAATTGTTATTGTAGTAAAAATTATACAAACTTTCTAATAAAGAAAATAAATATAAAACACGCCCAGAACAAAATTTATTTGTGTTAAATATTAATATTGTTTACATAAATAAAATAACATATTCTCCGTAGTTTTAAAAATACATACAATGCATACAACATAATAATATATTATATACATAAGTACAAATACATATAGAATTATAGAAAATAATATTCCTTTTCATTCAAAATGAAAATAAAAATTAATATTTAAATATAAAGTTCTCAAATGACAACTCAAAACTCTACTTAATTGAAAAAGTCTGAGAAAGAGTATTTCTTATTACAATCAAAATGTTTTAATCTCTTAAGTTTGTAAATATTTTCGGGGACACATTTATTCAATACATTTGTATATAAGAATTTTGAAAAATCTTACTATAATAAAACAAACTATTTTGTAATCTTTTATTAGAGATTATTCACTAAAAATTTATATCAACCACATATTTATAAGTATATATACAGTCATTCCGAAAATATTTTCTGGCGCCTAACAAACATGTATAATGTATTCGTCTTTGGTCTTCTAAAATATTTCTATTTATCTGTTTTAATATTAACGTAAATAATATGAAGGTTAAGCGTCAGCTTGTTAGATATAAAATTATTGCTTTTTCTGTTTGTCATTTAATAGTTTTAGATACGTAGAATCCTAAAATGTAAGTCTTAACTTTAGAAATCCAACGGTTCAAAAGTCACACGTATGTAAAGCTGAGCGTTTTTAATACGTTTTACACATTACTTTGATGCCTCTGACTTTGAGTGAAGATGCTAGTGTGTACAAATACACGTGGCTGGTGGCCATATAGGTAGAATAAGTCAAATGTTTCTATATATTTGCATATGTTTTGCAGATGTTTGGCTTGTTGGTGTAATACGAAGTTGTCTTGCAGAATGCAGGTAACAGCTTCTTTCAGTTTATACAATGCGTTCGGACTGTCTGCATATGTTTCCTAAGTTTTTTTGCGTTTGTTCTCATTTTATTTTCTTTCTTTTAGCTTTTTCTCCTTCTGCTATTTTTGTTGTTGTATGTTTTTATATAATACGGGATATGTAAAGTGGAATTTGTGTAATTTGCAACTTCCAAGGGAGCGACTATTGTTTGCGGATATGGCCTTTTGCACACAAGAAAAAATTGATCGGTTCATGAAAAACCGATGAATAATCGATCAGAGAATTATTTTACCGCAATATTGGTCGAATTAAGTGTAATTCCGGCTACAGTTGATTCAGTTTCCAAGAAGAACACGCGGTTGCCTTTAGATAAAGTCATCAAGAGATTCCTGTGCTTTATCAAGTAAAACAATCGCCGTATGATTTCACTACCGTCGAGAGGTGATAGTGGATCACTTTTGATTAGAGAAATTAGGGGGAATTTCAGAATCAATGTACGATTGATGTTCAAGTAAGTTATGTAACAGTTCGATGTTTTTCTATTTTTGTGTTACTTATTTTCTACTTGAATGTTGCTATTTTTATATGATTTAAGATTCAGGAAAATTTGCTTTCTTGTTTCAATTCGGGAATATGTGCTGACTCCACCTCTGCTTTGACCGATCTATATTATGGATTGTATTTCGAACTCATGATTTTCTCTCACTTTTTCCCCTTACACCTATCTCTATATTCACATTCTAGATTCTGCTACATTCTCAAACCTGCATGCGTACCCCATTCTCTCCTCACGTTCCGTCTCTCTAATTCCCACTTCGATCGTTCCATATTTCCCTTATTAATTTTGTTCCTAATTTCTCGTGGATACGGTATCTTAAGTTAATAATAAAGAAATTATATATTTCAAAATTAATTAATTAATTATCTCAACTAACATAATAATTTTATTGCGTAATAATATGATTAACGATAATCACTGTTTTGGAACTTATATTTTCTTCTAAGGCTTAAGCATTTACAATATACGTGACAATGGAAAAGATTACTTGCTAATTATTCTGAATATCATTTTGCGTTTATACTTTGATTGTTCGTGCGGTAAAGCACGTAGAACCGCACTTAAGGCCAACTTCAAGACGAGCGGTTTGTGTCAAATCGGCAGCGTTTGAAGAACGGAGATATAAAGTTCTTCTGTCTCACAAAAGAAAGACACATACATATGTATTTCTCTGTTCTTCCAGCTCGCCGTTGTTGCGGCAATTTGCCGCAAGCCACTCGTCTTGAGCTGGCATAATGATGCACGTAAATGAAGCCACAAGTCAAAGACCAGGCTCGGCTTAGAGTCGAGTCACGAAGCTGGTTTATCGGTTGACTTCCCTTCATCGAGCCCAGTCACAAATAGTCCGCAGCTCTGTTCGGAGTATACGTTGCTTATTTTTGTGTCTCATTCGAACCAGGACGCGACGCAGCAGCTACCAGTGAAAAGTTTCCAAGAATGCGTTCGACCAGGAAATACGGTAATCTCCAGTGAATGAACACAATAGGAAATTGCATTTGTTGTAGTTTCAGTTATCTTAGTTGATAGATAGTTACGTTCATGAAACGCGTTTTTAACAGTGATGATAATCTAAGTGCGAATTACAATGTAATCGCTTGATGTATCGTCATAATTCAAGCAATGCAACGAGAAATGAGAAACTACGTATTATTTCAAAGAAATTGTAAGTTTATTCTCCTTTTTATTTTTTCTGATTTCCGTTTTCTGCCATAAATTTTGTTATGTTTCTCTGTAAATGGTGATTCGCAACCCAGTTTTTTCATAAATTCATGTATGCCCAAATGTTTGTGCAAATGAATTCATATACAAAATTTCTTTCTCTTTCATTTTTGTACTGTATTGTTACTGCATCACTTGTACTGTACCGTTAAGAACACTTCTATGCGTTCACAGCAAAATAAGTAATGATAATTTCGATTATTCCTGTTTTTCGAAAATTGGAAATTGTTTTGTATATTCGTAGCTAAAATTAGTTTATTTAATTTCAGTCATCTTTTTGTGTATCGTTGTTGTGTTTGTATATTATTTTATTATTGTATTGTATGTATATACCCAAAGTAAAATAAGGATTAGGAATTTACTAATTTATTTTACATTTGTTTCAAAACTACACTGAGTCAAACATTTTACCTTATTAACAAATTAATAAATCACAAAAACTGTAATAATTTTACATACGAAATATATATTATTGCTATACGTTGTTACACTTTTGATTATAAATAATTAATTTATCTTGGTTTATCTTCTTAGCTAAATAATCTTTACTTTTTAAATTTCATTTATCATTGTTTATTTATTTTATTATTTTATTGTAATTATTATTAGTCATTATTTAAAAGAATAATGTTACGAATTATTAAGAGAATCGGACACATCTAAATGTAAGAAAAATATTAATATCAATAATAAAATATAAAACAAAAATATCAATAATCAGCGAGTCAGGAGGTCCTATATGTCCTTTTACAACTGACATGTCCATAACTTCCTTTCTCTATAACTAGAATCTTTTATCTATTAATAATAAAATTTCATACATCGTAATATCATCGAATTTCTATAAACAAAATATGTTTAAAGAATTTAAAATTTAGTATACATCTCGTTATTTCATCTTACCAATAATTTCCGTAAAAATGATATACACTCGAATTTCATTTTCTTTGAAATAATTTAATTATCAATTACTTCTCAATAATCCGAATATAAATTATGCTTTTTATTGTTACTTATTATGAAATAATTCATAATGTTTGTTAAGAATTAATTATTTTTAATATCTGTTATATTATAGATTACCAACGTAAACAAAATTTTAAAAATATTTTAAACATTCCCTTAAAATAATTAAATCTTGAACTCAGTTCCTAGTAATAATGCAATTACGTATTACAAATTGTACATTTTGAATTAAAAGGCCATTCCTAAATCAACATTTATTAAATATCTTGCTAAAGAATAAAACGCATAATCCAATTCAATCCAATTGAACGCTTGAAGCTAAGAAAAAGTATTATCAAGTGGCCATTTTCACTTGGGTCAAATACTTACCTAGTTGGACAAACTAGTAGTAACGGGGCCATCAAACCATTATTAAACAATAGGCTAAACTAGGATACATGATGGAGAATTTTATTCTTTGTAATTGAAGCACTTGTCATTAATATCATCTTATCGCGTTTAAAAGCGTGCGTTTAAGATTTTTTCACTCCATGCATAAGTACCTATCAACTAATATATGTATAACTGTCTAATATCTATCTTATCTAATATCTATTTTAGAGATTCTGAATTTATTTAAGAGACAAAAGATATTTATTGGATCATAATGTTTTATGTTAAAATTAATAGTAAATTAAAAATTAATTTTTTAAAATACAGAATTAAATAAATCATACAACCAGGTTCAAGTAGTAATGTTCATCAGAATTTTTTCCAATTGTATTTTGTGATTATACTATTATGGATACTATTATCGTAAATTTGAATATATGAACATTCGAGTAAATACAATCATTTCATAAAATTATCCTATTGCAAAACTCAAAATCTTTACAGTTTTGTTCATCTCGTTAATTAATTTTTTGGTTCTTATGTACATTGAATGAAACATAATTCACAAATAAAAATTAAAAAGATAATAAATAGCACATTTAATAAATAGTTAAGTCAAGAATACAATATATGATTCTCTTGTAAAATAGAGGAGATAGTTTTTATTTTAAGAATATAATATTTAACGAAAGTATCATTCGCTTAAGTTATGTCTAACTTCTCATATATTTTTATAAAAAATGTATTTTCATGTTTATTTGATAATGTAACATATTATGTATGTAATAATATGAATGGTGATAAATATTTCAATTATTTGTTAGTTATAAATATTTTTAAAAATATAATACACGATAAACGAATTTTTCATTAACTATTAATTATTATATCTTATTTATTCAATATAATACTACAATATCTAATATAAAATTTTTTTAGAAATATTTTATTAATATTATTGATTATCTATTTGTATAAAATAATATACTACTGCTCATGCGAAATATGCTTATATCAATACAAATACTTCAAGAGTGTATTAATAATCTTTTTAGTACAATTCTAGTATGTTTTCTTACATTTTTTTACTCGTATTTACATTCTTTTTTTTGATATTAAAAGTCACACTACAATTAAGATAATAATAAAGATTCCTCACTGCACTTATCAATTATCAAGTACTATTCTATCGTATCATCATTATCAGTATAAAAATATACATATGTACTCTCATTCCCCTTGATAATTTTCTTAAGAGACAATATCTTTGGTATCTAATGTAAGTTGTATAAAAAGTGTTGAACTATTTCATCTCATAAAGATCGGTCAAATGACGTATTAAAAATATCATCATATACGAATAATCATATTAACTCGTATATAGAAATGTGTTTAATAAAATAATCACTTTCTATTTTGATCGTTGAATTATAGATAATGTTAAGAAGAACCATACATCTGAAGTGTTCTAAAATATAAATATAACTTCTCACAAACTTTTCCGTTATTCTGTTATCTACTATAATTTGTAGATCTTACGTTTTACAGTATCGTACGAAGTATTCTGTCTGTAATCAAGAAAACAATATTTTATGAATATCAAACAGAACGTTGGAGCCAAACTTAAAGATAAGTAAAAGATAAAGTATATAATATACTGTTCCTCAAACAGATACATTGTTTGATATTGTTCTTCAAAAAAAAAAAAAAAGAGTAATTTGATTTTCTGACAGATAAAATTTTATCAAAATGAATTTTAGTAAGCATGAAATGCAACAAAAATATTTGTTTATTATTATAAATAATTTTTGGTTATCCAATCCTATAACGTATTTAAATAAATATAAATTACATAAATCAAAAGAAATAAATTTAAAACATTAATTTAAATATATTAGTGCTCGGTATATAAAGTACGCATTATAAGAAAATAACATAGGTTGAACATTATAATAATTTATAGACTTAGTGTTTTATTATTTTCTTGATTACAAGAAAATACAATATTAAAACAGACATATTTTCCTCAATAATATTTAATATTTGATATTATATCGTATAGGGGAACGTACATTAATCTGAGCTTCATCACAGATTACAGATTATGTATGATATGTAAAGTATTTAAGATACTTATCGTTATTATATTCGATCTCTATTTTGGTTACATTTTAAATAAAATCCGATTAATCTGAAAAGGTGTCTATACAGTTTTCATTTAGTAAATTTTAAAAGATCAAAACGGAATCGATCCAGAGATAGTCATTATTTTTGCGTGTGCATGAATCAATGTGTATCACTTTGTACAAATATACATACTTTATTCATCGTTTGAAATAATATAAATTTCGTCCTTGAATGCTGTTTTTTCCTGTTTTAGAGTTATAAATACGAAAAGTAAGTTACATGAGAGATAAAGTAAATTATTTTAAATTATGTGAAAGATTAAAACACGTACAATCACGGTAAAAAGTATTCGTACAGTAATGAAATTCAACAAATTTCAATCGTTAAAATAACTTAGGAGTATAAAAAACAATCGTTAAAAAAATTTTAACGAATAAAGAACGTCTACATATCCTTACGAATCTGCAGAATAATTTTCATGAAAGAAAAGATGGGATATCTATATTCTTTGTGAAAATATTAACAAATATCTAAAAAATGGCAAACAATAATGCGGAATAAGTATTCTTACAGTTACGGTTTAATGGGAAAGACTAATAAGACTCATTTATTACGCATATATTTCTACTATTTTTTAAATATTTGTTAATATTTTCACAAAGAATATAGATATCCCATCTTTTCTTTCGTGAAAATTATTCTGCAGATTCGTAAGGATATGTAGATATCATTTATTTATTACAATTTTCTTAACGATGTTCTACAATATTTTTTGTTGAAATAAATTACTGTACGAATACTTTTTATGCTAATTGTATGTGGATTTTATAAGTGCATACATTTAAATGTATTTATATCTGCTTTCATCAAATAAATTCCTTAATAAAGAGTTCCTTACATCTTTTGCTGTAACCAAATAACAGAAAGGTTTCTTCAATAAGGAAAGTAAATTTTTTAATTTAGAATAATAATAGGATTAATTAAATTTATAACTGCCTTGTTATCGAAACGTAATTTCACAATTATATCTAGAAATAATTTATATATTTTACCAATTTGAACAATTAAGATATCGATTAAACAGATGCAGACTGACTCTTCTAAAAACATTTTTAATTAGAAATTATGAACACGTAATTACGAATGCAGAACCGAGCATCACTGACTGTTCAAACAGCGGTACGGTTCGATTTTTCTGTGGTTATGGAAGTTATGGAACTGTAAACAGTTGGTATATACACATGTCTCTGTGTAGAGGTAGACGTCTAATACTTATCCAAGCTAGCGCGTATCTTATCATTTACCCAATCCGTCTTGTATTTGGCCGACACGTTAAGTTTGCAGTCTGCGATCGACTCCAAGGCACGAAAGAAACAAAGGATCGACGCCGCACGCTTGTCATCCCTATAGGAATCGTAACGTGAAAGTGGAAGCAGTATCTCGATGATAATCGATAAAATGTCACGTGGTGAAGCTGATAGAGGTTGGGCGTGGATAATCGTCGCCGCCGTGACAATCATTAATGTGAGTTTCCCCAGTTAGTTTTCTGTTTTCCAGTCTCCTATACAAGATATAGGCATACAGACATCGCGTGCTCTGAATTGATTTACCAGATACATACATATGTACTTACTATGAGACATATTCCATACGCATGTGTTTTTGTTTAATTTTCAAAATGTAAAACTGAAATGAAACGATTTTACGGTTTATCCTATGTAATAATATCATTGATTTTGAAATTATACAGTACCAACGTATCTACATTTACGGTTACATTTCATTCTATGCAAGATGATGATAATTATAAGAAAGATGTCAGTGAATTGGAAGTATAACGACACTAGTAGTTTTACCTGGAAACCGTGGAAATTTAAAAAATATTACCATTTTGTCAAGAATCAATTATTTTTTAATATATGTTACAAAGCTCGATTTATTGAACAACTTTTTTCTTATACATATAACCGGTGGTCGACCGTAATTTTCGACCTATATGCAAAAATATCCCACCGTTTGACGTTTTAGTTAGTTTTCAAACTAGATTGAGTTAGTAAGTTGATATAGTAGTGACTAATCCGGTTGCCGCGCTGTTGCAGCGCGCCATGAAGCGATCAGCCAGCGTTGTTTATATAAATGCCAATAAGGGAATTCACTGCGCTCAGCCGCCCCGCTGTGTCGTCAAATAGCCGATTTGTATTATAATACTAACTCAATCCAGAACTGAATTTGAAAACTAAGGCCGGGCAGCAGAATATTTTTCTGTATAAATCGAAAACTAAGACCTTGTATGGAAAATAAACTTGACAGACTTGAAAGATTACACTAAAAGCAATTGTTTCGTCACTTCCTTTCTCTTGTGTGTTTATTTGTATAGTAGATATCAACAGCGAGGATTAATATGGAAGTATTGTACATATTGTATTGTATAAAAATATCTATATAACATAAAGTAGAAATACAGCATAAAATACATTATATAAATATTCTGTGAAGTAGATTCATAAATTATTTATGATTATTTTCCCTCAAAAATTGTAATACATAAAATATCGATACATCTATGAAAAATGCATGATTTACGGTGATATTCCTTAAATAAATGAAATAGCTTTTATAATTAAATAAAATTTAATTAAATTAAAATAATATTTGATTGTTAATTGTTGATAATTGTAAACAATATAGTTATATGTAGAAAAATTTATGTTTGGTTTGGACTATGTTCAACTATATTATTCATAAACACTCCAAATAACATATTCTGTTACAAGCTCAAATATAGACTCAACTAAAATATAACATTACTAAAATATAAAACTAAAATAAATTTATGATGTATGAGGTGGATAAGCCTCAAATTATTCAATTATTCAATTAGTCAATTTATTGTCTGTACTGTACAACTCAGCTTATCCTCCTTTTCTTTATACTGTATCACACTAAATCATGTTATTAATGCGAGAGAATATAAATGTATTTATCAATATTTAATTTGATATTAAATAAATTATACGCACAAATTAAATTGTTAGACAATATCTAAGTGTCAAGCATGAACATTTATTAAACTGAGATATTGGCAAAACCGAATCTAGTCCATATTTATCAAACACGTGCAACAGTTGTTATAAAAACCTACTAAATTAACAGATTTTTGCATTTAATGTAAAGATTATACTGTTATATCATAAAATAATTTTAAATGGCTTGAAACGATTTTATTTTACTACATATGTATGTGGGACCACGGATACATTTCTAACTACTCGCTAAAAATGAATATGTTATAGCTGGCGATACTTCCAATACAGCAAAGCTTCGGTCTAATCTTTAGGGAACGTTTCTTTTTACTTGATATAACCGCCACACAGACATCGTTAATTGTTCATTTGAATGGTACCATTACAAGCAGTCTAGGTCTGATAAGCGGTCCAATGATGAAGAAATTCACGTTTCGAAAAGTTGCCTTTCTTGGTGGTATTACTGTTGCCACTGGAATTTGTGCGACTGCGTTCGCAGTCTCTCTCCCCGCCATTATTATCACTTATTGTATTATCGTCGGTGAGTAATCTCTACCGGATGTTTGCTTTTTTTTTTAATATTCATAAAACAGCACATTATTCTCGTGATGTACTTGCCTCTATACTTATAACGTTATGTGTGAGAAATGAAAATGAAAGTAGATTAAAATAACATATTTCTCTCGTATTATATGTTTGCAAAGAATAGACACTATGTACATAATTAATATCAAAATTTTGTGAAAATCAATATGATGGTGAATTTGTTAGATAATAAGTAGTCAGAGATAGTAGTAATAGATAAGAAATATCTACACAATAAATACATCTTGAAGAGTACTTAAATTGAAATACTGTTGCAATGGGCTCTAACATAATCATCTCTCTAACACAACTAAATTAGGTCTTTGAAACAAAAAATCATTTGTCTTTCCATTAACTTGTGAGAGAAATTAATGATGACTGATAGAAAAACACTTTCGGATTGTTTCTTAAAGAAGATACATTTGTAGTAAAATTTGAAATTAATTTTACCGAAAGAAGTATATACCAATATATATTTCCTTTCAGTTTGAGTTTAGTTAAAGTACAATGTTGCATATACGCAATATTGAATGTGAAAAGATTAACATTTTTGTAGATGTTAAACGTTATTTTATTAAGCTAAAAGCTTCTACCGAGAAACATAAACATTGATATTAAGTCGTAATTTATAGGTATCGGTCATGGTATCATGTTTCCAGCCACGAATCTCGCGATGAACACTTATTTTCGGAAAAAACGAAATGTGGCTATGGGATTGTCAGTAACTTTAACTGGCCTTGGGCCTATTTTGATGCCACTTCTAATAGCAAAATTATTGGAAAATTATGCTACCACTGGGACTCTTTTGATCATCGCAGGTATAGCGATGCATTCATTGATCGGGGCAGCGCTATTGAAACCATTTAAGGAAAGAGAAGTGAGTTTAATAAGCGTATTAGAAGGATAATGTGTATGTGTTAAGAGGACATTGAACGATATATTTAGTACTTGAAACTAGATTGTAATTTCTTAGCAATTATAGTAATTCGCCTTTCACAATTAATTGAAATTTATATCGACTATTCACTTCCTTTAAACTTATTTTTTAGTGTACTTCTTTGACAAAAAGCAGCTTAATATATAGTTGAATTAGATTATTCAAAAACATTAATAAAACGCTTGATATGAACTTTGTATATAAATTTAGGAATGACATCTGACATGCAAATATTACGTCTGAAAATGATTATCTCAAAATGTTTCCTCCTTTTTATCGGTCATTATGTATGCATTATCATTATTTAGTTGCGATTGATACAAAATTTCATTTGATTTTATTGGGACTTCATATTATTATATACGTACACTGAATATTTTTTTTCTAAGAGGGCCGAAAAAATGACAGTAAATATACAAAACAAATAGGAAATAAAATTAAATACACGATACATCATTGAATTATCATTTTATTAACATATACATATACGTTTCTATATACGTTTTGTATAAATCTTTTCTACTTCTTTATACAATTAAATTATGAAACAGGAATACTGCGTTCATAGCAATTTTAATACAATAAATTAAAAGCCTAATCTCTGCGGTCAGACGAATAAACATGAATTATTTGTAAAGTTACAAATGGTATTTATGACTTTATGCACTAATTTCGTACGTCCAACAGTTGTGTAAATAATAATCATGTACACGTGTTTTTACAAACTAATAAGTTAAGTAATACGTAACAATAATATATTGATAGACAAATAATTCTATAAAAAATATTTTACGAAAATACTGGAGAATAAGTACAGAATAGTATTTTAATCTAGCTGTGTAAAATTTTATCTTTATGTATAATTGAAATCTAAAATTCTTATTTTTAACAAAATCTATTTAATAGTAGCCATATAGGCAGAGAAAAAGGGTTGGTTTTCGTTTAAGTATATATCTTTCTGCAAACACTTTTATATGCATAATATATTTAAATTGGAACTTTATAATTTTGATCGTGTTTACGAGAATATTTTATTATTCATGATTATCAGATATAATTCATTGATTATGATTGCTAGTAATTATTAAACTATGAATGTTTATGTAAGTCCTATTTTTATGTACATAATTATAAAAATGTAATTTATATAAATATTTATTGCACACAATAAATACACATTATAATCAGTACTTTACTACTTTTCGTATAATAGTTGCATAAACATCTGTTTGCTTAAATATAGCCATAATACATCCTTTATTGTTCACTGTCTTCTTATTACATAGAGATAACAATGATTAACGTTCACGGTCAAGTTTAATTTGTAATAGATTACAAGTATAACAAAGGACAATGACATCACGGCATCTTCCGCAGAGAGCAATGAAAACGGTATACCGAAAGAAATCAAAAGATTAAAAATTGAAAACGTAACTGATGTCAAAAACGACGGTGCTAACCTTAAATTATTGGAAGAACAATTGGAACAAAATACGAGCAATTTTGAGCAGAATTTATCAGAAAATGTGAATAGTGAAAATAGCAAACGAGAGAAGAAGTCGATTTTGGGAAAAATAACACAGCATATGGATCTTGACCTTTTAAGGGATAGTCGTTATGTCGCCGTCATCCTAGGTAATACTGCATAAAAAATTATTTGATAAATGTAGCTTTTTATCATTAATTAATTATTTTACAAGTTCATCCAATGCAATATGTAATAAGATAACATAAGAATTAAAAAAATAATTATTTCTTCCTCTTAAAGATTTTATTTACGATAGGTATGGGAGTGTCTTTAGTCGCTGAAACAAACTTCAACATGATGATTCCTTTCGTCCTGACTGAACTTTCTGGTCTTGAAAGGGATTCGATCGCAACTGTAATGTCTATCCAAGCTGTGTCAGATATTACCGGACGTCTTTGCATTCCACTCCTTGCGCACAAAGCTGGTTGGACATCCAGGAACCTTTACGTGTTGTCTTTAATAGGATCCACCATTGGAAGGACCAGTACGTACAGCAACGTAAAATATTCGAAAATGAGAAATCGACTCCTTCATGGCAACGAATATACGATCTGCTGGGTGGGTTGATTTCAGCTTTCTGGTAATCTGCATAGAACCAATAGAAGTTACGAATATTGGTTCTACTGAAGCGTTTATGAACGAATTGTTTTATTTTTCTATTGATAAGATTTTGATAATATTTTATTGATGTTTTTATTGATGTTAATATTTTATATATGTTTCTTCTTGTACTATATATAAAAATTTTATTTCATAAATCTCTATGACGTTAGAACTTACATCTTGTTGGTCAGTTCATACGGAGGGTGTCTCAACTTTTTTCGCAAAACGGTGTCGGCTTATTCTATGAGTAAAAATATAATAAGTAACAAATATCATATAAACATAGATTCATAAGTGCTTTAGTAAAACGTTATAATGAAAATACCAAATGACAATGAATCGATTTTTCATTTAGATATGATGGTTAAATGAGCATTACCCACAATAGATATCATTCTCAGAAATTCACTTTCTTATTTCGTCCTATCTCAATAAATAAATCGCTTATTCTTATCAGTTTAATATGCCCATTTTGTTAAGCTCTTATATAAAAGTCTACTAATTTCAGTAAGTAACTTTCCTTTTTCTCTTGATCCTGTTATATTGTTTTATCTTCTTTTTATCTTTCTTTTACTTTTTTCTATTTAATCTGGTTCCAGACGATCTACATACGTATGTATGTTCATACAATACATTTTTTCTTACTTTATGTATAAAACATATTTACTAGGTTTGACCATAAAAAACTGCGTCAGCTTATATATAACAAAAAAGATAAAGCAGAATAAAATATTTATCACTACCAATATACGAATAAAATTCAATATTTGCAAAGAATAGATATTAATTTACAAAAAATATTAATTATAATTTATAAGTTAGAATAGAAAAATAATAGTCGTATAAATGTACAAAATATTTACATATACCAATCTGTATATGTAAACACATAAATAAGTAAGACAAATAAATAAATAGTACATTAATAAAATTTTATTAATTGAACGATTAGCAGATAACATTTTATAAAAGAAATTCAGAACTAATATCGTTAATTTCAGTATTATCAACGTGGGGCAGTACGTACATTGTGGTAATCGGCGTTACATTAATTATTGGAATCGCTAAAGGAACGAAAGCTGTCTTCCAAACGCTAATAATTCCTGACTATGTATCTCTTGACAGACTTCCAGCTGCATACGGGATGCAAATGGTTTGCAATGGTATATTATCTATTGCCATAGGCCCATTAATAGGTGAAGAACAAAGTTCAATTTCCTTATTTTATATTTATTTTTTAATACTTTTTTATTGTTCACAATCGCATCAACTATTTCGCAACTGTATCGCAACAAACTACCTTTATTAATTAATTTACTTTTTATAGATTAACTTTTTTGTCTGATTAAAAATTATAATTGATACTATTCCCTGGTAATTTTTTATGCATGTCGCTGCTCTTTAGAAACTTGTTTTGTTATTTTGTTACTACTTCAATTATTACTTTTCGTTATCATCAGAGATCTTTCTTTTATGCAATAATATTATCTGTACGCGACTACCGTATAAATAAACAAATTGTAGTTTCATTCATAATGAAAGTAAACGAAACTTACTAAATTAATTTTAATTTTAGATAGAAAATAAACAGAATAAAACTGGCAAACAAGTTTACATCGAGTCTTGTCTCACCTGATTTTATTCTTCTTGTGCTTTTCTTTCGCATTTTCTCATTTTGACCCACATTTTATGCCTCACCTCGATTCGCTTAGCGCGTTTTCAGTGTGCAAATCTCAATGTGCTAAATACTTTTGCTTTGCTGTATGTATAAAAATATGAAAAGGATTATTAAATTTTTACATCTTAAATATGTAGAGTATTTTCCTTATTGGCTATCTTTCGTACGATGGAAAGTTCAGAAATGCTTCACACAAGAATAAAAATATATATAAATAAATATATCAAAGAGTAACATATGAATCATTATCAAAAATAAAATGCACAATCTTTGCAATACATTATACGATACATTACACAATTACTTTCATTATGAAATATTGATACATTTTTTATTAAAAATTTTGTGAAATACAAAGCAAAATATATCGTGTAATACAGTTTATTATATTATTAAATTTTCAAAGCTAGATACAGTATGTGACCGATAGAATAGATAGAATTTATTGAATAGAATACATATGTACAAATATTAGTATCATAATGCATCTAGAATACTTATTAATGCAACTAGAAAAATAAGCTTCTGAATTATTATTAATTTTTTTGTTTTAATATTTAAGGTTTAGTACATGACCAAATGATGAGCTACGTAGGCGCACTCCATTTCACATCATTTTTAAGTTTATCTTGTGTTGTTTTATGGTACATGGGAGGACTTTGGACATTTAATAAAAGCATTAAAAAACATGGCGCAAAAGAAGAAATGTCTCAAATACAAGAAAATTGCCCTGAATGTAATGTATAAGCATTTACAACAAAATTTAACAGATGAAATATTTAGTATAGTATTAATAAAATAAAATGGTTAAGTATCTCCCACGAATATAATGCAAAATTTAGGCTTCGTGATTTCAAAGCATAATATGGAACATTGGAATCGGAATAATATTGCAAGGATTAAAAAGAGAATGTATTAGTATTAAAAGTTTATGTTCAACGACGTGCTATTTAATGTTAAGTTATTAAATCAAGCTATATACGACTGATTCTCATATAATGTTAAAGACTCCTCGAGTGATGAAAAACTTAAATTATTTATAAGTATATATTTGTATAATATAGTTTTATGGTATATTACAGTTTTTTAATAAAGCCATATAAGAGACAAATAGATTAACTCTGTTAGAATTTCTCGTTTGATTTCTGAAAAATTGGACGTTATCCATCTGATAAAATCTAATACTAAAATTGAAGATCTTTCGGAAAACCATGTTTATCAGTTTGTCTTTTGGATGACTGAATTAATAATATCACATAATGTTGTCATAAAATAGTTATTTTATTTTGCTATCAAATTTTATGCTGTACGGTGCCACGTAAAAACTTAAAAGAAAAAGAAAAATAAACAGTACAATGTTTGTAAATACACTATATTTCTTAAACTTCTTATTTTATTTTCCTTTACAATTTCAAGACTACGGAAAGATTATAGAACTTCTACATTTTATCACTGTATAAAATATCACTATTTTATCTACTAATTTAATTAGAATCTGATTTCACAAGAATAAGAAACATGAAAAATTAAACAGAATTTTTGAAAGAATAAGAAGATCGTTGCCTTTAATATTATTGAATGTTTAAGTATAAGTATAAGTTTAAGTATAAGTACAGAAAAAGCTATATTAATCGCGATGTAATTACTATTTTAAAAGATTTTTCTGTATTAAATAAATTTTCTATTAAAAAAGATAATCTGATAGTAAGCATGTAATTTTAATTAATCAATAGCAACCACATTATTATTAATTTGTAATCACCATTTGAAATATTTACACCGAATTTAAAAATAAAATAAAAGGATGGAATAGAAGAGCTGTACTTTAAAGTAAGAACGTCATAAATGTGTACAAAATATTACTCGCACAGTTTACTTAATTAAGATTAGTCATAAAATATTTATTTTTATTATCTGTAATCTGTAATATTTTTGTTGCATTGGAAAATCTCTAAGTGTTTCATATATTAAAAATAACTTTCCTAAATTAATGATTTTAAATCATAGCCATTCCGCTTTTTAAAAACAATAATTATAAATTATAATTAAAATTTTGCTAAATTATGTTTATCCTCAACATCTAAATTCCTGTTTCGAAATGATACAAACCAATATCGAAATCTTTCATTTCACAAATTTTCACAAATTTTAGACATAACATTTTTGTGCTGTTTTAAACATTAGCACTTAAAGCAAGAATGGGGGTGATTTGTAATTGACAAATATATTTTTTACTTATTTATTTAAAGAAGTTTTATGTAATTACGTAAATAATACAATTATCATCGGAGAGATTTATACATAACAATAAATTTGCGAACTAGTATACGTAACATTCTTACTTTAATATCTCTACTTGATACTGTTTAATAAAAAATGATTCGTACGATTATTTAACAATAAATACTTTAAATTATAAGTTGAAATTATATCAATAAAAACTGATATGACATCAAAGGTAAACCTGTGTTATTTCAGAATTTATGATTTTCGATATTGAGTTTTCCACGATTACAGTTATTTTATTAGCGCGCGTTTCTGCCGAGTTCATGTAATACCGCTAATGAGACTTCATAGCGTTATCAGAAATCGTAACGTAATCAGAAATCGCTGAAGTCCGTGCGTGCTCGTATGTGTACGCGACGAGCAGCTTTCTTTTCTACTGCTAGGTGAAGATGCAGGAACCAGTATCTGCGTTCACCAGCGGCCGCGGCAAACTGGTATTTTGCCAACTAGTAATCGGGCGAAACGATGCTCCAATAATCCAATGCTATCCATCTAACGGAATAGTACAGTATAATACTATTACCTTAAGGCTATCGAAGGCATTAAAGATGCATCTTTTAACAGTAAAAAGTAGGAACGTGAGCAAGTAAGCAAGCGAGCACACGTAAAACATTTATGCTGAAGTTGCACGGCATCCGTGGAAAATCTATGAGTACATACTGTTCATGATTTTTTGCTTAACAAATTGCTACAAATTACATATTATTTCGTATACTCAGTTATCATGCTGTTGACAAACATGAGTTTAATCTTGAGGGAATAATTTTAGAATCATACTTCATAGTTTTTCAGGGAAAATGTATACTCCTGTATGCTATACAATATAACGATATAACTTTCATTTTTTTACAATCGTCGAATATAGTTGTGGAAAATATAGAAGTAATAAATGTCCCATTTTAACACTATTTTATCACAATTACTATATATTATACCATGCTGTTTGTAAGACTTGCTTATTTTTCTTACTATTGCAAATAAATATTTATATCTATGATTTACTATAAATATAAAAAATATAACGAATACATTTATTTATTTATTACGAAGATGTTTGTTTGTCAGATTAGTCATTTTAGTAAGTTGCATTAATAAACAGTATTTAAGAAGAACTTATTAAATCTATATGACTTTTCCATATGATTAAATCCACAAACAGTAAAATATTATAGAAGAACCACTAAATTATACAAAATTGTCTAAATTGTATGGTAACTTAGAATCGCAGCTTTTCATTTTTTTGCGTTGTTATCAGCTTAAATAAAAATAAGTAATGTAAAAAGAGAAATAGAAATCTATTCGTTATGTTAATGTCAAACATAAGAGTTTACTAAAAGAATGCTGCTAATATCCGTTACAACTGCTTATGTTGTGTATGTTTCTTGAAATCAAATACAAGTTATCGAGTGGATTATCATGACACATACATACATACATATGTACATATATATATGTATATATATATATGCGGTAACGAAAGCGTTGCATCTTTAGTTGCCTCTTTGAATGATCGGTGCCTCCGCATCGCACAAAAGTAAAAAAATGCAGTGAAAGAGATTCCAAGTGACAGTGGTTACGAGGTCAGTGGAACACGCAGAAAGTTTCGTTGGAAGCGTTAAACAGCATTTACGACCATACTCCGCAGATTTTTTTTGCTTGTAAATAAACAAAGTGAACAAGGAATAACCACGAAATGACAGAAACTTCAAACAGAACTTTTTTACAGGTGCAGCAATTGTGCAGCACTATCTTTTATACTTTTTCATTATACATGTTAGTACTTTGTTTTATTGTTAGAGAATAATATATTTTACATGTAAAAATTAAATAAGATTTCTATCAATTTCAAATAAATTCTGATATAATGTTATTTTAATTTCATATAACAAAATAAGATATAACAAATAAGACTGAAGCGTTAAGTTTAATAAACATTAATTACTTAATTATTATCAATAAATAACATTGGTATAAGGGGAGCTATCCATTTCTCTATAAGTAATCATGGACTGGATCAGTATAAACAAACAAAAATGTAAATATTCAAATTATTTATCATTATGAATATATATAATTAACTATCTAATGTACCAATCAATATAAACGAGCTGGAATAATAATCGTTATTAATTAAAGGTGAAGAAAATATAATTAGTATACTACAATAAAATTAATTATCAGTAAAGTTGGCCTATGTAGTACTTTTTGATTCTTTTAGAAAGCTGTTAACTGTTTTCATAACAAACGTTAATTATCAATTTTACCAAACAAACGAGCATCGTAATGTTTTATGTGAGAAACGAATTAGCAAGATTCTAACCAAGTTCTAACATGGGCAATATGATAAGTAGGTTAAAATAAGTAAATACCTAGTTGTCTATATGATCTTTTTTAAAAAATACATATGTATGTTAGGAATATTTACGATACTATTTCATTTCCTTGATAGCTACTTTTCGTCTTTTCAAAATGATGCGATCAAATCATATCGATAAAAGACGAATCCGTAAATTTTACGAACTGACTAATACCGAGTTCTACTTTAATTACGTGCATTTCACCTATACGAATGTTACACATAGTTGTATGTACAGGTGAAATGAATCTCGCGTAAGGTTTGCAATACCTAATAAAGAAAGAAACAAGTGTCATAGGGGGAAAGGCGTTTAGAAATAGAAAAAATGTCTGGAATCCCAAATTAGAAATTCGAGAAGAGAAGAGACGCGAGGTCAGAGAGGGACGTACGATAGCACGATCCATTAACCTTCCTTAAACAACTGATCGCGAGCCAAAAGATAATGCTAAAGAGAAAGGATATAGCAACATGTCCGAAATCCCATGCAAACGATGGCCCAAAGCGAAAGAAAGAAAAACCTAGTAGTACTATAGATTCGCAAAATCGGTTAAGTAGCTGATATTGCGTCACATTTCATCAGTTTCGAACAATATACATAGCTATTCCTGATGATCGCTTAGAACAATATTCCTCGATATGAAGCGAACAATCAACGAGAGAGCAATTTTTAATATCTTTGGAGCAATTAGAAAATTATGTTGCATTCGTGACCTGCATCAGTGATAGAAAGTTAAAAAATCATCATTGTTTTATACGCTAACAGTCGCTTCATTCAATACAACATCTTTATATGCTATTGGTTTTCTAATTACCCAAAGGATGCGCTACTATTAATTAAATAAAATGAACATTTTGTCACAATTCTATTAGATCCATATAACAATTTGGGACATAAACGATCTTTTGTATTCTCCAAATTTACATTTATTGAAAGCAGTAAAATTAAAAACGATTTAACCCTACTCTCCTTTCTTTCTTTTTTATTTAACCTATCATTATATGCAGATACTTTTGTAGAATTTGGTTGACTGTTATGTTATGGATGGGATGAAAGCCTTTGAGGTATTGCGGTGGCGCATAATTAAAAACGATCGGGAAGAAGCACTGCGCTAAGGCTAAAGGCACGAGATACGCGCTATTAGCTACCTTTCTCCTAATTGACCGAGCAAGAAGAGGTCTGTTGCGCCAGCGCCTAGGAGGGCCCTTGCTACGTCACTGCGGGGCCCCGTGACACACATCAATGGGCCGAAATGTAACGGTACCCTCCGCGGTGACCTACTCACCGGGTGACGCGCGCTCTCTCTTCCCCGTTCCTTCCTCCTTCCTTCTCGTGTCTTCTCTCTTCCTTGCACCCTTTCTCTGTTAGCCTCTGTCTTGGTTGCTTCTCGGTCAAGCGAGCGTCGAACGCGAGCGGTTCGCTGTTCTCTGCTTCCCTGCTGCTCTGTACTTTTACCGAGCGAACCCGAACCCTGGCATCGCACGCGACGCCGGCTGATTACACGGTCAGTAATGAAAGCGTCCTCCTCGCGCGTAGAGGTGCTGTCATGTAGCCGCGAACCACCGTACCGCCTGTCCCTGTCCTTTTTTACGCCGGCAAACGTTCCTGTCAGTGAAAACGGTTTACGTCTGCAGACTAGTAGCGTGATCACCGATTAATACTCTTGGACCTCGCTCGCCGGTCCAAAGCTTCGAATTAACATCAAACGCGAGTTATGAATGTGATTGTGCATCTCGTCCTCCAGGTGAGCGTTACTATATGTTTCACGTTTTAAACTCCTCTGTTCGTCGCGAGGTTTTACTAAGTCCAGTAATAAGTATGTAGATCCCGCGTGTTTATTCATTTATTTGTAAACGTATGTTACGGTAACTTTATACCCTTAAGCTATGTAAACGAGTATTACCGATGTCCAGTACGCTTTCCTATAAGTAAAAGCTTTCTTTCAAAGAGCTTGAGAAACCTTATATAACTTCGTTTGAACATTCATAACATAGAAATTATGATAATAGATTGGAAACATGTATTATCACCGCAAATCTGTGAAGTGAAATGCGTAAGATATATTGTCATGATTAAAGCATTGTAAGTATTCTTTACACAAATTGTCGTAAACTGACACTGTACTGATACTGTAGTCGGAATGATTAAATTTACATTAATTGTACTAACAGATACTGATGTTACTAACAGATTTTTCAGAATGTGACACGATATTTTTGTATCTTATTACTCTTGGGAAGGGGGTGATCGCCTCTCTGGATCGGATTATCTTGAATACAAATGTGTATCTTGTACGTTTTTTTAAATCAATATATCTTTTGTAATTGTTATAGATAATTTATAATTGCGTTTCAAAAGTCTTCTTCCCTATTCTTTCTTATTGAAAGAATAATTTCGCGATTGATATATATCACGAATGTATAAAGAAATATGAAAGAAGATGTAAGATGTTCGGAGAATCATATCAATTTTAACATTTTTCTATTTTATCAAAGAAATGAGAAGGTCAACATTATCAAAATATTTCAAACCTGTAAATGAATAGAAGATACAACACTTGAAAAATAATAAAGGATAGATTTAAAATTATCGTTATGGTAATTTTTTCCTACATATGAAAATACTACTTAGAATGTTACAAAATGCATTCAACTGGATTTCTACTGTAGATAAACTTTCAGGGCAAAAATTTATGTAAAGAAATTATTGTACCTAGTAGCCTTTATCCAAATAGTTATCGGAGAGTAAGTTCTATTATATTTACTATGTGTTTATTTACTCTTATGCCTTAATACATATTATGATATATTCTACATCTTATCCTTCCTGCTCAAAATAGAAAGTTACAAACACATACTTAAGGTACACTCGGTAATATTCGAAGCATGTATAAAAGTTCACAGAAGAAACATAGTCTATAACGTAGTTTGAGATCGAGGAAGTAGTTAGATTAATCGATTAAGGAATAAATAGATATAAAATTACTAAAACCTGTTCCTTTTAAATACATTAAATAGCGTTTAAAAATTTAAAAGAAAGCGAGGCAGCATACGTAAGTGTATCTAACATTAATTCGATCTTTGCGTAGGTGATCACATATCAGCTTGTAAGATGTCAAGGAGGTGGACCAAGCACCTTTGGATATGACGCATCCTCGGCATGCAGTAAACCATATTCTAGAGCTGGCCGCGCAAGATTGGTAAATCTTCCTTGTGATTTTCGACAGCAAAACTGGTGTACAGTAGCTGGTAGCTCTTATCCCTGGTAAGCCAATAAAATCATTTGTCCAATGAAATGTTTAAATAAACCGATATTAGCTTTTAAATAGTTCTTTGTGCAATATGAATAAAATGAAGATTTCCAATTCAGATATAACTTTCAGACATATATTATATTTAATATATTTCATTTATTAATTATAATACACTTTACGTGTGATATTTTATATTGGAAATCGAAGTGATGTTATGTACTTTATATATTGAACGAAAAATTTTATTTGTATTATCATGATTTGTGAAAGAGGATAAAGGATCTTGAAGAAGAAAATCATGAATTATAATATTCATCGATTTGAACTAATTAACCTTGTTCTGACACAAGTTTTCGTATCGATAAAAGTAGCTAAGATATTAAACAATCTGAGATAAACGAAACACATAAAATTCAAATTTGAGAATCTGCAATAATCTGTCCAGAAATTAAATAATCAAACACCAAGAATTTTAGCGTACTGATTAATTGGATCACAAACTGATAATATCAAGAAACGAATATCAATAAAAAGTTACACTGAATTCATTGACAGTAGAAAGTTAATTGACAATACGGGCAGAGACATATTCTGGGAGTTTCACTATTCAAAGGTATCATTGCTGATCTGAATTTTAAGCAGGACATTGAAGCTTCAATTATTAAAATCCTACGTGACTAAACTGTGAGAGTATTGAGGAAACGACGTACTTTTACTCTCGACAATGCGTACATAAACTTGACATGCTATAATTTCGATGGTACAACAGGCTCCAAGTGATGACAACTGTATGAAATAATATTCATTTCATTTCACATTTCATTCCTGATTTAATAAATTCGTTATATTTATTCAACCTCACTGACACAAATAGTTAATAGTGTTTGTTGTAACTATGTGCATCGTTTAACTGAATTTTAGTTCAATTGAGTAGATTTATTAAACGATAATAAATTGTTCGTAAATTTAAACTAAAGTAATTAGAAAAATTAAAAGTTAAATTAAATTAAATTAAATTAAATTAAAAGTTAAAGATTAAAAGAATAAAGAATTTTATGTGGTAAAAAGCAGTAGAAGTACGCCAGGTGTTCCAAATATAAATAAAGAAATTTAAATAGAGCTTCTTTAAATAATAAGTGATTTAAATAAGATAGAGATACTTAGGTTTCCAGTTTAGCAACTTTCACTGAATATACACATGTATATGTACCTCAAAGTTTAGACAATTTTATAACTAAATATACATATTTATATCTATAATAGAACTAAATATTGATAAAATGCTTATAAGAAAATAAAAGTTTGCGTTGTGCTTGTGCACTGTTTGTTTAACATGTTAGGTTTAAAGACGTTAAAGATTACATATTGAGCTATAGTACAATTATGCATACTTTGTACGAGTATAGTCGAAATTTAAAAATACATTTACGAAGATAGATCTACGAAAATACATTAACATTTTTTGAAATAAATATTTAGACGTTTAACTGAATTATTTGAAAATATTTGATAATTACAGAATTTTGTCTTTACTCGCATAGCCTTCCAGCCATTCGCACGACTTCTGTAGTACGATGACTCGTATTATGCCCGTAATATTTACGTTTGACCCGATCATCGTACTACGGGCTATGCCCGTAGTTGTAGGTTAAGGGGTTAAGAATATTCCTAAAATATTTTGTAATTTTTAGTAAATACTTTAAATTAATAGTATATTAAATTAACAATAATGATAATATTTTTTAAATATTTTATTATCTATTAATTTTAAATCACACGTACAGTAATACATATGTACATACATGTTAGAAATTTAAGAATACTATACGTTTCATATATTACTCGACGTGAAAGCAAAAGATATTGATTAAATATTATTGAAGAATAACACACTTAGATCGAATATTTTAGTAGCAAGAAAATCGAAATTTCAGTATGAGTTTAGACTACAAAAATATCCGCATGAATTATAATATACTTTAAATTTATCAAACATCAAGCTGATAGAAATTCTTCTAAAAGTTATCACTGAAATCAATATATTAGAAAGAACTATCTGAAGATATTTATTATATAATTTTAGGCATGCGGTTCGTCGTTTCGTACAAGAAAACAAAGGATTAATGAGGCGCATGTATGGCGATGAAAGGCATATCAATGTATTAAGAGCCGAATTCGAGAGAAATGACATCGAGTTAAACTACGACGATTATTATCAGCATCTTGCTGACGATCATAGGTAAGTTTATGAAATAAAATAAGTAGTGGTAATAATTATGTAATTAGGTACAACAGTCTTTAATAGAGTAGACGAATGGCCACTCAATTTTGTCCCTGACTGTGTATTCCAGACTTAACACATTTTAACAAATTTCTTTCTTATTACATTGTTTTCTTATACAATGCGTTACCTATTCACGAACAATATTTTAGAAAATATCAGTACATGCACGACTACGAGTACTTCGAGTCAGAAGACGATTTCAAATTAAACGGCAACGAGTTCGAGGGACGGAGTTTTACAAGCAGATCCTTCAATGACAATGTCGCGAAGCGGGTAAACAAATTTCCAAAATTAAGCGAATACACGAGGCCTCATTTCCGACCAACCGAGAAGACTACTACTTCAACTTCGACAACGACTACTAGCACAACCGCAGCATCGACAACTACCGCCTCTTTCACCAAGGAAAAGACATCATCGACAACTACCGCCTCTTTCACCAATGAAAAGACATCATCGACGATAACGTCAACTGCTTCGCCTACCCGTGAAACAACCACTCAATCCACGCCTTCGATAACGAGTTTAGTAGTAAATAGGACAAATGAAGAAAAAGGAAACTCCGCGGACGAGGTGACGACGTCGCCTGTTGCGACAAGCTCTTACGCCGTGAAAGAGCAAAATTTCACCATCAACGAAATTCTCGAGCAGATAGACAGAGTCGACGAGGTGCTGGGAGAAGCTGGCGAAGTCGTAGAGGTCTCTGAATCCAGCCTCGATGAAACGTCGACGGTAAATTTGTCGGACATCACTGAATTTCCGGATGAAGTCGATGGCAACGAGAGTCTATTTGCAACGCCGAAAGGAACAACTGTTCAGGATGAGACGTTGAGTTCGATCGATGAACAAGAGTTCAGGCCACGACCGGAATATCGACCTGCCATTAAGCCGGAAGCTTCGACTATGGAAGGACAGTTGTATCAGGACGCCGCCGCGAAAGATCAACAGGAACAACCGGTTTTGAAGCTTCGAGGAGTGTAAGTGTCTCTCGATTTGTTTGCATTAGTTGTGAATTTATCGAAGGTGTTTCACTCTTGTTCAACACACTCTTAATACTTCCTTAACACTTGCCTATGATTAAAACAATAGAACGACATAAGCTGAAAACGCGAAATTATTTTTTAAGATGATAGAAGAGAACGACAAAATAGACAGGAAAAGGAAGAACGGTAGATCAATGAATAAATTTCTTTTATGTAAGAACACAGTGTTCGAGAACTATTTGTCACGTGCATCGTAGTCTTATTCTACACCTCGCATCGGTAAAAATCTGTAAAAGAAAGTAGACGCAAAATTGGCCTTGAGCTAGAAATTCAAAGTGAAATTTTATTGTTGCGTCGTATTCTACTCATGACGAGGACAAAAAGTCTCAAAGGTAGCGTAGGTCGCAACTTCTTAATCGTTCTGGAAAAAATGTTGAAGTTCCATTAATTTCCCAGCTCGCTTTAATTGTAACATGTTTACGTTTTGTAGTTAGATGCCGGGAAAATATCATCTATTTTCATACGTAGTTACCCTAGATCCACCATTACATATACCGTATCTTCATTTCTTTCTTTTTCTTCCTTTCTTTCTCGCCATATAAGCAGCTATTTAAGCGGACTCGCAATTTTATATTCCGGTCGTGTTTCTTCCTAAGATTACGCACCGATTTTAAACGACGATAACATTGGCGAATCGGTCGATGATGGTGCTCTACCTCACACTGGTGAAATGAAATGTTTGGGTCGCGATGGACAGTATGCAAATTTGCTGCTCGCTTATGGCCTACTCGTTCACCAGTTTTGACCAATGGATTTCTTCCTTTGGGTACGAAATTACGTGAAATTGCGTGAAAGAAATTGTGTATCGTTCGAATGAATGGATTATATGCGTTGAACAATTGAAACATTGGATCGAATATCGTTATCATCATCTAAAGTCAATGCACGATCGTAGAGAGAAACTTGATCGGAATGTAGAAATGCGAGTTTGAGACTACTTAAATAGCGAGAAAGAAAGGAAGAAAAAAGAAAGGAAGATATTGGATACATAATGATAGATCTGGATTAGATACTATTTTCCCAGCATCTAACTACAAAATGTAAACACATTATAACTAAAGCGAGCTGAGAAACTAATGAGGAACATTTTAACATTTTTTTTCTAGGAGAATGGTTGAGTACGAGAGAATGATTGAGTACCATGGTTCCTTTGAGACCTTTGATTCCCACGATGTGTAGAATACGATGCAACAAAAAATTCGACCTTGAATTTTAAGGTCAAGGTCAATTTTACGGCTACTTTCTTTTACAGATCTTCACCGATGTAGAGCTATAGAATAAGGTTATGATGCTCTTGACAAATAATTTCTAAATGCTCTATATATATATTGATATGATCATTTATGTATTAGTTTATGTGATTAAGAAGTTATACTTATTAAAATCGAATTTTGTTACATCTTTATTTGCATTGCTATGAGTACAGTTATATTCAGTACATTTTATATCATAGCCTACTTATGTAGGTCATACCTACATCGATGTAAGAGTTTTCTGCATAATGTATACCTAATCGATATTGTTTTAAAATGCATATGAAATATTTCTTACCTATTTATGGTAATATTTCTTTACTTATTTATAATTAATATGTAACAGTAAATTTATATTTTATTTTAAGAAATCACTAGGACGATTAAGCTTTCTTTTCTCAAACAGTAAAATCTCATTAATGATATTCATACTTTGTAAGAGGTTTTGTTAAAAAAAAATATATATAAGACTAGAGAAATAAGTGTAGAGAAATGAAATTAAAAAATGCGCTGTACAATTGCACAATTATAGCCTGTTACGACTTACCTCTTGAATTTCGCGTATATAAATGTATATGTAACAGATATAATCCAATCTGACAGTTATAATTTATCTTCTACATATACTAAAAACATTTCAGAAATGCTTGTCCCGTAAAAGAGGAAGTGGTTGCGCCGTTTTGGGCGAATAATACCAGGGGCGAGGTATTGGCACTTCTGAATCTTTATCCGTTCGAGCAATACGTTCACTGGGAAAAATGCACGTGAGTATCATAATATTTTAATTACTTTATCACTTCAAATTGTACATTCTAATTCATTCTTTTGAAAAATATTTGAAATATTTGTTAGTATAAGATAACACTAATTAAATACTTGTTGACATCATAGTGTTACATCAACACTACATTACTTACATTACATCAACAATATTATACAATATCAGCACTGTAACACTTTTAAACAGGTTTTCTAAAAGTCATGAAAAATAAGTAATTATGGAACTGTGGATATTCATGCAAATTCATATTTTTATATAAAGAAATAGAACTTAAACAGTTTGGTTTATCTGTTAACTATTACAATAGATAAGTGTGCATATTTTATATAATTTTACGTATTATGTGCATTTTTAAATTTCCCATAAATGTATAAGAATCCGTGGTCTAGAAATTATAATATATATTTCCATCTGTTAGTTTATTATCATACTGTGTCGCTTTGAAAGAGAACTGTTTTTAAATCAAAGTTGTCCAATTTATTTATTTTTATATGCATTTCATTCCTTTAAGTGTATCAATACACTTATACATGTACTTCAACAAATATTTTTCTTATAACTACTTCAGTTTTAATTAGTTCTTAAAACACTTATAAAACAAGACAGTAAACGTTATTATTCCTTCGTATATTTTTTTCAAAATGCCGATAAAATAAACTCGATAGATCCCTTACAAAAACCTTGAAGAAAATGATTCAAATAAGATATGTACCGCTTTAAGATTCTCATCTTCAGTAGCTTGAACAATTACAAGGGATTATTGACTATCATTTTGTTTGTTTAAAGACACGAAAACAAGCAGATGTACTGTCGCGATGGATGCAGATGCGAACAACAATACAGACTTCATCGGTTGTTAGCTTACGATCCGAACAACGAGTGTCGTGGTATCTTCAGCGATTGGTTTAAGTTCCCAAGTTGTTGTGTTTGTCGCTGCTACGACTTACCTCTTGAATTTCGCGTAACATCGCGTTCGCCTCGCACGCAGAAACAACGAATTAAGGTACGACCGCCGCAAACTCGTTAGATATATTCAAAGAAACAAATTTTGTTTCGTCGATGTAATCCATTCTCGGTGCAATACGAAAATACAGCCTGTCACTCTCTTTGATACATTTCAAACAAAGAATTGCAAATTTTACTTCTCCTAATTATAATACTGTTATATATAAAAGAATTATCAAAGTTTATTTGCTAAAAAAAGTAAAATGTATGATGCCACAAATGTTAAGAGATCTTGACAACAAAAAGATAATTACTTTCTAAGTCACTTGTTCCGAATGCTTCGTTATTTTATTACATCGTAAAAGGGTTAAAGTAATTTAAGTAAAAACGGTAGCCTATTAAATATTATGAAAGAACTTCTCACTATTTCCATCACTAGTTTAATATGAATATTGAACATTTTGTAAATAATTTCATTGTCACATTTCATACCTTATTTTGATGAAGGATTTCAACACATAGGATTAGATATAATTTGTTAATGCGATTAAAAGGGAGATAATCTTTCATGCAAACAGAAATAAAGTTTTAATAAAAAGATGAGTAATTGGAAAAATTAATTGATTTACTTAGTCTATATCGTTATCAACAGTTATGAACACTAATGTAACGTTCATCCTTTGTACTGCTTCGATGCAGCTACAACGAATATTCCTAATATGAAAATTATATTTGTATGTTTCTCACGACAAATTGGGAAAGGATATTAATATACAAATTAATTTCCAAATATTTATAACATTTTTCTTCACGAAATGTGATCCTTGACTCCAAAAAACTTTGTTATGAAAGTACTGGGCTTTGTAGTCGATTATATCATAAAAATTTTTGCAGTGCGAAGGGTTAAATTAAATAACGTCGGATCGTATGTGTATCAAGTAAATTTCCAAAATATTTGTTCGTAAAAACGAAACAGTACAAAACTTTGTTCTCTTTGCATGAAAAATTTCGTTCTTTCTCGTTTTACTACGATTTACACTGTTATTGTTATTTCATGTAACAAAAAGCATACTACCGTAAAAATTGAAAGAATATGCATTAATGTGTGTGGTTTGAAAATTTACGAAAATTTAATGGCTCCAGGCTAGTCAAGAAATTTAGTCTTCGTTATTGTTATTTATCACAAGGAAGAAATTCTCTCTCATACAATTCATTTGCCATAGCCATTTAATGTTACGTTACTTGAAATATATGTAGTTTAATGTAAATATAAACGATTGAAGTGTAAAAGTGTAATCCACGAAAAAAATATTATCAACACAATATATACTATCATTCCTTTTAATTGTTTTATAATAAAACTCAATTGTCGTAAATACCAATTGACGCGATTGATAGATGTATTATATTGTTATGTATATTACGTTTCTATAGATATTTACACGTTAAAGTCACTCAAAAACTCGCTTAAGCAACGATAATTTATAAGAAGATACGATATATATACAATGAAACGTCTAAATGTGAAAAAAATATTAGTTTTGGTATTATACACTTGAAACTGAATTTTCTTTTAAACGTCTTAAGAAAATACAATATTTATATTAGATTTCTATTAAATTGGTAATCTTATGTTTTTAAAGATTCTTCTTATACGTGACACAAAAGTTTAATTGTATTTATATTTCTTATAATAACATGTATATACAACTTGGAAAGAAATTAGTAGATTCTTTCTATCAATATTTTACTGAACATTATTCCTCAGAAACAACGAAAAAGATACCTTTAAAGGTTTTACAAGATACGCATGTATTATTATTATTAATCAATATTTAGAAACTATATATCTATTATTTGTTACTGTTAATTTTATCATTACTTAATCATTTTAAAAAGTACTTTCAGATCGAACACGAATATTTAAGAAAAATTTCTTTACCGATGATTTATAAACCACCTCTTTCCACATCTTATTTTATAAAATATACATGCAACAGTGATTGTTATCATAAGTAAGAATCAAAATTTATGTTAATGTTCCATCATTTATAGATTGTAATGTAATCTTAAAATTCCTGTAATGTTTCGAAAACTTTGGAAATTAATATAATGTTACTGAAAACTGTCGGCCATCTAAATTTTACTATGTTAAAATGCATAAATTCTCAAAACATTTTTACGTAAGTAAAGTAACAAATAACGTGGATTAAAACACACATATGTTGTTCAAATTAACTTCATATTGCCGTAGTTAAACAACGCTCTAAACGCTAATATGTAACATCCTGGTTAAAATATCAAAATTATTTATGGTAAAAATAGTTAAAGAATAACAAGTGAAATACAAATTAGCATAACACGAATAATACATCGATATAAGTATTATGATACTTTATGTTTCAATATTACGAAAAGTGGACGAAAGCAGATTACCAGTAAGTGAACTATGGATTAGTTTTTCATTCAGTGGATTCTGTAACAATTCTTTTATTAAAATTGTATATGTTCAGTATAATGTTTTTTCTTTATAGTATTGTTTATAGCATTTTCGTCCCAATGAGAAAAGATAATTAATTACGTAAAAACACTTCGAGTACAAGCAAGTACACATAAACACAATTATCTTATATGTATACATAGTATCGTATTTAATTAATTTATTCGTTATTATAATTATATCGGTTTTAATGCCTATATTATAGTACCTTTAAGGCTTGTTTAAGATGTTTGTTAGATAATTTGTTGCAAGATACTATAAAAAGATAAGGCTCGTGAATAAAGCTATATAAGCCATGTTTTCGTTGCGTTTGTCGTTAATTAATTTCGAGTACTAGATATTACATAGCTGATCTTAGATTATATACATTCGTAACATGTAGCAGACAACGGTAATGGAGCCTTAAAATGCAAATGTTTTGTAATACTAAATTATATAATATTGTTACCCGTAATTGTTAACATCCAGTTAAGAATGTAACTATTTATTTAGCAAGTAATTACATGTTTTATACCAAAAGATTAATGTAAAAAGCTTTTCATTCGTTGATTTTGTAACCATCGTAAGAAATCTGGGTCGGCGTGATTATGTATGTATCGATGTTAATTTACAATAAAGAATAAATACATTATAGTATGAGCAATTTAATTCAGCATGCTACGATTACAATTTCTTGTATAAGTAACAATCGAAAATTAGAATTTTCCCAATGGAGTAAAAGTAAACCAGGACTAACGATAACAGTAGTTTCTAAAATTTGCATGAAAGAAGTTATTAACAGAAGGATAATTTTTATTTAAATGAAAGAAAGTGATCACTAAATTTTAAGGAAACTCTTAAAAAATTAAATGATTAAAAAATGTTAGTTTTTAAATGCTCTGATTATGAATAACCATTATAAATGATCAAATATTTTTCATTACTGGCAACCATTATTGATGAAAGACTTTTGTTTGATTACCAATAATCATTATCGATGACGAAATTTGTTTTGGTTCTGTACTTCCTCTGTCGTTTTGATCCCCAATTATCATTATTGATGATGGAATTTTTTTTTTGTTACTGATAACCGTTATCGATGAAGGTATTTTCTAACTTACTTTCAACCACTGTCAGTTTTTATTGATATTAATGATAAGCAGTACCTACCTACTCTTTTGTGTACGTATAAGGCCCTTATGTAATTTCACACAAAAGCTTTGAAATATTTTGATTATAATATTATAGATAATAAGAAAATTTCAAATACAATAAAATTTTGTTGAATTTCCTATACATGTAAATAAATATATGTACAATAGTAATTGAAATAGTTCATAAAATACAAAGTAATACCTTGTGAATCAGAAGCCACTTCTGTAGAAGTTCTAACAATGGACAAGTTCTCAGAGCATTAATATTACGATCGATTTGTATAATATCATTAAATTTTATTATATGTCATATCACTGTTCTGAAATTGTTTTTAATTACGTTAAAGTTTGTTTGTATTATAACTCGTAGAAACAGTTTCTACACAAATGATTATAATTGACAATATTTATTGATAATTTGATTTATACTATAATTAGGCTTTTAAATTTATTCGTTCACATAATTTGTTTACGATGCACAAACTAAATCGAACAATTTGGCTACACTTTGAAAATAATTAAACATTTGATGTATTACTACCCTTTAGCTGGTTCAGAAACTTCACTTGTTAAAAATAAAACTGTTACGTTCGATGTAATTTTCATGCTCTATAAAAAGAGGATCATAATTCTACTCCTGCATTATAGTAGTTCAGACTACTATTATAAGTAGTCAGAAATTATTGCAAGTTTACATTCTATTTACATTCTATAAACTTATTATCTTAAATTAACAATCTTATTTTATTTTATAGTATTCTTATCACAATCAATAATATCGATTATGTGACCTACTGAGGACTTCAAGACCTCGAGTTTAAAAAACATTGCTGTTCAACACAATATTTATATGCACGAATAAAAATAACATCACGTATCATTCGTCCATACTAATTGCTTTAAAAAAGTACTACAAAAGACAGATGCAATTATAATAATAAATTAATTAAACAAACACAATACTATACGTATATACCTATAAGATAAACATTCTTTTCGTAAAACAAATTACTAGTAAATGAAAAGAATAAAAATATTTCAATGCGACTAAATAAGATAAATTACAAATTATATCTTGCAAAATAAAATTACACCTGTTTTTTTAAATCATTTAAAATTTAAAATTTTGAATTTTTATATTACGACAATATTTGAGCACTAAAAATTCGAATCATAAAATCGCAACAGGTTTTTTAAACAAAATTTTAACATGTATTGGGTTATATATCCCTTACGCTTTAAACAGTTTGGTATATCACAAATTATTTTATGTAAATAGCGAATGTTAATTTTTTGTCATTCTTTTGCCAAACAATTTGTTAATTCGTCTTTATTACGCTTACGTATTTATCTAAACTAAAGTAAAAATTTAACATAAGTTTGAATATTTTTATAATCGATCGTATGTTATAGATCGGAAGAGAATTACGAATATTGGCAGAGAAGCTATTCAAAATTATTTCCATACGAAACAAGAATCATCCATCAAAATTTCTTGAGGAAGAAATAAAAATTTGATTTCTCTAGAGATACAGCAGAAGAAATAAAATATTAAAGATGAGTACCCCAAAAAGCAAACTTCCGATGAAACGTGATATCAGTGGCGTACAGGTGTTGTATAAAACATATATATAACGTATATGCGTTAGAAATAATGATATATGTAAAACAACCACTCTCGCCTATTAATTTCTTAGTTGAATAAAAGAGAATTGATGAGAGAAGCTTTCGTTACAATCGACTTTATTTCCTTGCTCTCCTACATAAGACAACTTGTACGTTTTACAAGAAAGAAGGCTTACAAAGAATAACGAACGTCGATACGTTAATATTTATTATATGGGCGTTCGTGTGTTGCTGAAACAGTCTCACAGCAATACCGATACATCCCTTATATTATACATATTAATCAGAGTGTCACATATACATATATATTATAATATTACAAAGATCGCCGACGGTCCGCGTATCGTCGCGTTGCAAATATATGTATGTACATATCATATAACGCATATATATATACACACACACATATATTCAATATATGTATTTATATGTATATAAAGGAGATGCTTATATAAATAAAAGTATACGTATTTATAAATTACGGGCTATAACATTTGGTATCAAAACCATTGCAAAAAAAAAACGGAGGAAATTGAATGATACAATACAGTTTTTTATATATTGTTATCGTAACCAAGGAATCCTACGGTGATCGATAAATTAGTCGCATGAAAAACAAAGAAAACATGTTCCATGTTCATTATTCTGCTAGTAATTATAAATAGATTACGAATTACATAGTAGATTGTTTAAGATTTTTCTTTCTCAATATACTATAGTCTTGTGTTTATTATTAATTTTGATACTTTGTTGTCGTTTAAAAAAGAACAATTCAAATTACGATGTTAATTATTATTACCGTATGCAAGCCTATAAGAAAACTTTCTGTCGTTATTCATGAATTCATATCTTTAGGATCAAATTGAAGCTCGTTTTGTTTTCTCATTGAGTTTCTACAAAACTCGAATTCTATTAATTAGTGTTTAATTGTTTCTTTTTTTTCAAATTTCTTAATCGTTTGGATTTCCAAAGGCCTACGAATCCATATTGTATATTCGAAATTTTTTAATAAAATTCAATTTATTATAATTCGGTTTCATACACTGTACGAAACCTTACCATACAAGTCGTTCTGATCTTAAGGAATTGAAAGTTTTATTCATACCATGTGATTTTTATTGTATTTTTTATCGTATTTGATAATTGCGGTATTTCTTTTTTCGTTATTAGCTACAATCAGATAATACTAACTGACATCAATATGGTACTTAGTTGTTACGGTTAATAAAAGATTCAAAAATAATTCTCACTAATCATGAAAGTAATGTTGCAGTTATAATCGTATACATTAGCATTCAAATGTGATGAAAAATCCTGAAGGTTCGGTAAAAAATATTTTCAGGGCAGTCAGCGCGTGGCAGGAATAGATACAGGAAGACTTATTTTCTTTCGAGGGAACGGTGTAAAATTGGACATTTGAAAGTACTTAGTAGTTGTATCAGCTATAAATATTGAGCTGCAGCTTGAATTTTAAATAAAATTCAAGGAACACTCGCGCTGTAAATCGGATTCTTTTCAACACGTAAAATCAATGTATCATCTATTTGTGAAATTGGTATAAGATGTTACGACAACATATCGGATGTGTTGCCAGATGATAACGTAAACGTATAAAATAATTGATCTCTGAAAATGTTGAATTGTTTCCTCATTACAGAATCGCACTTTTTATAAGATTATGTTACGTTTCCGTATTGTACGTAATATGTGATGCCAACAATTTCTCAAGAAATGTAAAGTTGACTATAAGAAATAGAGAAATAAAATTAATCACGTTCCATTCTTATGTATAATATTCACTTCGCATTCGAACGAATAATTAGCTCCAATAACAACGAACAACCGTTCCAATAAATATTGCATAAAAATCTTGCAATTTACTGTCATAAAACGTTTTGATATTCGGAAAATTTGTCGAACCATGTACTAAGTTCTACCACTAATTTCGTCTCTCGGTACATTAAATACGATCGGCTACCGTCTGAGCGTATACACCAATTCGTATAAAAAATATTTGCATCTTAATATAATCGCAAATTTCATGCTGCTTATACGTGTCGATATATATTGATCACAGATTCTGAAATATCCTATCCGTTCCATCCTGATAACAAAAAAAAGAAAGAGAAAAAGAGAGAAAAAAAGATGCTACAATCGCATAATTGTATTACACTGTTAGTTATCAAGCGCGATAAAAATATTATATTAAAATTGTGCACGCATTCACTGTTAAAGCTTACGCATACAAAGCACATTGGTGGGAAAGATCGAATGACGAATACTTGAAGGATTTATACAAATGTACATTACGTTGTATTAGTTTATCAGTAGTGTAAGTATTGGACGTCTTGATTACAACCTTCGTGATTAGAATTAAAATGTGAGAAATATTTTGAATGATTGATAAATACTCTCAATAAAATATCTCTTCCTCCTTTCATTTAGTTTGTTAACCATTCTCCATCTATACGATATAAGTATGAGTAAATAATATAAAATTCAATAGAAATATAAAGTGTAAAAATATATAAAATCTTTGTATTTTACGTGCAATAAACAAAACGATTCAAACATGCTGGATAATTACTGAGATAACAAGAAAACACGTACTCTGAAAATAAACAGACAAGTTTATTGCTGACTATGTAAGAATTTAACTATAAATAATAAATAGTTGAAGATGTAATAACTTAATAAGGGCACTTGTCGTGCGGAGTTTCGTGTGAGTAAATAAGATTTCGGTATTTTCTTTATGGAAGCATATGGAAAACTGCGTTACCAATCAAAATTAAAATGATCCTTAAAGCTCACTTAAAGTAATACGAAAACTTTCTCTTTATACAATCCATGATACATTACGCACAAATATACTACATATGTATATACAATACATTTATAAAACATAATATTATATCACTATAATATTACTAAATAATATCATGTAACATTATTTCAATAATATTGCATTAATATAATATTATTTAACAAAAAATCATTTACAATCAAATCTATTGAGTTTCTTCTTAACTCAAACATCCGTTTATGAACAATAAGTTTTTACAAGACGATTTTCCCACCACGATGCAAGTTATTTATCTATCTTTTCTCCATAATAAGTTGCATACGTATATTTTTATTGCATTGCAAATATTTAACCTTCTCTATGCATTAGCAGTATAAAGAAACAAAAGTTAAATAAATATTTGGCAGTGAATGCGTTTATAAACAAACGATACAACCATATATTCCGATTTTTCCTCGCAAATGGAGACCTCAACAACCTATGAAGCACAACGTTTTCTTCTTTTAGTTATTCAAATTGGTAAATTGATCAATATCTCGTAATTCTATCACCGACAAAATAGACACAAATTTGATGATTGATTATTTTATAAATCAGTCTAGGTTTATCTGCACTTAGTAACTATGTATACAATTCCATTTCAATAATGCACTCTGTGTGTGTAAAAACGTAGAAATGTGATTATCAAAAAACTAGAAACATCATTCTGTAATCTAACTTTTATAAAATTTGATTTAGTCTGAATTTCATGCATTCTGATATTATGTAGTCATTCATTTTGTAATCGATTAACGCATTTCTTTTTAACAGCCATAAGTAGTACATTTTAATAGTCAGTATTGTTTGTTTAGTTTTTCTTAACTCTCTGATCGCTGAACATTTCACTGTTTTCCTCTTGAAAAGTCATTTCTTCAAAAACGTTTTCAAACAATGGAAAAGATAAAAAATTTATACCATGAAAAATATAATAATATAATCCATAAGTATTTCAAAATTTACAGAAACTTCATCTCTACACAATCAAAGAGTTAAATATAAAAATTAAGTGTTATTATCGATAAATACTCTTCACTGAAAAATACTCAAATCTAATTTATCTACGCTCGCAACATTGTTACATTTGTATTTATACATATTATACGTTTCCTTAGTCAAAAGAAGAATAAATTTTATTACTGATGAGGTAATACTCTGATTCAAAGACGGTTCTACCGATGAGGAGAGACGAATAAGACACTTTGCATGCCCAATTAATAAACTTTTCTGTTGTTAATCAATGAATTCTTTTTAGATTCTCTTCGAATTTACCGAAATCGCAATAATATTCATTATCTCAATAAAAATCAAAATATATACGTATGTTAACAAAAGATGTGTATACACATATAGATATAAAAATTTCAAACCATCCAATATCATAGTTCCAGGATATGCACAAGTGCTTACGATCGCATTGACTGATAAGAGAATATTCTTAATATATGTGTATAAAAACTAATGTAAGAAATGTGTAAGAACAAACAGCACCAAGTTGATATTATTACATTATACATTCGTGAGCTCTATTCGCTAATTTTTCAACGAGTATAAGAATTTTATTGTTTCAAAAAATATGCTGATTAAGAGGAAAGGCTACAGACAAATTAAGTGTATTTGGTTAGACAATAGATTTAGATCTATTGAAAATTTTGATATTTTTGCCAATTAATAGCTATAATCACTTTTGTAACAAGATAAAAGACTCGTAGAATACTTGAAAAATATACAGATATGATAGAAGTTTAATATAATAGACTCATATGTTCTCATAAATTACAAATTTAAGATAAGTAATTTGTTTTTTCGATATTCATCAAATTTATATAACCATATTGATTGGGTGATAACGATTTACAATTGTGGAAATTTGGAAGACAAAAGCAAACAATGACAATACTTCTTATTGTAGTAAATCGTCTCTTTATATTTCAGCATTTTGCGTTTCAGAAGTAACATTTTTAATTGAATCTGAATTAAAATTGAGATTTAATTGAAATTGAATTTTTTAATTAAAAAAAAAAAGATAATTAGAGTTTCTTCATTTTTAGGAACTTTTATACGATAAAACATCTAAATTTGTTAACTTCGAGTTTAATAGAAAATATTTGAAACAAAATAAAATCAGAGAAACGAAAGAAATAAAACATAATGTCAAACATGCTTTTAAGTCAAGTTTAGAATAAACTCTTTTCAGTGATGATGCGCAGTGTAATTGTTACGTACATCCTTATTGGTTAAACAAATAGTGCGATACAAATAGAATATGAAACCTATGGGGAGATAGCGAATATAATGTCGAATACAATGATATTAAGACGATAAAATTTCGACTGGAGTATACAAGTGATACTGCGAGGAGAAATTCGTTATAGAAAATAGAATACTATTGAAGACTAGTCGCGATTGTCGTTTGAACAAATCGCTATTAGAATCATAAATCATCGATCTATATCGCGCATTTTTCAAACCCAATCGTCAGGCTTTGCTTCTCGTCTAAGTAATATATCACCATAAACGCTTCAATGATTGCCAGTAATTAATGCTTCTATTATCGTACATTTAATTGTTTGTTAGTGCACCACTCAGCACGTGTGTCAATTACGTCTCAAATATTTTTAGAAACATTTCGAGTGAATAATACTTACAATCATATTTGATTTATTTCCTTGATTAGACAAATTTAATTACGCTCTTTTAAAAATACATTAAATAACAAATGAATAAATGAATAGTAACAATAAATAATAACAAATTTTTTTGTTTCATAAATTCAATGATCATTAGAAATAAATAATTTATAATTTGAGATCAATAAAAAGATACAATTGCATTCTAGTTTCACTTTAGTCCGCTAATAAGTAGTAAATTTAAATTTTTCATGAAAAACATATTTTTATAAGTTTTATCTTTATACATTTTTAGACAATATATGGAAAATATCTGGAATTTTTCATTCAAATTCAATCCACTCGAAATTCTATTGAAAAAAGTGTACATCATACATCCTTCGTTTATTACGGACGTATTTGCTGCACTAGTGCTATGTATGTGGGTATTGAATGGTTCAGAATCACGTGCTTATGAAAAATAGTAAAAGTGCGTAGTTAAATATATATAACATTTATGTATATGTAAGTATTGCCCAAAATATGTATGTATATGTATAATAGTAATGTAGAAGGATTGTGAAATTGATATGTTATCAAAGCTGTAATGTTATATGTATCACAGTGCTGTGATTGAGAATAATCATAATACAAAATTAATCTTTTCTCCCTCTTTCTTCGATACTGTTTTCTTTTTTTTCCTTTCTCTTTTTGTTATTTTTGGCATTTCACTTCGCCCTCGACCTATCTTAATTTTTCCTCTTGCACCGCACAGAAATTATGTTTAATTTAAATAGTTCGATAGTTTCTGTTTTTTTAAAATAGGATAGTTGTAGACGTATCAAGCTATGAGAGAAAATAAACCTTTTAACTCTCCACAAACGTATCTTGCCCGTTATACAAGATTCTTATGTAAGGTGAGAGTTTTATTGTTTCGTTCTATCTAAAAGATTATTCAATACGACACGATTGCAATAATTAACAAAATTTTATGAAGTTACGGTTTACCCTTCAGTTACATTATATTTAATTTTAATTAAGAAATATATTACTCAAGGCGCGATTTACGATTTGGATATTTTTTTAGAATCAATATCAATTGTAGTTTTAATTTTAATATAAATTAAATAACGACGCGTGCTGTTTTCATAACATACTGAGTCTTATGTTATATTTTGCACTACATTTGTCGTAGATACTATACATATACTAAAAAAAATATCTACACATTAATGTTTTGCTATTTTCTTTTTAGAATTAAGTATCTCAATCGTGTTTTCGTCAATTCAACATTGAAAAGTTACTGCCATTCTTACAAAAAGTAAACAGATTTGTTGTATTTTTCAATTAGAACAATGCCAAAATAAATTAGGAAAAATAAAATCGTTATAAAAAAAAATATAATGTATTACTCTCATAAGTATTTACGTTTGTAATATCGTCATATAAAATATAAATAAAATTGTCGATTTAAATAATTTACTTCACCCCACACATGTATAACGTTCAAGATTCATATGTGTGTACAAATATATGCAATATATAAATGTACACACACATATATTATCATATCCTCTCTACTTATTAAAAGAATAAAAATTAAATATTCTTTCCCGAAAATATTTTGTTATATTAGTTCGCTAGTAAATTCCTAATTTTAACGCCTAGATTGTCCACGATAGCCTTTTAAAGAGTATTTACCTTGGGTGCGAGATACAATAATTCCTTGTTATTATAAGCTGCCAAGTGTGTACAGCACTTTTTATAATTCATAATTTTTCCCCTTTTTCTTTCTTTTTGAGCCTTTTTTATTACGAAATTCGTACCGATGATTTCGCAACGTATCAAAAAGTATATATCTACACTTCCGCATTAAGCATATCGACGCTAACGATACGAATAAATTTAATTGTAATCCTTATGAATTAGCATAATATTCTTTTAATTTTTGGTCTCACTTTGATAACTTACGCCTAAATATTGTCTTGTTAGAAAACTAAATTTCTGTTTTACAAAAAGCAATGTTTAACTTCATTTGTTTGTCTTCCACTCTTACTGGATTCTTTCTGTACGTACAAATTGTTATTAAACTTGATATTCGATATTCATCGATATCATTAAAGAACGTAAGCCTCTTTCAAAATTAGAAAGACTTCGTTTCGAACAAAAAAAAGAAGATTATGTATTTAAGTATCGAAGCATCGTTACTAGACTTTTACGATAGCTATTTCTTTTAGCTATTTCATTTAATGTACTCTTAATTTTTTCTGGTAATATGTATATACGAAACTTGTATCTACATTCAGATATTGAAAACAATATAAAAGATCCCGTTATATTTATCAAAATGTTTAAGAAGGAAGCAAGAAATGGGGCAATTTAAATATAATTTTTAAGATAATAACAGTAAAAATTATTTAAAAAATGTATGTCGTCCTTGTATTTAAAAATGTAATAAGAAATATGTACTGAATTCTGAATGTAGATACGTAATGATACGTACTCGCATTTTAAATGTGTTCAAAAATATGACTGCACCTTACAAAGCGTCTTAAACTCGATTTAAAAACATTACAGTATAAATTCGTAAAATAATTCGAACTACAGAAGTAAAAAAGCAGTAACATACTCCTTCATACGTTTCGTTACGAGCGCTTTATATTGAGTTTCTCTGTGTTGCGGATATCTACTGCTTATTATCATTTCAGATATTTACAAATTTAAAAAATGGCAAAAACAATCCATTTTTTGTCAATTCCGTATTCAATTTCTTTACATTTTTTAATTCCTCGATCTACAACATTAAAATTTTAACCCCTCAAACCAATTGCTACGCAACTTCAACTAATGGATTATAAACAGTTTTATAAAACAATGACTAAAGTATCACTTAAATTTAAACATACAATTAAAGGATTCATCTAAACTAAAAATTAATAAACATATAATCCATAAGTTTCATAAGTAAATTATATACAAATAAGTAACCTCCTTTAATTTATAACATCCTCTGTACAATAATACTAATCACGCAAAATTATTCTGTACAACGAAGTGATCTGAGGGGTTAATAATATCAGCCAAGCACTGAATGGCTGAGACTTATTCACTAACTAATGAACTTTACATTTATCCACCAAATGTTTTATGGGCCACAATACGATGAATATTTTTACTTGCTACATTAATTCATTTATGGTCTCACGCCAATTGCAATAGATAATTTTCAAATTGTTGCCTATCTTATTGGGAAATTATGATCGATCGAGGCTCGAAGCAGCAAGCAAAGTTTTCAACTTTTATGAAGCATGAAGAATAATTCTTGCATATGTCTGTTGATTTAAGGGAAATTAAATGTTGAAACTATACTATGCTGATTTTTTTCCATAAAAGTGAAATATTGAAATGCAATACATCAATAGTGTCATTTTCATAAGGAAAGTAAAAATCAGGGAAATTAAAGTTGAAGATATAAGATAGAATTGGTATAAAACGTACTGTTTGTTTCTCTTCTTTTTTAATATGAATGTTGATTGCATGATATGTTTAAATATTAAGATTTTTATATGAAGTCTTGTTTATCTCGTAATATTTTATAGGAAATGTCAGTGTTGTTTAAATAGCATCAAATATTTGCTGAAATAGTGAAATACTTATTAAAATACTTATGATAAAGCTTATTAAAATAAATTGTATAATTTGCATCAGACTTCAAAGTAAAAGATAAATGAAAAAAGGAAGAAATATAAAAAAAAAATATTAAAAACTTTGCATAATGGCATTACAATAACGAAATAAATAAAAATAATTAACAAGATCGTAGTAATGAAACCATGAAAAGAAAAGCCGAAATTTCTGCATACTGTCGTGACAAATAAGAGACCATAAATAAAAAAAATTGTAACAATTTTACAATCGTACGACGTAAGGGCCCCCTGGTGGAATTTAGATTGATTTCCACTGTGGTTTGTGGGGACCCCCCCTTAAATGTCAGGGAGGTCCTCTAGGAACCCACAGCGCTTTGCTTTGTTCTTCATCTACTGCAGCTTTTACTTGAGTACATATGTACGCGACATTTACTCCAGCTGGAATTACAACTGAAATACGTGAAAATTATATCAACAATAATGTAACAAATTCACAGTAAGACATAAAGTTGCATTTTTATTTTACAAATATTCTTACCAGAAATATAATGTTTATACTCAGCTTCCAATTTTAATGCTTGTTCATACATCTCCTTGGCCGCTTTGGCACTAACTTTATCGCTTGGGTATCTGGAATCTTTAACTTCCTTTATTTGTTTGGTACTTTTAAATTTAATCAACAAAACTATAGGATAGATCTGATGTCGATGAAGTCGCTCGATCGACGCAATTGATACATCCAATATGCAATGAGTATTCTATAAATAAATATGTATCAACAAAGTTTTAATAAAAGGTAAAAAAGAAATAAAAATAAATTCGCAGAATTATATAAATTTTAATTGATCTACTTTTAGGTGTTTAACCTAGTGTTTATACGCTTACTATAAATAACGTTATCAATATTGTATAGGCATTGGATAAAAAAAGATACCTTCTCACAGATGTCCTTGACAGCTTGTACTGTGGTACACTCGAAATAGCTTCCTTTTTTTCTATAGTCCACATAAAGGGAATCGCGCAAACCTTGTTCGAGCGTCGCTTGAGAACAATGCATAGCTTCTGCAAGACACCTAGTGAACTGTCCTGGAAATTCTTGTAATAGTTTTGTCACTACACATTCGCTTAACGGTCCAATGATCAACACAGGTCTTAAAGCTGGATCTGCATAAAAATAAAAGTATAAAAACGAATTTAATATTTCGATAGACTGAATTAAATAATGGTTAATGGATAAGTAGTAATAACTATGTATTAAATAAATATTTGATGTAACAAATATTTACAATCCAATCTTTCAACACGTTGATAACTTGCTGGAAGAGTTTCTTCATTTAGTGTTCCACTATCACTATACCAACCCAAATTTACTCCCGTAAGATGTGATAATTCTTTACTATCCCTACTAGAAGAACGTTGATGTTTCTTTCGACGAAAAAAGCTTCTTCTTGCGCTCGTGCTACCTCTTCTAGTAGTATCTGTTTCTAAATCGCCTAATGAACGTCGTAAAAGTAGTTCTTCTTCGACCCTAACGATATTATGGACACATATGAGATATAATATAAATATAAAACATAATCTTAAAAGAGATTCGTTCAATATTTGATTTCCCCAACTTACTTGAATTTGCTCGGTATTATACCACAAGTTTGTCTTCTTCCAGCTTGATCAACTATCCAAGCTCTCCAATGACCCGGAGTACCATTAAACATTGTATTATCGACGTATAAAATATCATCTTTACTAAACCTAAGTTGTAGGCTATCTCCAACTTCGCCTACTCGATCGAACATCGCTTTCACATAAAAACTGTCTCCAGGTTTATCCTTTACTTCGTTATACCTTTCAGGTACATATTGAGCAATCAGCGTTACCTTATCTGCTGGTCTAGCCAATTCTAAAGCAGCTTGTTCTGCGGTTGCTTGTCTGAGATCAACACCATTATACTCTAAGATACGGTCACCGGGACGTAATCCTGCATCTTCCGCGAGGCAACCTGGTTGTACCGAATGTACGAATATTCCGACACCATTACCACCAACAAGGGAAATACCTAAATTCGAACATTTCCTTGTTTCGATAAAAAGATACCTCGGTTCACTTGGTGGTGGGCTTTTACGATTTTGTTCTTCTTGTGTCGGACTTCTTACAGTTGCATTTTGTCGTTGCAACGTGGTCGCTGCATTAAGCTGTGCGCGTGTAAGAGTATTAGCAGTACCACGTAATGTATCAAGAGTTGCGGAATTACGCATATTATCTAACGTAGCTGAACTACGAAGTTCCGGCTTTCTGATATTAATATCCAAAGATGCTGATGCTCTAATTTCTCGTTCTCTCTGTTGCGTACTTGGTACTTCCAATGAAGCAGAATTTCTAATATCTCTTTCCCGAATTGTACGAGGTGGTTCTAAAGTATTTGAAGTTTCGCGCATAATAGTCAAGGTATTGGAAGTATCGCGTATTGTACTTAAACTAGTAGAAGCGTCACGTTCAGGTTCTGAGCTTTCCAATGATTCAATAGTTGTTTTTCTAGGAGCTTCAGGGCTATTACATGGAGTGGGTGATCCACTACGACTACCTCCTTCAGCACCACCAGCTTCTGATGAACTCGAAGAAGCAGAGCCTTCTTCTAACTCATTGTATTCTAGCAAAAAGAAGTGATATATAAGATTGATGTTATATCAAGATAAGAACCATGCAATAATGATAAATAATGATCACGTTTAATAAGAAAGGTGCAAGAAGATTTGTATAAAGTGCAGTTTGTGATAGGGATATTCTACTTTTTCTAACAAAACACTGTACTCACTGTCTGGACTGTACTGCACCAGCATCGTAATGGAATTACCGCACTGACGTAACACATTGGCAGCAAGTTGATAAGTAGCACTCCTCATATTGATACCACAGACTTCAAGCAACTGGTCACCAATTTGAAGACCGACTTGAGATGCTAAGCTGTGCTCGCTAACAGTGGAAACGAATACACCGCCGCTCTCTAAGCAAGAAATCTGGATACCTAAAGGTTCGACTGACTTGTCTATGTGAACTCTGCGAAGTTCTCCAGGTGCTGGCCTAGGTTGAGAGTAGCAATAGTCCGGCATGCTGGACCGTTTATTGCTACTACTTCCTCTGACAGTTCCACCAGAGCTATTTCCGCTACCGGTACCAGGACTAAGTACTTCCACGTGGAATGTTGGCATCGGACTGCCTCTTTCTGAAGTTCTTTCTATACTGCCAGTAGATAATTTACCCACGCTGCTTTTTGAAGTCACACTAGGATTTGATGGTATTCGAAAACGTTGATTTTCCTTTTTTCTTGGAAAAGTTCCACCTTCGTAGCCATGTGTGTACGCTGGTACGTCGTATGTAGTGCCAATCGGTGGAGCGCGAGATTTGTGGTAATGCAAATCTACAGAGGGTGTGTGCAAATGCCCGAATCCTGTTTGCGGGCCGGGGCTATATGAAGGTTCGAAACAATAAGATCGTGCATCGGGTAGTCCTATTGACTCCCCGGACTGTGCAGACGGCAAAGACGGCGGGGAAGGGTATCTCGAAGGTAAAGAATTTTGTTGATGGGGATGCGGATGCGAATGCGTATAGGGAGGAAATGAAAAATTACCAGTCAACTGCTGTCTCGTGCCGCTAGTCGACGAAGTTGATGATCCAGCCCCGGAATAAAGTTGAGATTGCACTCTATTATGCTGTAGTGTGTCTACTTGACTCTCGTTGCTAGGAGTATACTTTTGCGTTCTTTTCTTCGAAAAATATTCGACATCTTTTCCCGTATTTCCAGACTTCACGGAAAAATCGATGCTAGTTTCAGATGGTGTCAGCGTAGAACTGAGTCTATTTTCCGTGTTCTCGAATTCGGTTGCTGGTTTCTTATCTATCGGGATATCTTTGAACTGCACCACTGGAGTAAAGGATTTCTGACTAAATAACGGTCCAGTTTTAAGGAAATTTGGTAATGGTTTTTCTACAGGTTTATAAACCGTATGCCGATTGTTCATATTGGAAAAATTGGTTAAGGGTATAGGATTAGAAATACGATTATAATTATAACTGTCATACTTTGGTGGTTGATTAAGGAGTACACTTAAGGGCAACCTTTCTTTTGTCTTACGTGGATGTAAAATAGTACCAGTACCATTTTGAATCAGAGGTCCACCTCTGGCTTTCGGCCACGTACCTCCATTTTTCTCAACCTTTTCGGTTCCGCGTCGCTTACTTCGTTTCAATACTCCATTATTCGCTTTCTTGTGGTAGCTCTCTATTACTGAATCTAATTCCGCTATTGCATCTTGCTCTTGTTCAAAGGTATTTGGACTCGAGTTGCGGTGTCGTTTCTTCTTCTCCTCCCGATCTTTGCTATGTTTACGTCCTCGTACTATATCAATCTTCTCTCGTATATTGTCCCAAGCATTGCTAATTCCACTTGGTTTTTCACCACTAACGGATTTTGAAACTTTGTAAACACTTCTATCACCAAAGTTCGAAGCAACGTGTCTTCTTTCATAATCGTCCGATGGAATCTTTAACAATATTCTTTCTTGTTCTGTTTGAGAACAACTATTCACCATTTTTTGTTTCTCAGTACCAAAGCTACCATCAATGGTCATAGTTTCAGAGCTAGTTGCTGAAGGCAATGGTATTCCTTTCAGGGTCGTAATAGTTAACACATCCGTACTTGTATCATTTAAAGTTGCCATCGCTTCGTGGCTGGAATTAATGCCTTCCATTGGTTTACTATTAATCTATAGAAAAAAGAACTATATTAATATTCGAGAGGAATAAATAAATAAATTCAGTACAAAATACGTATAAGACATACATTTAAAACTCTATCTCCAACAGCGAGGTTGCCATCTTTAGCAGATAAACTACCCGGTGAAATCTTCGAAATGTATACTCCAAGCTCCAAAGAAATACCATGAGGAACTGAACCAACAGGCAATTGCGTTGTCCTTAATGACCTTCTAGTTAAACGCCGTCTTCTTATCGTTAATGTAGCTGATCCCACCGAACAGGTACGTAAAGTTTCCATAATTACACGCGTAAAAACAGATGTACAATCTACATTGTTTACTCGCATAATGCAGTCATTCACTCTTAATTTACCATCAACAGCACTTCCTGATGTTACTTGAGCAACATAAATTCCTGTATCGTTTGGATAATATGGATTATCACGACCTCCAACTAATGTCAATCCCAAATCACGATCAGAATCTAAGCAAACTCGACTAAGATCCAAGTGAATAGTAAGAATTTCCCAGTCACTAACATCAGTATCAATCGCCGAATCATGTGCATGCGCTAAGCTTTGTGCAAATTGACTTGCTCTTAACGCATGATCACCAGATTCTATCTTTTCTTTGAGATCCTTTAATTCTTTCGATGCTTCGTTCCGTTGCTTTTTAATATCATCAGAATCACGTAAAGCACCCGCTAGTTCCGAAACAGCACGATCACGCTCTTTCCTTAATCTATCGCAGAGAGTTCTAATACTTTCCCTTTCTAAAACTATTTTATCCCTTTCACTGAAAGCCCAATCTCTTCTTCGTTTTGATACTTCTGCTTCTTGGAGGGCTTCTTCAAGTTCTGCTTGCAATTTATCGACAGATTTTCTAAGTTTATCTAATTCCAAGTTAGCTTGATCCAAGTTATCCATACGTTCCTTATCCCGTTTAGTGTAATCTGTAGTGTTATTTTCTCTTTCGGCTTCTTTGTTCGAATTATCTCGTTCACGATTATATGAGTGCAATTCCATACGATTTTTATAATCCCTGTTTGAACCTTCAGAATAATCACCAAACTTTTGGCGTAATTCGTTACATTGTTTTAAAGCATCGTCTCGATCTTGCAAAGCGGATGAAATTTCTCTTCTTAAAGTTTCAATTTGATAGGATAAAGCTTTTTTCTAAAAATAAAAAAAACAGATATTAAAATACAGAACATTAATTTAAAAATAGTACACGTAGTAGCAAGTAATGTGCAGTGTATAAATAACTAAAACCAATACAAAATCTATGAGAAAAAAGTAATAATGAACCGATTATTGTACTTAGTAATTTCTAATTATATTATACTGATATTGATATCATGTTTTATAGCATATTTAAATGGTTAAGTAATAAATAAAGATATATATATATATATATATATATATATATATACATATTATTATTATTATTATTAAATTTAATAAAAATAAATTTATCATCGAGTTAGTTACATGAACAAATTAATTGTTTTTTTTATAACTAATTTAGGAAAATTTACCTCTTCCATAAATTGTTTATTCTGATTCTCTAAATGTGTGATTTTTGTATATGCTTGTGTAAGATCATCACCAAGTTTTTCCATTTCTTTATGCACTGTATCGCGCTCGCCCATAATTAAACTGTATTCTTGTAATGCAGCATTTCTTTCTTCTGTTAATCGTTTCATATCCTTACTAGCTTTCATGCGTAGTACCATTGCATGATTAATTTCCTTCACTGCTTCTTCGTGTTGTTGTTGTACTTTGGCTAAGGCTTCACGATATTCATTTCTTTCCCTTAATGCAATATCCCACTGTCTAATGGCAGCAGTACACTGTTGTTTTAAACCATTACGCTCACGAACTGCGCTATTACGTTCTTGAACAATTTCATCATATTGTTTTTTTAACCTGGCAGCCTCTTCTTGAGATAATTCCAACTATATTGAACCGAATATATAAAATTTGCATTACAAATAACTCTTAATATGTACATATATGTTTTAACATTCTGTAAATTAATATTTTGTACATACCTTATTAACGGCCGATGAATGCGATGATATTAAATCATCGTACCGTTTCCTAAGGGCATCGTACTCGTCTTTAACGGCTTCATATTTTCGAAGGGCAGATAGATAGTGCTGATTCATAGTGTCACTATTACTAGCATCAGAAACAAGAACTTCTTGATTTTGACACCTTAATTCAGACACTTCCTTTTGCAACGCTTGAACTTCCCGATCTAGGCGTTGCTTGTCATTTACTAAATCTCCATATTTGCCCCGCAGTGCGGAGCTTTCTTGTGACGTTGCCTCTAATTGATTCATGACTGCTATATGCTGTCCCCTGTAGTATTCCAATTCCTTCATAGTATGTTCACACCTGCATTTTAAAGTACTTCATTAAATAAATGTATAATTATTTAAATTATATTTGCTTTGTACAGAACATCAAACACAATATCACAAACAATTAAGCAATACCACATTAAACAAAACCAAGACAAACCGTCTTATAGTATCGGAGTGCTTATGCCTAAGTAGCTGAAGCTGATGCATGGCTTGATCACATTGAGCTTGCAAACCATCATAATCACTACGACATTCAGGCCCACCAACAGGACTGCCAACACTGCCATAGCCTCCACTATCTCTTTCTGCATGCCATACACCCAAGTTATATCCAATAATGCAAATTGCAAAACAATAGATACAATGCAATTAAATATAATTTGTGTATTTCTACATATAAAAGTAATATCAGTGCAACAAAGTGTGCATTAAATTGAAAATAGCTTATATTAAATGCTTTTGTGTCAAAATTTATTGTATATAAGGATATAATTTTAATTTGCTTCACATAAAGATATAATCTAGATTAAATACACATCTTAACAGAATACATAAAAAGATAGTAATATAACTTGAATACTACACTAAATGAATAATTTGCTCATTTTAGATAAATTCTCTTGATACAAAATAATTTGATACACAACACAATTTGATTGACATTAATTTGTACTTTCTTCACATATTAATCTTACCCATATTGAGTGCTCCATCTGCAAAAAAACAATGAATAAAAATGTAAGCAATTGTAAGTATAATATATGATCCACTATAAATATAAAAGTGAAATGACTATATTTATACAAGTATACACTATGTTGTTACAATTGGTAGAACAATATAATCAGAGGTCTAGCTAGCTTTCACCAGGAAAGAAACTCTATGTCACGCATGTAAGCATCATGATTCACTGTTTTTTGCAAGGTGAAATTATAAATACTCTTTAAGTATCACACACCTACAATGCTCCATTTATTCAAGAGCTATAAAATTATGTATTTAAAGTATACATTACATTATTTGCCCAAAATAAAATTTGGTACTACTTTCTGGCAATGAATTTTTGTAAAATGATATAAATATATCAAATATTATATTATATGAATGTTTACATAAGATTGTCTTTTTTCCATACTTAGATATAGATAGAATATTGCTGCTTCCATTATTGTTTCTTTTGCTGTAGAGTTTAAAATTAAAATAAACCATTTTTTAATAGCATTGAAATTATTAGATCAAACTTTCCATTTAAATCTGTACCTATAAGAGTGGACAACTAATACAAACATATATTGACATGTAACATAGAAAACTAAAAACTATACTCACCACTACTTCCAGCACTATCCAAGGAAGATGCACCAGAAGCCATACTCTTGATTCATCGAGGATCTACCACAAATATTTCTCTAGCAAGGTACGTGCTAGGTATTGCCTGGAAAGTATCCATGCGCTGTACTTCACGGAAGAGTGAACCCTTTGTGAATTACTAAGAAGTAGCCTTCGGGATGACATTATGGCTATGGTCTAAACGGTGCATGGCTCTCATCAGAGGGATGCAACAGTGCACCTGGCACACATACACACAGAGTAGCTCTTACTCCAATACAGACACGTGCCTGGTAATATCGAGACTTTTCATGCATCACTTTTTTCCGCGCGGTTACTGATACGGGAGAAACAACGGGTAGACGTATGTTTTCTGAATGGACGTAATAAATTAATCTACGTTTTGCTGATGTGTCTCAATCTTTTGAGACCGCGTCGTATCCGTTTCTTTTTTTCCTGTCAACTGCGAGGTTATTGATTCTCGTACGCAAGCGAGTCCAGACAAGTATCGATCACCGGCTAGCTCATATCTAACAAACTGAAAACTTGTTATCACTGTAGAAAAAAAAAGGAGCCAACAAGCCTTTCAGCAGTAATCTCGATCGCGCACCTCTTCAGATAATCCATTAAGTCGCTCGACAACACTAAAATCGACACAATTTTCACTGATTTCGACTGTTCAGATCGCTACAAACTGCGCACCGTTCATCCCAAAGCGACTAATGTCCTGATATTAACGATAATTGATCGCTCACCTGCTACACCAACGAACCTGACAATTAGCCATTTTCATTCCGCCACTACAGTCTGTTTCGCATTGTCGATAATAAACATACTTTGTGGACGAGCTTGTTACTTGTGGCGCTAGTATCCATATGAAATCAGTCGATTATGTCGTTTAAAAAGGCTCATTTTAGAATACTCATTCTATTAATGCATTCTTAAATAATTTTATTCAAGGCATGCAATATGTTGTAATATTTTATTCATTTTATTCACGAAATGATTAATTCATTTATATAAAATATCACTTTTATTATACCACTATTGTTGTTGTTAAAACTAAGTTATCTTAGGAGTAAAAATTTTTATTTTCATGTATTCACTTATAATTAGAAAAAAGGTAAATATCTATGTATTATTTTGAGATTTTGAAAGTATAACTCCAATTACAAAATTTTTTTTAGCAAGATTAATATGAAATTAATTAATTAATATGAATTTCTGATGTTATATATTTAAAGCATTACATATATGATAATATTTACTCCGACATCAATAAAATGGAATTTGTAAAATATGTATGTATATACATACGTACATACATAGTTACAGTATAACATCATATTAACCATCGATCACCTCATTTTCTTCTGTAGCACATTCTCAGCCGAAAGAAAGAATTGCGACGTCGATTATTGTATGCAGAAAAGCATCAGTGACAAAAAGAAGATACAAAGCTACTGAGATTTAAAAAAAATACAACCTATCTCCTTGAAAAACTATAAATATTGTCTCTATAGATTCAGCGGTTGATACGACTTAAAATAAATAGATGACAGAAAATTAATAAAAAAAACCGTATAAAAAAACTTTCTGATTATTTAAATATGTTTTATCATAACAAAAAAAGATCATAAACGATTGAAAAATTTTAATTAAATTTATCGGCGAAAATTATATTTATCGGTTTTATATTCTACTAAAATATTTTATCTATTTTTATATGATAACGATAACTGATAGAAAATCAGTAATAGATACATTTAATCCTATATTAGGAAGTATTTTATATACATGTAATAATAATTACAAACAATTGGTTTAAATTATTTTATTTATTGGCGAACATCATTACCACTGATTTTCAAGTTGACAGTTGTGCATAGAAAAGAAAAAAATATTATGCGAATACTTACACCAGTCATAAGAAATATATACTTTCGTGTCGTAGTGTCAAAGAATAATAGTATTCGCAGTTTTGTTAGATAGATTTGGGCGATTAATATTAAATACAAAATATATATTTATAGCAGTAATATTTTATCTCTCTCTCTCTCGTTCGCACTCACACTCTCTCTCTCGTAATATAATAACACATATCTCTTTGTAATATAGATAATCTTTCTTTGATTTTGCAAGGCCAGCATAGAAATCACACTAGAGAATGGTAAACACAGTTTTTTTCCTAAATTTTAGACAAAGAGACGCTCTCATCAGATGACCTATTATTTAAACGCAATTCACGTTATGTACATACATTTGTAAAAGTAATCTCGATTAATTCCGAGCTCTTCATACGTAAATATCAAATTTAATACGCAGTAATAAAAGTTTTTGAGTACCTGCACTAATCTTTGACAGTGAAATACATTCTATTAAAATCGCTTTTATGTCCTGTAGTTTCAGATTTATTTATCGTATGTATATGTGTATGTATGTGCGTGCTTTCTTCAAATTATTAAATGTTTATGGTTTATAAAGAGATATTCTAAGATTCAAAATAATTGTAATGCACAGTTTCTGATATTTGAGATGTTTTGCATATTTTGTTCTATAAATTTCACGAAACCAAATATTCGGCTGACCTACTTCACGCTCATTCTAAAAGAACTTTGTAAAAATACATTGATCGTAAACCGTATAAAATATACCATGTGTGCTCATCTTTACGACAGTTAAAAATAGTACTACTGGAAAGTGTTCGCAGCGATTGCTATTTTTTGTGTATCTTTTGGAAGCTTCACTTTCCTGAAGATCTCAGCCGGCATTACAAAGATCGTCATTTCAAGTAAATTTGAAAGTAAATCACCGTAAAATATGTTTGGAGACGTAGTTTGTTCTTTATAGTGACGATTTTTCGATGAGAAATTTTCATTTACATACCACGATTCTCTTACATATAGGATAGAGATTTTCGCGGATAGAAGTTTTCCGAGATAAGCAATGCAAGTAATTGAAAAAATCGTATCGTACCACGTAAATTGCAAACCAGAAATTTCGTTTAAAATGGAAAAATGTGATACACTCCAAAACGACATTATACAGGCAGTGATAATCGTAATATGTCTGCAAAGTATTTGTAAAGACATACAAAGATTCATTGAAATTCAGAAGAAAACTTGTACTTGTAGAAAAAACGTTTGCTTGAGGAAAGTATATGCTATTTTTATACGCAGATTTTAGAGGCAAATATCGTATGAAAAGGAATGTAGAAAACTAAGAGAAGTAGATTTTACTATGATAAACTTTGGTATTATATATGAGTGAACTTTCATGTCCCTCTGTCCTTTCTTTCACAACACTCTCGATCTTTCTGTGTAGAAAGATAGTCAATTATTTACAAAAGAAGAAAGAATGCTATAAAGTAAAACGAGATTAATAGTAATTATAATAGTAATTATAATAGCAATAATAATAGCAATAATAATAATAATAATAATAATAATAATAATAATAATAATAATAATAATAATAATAATAATAATAATAATAATAATAATAATAGTAATAATATAATAATAATGATAATAATAATAATATAATAATAATGATAATAATAATAATAATATTAATAATAATAATAATAGTAATAATAATAATAATAATAATAATAATAATAATAATAAATCATACTAATACCATTGGTGAAAGATAATGAAGAAAAGGGTGCATAACTAAGCAAATGAAATACACTTAGTTTACTTTGCATATTATAACAATGAATGATAATACGTGTCTTACTCGCATGTTACTGACACATCGATACATCATGTGTTATTAAACAATTTGGTGCATTTAAATCATTATAACCGTTAAAACGGCTAGAAAACCTAATCTTATTCTAAGCCAGCTAATGATGCCGTAAGATTAACTAACGAGGTGTTCTCATGTTTCCTAAAATTGTTTTGAACTAATACTAAAAAACTAGTAATGGTTTCGGTAAATTCACCGCGACGAATACTGTAACTAGCGATACATATCCTTGTTTCAATGTGAGACGTCAGAAATATATCGATAAAACACATATTTCTATAGCCCATAAGCGCGTGGACACTTATACCAGTCACTTTAGATCGTTTTATGGGACAATACGCAGTTGTCTCATTTGAAGACGGTACGAGAACTGTAACTGCTGCTTTATATATACATATACATATATATATATATGTTATATATGTATATATATATATCATATATCATATATATTATATATATATCGATCTCGATTTATGCACATTTAATTATTACAGATAAAATATGTTATATTAATTTCTGTGTATTTACTCTTGATTTCGGAAACTAAGTCTAAAGGCCATTTTACTTTTTATTCTAATCTATCTATTATATAATGACAAGATGTACCTACTTTTTTAAACATTCCTATCGATATTTGTGTTGCGTGTGCTTGTGTGATCATTTATTTGTATCTATATTGACTATTAGAGATTAACTTACATCTACTAATAAATTAATAGATAAATAATATTGTTAAAAGTCAAACAAATATTTCTACAAGTAACAATTAGCGTCTACGTTACTAATATTTCGAAAGACGCATCACTATAGTTATATCGCAAAACATTTCCTCTAAATATTCTTCACTGACCCGTCCTTTTGTAATATACAGCGTTTGTATCAATTTCTACCTAAAGAAGTTCAACCACAATGTTACAACATAACATAAAGCATTTCTCAATTGCGAGTTTCAAACTCTTTGCAAACTACTTCGGAAAAATTTCTTTAGAAGAAGCAATTCCGAAAAAGTACGACGTATAGAGTTTTCAACTACTGCACCTAACTAATTATTAAAATCTAATAATTGCAACGGGAAGTTTTATTCGCCGACAAAGGCGTATTAAACGTATCTTAAAGAGATCTTTAAACGGTAGACGTTTGCTGATTATTGTTATCCAATGGAATACTCGTCGAACATTCTTTCAACATTGCTCGCAATCGAAGAATTTCTTTTGAAGCAGCTGCAAGGTCGGACTGCAACTGAAGTTCCTTTTCTCGTAGACGTTTTATATCACGTTGGCAAGTCTATAAAATAAAATTATACTTAAATTATCGCAAAAAAACATAGAAAATTCCATATCTTTACATACGTACCACATTTTGCCTCAGTAAATCTAACTTATCGCATTTAAGCCTAGTGACTTCCATTCGTAAATTTTCATTTTCTAAAACGCCATCCTTAGTAGTACATCTTGCTGTATCATGAGTTTCAGCTGAACTCATTGATTCGAGGCCTGTATCGCTATCGGGATATACGGCTTGGTCTAGCTCCAGCTCGCTATTTAATGAGCTATCGTCACTTTCCGAAATAACACGCTGTGTTGTTTCTGTTTTCTCGGATCGCTCTTGTTTTCGTAAATTTTCGTGAGTCAGTCTTTGAACAGATGATACAGAAGTTTTGTCCACCAACGTCGTGTCATTGCTAGCACAAATTGAAGTAGTAGATTCTCTACGATCAACTTCATCTTGTTGTAAGGTGGCCAAACTACTATCTTGATTGTCTGTATTGGATAAACTACTGTCCTGACTTCCTAAGCTAGGGCTTCCACGTTCTGAATCTCTTCTAAGGGTTAAATCCGGAGAACCTAAGGGACTCGAAGGTTCTACCGAACGTTTGCTACTAATTTTCGTGGTTGATTGTCGATTGCTCGGTGGACTAGGCTCTGACTGGCCCTTTTTCGATAATTGTTGTGGTACGCTCTCCGTCGAGGCATTTCTAACACGCGATATCAGCGCCTTTCGAACGGTATCAATAAATCTAGAACCACTTCCACCGCTACCAGATCCTGATGCATCACTTGCTGTTGGACTTACTGGGCAATTTCCTCCAAACCCCATACCGGTAGCTCCTAAGCCGATCGCTCCTCCGAGAAATTCTGCAGTCTTTGTTTGTAATTCTTCCGTTAAAGATTCTAACAGAGCTGACCTCGTTCTTAGCTGTATGTTGAAAAATTCTATTATTGGCGTTTGATTTTCACTATTTAATAACTTATAGCTATCATCAAAGCTATTTTTTTTTATATTATCATAATTATTCCACTATGGCTACGAATATACTTAAAAGTTTTGTAAACGTGTGATAATTACCTCAAGTTTTGAAAACTTCTCAGCTTTATACGCCGCATTCTCAGCGTTCACTAATTTCGTCAAAAGGAATTCCTTGAAATCGACTCCCCGCAAAAATACAGCTGGTGTTGGTAAAGCTGGACCAAACCAGGGAACATCGTTTCGTGCCGTTATACTGACCTTGTACCTACATACAGAATTCAAATGAGTGTCTACAAATTATTTACCACGTTAAAAATTTAATATATGAACGTATCAGAACTTTGATTAATACTAGATTATTAGATTAACACTTTAATTAATTGATAAAAAGGAAAACCTATTTTCTGTACCTGAGAAAACGCAACATTTAGCGAACTAATTTAACCGGATGTTTGTTCAAAGTTAGGAATAGCGATTTCGTAACTGACGCACCCGGACTTTATACGACCTTACTACATAGACACGGTTCATACAAATCTAAGAATATACCTTGTATTAGGAGTGCAGGGGTCGACGACTTGTACCACGATGAATGCATGTAAGAAGTGACTGGCGATCATATCTGGACTGAAAGGGGTTGGCTCCTCTTGGAATATTATCGCGACGATGTCATTGCCGATGTGTCTTTTACGCTGCAATTGCTGAGAGTCTCCTGGACTGTATGGCAACAGAGAAGCCACATGAAACAGCACTTCTCGACCTCGAAATACTTCGTATACCGCGGAATCTCCAGTCTGTCCATGTCGAGTATCCAAACCTCCGCGGTATCTATAAACATTGATACACACATATTTGACCATACAGTAACATAATTGCTTTCAAAAAAGGCAAAAAATAAAATTAAGGACCGATATTAGACTATATATTATGGCGATTATTATCTATGGCACATAATATGGCGATTATTACCTATATATAATATTTAATTTTATACCTGAATTAAAATTTTTAATTAGTGAATTTTTTGTTAAAGTGAAAATATTTTTTAGTGAAGTGAATTTTTCAGTAGATTTAAAATTACGGGATATTTAATTCCAAATTTCATTAAATTCACTAAATTTGTTAAATGGGAAACAAAATACGCAATGATAATTATTAGAAATGTTAATCCTCAATGTATAACTAGAACTCTAAGAGTAGAATATAGTTTCTTTAAAAGTGTTGTTCGAGCTTGTTTTAAAATTAAATCAAAATGGATTGCATTATTACTATTTAAATATAAAAAACATTTTGAAACTTTTGTGTCGGTGTATTTTTAAAAATTATTTATGCAAACATTACATAATGTTACCCAATTTATATACAGTATTTTTAAAAATTATTTATGCAAACATTACATAATGTTACCCAATTTATATACAGTAACAGATTTTGTATCGCAATTTTTCATTCGGGCTGCATTTGTAGTAATAGTGTCTACATTTATTCTATATATTATATATATATATATTTTACAACTAGGTACGATATATATCTTAAGAATAATGAATTTTTTCTTTTTCAATATACAAGATGCAAAGTAACGAAACAAGTAGAAATAGAAATATATAAAACATTACAAAATTTATCAAATTCATAGATAGTCTTATTTCGGCTTTTTTTAAATATGTCTAAGTTAAGACCTTCGTTTTAATAAATATATAATAATAAATATAATTCTTTATTAATAATAAAGAATATAATGTTATTTGTAATTCATATATAATAATTTTTTATGATACATCATATATAAATCATGGAAAAAGACGTTATTAAATATATAATGCAAGAAAATAAAATTCAATGTCTAGACATATGTAACATAGCGACTAAAGCTTGATTACTATACTACCCTCTTACATAATAATTATGTATCTATTAGTAATATTACGAAATGTTTTATGATTATGTACCTTGTCGATATATCAAATAGTCTGATTGAAAATCGATCTATTACCGATAGCACATGCAACACAAAACGTGTTGACCATATAAAACAGTTTATAAAAATATAGGTTCTTATATTAAATGAACAAGTTTTATTTATTTGTCAGCCATAAAATCGCATAATTTCATATTAAACAATGTATGCATTACCGCTCAGAAGTATCCAGATACATTGATCAATTTGTCTTAATAGTAGTGAATTTTAGCGAAGTCTAGAAGTTAATGATGAATTAGTAACTGGAAGTAACATTTGATACTTTTTTACGGAATCACTGAAATACCTATTACAATACATAACAATAATGTATTTTACTATTTACTGTATACAATACTATTACGTGCATTTACTATTTAAATATCATTGATATTATTAACATTGGCAGTGTATCAGTTTAGAAGATCCTTATTAATCTGACTTCTAATTTAGAAATTAAAAGATCTATGGAGAAAAAGCATGTTAAATAATAAAATAGTTCTATAAGATTTGTCAATTAGAAATACCAATCTTATTATTGCATATTGCCCTTTAAGAACTAATTTAATGATTAGAAAGGACTATAATGATTATAAAGAATAAAACCGTTGTAGTTGGCTTATCCATAATTATATAAATGACATACATCATGTAGAAAATAAACAAGTGTCCGGACACTTTTGAGCGGCTGTGTATGGGTATTTATTATTTTGTGTGTTATGTTATTTTTGAAAATATTTTTAATCAAATATCTTGTAACAAATGCTACCAACCCTTTGTGATCTTTCAAGTCGATTTTCTGACCCAATAAGTCAAGAAACTCTTGGAAAGCTGGTGTAATTTGTCTATTTCCAAAGAGTTGTTCTTCGGTAACTTGACCGGCACGTTGGTGAAGAACACCGAATTTAAACCTCGATACCAAGGCATGTTCGTCATACCGTGCTATCAGTGTACCAGCACCGGAACAGACAACCGGCATCAGCGTGCTCACGTTCAGGGATTCGTTGATCGCCTGTAAAAAGAAACTACGTCATGCTCCACCGTGCTGATAGATTACGGTCTTTTCCTTTTACTTTGGGAATGTACATATTTGCAATCATTTTCTTGCATAGAATTATAAATAAATCTTAAACTGATTAACATTATATCTTGAAACTTTAAGTAACTTCGAGAGAAAGTTCGAGAGAAAAATAAAAAATAATTTGTACCGGACCTTTCATGTGATACATGTAGCAATGATTCAGCTTATGATTAAAAGTTAGCATCTGGTTCTCTTTTATTGACCATGACAGTTTTAAGCAAAATCGTTGATAGTATTAAACCGTTTTATTCAAGACTTATCTGCTGTGTATTCCAGTCCTATGCATTGGCGTGAAATAGTTAACAGATATAATTTTAAACCTTTGCATATGTTATTAATAAAAATGATATAATAACTCGCAAAAGATTGGAAATCTAAAAATAAGTAATATAAGATTAATTGAATCTCTATTCAAATCTGTTTAATTGAAATGAAATTTATAAAGTATTTATATAAAATCGAAAGGTTAATTTTAATCTAATGAAAATATAGATCATCTAGAAATTAATATAGTAAACACTGATTAATAAATCAGCGATATAATAATATTTAATATGTTAGAGATATTTTTATATTAAAAAGATTAAACAAAACTAAATTAAAATTTTTTTGTATTAAAAAATCAAACAAAAATAGGTACCTAACATATTTATTTCCTCAACTAACTTTTATTAAAATTACAAGCAAACATTGAATTCACAACTTCAGTGTTACTTCTTTTTTCAAAACGAAAAAGCTTTCGCAACACTTGCTCATATGAAATGTAAATTTATGAAAAATCATTTGAATTGAAAATAAGTAACAAAATTATAAACAGTAACATTTTTCAAGCGATATGCATAAAATATGTACATATATGTACATATTTGCATAATGTAACGTACAGCCTTGCAAATCTCGACAATTGTTGCAAATACCAGGAAGCGGAGACTGGAATTGCTACTTCATGGGTTCAAATTAAGGACAATTAGAAGCCCACAATTAAAACGTAGATACGAATCAAATTCTTGCAGTAAATTATTGAAACATTTATAAACAATTTCTATCGTAAAAAAGAAACAAGAGATTTTTAAAATTCATAAGAAACATTATTATATTGCATTAAACAATCTTTTCATTACTATATGAAAATCTACTTCCAAAATGTTTACTAAGATATATATATATATATATATATATATATATATATATATATATATATATCTAAAAATATATATATATATACAAGACCTGTTGCATTATTGATGTGACAATAAATAATAATATAAATTTATATATTTATATATGTTATTACAATAATAAAGTTTCTTTCAGCTTTTCATACTTTTCTGATTGCGTCAATTCTCAAAGTGAATTTACTGTCTGGGTGCGTCAGCTTCTGTTTCAGTTTTAACGATTTTCAAGACAACAACTGTTTGAAAGCTTAAAACCCATAAACCCCTGTCTGAAATTTTCCATGATCAATTTATAAAACAGTTTTAAAATACCTCTAATTTCTATTCCTTATTTTCTTTGGAACTGGCACTAATCCAAGTACATAATCATGAGAAAAGAAAATGCCAGACACACTGCTGTCGAATTAGTATTTGATTATCCTCACAGATAAAGACAAAAGTATTGTGTTCGAAAAATTAAATAATGCAAATTTCTTTTTACTGTTGATAACAATTTTTCAGATTAAACAGCTAATTGCAAATGATACATATTTATCATACAAAGCAATGTAAAAGTATACTTAATATTTTTTTATTTGTACGTCCATGTGATTAATAAATTATATGTATTAGAAATTCTGTCATAGATAATTATTGTCCTTCTTTATTTTTAAAAAATGAATATTACAAATTTATTCGACCTGAAAATTTACTCGTTTCGATATCGATATGCAAAATGAGTTTCCTTAAATTACATCTTATCACTCTTGTTATAATTTTCATAAATTTTTATTACAAAGTTTATTTGCAATTTTCAAAGATATTCCGATAGGCTCATTAATAATTTCCTACGCATTTTATACATACTTTTTAAAAATATATTATGTAGAACGTTAAAACAATATCTGTCTTATTACTCATAATAATCGCTTACTGTCAGCATTTCTCTCGGTTACTTGATTTTCCATCACAGACTCCTAATCACGAAAGAGTAAACAGTGCAATTTATCTGCTCGATAGATTCTAACAAGCGTAGGGAAACTCTGTATAATGGTAAATACTCTAAAAGGAGAAATTCGCGCTCGGTGAAAGTATTAGATCAAAAGGGGTATTCGAAATTCCGAGTTTCGCTAAGGAGCGGGTTACTAAAAAGAGATGAGAGACTTCACCTTGACCATTTTCGCAGGTGATGGATTCGGGCCGAGATTCGCGGCCGGTACCAATTCGTGAGTCGAACCCGCTCGCAATCGCAACAAGACCCTCCAATGCTCCTGTCCAGCAACCGTCTCGGCCTTCACCGAGACGAGGACCGGCCCGTTCTCTCCGTCCCTTCCCACCAGATTCACGTGCTCCTGTAAAAGAAAAAAGTTCAAGTTGGTTGAAACGAAGCGGGTCTTTTTACGATCGAGGCCGACCATCGAAAGTCGCAGCAACTCGTGCGAAATGCACCAACCGCTGCTTTTGTCGGCCGGCTTTGATGCCCTTCTACGCCGAGTACGTACATCGGTGAAAGGTGCAACATTTTCGTGGTGGCCCAAACGGCGCACTTAAGGGTGCACGTGTCTTGAAAAGTCGAGAGAGTTACGATCAACGTATCGATTCCTTCACTTCGCTTCGGTATCCCTGTATAAAAGATTCTGGGACACCGTGAAAAGCATGGTACGATATATAAAGAACAGAAGAGAAAAACACAGAAAAATGATAATACAGAAAGATATATAAAATATCGAGAGCACAGTACTCATTGTGATATTTAGTAGATATTTGAAATCAATATTTATCTAAGCTTCTACTTCAGTGTTCAAAGAAATAAAATTTTGCATAAAAAACTGCGGTCATTACACAGTATTTTAGTATGATATAATTCAAAATGAAAACAACGTGTGACGTTCAAAAGGGAGAGTTTTTTAAAAATAGATAAGTGGATGATGTTTTTTAGAAGCTAAACTAAAAATAAACAATGTTTTAAAAATTTTTAGGGGGATTGTAAACACACGTTTAGCTCCGAAATTAAATAGAAAATCAATTTTGATGACATAGGATTGATTGGCAAATATATTAAATTTTAAAACTGCGTCTCTGTGGAAAATGGGAAATTTGATTTAACATATCTTCCCCCTAGCCTTCGTATGCATTTATTAAAAGTATAAAAAGAGTTTACAGTTGTCAAGATTTTGAAGTAGATGTTACAAACAAAAATTAGTCAGTACTTTTCCTTTAATAAAATTCAGGCTCGCCTTTACTTTTTAAATGGTAGCACGTAATTCTTTTATCCAGTATTGCAGGCTGCATCGTTATAAATTTAGCAATGTCTTATGTTTCTTTTAGAGTACTTTGACTAGGAAGACATTTTGAAATATAATAAAACTCTTTACTAAGACGTAAGTCACATATGAACTTATAAGATATCAAATGCATTGAGAGAGACAGAGAGAGATAAGAAACCTTAAGGAATCTTATATTTTCAAATGATCTTCTAAGCAGCTTATTCAAAGAAAGCAACTAAATGAGGCATCCTTGAAATTAGCCCAATATTACCTGAAGGAAGCCATACATATTTGACTCCCCATTGAACAAATTTGATGGTATTAGAGTATTTTGATTTATTGTTGATTATAATATATATTTGTTAAATTACTGATTGAAAAAGCGTAGTGTCTGTTACAAAATGAACACTCTATATACAGTGATCTGGCAATAAACCGATCAACTTCTTCAGCATATTTCAGAAACCATTCTAAACAAAAAATATTCTATAAGCAATGAATCATATTAATTCCTCTAGCGGGTTATGATTCAAAATACTAATATATACTATTACATACTACTTTGAAATCGTTGTACTATATCCTCATTCTGATCGAAATGAGCTATTTCCTAGAGTATTTATAGTTTGTATTGATAAGAGTAAAACATTGGTTTAGTTGATGACATCCAGTTAGAAGACAATGACGTTAACACATAATAGCATTGCTTTGTTAGGGCTTGTTGCTTGATGGATAGACAGCGGCGGAGGTGAAACATAACTCCCACGGTTAACTATCCTATTCTTTTTAAATTTTTTTGTGATGATGCAAGATATTTTTATATTATACGAAGTTTGGATTATCTTGGATTGAGTTACTTTGATAATTGAAAAAGTTAATATTTGACAACCAGCGTGGAATGATTAAATCAACGTATATCGCGACAGAAAAATAAAAGACGATCAGTTTTTATCGATATTCCGGATATTGATTAAAGAAAAAATATTAATTATAGAAATAATTGTCAAACGTTATCGAAAATTTTTACAAAATTGACTGAATTATCTGAATAATTACTGCGTAGCGATACATTGTAAATAAGAGAAATATGAATGAAAACGAGGTTCGATCCCGTAAGAATACTTTTAAATGTAACATATGTATAATATGTAACTGGTAATTTGTTAAACATGTGCAGCATTTTTTGACCAAAATAGTCCCGTAAAGAAAGAGAGTATATCTGCAAAATTTTTCAATGATGGTGTGAAATTTAAAAAAGCGTAGAAATTAATGATTGATAAAATATTATTCGACGAGCATTTACATATATTATAAGAGAATAGGTAGGAATTCTAATAACTCAAGACGTAATTATGTGCTTGGATATATAAGATGTGTGTTAGATGATATGATGCACCGTGTGTTTTGCGTTACATAATATGCACTACGGCGTAACACGTTGCAGTATCTCATTATCGTACGTTAGGGTAGCGCGTTACATTATATTACAGCACTTGAAGAGATACCTATGTCACTGTATCACGAGATAATAGAACCTATTAATAAAGATAGACTAATTAATTCTCTATATTCTCATATAGCTTAAGACCTATATTTTTTATATACTGTTTTGTTTATTCATTATTATACTATATTTTAATATTATATTATTATATTGTTAAAACGCGATCTGTTTATAGCAATTATTAGTTTCTAGCTTTTTATATTAAATGGAGGAATTTTAAGATTAAATTATAAATTGAACTTCCTTACTCAATTTAATGGTATATTATTCATTTCTGGTTTACTTACATTATTGGTATACTACTATAAATTAATGTAACTTTACCAATGACTAAACAAAAATTTTATGTTAACTTGATAAGTTTAATTAACAGTTAGCTATATATGATACTTCAAGATATTTCTTGTATCTTCAAATATTCTGGCCTTACTTTCGACTGTCTTCAAAAATGTACCAGCTATAGTACTTTTGGTTATCAGTTGGTAAGTTATAATGAAATATATTAACATCTATTTATACTATCTCTTAACTGGTATGATACCAGTTAAGATTGAATCATTGGAGACCATAATAATTTAAGGTGATGTTACTTAATTTTTGAATTTTTAATTAAACTAATATATTAGTATTGATCTATACCACAGAGAATGTAAGATACAAAATCAAATTAAATATCCTACATTTCCATAATCTAATGTAAATTATGATAATCATCTATAATTCAATATTATTTGAGGATTACGTGTATATTTCGAATATCATTATCGATATGATACTTGTAGCTCTACAAGATGAAACTAGCATGGTTCATAAATTATTGTTTAATTTTATTATAGTAACAGTTAAAAAACAAAAATCAACAAAAGCAAATTCAAAGCAAATGAAACTAGAAAAAACAATAATAGTGATAATCTTCGTGTATGTCGTCACGAAAAATATAGCGTGAGTTGCTTAAATGAAGATTGAGTATAGTATATAAGATGTGGTGGATAAGCACACAAAGGGTACACCATCTGGAGATTCCAATAAACTAATAATTTTCACTGTTACCCTTGTCAGCTTAGATATCGTGCAGTGTATAGGAGTTTACTCACTCCACGTGGCAAAATCAGTAAAAGAAAAGATTTCCTTTTATCGTCCACTTTGGTAAATATAATTTATCTCATAAAGTGTGAAATTATAAACATATATAGAACCTTAAGTGTATTGTATTTTGTATATTTTCTTATTTTACACAATTTCTCATAATTCCCTGTTATAATTTCTGTTATATCGTATAATCGATATTTTTCTCATGTATCTTAAACAGCGGATTGACATACAATGCATTATATTGAATAATGTAGATAAGAAAGTACTAACATCAGAATCTCATGGGAGATCTAAAAACTAAAAAGGAAAAAACGATTCTTGAACCAATATTAGCTATTGTGATAGAAGACATCAAATAGGTAATTTTCCAAGTGAAATTCTATTTAATTTCTAAACAAAGACCTGCTGCATTGATGTACGTTTTAAAAAGATGTCTCACGACTTCGAATTTTTTCCTAAGACTGATTTGCGACTCATGAAAGCGTTTCACCGCAAATATATTGTGTACTCTTGCAACGAGAACAGGATGCGTGCACGCATGCACGCACAATGAGCCCACAAATCTACGCAGTGACGCAACCATCAAGGAACTCCCATTGCATGTATAAAACGACAAAAATACTTAGTTACTTATACGTAATTCGATCCAGTCGTCACTCGTGATTATTTTGCATAGAATATTCGAAGAATTCATAATTTTAATTTCGACGCACGTCTAATCAAATATCTAGTGTCAGAAATATTTGATAACAGAATGCAACCCATTAATTTTATGTGTTGCGTAAATATTATATTATAATAAATATTGAATATTAATAAAAACAGTTTCATAAATATCGTTAATCCTTTGTAAGCAGAATTTTGTTTGCTGACCAAGAAAGAGATTGTAATTGGCTAAGAGATTATGCATATTTATGTATTTATTCGAAACTTAAGAGTGATGCGACATGATATTATAGTATTGTAATGTGGCAAGTAAGAAATAAAATTTTATTTATGTTCTCTTGCTTTGGTTGCCCCTCACGAAAATACAAATTTGCACAATTGTACACAATCTGTTGATTAAAGATTTTTAATGAAATTTGAAATTTAGATACCAATAAATAAATCGTTTAACGCTAATATGGTATATTAATGAAATAGGATAATATCTATATAGATGAAATAAAATAAAATTTTTAAAATACATATGGATATATACATGTAGTTAGCGTAACAAAATCAAATCATATATCTACTATAACATCGTTCACAGATTGTTATGTATTTAAAATATTTTAGGAATTTTGACAAAAATGTCTTTATATTAAATTATATTCCAATTCTATAGAATATCTATCTTTTATTCATAAATTTATTTATATTTATTTGCAATATAAATTTGTATTATAATGGTTATAAAATCAATAATTTAGAAAAAATAATGTCAAAAGAAAGAGACAGAGTAATCACAATGCACAAAAAATAAGATAATATAATAAAACATACCGTATGAATGTTAATTAAATACAATTATACATAATTGCTTGTTTGCATTTCTATAATTTTCTATATAAATATAATAGTTACTGTACGCGAGATACTAAAGATAATTGTAAACTTTACTATTGTGTAATTGTTATACAAACAGCAATAAAATAAACTTCTATATTAAAATGTGCGAAATTTACAAAGATGGAGTTATATTTAAGAATAATTAAGCGGTTGTTGAGAAAAGCTTTTATGTTCAAACATGGAATTACTGATAACGCTATCTTTAGCCACGATAATATCGATACGGTACTGCGTTTCCTTTTTCACATAATTAACTGTATTCAATCGAATTCTATTGACACTCACCTGTATGTTTCTTTCGTTTCTGTTATTTTTAGGAATTTTACTACGCAGATAGAGAATGAATTTTATATCAAAAGACAGAATAAATAAGAACAGTAATCGACTTTTGAGGGAATTAATTTTCATCCACATGAAAATATTATATAGTTCGATTTCTATAAATAAAATTCAAGATTAACTATTTAGTTGAACATTTCTATTTTATGATATTTCTCTGCAAATTTGATCGTTTATAGAGTGTAAAGGAATTTTGTGGTAAGATCAACATTACTTCTATTTCTGCAATTGCTTCTTATCATATTTTGCATAATACGTTGCAAAGAAATAGTAACAAATAATTTTTATACAGCGCAAATTATACTTAAGGTGCTGATCAGCAGACATGTTCGTGAATAAACTATTTCACAAACTTCATTCCTTTCTTCATTTTCAGATCTTATCACAAATGTTACTTGTAACAAATATATGATCATTCCTCTCTCCGGTGATTTTTCAACCTCTACATGAGCGACGTATAAATATAAACAATGTGTTAATGAACTTGAATGACTAATACACTGTTTGAATATATTACTGTATATATTTACACCATTTAAGTATGTTAAGGGCGTCTCTTGTATTTGAATGATATCTACTGATGAATGTTGGAGAATTTCTGTGTTTGATGTTTACTCTTCGAGAGTTGGAAAATGTCTGCTTATGTCTTTTACTGAGAGCGTCCGAACCTTGCTTTGTATATTCAGGATGCGTGCTGACTGATAGTCGTTAAAAATGTAATTTTCTAATCAATAGCACGCTAAGTGACATGATCGCTCTCCATGTGTTCTTACTACGCCTTCTTCTACTAAAAGTGGAGCTTTATCTAAATTGATGCAAGACGTTCAGTTTTTCAGAAAGGTTCCAGGTCAGAAACTTCAGCAACTGCTACCGTTATGTATAAGTACATATGTGTTTCTAAATTTCCCTCCGGAAATATCAAGTATATAACACATCCCTTACTATTGAGTACGAAAGAAATTAACGATAAGATTCTAAAGAATATGCGATTTATTGCTCCATAATATATGTATATATTAAGATTAAACTCAAAAATGAGCATTTTTTACGACCACGCTACAGTATTTACTAACAAGAGCTTCACGTGTTTCTTTCGTGTGTTCCGGACGGAATAATAAATTTTCGAAACTGGCAAAGACATTTTATATATGCTTACTATACTGTGTTTGAAAGAGTTTTGGTGAGAATGCCTCAGAGAACTATATTTCAAGGAACATGCTCACGTACATTACGCAAAAAGTATTCGTTAAAGTCGAGTAATGCGTAAAATGAACAAATAGAAGTATATATGTAAATAAATAGGTACTATACAGTGTTTCAAGGAAGCGGACCAAGTTATAGTTCTAAATCGGTAGAAGATAAAACAAGATTTTTCTAGCCAACACGAAAATCAAAACAATAGATTCGAATATGTCTGCTTTGGAAATGGATACGTTTCAATCAATTTGTAGGACGCCTGTATTTCTTTAAATGCAACTACATATTTTTTAATGCACTGATACGTTTCCTTATCCTTTATATAAAAATGTTAAAGTACTTATGTATCTTAAAACGATTACACAGTTCAAAAAATATATGGGTGTATTAATTTTAATTTAGCAAAGTAGTATCTGAATTAATAAGCACCTTTTCAATCAATGACTGAATTTGTTAATAGAATTTAATATTTTCTTACGAAGAAAAGCTCATCAAAATTCACGTTGCTTCATGGGAAATTCCCTATCTTTTATCGTTTTAAAAGTATGACTTGATCCAATTACATGGGATAATCTGTAACTATATACATATATGTATGCAAATGACATGAAAATTTAGCTTCATAAAGATTAGTAGTATTAAAACATACGGAAAAGAAGTATTACAGAAAGAGATACGTTTGTATCGAATTAATCATTCGTAATTACAATATCTACTTCCACGAGTTCAACAACCGTAAACACTCAAGGCAAACCAAGGTTACGTACGATATTTCTACAACTCTTATCAACAGCAAAGCGTACAAAAATTTAACGTTAATACTAGCTAACGTATATGCACACTCTGTTCTTAATCAATATTACTTCGTCTCGCTATCAACGAGTTTAAACATGAGCAAAATTTCACCGCATTCCAGTTCGTAATAAATAATTTCGGAAAGAAATTCATACGTATAATAGTTGAATAAACTCCATGGCAAACGGGGTGCTTTAATAATTTGCGTTATAATACGCGTCGTATTCGAGCAAAAGAGTTAATTAGGTGAACGATATTTTATACAACGGATGTATGTACATACATTATTAACGGATTGGTTGGCGGGTAGAGCATTCTAACCGACATTGTCCTAGGTCTTTCCTATATGAATATGTGGCATGTTCTTAGATTCGAGCCAATGCAATAGCACGAAATATTTCAGGAAGTAGAATAATAGCAATCTTTTTAATTATACTTTTAATTGAATTAATCAGATTTATCACGAACAAAGTCCATGCTGTGTGGTTTCTTTTCTTTCACTCATAGTATCGTGTATCACGTAGCTTTGAAGGATTATGCTATCACTCATTTCTTTGCATCGTGATGTTAGTATCTTCGTAGATTCGAGTATAATCTCCTTTATACGTTAAAAAGTTGCATACATATTTTTTCTTTCTTTCTTTTTGCCACTTGAATGTGGAATTGGAGCGTTATAAGAGAAGTTAAAGTACGTACACACTCCGTAAAATATACCAGAGAATGTCTACACTCTTCGAGAATGTATTTTGCTTTCTGTTCTTCTACATACAAGTTTATTTAGTAATATGTAGCACGAGGAAATATACGAGAAATACTTTTTAGATTCTGGCAAAATTGCATTTTGTATTTTAAATGGTACTGAACTCGCAAGAGAGCATAAATATTTATATTTCTCCACTATTTATTACATCCGCTAGAGTTAATTGCCAATAAAGCTTACAACATACAAAAACGAGTCATATTACACTATGCGCTCATTTTCCTGTGACTAGATACGAAAATGATTTACTTTTAATAATTTCCTTGTTATACGTAAAAATACACCTTGTATTTAAATCAAATAACTTTTTTGATACATATACCTAATACTCTTACATAAGTTCCTGATTATTTTGCTACACAATAATAGAAAAGCATTTGTGTAAGGACAACATATATATATGATGCAACGATAAATAGAATATAATTCCCTATAAGGTAAAAGTTATAAAGTTAAAATTGTATAAAATGTTAGTACTACTGTATTTGAAATAAATAATACACGATATCAAACAATTTTTTTGCTGTTACTGTTAACTCATCTGTCAATTTTTGAATTAAAGCCATGTTAAAATTTAAACACCAAATGAGCATTTAAATTAATATATATCATGATATAATATCTTCTATAGAGCTAAATAATTGCCATTAAATAAATTGTTTTCAAAGCTTCATAACTCTAAAAATATCCGAATGTTAGTAGTTATCAAACCTGTTTACGTAATAGGATGCTAGCAAGCATGCATATCAATGACGAATTAGTAAAAATAAAACTGAATATTATACTCAATACTAAATCGTGATTAGAATAAAAATTGAACTGTGGGTGTTCTTTTTTCTCTTAAAATTTTTTCACGATATATGATCATTAACATTATTTTCTTATCTTTCCGGTATTAATAATTGACCTACCCGATACGATTCGGCCATTACTGATAGAAGCTACTTTGTCAACATGTATAAAAAAATATCTCTTTCTCCCTATTTTCTCTCTCACATGTGCCCCTTCGATTCGGTTATCCGAGTAAACTACGGTTATCGTATGTGGCTGATATATTTATGATGATTCTCCAAGCGCTTTACTATTGGCTATCAAGACCCGGATACTCGAGGAAGATAGATAATGGGAGTAAGTAATTGAAGAAAGTCTTAATAATCCTAATGCTTTTAGGACTTTTTAAAAGAATCCTCGTTGCTTCATTAACAATACGACAAATTATGATCTAAGAATCTCTTGCAAGATAATTTTATTAATTGCTTTCATTGCTTTATTGAATTTAAAGAATATTTAAATACGATGTGCTTCAGGAAACGGTAGAAAAGTCGATAAATATATCCTATAGAATATATAATCGAAGTATTCAATAAAACAAATGTTTGACTTTGTCAGATACTGTATTAAAGTTAAAGAAATTATTACCAATTACTATTTTTGTATCTCCCTTTCCCATCATACAGACATATATTTTTCTTGAACTTTTCAAATTTAATCATAATTAGAAAATTTTGCGTCATCAAATATAGAAAGCAAGATATTAAAAATAAATAAGATAAATACAAAATCGTTGCATCAGATGTGCACCGAAAGAGATGATAGTAAATGGATGGTTGGATAAAACGGAATGGAAGGAATGGCGTTCATTATTTCCTAGAAGAGTAGAACAGTAAAACTGGGAAAGAAATAAACATACCAGTATCTACAATGCACCATTTCGTATACTAATTGGAGAAGAAAATTGATCTAACCATTCTTCTAACAGTTCTTTATTCATCACAATTCGAAGTAATTTCCGCGTTACTTTATGGCAATTACAGGCAAATATTATTATATTGATATAATTGTGTAAAATTATAACTGGATATGTTAATTAGTAAAATTAAAGTGTCTATAAATGCATTTAATAAGAAAAATTAGTATATTTCTTATTAAGAAATTGAATTTAAGCAATGTTGTAGTTGTTGTTTTCAATTAAAAGACAGTTTTTAGTTAAGCACAAAGTGAATTAATTAAACAATTAAACTAAATGGTATAACGTACTCACTGATTTGGCAAATAGATAAAAACAATTTCATTTCATTAAAAAGAAAGGAATGTACTTTAAGGTAATTCCTGAAAACACTTCCCAAAAGCACAAAGTTGTTTCCTCATGAATTCCGTCTTCGCGACTCTATGAAATTTACAATAGCTTAGAAACTTTTCCTCTTCCTTTGTCCGCTAAATTTATGTACGAAAACTTTGACTCCCTTTATTTTTAAAAAGCGAGGCACTTGGGAGATAAAGTATGCTACTTTATTTATTTTTATGAATTTTAATATCAAACTTTCAATCTATGTTTCTCTGCGTGGCAATCGAAAGTAATATTGTAATTAATTCTTCGATCACTTTTAGAATAATTACATTAATGTAATGAATAATTAAAAACTGTTTTTTAATTTGAATTTATATTAAGAATTATTTTTCTAGAAAAATGTCCTTATGTAAGAATAACCCACAAATAATAAATCTAAATAATTAAACTGTTTGTATATAATACATCAACTTTCATTCTACTAAATATCAGTTTAATAATTCGAAATATGTATGATGCGGAAAATATCTATATTATTCGAACAATAAACTATTTTAATAGATGCACGATTAGGATTATGAGTGAAAATACTTGGTTATATAAATTATTGCAATAACAGTTTCAGTGATCTACAATCAACGAGAATACAATTATGCGTACTGTACAAAAAATAAACGAGAGATCTAGTAGTGCAATTTGTAATAGATCGGAAATTTGATAATCGAAACTAGCATTAACTCCAACTTCGAAATAAACATGTTTCTCATTAATTTGTAACAGTAAAGATAAATCACTATACACGCATGAGTCTCTTGGTATTCTCCAAACAGAAACGCCCAACACTTAATTATACTTTATTAATTCCTCATTATACCTTATTAAATAGAACGTTTACTCGCGATTTCCGATATTCTCACGTCACAGAGGAACGATCGGCGCACGAAAGCCCATTGGAAAGGTAAAGAGAAAGCGAGCAGTTATATCCTTCAGAATTCCGCACGGTCTCCCGACATTTCAATGAAAATCGTACAAAGCTATAAAAGAAAAACCCCGGAAGAAGCCGACAAAAACAACGCAACTGAAAGAGCCTGACCGTAGCGTAGCCACCGCAGAGTTAGTATCTACACAAATAATTCTGCGTTGGAAAATGAAGGACGAGGGAAGAGGATGATGAGCAAGAGGGCAAGCGGAAGAAAAGCGGAGGCACCTTAAAAGCAGTTAAGGATGAAAATCAGGGATGTCGAAGAGAGGAGGCAAGGTGAGTTTCTTCTTATATAGGTATTGCTTGTAGACTATGAGAACGTTCCCACTCCCACGCCCGAAGTACTCTTTTCCTTTATCTCTTTCCCTCTCCTTTTCTTTCTGTCTCGCTTCATCTTCCTTTTCTATCCACCTTCATGATTCCTACGTGTGTAGAACACTCGCATTCGCAAGCCGTACTACAGGGTGATTGTAAAGTAATCTCGTGTTTTCTTATATTACGCAGGAATAAGATCGAGATTGTAGGCCAACATAATAAATCCATAAAAGAAATCAAATCCCTAAGATATTTATGCAAAATCCGCAAATACGTAAATGCCCGGATATTTGTGTAGTGTAGATATATAAGAAGACGAATGAGAGTTGGTTCTATGTTAAGGTCGATGATACTTATCCCAGACTGGTACACTGCAGCTGTCTTTTATCAAGATGAGACACTTCTTACGATACGGAGTATATCTTTTATTTTTTGTGTGGAATGAAAACGAGAAGTTTCAGATACTCACTAGAGTAACTCACAACGGCATTCTTGTACAAGTTTGTTTGTCTGTTTTTTAGCTTGATCGTTTTTCTCTCTTCATTAATTATGTAATTTTATTAACGTCGTTATTTAAATAAAATATGAACAAACTAATTTCAGTGATTCAAGCTTGGATATATTTTGTAACAAAGATATATTTATATTCTCTATGTTTACCTTATCAATATTTTATTATAGGAAAATAGAGTGAAATAAAACAAAGTTAAATACAACGAAATATGCAATATCACACATAAAAAAAATAGATTAATATCGTTACGTTATTATTACTTTGTAAAAAAATGATGCGAGTAGATGTATTTTTTTTTTGTCTAAGGATCGAATTTATTTTCTAATCACCCTGTATTTACCGAGAGCCATCATGCTTTGCAGCACGCATAGTGTTTTACATATGCATGTCTTGCCCATTAACCGTGCTTGGAGCAGTTACGAGAGAAACGGCAGAAATTAGTTCTTCGCGTGATATTTTTCAAAATGCGTGTAAATTTTGCAAAAATATTAGAATTATTCGATTCGGCGGTCGACGCTATCAGTTTTTCCAATTTATCTTCAGCGATTGTATGACCAAAGGAATTAAACAGATTTAATAACTTTGGAATGTTAATTTTAATGAATGAATAGTGTTGTAACACGACCGAGATAATTAGCACTTAAAATAATTCGCTTAATTATTACTCAAATAAGTTAACTGTAACTTAAAATCTCGGTTAAACGAACTGTGAAACGATCGCTCGGTGAAACGATATCAGTCGAATATATTTTTCACGTAAAACCTAATTTCATTTAATTTATCTTTTTTATTTTCCATTTCTATCAGAAAATGTCAAAGATGGTATGCTATTTTTATACGCTTTTTATTGATTAGCCTTAGTAATGTAATATGTAGTAGAAAATCATCTTGCAAAATCACCGCGAGCCGTATGAAAGCCGTGCTGCTCATTGAATTTCAAATTTTCCATTTTACAATTTTTCAATCGGGCTGCTTCTTCGGAATAAATTTCGATACTCGTTTCCGTAAGTTTGATATACTCGTACATACAAGTATCTCAATGATTTTCCCATTGTATATGCATCTTTGATCAACATTCGCCTCTTTTTAATCAAACTATGTAGATATATTGTTCGTTCCCTCAACTGTATCAGGTGCATCTACGCTCATAAATATAAGAACGTGTTTCCATGATTCTGTTTAAATAACGCCATTACTCTTGGATACAATGAAGTAATTAGCAAAAGGATACGGACGGTGATGTTCACAATCATCAGTGCTTACTTCAACCTGCATATCTAGGCATTGTTTCAGAGTAGAATGACTAATCGGCTCAAGGTACACTGGCTAATCGTTATAATCTTATTATTTCTTCTCAACACTGCCCAATCATTATGGATTTACAATTTTTGTAGCTACTCCAAAGCGATTTCGTACAACGTGTAACCATAAAATGGTAGTAAAACGTACACGATGGAATTTATATTCGACTTGTTAAACTAATGGCCTAATTAATCTACAAGATCGAGCATCTATCGAAAGACATATGCAAATTAATGCAAATTATTGGACAATGAAGCTTTATCGGTTCGTAATTCCAACGAGATACGAAACTTTTAGGAAATCGGTATATCTTGATACATTTGAACACCATAGGCACCAATCGATAACCAATATTGAATTCATGTATGCAATACAGTTTATGGAAACCTAAACACGTTTCCATTTTGCATTATTCGCGTATCGTAGTATTAATTAACTTCTGTAACGTTTAAAGTTACTGTAACTTTACAGAAAGAGGGTGGGGTGCAACCAATGTTCCCTGCGATTCTAACGTATGAATTTATTTTCTAGGTATGCGCATGCATATATTCGCTATAATTTTACGAAAAAATACAGCAACAATGTACGACAGTATAATTATAACTTCCAAAACCTCCGTATTTTAGGAAATGCTTTGTGAGGAATAAATATGTATAATAAACAATGAAATACATCAAAAAATTAGAATTTTATTGCAAAAAGAAATTATTATATTTAAAGCAATTTATGATTAAAATAAATTACCTATGATAAGCTGTCTGTTAAAGTATAACAGACAGCTTCGAGTTCTGTTAAAGTATAATATAATAGCAAATATTAACTAATATGTTATGTAAGTTTATTTGAAATTATACGATATTTTAAGAAAACTAAGTGATATTTTTATATTTTACATTTGCAGATATCACATGAGAATTAAGTATAACGACTAATCTTTTTATTGATCAATGTTTCGTTAGAGTGCTCGTGAAAATTATACGTTTCTTAACGCCACTGATTGGAGTCGTTGCTATTAAAATTCTTAAATTTATTTTTGATTTAATAGTATAAATAAAATATGATTCTATTAAAAAAATAAAATAAGATACCTTTGGCAATTTATATTTATGAATAAATAAGTATTCTTCTTAATACCTTATATGTATAATAGTTAAGGAATTTCAAAACACATGATGTTTCAATAAAATTGTATAAGAAGGCTCTATTTTCGTAAAAAATGCGATTAAGTAATGTCACAATTGTAGTTTAAACAAGAAGCCTTTCAGATGTTTTATATATAAACTAATCTCGTTGTACTTTCTTTACTGAAACCTATTCAAATTCGTCATGTGACGAAAGTAATGCATATAAAATTGTAAACATTGTACTCCGAACGAAAAACAATGTCATAGGACCAATTTTCAATTCATATTTCGTTAAAGTAATGTTCAATTAATACCTTATAAGACTAATTTTCAATTATAATTTCATAAAACTAGTTTCATATGCTCGCACTTTCGACAACAGTGTAATTAAAGTGTCATTTTTAATTTTCTGTCAATAATTTATTTCAAAAACAATTAATTTGGTCTGTTATATATCGTATAAAAAAATATAAAAAGAATTGTAATACTTATTACACAATACTAGCAGATTCTACACAATCTGAATGAAAGTTCAAACGGACGATGAAATACTATAGCGCAATTGAAAAATTGAAATTAAAAACATTTTGTACGTAACATAATCATATTATATAAGAAAACATTTATATTTACAGAATTGTTTACATTTCCCTTTCTAAATTTTATACCATAAAAATGAATAATTGATGAGCTAATATTATTTTCAATATAATTAAAATTTAACTGGTTTTGCTTGTTTGCAAAACTTACGTACATATTCCCACATGAAAGTGGTAGTAAATTACAACTTATGCTAGAAGTCGTTAGTAATAAGCATGTAGCGTAGTCTGGAAACCTGTATCTTATTAAATAGTGAAAGAAGTATTTGAGTGCATACATATATAAGTATACTCAACATCTGATATTTAAGCAACGCCTAGCATTTAAGTTTCATAAAAATAAAAGTGAAATGATATGTAATAAAATTATTATAAGTCTATAATCACATTTTCTTTCTCAGAAGATCAGAGAGTTAAAAAATTATTTTCCTGAATCCTAAATTAATAATAACATATATATTTCAGTACCTAAAAAAAGCAGATATTTACTTTATATCTTTATAAATACTAAATAAACACCTAAACAAACATTGAATATCTCTGTAAATTGTAATTTTACAAAAAATTAATTTAATTTATACTTGAAAATCTAAACACCAATTCATCACGTACAAATTTTTTCTGTCTTCGTGTTTAGTTCATTGAAAATCATTTTCTTACATTTATACATTAAAATTATTCTAAAATCCCCGACTTTTTAATACAGGCATTAAATGGAATTACTCTCTATATTTCATACTTTTCATTGTTTACATTGAGCTTTTAAAGGTATTAATGGAGTTTTAGTAATTCCCCCAAGAATGAAAAGAATTTCTAAATATAGGAAAAAAGCTCCATAATTCACATTAGAAGAAGCTCCACATCAGTCCTAAACTTAATATTTAGAAAATGAAATAGGTTAAAGTTCTGTAACTGATATATTCATTTCAATAAAATTAATATGCATACTCTACTTTATTTAAAGTAAGTATTGTTATGTAATATTACTAAATATTACTAAATTTATTATTATTATTTTTTGGAATAATATTATTATTTCTTAATTTATTAGAAGTCTAACTTGTGGTCTGCAAAATTTCACTAATAATAGTTCAATCGTGCAAGTCGGCCCAGGAAGTATTTCAAGACAGTACGAACAAAATAAAATCTGATAAAATGGATACAAAAATGAAATTCACGATTAATATGTTAAATGTCGAAGAACATATTAGAGAATATATTCGTACATAATTTACATACCCTTCCAACGAAGAATCGCCTATAGCATTTGGCTGTATCATCTTGGTCTATCCTGGGTTGCCATGCAGGCTGCGCCGGAAGTAACGCCCTGCCAGCTGAGTCCAGGGCGTGTCGATGATCGGTACCGTCGACCCAGTATCCAGGCGGTGTCACCACAAGAGGTGGCTGAGTTCCGGAAGTGGCTTGCTGAAGCGCAGCCTCCATAAGAGCCCTGCCAGCGGGTGCATCGCCAACTGGTGACGGGGATGGCGTGGGTGTGTGATTATTCTGATTACCAGGACTCGACGCTGCCCTGTCCTCCCTCGGGGTCTGTAATCACGGCAGACCAGTTCGATATGAGCTCAAATTCACCTCCAATGTAGTCTATCTTTTAAAAGCCCTTTCAGAATTTTAAATTGAATCGTTAAGAGAACTAGAAGTAGAACTTTCCACAATTTAAGCCACTCCAATAATTGTCATTTTCGCATTTCGCTATCTTTAATAATACCCCGAAGAAAAGATTAATGTTGCAACGACTAAAAAAGCTTTTATACCAGAATATCAGAAATATAGAATCAAATATATATGAAGCATTTTTTAACTTGCGGTAGTTCTTATATCAAAATTCTTATTATTTGTGTTATTTAAATTATGTTGGACATTGTGAATTATCAAAGAAACGCATGTGAGCAATTTTTCGCGTTCTTTCTCCTACCATTCTTATTAAATCTATGAAGAGAATCGTTTAATTTATGAAACCAATTAACCAATTAAAGCGCATAATACAATTCCGCGCATTGTATTATAAGATAAAGACATACAAGACCTTAAATAAGGTATTAAAGATATTAAATAATTTCAATTATGGTATTCGTTTATTCTTCTTATATATATGGCTGCAGAGGTTCACAAAAGTATTTGAGCACTAACCATAAAAAAAATTTATATACATTTTTAAATAAATTTTATTTATGTGTGTGTTGTGTAAACACCGTCTTCAATGTATGATAAGTTTTTAAAATGGTTCCTCTAAATACTCCAGTTTATTAATATTAACAGTATTTAATTAATATAATGTTTTATACCATACATGTAGTTAATATGACTAATTACTTAAATACTTTTGTAATCTTTGGAATACACTTGCGCTAAATATCCTGTTGCTTCTACATATATATTCAGACTTGTTCCAAACTTTATTAATAGTTTAAAATTTTTTAAATGTTTCGTATAATATAAGTACATAATATATCCATAACAAGTTTCTACAAGTGTTCGAATCGGTTCATAAGTAAATATATATGTATGTACGCACGATGCAGCTCTAAATATGTACTCAATCGACATTGAAGAAGAATATTCTTGAAGTGCACGTCATTTATTTTAGGATATACGACCGAAACTAACTGTACATTACGTGTACTTGCCATAAAATATTGCTGAACGGTTTTGTTGGCCGCGGGGGAAGCAAACAATTATTTTTCTTTCTTCTCGCTTTCTTTTTAACTATTATTATTAGAGTACCGCGGCTGGTGCGTATACTTCTTTATTACATATGCGCTTTTTAATGAATTTCATTTGGCATTGTTACCAGCAATACATGTTGGTCCTGTACCATTAACGTACGGAACTTCCACACTCGCTTTCTATGTTTCTTTATCGTGCCACCCCTTTTACGGAACTTTGAATAGTTTCAGTTACATAAAGAACCAGAATAGGATGAAGTCAATTAATGCCAACTACATATTCAGTGTAACAGACGCGAGCGAATGATGTAACAAACTAATTAAAAACAAATTGATGAAACTCCATTTTATGCTGTTCTGGATTCATTAGTGAATAACATTCGTTTGATACGTATACCATGTAGTAAATATGTTACACATATTACATTTTGCCGAATGAAATTTTATCGTGTTGCACGTTTTATAATGTTTTTGACAGTCGATACGTTCCGTTCTGTATATGGTGAGAACGGAGAAGAATTATTTGTTATGTATTTTTGTCAGATAACGTTGAAATTAAAACATTGAATTTGGACAAACGCTACGTTAAGTTGGATATATTAAACGTAGCAATTAAAGAAAAAATCTGGAATTAGTCAACAAGTATTATTTTTTAATAAGACAATATTAGACTTTGTCTTATCGACAAAGTGCAAGCAGACAATTCTAGGTCTTAACTGGGATGTTCAATCTTAATTGAACTTACTCATCGCGTATTTTTGCATCTACGAATCTTTTATCATGACAAGAAATAAGATACTCTAAAAGTCTGTAAAAGCTTCAAAGAAACCGCTAACGGAAAAGATAAGTTAAGTGCAAAATATAAATAAAAAACATTGATACTCGTTGTACTATTATTTCGAACCAAATTATGTTCTATGTATAGTGAACCAAGTTAATAACATTTTTAAAATCGAGTAATACGATTGTGACTGAAGTGTAAACAAGGAGAGTTTACATATCTTACTGTATAAAACAATTTTTTTATTAATCCTAGTCTAATTCACAGCGAGCAAAAGCGATAGTAAGTAACAGTAGGAAACGAGAGAAACTTGGGTTGAATGTAATTTCGCAGCAATTACTCAACTTTTACTCAACTATGTAATCGCTTTAAATTCCTGACGTATGCAGGGGCTCGCGTTACTATCTAGTATCTTGTTTCATTCTGCTTTAGCTGGTACGTTACATAAATAAAAGTGCACTTTCATACAATTTCAATCATGTCGCAACGCTGGCACTGAAGCGATCGATCGATCCACCGGAAGGGAAGAGGCAAAAGAAATGGTCGTATTGCAGGAAATCGGAATGTCTTCGACAATTCCGCGTGTTCATGAAACCAGAACGACCGAATGGTTTCTCGGATTGAAAAAGGAAGGGAAGTAAGTGCATCGATGAATGTCAGTTAACATAAATGTCGAATACATAATGCAAGGTGTGGCTGAAAGTATTATTCAAGCAAACAGAAGGCGATTCGTTATGAAAAAATAAATCAAAAATATGAAATAAAAATTTGTCATTCGACGTTTAGTTTTCGAGAGAAGTAATTCTAAAAAACCGTTGCGTATGTACACACTAATATTTCTATTTCTTCTCTTTTAAATCCGATAATTTATGAAAGTTATGTAAACGTTGTATTAGAAAATTTAGATATTATATTAGAAGTATAATAGATATATTATTTGAATTACAGAACTGCTCAGCGAGCCTTATTTTGGCTATATACACTACTGAAAATATTGTACGATTCGATTGTATGATACTAAAAGTGCAATAATCTAATACGAAATTCGTTTTCTACCCGCTTGTACATTTGCCTGTTGAACAATCTGATCCCAATCATACGCAAATTTCCTCCTTGAAATATTTCGGATCAATTAAAAAATGTATTTATTTCGAATTAAGAAAAAATTGATCGATCAAACAGATTTTCCTTTTTATAATTTTCTTACTAACATTTTTTTTGTTCTGCTCTATTTTGGTATAAATACATAATGATAGCTGAACGATGGATGTTTATCGCAAAGGATATAAGCATTATATACCCAAAAATGTACAAAATTCATCAAATATGAAAAGATATGTAACTATTCAAAGCAAGCTACTTCTCATGGTATAGAACAGATGAAATTAATTTCCATTTAGATTCCTATCTTTTTTTTCTTGGTTAGGTATACCTAAAATAGGTCCACAAAAATATGAATCTGCATAAATATGCGCAGTTTAGTGGTAACGTATATGTATAGCATATAAAATACGGCTTCCGGTCGACAGTAAGTTATTGTTGTTAAGTTTATGGAGAAATTATACGCGGATTTTCAATTACGTCGTCTGAAATCCTTGCGTCGTTCAAGGGTCTGCTGTACCATATTTTCAACCGCACTCGGTACAAATATTTGATCTGTGCGTAGTTTGTAGAGCAGTTATGCTGTTATTTAGAATGTTATAAACTATTTCTAATTCTAAAGCAAGATAAAGATTACTGTTATACGACAAGATAAAACGAGTTATAGCATAACGCTTGTATTGTAACGCTGTAGAACGAGGCTATATAACACTACAGTATGCTCCATTTACAAACGATACACTTTTAGTTTTACCCTCAATTAGATTTAATAAGTAACGTTCTGTTAGAGTTATTACACGTATGTATTCCTTTGTTGTATTCTTTTCATGAAAAATAAAAACATTAAACGACCTCATAATTACATATGTGAAATTAAGGTCGATATTAAGGCAGATGTAATTCGTATACGTTCTTCTCATTATGATATAATTGAAGATATGTTTTTAAAATGAGCTAATATCAAAATAAAGAATAATGACGGAAAATTGTAAATAAGAGAAAACGAATAATCGAGTAAAATGCGTAGCGATAAAATCCTTGCGAAAAAATATTTGACGAAGTAAATAACAAGTTATTGTGTAAGTACGTAGTATCGCATAATTCCGTAATACACAAGCAACTAAATACATTGTCCTCAATTGGTTATATACATGTGTCTCGGTATACAAAATGTTATTCGACGTAATTTCACCATCTTAATGTAATATGCAAGTTTACTTTGATATGGAAACAAACAAAGCTGTTTATCAAAACTATGCTTTGTTTTGCAGCAAAAATATTCCTTTCGTGCCAACTATTTGTTAATATTTAGAACAATTTTTCAAGTAGCTATAGAATAATCAGTATCATTTGAAAAAATTAACAGCACCAACGTCGTAAATAATACATTCAGAAGCAATATCGTAACGTTATGAATCACAGATGGTCTCGTCGCGATCATAGTCGTAAATTTTCATCTTTCGATCTGCTAATTCCAATTAATTGCGCCATTTAGCAGAACCTATAGTGCGAAAACGATAGTATACATCTCTACCAAGGAAATTGGATCTCAACTATTTATGAATCTTCTGTTCAAGTCATTCTCAATGCGCAATAGAACTTTATAGATTTATTCTTTAAAAAGTCAGAACATTTTGCCTTTCTCGTTTCACACATACATACATATATAATATTTCAAAACCATGCTTTTTGCAATTCTTCTTTATGATATAATATATTATATTATGTCAATATAATACAATACAATACAATATAATGTAATGTAATGTAATGTAATATATGTATATTATATTCAGTCGGTCATAAAGTCTGAACAATTTGATTGATTTGTAATAAGAGTGAATTTTACAAAACCGTAGATATTAATGACAAATTAATAATCATGAGCAATATTGATTATTTTCTAATGAAATCAACAGAGTATAGATCATAATTATCCATATACAGTCCTACTAGTAGTATATTACAATTGTTAAATAAGCAATTCACATTGATGTAAGCATACCTACTAATCTTATCTAAGTTATACATAGTTTGGAAATTGAATAGTCCGAAGATAAGAAGCTATAGTTTCGGTTCCAACAATAGTTTTACAATATTTAAAAATTACAAAAGCTAAATTCCCTGTTACATACATGTTAGCATTTAAAATTTAATCGTATTGTATCATAATATTCTACTATACACGGCTGTAATTACCATGGAGTATAAACTGGTTGAAAACCTTTTATTCGCAATTTTGTAATTAAATTGTACGGTATAAAAAATAAGAAAGTACCCGAGTATTTTTTAATTATACCATATACATATGTGTGTGTAAATTAAAACTATATTATGTATCAAGATAAATGATATATAGAACTGCATTAATCGAGGAAGCACAGATAAGTACAAAATTGAAAAATATTTAATAAATGCTCCTTGTAATATGAAAATGCACATACACATGTACATGGATATGTCTAGTATGTGTCTCTGTTTAGTTAAAAATCTTAAGTTTACTTTCGATATTTACTGAAAACTAGTTGTGAATAAAATATAGTTTGGAGAATACTTGGAGCTATTAAAGTTTGAAGCTATTGAAGTTGAATTGTATATATATAATAACAATTCAATCAACAATATAACAATAGCAATTCAATCAACCTTTGTTTCTAGAACGATGCCAAAAGGAATAACAAATTTATTAGACTTTTCAGTCGGAATATTTTCGAATTGAAATGGGATGGAAAGTATGGATCGAAACAAATTGACATACCGCGTGAGAATTCTTTAAAATTTTCATTTGTACTTCAAAAAGAAAATAAAAGAAAGTCTTGAAAACGACAAATAGTAGAATTTTAGGAATACAGATAATAGATGAAAATGAATTTATCAAATGATGCATAAGTAATTGTTATATTTAATAAAGTAACATTATGTTTCAAAAAGGAATTTATACACACGTCACACGCTTGTAGAAAATTCTTCCATTTCACAGTGTAGTAGATTATAAAACGAAGTATTAACAATAAGCACTGAAATGAAAGCAATGCAAATTCATCATTTTAGGAAATAAACGAGTAGTACGATCGTTGAGTATCAGCTTTTGAAAGAGAAATATACCTATATGAAAGTATTTACGTAACAGTTTTCCGCCGATTCAATGAGAATTTAAACAGTTCCCGTAGGCACAGAAATTCAAATTGGAATATATTCACATGTCAAAACGGACGGTGTGTACACACATCTACAGTTAACAACGTTCAGGATGCCCTAACGTACATATACGTACATATATGGTAATAGATACGGACAACCGATAGAAATACCGGTAGTTTACTTATCAGACATCACATTGAAACATCGACTCGTTTGCCGAAGTACTTAGCATTTGCGTAATAATATTCCAACATGATCAAATATTTCCTCCTTCGCCCCATTTCTCTTTCTCGTAAAACTGTTGTTATTATTTAAGGCTGAAATAAATTTGGCTCCCCAGCACTTGCACATCAAATTTATATAATCTACCAAGAGTTTTCTTTTATTCTTTTACTAATATCACTCCTCAAACTGTTATATTATATTAAACTGATGCGGATAAATTATAGAACGAATCTTTTACGCAAAGTTATATAACAAAATTTAAATTTCAGAGATTTACTCACAGTATCCAAAATTTTAAGTTATCTAAAGTATTATAATATTTTCCTTTTCATATTTACAATGATATGTATGTATTATATATATATGTGACATATGTATTATAATATTTTGTTTATTTTCCTTTTTAACTTAGGAAATATTTAGAAAATTATTAATCGTATCACGTATTAAACTAAAACTATATTTAACTAATAATTTATTTTAAGTACCTGGATAAAAAATTGGGAAACATTTTTCAAAAATAACATGATCATGTAAATACTATAGGCAGAAAAGAATTTCGATGTCTTTGTGGGAAATATAAAGATACGAAGATTCAGAGAATGCATACTATGCATATATATAATGCAAAGATATATACCAAATACATATATCACCTGTTATAATATTTAATGAATAAAACAAATCTTTGCTTAGGTTTTATCTCTTTACTCGTGTTCAAAAATATGAATTTGCATAAATATCCGCGATGTAGAAAATATATTATATGTTAAAACAATTAAATATCAGTATTGACATGACATGTTTAAAATAGTAATATTTTATATTTTAATATTTTAAAGATTATTATAATAATTAAATTATGCCTATTGATCAGTGTTATAAGCTTTTGAAGTTTCATTATAAGCTTTTTTTTTAAATAATTAATAATTTCAAATTAGTACGTATGAATGAATATATTAATTTTAATTGAATACATATGTATGTCAATATATCTCAATAAAGATATCGATATGAAACATTTTTATTAACTATCGATAATACCTTTTATAAAAAATAAGCGAGGATAAATGTTCTTGATAAATTATATTACACAGCTGACAAAATACGTACATGTACAGCGGGTATAGCGGAAGGCATACGTAATGTAGCACATACGTTGGAAAATGCATCGAATACATAGCGTTGCAAGCAGGTGGCATGTGCTGCCGAAATATCAGCGGTTGAACGTTATCATGTGTCACACGAAATATCGATTATTGGAGACCGATTTTCAATGCAAGATGCGCCTTCGATAATTTCTCTCATTGTTTCTCAATACTCGATTAACTGTTAGTGAACTAGTTATTCATAAAGATAACTACCTATTGATTTTAGTACTTATAAGTATAAATCCAACATATTATTTTAAGTAATAATTTTTCGCCTGTTTTTAAAACTGATAGTATTGCAAAACATTAATTGGTTTTACTTTACAAGTTATCGTAATATATTCAGGTTCTATTTTAAAATATCATTATCTTTTAACCTAACATTAATGTTGATAAATTATCTAGAACTTTCAGCTTAGAAATTTCTAATTAACATAAAACATAAAATTATTAAGGAAATAAAAAGTTATGCAATGGGTAACATATAGAGCTTTAAAATAACATATTTTGTTACATAACATAAATACTTGTTATCCTTGACATTAGTGCTAGGAATATAATACGAAATTACACCAAAATATTTCGTAATTTATGTTTATATAGTGTCTTTTTCATAAAGCTAAAATTTTAGTTATGACTGAATATCGTAATTCGACTAAATTTTCCATTAAATAGAATGAAAATACCAGGAACAGATTACACATGAAATGATAACACAGTAAAGAATGTTCAGAATAATTTAATATTTCCTTCCCATTGTAAAATTAATCAAGCAATTGAATTTGATTATCGCGTATGAAACGATTTTAATAAAACCGGCTGGTTAAAATAACCTAAAGCCTATGGTTGTAATTGTGAATCGACGATTCGATAAAACTTTATTTTTTTCCATGAGAACTGAAATTTTTCGCATTATTTATGACATGTAAACAATTCATAATTATAAATTGCAATGCTGAGCACGTTGCAGGTGATACATGACATCGTTGGATCATAATATTCCGAACAGGTGTAAACGGGTGTGGAGCAATAAAATATCCAGTCGCTGCCTTATTCTAATTGTTAATTTAAACGACTTAAATTTTAAAAAAGTTATCCTTGTCCTCCATCAATCAATCAGAAAATCGATATCTATATAGTATATAATGAACATTTTCACACACACACTCACAACGAGAGTGCAAGCGTTTCCTGTGAAAATCTTGCAAATTCAAATTTTAATTTAGTAACGTGTACGTTCAACTAATTAGTTTTATAAATTTAATGAATTCTATACCATTTCAACTACAAATTTAAAAAATTAATATTAAAAAATCCTTTACGCGCTTGATTTCTGGATATGCAAAAATAAAAGAGAAACGAATTTCAATTTCGTAGCAGAATGGGCTGCGTAGCAGAAGCTGACTTCTCGTTCTGGAAAGAGGGAGTTTTGTTATTTCGTACAGCGATGTAAGCACGATTTTCTTCTTTCTCATACACGTATACCCGGACAGAGATCATAAGAATAATGAAAATTCATAATATCCAAAATAAAATATACAAATACTTCGATGGATTACATTATCCCAATAAATTAATTTAATTGGTCTTAGGTCTGTTCGCGTAAGTATTGTAAGAAAAACCGAAATATTCCAAATTTAACTAAATTTATTTCGAAAAATATGCAGATCATTTTATTTTTTTGTCTTCATGCATCCGTAGGCTACACTTGCTATATTTATGAAACATTGATATAATTGAATTTTCTAATAATGCAACTAGACATTTTGAATATCGTGGCGAATATAGCTCATAAAAAAATTGATTTTGATACAGGGTATAAAGAATTTGTGTGCTGAGATTTGTCCACTCAATGGATTGGTTGTACAGTGGATCTTTAGAATATTACAACGTGAAACTTTGAAAGGAAGCGATTAAGAATTAGGAGAAATTAAGTTTGTTAAATCATTCGTATTGAACGACACTTTGAAGCCTTTTTCCAGCGAAGTAAGTTGATTATGCGACTTCGCCTCTCGTCCGATGGAAAATAAACTAACCGAGAATAGCAATGTTAACGTTATTTCAGGGAACTAAATTTCGACCATTCTATTGAAAGCACAAATAAAATGTATTCGACGATCAGGTAATAAAAACGACATGTACTGACCATAAAGGATAGTGAACGCTAATAATAGGAACATATGGTGTTGCGGCAGGTGATGCTATAATATGAACGACTACTCGTGAATATCAGTATTCGCACGATATCGAGCAAGCAATCAGTTATTTCAGTTTCCAGCTGGCTCCTCGCGCACCAAAGCGACGTGCTGGCCTTTTCTCGTTTAAAACATTTCGTAAGCAAAAGGAACGATTTCGTTCCTGGCCTCGGAGAATGGCACTTCCATTTGGATCTCGGGTCTAGACGTGCAAGTGAACGTCGTCCCTATTTCGATTTTACATACATGATTCTTATTTCTCACGTATTCGTTATTTTGTCAAGTTCTACGACAATAAATTGGTTCTTCATCGTTGTGAAATATCTATAAGCTTGTAATTCATCAGTGAAAAACGGAGAGATACAAACATACTTTTGTATACAATTTATTCACATAAAAATTTCTTATGGTATAATTCCATATAAATTATTTGTATAATTACATATGTTTAACTTAATATGTTTTAGTCGGTTTTAACTTTGACACGCGTAAATATAATCTACAGTTAATTTTTAAAGAATGGGGTAGCTACAAATATAAAAAGTATATGTTACATCCAAGAAATTAACAATCCGAGTGATCAGTTAATTTCTCTTTCCCGGTTAACGGGTCGACCCTAGTCCGTTATTAAATCGACAACATCTCCACGGTAAATCCTTCCTACATAATCTTCTAATTTTTACGTTAGGTACTAAAAACAAGTTGGATCTCAAAGTTAGATACCAAAAAGAACCAGTTTAAGGGAAAATTATTTCAATATAGCACAAGTTTTTATTCATATATGTATCGTGTGTCTACTCGTTAACTAGCTCATTTCTGCTATTCTGTTAATAAGTTAACAGCATTTAATGGTATGCAAACAGATATTAATTTTGTTCTTGATAGAGAATGAAAAATACGTTAATTACGAACATGGCAGTAAAATAATACAATAACATATGATTAAATATCTCGCGTTAATATTTTATCATTTCTCCCTTCAAATCCAAGCTGTATAAAGTAAATGTGTGGAATAAATAATTAAACGATTATTCAAGCATGTGTCGGAAACACATTTGCTCCCGTTAATTAAACAGTCGTCGCCTGTTCCTGGCCGACACTTTAACAGGCCAAGTATTCGCTTCGACCTTGCTGCTATTCATTTCGTTTCCAATTATACGTAACAAGATTGCATTCTCGTTAATACACATCTGAATAATTTGGTTTCCCGTTTGAAGTTACGTCGATTAGTTACCGATCAACCCCGACTCATGCTAGCCAGTAGTTGACAAACATACAACTAACCAAAGAAGTTTGCCTTTAAATAAAGTAAGAATATCTACATTGTAGTAATACCATATCCTAATAATCGTAAATATATTTCTGAACACTGCCCATAATTTATAGGTGTACATGTTAGGAATATAATCCACGTTAATTCAATTTCGATGTAATGTACAATTTCCTTTATTCCAAATTGACTCGAATCTATTGCACTGTTTTAGTGTAACTTATTCGGAAGCATAGTACAAATGCAATTTCTTTTGCTCTCCCGGACATTGATGAATTTCACGAGATTGATTAGCTAACGATTAATTCATAAGTTAATCTCGATAAGTTTTCGAATTTTTAAGAAGTAATTTTTTCCAATTTTACCTTCTTTTAATCCTAATTATATCTTATAATAATTCGTCACGTCGAATTGTATGAAATAATAATTATCAAAGCGATAATAAATTCCATGGAATAAAACTCTCATTGATAACAATACGAAATTAAGAATTAATAATACAAACATTGGAGGCCTTTAGAACTAAAAAAAAAACAGTCCTTAAACTAATTAACAGCAAAATTAATTCCCCTAATATGAAAACATTTACATGGAAAATAATACAAAAACGATTGATTTTGTGTTGATGCAAATACAAGAACAATACCACAAGCTATTTCCCGTCTAATAACTCAATACTTATAAACAGGTATGTTTTCCATTCCTCGTGTTTATGCTTTCAGAGCATATACATAGGTTAACCTACTTTAAATTTTGCAAATGCTTCGATTATCTGAAGCAACGGGATTCCCCTGTGGAATTGGCCGATCTAAAGATAGTTGAATAGAAGTCGCAATGGAGTTGCTGTCACTGTTTAACTTTTTGTTCCACTTCCACGATCCTTTCCCCCTGGTAGCATTGCTTCTGCTTCCCCAAAGCTTCGAACGGCTCCGGTTTATATTTGGCAGTGAAGGAAAGGGAGCGAAGAAGCGTAGAATGACGGCGAACCAAAAGATCATCGTCCCTTTCTTTTCGTTTTTCCACTAGACCATCTCGTATATGGTTCATCCTTTTTCTTTTTGTTGCTCGTTCCCTGTCGTACACGAATTTAGAGCCACTTAAATTAGTGGCCGAAGGATAGGGGGAAACGGGCAGCAAGTTCTTCGACGACGAATGGCACACGACTCGGCATCAGAAACTACAGGAAGTTAAAACCAGACGAAGACTTTGAAACGTAATCCGAGCACCCACATCCGCATTACTTTTAAACTCCACCGTGTCTTTGCCCCTTCTTTTCATTGTCTCTATGAAACCGGCTACACTTCACTTTCTTTTCCTTCAATTTAATATTTTCCTTCTTTTCCAATACCTTTCGTTTCTTTGTCACCCTCCCCCCTCCATTTTCAGCCGTGTTCCACCACTCGCGGTCTTGTTAAAATCCTATTCATTCTTGAAATCCGTTGAGATGGAACCGCACGGAACGAGAAAGTTTCGCGTCTACGTGCTTGCACGCGCATTAATACACAGCTGAACTAACGGTAACTTTTAAAACGCTCTTCAACCAACAGATTAAGCGTAAGAACGATTTTTCGACTGTACGAAATTTCGATTTTCCAGAACGAAGCTTGTATGTCGCGTATAAATACGCATGACGCTTCTTTACTTATTGTTTGATTCGTTTTTGTAGCTGTTGAGTGTTTTTAAATCTCTGTTTAATTTATAGTAACGAACAATGCGAATAATACGAAACAAGACGAGCGATGAATGTTCAATAATTTCGTAAAATATCGTCGAATTTAAATAATTTTCGTATATTATACAAGATATGAGTCATAAATCATCGGAAAGGAATTTCTGTATGTCGTCGACATACATATTTTAGGATAAAAGTATATTTGTTCGGTTAACTAAATTCTAACACGCTAATGTTATTGAAATAATAAAAATTAATTAATGTTCCTACTACGTAACTTTGATTATAGAATATTCCAAAAATAATATTTGGCGAACTAATTAACGTTCGCTTCGCATTCATTCGAAAGTGCCTTATCGTTTTAAATAGAAGTGCTTTGAACGCTTTATTTCTTTCTTCATTAAAACTATTTCTAATGCGCGTTTCTCGGTGGATGGGCGATGGAAGCGGGTACGAAATGGGCAGTTCAATTACGAAATTTCGTTTTCGCATTTAATTAATGCTCGGAACGAGTATTCAACACACGTTGGTGGTCCTATACAGTATACGCAAATAACGTTAGTATATCTATAAACCGCGTAATATTTCGCAAGCAATTGGATAATTCAGCGATGCGTTGCGGTAAGCAAGCAAACGCAAATATATATATGTGTGTATGATTAGAGAAAGGGCCAAAGTGAAAGAATTTCTAGCGGCAGCTTTCTTTTTTGTGGAAACTACGCCGTGGGAAGACCGAAGAAAAAGACGTTCCACTTGCGTTTAACGGGTTAGAAATTATAACATTCGTGTTCTGTTCTGGGAGTTCAAGAACGATGAAAAACAATTGCTATTATGGCTGTTTTTCCTGGTGATTTTCAACGTGGAAGAGTAGATAGGAGAAACAAACGAGATGGCCTTAATCACGATTTAAATATTTAAACATGACGCCACGCGCTATGTATACCTACAAAAGTACGATTTCACGATGATACGATAGAGAACTACCACTTCGTATGCCATCCAGCGATGTTGTATTAGTGAGAATCCGAGCAGCGAGTTCTAGAAGTCAACTTTTACAAATTTTCAGAATATTTTCAAATCCTCTTTGACCAGAGCTGAGTGTCAAAATGAGTTAGATGAATTATTAAATACTATTAAATAAATGAGAAATACATCGTGTCCCATAGCTATGAAGTAACTGAAAAAAAAAAGAAAAAATCTTATAACAGGAAGGAATAATACCGAAATACATACAAAAAAATATAGCTGTATTTATTAAAATAATTACTCTTCTTTTAATAATTGATTTTTACATTTTTTGCGTTACATTTCAACATTCTTTCTTTTCGTCTATAAAAAACTACAGAACTAATGTAAAACCTAATATGTTATGTTATACCTATACTTTTATATGTTAACGTGATAAGGAACGAAGTATGTCGTGTCTGACATCATACTGAGAAACAATCTATCCTCTTCTCCTCAAAAAGAAATAAATTATATTCACTGGTAAAAAGAAAAACTAGTTTATTCCTTTTGTAAGTACAGATCCAACGTAACAGAATATTTCGTTACACAAAAATTGAATTCAGACTACAATGAAGTAAAATTGGAATGATAACCCTTATAACTTTAACTGTTGGGTTGTGCATTCTTCAAGTCAGTTTTTATCATGTTACATCTTGTACTCTGTATATATAAATTGAAAATTTATAAGTGACTTTACAGTTATCAGACGCAGTATATCATCAGATTCTCCTTGTTTCTATTTATATTAATCAATGATTATTTATTTATGGTATTACACCATTTATTTATATTAGGATTACTCTATAAAACTGTATACATAGAATAAAATTATACTTGAGTACATATACATGCGTAACACAAAATTTTCAGTGTTAAGATGAGGCTTAAAAGTTGATACAGCCTTCCTATCGAACGGAACGGGTCTCGCTGCAAATATCAAGCTAGTATTTAAGTAAATATCACCTATCATCGGCTGTGTGTTACTAGGTAAAAGCTATTTCCGTATAGTCTGACGTAATGATGCACAATTTGTCGAAAATGTCTAGAGGTGAACGCAATTTATAACCCGCGTATATTTACATGTAATTATCATCAAATTTCAAGAATATTCGAATTTGAAACATATACATATTCTCTGTGTATTGAAAAATTGTTTCTAATTAATAATAAAAATCAGTTATAAAAAATATAGTGAATTTTCACTCTACGACATTAGAAGAAAAATAGAGTTCACGTGCCATTAAAAGATTTCTTTTTTAATTGAAGCTTTTGAAGAAAGAATAATTTGAAGAATAGAAAAGATTAATTTCATGATGTAGAAGTTAAATGTCAGTCTATTTAAAGGAACATTTAATTCAATTTTATGTAACTAATTAATATATGACTAATAAATAACTATATTAGCTTTTACACGTACCAGCTTCGGTTCATTATTCACAGCTAGCTACAATTTTCACGATTATATCGTTAAGCAAAACGGTAAATGGTAGTGTTTGAACGAAATGATCTACACGGAGAGAGCAACTGATAAATTGTCGGCAATTACAAACTAACCATCGAATGTATCGGCTTCCCAATTTACATTCGTTCATACAAATGTTACGGGTTAAAAAATAATGTTTATCGTCGTGTCAGCGCACAAACATATGTCTACTTCACAGGCTACGATGCAAAATAAATCGGTCACATCGTACAGTCTGTAAAGCTTATGTACGTGTATATTTCATTGCAAATGAACGTTTGATCATTGACACGTTTTATTTGAACCAAACAACCAGGCAAACCAAATAAATGCTCTCATGTGAGCAATTTTTCCATAATACTCTGCCTTGTTTAAATCTGAACAAACTACCCCTATTTAAATAAGTCTTAAAAGATTTTAACGGATAAAAATAGCTTCAAGCATTTTTATATTAATTCACAAAAACAAACCATTTGCATTTTGTAAATGATTTAAGACTCTTGCACAATACAATACCGTATACTATTAATATATTCCAGTTTACAAGAATTTCGATATTCCACCAGGTCTTTTGTAAATACCTTTTACGTAGGTATTAAATGTACTCTAACAAAACTTTAATATATCTATCCAGAATATTTGTACAAATATTAATATCCCTCTTTTTCTATTATATACATTTAAGTTAAAATTACAATTTCAGAAATAACTGTATCAAAGAAAGCAAGAGAAACAATTGCGTTTATTTTAACTCTCATTAAATTTAAACTTCCCTTTTTTTTCGATTTTAATTACCTGCCACTTCAATGTGACGACGCTTCAATTACGTTCTCCAGTTTTCATAAATCGACTTTCTGGCAGAATTAATTATGCAATGGATATCAACACCACAACTGGAAAATATGTTTCCTTCGACTGGTGACATTGAAAAACTGTTGTCAATCGTGTTTATGCAACTTCAGGTCGACTTCGTTGGTCTGTTTCGTTGCGTAATATTCACTTTAAAATATCCAGAGCGATAGACGTGGCCACATTTTTCATAGATATACGCCGAGTTAACTGTCTATCTGCTTAGTTGTTCGACTGTTTCGTAACAAAACTTTAAGAGAATTTGAAAGGCAACGTATTTTCAAAGCACCAGTATTTCATTAAATAATACATGTACTTCCTCTTCCTTTGTATTTTTTTCTATTTATCGACTAGCTCCGCAATTATTTTTTCGAAAAACGCTCGTTCTCAGCCATAAATTTTTTTGAGGTATTAAATATCAGATAATTACATATGGAATAGTTCAATTTTAAAAACGCACGAAATTTTTAGAACTTAGTGGTTGATCTTAATATTTGTACCTCGGCTTAGAGCTTTAAGCTCGTTAAATATATTACGACTATTCTATTATAAACTAGAAAATTGCATATTAAAGTGAAGCATAAGGTAAAAGTGAATTTTTAAATACCCTTTTATGTGAACTTAAACATAATGGTGCAAAGGCTGTTCGTAATATCGATACAGATCAATTCAGAAAAGCTACAAAATAAATAATCTATCATTGCTGAGAAAAATCTAGATTGTAAAATGAAAGATCAAGAATAAAGCTTATAGATTATCAATAATGACCAACTAAAAACCTTAACTGTAATGATCATAAGCTCATCTTGTATTCAAGATGTATGACAATTAATGATAATTGATGTACATATTTTGCTTAATATTATTCCCAACAAAGTTATACCTATACATATTTTACCATGAATTCGATTATTCTTATATAATGTAATACAAAAAGCTTTAAAATAAACTTCCAACGTTAATACATCTTCAAGCAATATTGTATACGTGACAATGCTTACGTTTGAAAGATCGTCACGTGTCCGTCGGGTAATTTTTTAATGCGATAATGCTAGTTCCTGTTCCGACCACTATGTCGATAATGAACACATAATTAACCAACTTACTGCGATGTAAAACGTTGACCGTGCGCAAGCGATAGCAGCGATTACATGCGTGAACGTTGATTACTCTCCTTGCATAATTGCGACCGCGAATTTTCTATATGTTAATTGTGACTTATACTAGCTCATATCCATGAGGCCATTCTTAGAATTCTAACGATGCGATACTAATCAAACGACAGACGAGAGAAACAGATTGTGCTAGACGATTGTCTTAAAATAATTACTATTCGAGTGTCGTTCACAGACAACAACCTGACTTAATTTCTAAACAGGAAATCTGCAAATCGCTCAACTGAAGAAAACTCCTTGCTGAGACTTCATAACCGGGGAAACTCTAAGGGAACTTTCAAAGAAAGCCATTACCCTTCTAACCGCCATCTATAACGCGATACTGAAAGTTAGCTACATACCTATCTCTTGGAAAATTGCCCAGATTATATTAGTTCCAAAACCAGTTAAACTTACGGAAAACGTTCAATCTCACCACCAATAGCCTTGCTACCAACTGCATCAAAAGTATTTGAAAAACTGCTTCTGACGAGACTTATACCCACACACTGAAGCAAGAACGATTAATACCGGAACATCAATTCAGGTTTAGATATAAACACGCCACTACTGAACCAAATCACAGAATATCCGACAAAAAACGTGAAAGATCTAAATGATAAAAAGTACTATTGAGCTGCTTCTTTCGACGTATCGCAAGCTTTCGATGAAGCATAGCGCACAGCTCTGCTAGTTAAAATTAAACAGCAACTTCCCTATCCATATTACCTCCTTTCGAAATCGTATTCGACCGACAGACTTCTCGAAGTAAAAATTCGGTACACCATTTCCAACCTGTATTTTATATGCTCTGGTGTTTCACGAGGAAGAGTGTTCGGCCCAGTACTCTACACTCTCTTTACCGCCGACCTACCGACAAAAAGCAGTACGGTAATTGCAACATATGCTCACGACACAGCAATCTTAGCCACCGACGTTAATCCAGATGAAGCCCCGGAGAAATTACAGTCACAACCCAACGAAATCGCAGTCTGGTTGAAAACATGGAAGATGGAAACTAATGTCGCCAAGTTAATACATATTACTTTTCCAGCGAGAACTAAAACTTGTCCGGCAGTAAGTTTAAATGCCGGCACGGCATTGCAACAGGATACGGTTAAATGCTTGGACGTACACCTCGACAGACTCACATGGGAAATAAACATACAAAAACCTATGGTGAGAAAAAGTCACAACTTAATACTACAAATTATTATCACACAAAATGATTATGAAACCAATCTGGATATATCTATTTGAAGCAAATTGATATTGCTCGTTTAATAAAATTATCCGTAGATGTCAATATTTTACAATTTCCAGAAGTACATATGTATCAAGATTGTAAAAAACTCATCTTGAAGGTTCATGAATCATGTAAACGAATTTAAACTTACGAAAATACACAGTCATATATGATTTAACGTTCAAAGGAAAGAAAATTTTATAGCGGAAGATAAATCAAATTATTTCGATAAATTTTAATTATAAATTTTCTTTCTACTAAAGACTTACAAATACAAGAACGAAATAAGCGCCGAATAAATCTACTTAAACGATCCAAATTTTTTTTATTTAAACATAGTTCGAGTGCTCATGTTAACTTAATCGGTGTTCCTTAAGACATGAAACTTTCTTTCATAATCTTAAAGAATTACTCACCATCTGTTTACTCTAAACAGTAATTTATGCTTTCAAAGTGTCAAACTATTTTCCCAACACTTTGCATTACCATTTACGTCCGGCAATGTGTTTACTTTTTCATCATAGCCCTATTACGTCGCTTAAAAATGTTAACAGAAAACTGTTAAACACCTGTGAATGGGAGTTAGGTATCTAGGTTGGTCAGAATTTAGAGTCTTTAAAAATTAAATTCTGACGAGGACGTGCCTCTCGAGGCAATAGCTTTCGTAACATACATACACGTACATACACATACTTAGATATATATTTTATAAAAAAAGAGAGGAAGGTAGAACCACAGGAAATACTTTGCTTTCATGTAGGCAGAACCAAGAATGAAATCGCAATGTGAGCATCGCTCTAACAGGTCATAAAAGCGGAACTATAATGCCACACTATCCGATTGTTACCAACCTGCATTTTCAATGAGAACAATGCTCCTCGACGTACTTTGTTAACGTATTCTGCACTGATACATGTTATTTGCATTTCTAGACATTTTTACCGCACGCTAAATATATACTCCTGATGTAGAAAAGTGTTGCATCATTTTCCAAAGTGAATTACATGCAGTGCTATTTATTTTCTTGTAACGAGTGCCTTAATGCACTGATAGATAATCAAAGATATGCAAAAAAGTAATTATCTTGTAAAGCATAATGGCAAGTGTATCTCAGAATATCCGGAAAAAATCATTATGTATTTCAGTGTAGAAAGAGAAGAAAATGTTGCAAGATAAGTTTCCGGTAATGCTACCAAAATTAAGAGGAATAATTATTAGAAAATAATTATTGATTATAACATACCTTCAAATATTTTATGTACATAATATACCTATTTTTAAATAATACAAGAAGATAGATAAATAATAGTAGTTGATTAACAAGTTACTAGTTGTAGGTTCTAGGGTTCTTTAGAATATCATAATTTTTCCTGAAATGGATAACTTACAATTTGTAAAATTTACTTGTAAAATTCAATTTACTTCATTTGTTTTACTACCAAACTTGTTAGTGTCATGTAAAAATATTTATTAATGGCGAGAACTTGTAACTTGTAAAATTTATCTAATAATATTAATCAATTTAGGGATAAAATAGATAGAATATATACATTTAACTTCATAAAAATGTCCAATGACATTAGACGCGACACTGTTCTGAAATGCTTAATAATCATTTGTTAATAAAGTTGAACAATTGTACTTCAATTACTTCAAGCTGCAAGGAAACTACATGGAATTTTACATGGTTTGGTCAAAAAGGCCGAATGCAGTAAAAAATCATAGCTTAACTGTGTTTCGGATAAAAGTACGACAGGTCTAACGATTCATTGATTATAGAGATTGATGGGGGTAGTATTCAAGGTTGTAAATTGAAATTTGATTTGATTCCGCAACTGAAATTTATGATTCATCTATTGTATAACTGTCGCCGAAACGAGTTAAATAAATAGCAGTAACTCAACATAGAAAATGACAGATTTTTAGTAAGGTTTCAGCAAAAAGAGAGTTAGGTAATGTTTGCTCATTTATCACGAATATCCACATATAAATATTAGCTTCGATAAATCATTGAAAGAGATATTTTGAAACAAACATTAGTTTAATAGCACTTTAATGAATCTATGAAGATAAAACATGCTTGTTTGCAAAAGTGTTACATTTCATAGAATTTTCATCATTGGTGAAAAGAGTAAACGAAACTTTAGTATAAAACTTTACTTCATTATTATCTGACAAAAAATTAGATTGCGTTAATTTCGCATTTGAAGCTTCTCAAACTTGGATGATAAACCTATTGCATTACATAATTACGGTGTTTCATAGATCATCAAATGCCACATTATAAAGACTAAGAGTGCAGCTTTAGATACCTCAGCTTTAGAAAAATATCAATGCATTTTATGGCCTTAAAAAGTTCAGAGGGAATAGAGGTTACTGTATAGTTCAGGATATTTTCAAAACCAACGCGCTTTAATAATAATGTTTTCCAATAGAATTAAAGAGCACACGAATTTGTTTTATGAAATCCAACGTACACTAGTAGATCGATAAGCGTGCTTTTAATATTGCTTTTTTAATATCGTATTAAATGTTACTACTTTCATATAAAATTTATAATATCAGAACAGACTGTATTTCTTTTTATTCTATTTTATCATTTTTTGTAAGCGTATTAAGCAACTTGTTTATTTTATCTCTGTAAAATGTTGTCTTTTTATCGAACAATTGTGATACGTTTAATTATACAATCATAAAATTATTCAATGATTTCGCTGGGAAACCATTTTTTAGATTTTGGGAAATTAAAAAATTAAATGAAAGAAGTTTCGATAAATATCTTGGTATTTCCATGTATCGTAAATTCAGACCGAATTGTTATAATTTCGTCATGGAAGAAATATACTCAATAGTGATTGGACATATCATTTCTACAATCCTTTATAAATTTCACGCCTACAAGTTCGTTTTAAGGGTATGTAGGTATATTTCGGCGATCACTTTGACGAAAGTTTGTTCGATCGATGGTCGGTGAGCCTTAACGTCTTTTTGTGGCATTTTAAACACGCCAAAAAAATTAGGAAACCTTTATCCCTACTACGCTTTCCTACAATTGAAAAAGTTCAAACACATTATAAAATTGTGTAATACCTATTGAATTAACGTTTGTCCCGTTTTTATATCCTTCACACAATGCTCACAATCTTGCGGCATGTTTTTGGTCTTTTGGTAGTAAAAAAGTAAAAAAAGGTAGTAATGTGACAAAAACGTTCTCTATTTCTTGGCACATTTAAAAATTTCATAAGCAACAAACATAGACAACAGATTTTAATCATTACGTCCGCTGGGATGTAACTTTAAAAATTGTATATAATATTTGTAAGGCGTGAGGTTGGTAAAGGATCATGAAAACGATGCGAAAGCACCAAGCGGAGAAAATGGGACGCATATTACAACTTAATATTATGTATCACAGTTAATTATTTTAAAAAAGAAACTTCTGTCCAGTAGAAATTCTTTTCAAGTAATCCATGCAAAACCTACATTTTACGTATGTACACCGCATACTTGGAAATTTGGAAATTATTTGAAATTTTTAAAATTTTGTCTTCAGTATATTTATCCACTATAGTAGTACTATCTTTGTATTATTCCTTCAAATGCATACATTAACGAAATATGAACATGTTATTCTTCAACTTATAAAACAATCCATATTGCTTCATTTGACTCACAAAAATATTCGAACATTTTTAAGAGCTTCACATGTTGTATTATATAAAAGATTTTGAAATTCGTAAATACTATAGAGAGACACGGGTATGAAAGTTATCAGATATTTATTGGAAGCATATATATATTTCGCAAAGATCACGGAAATATTTAAACAATCCATTATTCGCTATATATATATCAATAAGCCACAATATTTAGTTCGTCTAATTTTAGCATTAACTGTATGTTTGAGATTACTGTTCATGTTGTATAATGTTAATTCTCCTCTAAGTGTATATTTGTAATAAGTATCTTGTAACTTCTCTACATACATTTTCGTACTGGTTTCAAATTTTACTATTATAATCGTGATAGTCGCGTTTCGTTACAATGGTAACCAAATGTAAAAAAGTATCGTATAATGCACACAATGTATTCGTAAAAATTTTCTACGGGCTACTGTATATAATATTTTAACATCCAATATTACCCAACTCATACAATATTACGAAGCTTTAGAAAACTTTAGCTTTTTAATTTCACTAGATTCTGCTCGAAAGGACTCGAGCAAAAGTCATGAGAAAATTAATCAAACACTCTTTCGTTCAACACTCTTTGACTTTCACGTTATTATCCCCTTTCTGTTTATGAAAAATAATAAAATTGAATTGCAACAATGAATGAAAATGTATGGATGAACGATAATGTAGAGTAAAACAAAAATATTTAAAATATACATGTGTAATATACATAACATATGTTGTATTCAAATGAAAGAAAGACATATCAAATACAAAATAAAATGTGTTATTTTATTCTTTCTTTTTCTCTTTTTGTTAATGCTAGTAATTATTAATGATTGATATTAGCGGTGATATTTCGTTATGATACAATATTTTTTTAGGTGTTTTCAATTAGTATATTTTTGGACCGATATGTTGTCATAAGACCATTTGCATTTTATCTGGAAAAAATTGTATTGTGTGACTTCAAGTTTTATTATTATCAACACCCTATATACCAGAGAACTGGTTGTAAAGCCAAAGAGTGAAGACATTAGTTACAACTTACAATAAGACACCTATGACATTTATTAGCTTGAAAACACAATGTAGTTTTATTTGAATCTCTCAATTTGTTTTGCATGATTTTATGGAGGAATGTGATACTATTTAAATACCTTTAGTATTTCTTAATGCTATTATCATCACATAATAATTTACTAGCATAATATAGATACAATCAATGTTTTATAAAATTATTATTATTACTACTTTTATTATCTAAAATTGTTCTAGTTCGATACTTTCTGAACATGTTCAAGTACGTGCAATTATCAACAAAGTAATAATTCATTTCAATGAATTGTACTTGTTATTATAGTATACTAAATATTCAACGTATTATTAAATTAAAACTATAAATTAACATGAAAGAATATAATTAATAAATATATATAAATACTTGGCACATTTAAATAAAAGAAAATATAATAAAAAGTTGAAGATTGGTAAATACAGCAATAAATAAAAAAGAAACATTAAAAAGGATAACAATACAAATTGATAAGAAAAAGCAAATAAAGAATTTCTCTGAACAAATTGTAAAATTTGGCACATAGTACTTTTTCGAATAAAGATAAGTCGAAAACGGAAGGAATACAATTTTTTTTCGTTTCAGACTTCATTTCCGAGAACATCGACTTTGAAGAACCGTGGGTTATCTGTACAATATATATGCACTCAACTATTTCATGATTGGTCACATTCGGCGTAGCTGTCGATAGTCAACAGTGTCCACGACTCGTATTTTAAACTTGATTTTCTCGAAAACCAGACTTAAAAGAAAAGCTTTTATTTTACACTTTCGACTTATCTTTAAATGCAGAGTAACATTCTACACAACCCTTAGTTATTGACAGTTGGGAGTTATAGACGCATGGTGTACTATATGTACAGTAGCGTGCAAAAGTTTCCAATCGGATATTTCTCTACTTTATTTTTTTAAAACGATACGTGAAGGAAATTTAATTAATATTGGGTAAACATTTGTAACAAATGAAAGAAAATGGTATGACAAATAAACAGTATGAATTAAACTTATGAATTTTTTTACAAAAATATCAAAATTACGCGTTCAAAAGTTTCCAGCCACGCCATTTTACAAAAGAAATTCGAATTTTAACTTATTTTATTCTAATTTTTAATTCTCATCGTTATGCCTTTTGCTTTTATGACTGCAGGACAGCGGTGAGGCGTGGATTTGATTAATGTTAAAATATAGTCTGAAAAAATTGTATTCCATTCTCTTTTAAGATTCTCGAATAATTCTTTCTTGTTGGAATGTTTAAATTTTGTTAACTCGTCGTTTTACCTATCTCCATAAATTCTTCATTGGATTTACGTCTTAGAATTATGCTGGCTGATCTAAGTCCTTTATTTTTTGAGCGATAACTACGGCTCAACAAGCTTTAAGGTATGCTTGGACTCATTATCATGTTGAAATATCCACTCCCTTGGCATCTATCTTTCTGTATAGTCTAATAAATGTCTGTCTAAGATATCTTAGTACACGACACTGTTCATTCCCTTGATTTCCACAAATCAATTGATGTCCACAAGGGGACCAACCACTTGAGCAGAAAATAGCATCCAAACCATTACATATTCTCTATCGTGCTTTAATCTTGATGTTTGTTATGTCACATCATATTTTTACCAACAGAACGTCTCACATATTGTCCTCTGTCACTTTCGAAAAAATTAAATTTTGATTCATCAGAAAATGCCACATTTTCCCAATCGTCGACTGTCCAATGTAAGTGTTCATTCGCAAATCTTCTATTCAGGCCTTCTGATTCTTTTTACTAATGAAAGATCTTCTTGTACCTGATCTACCGAAAGGACCTACTTCGTGTAGATGTCTTATCATAGTCGAGTGATTAATATTAGAAAATCCTCCTTCGTGTAATTCGTGGACTATTTCAGAAGCAGTCTTGTTTATGTCTACTGCAGATTTTCTTTTTATTAATCAGTCAATTCTTCTAGTAGTTTTTCGCGATCTCCCACTTCGTAGTTGGTCTTCCAGACCTTTTCCAGAACGATATCTTTTTATAAAATCATTTAACATGGATTTCTCAATTGTTAATATTAGCGATCTCGCAAGTAAACTTTTTGACAAATCAACTATTCTCTCTCGACGATCGATAGAAGTACGTCGACCTGTGTTAGAGCTTTGGCGAAGCATCAGTAACTAATTCTGATATGTTGGCATTCATATGCAACATAACTAGAGCGTAATAGACTTTGAGTACATTGGGGGACACGACCGACCGGAAACTTTTGACCCCATCGTATTAACAATTTTGTAAATATCTATATAAAGGGATAACAAAGCGTTGTTATTTTGTGGTTCTATTTTCTTTTAGTTGCCATACCTGTAACAATTAATATAGTAATAGTTAGTATTGATCTACATATCGCTTTTGGGAAATAATATGAAAAATATATCCGGCCAGGAACTTTTGCACACTACTGTATACCTATATATCTACAAATTTTCGAACCTAACTTTCTTGACAGCGAGACCTTAAAAGGCTTTATTCTTTACTTTCGACTTATTTACGTAGGTAAAATGATCTTTGGTTGTATTAACTTTTCTGAGACACACTATACGTATGGCGACAAATATTATGTGATAATATTATATAATATAATTGATTTACTAGAAATATTTACTTGCGCTTGATTATAAATATATCCAAAGGCCTACAGCAAAAAGAAGTAATTCTGGTAAAATTAACTGAAAAATCGATCAAAAGAGTACAAAAAACGGACTCAATAAGCTGGCCGAACGACAAGCCCGAGGCGAACCAGAGATGCGACGGGCTGATAGATACAGATAAAAATGAAATAGAGATGATGTATAGAAATATACGTACGAACTTCGATATAGATAAAAGCAGAATTGAACACCGAAATCTACGTAGAGATAAAAAACGATATATATACAGATATATACATAGAAGGATTAGTATTAAACTCGATAGCGGCTAAAGATTCTTCTTATGAAGCAAAAACAAGAAACATAACAATAAAATATAAAATAAGAATGAAAATTATTTTCATATTCTTTTAAGTAGTAAATTTCAAATATTCTCAACTATCTGAATATAAACATTGATTTATTAATAATATTCACAATTTATACTTGTTTTCCAGGTAAAGGAACAGTTGCTGTTTTTTCGCGTGTTATATTAAGAAGGGACAGGACTCATCGTAGAGTTATACGCAAATCTTTCTATACAACATCGTTTTTTAAAAAGATGAAAAATTCAGGAATTTTTCAGCATTTCGTTGCGACGTACATTCAGAATCGTCGCGACGCGCCAGCGTCAACTTTATCGCGATAATTTACAAGCACCTAGGCTTATTCACAATAACTCCATTATTTCCTTGTTTATATTCAGGGAGCATAATGCAGCGAATGCGTGTCATATTGAATGTATGCCACCCTGTACACCAATGAGGAGGCGTATCCACTTGAATTATAAATAATGACGTGTGACCGACAAAAATATACGCATTGGTCGTACTCTAGACGCGATGGCTGAGCTAGGAAATTGAAAGAAATATGGAGGAATAGGCGAGAGGAGGAGGGAGGTGAGAAGACGACAAGTAGGAAAACGAGGAAAAAGAAACGAGCCAGGCATCGGAATCGAGACCAAGAACAGAGAGGGGACGAAGGAAAGAAAACGAGGGAATAAGACTTCAGCAAGAGGCGCAACGTATAACCATGGTGTACGACGTGACTCATCGAGTGGCAACCGTAGAAAACCCTCGATTGCATCGACAAGGAGGAATACGAGAACGCTATAACTCGACGGAGACTGCATGAACTTATGGAATGGATGGCAGAGCGGGAAGCAGGATCGAGAGCAAATGTGCGAGCATTTATGTTTAGGAGAAAGTTCTCTCCACAAGTTCAGAGATATATCACTCGTTCCAATACATGTGTACACAGTGTCTTCGACGAAGATACCCTCTCACCAACTAGTTTATAGTTCGCGATCTAATTTACCAAACAGTTTGAATGACTTCGAGATTGCTATACTAGTCGGTCAATGGAGAATCGGTTGACTCAGCTAATTAATTCGTTGAATAATTAAATATATCGTATAGATCCCTGATGATGGTACAACTCAAAAAGTGAAAATGTATAGGATACATGTATTTAAAGAATTTATATGCTAGTAGAGCAAGGCTACTCAAACTTTTATGGACCGAGATCCACTTTCGTAAATGGCGATCTTCTGCGACCCATTCGAAGATTACATAATGTATAACTGCTGTCAAGAGTTTATTGATAAAGATTGAAAAATTTATTTGATATAGATCTGTGAACTGACAGAGATTAGATAGAAATATTAATTCTCATGATCTTTAATCGAACTAACTTTGAATTGTTTATCAGACGATTCTCGATGAGTAAACTCCTGCATATTTTAGGAATCAATGTTGTAGAGCGTGAAGCATTGAACTTTTAAATCTATTAGTTTAACATAGCATACAATAAATGGTATATGTGTAAATGTATGTCACTAACTTTGTAAGTTCTGTCACTTGCATATTATGCTATTACGAAATTACGTGATTTTACAATCACTTCATTACGGTTACTCTTTGGCGTGAAAGAATATGTATCTATTTGTAGATTCTATGTCTTATTTGTAGATATTGATATTAATACAAAAGGCAAATATGATTAAATTTAATACGATTAACTCTATTCTGATCCTCGAATTATGTCTCAATCTCACACCCATTTCAACAAGCAAGAAGATTTTTAAGAAAAATTGTAGCATGAAACATTCTTTCATATTTTCCTTGAGCTTAAAAAATTGTTATTGGTTTAAAACAACGAATAAGTAGAAAATATCTTAAAGAATGTAGCGTAGTTAAACGCACTTTTTTGTCGATTCGACGTTTAAACTATAATCTTCTTTTATACGAGAATGAAAATATTTTTATATAAAAGTATATGAAAATAAAAATACTTTAAAAATAGAAATTCGAGGGTCACGCGAATTCAACCCGGCATTGTCTTCTTTTAACCATTCAAATATGTATTGAAAGTTTGAAATATAATTTGTACGCTGAAATATTATTTCATATAAATATATTATGATAATGAATATTTACTACATTCATGTCAAAATTTAAATATGCAAACAAAATGTAAAATATTCATGAAAGCGATTAAAATTTTTTTTATTAAATTATTTTAAGTTTGCAACTGACACACAATAAGTCATTTAGTAAACGTGATCTACGTCAGTATGGCGTGCGAAAAGGTACACGCAGATTAATAGACCTTCAGCAATAGACTTACTGTAATTAATTATTTCAGATTAGATCCTTGGGCTTTGCTCTATTTATTAAATATAAATCTAAATTATGTAAATTATAAGTTATATCTATTAAATATAAATCCTTGCGACTGTCACGAACATTTCAAAAATAATTGTCACAACGTTATGCTATAAGTTTGTTAAAGAATTGCGTACATTCATCATCTACCTCTAAAAAGCTTTTTTTTTTAATTTAATAACTGTGTAGTTACCTGTTATTAGTAAGTATATATTTACTATATTAAAGTACTCTCTTAACTCTTTTCCCGTGGGATTCTTAATTAATACAATTTATATAACAACAGCTATAACATTTGAATTGACGTGAACAAAAACTGTAACTTTATTATTATATTTAACTATACGAGCAAAATCACTTAATTAGTCGATCTTTTTCTACAAAATCTAGATTGAGAGTATCAAATACGAGTGGTTGCGTCATTGGTAACGAAGCAAACATAGAAAAGGGAGAGATACCCTTGGCTACATCTTAGTCATATCTCTGTTCCTGGAATTTTAGGGGAGAATGCAAACGACCGTAAGGGGAGAAGAAAAAAGAAAAGTTTCCTAGGCAAGAACCAGTAATAGACGGCTCCACCCACCCTTCGATACGGTTCTTATATGCCAAAGAAACGAAAGAAGAGACTAGCAGCTCCACGAATCGATCGAACCACGGGTAGTCACGATAAGAAGCCAATTTCGTGTCTGACTCATGTATTGCTCGCAATACCGATGTCGAATTTATTGAAGGAGCATAATACTTTGATAAAGGCCGATCGCCCCGATCACAGAAATGTGTTCCGTGCGAAACTCAACTGAACAAACCTATCTCCAATGCTGTTGTTTAACTTGTTAGAGACCCAATGAATTCTTATCTCTATCAGAGCTATTTTTCAAAGGACGTGTCATGAAAGACCATAGAAGAAAGGCAGTATATATACTGTCTTATTGATTTTCCTTTCACTTGTCTAGCCTTGTAGTTTTTTTGTCATGTTGTAATCTACAGTTTCAAATATTGAAATTTCCATTGAAACCATGTGTACACCGCGATTTAAAAGCTTCGACTGAATTATTTGATGAGAAGGAAAGCTTAAGTCTTTAATGTGAAAAAGAACGAATACACGTCCCAATTGTTCTATAGTTTATATTGATACGTTTAACAACATATAGCAAAAACGTTATTTTATAATTATTAGTTTTTACAAAATGTTTTAACGGTTTAATGTTTAACGTTAGTTAAAAATATTGAGTACCGTAAAAAGTTAATTATCTATCACGAAGTGCCATAGATTTCTCTTACAATGTATTACAATAATTTCGAATTGGAAAATTCTACGTTCGAGGTACATGAAATAAATAAAAATATAGTAAAATATTATTATACACTCGCAAAATTAAAGGATACATATGACAATACAAGAAAAGCTGCAATAATTTATTAAGGACAATAAATAATGAATTATGTTAGTTTAGATTTTATTTTCTTTCATTAACCGTGAAAATTAAAAGTTATTCCAGGGTTTCGAACGATAATGTTTTGAATTTCACGTTAAAATATAAGGCACTCGTACAGAATATTGCTAAAAAAGACGCACGGTAATTTAGGAGTGAATGTATATATTAATAAAACATCCGAAACAAACATTCAGACAAAGTTAAGGAGATTAAAATCAAATGCAAAGAAAAGCAATTCTAATGTGACAGAATAAAATAAGATTTTCCGTTTCAGAATTGAAAGTACCGAGCTACTTTTAACCGTCGCATGCTAAGTGAAAACAAAGGCTTGTCATTATCAGCGCAACCACTCTTATTACCCTTTTATCTGTATTTTTATAATAAGATACTTTACACGTTGTCATTCCGTTCTATTTTAATATAGCTTTGAGAAAAGATCCAGTTTCAATGAGTTTCGTATTATGAAAAATTGGTCCTTAAATTAAGTTTACTAAACTTTTTGTTACAATCAAAACCTTCCTTTTTGTTACGAATAATGATTAATCTGCACTTTATTCGTGATTATAAGTCTTTCATCTATTTATCTATTTTATCTATTTGTGTATTTATATTATATTAATATTATTATTATTATTACTATATATTAGTATATACATTATATGTATTATATTATATTTCTATCTATAAATATTGATTTTAGAATAATGAATATTTTACAAAGGAATCTGTCAAACATGCTTTATGAAAAGTAAAAGATTTTTTCAGACACCAGAAGATTACAACAATGAGATAATAGTGCTTTAAGCTTATTACTTACATCCTTCTTAATTGCAAGTTAGGAGGTAGAAGCTCTTAAGTAGGAAACGTGACGCAATCAATCGTAATTGCAAAGTATATCACAGCGAGGAAAAGGATCGAAGTTAATAATATTTTATCGTACAAGAAATCATATTTGCAATTTAATGTTACGAATGAAGTGTAATGTGTTTATCAAAATATAAGGCATGAAAAATTACATCGACATAATGTATAACATCTAAATCTACATTATTTTTATTGTACATATTACCTGTGATATTTGTTCAATTTGTTTCGAGTAACTTGAACTATTTACCATTTTCAACAGCATCTACGATTATATGCGTTAAACCCCGTTCTATTGGTCTATGAACATGTACTCTATCATTCATAACCATCCGAGAATTTTGATTGATATGTAGTAACAGCATGGAAGTTTTATCAAATTATACATATTAATCACTAAAAGCAACATTTACTACCTTATGATAGACTGAGCACTTTTAAACTATCGAACTGACTATATAATTTAACTCTGCAATGTTCTTCAATGAACTTTCATGTTATAATCTTGCTCTTCTTCGACCAGTAAAGATTTTTAAAGTTTCGAAAAAAACATTAACGTAAATTTCAAATAACAACTAGATAACTATTTCACCATATTTTCCACAAATTTAATGAAATAAAATTCCTTAATAATCGAAACACGTAATTTAAAATAACGTTAGAGCGAAAATGAGCAAAAGGTTATCCTATAAGTGCAAGAGGACGTAATATTTATATAAAATATAATATATAAGTAATATAGTTGTTACTATTATTTGAAAATAAAAAATTACTTGTTGGTATTTGACCACTAATGCATTTTCGCTTATCTTTTTGCAATTATTTATCTTTCTCTATTAAGTTCTCTATTCCAATTTCATCATGAGTTGCATTGGACTAAAGTTATCTCTCAGAAAAACGACATTATACCATGACTTAATCCAATGCATCGGAAGAAATGCTACTGACGTAAATATAGCCTATGAATCATTCTGTGTGTTATAGTCTTGATACTTGTTTTGCATTATTTATTTACAGTTTTCATTAAAAAAAATAAAAATATATCCATTTTACAAGCATGGCATAAAAAATAATTCACGGCGAAGGGACAAACACTGCTTTGCGAAATATTGCCAGTCGATATTAATCAAAGGCTTCTTAACAAGTAGTTGCCATGAATTGTCTCCGCGTATACTCATCCTTAAATAATGCAGGACTTTCTAATGCGTAGGCGGAGAAGGCAGTGGGTATATGACATGCTTTGAGCACGTCTTCCACATCTATGATTGTCATGGAATTTCAAATGTTTCTTTTAATGAAAAAACATTCGTTAGACGAGTTAATATAACGCATATCCGAACGTTGGTATTCGACGTAGACGAATCGGTAGGTCGAATGAGTTTCGCGCGGTGTGCCGTTGCGGGCAGAGTTGAAGCTAACCGAGGAACGACAAGAGTAAACAAGAGCGTAAAAGAACGAAAAAGGGATGAAAGAGAGAGAAAAAAACTGAGAAGAGAGGGATAGGTAGAAAGGCGGGGAGGAAAAGGCTGAACGCAACTCGCGTATTAATAACGCAAGTCGTGAGGGCGAGACGGAAAATCGGCAAAAAGAGAGGCCTTTTTAACCCCTGACAAACCGGGGAGTTTGCTGCATTATCCCTCGACCCTAAGCAAACTGCGTGAGTGCAGATTCATCGTTCTTCCTTCGTCTCCTCTTTCTTCCCCGTTCCCTTTTCTCATCGTGTGTGCGTACCATCGCTCATCTATGTGGCCGCATAAACGCTACGGCGCACGGTGTGACTCGTATTTACGTACCTTTATGCCAGCCACTTCTGTAAACGTAGCTGCACACCCCCGATTTCCACAAATCTGCGATTCTCCGAGAAAAGTCAAAGACTAAATCACGCCCAGAATATAATGCAATACCAATCGACGAATGCGATGGGCGCGCCATCGACTTTGCATAGCGTCGCCTTTCTGGGTATACTCGAGTCAAACATTTCTGCACGTATTAGTAACAAAATTAAACTTATCTGGTCTTAACCAGTTCAAAGGATCGAGAGAAACGTTGTTTTCTTACCTTTACCTCACTTCATCAACAGAATTCAAATAACAGTATTTTAAAAATTTCCTATTTGCTGTAGAAGACACTTAATGCTTCCAGAATGAACATTTTGTTCGCTATTATTTTTCGATCCAGTAGTCCAGTGCGTCTTTTTATTTGTTGATAAACTTTTTTCTCAATATCAAAAGGATATTTAGCTAACAAACGTAAAGGATTAAATAATGGAGATACATCAGTTACCTAATTTAATAGAAGTAATAATCTTATAGATCGCTGGATGTTATATACTGATAGAAATGAAGATTGTTATTTGATGGAGAACTTGCAGATTTACTCAGAAAACAAAATTACCTATGGCTTAATCTAATATATGAAAACGTACTTCGTGAAATCCTGGTTAAAAGGATATTCGAATAATTGCAAAATTTCAATCTGTTCCAGAAATATTCATATATAATTAAGTGAAGTACGCTCATGCTGATTAAACAATTTTACTAAGCAACAAATGGCAATCATCCTTAAAATACATTAGTAGCGTTAAAAAAATAATGATATTTAATTTACAACGTTTATCATATCCGTGCATTGCCGATATCGTGTTATCAATTTTCTTGTGACAGACAACTTACGATTAATTATACTCTATACTCAGACAATTTATGAGCATTCATATAACGAAACGGAAAATCCAATATGTCGCGTGTCATATAAATTTAATAAACCTCGGTGAAATCAGTTTTATTGGATTTTGATAGATGATTTGTAGAGTCTCGAATAAAAAAAACGAAAGTGTATGTCAGAGGTTGATTCGTTGGCACGTGTGAGTGACACCGTACAATGGACGTAAATGCGTCTGCAAATATCCTCGTGATGCTCCGTGATACCGACGTACGTGTTGCATATGCAAAGTCACACCCATCCGAGCAAACGCGACGCTGTACACTGTACACATATATAAGTGGTTACCTATGGGGATTGTGGTATAAAATGACAGAAACAGGTAGGCAGACGGAAACACGGACAGAAACTGTCAGACGGAGGGGATATTTATCATTAGAATACGAACCGCGGAAGAATAAGTACTAATGGTCGTTTCAGAACACGCGCGGTTACTGAAATAGGTACGGTACTTGTACACAAATGCTCGCGAATAGTATTACAAAGCAACCTATAAGAGCGAAAAAATTACTTGAAGATTATACAAAACTTGCTAAAGCATAACGTATCCCATTTTGTCGGGGCACTTACTACGCGCTTTACACCAACCTTGCTATTTTCCTTCTATACACCGTTAGAAGGAAATTTAATTTCCATAAAACGACTGAATGGGAATGGAAAAATATGCCGCCTAAACCTGTAGATTTAGAATTAACAGGAAAAAGCAAACGGAGGCAAAAACGTGAGACAGTCAGAGATGAAAATAGTGAAATACAAGAAATGTTAAAATCAGCAAATGCTAATTCATAAGCTCTTATAGAAATAATAATGTGCATAAGTACAGTAAAATATCCTAGAACAAACACATCTCAGATATATTCCGCGTTATACGGCACTTATAGCATAAAAATTAAGATAAATTCTTTTTCTGTAGTAGTAACAGAACTAATTCTGTACTAATTGTGTACTAATTCTATGTAGAAATAACTGTCACATAATACGTAAAAATCTCCTTGTCATACAAAAGTTAACTCATGACCACGATCTTCTGTACTAACTGTGTACTAATTCTCTGTAGAGATAACTGTCATATAATACGTAAATATCTCCTTGTCATACAAAAGTTAACTCATGACCACGATCTTCGAGTCAATTCAAAAACCCACACACTTGCATGAAATGAATGAATCAAGCTTATAACAGCAACAGAAGGCAAGCGCAACAGATCCATTACAAATATATAACGTCGTTGTTTACTTTGTATATTCAAAGCAATCATTTTGCACTTTTAAAATTTACTGTCACATGCATAAAATTTTTTTAAGCAATTTTGCAATCGCGTTATACAAGGTCACGGTAACAATTTTCTGATCCTGTTGTACGAGTACCGCGTTCTACGGGTTCCTACTGTATATATGTATATATATATATATATACACGTGGTTCGAAAAATATCCACGCGCTTACATGCATGTCCAGTTACAACTGTAAAAACCTAGTCATAGAATATACATATGTATGCGTGTACACGTTACATACCAAAGAATGCTGCAGCTCGAACCAGTCGTAAGCGATGATGTAACAAGGGGAAACGAAGCAATTATGTCGCGTTGGTAACTCGCGTGAGATTCATCGTCACCAGGATTTTGAACAGTCCCGAATATAATTGCGCAGAAAGAGGAAAATTAACAGAAAGATAAAACTTCTTGCGTATCTACGTTAATTACGTCAGTGATTGACTACGTACCGATCACGCGCGATAATTAATTCCACTGTAGTAACTACACGGTGCTGCATCATCGATCGGTAATTAATCTTATAGGTTCTCGCATAATTAGTATCGCCGATCTCTGTCTCTTATTCTCACTTTCATGGCAAAGTTTAACGCCATTAAATAACATCGTCTATCGAATGGCGAGGATTTTAAAATTAAATATCGATTTATGATATTTTATTTCACGTACCTGTTGTTTCAAATAGCATCGAGAGTTCTTTAGTGTCTGGTATAATGAATACACGTGATATTCGAATCATTTTCTTTCATTTTAAACTAAGTTGTTTCACGAGCAACGCCGTGATTAATATTACTAATGTAGTTTATGAAGATATTTCTATTCAAAAGTCTGTCATCCCTCGTTGGTTTCCTTAATTCTCTTTTAGCGATAGCAAGTAAAATCTCGAAACCAGTCTCAACCAACCTCGAAAGAAAAGAACAAAATTGGCGTACACAGATTCCGTAAAACTCAGTAGAACAATATTTTTCAGAAATAGCAGCTGTAAAAAATATCGTAGGTATATACCTTCACGGTAAAAGTGTATCGATGCTAGTACAGTATCTACTTGAATTTAACAAATTTACTATGGTGAAAGGGAAAATTACATTTACTTTAACCAAAGGAAATAATTATTTCACATATACAATCTAATATTTATTTAATCCAATATTTGGATTATTATATACATAAATATACATTGTTTATTTTAGATTTTATTTTTCTGGTCTTCTATTTATTAAGAAAGATAAATAAACGAATTCGGAGAAGGATAAATAAAAAGCGTTCTTCCACAGAATGATAAAAAAATTTCAGCCACACCGTTATAATGCCCAGTATCTTCGTTACTTTCTTTGGTAACAGACTTGCAGCAAACAAAAAACGTAAATTGACTGCATTCACAGAAGAAGACGTCGCGTCGCGTCAGTGCTACAGTATACCTATATACAAAATCGTTTTCTTACCTCGCAAAAAACGTTTATGAAGGCAGCGATATCCGCGATTACACTAAACGGTGCAATGTCCACATTTCATGCTCGTTTAAGTGTTAGAATTTTCTGTCATAAAAATTTATTAAGTCACCGCACAATTCCTCAATATCTCCGACGAAAGACACTTACGTACGTCGGAAAATTTTATGAGCTCATTATAGCGACATTGCAAGTCACTTCTTCTTAATTCAGAAGAGCGAGCATTACGAACAAAAAATTGGGAATATGTTTTGCATAAATAACAATAGAGGTGGGATCAACATAAAATTGAAAACCGTGCTTGATGGAGGTACTTAGTATTTACTGCGCATACGAATGCAATAGAATATTGAATATGCACATATATTAAACATTTGATATTCTGAGCTTTAGCAACGTCATTTATCATTTTTATGAATGGACGAAGCTATGCTTAACTACGCGAAAACTGCAAATATCGTTCGATTTTGTTAAATCGTAAATATTATGAATTCAAAAAATACAATTAAGAATACAAATATTTTAACGCATCGTACAATTAAAATTTCATTTTGTGGTTGATTTCGGTCAGGTATTATACCGATTTCATAAAGCTTTTAACTATGTTAAATGAATGAAGAAAATTTATCATTGCTTTTAAAGGTCAAGGAACGTATCTCTCGATTGTGACAAGAAAGTAAAGGAATTTGGATACAATAACGCTTTCGAGTGAAACGTATCTTCTCGAATCGGTTATCTTGACAAGAGAAGGTAGGAAAGCGTTCTTTTCTTCAGGAATTTCCTGGGAATCTGGTCGGAAAGAAAACAAAACAGCTTCGACAAATAGAAATTCTAGCCGAGAAATCCGTTGTTTGACGAAGAAGATTCGCGAGAAAAATCAAAAAAGTGATTCTGCTCGAAGAATTTCCAGAATATTTCGCCAACTAAACGGCCGGATTTCCTCTTGGCCAGATTGTACGTCCGAAAAAAATGTAGATAGAAAAAAAGAAGGGAGGAAAGTCGGGAAAAAAGGAGCCCTCTTCTCTCGTCCGATACGGCAGAGAAGGAGAAAGAACAAGAGAAACGCTGTCTCCCGCGGGAATGAATAATTCAGTACGGGCGCGCATAGTTGGACGCGCCCATGTACAGTCTCGTATATACATAAAGTAGAAGGTGTGCCAGGAATGAAATTGTCGTCGTGAACCACGGTCATTTCCACTAACAACATCCAATCTATACCTATCCGTGCGTACCACCGAATGTCACCAAGTCGAAGATGCTCTCTATCTTTACAAGTTACAGCTTATGCTTTTCATTTGCAAAATGAACCACTTCCGTCCTGCGTGTAAACTACGTGTCGTTTACGCCTTCTGTTCCGTCTCATCGATAAACAGCGGAGGAAATGTTACTTCCTTTAATCATCGTATACCGTTGGCAAAACAAAATCTTCCTGCCTACAGCTTGATCATGATCGAGTATCCATCTGTTGCAGGCATGAATCATCTTTGTATTAAGTTCAAAATTTATTTTAATTCGCTTGTGTAATAAGGTCATTCGCATTTCTTTGAAGAAGCGTCCAATATCGTTACTCCTAAATAAGATCCATTTAATTGACTTCAACTAGCTTAAGTGGATTAACGATTAACTAAATTATTTAGCTTATGTTCCCAAAGTATTTCGTTCTTTTATCAAAACGTGTTCCAGTAAGAATATTTTATCAAAAATGTCCAATACAATAAAGAAAGAATAACAAGAATAAATGATTACCTGCTTGTGAGCAAAATATCCCAAATATTGAAATAATTGATGTTTCAATGTTAACAGTATAGCAAATTATCTCAATTATGAGTAGTCAGAACGACAATGTAATAATTTTTGCTGTGTCATAAAAGAAATTTGTAATCTGATCTATATATGTATAGTAACAAACAATTTTTTTTACTAAACATTCATAATATTTAGCTTTATTTCATTGTTGTAATTAGGTTATTAAGTTGCAAGCAATATTTATCTATACTTCTTGTTATAAGCGACGTCTTTTCATTATTTCTTAAAATGTAACACTGCAAGACGAACGATCTTATTACATGATATAATAGAACGAAAAATAGAACGTAAACGATAAATTGCGGCTTTAATAAAAAGATTTACTTCTCAAGTTTAAAAGCTATCTACAATATCAGCAAGCTAAAGTTGTTTCCCTTTCCCACAAGCTCCTATAACTCTCATAAAGTTGTAATTTACTATTCTCTTAATATGATCTCAATTTTGTAGTAAAAAGTTATATGGTGGCATTTTTATAGCAAAGTTTCATTGAAGGAACTATTACTTTCTAAGAATATAGTAAAGTTTAATTGTCTATCTATAATACTGTCATTCACTAATATTTAATTCCATTTAAACTGTATATATATATCTATGTGTCTCAATTTAATGTTGTACACTATGTTTCTGATCGTATGAAAGAAATATTAATAGCAATTCCTTTCTATACATAAGAACGAAAATATATGCTTTATAAATAAAAAAAGGATAATATAAAAAATAATATAAAAATATATAAAATATGACGTATACAATAGATGCTTGTTTCTCATTAAACTTGGAAACTGAGAAAAAAATTTAATAGCAAAAAATCCATAAAATGCTGTAAGAAGTTGTTAACACGTAAAACGATAAAATTTGACAAATAAATTAAAAAAGAAATTAAATTAAACAACGTATTTGAAACATACGTGCTTGCATAATATCTAATTTTATGCGATTATTAATAATGACGCGTAAACGATACGCGATAAAACAAACATGTTTCGCGATATGAATTTGAAATAAAGATTTACTAAAGAAATAGAAGTTTCATCCCCACCATGAGTCATTCTCCGACAAAGCGAACTATCAGTTTGATGTTATATAATACTATTTTCATATTACGTTTCGAATCGCTCTGAATGCAGACCTATAAACAGAATGAGCAGAGAAGAATACTCTTGAATTTCGTGAATGCAATTGATTATTTTCAAATTGTCCTTCTGTTTTAAAAATACAATGTTTTCAGTTACAGGAATTTGTATAATACCAAACAAGACCAAAATAATTTTCCAGTATTTTTCACATATTTTTAAGTTCAAAATGTATATACTGCAAAATTAACATTAAATAATTCTTAAGATATGTGTTTTCAAGTTATATAATATTTATAAAGATAGATACATTTAGCTCGAATAATTGATAAACATTTTGTCGGATAATATGTATGCAAGAATTATAGAGGAAGCTGTGATTATGATTGTTTCTCAAGAACATCCGCTAGAAATCTGGAATGATTATGTTATTACAATTTATTACACATTCTACAGCAATATTTATATATTTTTGTCTTTCATTAATTGTAAAATGTTAGCATTTCTATTATTAAACAAAGAAAAATTAAGTTCTTAAATATCGCAATAAATAAATTTAACAATAAAAACCAACAAAAGGTATTAATAAATTTGCGAAATGTAGACAACGGGAATTTTCATAAAAATCTTCTAGAATATTCCATGGAACTTTTATAGTCCCTTCTGAACTTAATCATTATTTAATAAACTAATTCTCTCTGGAACTAAAAATATATCGTCCGAAACTATCCCCGATGGAAAATTTACGGGAGAATATCTTGAATGCAGCTATTCTCTACACGGCGGACGATGAAATTTGTATTATCCTCATGTGAACTCTAAAGTCGTGAGATTTACTTGTTCCCTTGATATCGGCGCTTAATGTTCTCAAGCAAAAAGATCAAAATGATAAAACGAATGCTTAATAGGGCACCAATCAAACGCGTATAATACCAATTAACGCTTCAGTGTTCATTAGAGATTAATGAGCTCACTATCGAGTGAGTGGCATTTAGAATTATAAAACCACCATCTGTCCGACTATCCCAACTAATTATGGTGCAAATATAATATGGTACTATATAGTTTGATCATTTACGAAATACCTACCAAATAATAGGTTTTTTTCTGTTGTTCCTATTTCGATCAGTTACACACTTAATGCGGATAAATTATTTTATTACGAACTTTGTGATTTTTACATTTAATTTGATATTTTTGCATTTTTCGTGAGTTTATTCTTCAAACTTATGCGTTTAAAAGCTTGTTAGATTTCCTACTAAAAACCTAATTTACACAAAACGTATTTTGACTGCGGAGAAGCAGTTTCTTACGTCCAAATACTTATTCGGAAATGATATCTTTATTTATGTATAATTAGAAAATTTATCATGAATCATTATAATATAAAGCTTAATATATTCATAATAAACGTTCAATTAATTAATACTTACTTGATGGCTGTTTGAATATACAAAGTTGATACTTTTTAAGTTTCTGCCCAATATAGATAAAAAACTCATTAAAAACAATTTCAACTTCTTTTTCGATAAGCATGAACTTACATCATAACGAAGATAACACTGATATCCTTGAAAATTATAAAAATTGGAAAAAGTATAAAGGAGCCATAGATTCGAAAAGCTTGATACACATTTACTAAAACTTCAAAGTTAAAAAGTCATTAGGATATTATCATGTTAGACTATAAAGTATCCATATTTAATATTAGAATACTGTTCTCATAAACTTGATATATATAATAGAATTATATACTTTTCTCTTTTCTTTACATCTATCTACTATTTTGATGACATCATATTATTAACATTCATATTAGTATTGTATTTGCTGTAATTCGGTTGTATGCATACCATAAATGATTTTGCAACACATTTTTAAATTTTAGGTATACTTTTGAAAGTTTCGTGTTCAATGCATATATATATATATATATAGCTATATATATATATATATATATATCGAATCTGACAAATTAATTGTTTCTTTGATAATTTAGATTATTTATCATCGATTTATTTTACATGAAACCAGCAGTTGTCCTAATACTTATAAATGGTAGTATAATGAACAAAAAGGTGATACATATAAAAGAAACTCCGTTTATTCGGATTTCTTCCACTAACCTAATTAATTCTATCTGACGCCGGATGAAAATTTGTATTGCGTTTATTGTCCTTTGTTTTGAAAGAGACAAACGTGTCGTATACTCGTTTCGAAAGGAGGTGAAGGTCGATAACGTGAAATTAGTGGCTACACAAACGATCACACGATCCATCGTAAACATGGTTACATTGTATTAGAACATCAAGCTGTTTTCATGCCAGTGAATGAAACGTTCAATACCAGATTGCACGTATTCACTTGCTTTTTAAGCTAATTCGAGTGTATTATCTTTCGATCCGACTACGATAACCTTTCGCGAAGCTCTCAACGTTCATTTGAATTCCACGATAAGATCGATAATTACACCGATGTTATACATCATCGTGTCACTAAAGAAAAGAAAGGCACCGAAAGAAAGAAGTAATTGGGTCGCTAGAACAATTTTTTGTTTATAGAAACATGTAACTCTGACCAAAGCAAAAATAATAATGTAGCAACTAGCAATTTACTTTTAATGTTTGCAATTCATTAGTGAATATTATATTCAATACTATTGAATATAGAATTTAATTCACCGGTATTAACTTTTGTCCATTCACATTAACGTTTTAAAAAAATCCAAATACTCGAAAAATACATTCGTTTGATGTAAAGAGGAATTTATATTTATGTTTCATTAATTTTAAGCCTGTGACCCATGAGGAACATTGAGCTAAGGCAACATATGAGAGAACTGACTTGCAAGGATGCAACGTCAACATTCCATTTCAAATAAAGAAACTTTCAATTACGCGAAGGTTGACAATTCTTTATGAGCTAAGAAAGGAATGTATCGAGTGCTTGAAAGTTTACAATTAATTTATTGTACAATTGTTTTTATACTATTATCAATTAATTGTTAATTATTAATTCACGAATGCCAAATTTTAGTATTTCAAATACCATATATGTATGTAATTTAGAGAAAATATATTTTTTGTATTGTGGAATGATGTACTGCATTGTCAATTTAGCATTGCATTATCAGTGTGTATTAGTGCGTAATAATATTTGTTTTGTGAAATTCATTTTTATTTGATAACAAACGCTGGTATATTGCAAAATTCTATTCTTTGTTTCAATTTTGATTTATTTTTTACATTACATAGAACCGTATGATATCAGAAACTAGATTCATGTTGTCTCTGCCAACATTTTCCAAATGACAGCATAAATAGCAATCCAGACTGTAGTAAACGTCTTTCAATTAATAATATAGTCTGTAGTAACGTCTTCTTTTCTTGCATTACTAATAATTCAAGCGATTTTCAAATCTACTGTTTTTCAATTCTTCTTCATGTATCACTTCATATGCCTTCAGATTATCTTCTTCTCAAATTTTCAAATACTTTATTCATGAAAAGTGTAAAATGCGCCAAAACTAATAAAATATAAATCTATTGAATATTAAAAGCAAATATTTAAATCTCGAATCGAAAAATAATAGGATGGAAAAAATTGAAAATGTAATGAAATTTAAAAAGGCGAACATCTTTAATTAACTGACTATCAAGCATATACCTATGATGTGTGTGAAAATGTATTTATTTCTATTCCAAGCACCAACAGGCAATTTCTTCCACTGACGAAATTCGTGTATGCGTGTATGCGTCACATCAGGGAGGATATTGACGTTGCATATGGGTTAAAGGGTAATTTAGTGTATCGATTTTCTGGCCGCTCAGTGGACTGCACACACGCTAGGCGAAAGCTCGATTCCGGTCTAGGATGGATCGATTTTTCGCCGTTTCGTTAGTCAGTAAGCAGACGGTGTATGGCAGCTGCGATACCCTTTGCACCTGGCTATCTATATGGCGACCGAGCAAACGTGTCGTTACGATGATGGCGACTCACTAAATCTCTCTTTCTCTCTCTCTCTCCTGTTCTCTCTTCTGAAGCAGCCATAGCCTGCGTATACGCGAATCTCCACCTTGGCTTCGAACCTTATACGTCAAAATAGGGAAAAAAGAAGAGAGGAGCCGTACGAACAGCTGTGCGGCCCCTTTTGCGAAGCGCCTTTTAAAACGAAACTGAGCTACTCGTACGACCGACCGGCTTTTACGGTTCAACTACACACACTTCTTCCATGCTCGTATTTTGTTTCGAAGAATGCAGCGGTTAATACGTTGATTACAAATGAGAGCTTTGCCCTCTCTTAACGTAATCGATTATTTCCATGCATCGATTATTTAAACTTTTTCTTAAATGTTTAAGGTGGAATGTGAAGCCATGAAATTTCTGCATAGCTTGAAATAATGAGTAAGAATATAGTAAATCTCGTTTTCTTTATTCTGTTACGTTCTTTGGTTTACTTTCGACCTACTAACCGCGTTTCTGTATTTTTAATAAAATAAGTTCAAGAAAAATATAAAGGAACGCTTCTGAATACGTGGGATTTCTCGTTTTCTTTTCCTTTGAGATGTTTCTCTTAAAACGTTTCTCTTAAAACAAATCTTTTTATTTGTTTGAACCGAAATATAACTGAAGGACAAAAACTCAAGAGTCAAATCAAGATTAATTTTTTTCATTATTTTTTGTCAAATAACCTTTCTAATTAAATTTTTTAGTTTAGTCAAATGAATAGATTTCTGCATCTTTGAAAAGATTTCCGAATGGCAAATTCAAATTAAGGAAGTGTAAAGGAGACAGGAGAATATGTAAGCATGTAGATACTTTGCTATTCCAACATCGCTGGAGTAAATTTTGCGTAACTCTATTTCCTCATTTAATGTAAATGATTACCAACGAATAAAGTTGCATCATTTACTTAAATACGACTAAAGAAGAGAACTGCATATAGATAATTTAATATAGGAATATCCACTCGTTACATTCATTCGAAAATTTTATTTTATTTAATATTTTGCATAACAAGGTACGTATGATGTCAGTGAAATAATTATAATAAACTAACTAGAAAATAGATACAAGCAGAGGAAAGCATACAATTTACACTAAATATTAGCAAGAATTTTAACACTTATGGCTGATAGTTTATACATATGGAAATTGAAAGAAAATGTTTATACAAAATTTCAAAACATGAAGTTCAAATGTAATCGTTTTAATTTTAAGTATAAAAGCTTTTAAACCATTCTATATGTTGAGTGTCGTTTTTCTAAAAGAATCTCTATGTAGACTAAAACAGTAGTGACGGAGAGAATATAAAAAAGGCTCAGCACTGCTTTTTAAAAATGCATTCGATCTACATAGTATGTATGCCCGCATTTGCAGTCACGGAAAGTATTCTCTTCTAGAGTTCCGTTTATCTTACAATACTTCCGGGAACAATATTTTTATGCATTACACACGGTTGTAAATTTTGAAATTCTTTGAAGAAAACTTAAACAATACACCTGTATCATGATGGGTCTTCGTATTTTCTAGTTTAACGTTAAAATTATGTATACGGTTCCATCTCTTTCAGTAAATTATTTATTTATGAATGTAAACACATAGCTAATAAAAGCACTGTACCTATGTGTTCACAAAATGAAAGCTTTTATTTCATTTGTTGTATGATCGATTATAAAAGAATGATCGATTCTAGAAATTTCTGATTTTATCTAAATTGTCTTTATCTTAATTAAAAATATATTTATTATATTTTTATTGTGTTAAACTTATGTTCTAACTTAAAAAATTTATAATTATGCAATCTTCAATTAACTTTTTATTAATCCGCTATAACACTACGCGACTTGACAGTTACACGCCTATATACCTATATTTCCGAAATTTTATTTTATTTACTCAAGATTATGGTTTCAAAATTATTAACAGCTGGATTTCAGGAAAATTAAACTTATAATGATTTATAATCTCTTTTATAATAAACGGACAAGAAGTTATGGAAACTTCTAGATGTATATACATCAGAAAAATTCTTTAAAATATTCTTGAATAAACTTAGTTTTACTGGACAAATTCTAAATGAATTATTTGTCTCAAATGGTATAAGTGTTATATGTATATATATTTATCTCTTTTAAATCACATAGAATGACACTGAGCTCGATGTTTTCCATCGACTTCAAATCCATTTCAACTCCATTTCAAATATGGTACAAGTCCGCCGGGAGTAGGTACTGTCATACTTATTTCGTGATCGGTAAATCGATAAGTCACGTGTATCGATACAACGAAGGCCGTAATAACACAGTAATCGTTTCGAAATATTCACCGTACGAATTAATGTCAAGAAAATTGGTACACGCAGCTCATGGTGTTTTTATTAGATGAAATTATATGTAATTGTGATAAACCGTTAGTTACACGTAACTGAGATTAAAACAATTTATTTCGTATGTTTTACACAGGATATCTCTATTATATCGAAACCAAATTCACCCGTAAAAACAGATATTTGTAGAAAAACGCTAGCAATTTTTTTCACGATATTTCTCTTCGAACATCGTATGAAGAGCAGCGTTACGTACTATTGTAATAAACCGTTAGCTGCTTGTAATCGCTTGTAGAATATATTTTACGCTTGCAAAATATTATTCCTACTACAGGCAGTCAGTATAACGAAAAGAATTCGAGGAAACGAACTAAAAAATTTTCTGCAGCATTTACTTTTTCAACGATGCCCAACTTTTAGATGATTATTAATGTAGAAATATGAACTTCTACTGGCTCAGATATATACGTATAAGATGTTCCGTAAAAAATTTAAGCATGAAATAGTGGGCTAAAAAACATGGTAATTTACGTCGGTCTTCGTACTACTTTTCATAAAATTAACTGTAAGATATTCATATGTTTGCAGCATGAAACGTAGATCAGTAGAGAGTGTTAAAACCTAAATTGATTATGAAACTAGATAGATATACACTTACAAATTCAAAAAGATATTAACTCAAATTCCTTTGAATTACCACTACGCTTAATAGTATTATATGTTCGCGGATTGGTTACAATTTTTTAATAAAGCTTAAAATAACCTATGTTTATATAACACATTCCTTTGACTCATATTCAGAGAATATATCAATAAAGTTCAATTAGGAAAAACTAAAACATAAAAACTCATTTAAGCGAGCAGAAAATGATATAGAACCTTATCATTCTCAATATTTTTAAAAATTTGCACGGTTTAAAATACGAACGAGGATTTCTCAACGTTGGATTTCGTATCATTCAGGATAATAACGTCCTCCTATAACGAAACATTGAAAATTATACGATTCCCGAACGTGTAATTCTTAATTCAAAGAATACGATAATAAAACTCAATGTGGAAAAAAAGATGCATGTAAAACCGGAGTATATACGACTCCTTTTAAAGCTAGTCCTCGCTTTCATGGCTGCAACAAACGTTCTCTTCGTTGGCCACATTTCTGCCCGCCGATACAACGAGGAATTTTATCTTTTGTAACTCTAACATTCCTCACCAGTGTCTTACAATATTTTCTCTTAGTATTTATCACGTCCAAAAAGTGGAAAGAAAATACGGAAAAATATGGAAGCCAACGTTTTCCTACAGGGACTTGCAAATGGAATATTTGATATCGTACGAGAATATGAGAAGTAACAAAAACTACAGGATAACCTTATTTGCTCACTGTATCACGATTACCTTGGTACAAGGTTCCACAATTAAACTACAACTTTTTATGAGAATATAAGTAAAAAATTATACGTGATACGTTTGAAACATTTTTCTAAAGGAATATTACGACATAATGAATAAATGATAGAGTTTTTACTTGTTAATCAAACAATTTTGTTTCTGTATGCATTCTGTACGATATCTGGGGCATTGATAAAGATATTTCTAAATATGAATATCTTATAAGTACAATTTTACTCTAGAAGTAACCGCAACAAATGTATTGCTATAACAGGGTTTTCTTGTTTTCTTATCTTAATACTAGCTTAAAAAAGTAAGAACTATTCAGAAATTATTTATATTTTGCAACTCCAATTCTTTTCATTTAGATAAGAAATATAAGTCTTGGCAAAACGTACTTTTCTCCCTCTTAAATGAAAGAATAATATTCAAACAATACATAATATCCTAATTTCCAAATATTTATAACAAAATTTTATAATATATTACATTCTTATGAAGTATATATTCTTAGCTAAATACTCGAACTTCAATAGAGAATTTAATGAGTTATACGAATTAAACTATACATATAAACATTAAATTAATTAATCCTGTTATTTCAGTCAGCTTAACGAATTCAAAGAAAATGATTAATAATGAGGGGAAAATATAAAAGATCACTTTCAATACTATAATCTTCAAATTAACATGAATGTAAATATGACAATTTATCCACAGCTTCTATGAGTAAGTATTATCGCTTAATTTAGTACCATACATACATTTACATATATCATTTACACCAGCTATCAAAAATATGTATATATACCCTTATTTTACAATGAAACAATTTTTTATCAAGTTCTATACATTTCATCTTCGTGGTATCAAGTTATTTCAGTTATATGAAAGTACTGCAAAACAATACGAAATTTGATAATATCTATACCTAATTAATTAGTAGTACGTGTTATAATACACTGGTGTGCAAATACTTTTTGGAAACATTGCTTTTTCCTTCTGTTATAATGAATAAATCAATAAATTTGTATTAAATTCCGACATTGTTTCCTTTTATATATTAATCGTATATTAATTTCACAGAACTAAATATAAAAAATTAGTTTAAATACTACTCAATTTTTCGAATGTTCTTGAAGTATTAATAAAGTATAATAAGAAATATTAGTATTTCATACAAATATTTGATGATATTTCATTACCACAAATATAAAAAATCTTTTAATTTTAATTTCATGTGTATTGTGTGACTAGTAACAGCGTACTCTCACTTCTTCTGAGTGTTTGTTTTACTTATAAATTTTTATTTATATTTATTTGGAATATAAACGTGCGTCATAATAGGTATAAAATGTAAAATCACATCAAAGGAAGAAGACAAAGCAATGCGATACAGAAAACATAACACAAATAATATTCAAACATATCATATAAACGTTAATTAAATAATATGATATGTATGACTTGTAATTAGTTGTTTGTATTTCTAGAAAATAATAGCTTTCCCGGCAAGTCTGGCGCCGGTCGACATGTTCACCATGACAGTCAATATATTAATATACATGTATGCGTATTATTAAACAACGTATTTCTTTTATATCAACTGTAAACGATGATGTTTTCGTAAAGCCCGAAACAATTACAACCACCATGCAACCACTTCCATAATGAAACCAGTCGTTTTGCAATATAAATTACGACGACAATTTTTTAATAGGCTGTTGAGAAACGGCAAAGTATGAATAACAGTTTCACAGGCGACGTCCGGGCCTTAATCTTTTACCACGCGCATGCAAATGAAGAAATTTCAACGGGCGAATCCAGTCGTAGCTATTTATGAGTCACAACTGTTTTTTCGCGAGGCATTGAAGGCTACTCCGGGGTTACGAGAGATGAAAGCAACGCGCGGTTTTCAAAAGGAAATTTGAAAGTGAATGGAACGTCGATACAAAATGCAGCTACGTGGGGCGTCGAGAGTGCACGCGAGAAAATGGTGGATTTCATAGAAAATCGAATGAGCCGAGGTTCGAGTGGAGCGTGTTTTACCTGCAAATTGTACCCATCGCTTTCGCAACGGAATAAACTATTGGATTAACAGTTTAATCATTCGAGAACACGTTTGTTTATCTTTCGAAAGATTTAAGTGGATGTGAATGTCATTAACACTGCCACGCGAGTTGAAACGAGGCAACTGGGGGGATATAAAAATAGAAATTTCTTTATGTAGGAGATTAGTCGCAAAGTGCTAACGAGCGACATAACAGAAGATCGTTCTTACTAGTTAACTAAAAAGGAAACCAGAAAATGCTGGCAGCACTTAAGACGTATGTATTCGCATACGAAATGCGACCAGACAAAGGTAGACGCGATTTAAATCACTAACGCGTACAGGCTGCGAGGGAAGATTGTTAGCTAAATTACAGCCAGTCTATTACGTAAATTATTATCGATCTCAATGTCATACTAATGCGAAGTGGGTAGAACCAATGAATCATATCGAGGGAATCGACTATTTCGAAGGCATGACGAGTTCTTTGTCACGAACCTTCCAGCGTTGAAAGCTTGCTCATTTATTATGCAAAATTCAAGAATTTATCTTAGGTCATGTTCTAGTTTCCCTAAGAAAGAAACCTGCATACTTCATCGATCACGTGCCAGAAAGTGCTTAAATAATTCATGAATTAAAAAGTCTTAGCGTTATGAATAACAATTCTCTTCTATACTTATTAATCGTTCAATTAAAATAAAACATGGTTAAAGTGCGAGAGAAGATTTGATAAAATGGACAAATTTCACGGTACTCGAACTTCACATTAATATGTACATTATTCTCAATGATATTAGGATAAAGATATATCAAGCTTAAACCGTCGATAAAGTGATTATCAATGTGTTACCTGCAACACTTAGTAAACGTCCTCTATCAGTAAGTGACGTCATCGTCGAACGAAACGACGTGCCAAGATCTTACATTCGAATCGTATTCAGTTATTAAGCGCTGAACGAGAGATCCTTGCCAATGAAACTAGTCTCAATTTCATTCTTGTCAGGACAGAAATACAATCTGCTGATGAACATGTGCTGTTCTACTGTCAGACGTGTTATGCCGCCAGGTTTGTGTTTAATATAATACGTTAAATCAGGAAAATTAAATCACTCATTAAGAAAAGTAAAATTTTAAATGTTCGGGCAATAAAATGTTTCATGAAAAATTGATTTTAATTATATTCGATACATGTGTAATTTATCGAGAATTGTTTCTTCACAAACAATTTCTCAATAATTCTTGCGTTACGGCAACGTCGTTTTCAGTTTGCATAAATTGCAAACACAATCGAATGCAACAAAACAGTGTATTAAGAGAATCGAGAAATGGAATGTGAATAACAGGAAGCGACTAAATGAATTTTAGTTGTTTTAGATAAACCCCACTGGTTTTTGTGGCGAACCATTTTGCATCGAAATACATATGTATATTCGATGTTATTTGTCGAAATTATTGATTCTCTTTTGGTTTTTCGTGAAGTCCCAAAATTTGTAGCAAAAAATATTATTTTAGATAGACATTTTTCTCTCAGTATTAGATAAGTATTTAAAGGAATTTATTAAAAGAAATTTTCAATTTTATAGGCAAATAAATAAAATAAAATAAGGTTTTGATTAAGATGGAAAATTTTTTTATTTGTCCCAAAACATAAATAAAGTCATATAACCAGTTGCTATTACAAAGTTTATAATAGCATTATATGTTATATAATGAAATCATGACAATTTCTTGTTGCGAAGAAAAGAAAATAAAAAGAAAACGAGAAATGTTATATGCTGTATATTTACTTGTTCATTTTCAGAATTAGGAGGTAATAAAGAATGATGTATCCTGACGTACCCTGATGTTTGCCGATAAATTACGAAAAGCAATTAGATTATCTATTCAAACAATGTTATCGCCCGATAAAGAATACATCTAAAAAGTCTTAACATGTCATATAAAATGTTCCAATTTCTTTTGGAATAACTTATATTTATTAACGGGTGTTTTAAAAAACAATAATAATGAAAATAAATGTTTTTTTTATAACACAAAAGCCTGCAACAATAAGTCATTTAAAACAGATAAAGTATATCAACATTGCGAAGAAAATATGTTTCAATCTTTCGGTATTAGTACACACGTGTATAGGTATGTATATATAGAACCGGAATCCTTGAAGATGTAAATTCTTTTTTAATATTCAATATTATTTTCAGTATATTAACAGGAAATTATTTAAATCTCCAATATAAATACTAAATTCCGTTTAATAGTCAAATCAAATATTTCTTTTTTGAAAGGTAGTATAATTTCGAAAAGAAAACCTAAATATTGTATAATATAATCTTTACTTTGCAATGTGTTTCCATTCTGCGCTACAAATATATCTTTGGTTCTTCTCGTGGCAGAGATTTATCTCTCGAAATGTATGCGTACAATCAACATTTTACTTTCTGCTATGTAAATTTGTCAAAAAGTTATTAGTATAACGAATTCATAACACTTGCTCCGAAACATTTTACTTTAAATCAAATTACATTGGCATGTTACACAATTTCGAATTTACACAATACTAAATTGCGTTACTCGCATGCACTTAAACAAGCAGAGCCAAACAAATACTCCTAGTTACAAGATGGTAGGAACAAATGCAGAGAGCTAGGCATATTTTACAATCGGAATTTGCCAATTACCCGAGCAAACCTAAGCAATTCAGCAATGCGTACATGGTTTAAAGGGTAGATGGCAGGTAGAAGAATTCCTGTACTCGACCCTATGCATAATAGGACTATCGGTGAGATCAAACACAACGAAACAACCAGCACGTACCGTGAACGTCATTAATAAGTCTCGGTTTCGTGATCTTTAAACAAACTTTAATTCGCTTTAGACGACGACAAGTGTAATTCTTGCCAATCAGGGCCAGTTCGTCTTCGGCAAGAATTAAAGAGCCTGTCGTCGAGAGCACGTGCTGGCAAGTCGTTAAAAGCGAGCCTTTAACTCGTCGGCCAGTCGTGCCGAGGCTCGTCGAGTAATTACGCGAACGTATAGGTTTTCACGTGTAGGCGCACAAAGCGTAGAAACTCATATACACGCGTATTAAGGCTGATTCAGACAGTTGTTTAGTTAAGTAACAGGTAAAGCCGAATTTACACTGTTCACTTTAATTCTATTCACTAAACGAGGATGAAAGCGACGTTTTTCGATGAATCAACAGCGTAAATTCGGCTTAATTTGCTATTTGACTAAACTAATGGTTGTGTCTGAACCAGTCTTTACTGTCGAGACGTATCTTGAACGGCATCTAACTGTCTAAAATTATTCGCAACAGAAGCAGTAGCATGATACTACAAGCTGTGAACAGTTTATGAGTAAAATATAAGTGGTTATAGAATTATTATAATGTCCATATATAAAATTATTGTAATTTTCAATTGATAACATTTAGTCATCAATGATTACAGTAGTTTGGATTAGGTTACTGAATATTTTTCAAATATTTATTATATATATCTTTATCTTCATCTTTATCAAATAAGGTACAAAATATAAATTGAAATTAGAAATAAGTGAATTGAGATATAATATATGTATATATCTAATATATAATATTCGTTGGATATTGATGAGTGGTTATTGTTAAACAAATTAAGTTTTGAAATTTAACCTTTCAAATGAAATTCCATTCTTCAGTTTCTTTCGTTTAGATTTTTACTTGAAAATTTGATTGTACAGCGAAGTAAAGATATTGGTAAGTATTCTAGAATTTCTTAAGGATTTAAAAAATGTAGAACAGTAAATGATTGGACTTGAACAGAAACGACTCAGTTTATCTGCGAAGCGTGAAAAATAAATTTGCTCTACAGAAAATCAAAAGAGTGTATAAACAAAAATTCTTGCCCGTATCAGCTATATACACAATAATATAGATATAGCGTCGGATGAAAAAGAGAACATCCTAACAGAAGAAATATACTGACAGAGGAAAGTCTTGAAACGAAGAAGTATATATTTCTGATAGAAACTAACGCAGCAATGTTCATTTTATAACCAACCACCAATCACAGATCGAATATAAATTGCAAATTGACAAGAAAAATGGTCAAACGTGCTAATAAGGTGTTGCATCGTATGTTACACACGTTCTAATAACGATCTCGCGAACTCTTGAGCGAATATGTAGTCGCTGGCAACTTTATAAGCTGTTCACGAAAGTGACCACATTGCTGGCAAACAAACTTCAGAATCTGTTTGCGAGCTGATTGCAAACTTCAATATAAACTACAGATGCTGTTAACAATTATCGATACATTATCGATAACTTCTACATACATATTAAGATATCGATAATATCGTTAATTATATCGACTAAAGTAAAATGTAACATATAGATAATATATTTATTACTCCCTTATCCCTTTTTGTCTTATTCGAATTGATTCTTACTATACCGTAACAGTTGCATTATTCTCGTTAAAACGAATTTGTCCTATTTTTAAGAAATAATTTGTTAATTGAAATAGCTATATCTATTAACAGTATACATATTTATTTAAAAAACAATCATAAGTAAACTACGAATATGTACAAAACAAATGCAATCCAGGTAGAAAATTATTTTATGTATTAAATATTATTATAAGAACTCTACTTTGGATACTTTTGCATATGATATGCATTCTATGCATTTATATATCTTCAAACTTCCCACAAATGGATAAAAATCCGCAAACTAAAAATAAGCTTGGGAAATTTTTAACTTCTTTCGTATTTCATTATGTCATTCGATCATATACATTTGGATAATCATATCATATAGATCATATAGATCATATCGTCTTGACAATACAAGTTTTCAAACAAGGGACACGCCTCGTTTCAAATTACTATGCGTGCACGTAGTCAGTTATCGATATCGTTAGGATATTATCAATATATCGAGTTATCTTAATACGTCGAGATAACTTTTCGATATTATCGATATTTATCGATAAGGTTATAACAGCATCTCTAACGTGAACGCAACATCTCGCACACATAACCAATCAGTCGGCCGGTCATGGGAAAATGGGACTTTTTAAAGCGTCTCGTAGCGTAGAACGATGGAGTAACGGGTTGTTAGAGGAAAATTACCGCGAAGCTGATCTTTGTGGTTACAGTTACCGGGCTCGTTTCTCGCTGCTGCTCCTTTTCTTTCCTTTCCATCTCCCTCCACCTTGGAACCTTTCTTTTGTCTGGACGCCGCTGTTACAGCGCTGCAGCTAAAGTTTTCTGCTACTTTTCCTTCCGACTGGTTCAAAGCTCGTCAAGCTTGCGCGCAAAAAGCGTAACAACGGTGTTATATACGTTTTCTCTGTGGCGCGGCGTGGACGTGCCACGGCATTGCTCAACGTATGAAAACGAAATACGCGGAAGCGTACTTGGCATGCGCGACCAAAAGGAATTAAGATCGCGAACGGATCATCCGGGAATGTGCGAACCACGCATCGAGCTGTTACGCGTACCTACCGCTTCGGCCATCATTGCGTTTACCGGTTCGATCAACGATTCTCTATATCTCAAAACAATGACAACCAGTTGGTATAATTACTGCTTGGTAGATTCAAGTATATACATCGCAAATAGATTCGAACATCGGTCGACTAGATTGGAATTCTCTATGAAAGTTTTAGGAAGTAGCTTTCACAAGTGTATTATCAAGTACGCTCGAATCTAAACGCAACGGATCCAAGACTCTACGAATACTTTGCCAAATAAAAAATGCATTCCCAAATAGAATTGGACGCTGTTCGAATTTACATAATATTTCACAAATTTATCGTTCTTAAACAGACACAAGTGCAGACGTTCAAATAAATTTTTAGGTATTTCGTTTATTGTCTATAGATCTATGGAATTTCATAAATGATTATGCCTTTCTAATTGTTGCAATTCGATTGCTACTTGCAAGAGATTCGATTCTTTCGAATATCGAAATAGATAGCTACAAGTAGATTTTCGAAAGTTGCGAGTGTCGCGAAACTAACCATTAAACTAACGAACCATTATATCTTACAAGTAATATTCGTACCCTATGAGGCGAAACTTGGATATTGGATTTGATTCGGATTTATAAGTTACATATTGAACTTGATCCTATCACTAGTAATTACTTCAAAGCATCCGTGGAAGCACGTCCGTCGTGGAATTTCCTCGTTATTTGTGAAACGCGACGAGTTATTTCGGTCAGATCGTTTAGATTTCGTGGATAGGTTTATACTCAACTGCTACGCTTGTACCTCTGCCAAACGGCCGAAAGTTTGGGTGAGTTTAATTTTGTCAGATGCTTATTTCGTGTCTTTGTTAGAATTCTCGAAATTCCAATTCTATATTGTTTACGAAAACTAACCGGGTAAACAATATGTTATCCAATGGTTAAAGAAAATATGTCGTAATTGTAATTGTATTGCATTTGCAACTATAATTTACTTTGTAATTTATAACGTATGATGTACTGCAAAATAATCTCTTTATGGAGGTTTAAATCATTATAATAAAAGAAAGAATAATTGCTAAATCATTGTAAATTATTGTGAAAATTGTAAATAGGAATTATTCGATAATTTGTTAAATAGAAAATTATAAAATGTTTAACAATTATATTTTATCTGGCTTTTGAATCGATTGTACGCATACATCCAATTCGATAATAACCTAAAATGAGAGATTTACTATTTAACCTCCTATCTTCTTTTTCTAACATCTTAATGTAAGTAGCTTGTTGAACAAAAGCTAAATTAAAATAGATAATCAAATAGAAAGGTACTAGAAAGTGCCATTTCACAATGATAGATCTTACAAAAGATCTTCTCATGGAACATATGTTCCATTCATAAAACGAAAGGATGCCAGTAAGCCGTATAATATTTTCCTTTCATAGATCGACATCTGTCGACGATAAAAACTCGGCCCCATCAGATCTGATCAAACTGATAACCAATCCCTTGATTTTAAAGAAAATCCATCTTATTTTTAAACCTCCGGGGTAACGGGATAATGGGAAGAGAAAAATAGAAAAAGAAATAAAAAAAATAAAAAAAAAAATAGAAGTTCGTAAATTAGTTCTGGTCCGTTCGATCGGATCTAAGCTCGACACTTAGAAAAAATTCTCGCGAAATAACAAAACGATTAATGAAATAGTCGGGTGACCGCAGTGAATTTCCGCGAGCGCGGGAAAAACTCACCTGTGATATAAGTTTCGGCAGTGTGTGTGTATGCGCGTGCGCATGATTATTGTGTCCTGTCGAAGACCGTTCGCTGTTGGGCCGTTGTTGCTGCTGTTGGCCGGCATCCGATCTAAGATCGTGCCTCCATCTCAATACACCCATCATAACCGCCTACTGTATCCTCTATTACGTTTCAAGACTCTACCAAACGCGTATCGTATCAACGTCCGCACTAGGGGAACCAGTTCGATCTCGACGCTCCGACCTAACCTAACGCGAGTGTCCTGTTGCACCCTTTACGAGGCTATGCTGATCCTCGAAACGCCAGACACCTTGACGTCGACGTACTGTAGTAGAAATATGACTCTATAGAAGTTGACGTACGCTGCACCAAAATTCGAATGGAACATACGTGATACGTTTCGTACACTCGTTTTTTTCTTTAATTGAGAAACACGCGGAAAGATTTTCCGAAATATGTGTAGGTAAATTCTTCTGTCACGTATTCACCGATAAAAATCAGGATTTCAACAACACCAGACTACACTCTATCTTTTAGTAACTTCCGATTAAGCCGTAGGTAACTCAGCACTGCGTACCTGCTGACATTATTTTCGTTTATATCGCATATACGCTCACCAGAAAACTAAGAACCCACTCGATCCTTCACTACGAATTTGATCGTGTGATTGTTCGTTTGGTCACTGAAGTTCACTGTCATTTTCATACTTCGATCTCGTAATCGTACGATGGATCAAACGCGCAGGATATCACTTAACGGTGCGTGTCACTTTTTCCTGGCTATTCTAGCTTTGTTCGTCGCCCACGTTTCGATCAACTAAGCGAGGTCAGAGTAGAAAGTGTTTACACCGTGGGCGCGTTCGGCAGACAGGATCGTGTACACACATATATACATACATACGTACGTACGAACGAAGAACACGTAAACGTGCCAGAGCGAACGCGTATTAACTCAGTTCGGTAGCGTAGAAGTGCAGGAGCGCGACTGGCACTGGCATCGAGACCGTACGGTTCGAGGCTTGCCTCGTCTGCCGTCTCTACTTCCCCACCGCCACCTCCTCTCGCTCCTCTATTCCCCGCGGTGCTCGTAGCTTGAACGTCCTGCTGTTCTTAAAACTCCCACCATCCTACTATCGTACCGTGAACAAACGTTGCCATGGTCGCCATCAAACGCGTAAACTCGGTTTCACGCAAACTTCCATCATTTTCTTTTCTCGAGATTAACGATCGATCGATTCAATCGAAGCATTTTCAAATTGTCTTTCTTAGTTAACGCCATGTCACTCTTACAACAGCTGCGAAAACGATATACGTTATTTAATAAATATTTCTTTCGATCTAATGTTTTAACGTAACCATCGAACGATTTTCTTTCGAAGTATTCATCTTAGTTTGTAGACTATTGTCAAATTTAAGATTTTACAAATTTATTTAATTGCTTTTTGTTTATTAGAACGTAGATCAACGTAAAATATAAAATGGCTACAGAAAGTATTGGTATATGTGTGAATATAAGGGTACGCCCTTATATTCCAATGAAGTATTTCTTCTATCAGGATCTGCGATATGTAAATGATACGTAACTTAATATATTTGGACTTGATTAGTTAGAATATAATGTTTGTGGCCATTTTATGTATTTACCTATGTTCGATTAATGTTTAGCTGATTCCTGTTTTAAGTTCTTCGTATTTAACCTCTACAGCTAAGTAAAGCTTCAAATTTCTCTGCAACGATAATCATATATTTTTTCGAAATGTTCGAATTGAGAGTAAACTTTCAATTAATGTACATTATAGCCTTCGGCATTAACCCTTTGTTAGTATAGCGTTCTCATGGTGAGAGATAGTTTTGAAGCGTAGTTGTTGATTCTTGCAACTTAATCATTAACAACCAAGTATATAATCCCGCCAGATGTTCGTACATGTAATGCCAAAAATTATAGGAAATGATTCTATGATAATAACAGGAAGATTTTTAACGACCGAAAAATTTTAAACCTTTTAATCATTACTATTAATCGCCTAAGACGCCATATAATTTGAAAGTTATATATCCAAGTACTTACATATTTAAATTTTTAAAATCTTATTTTGTTTATCTATTACTATAATATACTAATGTATTTTATTATATATATTAATTAGATATTCCCAACGCATATTTTTGAATATGCAGCTATACATATAATCGAAAACTTCGTTAGTAAGCGATACACGAACATATTAGAAATAAGTAATTAACGATTGGTTAATTCAACAGGCTGTGGAATATTTCAAAATATTTTTATTATCCTACATCCAAATACTGTAAGAATTACGTAAATCCAGGCATCGCACGCATGAGCGATATGCATAAATTTCTCGATATTCCTGATAATTTTATTGCATTCGTTAACTGTTTGCTTTTTATCGACAATGTTCAGCGTTTTAATTTTTTCCGATGGAAACACTGAATATTAGAATAAAATAAAAAAAATGAAACATCGAGCAAAAACAAAATATCGGGACAATATCTGACGCGTTTCGAAACATTAATTATTAATTTTGTAATTGTACGCTAATACTCTTGTTAGAATCGCTGAAACTTGCTTGGATTGGATAAAAAGAACATTGTTGTTTTTATTTAGCTATTATTCGATTTTATAATATATTTAAAACGCATGAAGGCTAGTGATAAATTATCAGTAATTACACTAATGATTAAGCCATGAAATGTTTTTTTAAGTATTTGTTCACTATTCACGTAATTAAATATAGCTCTTTAATTGTTAAATAATATCAAGCATCGTGAATCAGATATAATAACTTACGATAATCGTATTTTAGAATTCAATTTTCAAACAACAAAAGTTGGCCAACTCACTATCATAATTAAGTTACACATTACAATAAATTAGTTCCCAATAATTATATTTCGTTCGTTTAATTCTGAGAATGCTTAGTGTTTAATTTCAATAAAAAATTTCGTTTCTCAAATTACGTTACGGATCACTGACGTTTCTAATTTTGGAGAAAAGAAATTATTTCACAAATACATATTTCCTATATAAATATTTCATAAGAAACAAATACAAGAGCTTAAAACTATTTACAGAAAGCAAAAGTTATTTAAGCGGTAGGAAGAGTTAATAACATAATTTCGCGAAAACATTTTTTCACAATGATTATGTTGATGTTGCTAATATGTAATTTATTGTCTTACTGCGATTCTGTGATATATCGTCATCCATGACTGTATGAACATTATAAATTATGGTACATTTTAAATTATGATGAACTTACACTGTTCCTCCCCTGTATTATAAATTACAGAATGTCATCGGAATTAATGATACTAGATTTGTTTCTCTGTGTAACAAGCATACTGAACTTTATTTGCTCGACCTATTTTGTAGCGGGGGATCATGTTAAAAAGTACCATTAATATCGAAAAGACTATTTTCGAATGAAATGACGATATAATGCCGTGTGCATAGAATGTTATTGATCTAAATTAAAACTGTATCTCATCTTCCTTTTTAAATGATTTTATGTTGAAAAATATGTTTCGGTTTGTCAATAGACACCCACGTTTTTCATAAAAGGAAACATTAATCCTCAAATAGCATCGTTAGATGACTATAATAATTTATGATAGTTTATTAAAATTCGGAGTACTTCATTTCATTTCATACGTCACATTCTTCGTGATACAGATCAATAACAAAGTTAAAGTGAATAAAAGATTCTAAAATTAAGTAGGTTAATATTGAAACGATTAAAATTGATACGACAATGGAAACTTTGTAAATCAATTACTTCGAACGTTTGCTCCGACAACTCTAACAAAGAACAACTTAATACTAAAAACATGACGTTCCTTCATTCGTAGAATGGGGAGCAAGGTGTCCGCAATCTGATTTAAATAATCGCAACGATGCTCGACGAAAAGAAGTTCTCAAGCGGCGACGATGATCAACTCTAAAGGAGCAAACCGCAATTCAATCCTGTCCGAGTCAATTCATTCGAAATGTATTCGGTCCAATTGTAGCAATTTGCATGCATGGACGGAGAATGAGTCTTACATGGCGAAAGGAACGCGATCACATGGTAAAGCCGCACGCTTCCGTTAAACCAAAGAAATCAAGAGACAAATTCTTTGGTATTCGAGGAGAAGTTAACGGCAGGTGGAGGGAAGTTGGGGGAAGGTGAAACCAAAAGGAAGCAGACTGCCATGGCAGCGAGAGACTGGCAGCAGAGCGGATGTCATTTCGTGGTCGACTTATTTCGTTACCGGTAGGTAGATAGTACCAAGGCTTCCCATTCCTTTGTGTCCACCTCTTTCATTATTTTACCCAACTTCCTGCGTCCGAAAGCGACAGAAGACACAACAACGCGCTCCTCGGTTACGAGCATGGATCGTCTCGCGATGCGGTCCCCCTCTTCGCCACTTCCTCTTTCGATCCGTGGCCCGTCGTCTCTCCTTTCCTTCACGGTCGGCCCATCCTTTCCCCCTTTCACCGTTTCTTCCCGCGTATCTTCTTCCACGTCGCGCGACTCTTTGAAAATGCTAACCTTGTTCCATTCTTAACGACTGCTCTTCAAGTCAAAGACATTGGGCAATAAGCATCGACCGAACTCCAACTCGAACTCGGATCCGCTGTCTCGATGCGTGGGTAGACGTTATTTTCTATATTCTTCTGGAACTCAGTTTCTCTCTGAGAGAATAGCTGGTCATAGGGTAACAGTGAAGGTTACTTTACGCGTGAAAATTTGTGCTATTATTTACGGCGATAGGCTGAGCTGCAGAAGTCTCGGAGAGCAAAGACCGCGACTGTGCTCGACTCAATGAAAATTATATCGGACAAAGCGAATAGATAGCAATATCGGCCTCCTTTTACCCGATTCTTTCTGTTTTTACAGAACTAGATTCGAATTTAAGATAACAGACAGGTGCGCTCCGGTTAAATTACTATTGTTGAGAGTCAACGTGTCGAATGACACGTATCTGTCGATACACGGATATTTTATTTCGGTTATGTTTGACTAACCGGACGTTTGTACTTTCTCTTTTTCAATCACAGGTTTCTTTAATAACTTTCATGAAGAGAGAAGAAACTCGTTTCGAAAGGACGATGTTCTTCCGTTCAGAATATCAGAATTTTAATGTTCAGAAAGAATTATCGATAGTAACTGGAACGTTGAAGTTTTATTAGATACGGAAAATTGCAATTTAATTCGACGAAGATAAAAGATGTAGTTAATGATGCACGATGCCACGTGGGCACGAAATGTATTACGCAAATAAATGCCACTTCACAATGTTTCTTTGTGTCAAATTAAGAGGGTATTCTATTGTTGACACAGAGACAATTAAAATTAGGTAACAGAAACGAGAATTGTTTATTATCATGACAATACTTATTCACACGTCTCACTTTTAGCGCCGATGAAAACTGAACGACCTCGATTAAAAAATTTCCTCATATCTCTCTTCCCTCTCTTTCCGCAAACACTACAGGTTTCCTTCGGCTTTCCACCGTTTAAATACTGATTTTAAGAAAGATATCCTTACATCAACATCAATATTCTCAGAGACTAATAGAATTTTGATTCTTGTTTCATCAAATTCGTTTATATGAATATTTATAACATCGAATATATTATAGCATATTAAAATTAAAATTATTTTTATACTACGAAGGACAATTCTTTACTGCGATTTTCTCTATTTAGTAGAAATTTTCTTTACAGTATTCGTAACACGATCCAGTAACATTTATTTAACAATAAGCCTCTACTTTCAACAATAATCATTGTAGTATAACGACGAGTTGTACATATGTATTGTATATACCTAATTATCTTTTTAATTAAAGAAAATTACTTTGAACTATCTTTTCATGTATAAGAAACAGGAATAGCTTAACCTTTATTTACGGTGCTAAACTACTGTTTTATGCATCAATTACAAATAAGAGTTTAATATGTATTAGTACGACACGCAGTATATCGTGTTACAAACAAACGAAGCTATAAAATGCAGAAAACCTGATGATTATACTAGACGCAGAAACGTTTTCATAAAGTGCTCAAAGCGTAACGATGTCAAGTTCGGGCTCTGTTTGCGCTAGTTTCGGGGTCATTCCCACGTGAAACCAGCGGATACAATAACCTGTTGTATACCGTGAACGTCGCCAAACTTGGATCTCTGATCTTCACGGGTTGCGAGCAGACAGAAATCAGAAAATCTTCCCGGCCATTCGGTTAAAGCCACACCATGACGACCGGTCGTGGTGGTTCAACCGACACTTCCGGTGTGCGTACCTGCACGGCCGGAAGCGCGCTCCTCCCCCTTACATCCTGAGAGGATCATATATGCACCTTGCTTCACCAATAACAACAACCCGCATTTCGAACATTTCGGCCGATGCCTATACCATTTCCAGTAAAACATAAAACCGATTTACAGCCTGTACCTTTTATATACCTGTTCTTTTGTCGAACGAGCGTAGAATTTTAAAAGTTTCAACGCTTCGAGTAATTCAAAGAAAAAATGATGAAAATGTGTCGAATTAGTGCCCCTTTGAAGAAGTAAAATTTTCATAACCGCAATATAATATAATATATAGGTACCCTGATATAATATAATGCAATAGATATCCTAAAATACCGCAAAAGTACATTTACTTATGGCAAATGTAATGGGAGAAAGAAATGTAGAAGTTGGTGAGTGCTCCGAAAGACAAATTGGAACTTTCTGATTTCAAATGATCGTAACTTCAGAATGAATGCATGAAATGTAAACATACGAACGCTATTTCGTAAAGGTAAATCGATATTTATGTAGTATGTGAAAACATATCGTTCAACTCGTTAATAACAATAAAACGCGACAAGTTAAGGTAAGGTATTACGATACAAATTTATTCTGTGAAATATGTTCGTTATTATAGTATAACTCACTTCCAAAAGAAGATGAAATGCATTGAATACGAAGAATTATTGTTATATTTCATCCTTTCTTTTCTTGAGCAGTTTTTTTAACAAAAACATCACTAACCATAAATTATGCAATATTTTCAACTTTAGTAGAATTTTAGATGCATAAATTAGGTACAAATTTTACACTTTTTGATCATGCTTTAGTCCCATTCTTAACTCTTTAAAAAGGTAAGTTTTTATGTAAATTGGGCTTATGTAAATTCATTTGTAAAATTTATAAAGTTAATTCTCGTTTTGTCTTTTTTTTGTCTTATTAATTTGTTTTCAATAGCCTTAAAATCTCTGAATTGAAATTCACAGAATAGAGTCAGTTTAGAACTTAAAATAAATTCAAATAATAAAATAAATTTTTCTTTGACAAAATTTCATCTAGAAAAATATAGTACTCGTATATTGAAAATTAATTCACTATTCGTATACTTGTTTGATGCTTGCAATTAATCTAATTTATTATTACCTATATAATATAATCGCTGCAGAAAATGTGGATGGTTTGTTTGATGATGTGAATAATTTGTTCATTATCAGTAGTCATCCGTATTGCCATCATTGCTATGAATTTATATTCAACAGCATGTATGACAAAAAAGAATAACAGGCAATGCAGACAGCCATCTCCCTTGCGAAAAGTCAAATTTATCTAAATATGTTTAATAAACAAAATTCATTTCTTTATATGCCTTTAAATTACCTTAACTTATAAATAATAAACGAATCATTCCGAATGTCCATAGTAAAATACAATACACGGAGACTTATAAAATAAAATTAATCATTATAACTCTTGTCCTCCTTGTCTATCATACATTTCCTTACAAAATAGTTATGTGCTTATTTGTTTTTTTAATACTTAATAACATCAAGGATTGTATTGCTTATATTAATTTGAGTTGTTATTATTGTCTTCTTTTATGTATTATTTTATTAGTATATATATAAATATTTATACATAAGACAAATTAACATTCTGCAATTTTTTCGATTTGGCTAATTGGATATGGCATTAACATATCGATAAGAATATTGGTACATTGTTCCGCTCCAACTTTATCCGCTATAATTTACTATTATCTGTTCGTAAATTCTTTATATATTGTATTTTATTGTTAAAAATAATTAAACTTATTGTTCAAAAACTAGGAAAACGCTGCTTTGTTTGATTAAAATCTGATAATTTTTATCTACTACTTTTTATTTATAAGTAAAATATCGTATGCTTTCTAATTTTCGCGGAAAATAAAACAGATTTTAAACAAGTAAACCTGAATTGATCACAGTGAACAAAAAAGGTTTCATATTAACCAACTGAAAGTGTATCAACTGTCGGTAAGTTACCTTTACTTGTCGCACGTACTTACTGTACGTCGCTTTTTCCATGATAAAAGAAAACTACTATACCGATACACGATAAGTAATTGGTCAATCGAATAAATTTTCTCAATACTCAGAAGCAAAAAAGGCTTAAAAACTCTTGCGAATTCAAGTTTCTCACGATATCATTGTCACACGTGTTATACACATGACTATGAGCTATTGCATTTGGAAGCCATATGAAGTAGAGATACAAAAAGACAGATGGGATATATTTGTCATTTTTATTTTAATCTGTGTAAATGAGAAAAAATTTAGAATCTTAACATAAGATAAGCACACTGAAACCTTTAAAATGTACATACAGTTTTACAGTTTCATATGTCTATATTATAGAAATTTTTATTTTACTATCATACTATTGTATTGCCATCAAATTATTTTGTATATGTTTTGTCATTTTTCCACACTTCACTTACAAGATTCATTAGTATCAGTCGCTCAACTATTCCTGCCAGTTTCCAATACGTTGCAAACGTGAAAAAGGGTAGACTTCCTTATTTTTCACAAACCTGGGTCAAAAATTTCTAGCCAAAAATGATACCCAGTTCTTCTTGCCTCGTCATTATATATATTACACTACTATGCCAACAATTTGTCAACCTTTATCTTCGTAAACTCACGTTAATCTCCCATCAAAGTTTTAATTCCGTTGTTAAGCAAAGAAATAGTCTTGTCGTTAGGTTTCATTAGATAATCGCGGTTCAAAACGCCCCAATGAACGAGTTCCATGATCATTTTCGTTCGCGCGGACTCTCCACTTGGAACGGTTTAACACGTGACTAGCAAGATCCTCCCCTAGAAATCGACAGACCGAAAATTTTATAGACACTAGGAGGACGAGAAAGGTCGGCAGACAATCCTGATTGAAATTCAAGCAGCGCGTGACCAAACGATTCGTCCTAAAGCTTTTTGCTACTCGCACCGTGGATGATGACGTTCATTTATCTTCGAGTCATTCGTGGCAGACAGATTGAGATTCCGGCTGCACGTGGATACTGACCAGACAAGTAAGCAAGCGCACCGTTCCAAACCGATTCTGCATACGAACAGATTTTTCAACCACAATAGCGTCTTAACTACTTGGGCTCCTTGCCAAAGCCTTTAGTCGTGTGTTTCTTCTCTTTCTACCGGATAATATATACATTTGATTCTTTCAGCTAAACAACGGTAGAATGGATCTCTGATTAAACAAGGTAAATTAAATGGATTGAAATCGAGGTACATGATTGGTCTTTCGATGAAAATCACGAAAGTGTGCTTATCATTATTAGCCGTTATTTACTTTTATTAATTCCTTTCGATTATTGCTCGATGCATACGATTAAACGACGACCGTTCAATGAACTTTTTTATTTAATTCAATTGAAATTTTTAATTTGACGAAGTTTTATAAAATTGGAAGCTACGAGTATTATTTTAATATTAATTTATAAATACGTAAAGTATAGTAATATAATAAATGAATTTAATTAAATATAGAAAGTTAAGTAATTCTAGATCTAAATAAATAGTTAAATAAATAAAAATAGTAAATAAAATAGTTAATTACATAAATTCGTATCATTTTGTAGAGATTATAAATATACATTTAGAACTTAAATGTTATTCATTATCTTATTGTTATGTGCTTCAAATAAATTTAATTCGTGTGTAAGATTTAACGAAATTTATATTTTTTATAAATTTAAGATTTTTATCCCGAAAATTTATCAAATATATAGACTGGGAACTCCCCTAATTATATTTCAATTTTTTGGCTCCAATATTTAGAATATTTTCTTTCATATTTTTATTATTTAGAAAAATATTAACCTCTAGAAGAGATTACATAAAATGAAAGGAATGTATATCTCCCTACAGAAGTTTCATTATTTAAACAATACTTTTCTACTATCATATGAACATAAAATTAAAATGAGCGTTAGTACAGTTCCAACAAGAGTCAAATGAGAAATCGCCAGACAGTTACTAATTTCAGAAATAATGTTTATTAAAATAAATCTTAATATTACGTATTTAATTTTCTCTATAGCGCACGTGGTTAACACTAGAACTACCGATAGTCAACACGAAGCTATTTCTACTAAAACCAGTGAAAATGACTGGTCTTTAAAAAATACGCAATAATAGAATATTTTTATATTTTTTGATTTATTACCTTCTTACAGAAAGAATTCCATGTTATGTAGTAGATTTTTGGCATTATTAATCCATCTGGGACCATGACCCCTAAACGAGGGTTGACACATTTATAAAATTGTAGAACCAGTCATTTTCACAGGTGTGGTATTTCTGGTATTAACGCCCGTCACTTTCAATTTATTTTGTAAAACAAAAAGTTTTATTACGTACATTTATTTCCATCCTAGATGTACTAAATGTCCAATAAATTGTGCAGTAGCATCAGAAAGGAAATGTACTTTACTAACTGTCAGGGCGAAAGGAAAAAATATTTTCAAAGCTAGAAAACGATAAAAGGATCGTGAAAGTGACAAAAATATACAACGTTGAAGGCATTTTCATGGTATTTGACAAATTATTTCCGGTATTAGAAAAGAACATGATTAACACGTAAATAAAATGCTGTTGAAGTTGGCATCATAAAATTTGTGCAATTTGTTTAATAACAAATGATATGGGACTTATAATGAATTAAACAAATATATTACAGAAATAATTCTCTATCAGGAAATCCCCTTATGCGAACGACGATGCTGCTATGCTAATCCGTAGACTGGGATTTCCACTAGAGTGCTTATACTAACTACGCCTACTATTATATTTGGATCATGAGTGGAAACGTTAGATATTCATATCATGGATAACTTAATCCAATTGTAGTTATACGACGTATCAATTAATTAGAATTTATGCATTGATATTCATAGTAACATGTATCGGAGTAAAATAATTTGTGCCTGATTAAGCTATTCGTCTCTTACAGACATTAGAAAACTAGTAGCTATATTTCTAAAGAAAGTATTCCATTACGGTACATAAATATATGTATTTTTTAAAGCTGAACAGTAATTTGAAATAGTTTTCATACGATGTGATATAGTTATATAAGGAGTTGTAATAATTTTATTCTATATTGTCATTGCAGAATACTATAATATGAGGAAATAAATTTTGAAATTAAGAAATTAATTCCTAGTAATATAGGATAATGTAATTTTTAACTTGTAAATCACAGACATAAAGCGAAGATTTTTTCAAGCCTCATTAAATTTATAACAGTTTTCATTTCACTTGATTATTTAACTCTCTACTAATTATTAGTTACTGTTATAATAATGTACAATTAAAATGATAATTACATGTCTGATGGATATTTTATTAATACCTGTCTTGTTGTTGAAAGTGGATATAAATAGTCTTGCTCCACTTGAAATCCAATCAGATCATAAAATTTAATCATTTGATATAATGAGCAGTTCGATTATATATTTTGTCTTTACAATTCTCATTGTGGGAATTTTTAATTACGATGCAACTCATATATATGAAAGGCAAAGCAACTTGTTACACGAAAAGTAGATTATAAAATCCTTGAATTTCAACTAGTTATATATCGACAGCAATAAAAGTACCTAGGTCCCTTAACGAACTATAAGAAAGTCGAAGTTGAACAAAATAAAATATTTCAATGTATATGGTTGGACGATTACAGATGATAATGATTATTAGCGAAAGATATTAACCTTCCTAAACTTCTTAATGGAGCATTTTAATCCAGCCAATCTTTCTAGAACCAAAGCTTCTGGAAAGCATGGATTCGACTCAGCAGAATGGAACATGAATAAGCATCTTAATGTGTCTCTTACCTGAGAGAAGTACGGTGGCAAAACGCATCGTTGATCATCAAGACGCGAACACTGCACTCTTTCCAGCAATTCGAATAAATCTTGCGTAGTACCCTACAGAAACAGAAAACCGTAGCGTTAACACGGCTAGTTCGAACGAGGTTCTATCGCAAATTCAATCGCAACATTTTGGAATTTTTGATAGAAATTGTTAAATCTACAGTAAGTAAAAGAAGTATTCATACAGTAGTTAGATTCAACGAAACGAATTTTGTAAAACTACTCATATTTGAGAAATTTTAAATAATAAGAAATGTGTACACATTGTTAAGAAATTGGAAGATGGATTTCATTAAAAAAAAAAAATTATTTCTCGTTTATCTCGAACACAGCCTTACCTTTATCTTTTCCTGGTTGGCACCTTGAATATCTTGTCTTTCATCTTCGACAGCGGTACGCCGGGATTCAGCCTCACAATACACCGATTGTTCGAGCTGTTGTCTCCTAGAAAAAGAAGATTAGACGTTTGTATAGAGATCTCGTATATTAAATTGTAATGTTATACAATTATTTATTATCGCATATTATTATATACTAATGATATACAATATTAAATACTACAAATGTAATTCGCTATGCGTAACATTGATATTCTTGCTATTTTAAATTATTTTACATTTCCACTGTGTGTTATACTGTATTAAGATTCAAATTAAGTTTTCTGTAGAAAATATCTCGTTGGATGAAAGTGCTTAAAAACTTCAAAGAGAGAATCTTTCTTCTCGAAGATTGTTAATCTACAGCCGCAAGTAACAATTAACGTACAAAGTACCAGAAAATACGAATTAACAGATGACGAATCTTTATTAAATTTTGTTAACATTTTATATAAATTATCAACATCGTATTTTACTTCTATATGTATCCTTTCATGTTACACTCCGGTTTACAAACTGCTCTAATCGAGTTCCGTTCTATTTTTGATACCATCCATCACTCCTTATCGTATCGAACGGTTAAGACACTAGGCTATTTAGAAGTGAAACATCAAGAAGCAGATGGGCCAGAACATCGAGTTGTTAGTGGCTACTCTCGACGTTCCCGAAAAAGTCGTGAAGATCACCTAATTCGAGCCTCTCCTACGAAGATTCTCCGAAACAACCGCGCATGTGGCAACAGCTGCTGATTTTTAAACCATCGCTTTATATCTCACTATCGAATCTTTCTGTTCGTTTAATTTGTTCTCACATTCTTCTAATTGCAATTATCAAGAAAAAAAAATAACTAACTTTAAAAATAACTAAAAATAAAATAATAATAAATAAAAAGCATTGATTCTTCAAAAACTGCAAAGAAATATTTCTGAACGTAACAACGCACCACTTTGTCGATGAAATTTGGCAGCAAAAAGAATGATGCTCATAAAACGTTATATTTGATGTAGTTCGTAATTAGCGAAAACTAATTTTAAGTTACGATGCTAAGCGTATATTAGGAAAAAATTGTTTGGTTAAAAATAAACCCAAACTTTCACTTTCTTTTTTTTCTACACTTTGTAATTTGTTTATGTTGTATGAACACATAATATTATAAATACATGATCACCGATAACCTTTACGCACTATGCTTAATGAGTAAAGGGCAGTCATTTGATTCTACTAAAATTTAATATCATAATATTGCCAAGCACGGCTGATTGGTTGCCTTTTATTAGTTACTTTTTTACGCATCCTGAGCATCTAAATAGAAAACAAATTTTAGCTGGCTCTGTTTTCAATTATTTTAAAATTTCGTTTAAAATAATCGATATTTTGAAAATATCTAATATAAGCATTTTGTGAAATTTAGAATGCGCAAATGTTAGATTTGTCTCATCATAATCGATCATTTCATATTTGTCATAACTTGTTTGTCAAGTATTTGTGTTTAAATTCAATTATTACAATTTTGGAAAATTTATAAATATATGAAGCAAATTTAATGTATATTTAATATATATTATAAAATTCATATGCGTATATTTTATATGAAATGATACATTGTATACATATATATAATATATAAAACTTAAACTTAATATATAAAATAACAACTTACGAGTAATGGTATTTTGTTTGAAAATAATAATGTATACATAGAATCACTCATGTATCTATATTTTTTAAATTTTTATCGACCGTTGTTCTGTATTTAATTTAATTAGTATATATACTAAAAATAAACGATATTTTTATCACAATTATTATTTTTAAAAATTAAGACAAATATGAAAAATTATAATCTTTTTTCTCGTAAATAAATAATTATAATGGACTATTTCGAATAAAAGAGGTTTACGTGATTGTCAAGCAATAACGAAAAATATGAAAATTTATCGTAAAGAAACGAAGAGTTTCTGGTTGTAAACTATTAACGAAGAACTTTTAACTCTTGAGGAAATTTTCAACATTGTTTCGTGCTAAATAAATTAATTTCCAATAAATTCATTGTAATCTGCAATAAATTTCAAATAACCTTACACCGCAGCGTTAATCTACTCAAGTGTATAGAAGTATAATTACGTTGTAGACGAGAGAGAAAATTTACTTCTATTTAGAAATAAATTCCATTGCAAAGTAGAAAAGTACATTTCTTGCTATTGAGTTCCTTCTAATATAATAATTTATTCTCTTGACGTTAGAAATGTAGTTTTAGAAATTTCTTTAGAAAACATTAATATTTTCTACGATTCGTCACTATTTTCTCTTATCTTCACTTTCCTATGTTACTAGACATAAATGCACGCATCTGTTTACAATTGGTCGCGAACAACCAATTTAAACGTGAATTCAAGCCGATATATTATGCAAATTCAACATCGTCGGTGTCGACCTCGCTTTCAACCAATTCTGCCTTCGAAAAATTCGATAGTACGGCTCAAACGTACAAAAGCAAGAACGTTCGAATCTCTTGTTGTAAACCCTGCGAAGTATTGATTCGGAGGTTCCAATCTTTTCGACAATCTAGTTTGGCTGTGAAAAATGGAAAAGTTACAGAATCGCTTAAAGGTAACTGGGTTAGGTTACGTTGAACAGAATACATATGTTTTACGTGGTTCAAGTATAATATTACCAATAAGAGAATTTGCAATAATTTTATGCTCCAACAAATATATTTATAAACATATATTTATCCTATCCTTAAATACAACTACATATATAGTAGAATATTGTAGAATGATAAAACTGGGTTTTGAAAATGTACAATATATAATGACGATATTGGTATCTGTAATTGTCAAGAGCTACTTGAACATCTAAGAAAGCGTTAATCTTTAAGATGTTTAATTTCTAAGCTACATATAAGTAAGATAAAAGAGATTTTTCTTAACTAACAGAAAGATTATTACGATTATTTTAGTAGTGACACCTACAACTAATGGACATGCATATCAATGTATGATTGCTAACTGTTTTATTAATCCCAAATTAGTGTTACAAGAACTGACTTTCCTTTATTTCTATAAATTTTTAATGAGAAAGATTTCGGAGATAACAGACTCCTTAGCTGATTTCATAATTTCATTCTTCTTTTATATTCTTCAAGATTCTTTTAATTCTTGGGAAATTAATACACAGAAATGGATGACTCAGTAATCGTAAAATTCGACTGGTAATGTAATTTAAATGTATTATCTACTAATTCCATGACAAAGATAGTACGTGATATTGATTTATTATTACACAAGTTATTAATTTATTATTATATGTTGTATATTTTAGTAAAATTCAGATGTTGTTACTGCAAATCGATCGAAATAATTAGATACGAGCAGTAGCATTTAAGTAGTATTCCTTAATTTAAATTAAACAATGAAATGAAATATCAAAGGCTTCGTAAATTTACTCGGGCAGAGAATTTAACTGTTTCGGATGCAAAAATCTCGTATTGCACTCGGCGACCGTAATATGGAAACTACCGTTAAAATTGTGTTTAAGCGAGAAAGGAAATCAGAACTCAATGCGAGACGAATAATGTAATTTTCGCGTTGTAGTTGAAATTCTGGGGAAGAAAGGCATATTTATTTCACAAAGCTGTAATGCGCTCGACGATGCTAAACTCGATTAGGAGAAACGAAGCGCTGGTGTTCGTTGCAGTCTCGGTTTCACAGTTTTAGCAGAGAATTGTAGCATTTTGATGAATAAATTAAAATACCAAACCAGACTGGCTTTATAACTTTAAACAAAACAACCTTAACCTAAACACACTTTACTTCTTTCTCAATTTTTGAATTGCAACAGATATTTTATCGTTCTGATATTACTCTACAGGAACAAATAGGAAAATAGTTCCATTTTATACATATATCGTATATTAAATATCTTATCTCGTAAATAAAATATGATCATTCACTTAATTATATGTATATCTCATCTTGTGAAGAAAGATAATAAAGATAAAGATCTTTCATTTGGTGTAAAAGGAGCATGCTTCGAGCGATAATTGAGACTTAGCAGCAAAAGAATAATTATAAAACCATTTTGAGATATAAATTACAAATTATTAAATTATAAATCGATTATATAATTGCACAAAGCGATATGTGGTTTATAAATAAATGAATTAGAAGGTACAGATAACTTGAGATAGTGTAATTTAGGCAACATGGGATGTAATTTGTTGCGACAATTATATAATGCATTTTAAAGGTGACTTTATTCTGTAAATTTGTTATTTTATTACTAAATTTCGTTCGCGACTTCGTACGTGTGGAGCTGGAGAAAACTGATATTTTGTTATATTTTTTTGTTTGATATTATAATACCTCTATATAAACTACAACTTTTAGTTCTATTACTCGTAAGAATTGATATTGAATTTTTAAACTTCTTTTCTAAACTTCGAAATAAACCGATTACGTATAATTACTGGTAAGAAAAATATTCTTTCCTTAGGTTCGGCCTAATTGAGACAGACGTTATTGTGTGATTAAGCTGTTGATGGAATCAACCACTCGCTTGTCACCATACATTCTCAATGAATAACCAACTAAGTTCTCGTTTTTATTTTCTATCATAGGATGAGCCCAAAAAATGTCGTTTTCCTCCACGTAGAAGCAAACAACAACGTTTTCTCTTCGAAATTCATTATGTTCTTAGGCTTGTAGTGTGGTTGTTTGTCGTCGGTACGGTCTTCAAGCGACCAATAAAAAATGGTTCGTGAGTGGTTGATTCCACCGACAGCCCAACCACACAATAACTACAAGCAACCACCGTTTTGTGGTTGTGACGTGTTCTAAAGTGGTTCGCCTGAGTTAGACCTTAGACCTATACCCACATACCACTCGACTATCAGTCGAGTGAGGTGCAATCGTGCGGTGGAAACCAGGCTGCGTTAATTCAACTTGAGTCGCATTCATGCTCACGATTCGGTTTTCTGAGTAATAAAATAATGTCTACCTGAAGGAAATGTACTTTCGCTTCTAATTGTGCGGTGAGAGAATTATGCAAATCCGTTGAATAGTTTCTGAGATTATCTCCAACATACATACAGACTTTTTCTCTTTATAATATCAATGATATCATATATAATATATTAATATTTCTAAATATACATACACACAAAATACAATTACAACCATTTCAAGCGTTATTACTAGATCAACTTAAAATTGACTTGCAAGAACAATTTAACTGCTAACAGACATTTATCATTTTCTTCCAAATTGTTTTTTCATCTCGTTCAATTTTAACTTCGCCTGCTTTATCATTGTTATAAAATGTATATGCTACCCAAACGTCTGTAATAATTATCGGGCGTTATAGGATAACATCAGCAGTTGCAACGTAAGCGCAAGCATCATAATACTAACAGAACTTTCACGGTCGAAAGTGTTAACTGCAGTACTCTTAACTGTTCGAATGCTCCAAATTGCTCGAGCAGATGTGCGTTCCGATTTGAAATGTCCGCGGCCAAAGGCCAAGATATTTCCGGCAATATGCTCTAACATACGGTGCCTTCGATGTAACTTTAACCTTGCTTTGTGACACTTTAAATGACTGTCCTCGAAATCGACCGAATGGGAGCGGTACCCTTCCATTGATGGAAGAGTCGATCAACTCACTGATCTTGAAAATATTTTAAAGAGAACATTAATATTCGATATTATTGTTGTAGAATAATAAGTGAAAAAATTATACAGTGTCACATCCGATCGTCGTATGAAGTAAAATAAAATAACATAAATAAATAGGTTAAACTCACGAAACTTACACATTCGCGTAAGTCTATCTATAGTCAAATTATCGTGAAGTAAATACATTCTTTAAAGCTTCTATAATGTCACGTGAATTGAAAGCTACATACTGTATCTATATCTATGATTTATAAGTATTATTTTATACGTTTATTACTGTACAATTTTGTTTTATTACTATATCATTGCTGTTGAGCAATCTGTTTATCTCTTTAAAATCAAGTCTTCCATTTGTAACACGTATAATTGCCAAATAACCCTCTTTAGCATCATGTGATTTGAAAATCACCTACGTACGTTTATACTTTGTTATTCCGCTTCGTCGCTATATTATTGCTATTAAGCATTCTGTTTATAACAATTATTAGTTTCCGTTAATCATAAACGGAAACAACAGAAATAATGCTAATAAACCTAACAAAATAAACGTAATAAATAAAGGTCACATTAAACTCACGTATTCACACCTACTTTCTAAGACCGAATGCCCCATTTGCAACGTGTATAATTGCCAAATAGATCTCTATAATCTACAGCATGATATGATTTGAAAATTACATAGTTATATGTATCTATTATACCTTTTAAGTGTTAGTTTGTACGTTTATTACCTACTCTACACTATTTCCTTTTATTACTTTATCGTTACATCGCAATTACGCAATGTATATGTAAGGGTTACTAGTTTCTATTCCTTGCCTCAGAATGAAAATGTAATCAACCGTAATAGTAGCTGCCTAGAAGCGCGGAAAAATTCGATTACAGAGTTTAAATTGCTCAAAGTAGATGTACTGATTATATACTTCGTTGTGTACCTGTTCTACTTTCCGAATTAATAAAACTTCCAATGAAAATTTCAGAGTTCATAAGCAATTATTAAGAGTATTCTCTATCTTAAAAGATTTAATGTTTTATATACTTATAGCTTGAGTTCCTCTAACTCATGATGCTTTTAAGCGAAAATTTTCAATCTTTATTCATTTTAATAGAGCTACACTACCGTATTAAATAAAGATAGATTAACATACTTTATTAGAAATTGTTTACATACGTGTATTAAAAAACATTCTATAGGAAAATTCAAATTCTCATATAACCGTGTTAATGGATAAAAACATTTAAAGATCACGGGAAATACGCGGGATAAGTTCATTTTTATGGACTTTGCTGATTTTAATATCACTCCATAATTCAAAAGAAAAATGGTATATTGAATTCAAGAAAGGAGAAATTTTTAAATAGTAACAGGCTCACGAAATTTTTCAAGAGATCAGCGTATTTTTCATATTTCATATTACGTATTTTTCATATTCATTTTTCATATAAAACAATATTTCTGAGATATAATAAAATAAACAAAAATAAGCAGTATCTTGTTTGTTTTGTAATTGTCGCTTTATTTTAATTACTTGAAAATCTACAATAAGGAAGAAACGTATATCATCTTCTTTATTATCATCTAGTCTTTATTTGTTTTGATCCTAACACTCATTAAAATGAAAAAGATAGAAAAAGGTCTACAATTAATTGGTTTTTGAAATTAATCAAATAAAATATACGACGTACAATACGATTTCGTGTGACACCTCGATGCAAAGGAAATCGTAACTGCTATTGGGCCAAATAAATGACGCGATCTTATCGTTAGCGGCGGCTGTTCGTCACCTCGTGGCGAGCACAAGACATGGGGGAAAAATAACAACGACGAGTCGCTGGATTTCTGCAACTCATCCAGTTGATCATCCATTCGATCGCGATTGACCGAGTCGTATTCTGCGAGAATCGTGGATCGAGGATCTCTCGCAGCGCATCTTGCCGGTATTTCGTAACACCATCGCAAGAGATAAAGAAAGAGCTGTCCTTTCAATCGCAGAGAAAGGAAGACTGTGTGACGTGACAGTAATTTAAATAACCTAACTCTAAAGAAGCACCGTATCGACGTATCCCGTGATTGCTTCTTATTTTTCTGTCATTTTGATTACGATATAAAACGACCGGGTCAAATAAGACCCTGGCAATTCCATCTTATTATTTTACGTTCTATTGCCTGCATTCTGTTTGTGTTTCGTTGCGATTACATTGTATTCGCCTGTAATGTGTCGTTATTAAGAAAAATCGGAACATATTTCTTTGAGATTCGATCGTCTGTTTACTAACAGTTGCAGTTTAAATTTAAATTAAATTAAAACAAATATATGATTGCGATGATTAAACTGCGAATATCTAAGTAAATCCAAATTTTTGCGAATATAACTAAAAAGAACACCTAAACAGAGATTTGTTTTATTCGCTAAATATTATAATGATTACTATACTCTGGACATTTGACGTAGTTCTGTATTATTAGGCGCATTCTGTGAATTTTTATATAAAAATTTTTCCACTCGATTTTTCACAAATGCATAAACATCCCTAGTATAATGACTATTTAGAACTTCTAATTAAGAAATGTACCCAACGTATTGAAATAAATTTTTTATTACAGATTTTGTTTCATTTTTACAAGATAATTGTTCCCTTTTTTTTTTTTTTTTGCAACGTTAGTGTTAATTTTTAAGCAAAATCCATTATGTTCCTGCTCAATTATAATTTCCTGTCTTTCGATCCTTTTCTCGATTCATCAAAATCACTTTTACTGTGACGATCATTTCTAGAAAGAAAATGAACCAGAATTACTACACTCGATGCTAAGCTCTTTTTAGAAGAGCTTACACAATCGCGAGCAAAAGCTCATAAAACTGTCCATTCGATCAATCGATGAAACATTAAGTCCTATCTGAAGTATAAATTTACATGTTATTAAATCCGTTCGATTCACGCCACTCATCAGCTTTCATAATAAATCCATCACCTTGATCAACGATATTTGGATCGTGGGCGAATCTGGATTATCTTCAACGCATCCCTGGGCAAGATGAAAGGACGATTCGTTCCTGTCGAAACGCTATGAAAAGCGTTCGAAAATTCCACGTGCAACCAGCATGAAATCGCGAAATCTCGTTCAATAAGGAAACGTACACAGTTGTTGCCGAGATTTTCACGCAGGATTTAGAGATTCAATAACAACGCGTGCACGTAGCCGACGATTGAACGTTGCGAAAGAAGGTCGAACGAGCGAGAAAGCGGACAGCCAGGCCGGTCTGCCTCGACAAGGCAAATCGGCGAGCTTCTAAAACGAACTGCAATCATTCTGCGACTGGCATTTATCGTCGTATCTGTCGATAATCGCGCATTCCGCCTCGTCGAGTGCCATAAAGGAGCAGTGGCATAGCTCGAGTCGCGGGGTGTCCTACCATAGCTGGCTCTCGCCACTCGAAATCGGCACAGACTAAGAAAAAACTACGGGAAAAGTAAATGTCCCGGTAGTTATTTCACCGTGATAGGAATAGCTTTCCGTTTTCTTTGTAACGTTTAAAGTGTTTCGGATAGCTCGAGCTTTTCCCCTTCTCGCTCATCTTACTCCTTTGAAATAAGTTTTCATGTATAAATTGCTTTGAAACGAAACGGTATTGTCACCGATTATTCCAGTCTTTTTAGTGTGCGCTGAGCACAGACTGAGACCAAGCTTATGTTAGTATGTCATTTCACAAATTCTGTCGTCTTTCCATTATTAATTTTTAATGAGGTATTGATCGAAGCCTGTTGAAACCATGTTGTTTTTCAATTGTATGCTCTTTCTTAATTAGTATTTATTTTTTAGCAGATGTAAATAGGTAAAATTGGTAGAAGAAAGAATGACAACCGAAAGTCGAAATCAAAATTATTTGCAATAACTCTGTATCCTTTATCAATTTTGTAAAAGAATAAAGCAGCGGTGGAAATCGAAAATGTTGATTCAATTTATCCGCAAACGTATAAGAACACACTGAAAATGGTTTTCGAAGTTTCAGAAAGGAAATTTTTAGTACAAAATTTTGAGCAAATTCTGAATTACGAAAATTTTATAAGTTAGAGATCAAAAGTTAGATTTTAAATGGGAAAGGATAAGGGAAAATGCATCGGTAACTGAACTCGATTCTTTCTTTTAATCTCATGTTAAACTTTGATTAAAACTTATTAAGTGATCTAACGTAAAGAACAAATAACACGAATATCACAAATCCGAGTAAATTTCAGTATCTAAATTTCCTTTGATAGATTTGAAATATTACTTGATGCAATAATGTTTCAATGATTATGTGTACATACTTGCAGTGAATTGTTAGATTTATAACTGGTTTAGAAATTCAGAGTGATCTGTGGGTTTCGAAAATGCTAGTAATTCGATGCTATGTCAATTGGTCAAAGTTTGAACCTAGTTACGAGTAAATTCCACCATTAGTAATGAGCAAACATAGCAAGCACCAAATATTGTAAATAAATTTGAATAGGATTGAAAAATTTCGAATCTTATATATAGATATCTACTTTAAAAAAAAGTGAACATCTTTAAACAGACTCGAGATAATTTTTTTAACGATTTGTAAGTACTTCGAGAAATGTAAAAAATAAACAGATAAGTGCATTTACTAAGCTTTTTATAAGCACTTCATCCAATTTATTTTATACAAATATGTGGATAGTACAGACTACGGTACTCTTGTGACAGTTTACTGATAACAATATTGAATTCGAACGATATCAAAGTGTAAGTGCATAACACTTACGATATGTAGTTTCTTGTCTTCCAGAGCACTAGTTTCATGAAGTTAGATTTTTTCAAATATCGTAGTAAAATACTCTTTCCATTTGCCAAAATAGATTCGTATAACTCGAGTACTTTCTAATAATAAGAAGTACAGAAAATGAAACATTGATTCTCGTGAGTAGAGATCGAATCCTATGAAGCAAAACATTTATATTAGAAGAGATTTGAACTTGTAAGTTCATATTGAAATTGACCTTATCCCTAGTAACGAGTTATTTCACATTGGTAATTGGTCGTTATGACAAGGAAACGAAAGGAAAATTACTTTACTTATTCTGTTATTTAAAAATAGCAAAGAGAAGAGTATTTATTCCTGATAGTATAATTAGCGCATATTTTACATAAACGAGTTTAAGATAATAAATACTTAATTGTGTGGCAGCAGACCAGCATGATAGCGACCTTAAGCTGTTTTATTTAAATTATGAAGGACATGGTATCGCTGGTTAACTTTAATTGCTGCAACGTGGTTACGAAAGGATCGAACCTAATTTGTAAAAGGTATAAAAAACGATTGATGTTTGCAACACGAATGCAGCCCGTAGATACACTGTTAAAATGATCATTTGGCGATGTTGATATCTTTTTATAGGTATTAATTACGAGTTAAACGACTAGTTAATCATCACAAGCTTATCAGAGATAATGTAAATGCAGCTTTGACAAATTATCTTCGTATTTTTCGAATAGTACAAGTTTTACCTACTTGCTACTTTGAATGGTTTCATAGTTAATTTTCATGTTGTTTTTAGAAAAAGCATTCAGTTATTATATACTAAGCTTCGAATCCCTTCTATTTATATAAATAGAAAGCATTATAAAAAAATATAAATAAAAATAAATAAACAAATAAAAATAAAAAGCAAGGAATCTCTAACGTACTGTACTCTTTCTCGTTCAAGGATATTCTTAAAAAACAATTTTTCAAAAAGTTGTCCCTGCGAAATGATATTTTCATTCTTCTATTAATAACAATTTCTCAAATATCCTTAATATGCAACGATAAAAACTAGAAGATACGAAGAACGTGGATCAAACTTCTAGAGGGTACATTTAATACTACAAATTTTCTTTTGTTTATGAAAGCAAAACGGCACACGTATTTCAGCTTCACTATGTAACTTTAGAACATGGATCGTCACATTTGAGGGAATTGATACAAAATTATGCGAACAAGTATCGATATCGAAGCTAGTTTCGTCAAAGCAAGCGGTAATGGCCATAAACTGTCGGAAGCGATTATTTGCCTTTAAAAAAGCATAGTCGCCCTTGATATTGCATTAACTAAATCTTCCAGTCTACAATGTCAGATAAACACAGACTCGAGCCTAGAACAAGATCGAGCGCAAAAGAAAAGCTATAACGCGTATCCTCTGTCGTAACGCGGATAATGTGTACGCTTTCTCGGGGTAAAAATGTACTCGATAATGAAAAATACTTGCTTCTCGATTCTTGTAAACGCGAAGCTTCCTATACTTATCTAAAAAAGAAGAGGAGAAGGGGCAAAAGAAAAGAGAAAGAAAGGAAGATACGTGAAACGAAAGCAAAGAACAAAAAGACGAAAACATCATGGAGAACGCGATGATGACTTAATTTCTGGAATTATCCCGATCATAACGGACGAATGATACGCATCGACGCATAATGCTTGCATCCTATCGACGTAGAAGAGGGCTGTCGGCAATTAGTTTGGAATTACGGTGTACCACTTATGCGAGACGGATGAGCGGCAATGAGCGCGTTTTCGATGTACCTCGTCCAACTCATTGCCAGCGACATCGATCAAAACGAGCAGCAAGTAATAACAGTCGTTAGATGGATACTAAAACTAATCAAAGTGCGACATGGGATACAGTTACACTACCTATCCAATCGATTTAGCACAGATCGATCGGCCCAGATCGCCGTCGCTACAACCAACTCGGTCGTTCATATGCTTTGTGTACACACTGACTATCGAGAATTTCTGCTTTCAGCATCTGGGAGGAGACTAGTAGCGGTCCATTCGGAAGAATTTCATATTCAGCACCGTTCTGCTACTGCTGTTACTGCATGATACTCAGCTCGTATCGCTGGCAACGGAATATAGAGGTAGCGGATAAAGCACAATCGCCGACCTAAATAGCTATGATTTTTGTAAATTTGACAGTTGCTTCGTGCTCGGGAACTTGGAGTCGGCTGATTACGGCGATGAATTTCTTCGTAACATACAGCAACCATACGAACCACACGGACGTAAAGAGAGAGTTACATAAAGGTTTCATATCTGTTGTTTACTCTCCAGCTAATACTCGGTACTTTCACTGCATGCAGGAAATGCTTCATTGAAGTACAAGTACTGTAAATCTGGTCGTCTATTTGAAAAAAGTGACATTTACTTTTTATTGTTAATCTCAATTCATTTCTTCAATAGAAGGATGTATCGAAATGATGTTAATATATGTAACTGAACATAAAAATGTATTGTCTGAAATTATAAATCGTTACTTTTGTAAGGAAATCTATTTTCTTTGTGTAGCAGATGAAAAGGAAAATCTTTCGACATAGGAACACAATTCGTATTACGGTCGATAATTTTCGGTAGCCTTTTTCTTGTCCTTTATATATGATAATCCATTAAAATAAAGACGCCCTAATGTTTCCCTATTAAGCTGATTTTAGGAAGAAACTTCAGCGCAGGGTAAATAATTAGGAAGAAATAGCGCATAGGTAAGTAATTCATTTTTCGAACAAACCTGTACCCTTTCAAATAAATCATACGAAGATGTATTTCTTTTTAAATCAAGATATTGTGACTTAAACTTTCCATTTTTCTCAAAAGTAATATAAACTTATTCCTAACACTAATGCAAGATCATTTCGTTGTATTTATAATTGATACAAGATTCGTTAATTTAACATTAATAGTTAATTCTATAATAAATAGACAAAATTGAAACTCCAAATATTTTTTGAAAACGAGGAACCCATTTACAATTTGCAGAGAATGTAACTTACAAGTTTTCAATTTGTTGTACAATTCGTTTAAAAGATGGATTTAACAAATTATAATACATAAAATATTTAGCAACAGCACTAAATATATGCATTAAAATTATAAGTAGCAGATTTTAATCAAATATATTGCTTTAAGGATACAATTATGTGAAACCATAGGTATTAAAAAGAAGATAGATTATAGTAATTATACTTTTTAAATGACTAGTTATTTACTACTTAGTTAGCTCTCCTTAATTCTGACTACTATGCTATTATTATACCTTTACACATTTCCACTTGAAATATATTATTTGTCACTGTAATTTCACGTAAGAGTAGATTCTCATTCCAATTTAATGCTCGTTAATTTTATAAGTGATATACTGAAGACGACAGTATTACATGATCGTTTAAAGATAAACCCTATTCAAGCCTATTTATTTAATTACGAAATAAGACGTTAGAAGAAGTAAATCACATTTCATTTAGAAAAAATGTCTTTATGTGATATTACCTCTATATTGTCTATCTTCTCATTTATTGAACTAGACAAGACATGTAAATATAGAGACTACAAATTATTTTAATTAGTATACTTCCCAAATAGAAATCTAAAAGACTTTATAAATGCGAAATTAAACTTCATTCACGTGAAAAATTGCATTTGAAAAAAGCTCAAAATAAGAGTTTTGCTATTTTTTTTCCGAATTCATCAACCGTAATATAATATATGTTTCGTACAATCTTACAATTATTTCACTAATTACACATTAGAAAGCGGAAAATTCTTGTATAAATAAGACATTCGTCTGAAATAATAGCAATCTAGTAACGAGTTAACTCATGTAAACAGCTAAAATAATCTAATTGTCTTCTTTTATATCTTACAGTGGTTTTGTTTGTAATTATGAGTTATTTTATATATAGAAATAACAAGAAAAATTGATACACTTTGTTTCGAAGAAGACAATTCGTTAATTTGAACATGATTCGAAATTCCAAGTAGCTCGGTCGTTATGGTCCTTCCTATCGATAATCACGCATTCCTTTTCGTCGGCTACCGTAAAAGATCGGCGTGCTTGAGTGTCACGGTATGTATTTCGTGCACGTTATCGTCTTACGTGGTTGTAAATTGAATTATACTACACTAAATACTGAATCTTATCTCGAGTGCATTCTCACCTCAGTTTTAACGAGTTTTACTCTGCGTTTCCGATACACACTCACGCGTGAAATTTGAAATTCTCTCGTTTCTTACGTTGTATTTCTTCTTACTTAGATTTACAAGTATATTGTAAATTTATAATGTAAATCATTTAAAGAATTTTATTATACCTTGTTCGACTAATATTATAATCAATCGTAAATTGTTCTCGTATATTTTCTATGACTATAATTATGTAATGTATCTCGTCTTCAAAATTTTCACGTTTTTATAATAAACGCAAAAGTACTTTTATAAAAATTATATTTATTATGTAATACTAGGTAACATTACTAGATATCATAATCCCAATTTCGATATTATCAATCTTTACATTCGATATATTAATCTTGATATTATATCAAGCTTGACTTTAATCAGTACTATTTTCAAAATATATTAAACGGCAGTAAATAAATCCTTTGGACTCAATTTATTAGAAATTTCTTACAAAACTTTCCACAAGACATCATTTCTCGTTTTCTAAACAGGGCAGCCATAAAGATAAGTTTTTCCTGAAACAAGCATTATGTAAGAATTTTGAATGCGATAATAAAATATAGTCTTCCCATTAAACGTATTTATTCGAAACAAAATACTTAAAATTCTAATTGTATTAAATGTTTAAAATATGTTTAAAACTAATATTTATTGTACTCTACAAATCCATGAATCAATTTTATCAAAATAATATGCGAACTTCTGTTTGAATAATCTAATACAAATAACTGAAATGATATTTTCTTTCTTGTTGTAGCATGCAGAGTTAAAACTTGTTAAATAAAAAATTGATTAAAACGATTCTTTCCACACCACGATAATACAACATTTCACTTGCAATATTTTTAGTCAATTTACGTTATTGGATTCTTTTTCTTTAATACTGCGATTAGAAAAGGTAACTGCAAGAATTTGTTTAATATTTTTGTTGCTTGATATTTCTTGTTCTACCTAAATCTTACAATTATATACAATTATTAATAGTATACAATTTTATGAAGTTTACGTTCACGCGACATTTACGCATTACATATTTTCTTGCTTCGTCTTTAATGAATGAAATGTATCTTATCTTAAAAGTCAAGCCATTTCAGCATAAACGTTTGAATCCTAAAAACGTGCTACGTATTTTGTCAATCTATCGTAAAACGTGTCCATACCGTGTGACTGGCAAAACTAGCAAGCTGTTCTTCAACGAAGCAGCTCGCATTTGGAAGTTGGAAATAGTTCTAGCTTCGTTCGAGATAGTAGAAGAAAGAAGGGTAGCACATAGGAGACACGAGGAAACTATGGAACGACGTTCGTTCTCATAGGAATCAGGTTTCTACGGGAGCTGCACGTGCGGTCGCTTGGTGAAATAAAAGGACGGGTCCAATTAAACGAGTTAATTTAATAAGCGCTCGTGACGAGGCGTACGAGAGAATAGGCGCGGTTAGGCCGCTAGGACAACGAACAAAAAGACCATTTACGCACGCCAGGTTGAACTTCCTAATAGATTTCTTATTTTCGAACACGTCGTGGCGACAATTGCAGTAACACTAAACGCCGCTTCTCATTTTACAGATCATTTCATGAGTTTGTGCCATGATTGGTTTATATATTTCACGATATGTTTTATTATCTTTACCTCCACGTAAACAATCAGTATTAAAGGTAATCGGAAATGAGAAGAAGATTTAATGTGACAACCGCAGAAGAAATCGATAATGGATCAAAAAAGAAAAAGATCTCTTACAATAATGAACAAAACTCAGCCTATATCCTTGTCAAGTTCTTTCTATTTGATGGAAATTTCACGATATTATATTTTCTATCAAATATTATCCAATTGCTTGTACTTTATTAGCAATTAATATTTACTATTAAACATTTAATTTCGGAGAATACTTTAAAATTATTTCTTTTTAGCTTCTGAAAATGTTCCAAGTTTGATTGCATGTCGTTTGTTGATTTCTTTACAATTATAATTATCAATAATATCACTTGAAAAGTCGTCCATTTTATCTACAACTGTTTCTCATATTTTTAGTAATGTGATATTAGTTTGGTGTATTTTGAAAATCATATTATCCCCATAAATATCCATATTTTCATTGTCACTTGTTGTCTAATACACAAATTATTCTGTAATAACATTAATCTCTTTGACTTATTCTAGATATAAATATACTTAGAACATTAAATTCTAATAACTATTGTCGATCAATAAAAAGAAAATACAAGATACCTATCTCGTTACCCAACCATTATAAATTAAGAGGAACAGGATTATATTTCTTCGTAATACTTATCTTTCACATATACTCCTTAAAGTTTGTTTTCGTATATAACAATGTTAGAACTTGTTAAATACCTGCTTATTTACATGGTAATTCTAAGTCTTACTCAGTGTATGTAAGCATCTAATTGAAAATTATTACTGTCCATATGCGCAGAGTACATTGAAAACATTGTATTCCAAGTACTTTTACATACATGGCATTAATAAATTACGGAATAACATTCTAAATGCATGGCCCTAAACGACAGAATAAATGCTAAGAATTGTTGAAGAATCTAAAAATTACATACTTAAGAAACATATTATTTGAAGTAATGGAAGACCTGTGGATGGAACATTTAAATAAGAATTTATTGATTAATTGATAAATTCTATGTGGCAAATGAGAAGGTTAAAAATATGTATATTTTCAATATTGAGTTAAATATGAGTATAATATACAATAATTGATATGATTACTCTTAGAGCTAAGTGATATATGTCGATTGTCGAATTGCGTAACTATTTTATCTTACGAAAGTTATCACACCGGCCGTTTAGATCTAGTGGACTAGACGAGTTTATCAGTTTCGGGGAAAGTTCCTTTGGGTTAACGTGACCTCTGTTATTGAACAAGGTACGCAAACGCTCTGATCCCCCTTAGATTCTGACTGCGCGAACCTTTCAGCTCTCGATTGAAAACCAACTGATTCGAACGCGGTGGTCTCGCGCATATTTCACGTACTCGAAATACAATCGCGTCTCTCGTTTTTCTCATAAAACACTCATATTGAGAAATAACTATCATACATGAAATGCTTAATGCCACTGGTTTTCTTTGTACATTTATTTTCCCTTATCCTCTTGATAAGGCTTTGACATTTTTATGATATAGTATTATCTTAATATAATAAAATTATTACAGTAGCATTGTTATTTATATTATCAAATATCGAAAAACTTATTATAAACGCTATAAATAATTTTGTAAATAACGATAAATAATTATGTGCACCATTTTTAATTAAATACTGTATCAATATCTTAATATTTTACTATATGTGGAGAAAATATGTGAATATAAAATATTTTTTTTTAATTTATTGTCATATTATCTATATTTTTAAATATCTATATATATAAAGCTACTTATGCCAAAAATTAGTTTTGAAGAGATTTAAAACTTTTGTTTGTGTATCTTTACTAAGGATTAGACACATAAAATTCAGCTGAGTAATAGACACGGAGGAGACATTTTAAGTCAGTCCGTGACAGTCGTAATATTAGAAAAATAGATCGTAAAGGATTAAGTGCTACAATTATCGAATTTTTAAGAACGAAATCACCGCAAGCGAAGGTAATCTTGAAATTATATTCAAAAACAACAAGACTTTGTTTGTATTGAAGTTAAAACTGTGTTAACTAGTGCTCAAATATAATACGTACAGAAACTAATGAAATTTTACAGGAATGTGAAACAACTGCAGCAGCATACGTAATCTAATGTAATGTAATATGTATCTAACTCCTAATAAATTCTTAATTAAATTCCGGATGAAGCTTAAAATTAAATTCTGTTGTATGATAGAAATCTTAAAGTATAGATATGAATATTTAAAATCTAAAACAAAAATTAAACGTAAATATGTATAAATTAATGGAAACTAAAGTAACAATACGTTGAAATAGATTATTGAATGTATGGAGCTATTCTAAGTACATAACTTTAACGCTGTAATTTTATTTTCGATATTAATGCTAATTTTCCTTTAAATACTTATTTTTCTGGTAATTTGCAACTCACTTTACTTAATCCCTCGCTAAACAACATAATTAGCTTGCCATTTACTACAGCTCGTTATCGTAATTATTAACAACACTTTTACACGCATATATATGAAATATGAAAGCGTAACATAATTTCTGTAACATACTTAACTTTTTCCCAAACTAAATTACCAAGCATTATTGAAACCAAACTAATAAAAAATAAACACATATCTTTTCCGTTGTCGATTAAACAAAAGGTTAAACAAAAATTAGGCCTTCATCTCGTGTAAATTCCAATCTACTCAGGCTGGTTGTCAGTGCTAATTTTCTTATTTAAAATCATCAATAGCCGTATTAGTGACCCCTCTATTTCAAGACTGATAAATTGCAACCGTAATTTGTAAGTCACGTCATGATGTTCCTCACCATCCATACTGGAGTTCGTAAACAGGTTCGCAAATAGTGCGAGCTACAAATCCTCTATTCGTGAAACTGCTCGCGAACAGTATGCGAACTGGGCCCAAGCGTTTAATTACATATTTCGACATGTCCTATGATGTCCTTGGTTTGTTCGAAAGCTATTCGTAACTAGTTCGCTTTCAGGGAGAACTTTCCACATACACTTAACGAACACAAGAGAAAAATACATTTGGGTATCCTGGTTATAATATGTCTACAACAGAGTAAAAGAATTGACTATATTTTTTAATATATTAAAGTGAATATTGTAGTGGGTAAAAACATTTATTTTATCCATTTAATTACTTCAAAACATTAAAAAGCACAATCAATTTTTTTACATTACTATAAACAGATATATTCAATAATATAATATTTTGTACACCACGGTGCCGAAAATTAATATGTATCGCTATATAATTTTGGCTATTTATTGAAACTATTTATGAAATGATCGTATAGGATAAGAATTTTGGGGTAGGTATAACGTCTCCTTTGTTGATTTCATATTATCGATGACAATTCCTTTATGTAGTTAAAGGTTTTAGACTTTTGTGCGCCGTTCTTGATGCTTTAATGACAAGTTATAAACCAGAGAGACCCTGAAGCATTTCTCCAACCTATGATGCACAGTAGGCTGGAATTCCGCTTTTCATGTCAAATAGCCAATGTCATTGCCAAAAGTCAATTTTTCAAATTTAATATTTTCTAAGAAGCTGTAACAGAGTGTACAATAACGGTGCCCGTTTAGTTAATAATACATAGGTTCGAAAGATCATAACCGGAAAATATAATTATTTTATATTTTTTATTGTATCACTACGAAGTGGCCTTCTATTGTAGTTGGATTCTTGAGATTCATACGATCAAAATGGTACGAAACATGACTATATTTGTATTAATCTTTGCATTAATTTTAGGAGTAAGAAATGACCTGACTCTGTAGTATTTTATTTCACTCCGCCTATTCTGCTTCACTCGCATTGTCGAGGTACTTCTCACCTCGAGCACACGCACGGCGCTTGAAAATCTAAGGAGGTACTTGGACAGGTCCTTAGAGATACATACCACTGTATGTATATCTTGGTGTTCGCTAACTATTCGTCAACTTGAACAAACATGTTCGTGAGAAATCGATTAGCGGCTGTAACAACATATTTGCGAACTGCTCGCAAACATGTCTTCTAGCGTGACCCTTATTTTAATTACATTGTATACTTGTCAATTCAGAACTAATCTCTTATGCACATTCTACTACTACTAAAATTTGTTCAACTAACAACTTATTATCCTACTTTTACTCAACTCACTTTTATTATTCTTTATACAAATTATAGCCAATTATATACAAACTCTCCAACTATTTAAATAGTTTTATGTTATTAATAATTAATATTGACAATATATTGTTCATTATAGTAATGTAAAATATCTAAGATTAACATGATGGAAATTCCTAGAAATCCAACAAAATAAGTGTACTTTCAGAAACAAGAATTCGGTAGTTTTAAATTTGCAAGATTTTCGTACTGTCAATATATTGCACGATATTGCTATGTTTATCTTCTGTATTTCATTACTGAGTTCATGATAAGTTATAGATAATGATATCATTTGCAAAATAAATAAATTTATGATTACTCATTTGATATTCAAACATTTGATTTTAGAATGTACGCGTATGCGTACAAATTCCAGTTCCAATTATCAAGGAAACCGTAACGATAAGAAAGTGTATCAGCAAAAGTACCATAAAAAACCAAACACAAATACAGCCAGTCTTCCGTCACAATCATGTCAGTAATTATAGAAATAATTTGAACTATACAGGGTGTTTAAAATACAGTCCATATATTGGATTGTTATCGAAAATAGCAAGTTTGTGAAAAGAAAGTGGCGGAGGGAAAAATGTAATGTCTTTTATGGCGAACATGATAATGTGCATGATCTTTTTCATATTTGCAAAATGATTTCATCGTCACGGAAGTGAATTGGAAGAGCCATTGTCGATTCGTCCGAGATTTCGTTCCGGTATAGCGGTTTCCATTTAAAAAACACGTAACAGAGAACAGAAGGGTGCAAGTTAGAAATTGACGGACAGACAGATGCGTCCAGAGAGCATGTATCCTCGCAATGTCACGCATGAATATGTTAATGCATATCAGCCATTGCTACATGGCCGACAAGCTTACTGGATGATGGATTACAAAGCTCAACCGTGCACGCACTTTCTCTTTCGTCGTTCCTCTCATTTTCCATGGTCCTCTCCCGACCCTTTTTCTCGCTGACTGTTAGCTACGAGAACGAGCGCAACAAGGGGACACACCCGAATCACATTGTTGCCTCCGATTATTGAATTTCACCTGATCGATCGATCGATCGATCGATTCGCGGCCTCGTCTCCAGCACCGTAATACACCCGACAGCGACTGCTCGATGATAAATGCATCGCGTTTCTCTCCGTGATCACTTTATTACAGGGTACGGTTCGTGTACACGCGTCGATATTTAACATCGACCAATGACGCTTTGACGTTGGTTCAACACGAGAGAGAGAGAGAGAGAGAGAGAAAGAAAGGGAAAATCGAAGAGACTATCAGTTAAGAGGAATGAGCCGACTCCCGCAGCGTACATCGCGACCATGAAATTATTAGCGAGTTTGGGCTTTGTGTAACAAGAGTGGATCAAGAGTAGAAAGTTCTGAAATGTACAAAGCGGAACGGCAGTTCCCCGCAAACTTTCAACCAATTTTGGTAATTTTATCATGCTATTAATTAACGATCTACCTGCTCTTCTGTCTGCTGCTCCTCTTCGTATCATGTTTCTTTCGATATCGTTTTTCAAACTCGCTTTATCTGTGTATTTATTTAAAATCGCAAACTAGGAGCTTACTTTCATGGGAATTACAAAGGATAGAAAGAAAACCAACTGTCTTGCTTATTTTTATTGGAATCGCATATTTTTATCGATATGATATGCAATATGGCTAGTAATTGTGTTATGTTTCTAAGCTTTTTATTAATACTATTATAAAAATGTACAATGATTGAAACGATGCGATATATAGTCCCATAAATGGTTCAATAAAAACACATCGATGTACAAGATATTTAGGATATATAAAATATAATTTATCATTTGATTGAATCTAAGAAAAAACAAAGTAAATATTAAATATTTCTTGTAAAAGCAATATACGTACAACAAGAATGCATACAGTTTGAAGAAAGCATGCTTTTTAAATATTCACTATCCCTAACTAAACAAAGGAGATTGTCGAATAATTAAAGCTGATTAACAAATCTACCAATAATTTCTTTTGTTCCAACATGTATCGTGATTTAGATTTAACACACTTATTTCTAGAAAAATATATAAGTACTTCTAAATTTTAGTTATTTATACATTACAGTAATAAATACAAATTGATAAAAATTTTTAACCTCTGAGCAGTAAAATTTTAAATCATTAAAAAATAAATAAATTTGATGTGAAAAAGAAAGGCAGAAAATCTTGCATTTCTTAAATTATCCGATAGCATAAAATACAATATCATATACGAGAATAAAGGAAATCAGGAAATATTATACCGCAGTTTACGACCCGTAGTCAAGCCTCGATTACATTATGAAGCAATATCCTGTTGCGCTTATGCGTTTCATCCCGGAAACCACTACTGTATCGCACGTAAAACTCAGCAACGCCAAAGAAATTTTTACGATCTGCCTGGCAAATCAAATTCCAGCAGAACTCGCCGAAAGCGTGCAATTAGTTACCATTGACAAATTTGAAAACATTCAGAAAAATACTTAGTTCGTGCGTGCAGTCGAGCTGCTTCTCAAAGGGATCGATATTTGTCCAGATTCGACGCCACGCAAATATTTGCCAGGCACGAGATGCATTGGTGTCGATCAATCACCGAAACACGGTACTCCTTCGCAAACTACAATGATCGGCGCGACAACTTCATTACGATGCATGGAAAATCAACGAATCGATAGGACGATGCGTCAACGCCAACGGGCGTTACCCCATTGTGATTTATGGCAGGCAAGTTTGCCAATATTAACGACACTGTCTCCGCAGACGAGGGGCTTCTGAATAGCTCCGATGATTCGTCCCGGTTGACCCCTGGTCTGTTTCGTTCAACGATCGGAAGGGACCGATTGTTCCGTGAAAACCGCGCGGTACTTGCGTAATTTTCTCAACGCCCACGTGCTTTACGTCGAAGAACCTCGTGAAAACACGCTCAAGTCCTGGACACATGCTACTTCTCTTTTCCATTTACCGATGCCAAATCGAATAAACTGGCGAATATATTGACTCGTACGCTGGACGTGTCCAAAGGTTTAGCCGATCTTTCTCGATCCTCCCGTGAATTTAGATACATGGACATTCCACGATTATATTTCTAATGTATTCAAATTTTGCTGGCTGGCGCGCGAAATGTACGTCCAGGCGAACACGCCTGCGCGGTTTATTCGAACAGTTGGACACGAGCAAAGCGAGTTTATTGTATAACAAATTCTTGAATTAAAATTGTGAGCATCAAGCCTAAATATTCTAGTCAAATATTCTATTGCGCGTAAAATTACAGTTGTGAGAGTTTATCACCTTTTGTGGCTGGAGGAAACTTTGTAACAGAATTTGAAATTCTAATAAACATTAAAGTAATGAATTTAAAGAAGTAACATTTATAACATATATTTTGATCTTCTGACATTTCTATCTTTTTTAAGCAATATCTTTATTCGTTTAATGAACATTTTATTTTCTCTAATTTGAACTACTGGAAACCCACAGAGCATAGAATTCGTTAAATGTTCAGATGTTTCATATAAAACTTTATTTATTTTTATTTTATCTTGTGTATATATAATGAATTAAATTATCCGTATTTGGCAACACAAATTATTTTTATTTACAACATAGTAAAAACCAACTTTTTAATTTTATTTAAATTCACAAATTTAAATAAATTTAAATTTTATTATTCATCTAACTGAGAAAATGATCAATTATAAGAGCACGTTAGATCATTGACAAAAATGCAAACTGCGGGACTTAGTATGGTATTAACGCAATAGCATACACAGTGATTACGCTGTTTCTTAAATGTGCAGCACTCTATATGTTACATAAATCAAGAGTTAAATCAAAGTACAACAGTGTATCAAGTGCACGGGCATTTATAAAAACAGGGCGCCCCAATTATTTTGCGCAGCACATCGGTTATTCGTGCTGACAAATACCGACGCGACCTGCTTTTAACCTTGATTCGAAACAAGCTCTACAATTTTTTTTCGAACGTACCCTGTAATTTGTCACGTAAGTGACCATGCAACGAGCCACTTAAACATCGTCCGATATCAACACCGTTGATATCCTTGCCCATGTCCTTATACATGTCCTTCGTGTTTGCTCATTGGCAACAACTGGCACGCAGCTCGTTTATAACCAAGCAGCAAAACAATTAAACCTCTCGAACGGATACGCGTGACACGAGGAGAAATAAAAGAAAGACTGGAGGCGTCGAAAAACAGTGTTACCATAGGACGCCGTGCGGAAGGATTTGTTTATCTTGAGACGATTAAACAAGAATTAACATGGAGCCGCGAAAACATCGGTCGAAAGACGCATCGACATCGCGCGCGCCGTATGTTTAGACAGAGGGTACCGACCAAGGAGATGAAAGAAATAATAAACAGTGGCCCCGTAATTTCGGGGGTTCGGCCGCTCGAGGGGTTGACAACCACGTGATATATGCGCAACCCTGCGCCGAGCATATGTCGCCTCTACCAATAGCCGCGTGCCTTTAATCTACACGAGAAAAATATGAGACTGCTTTCCCTCTCTCTCGTCCTCGCTCTTCCTCGTTTTCACTTTCGCTTTATCTCTCTATCGCGCTACTGTCACCGAGCTTCTCTACCATGTCCTGTCTCTGCAGACTCGTCCTTGCATTTGCATAGCCCATATTTCTTTCTTCATTACCATTATTATGAGTATTTCGGTATTGTGCATCGAACATAATGCGGCCTGCCGTTCTCTCCCGGTGACATTTGCATCCCGACAAAGAGAGCATTCACGCCTCTTGATGGCACCCTCGAAATTCTCTGCTCGAGAGACTTCTGGATCCTTGATATCGCTCCTCGTCGAAACACATTATCGAACGTTTACGCTTATGCGATACGAGCCCCTGTTCAATGCGATCCGACAAAGCATATCGATCATGGAACGCGGCGTGTCTGCCAGAGACGTAGGAGGAACGATGACTTCCGTCTATAGAACAGACGCTGTAGTTGTACTGCATACGAATTTACACGCGTTAAAGATAGTTTTTAAACACGAGGAGGTGTGAAGTATTGAATTTGTCATGGGAAATTTGTCATAGTTTAAAATCTAGTACAGGAACAGAAAGCTTTGATTTTTACATCGAGTCTTTTACTTTGTTACTAAATCATACGAAGATAATTATCTGTATTTTTATATACAGCGGTATGTTATTTATTACTTGAAATAGCTTTGTAATCTTGAAAAAGACGTAGAAATTCAACTACCTACTAAGTTAATTATTCCAAGCTATTAGGAAATTTAAGAATAATTAACTGTGACACTAAAGATAACAACAAGAAAAATAATAATATTAAAACATTTTTATTATTGAAAACCGTGTAAGTTTAGTACAGTTCAATATAATTTAAAACATTTCGATCCAAATGTCTATATATATGTATGTATATTGATAATAATATAATGGATATGTGTGAACGTATAAAAAAAGCAATTATTTAAATAATTTTTAATTAATACAGTTATGAAGAATATCCTTCATATGTGTTTAATTCACATTTACATTTTTCATTCCAATCAGAGAGAATTAATGAATTCTTAAATACAATAATTATATTATGTCATTGTATCGTATTAATTTTGATCAAACTAATTTAAATAATATGAGAATTGCTTCTATGTAAGCTTGTGATATATGTCTCCATACTCATTTGAATACCACACATGGTTGTTGTATACATTATAAAATTTACATTTAACTGGTAACCGCTCTCCCAATTGGTTGGTTGGGCATATTTAATTACACATAATTTCCCTTTGTATTACAAAGCGTAAATTATTACTTTCAGCCGTTTTTTAAATTCTTGATATACTCAAAGAACCTGTGTTTTAATTACAAAAAAAAACTTTTCAATGTTTCTCCACAGCAAACACAGAAAGCGCATAAATGAGACTCGTAGCTGCTACTAAGATTTCCCTCCGGAACATCCACAATCCACAGAGTAATAAGTATAGGAAAGGAAAAGAATTCGAATTCTCGCAGGAGACTATAACGCGATCCTAATTAAAAGAGAAAATATCATAACAAAAAGAGACGACTGTTCTAGGTCCACACTCACGCGAGCTCAGTCTATTATGACGACGGTCATAAACGAGGAACGACCGCGCTATTATAGAATTCATTTGTATGCATCTCGATGCAATGACACGAGCGTTCAGACCTAAATCTTATTAGGCGAGTTTCCAAAGCAGATGACGGTCGAAACACGAAGGCCGTGACGATTGCACACGATGTGGATTACGTATCTTTATCCTGTATCGAGATAGAATCGCAATCGTGTCGTGTACACGCGTGCTCGATGCACGAGGCATTTACAGGCCCACGTGCTCGAGGGCCTTGGCTGGCGTTTTCATTTGGCCGACCACGACGCGGCACGCGATTCCAGCGATTGCTTCGACACCAGTTCCGATCAGCCAACACGCAACGATCGGCGTGCCAACGGAACGTCCATATGCCGAGAGACCATGATTCAACCTAGAATATATTATTGCGCGCCGAGGAATTTCATGTAATAACGCTGTGTACGATATCGTGTTGTGTCTGCCTCGTGTTCCGTCAGTAATTACCTGAAAGTCTCGAAAGCCTGACAACAGTGCGCTGGAGCCGTGCATGAGAAACGATGGAACTACACATCCAATCTCAAAGTTCTATTGCATTAAACCAGGATACTGTCAAAATTGTACAACAATTTAAATCCTTCATAGAAGTAAAGTGTAATAAATTGGATATTATTGTAAAATTATGTTTCTTATACAGTAAAATTATGTGTATAATAGAACTCAATATCTGCATAAAATTCCAATCTTATGTAGATTCTATCCAAAATTACATAACGATTTTAACTCTCCGTATAAATAAAGTATAGAAAATTGTGTATTACATTGCGAAGTTCTCTACTGGACTAAAATAATTCGATGCACGTTGAAATACAAAGTTCATTATATTTCTTTGACAAATTTTTAAGATTTTTAATATAATAATTTTTGGATTAATTTGTGATGGAGTTGGTTTATTTGAAAATGGCTTATGGTGAATTTGATAGAAATGGCTATACAATTTTCTAGGTAATTTATCTGTTGCATTAACTAGTTTCAAGCAACAGATAGTGGTAATTGTTATGAAGGTTACTGGTCAGTTGATTACCAACATTGGTTTTTATATTGACGTCATGGAGGTCATTGATAACAGGCGATGCCGGAAGTAATTATAACATTTAAATGAATGGTTATAATACAATTTTCAATATGTTTAATATCACAGTGGCAAAGTAATAACATGCTAGATGTACTATAAATTGCTTAAACACTATTAATGCGAAATTAATGTTTTCACAATACATAATCTTTACTTGAGATTCTTTCATTAAATTATCTACTGTCAAGAATAGGCAAGTATTCGTACACATTTGAACGATAAGTATTATGTACGATATATGTTGCGTTCTGTTTAAGCTAAGAAATACGATGTCTGAACCTCTGCGTATTTTAAAATGTCGCACATAATTCTACATGGTAAGTACTTTACACGCGAAGGAAAAACTGTTTGATGCGGCGATGATTCAACATGCACCTTATTATTTTACAGAGCATTTACGTTGCTGGTTTCGCGATGCTAATTCGCCTTATTACTCGAGTACATTTCACGGGGCGTGCCCGATTGACACGCTAAAATTCTCTGTTCCGTCCAAACGCGACAGAAGCGACCGTCGCTGTTATTAACGGTTGGCACGTGTGTAATCCCAAGTTATTTACGCCCCGTTATCCCCATATGTTAGATTACAATATCAGTTTACCGAATGGTATTTAATAAATACACCGTGACATGGATATGACAGTTTGGATAACGTTGCAGAACTCGACAATTAAAAAGATGCTAATACCCATTGCTTTTAATTAACCAATGTCTTCGTTCTGTATGCCTCCACAGTCCACACACGCTTATCATCAATGTTTATTAACGCGTGTCATCTCGAGGATAATGGATACAGCACGGTGTTTAAAACGCGTGAAATTCCTGCAAATCGAACAGACAAATTTGTAATTTGGAACGACAAAGGAAAATAAATAAAAAACAGCGATAAAACGCGTGAAAGTCCTGTAAATCAGGCAGATAAATTTGTAATTTAGAACGATAAAGCAGATACCTAAAGAAACAACAATAAATTATAATAGGATACGGCATCTACATGTAATATTATATTCGTGTTTAAAAATATGTTTTTATGGAAGTTTATTATTAGTATATACCTGTTAATATTCCAAAAAATTAATTCTCACATTTTATTTTTAGAAATTAAAGAGTAAAAAATATGTCACTTATGGTTAATCCATTATTGTTTTGTCCTTTAAATTACAATATGTGATTTTCCATTCATATGTTATATATAATTGAATACGTATTACATTCTGCATATCTGCTGTTCGGATCTGATATTTCGTGTGACCTCTTCAATTTACTGCGAAATACGGATTCCAATTTTGCGGCTTGAAATGCTTGATTATAAATTGCACAAATATCATCCCGTAACTGGATAGCTTCGATTCGTCAGATATTATTAATTAACATGTCAGCGAGACGTGTTTCGATTGCTTAAGTTTGTTTATAGATAACGCAAAATTTGATTAAAAAAAAGTAATCGAAGAAAATTCATCTGTCTTAAACTAATTTCTGAAAATTTGAATAAAAAACAATATTATTTTTGTACGTATGTCTTGGCAATTAATTTGTTCTAATTCATACGTCTCGAAATTTTTACGTTATAATTATTTCCTGCGTGATAATTCATTTAAGAATGGATTAGATAGGTATAATATTTTTCAAATTACATAATTATTAAGTACGCATTAGTGCTGTTTTATTACAGTGAATGTAATCGAACGCGTCTGTGAATTTTTCATCATATTTCGATAAAGTTTTAACAAAAATCAATGCTTTTTAGTATAGTATATAGTAGAGAATATATCTTTTACATACATATTTATTAAAGTTTATTTCATAAGAATGCTGTCCACACAGCACAATGATATTTATAACCACATAAAACTACGCGTTACTTCCAAATATTGCAAATAAATTGAAAGATATAGAATGCATATACGTAATATAAAGTGCTGAAGGATCTTGACAAATAACCAATAACTAACGATACAGCTATATTGGCTTTTGAAGTGCAGAAAAACAATCAGACGTTAAAAGAGAAATATCTTTATTTTCGAGAGCATCTAAAAATTTCGAAAATACGAGGAGAGTTATTACACCTTTTAATAGAATTAAATTCAAAAATATTTTTTTCGTACGATCTTTATCACGAAAAAAGATATACAGATATATATATTTATTTTTTATTGCGAATTACTCATTACAAACTTTTTTAAAAATAATCTAGCAGGGTGTATAATAATAATTACAGGTATAATTAGTAAAAAGTTTAATTTAATAAAAGGTTTTAGAAAAAGTTTGAAGAAAAAAAGAAATGAAATTTCAACTTTGATCAAAGATACACCATAAAGTAATTTATCTTTACAACTTTTTTTTTAACTTCCTGCGTTCGCTTACCTTCATTTTAAACTAAAACAAGTTCAATGTAGTATATATAGTACAGTACCAATATAGCAACTGCTATCAACGTTCACGGTATCGTTTCAGTGACTGGTTTATCGGTTTACTAGCCATCACCTTTCTCAATTATTCCATCGTGTTCACGCTGCAACCAAATTTACGACGTGAAAATTCAACGCATGTATATAAACCAGCGCTTGGCAGTTAATCATTTTTAATTGCTTGTCGATAAAAGGGGCTGCTTTCAACGATCGAGAAATTCCTCGGTTGAAAGGGAAAATAATGCGCCCCCGCGTAGCGTCCAACGTCTGTTATGCATCGCTGCGTAACCACGGACGAGCATTTCGTGCATTCTTTTCGATTGTCTGTGGAAGATTAATTCCTCGCGTGGCTTTCGATATTATCGATGAAACCATCAGTAACGCACCGCTGCCTCATCGTAACCTCTGCTTACAATAAAGAGTGGTTATGAATATCTACGCTACTCTGTTATTTGGATGCAAGGTATACCAACAATTTAATACCGGCAATAATTCTCGATCGCAACTGCTCGGCAAATTTTCTTCTGCGGCTTACTCGTGGCCAACTAAATAGACGCGCACAACTCGATCGTATACGATGCATGCGTGCGTATATATCTCTTGTTTTTCCCGCAACCTGCTACGAATCGAAGTCTCAATAAAATACGAACGCGTTTCATGCTCGTACCGACCATGCAGAGTCGAGTTAATGTATTCACTGTGTATTAAATTTTTATTACCTACAAATAATTTTCCTAGTATTAGTAAAGCCTCAGTATTAGAGTGCGGATTTGTATGAATTTATGGGAAACTTGAGAATGCAATAAATATTTGTTATAATATCTAATAGATAGAACAATTCTTTACCTAAGTTTCATTTTTTTATTTATTATATTTATAGAAATATGAATTTGCATGAGAATCGTATATCATATGTGCTTTACATATTTTGATATATACATATTAAAAATATGCAATATATTAAAAGCATTAATACGTACGTTGAACAGATACAAAGAGTGGATTGGTTGAGAAATTAAAAGATGGAAGAGACTGGTTGATTAAGATGGAAAATCGGACTAGTAACATATTAAGTCATTCCATAAGTTCGTGCCGACCTTTGTGTATACATTTCATATTTTAAAGAAAAACAAGAGAACTTTTATCGAGACGGAATAATGAAAAATGGGAAGAAGTTGTACAACGAGAGGAGGATTACATTTTTTCATGAAACTGAAAGGTATGTAAACAATCTTAACATATATAACCGCTCGAAAAACGGCACGAACTTATGGGATGACCTAATAGAAAATGCAAAAAAAGTTGAAGATTAAATAAAGTTATTCTAAAATGTACACCTTTAAGTGAAGTTAGTCACACAGTATCAAGGTTAAGTGAAAATATTTTTGTTATTCAAAAATTATTACACATTTCAAGATGCGTTCAGCAAAGTTTATGAAGCGTATGCGAGGATGATAATTTATCGGATATCTCTGTGCATAGATGAACATCAACAGTGCAGTCAGGCGAAGTAACGGAGTACCCATCTTACCCCTATGCTGCAGTACCATCTCAATTTCTCATCTGTGCACAGTACCCGAACTTGATATTAGCCTCCGATGTTTATAAAAATATTCAATAAATCATTTTTTAGTCTTATACTTCGTACAAATTCAGGATAATAGAAATTATACACACATATTTGTGTGTGACAGGAAAGACGATATTGAAATCTTAATATGAAGGATTAAACAAATTCGAACATTTCAAATATTAAGTTTCTTTTGTTAAAGTAAATAATTTCATATGACAATTTTTAGTGGATATTATTACATTATTCTATATAAGTATTTAATAAGTCTTGTTGCAATGGCAGTTTTAGGGGAGATGAATAAAAAACTATTTGGTATATATACAAAATCTAAAAATTCACTTCTGTGTATATAATACTATGAGAAAATATTTCTTAGGGATATGATACTACGTGAAAATATTTCTTGACGATATGACTAGATTGCTATCTCGGTTGACCTAAGACTTTTGTATACTACTGTATACATATGCATGTCTTATATATAGGAATGTAAAAACACCAAGAATACGAATGATGTATGAGTGTATAGAAAACAAAAGAAGGAAGGTTGGAGGTTACTGCAAGAAGATATATACGCGCAGGAAAGAAAGTTCGTCTGACAGCGAAAATGCGTGTTGTACGATCACATGTTTTATATCCAACATATATAATATTTCATCTTTAACAAATACAGTATTAACATTTTTCTTGTTTTCTTGTGTGTACTCTAGGTTGGACAATCAACAATTACTGTTGAACTTAATTAGTAAATCTAAATATTTACTAAATATTTAATAATACCGTGTACGTGTAAAATTATACCGGGTTTGTGCTGCCAATTTCAGAATTTCATCGTTATCTCGAAAGCATCAAATTTCATGAAGCTTCTAATCGTGACGTAACATAGCTAACAGAATAAGTCCAATTAGAAAGCACGGCCACATTAACGAAAATAGAACATCATTAAATCAATTTTGTTATTGCCATGAGATTATTTTAAAATGACTTTTAATTAGTTACAACACGATAATTGCTTCCTGCATGTCTATAATAACATACTTAAATGATATGTTCAACAAATTTTACTTATTTTCACAGATAATTTTTTATCATAGATTTATGAACATGTGATACTTTTTAATAGGCTTTAACGTCGCATCAATTGCACATATATGGTTATTAGCGACAACTTTAGTATATAACATTAAAGTTTTTTGTTATGTAATATCATATCTTTCATGAAAGCCATAACTTCTTTGTATTACTGACTTGTTTTCTGTGACTGAGATTTCCACTTAGTTTTCTTATCGCAATTCACAATTCTTTTGTTGTATATTAAATTTTTTTACCTGAAAATATAATATATAAATTCTTGTGTGTCGATCACAAATTTCATGATACAGAAGTTACTGCATGCAAAAATATGCTTAGTATTTTCATACGAAAGTTTTACGAAAGATGTAAAACATATCGTGTTTTGATTATGTTACATATAGCTAATGTAGTGTAATGTAATAATTTACATATATACGTTATGTACATAATAATTACTTTTAAGGGTCTCTATTCTACTTTCTATTATTGGATCATTTAAAAAGACTATGGCTAAGTTTTAGTTAAACAAAGAAATTACTTTTATGTTAATCAAGCTCGTAAATAATAGCTTTTAATATTTTTAACATTTTTGTTAATTTTCGCTCAGTATGTTGTAGATTATTTATAATTAATGTCTTGATTTTATCATGATGAATAAAGGACGATCTTCCAGTGTTCTTGATCTTTAACATCCAAGTTGCTGTCCCTAAACTTCGTAAACCATTTATGAACAGTTCCATCAGATATTACACCTTTCTCGCAAACATCATTTACTGTTTCACTGACACACTTTCCACTTTCTGATCAAAGAAAAGCACTAAATATGTCAAATGTATTATATCTTTCCTTATCTTTAAAATATTATAATTTCTAGAGAAACGAACCAAGTTTAGAGAACCAAAACCAAGTTTGAAACTTTGGCAAAGGAAATATTATACGATAACTTTTAAAACTATACCTATATGCATATCATACGCTCATTCGTTCTCATTTATTTCGACTCAGTCAATTGTTATACATTAAATATATTGATACGAACTTTTCAAACAATAGGTACATCATAAAATATTAAAAGTTATTAAAGCAATAATATTTATTGTATTAATTAAAAATTTGTTTGTATTAAATTTCATCTGAGATTTAACTAGAAATAAATTAAAAATTATTCGCAGAAATATGACAGCATATAATGAAAAGAAATTCTATATTTCTACAATTTTATGTAATTGGTCTAAAATTCGTTATTACAACGAAATTTAAATAGTTATTTAGCAAAATTACAATTATTAAATCGCGAAGTAAAATTTAGCAACGAAAATTAGTATATTAACGTTCCTCGGTGCACTGAACCATCAACATTTGCTAAAATCAATGTTTCCGTCTCGATGAATTCCCTTTATACCAAAATTGATAAGTATATAATTCAGTTTCTAATAGACTTATCCGCTAATCGATTACAGGCTCAACAAGCCAAAAGAAAGAAACAAGAAAAAAATGAATCGCGTAAACTGAATCGCCGACAATGATGATCCCTAGGGCTGTTGCAGCGGATGATGATGCATGACTCACAAAGTGCCCACTGTGCTGTACACATTGTCGATTATCATTACCGTACGACTACAATGGGTCCAATGACCAGTTTCTACCATTCGTTGCGTAATAGAACTCATATTTCACATATGAAAACGTAATAACGTAAATAAATCAGCGATATTTGGCCTAACGCGGGTACTCTTGTACGCCTTCTGTTCACATTATTCAACAAAAGTGATGGGAATATATAGTTAGAATAGAATAGAACAATATAGGATATAGTTAGTTATAGTTATGGAAAATTAAAAATATCGTTTGAACGTTATAAAGAAATCATTGTAAATAGACTGAATATTTATGCGGATTACAACTACCCAAAACTAAAGAAATGTGAAATTCAAATAAAAATTTTCTTCGTTTGCTAAATGTTATAACATTTACTTAAATTTACTTTGGATTGGATTTAAAATTTACTTTGGATATTCTATATATTTTTGCATATTATATGCATTCTATACAGTTTTGTATATTCAAAATATCCCACAAATACATAAACACCCACTCTCTAGATAAAAAATAATTGTATATTAAAAATAACTCAAATGTGATAACATAAAAATAAAAATCTCGCAAATATCTCAATTTATTAATAAACATAATACTAATTTCTGTTTACTTCGTTCGTTCTAATATGAGCGCACTGCAAATGTTAAATTATGACATATGGCGATACAAGCTCGTTGCTCCACCCATTTCCATTATTGAATTCATTTTATCAAAGTCTATCGTCAACCGCATTTCAAACGCCTGCTTGTCCAAAACGATTCGACAGCTAGCAAGCGCGTTAAAAACGAGATAAAAGCGAGATAAAAACGAGACAGAAAAGAGAAGAAAACCGAGGCTGTGCGCCTGACATAAGCTACCAGCATCCCATATCATGAATCGTATTTAAATAACAATCGGTCACTCTCGAGTTTATATACGACAGAGCGAAGTGCACAGAGAAAGAACAAATTTCACATATAACTGACCGAGATAGAATAAATACGAAAATGATAGGAAAGGATATGAAAGAATAGGATGGTAGAAAAAGAGAAAAGTATCGAAGACTTCCCGCAGGGGTCGTCGATGATGATCTCGGGAGGGGTGCATCAGTGGATGACGCGTGACTCACAAAGTGCCCACTGTCCCGCACACCCTGCCGATCTCGTGGTATTGTCGGAGCCCTGACCGAGCAAAGGGATATACGCAGTCCCTCCTCGGTATTATAACCACGCTTCCGTATACGCCGGAATTGCGGTTACGCTCGACGACTCCATTCACCAAGATTACGTGCTCGATAACGTCTGTTTTGTGCAAACATGACTCCCTGGTCCGGTATAATCGGATTGATTTAATAAAACGTTGATGCGAGGCGCGGAATGTCGATGGCACGTTAGCGATGATTACGTCTGCGACTTTAAGGCAACGGTTTTCTATTATATATGGTAGGACCATAGGATGCTATACATATTCGTATAACCCGATTAGAAAATTGCTATCGTATTTTTGTGATCATAAAATCCCTTAGAAACTTTATATATGTATATGTAACAGCAAATTTTTAAAATGCAAGAGCATATTATTGCTTTAAATATACAAGGTAAATGAACCAGAACAATTTTTGTAATAATTTGGTGTGCTCCGCTTCTGTGTTTTCTTGCGCTTACTTATTCCTGGCAAATGAATGCATATATTTTTTAATCGTTTCGAAGATCATAGTTGCGCATGAACTTTTTGTACAATACGAAGGACTTTATGCATTGTGCGACAGTTATTTTTACACATAATTAGTTATGGTAATTTGGAAGAGAATTTATCTCAGTTTTTACTTCGTAGATCTTCTATAACACAGAATCTCCTACTGTAGTTTATAGAAAATTGTATTTATTTATAGCGGCTACAAGAAGTATTGCACAATTGTACTTATTTTAGCATTTACATGCTAATTAATTAGACAGGATAATATTAAATTTCATATCACGTAGTTATACATGTAACATTCTCATGTAACTACAAAAATTTGATATTATAAAAATGAAATGTAAAATCTGATAAAAAAATGTTTCATTGGAAAATGAAGACATGTGGTAAATACTTTTTGTAGTCAGTAAAGATGTAGTGATTATATTGTTTGATATGCAGAACTGTGTGAAAGCGAACTCTAGGTACGCCACAGCTGTCAGGTATCGTATGGTCATTCGGTTAATGTCTCTGTGTTTGAGAGCTGTGCGTGCTTCCTTCTAATACCGTGTCATCTACGTGGGATGTATCTTAATCCCTTTTTGCTACTACAAGCAATGGCTCTTTCAATACTTTTGATTTGCTTTTATACTCTAAAATAAGTTTAATATGTTTTGTCGAAATGTTTAATGAATGCTGAATTTAAAAAATATTGTATTATAACATTTTCTTATATGTTTATGTATATATAATGAAAATAAAATTAATGTAATAATATATAAATAATTATTATAATAATATATATATTAGTATAATTTATCTAATCTCAGATAATGGTATAACAATGAGATGTAATTATTAAGTAACGAACAAGTAAAATAAAGTTTTAAATATAATAGTACATGACTATGAAAGTATCGAGTTACATGTAATTATAGAAAATGAAACAAAAAATCTATTTCATATGTATTCAGATATAATAAATTCAATTAATTTACCATTATAACAAATTTAATATATAATCGTCGTATTGTAATAATAATAAAAGTACAGTATAAATACATAAAAGTATAATATAAATACAAATCAAGAGTTTAAAATAATTTAAATAGTTTTAAAGAATTTTAAAGTTCTCTACCAAAAATTTCTAAGCATTTACAATTTAAACCAAAAATAATTATGTTTAATAAAAGAACGTATTCCACGTCACAACAGAATAATTTTATGTTATTCCCACTTGATTTAAGGATTCATCGATTAGTGGGTTTACGTAATTCAATCTGTTTATCTTGGTTAGATTTCGCAGATATGAAATTTCCTGGAACAGATTTTCCGTAATTCCACCGGATTAGATGGTTTTATCGTTCTGTTGCCGATCGTTAGTTCTGCCTCGTTCACTAAACTGCGATTGATTTTCATGTATTGACAGTCACGTTTACTTAGACCATGGATGAAGTAATGTGATTTTCCAGAAGGAATTTACCGCATAGTAATCCGAAAATAGCGACATTTAATTACTGATAATAAGTGATAGAAATAATTGAGTTCAGCGACGATATTGGAATTAATTTCTGCATATAGGGGACTCTTGACGTTTTAAATGCTACTAATGTGATGGCAATTATTTTCGTCTAATTACATAAATGAATCCTTATTTAAGACGTTTTATTTAAAATGTGCCAACACTGATAATAAATACTTTAAATGTATATTTATAGCTTCATTAATGCATTTAACTTTTTCATTTAATATATTTGCTTTTCTATACAATATATATTCATTATCATCTATATTCATTATTACCTAATTTGTTTATATAAATAAATTATTTTCAAATATTATAATTCTGATAATTCTATTTTCTCTACGTAATTGTAGTAGCAGTCTTTATTTCGGAGAAACAGTTTATTAAAAATTATGTAATGAATAAAAAATCTAAAAATATTAGATAAAATACATTTTGCGCAATTTCTTAAACATGTTATACTTGTCATGTTGCTTTTTATTTTTCCTAGTCAAGTTCGTATGATTGAAAATATACTTCTGACGCAATTGTAAGACAGTCAATATAATGTAAAAATAAATAGTAAAATTTGCAAAACCTTTTTTTGGGTATAAAATGCATTGTTTAAAGCTAACAGAAAAGTTATATATATACATATATACAACATATAAACTTTTTACGTTTAATATATCGTGCCAAATTGGCGCAATAAATGGATGAAGGTTAAAAACAATTTACTATCTGGAATTAAACACAAACAAACTTTTTATCTACAATTCAATCGAATCTTACTCGGATCCCGTGTAATTGTATCACTCAATGAATCAGAGCCAATTGAAAACTCGAAATTCCGATTGTTTGCTCTGTTTGTCTAGAAATATCGCTGGCCTCGTCTATCGCTATTCAAGAAATTCTGGTTTCTTAACGACACAAATGTTAGCCTGTGTTTCACGAGCAAAGTACCGTGACACGTTCGACGCACCGCGTAAAATACAAGCGCACGACCTGGCTAGTGGCGCGAAATTTGTTGCAAACATAAAATCAATGCTAGACAGATTTATCATTGACACCCGGTGCGAACAGGGACAAAGAACGCAGAGGAAGAGAGAAAGAGAAAGAAGAGAAAGGGGGAGAAAATTCTTACGGCAGCCAATAAACGGCCCTTGGAAATTCAAAACCGGGACGCAAGAAAATTTCTTATCTCGTGCAAGCGATCTACGTGGTAAATCAATTTTACACATCTTCGATTATTCGATTTCTCCCGGCGCACAGCTCCAACTAAATCACCGATTTTATTGCAACCTGGATCGGAGAGGGTCCGTAAGCATAGTCAGAGATCGGCTCTTATGGCATTCCAATCACGATCGTTTTACAGAGAGCTCGTGCTCGCTCGCGCACACCACACGGTCTCGCGCCAATTCGTGGACGAGTTTACGACCTCCTTTTTCTTTTTCTCTTTCCCTCGCTCTGTCCTTCCTCTTTGCTCCTAACTACCCTCTGCCAGCCGAGGGCCAAGCTGCTGCCTTGCATGCTACTTCGTCTCTTGTGTGAGATAAGCTTGCTCTGGCCACTTAATTGCTCGTTTCCTGTCCAGAAGCGAAGCCAACTGAACGCCTTTCCTGCACCGGAGTCGGAACTACGAGACCCGGCAACCCTCATCGGAACCACCTCGCGATACATCGACCAATTAACACGGGAATCGACTCGCCTTTCGCGAGATTCTTCGACCGTTTCTCTGATTCTAATCAGATTACAAACGATTCGCGTCGTTACAGGCCGACCCTGTAACATGTCCAATCCTCCCGCCGCGCCGCAAGATCAACATCTGTGATCGCGTTCCAATCAAGGTAGTGTAATAACCACTGTTATCAATGCTAAACGTTCTGCGATATACAACGCGTTCTGAAGCAGAGAAACTCGAAATATCATTCGCGTTTTCTATTTGTCAATCGAGAACAGTTATTACTCAGTATCGAGTTAGACGTTGTTCGATGATTTATTACGGCAATCAGTCTTCGTTAAAAACTAATTAAACATGGAGATTGGTAACAAGATTGATCAAATTATAGAAACATATGCAGACAATTTTTTGGAAATACCATGATGACTTCGGTGATAATAATTATTTTTGGGAATAACTGACTTTTACAGTTTAGAAAATAATAACACGGTTTTACGATAAAGAAGTTTTGAACAGTTTGAAAGAACAGTCGACGTTGCAAATGATATTGATGATGATTATAGTTGCGATAAAATCAATAAAAAGTATGTAATAAAATGTAATAGAACTAAGAACATTTTTAAAATAAGAAGAAAAATAAAAACATGTACTACAATTTTAAACTATTTCTCTGAATTAATATTTGACATGTCGATAATGTTTAGCAATTGTCAAACTATAAGAGATTTAAAGATATTTGACGCAGAAAAATAACTAGTCACCGAACGCAATTACTGCAGGAATGAAATAGACCGCAATGTATATATATTATGTATTAGCATACAGTGTCGTAAGTTAATGAAAATGCAATTAACAGTGAATGCGTTAATATTCAAATTAAACGAACGATAAATTTGGAAGTTTATTAAAGAATATAATGACTATATTTAAATACAGATCTATAGTTAGAAAACAATGTTGTGTAAATTAAGCTATAACAATTTGTCACTGGTACATTGGGGCTTGAAAAAGAATATCGATAATATTTATTTTTGTCTATTTGTCCAGCTGATTGCAGAGGACGCTAAAGATAATATACGCAACTTGCATCAGAAGCAGTAGGTAAATACTTAATCTTTCATGCACGAAACATATTCATACATTGAAGTGGAATGGTAAACGTTATTTTTTAAAAGTCTATTATTGTATATGTATTATTATAGAAGCGTGTGCGAACTTACGGGCATTGCAAATAATCTACATACATTGTCCACGGATATCATATGTGGGCTATTTCACTGAATTATATGTATATCCTGTGTCGCATAGTACGTATATATGTAGGTACATACTTGTCTTGTGTTCATATTTTACAAAATTCTGTAGTCTGAACAGTTTATTGATATCCTTACATGTAATACGAATATGTATCTGCAATGTCTGTAACTCCGTGCACGTTTTAAATGAAGGGTATTTTTAATTGTTTATAACTTACTTCATGTAGTTTGAAAATGACAAATTCACGATGAACTATACTTTTTAAATACGTTTAAAATACGTACTTCATTTTGTTCTTGCGTTATTAGTAAGCAATTTGTTTATATCAGCCATTAGTTCTTACTTAACTTTTTTCATTTGATATATATATTTATTTCATATATATATAAATTTTAAAATATCCCTATAAAATTCAAAATGATCTGTGTACTAAAGAACAAATCTTCAATGATTCTTAATTTTTAAACTTTGTACAAATTTCTAGAGATATTTCAACAATATGCATACTGAGCATGTAAATTATTTAATTTCATTACCCTCTCATATATGTAGTACAATTTCATGAATAGTGCAACAAGTTTCAAATATAGTAAACGCATAATAATTCAACTCTACAACTGACGAGAGGCGTAAGTCCAATGCAATCGCGTAAGACTTAACTCACTTGTCAATTAAGGAGCTCGATTAAAGCAGTATTCCCGCATTAGGAAGCTCAAGTTATCTTTCAGAATCTTTTTTTTTCCTTCTGTAACGAAACCATAATTAATAAAAATCTCTTTGACAGAATTACATTATCCTTAGTTATTATACTTTAAATATATTTTTAGAATCTTTTGGTTGTTAATACACTATAGGACAGTTGGAATATTCAAATGTTTTAATCTATATATGTGTCTATGGTTGATAATTGTACTTGAGAGGTTTGTCTAAATAATGTTTAATCCAGATTATATTTATTTTCATATTTTGTTAATATTCGCGACGAAACTATTCGCCAGTATAATTCTTTAATTAGTAAAAAGATATTTTAATAAATTTATTTAAATAAAAAACAATCAGCATGCATCATTCTATGCAAAATCCAAATTTGTCTGAATGTAAAAATTATTTTCAGAATTCTGAATGAAATACATTATTTGTGGAAATACTGTGTCATGAATAGCTAAACCTGGAATCAGTGCTATTTGTAAATGAATACATTCGCTATTGTACTTTTTTCCGTATATTGTTATCATAGGAACAAGGGGAGTCAGAAAAAAATTACTGTCAAATAAAAAGCCCAATATTACGTTCTCCCTTTGTTATCTTGCTCTTGGAACAATGTGTTACGCCGCGCAACACATCTGCATTCCATCCCGCGCGGCGTGACAGCCAACGGTCTACGTGCCGTCCTTCGAACCCTCCACAGGCCTAAGGACCCACCATAAAGTCGAAATTCTAACTGCATTGTTCGCACACATGTTTTACGTCAATCTGTTTGCCAGAAAGGACTTTCTAATTCCAGAAGTGTTTTCAGCTGGTTTTTTAGAAGGGTCCTTGGGTTTATTATGTGCTCTTAAGAATTACGAAGAAAGCGGAGATATACCTAACGAAAAATCTGAGTTTCCCTGTAAACAATGTCGCCTAGGACCCAAGTTGGTAGGAGGTTTCTTCCTCCTCTCTTCCTTCCTAACATTGGTCCCAACCAATCGACATCGCGGATTATTTCCCTCACTTTACTAACTAAAAATGTAAACAACGAATCCGCGTTCTTCGTTCAAAGGGCACACCCATACCAAGCTTTCCTCCGTATTCACATTAGAATAAGCTTCAGAGTTTGATCGTCTCTCACGGTGCCTAGAGTTCCTGCACTTCCTACAACTCTCACCGTTCCTGTATCTTTCTGAGTTCCTTCATCATTCATCAAGGTGCCTACACGGCCTAGAGTCTTCTAAGGCTCTCACTTATCCAGAACTCCGACAGTTCCTATAACTCTCAAGGGCCTAGAGCGCCTAAAGCTCTCCTTCTCTCATCCAAGACTAACCCTTCTCTCGTTATCTGTATCTTAATCAACGGCGTTACTACTTTGTGTGATTGTATAAAGTGTTGGAAATATACATTATTATAACTCTGACTCCCAGTGTTATACCGCATTAACCACCCCGATTATCCTAACCGAAATACGGGGATCGAACTATTCGTGGTGTCGATTATTCTAATCGTAACGGGAATTTACGACTCCCGTTGACGCGTATTCTAACGACCGCGTCTCCCCGCGATAGCTCGACTAAAACATGGTCCTTCGAGCCGGATTCTGTGTCAAGTGAAAAGTGCACGCCAGTGACACCCACTATCATACAGTGCCACGTGAATCCAACACAACCAGCAGCGGAAGCGTTACCACCCCAGCGAGGTCAGTAACGTAAAGGGTCGTCACCTTTGAAGAGGTATAATTCGGTGGTTGAAACGCAACCACACAGCCTCCTGCCACAAAGTGGACAATCGCCAACAGAAGTAAGTTCAAACGATTTCCTTATCAATTACATAAAACATAATGGCAACCGAAAACGAACTTGCCGCCTTGCGTCGACGCCAGAGCTACTATATCGCCCAGTTCAGACGCCTCGAAAAAAAACTCGACGACATTGAACAATCAGGCTGTCCGAAAGAGATCGACTTGCTTCATATTAAAGATCGTCTAGAAGCCTACGAGAAGGAATTCCGTGCATTACAATACCAGATCGTAACTTTGGACGAGGGAGAGATCGCGCGCGGCAGTGAGCTAGAGGAAGAATACGAAAGACTGCATCTCCGAGTATTCAAACAATTAATCAAGACACGACGAAGTACGCCGTCACAATCGGCAAGCGGCGAATCAACCGTCGGCCGCGAGTCCGCGTCGCTTAAACTCCCGGAAGAACAAACGCGCGGTCTCGAGATCAGAGAACAGTATAACGATAGATGCGATCGGCTAAAACGTAACCAACGTACAGCACGACAACCCCGGTCATCGAGACCGGCACACGATGGATCAGCTACTGGTGTCAAATTGCCGCGAAATGCTTTGAATCAGCCAACCTCTCACGATCCACTGGACCGGAAGGAAGTGAATCCCATCCAGGACAACAAGGATCAACCTCCGCCGACGGAAACCATCGCAGTAACTCGAATGGCGATCCCGTCGCATACCACGCGGAGCTCAGCGCGTGACACTCATAACGTGTCACCCACACGCGATCTGACGACAACCACATTCCCATCGTCAGCATCGCAACCATCTGATTCAACGTCACAAAACATCTTGAATCAGTCCATCACTCGAGATTCTCTGGATCGGACAAAGCTGAATCTCGTCCAAGACGACAACGGTCGTATTTCGCCGACGGAAATCATCGCACCAGCTCAAATGGCGATCCCGTCGCATACCACGCGGAGCTCACCGCGTGATATTCACAACATGTCAACTGTCTGCGATCTGACGACCACGTTCGCAGCGTCAGCATCGCAATCATCTGATTCGACGTCACACAACGTCTTGAATCAATCAATCACTCAAGATCCTCTGGACCAAAAGGAGCTGATTCTCTTCCAAGACGACAACGGTCGTACTCCTCCGACGGAAGGCACTGCCTCAACTCCAGCGCCGATCCCGTCGCATACCACGCGGTGCTCACCGCGTGACATTCGCACCATATCAACTACCCGCGATCTGACAACCACGTTCGCAGCGTCAGCATCGCAATCATCTGATTCGACGTTACACAACGTCTTGAATCAATCAATCGCTCGAGACCCTCTGGACCGGAAGGGACCGACTTTCATCCAAGACGACAACGGTCGTATTCCGCCAACGGAAACCATCGCATCCACTCAAACGGCGATTCCGTCGCATATCACACGGAGCTCACCGCATGACACTCGCAACGTGTCAACTACCCGAGATCGGACAACCACGCTCACAGCGTCAGCATCGCAACCATCTGCTTCAACTACACAAAATGTCTCGAATCAGCCGAATGTTCCAGATCTGCAAGACCAGAAGGAACTGAATCACGCCCCGGACAAAAACAGTGATACTCCGCCGGGGAACACCACTTTACATGTTACACCTGACATGGACATCATATCGGAGAGTCCGTCTCCGCGACCTAACGTGAAGAATTCTCTATCGCCACGACGGCGAGGAGCCACGCCTGCGAGTAACCCAAATCGGGATAATCTCCACGTTATTACCACTATGACTAATCATTTAATTGTCAGCAGTTTTCAGAACGCGCCAGCTGATTTCAACACTTGTCCACTAAGCCCACAGAGCACTACGTGGGACAAATCTCTGATTCTGTCTCTTGCGGATTGTTGGACCACGCCGGTACAACTACCAGCCATCAGCGAGAAGGCGCGATCTGGATGGGTCAACGGGGGGAGCCTCGTCCCTCAATCAACCATGACCTCCTCCACGCTTCCTCAGCCGAAACAGCAACGAGGATGTCCAAATGACATGCAATTCTTTCACGAGTCTGATGTTGCAGAGATACCATACAAGAAAGGCGAACCCTGCTCCCGGTCTTACCATGATACAATCCACGACATGTGGGACAAGATAGCACAATTGGGGCAGATCATCGGGGGGAGCTCAGTCCTCCAATCAAACACACAACTCTGCGACGTGTTTGAACCTATACCATGCATCACCGGAGTTTCATTCAACGACACCTCCTGGGGCAAACTATTCAAGGACACCTCATGGGCCGAGGTGTTCCACGATACTGCATGGGCCGAACTGTTTCACGATACATCCTGGATCGTGAACTTCAACGGCCCCTTAACGCAACGGCGAACCAGACACCAGGACAGACGGGTGTCCTCTACGCAACGGCCTTTCGGTCGTATCATTGAGTTCACCCTGGCGACGACGGCCTCGTCAGGACAACTACGAACATCGAAGAAGGCGGACGAAAAACGCATCTCCATACAGATATTATCTACCTTTGGGAAATCGGCGAGATGTATAACGACACCTCCAGAGCTGAGGTGTTCCACGATACTTCACGAGCCGAGCTCTTCACGACATTTCTTGGTCCGTAGACTTCAGCGGCAACTTTCTTGGCAATGCCAAGAACCACGGCGGTCCAGACTACAAGGCAGTCAACGGTCCTTCGACGCAGCGGCGAAGCAGACTCCAGGACAGACAAATATCCTCAGCGCACCGGCCTTTCGGCCGCATCATCAAATTCCTCCTGACGACCACTACATCCTCTGGACGGCCACAGTTCACAGGGCAACAACAATCAACAAGGAGGCGGATGCAAGATTTAATCCATTTTATCTCGACAGATTTTTGATCGGTGCCCTCTCAACGGGGGGAGGATGTTACGCCGCGCAACACATCTGCATTCCATCCCGCGCGGCGTGACAGCCAACGGTCTACGTGCCGTCCTTCGAACCCTCCACAGGCCTAAGGACCCACCATAAAGTCGAAATTCTAACTGCATTGTTCGCACACATGTTTTACGTCAATCTGTTTGCCAGAAAGGACTTTCTAATTCCAGAAGTGTTTTCAGCTGGTTTTTTAGAAGGGTCCTTGGGTTTATTATGTGCTCTTAAGAATTACGAAGAAAGCGGAGATATACCTAACGAAAAATCTGAGTTTCCCTGTAAACAATGTCGCCTAGGACCCAAGTTGGTAGGAGGTTTCTTCCTCCTCTCTTCCTTCCTAACATTGGTCCCAACCAATCGACATCGCGGATTATTTCCCTCACTTTACTAACTAAAAATGTAAACAACGAATCCGCGTTCTTCGTTCAAAGGGCACACCCATACCAAGCTTTCCTCCGTATTCACATTAGAATAAGCTTCAGAGTTTGATCGTCTCTCACGGTGCCTAGAGTTCCTGCACTTCCTACAACTCTCACCGTTCCTGTATCTTTCTGAGTTCCTTCATCATTCATCAAGGTGCCTACACGGCCTAGAGTCTTCTAAGGCTCTCACTTATCCAGAACTCCGACAGTTCCTATAACTCTCAAGGGCCTAGAGCGCCTAAAGCTCTCCTTCTCTCATCCAAGACTAACCCTTCTCTCGTTATCTGTATCTTAATCAACGGCGTTACTACTTTGTGTGATTGTATAAAGTGTTGGAAATATACATTATTATAACTCTGACTCCCAGTGTTATACCGCATTAACCACCCCGATTATCCTAACCGAAATACGGGGATCGAACTATTCGTGGTGTCGATTATTCTAATCGTAACGGGAATTTACGACTCCCGTTGACGCGTATTCTAACGACCGCGTCTCCCCGCGATAGTACGAGTTAAACACAATGCATGAGATATAATAGTAAGAACAGCCTGTTTTATTCACGAGTATGACATGGGCAGCATTGCCTTAAATGAGTGAATACTTGGATGTCGTCCAACAGTGGATTAAGTAAATAGTGCTATTTAGGCTAATATGTACCATGTTCCTATCATAAATATTCTCCAAAGTAAAAGTAGTCTTCTGAATATGGCACCAGAAAATGCTAATTTCTCTACCTCATCATGTGGCTCTGTCATTCTAAATGACGACAGTAATATCGAAAAAAAAGCTTGCATAATTATACTAACTGTAAACTACACGTACTTTCACATCAATTTGTTCACAAGAGCCGCTGTACGTCCCACGTACTTCTAATTTATGAATGATTAATCTTTCACATCATATTATATTAATTATACCGTTATTATATTTTAACATTTCTGCGGCAGGTTTATTTGAATCAAGGTAGTTAATTTAGCTCGTAAATGATGAAAACAGGCTGTTTAACTCATTATTAGCGTGACATGGTGAACGATGAAATACATCGTACATTATAATACGTAGAAATACAAATACATAGTCTTGTACGAGAATATAATTTCTACTCACCAACGTAAAGAAGATTATTCAGCTAATGTTAATACTCTCAATTGCAATTATCATAATTCAGTAGCGCGTGTTATTGCTTCATTTCTAAAAATTATTTTTTTATTTATTTTATTAGATTTTAAGTAATACCTTCTCGCTGACTTAAATACACAGGGTTGTTAAGATCATTTTCTTGTTTTTGATATTTTTTTCTTACGTTTTTTTTTTGGACCTGAAGTATACGATATTTTCTTATTCTTTCGTTATTATATTAAATACTAATAGTCATAATATACAACAAATTTAATTATTCTATGTTCCATCTTAAATTTTAAGATGATGAAGTTAGCTGACTAAAATAACTCTGTTTTACTATATGTATCACTTTTAATTTTATTTAGAAATATGAAGATACGAATGTATTTAGCATATTTTTACAATCCTATTTAATTTCTGAACCCGTTAAGCCATTAATGTAAAAAGCCTTGTTTATTCGAAGCTACAATGACAGTTCTATATGCAAAACGAATACAAGCTGTCTACATTCATTTTCTCATTTCAAACCATATATAATTATATTTCGTCAAATTAACCTCATCTTCACTACTGAACGTGTCTCCACTACAAAAAAAATACATTGCCATTACATAAAAAGTATGCCAAAAATACGTTGACATAAATCAACTCGTGCGAATTATATTGTTTAAAAAGCGCAACTTCTACAAGTGTTAATAGAAAAGAACTGTATAATGGAATTTTTGAAGATTTTTCATGTTATTCATGCGGTAAACTACATCAACGAAAATTCCTGTGGTTGATTGCGTTTAATCTTGCAATACAAATAAATTAAACAGTACTTTTAGTGACTCTATAGTGAAAAAATTCTATGAGAACGAAGTTAATATATTCAGAATGACGAACATTGTGATTCACGACATTTTCTCCTTAATGGTTTTTCTTCAAAGTTTCAAGATCATCAACATTTTCTTTCAAGCAAGCTACATATCTTTTCATACATCAACCGATGTCTATAAAAGAATGTTTCATTTTCAACTCCGAAGAACTTCGTAATTTTCTTTGCAAGTTCCACACATTCCATCGACATTTTCCACGCAAAACGAACATCTACGATGCAACTTACACAGCGTTAGTGTTACGAGAGAGGAAGCAGATGCTTAATTAATTCCTCACTGCTCTTAATGGTAAAATACGTTTCGTCTGATCCGGCAAGTGGTGACGCAATACTTTGAAAAACGTTCTTTTTCCCGCGATCAACGAGTCCTCGTCTGTCTGGATCTTTGACCCGGCTTAATTCCGTTCAATTTTCAGAAGCGTTCCACATTCCTGTCGGATCGTGTCACTTCTTCCGGTCTGTGTCACGAACGATGATGCAGCAAAACAAAAGTGAAACTTTTCTGGGAAACTTTTCGCTTTTCCACTAGCCATTATAAACGTGACTCCTCTGCATTATAACCTGCTTTCAGTTCTTTCGAATGTCTTGAATATTAAGATAGGCAAAATGCGAGTTCGTTGGAAAGCGCGTTGATACAAGTTATGCGTTGTGGAAAGTTTCTAAATAGACAGGAAAAGGAACATAGTAGGTACGCATCTGCCTATATATATCATATTATTCTTAACTAAGATTTCGATACGTGTATTAAGTATTTTTATACAAATTTTATAGAATCTAATTTCAAATACAATAAAATATTATTGCGCCTTAGATAAAAATAATATTACGGCGTCTTTTTATAAATGTCCAATTGAATTTAATCCTTTGTATTGAAAACTTCGAATATTTCCTTTTCGGACTTTTACCGTAATTTAGTTTTACGATATTCTTGGAACGTAATGTACGATATTTGCCAGCTGTCAGCTGCTTTTTTGTATTTTGTCTTCTGTTTTATGGACAGTTTTGTAAAAAAGAAAACCTATTTCATTTTTGATCAATACAAAATGGAAAATACTATAATAATTGTAATTGTAATAAAACGTTGTATAATTTGCTACAATATCATCTCAGTGTGTCTAAGACGAGCACATATGATAAACCGATCATAAAATTTGGATACACGAAAGAAAAAAAAAAAGAAATAGCAGAAAGCATGAATAATAAAAGGCCAAAAGAAAGTACAAAGCAAGAACATATGTTCTTTCGTTTCGCCCTAGCAATTTCGAAAAATTGCCCATGAAATCGAGAAGACCCGACTAAATTTGTGTGTAATTTCCCATAACCAAAAACCTACGACTAAATTTAGAGCAAATGCCAACGTCACGTAATAACTTATACCTCGTAACCGTATCAATAGTTTTAAGAAAAAAATGAATGCGACAATCCTGAATTTTTTTTTTTATTAAATTGGATCTTAATTGTCAGTCTATGATTTCTAGTTATGAAGCAAAACATATAGTGTATGTAAACTGAACATCTGTTATTTATTAATTATTTAAAACATAACTAATTAAATATGAGATGTTGATGTATTTTAAGGAAGACAGATACATTCAAAATTATTATCTTCAAACTTATTATCAACGAAAATCACGTTTATGTTCCCGAAGGTGCAACTCCATACATTTTTTTTTTTTTTTTTTTTTTTTTTTGCTTTTTTAGATATCGATAAATTCGAACGAACGCGATTAAACGTTCTATTATTATTCGATATTAAGTAAAGAATAAGAAAGTAATTGTTTGCAAATGATTATAGATACATTAAATAACATCATTACGAGCCGATAATATTAAAGTAGAATTAACATAGGCTAAGATTTCGCTAACAATCGCCTTTAAAATTTAATAACTGTTAATTACATTCGACATACATGTATAATTATTCTAAATATAGCTGAAGTACTTTCACAGTACTATAATCTTGAATCAAGGGGATAGTCCACTAACTCTCTGATAAATCGCTCTAAGGCAGAAATGCAAATCCTATGAAAAGTTGACCGTAGTTTAAATTCGAAAATAGAATGGCGACATTGACTAAATGTGGATCGAGCAAAATCCCGAGAAATCAATAAATATGCGTCAGCTAAATATACAAGGTTGTAATTTGAGCGTGTAGGATGTAAGTAGGAATATGGAGACTAAAGTGCATACATTAGAACGTGGTGTGATGAATCCGACAGAGCACAGCCGGCTTCATGAAAATGTTGGGGCTTCGTCACCCCAGTCCGGTGACTTAAGCGCGTGCTAATCCTCCCTCGTGATCCGGATTTTCGAATCAAGGGTCGAACGAAACCTCCTGCCGTAGACGTGGGGACTCTTGGTCGAAGAATGATTTAGTGTTTGGTCCTCTTTTAAAGGGAACGAGCACCTCTGCCTTCAACCGTGTGGCGAAATCACTAAAATCGAATCGTCATGCAGGATGTTTATTCTAATTGGGATTCATTCTAAGAAATGTTTAAAAAGTTTCCACTTTTTTGAGACGAAGGTCGAACAAAACGTAATGCCGCCAATTTTATAATTAATTGATGTTCAACAATATTTAACACGTTTTAAATATCCACTTTGCTGCTGACATACCTATAGTAGAAGGAAAACACTTATACATACAAGGGATTATACAGCTGTAGTTCATCGATCGAATAGGAGAACTTTGATCATGGTGTCTTATCCTATTTTCTAATTAATTATACGATTATGCTATAATATGATTTTTTAATTTGATCGTTTTGTGATGGCTTTTTAAAACTTATCTACCATTGGAAAAGTGTGGGATAAAAACAATCAATTATTATAATTACGTCCACTATGAAAGCATCTGAAGACCAAACTGGAAAAGTATCCTAATGAAATAATTGAAGAAGAGAAATAATCCGATCGATTCGAAGATATACCTACATCTTTTGAGAAAATTAATAAATGATATTTTGTAAGAGACGAATAACTTAATTTAAAATTTAATTTTAAACTAATCTTATAACTTAATTTTAAATTATTTAACTTAATTAATATTAGTCTACAAATCTTTAATATTATTAATATTTTTTTAATGTTCTAGAGGATGCCAAAACAATTAATGATGTATAGAATTAAAAAATTACTCTTCTATAAAGGTACTTACTTATCATGCTTCTTAACTCTTTCATTTGATAAATACAGTTTTAATTGTACGATTTGTTTCGTAAATTAGAATCTTAAACACTTATACTATTTCTTACGGGTTTCCCCCCATATACAAACTTGCTTAATGATTGTTCATTAAAATACGAAATAGCTGCAGTATGGCTGAACTTTGGTGATCGGAGGAAAGCTATTGTGAATAACTTCGCACTGTAGCATGAAAATTCCCGATGAAGAGAAACACACAGGAATAGCGGGTATAAAGTGTAATGGCTCCTATCGAGACTATCCCAAGCATTAATGCTCCATTAAATGACTTTATACTGTAGCTGTAAAGTGAATGATACTGATTGCGTTTAATAGAAATAATCAACGCGATGTGTTTCTAGAGATGCTGCGAAGAAACCAAGACACATTGTGAGACCGAATAAAAGCTCAATTATACCACACCACAGACATCCGTAACGGCGGTTGAATACATTTCATATGGCGTGCATTTATTCAATGGCATACGGAACAATTAATTGATTGTATTTCTAAACATCTCGAGAGAATAAATTATATCGCATAGAAAGCATTTGTTTTCAGTCTTGATAGCGATATATTATTCCTTATTAAGGGTAATATTTTATAACGAAATACTACTTTGAAAGTTTACGCAGATAGATAAATATTTTAATGAATAGATATGCTGATTCTGACGATGATATTCTACTTCAATATGAAATTATATATTAATTTTTATACACTGACATTAAAGCTTGATTCATTGTTGCTTTAATTGTAATACTAGCAACGTCTAATATGAAATAATTTGCAATAAACTAGGCCACCCTTTCACTGCTTATAAAATTCAATTTATTTCAGCTCTTCATAAAGAACGTACTTTGATTGTTCCATACATATAGTATACGTATAAATCACATAGCCCATCGTAAAAATCTTTATAAAACGTAATCTTTGACATTTTAAAAACGCGAATTTAAAACTGATCCAAAGGCGGTTTAAGGCGGATTCTACAAAATAAATTTAAGCGTCTCAACTGTTTGCTTGCTCTATCCAAATCCTATTTCACGCATTTCATAAATCTTCTATACGTGTAAACATCGTAAAATATTTATGAAATACTGAAAAATAACGCACACACATAAAGTTAGACGAGCGTGTAAATTGAACGAAGCAAAAAGCGTAATCTATAGCTGGATGATTTAGGGATTACTTTCTGTAAAGGGAATATTGCAGCACGGTTTTTCCATCCTATAGAAGAATTACTCACGTTTGCTGTACGAATATTATAAGCTGGAAATCACATACTTAATTGGATTCGTAATTCTGGGAATCAGGCTTGAGGAATCGTCACTGCTATTACACAATGAACCATTCTATTCCATTATTCCTCGTTTCCGCGAAAATCACCGAGAGATACGGATATCGTCGCGATGCAATAAAGTTAAGAACGAGGCGCCTGCACGCATGCCTCGAATTAATGAATGTAAAATAGGCCAACGTTCCGGACGTCTTCCGGCTTTTATGCAAAATCAAACTTCTACAACTATGACATCACTCTTTCTTCTATGCTTTTTTTACTATAATAATACACTCATCTTGTGACGTATAAAAAATTCTCACGTATGTATCTTCACTATAGCATATACTTTAAGGATTTGCTTGTTAAATCATTAAAAATCGCAAGACAATGAAACAATTATGGTTGTACTTACATTAAAAAATAAAGTAGAAATTAAATTATATAGAAAACTAACTGTTACATTACAAAATAAAATAAAAATATATTAGGATTGAGTGTTAAATAATTTTATAGGAGTATCAATGGAGCGCTATGAAGTACTGTAGGAAATTAGTTGATCAGCTTATAATTATCGCATGTTAGATTTTCTTTCTCTATTCTTAGCTTCAAAATACACGTTCCTTATATTTGGCATTGTACTTTATTTAACCGCATCACGGAGGTGACCTAAACTGTGCTTGCAAGAAATAATTTTGAATTTCAAACGACCATGTACTCGGATGGACTAACAAAGAACGTTGATAACGTTTTAGCATAGATAAGAATCGACTACATTTAAAACTCGTTTCTTATCGTTAATTGCAAATATGTAGCATGAAAAAGTATTATCTAAATGCCCCGCCAAATGGACAAACCGAATGTTACACTGATCTACGTATTGTAAAATATAACGTTTTGAAAAGAACGTATATCGCTATTATTTCTATAGTTTTTACAGGATGGTGAGTTAGAAAAGAGCTAAAAATATATTATTCGCATAGATGAGGATCGAAGAAGTAGTTTCAGTGAACTTTAACTATAGACAATAAAATTGATAGAAATTATTTTTATATCATGGCATACTTTACCAATTTTAATGATTTTGAAATATGTTGTCAAAGTTATTCCGAACAATTTTCCTCAATACATGTTACCGGCCTTAGTTTTTGCGATATTCGCCAAGATCTTCAACTAAATCTAGTTCCATTACACTTCATTCTGGTATATATAAAAATGCACCCGGCTACTCCAAAATAAAATGTAAACGTAAATTAAATTCTATTGAGGTCTTTTGTGAATACTTTGAAAATTAAGGGCAGGAACGATAACATGTATCGGGAAAAATTGTTCAGAACGATGATCTTGGCAACATACTTCGAGATCATTAAAATCGATGAAGCACGCCCTGAAGTGAGTAATTAACCAAGCTTAATATTCAAATTGTTCAGATGAAGTATCTAATAATTTAGAGAATGAAAAAATTAATTTCTAATTTTTAACAATGGAATTATTATGATTTATGTATTTGATTTTCCAGTTGTCAAATAAAATACTAGTTTCGAAATAAAAATAAAGAAAATATGTAAAATTGCAGCATAAACAACCTAACGCAGAAAATAAATGCAATTTCTTCGGGCTATTAAACATCCAACGAGATTAAAGGCAGGAAATGCGAAGTTTTATGCAGATGAGTTTTGCGATAAATCAGCCTGACTCGGGTTGTTCTTCTTTTCTAATTGCCGTTCGAAAGTCTTCGATCTCTAGAGAAAAAGTGGCAAAGAACAACAGGAATAGTCGATTTGTTTTCAGCTCGGGTCACCAGGTCACGTTTTATATTCGACGTGAAATAAGAAATTTATGAAATAAGCGAGAAAGAAGGGAAAACGCCGATAGTTCGTGATTTTCTTCGAGAAAAATTTCAGTCCGACCTTCACAAGGCTTTCAGAATCGATGCAATCCGCGCAATATCGATGATGCCAATAAATCAATTAGTCAACTACTTACAACGTCATTACGTCAAACCGAGTAAACGCGATAACGCAATGGACACAAAATTTAATTATAATATTATCCTCTCTTACTCATTCAGCTGAAAGGAATATGGAGACGTAAATATTTCTTACGTAATTAATTGGGGCCATTTCTTTCATTTCTCTTCTTTCTTTTTCTTAGTTTCTTTGAACAACATACTCTAGCAAGCAATTTGTGTAATTTCTTATCATTTTATGTAATTTTTTTATTGTAATGTAATTTCTTCTTTTAACTTGAAGAAAATAATCAATATAATAAACAATCGATTAATCCTTAAGTATAACGTTCGTAATTTTTATCATTACCAGAGTCATGTATAAAGTAACAAAAACGTTAGAACTTCTAAATTTCTGCATTAATTGCAAGTTGTGGTAGTGAAGTAAAAATTGTAATTCTTCTTAAAATCTAGTGTTTCGTAATTAGTGTCAATATAAACAACAAATTAATAATCAACATCGTATTCCACCGTGTCCATTCAGAGTATCTTCAATATTTTCATTAAAATATATCATTATTATATTCTCAAGAAAAAGGCTACATGTATCTGTATTATAATTGAAACTTACTGAAACTCAAAAGGACGGCAAAAAAGAAAAGATAAGTAACTTCTTGCGAATAAATTTTATCCTCATTTTTATCCAAGATATCCTGGATATTTTAATTAAAATATGCCAATTATCACATTCTTTAGAAAGAACGATCTGCGTTGTTATCTTATTGTCACTTTAATTTGATCTCGTCGAAATTTAAAAACAAGGGAAAAAGGAGGAGATAGGTAACTTTGTACAATGAAACTTCCCTCGGGAGAATCGAGTGCCACAACTAGCCACAGTTTAACGTTTGCCGATACACCAAGGAACTGTCACGAACAGCTCTCAGTGTTCGGAGAAAGTTCCGATTCGACGAGTTTAACGACGCACGGTTTCCTTCGTGCGACTGCTCGACCGATTGAAAATTCGCTGAATACCGTACGAGTCACAGTGGTTCGATTCATCCTGGAGGATCGAGGGACGGAAAGGGGCGAATAAACGAAACAGACTTCGCACGAGACGGGAAAAAGGAACGACAGGCGTAGAGACGGAACTCTGGCAGCTGCGACCGCGAAGAAAAGGAAGGATCGAGGAGAGGAGCTGGTGAAGATATCACGAACATACGGTCACTTGTTCTCTCGACTTACATGTTAATTTATATCTGTGTCCCAGCCTTCGCGACTTGTACTACGGGTCCATACAGATATTCTCGCGAACGATCGCGAATATACAAAAATGTGTCCAACATTTCTTAAGCCTAGTGTCCCTCCGCAGTACGCGCCACGTGTAAATCATCTATTGTCATCGAGGTAAGCGCGTTCGAATATCTGCTGGAAGATCTCTTACCTACGGTTAAAAGTGCGATCATTCATCTTAGTTAGCTTCTTATACTTGTCTTGGGGTAAAACTTTTCAATATAATATGTACTGCGTGATCTTTGCTGTTTCTTGAGTTATGCGTGCTATAGTCATCGAATCTGATATATGAAGTACAGAAACGAAGTAAAATGTAAGAGTAAAATCAAGAAAAAAAGAAATTATTCATTTTACATAAGAAATACAAAAAGTTTCTTTTGTTTAGGTATATATTTATTAAAAGATTTATGAAAAAATGTTCCAGGTTTCAGGACTACCTTATCAATATATTTATTATATCCATTGTTGCAGAAAGGGAGATTAAATGGAAATCTTTACCTAATATAAATTACAGATCCTCGTCTTAAATTTATATTTGCATCTTTTCAAACTTTAATTCGTAATGTTTACATATGTGAATTTCATTTCGCTTTATATTCAAATGGTTTTACACGTTTTATGTTAAGCGTGCGTTGTTTTCCTAGTAATAGGATATTTATACTCGATTGTAGATAGGTATCGAGCAATGCATGAATTGGTTGATATCAGATCATATCTTTTTCGCCATATAAAAAGATATTATCTTTTATTCAAAAGCTATAGAGAATTAAATTATTCAATGTTACGTTTGATATTTGTAAGGCAGAATACTAAAGTTCTTGTAAGTGAACTTGCGATCATATAATATATTAATAAGGTAAATGTTTATTTTAACATGAAAGAATAGAAACTAATTTTATAATAAAGATTTTGCATAATTGGGAATTCGATAATATTAGAGATATGATATTAAGATTTCAACGAAATAATACAATCGTTTAATGATTAAGAATAAGATATGTTTTAAATGGTTACATATATACGTACAAACTTCATATGAAAATTTTGGCAAGATTTAAAAATAAGAAGGTAACGTTTACCTTAGATCTATGACATTATCATAATATTTAATATCTACAAAAGTATTAAGATTCTATGTTTTAGAAAATTAATTACCAATAAAATAGCCGCATAGTTGGAACAAAATATGTAAAATGGATAATCTTAACATAATTCACTTTAGTTTCAATCAACATATTTTGTGTATATGTAATTTTCTATGAACCTATCGTGTCCTATAATTTCATGTAAAATTATAGCATTTTGTCTGCTGTATAGTGTATAAGCAATGAGCGTGTATAACCAATTACCCGCAGCACAATTTTTTCAACATGGATGAGTCGTATTATCCCTTTTACTTGAGCAAACTAACATTTCCTATGAGATTCTTGATATATCGTATACCCTTGACCAACCAATAGATCTCCGCTGATGATAAAACTTGTTGCGGGTTCTGCAGATGAAAACGATGATGAAATCCAATAAGGCGATCTCAATAACAACGATGATTGAAAGGATAACGAAATGGTTGGAGACATTAAGGTCGATATATCCTTCTCGACCATATTTATATTGAAAGAAAAATATTAATCAAAAGTACGTATGAATTTATAAATCGTATAGGATTTCTAAATAAATCGAAGTATTAAGTAACTATGTTAAAAATTTTTTAGAAGACTTTTTTTATAACAGAAAAAATAAATGTACAGAGCTGAAGTCAATTTACTTTTAGAAATTTCAAATAACGATACATGCACACTGGCCAAATGAATGAAGTATCAGTGAACAATAAACTCACAAAAATAATACTTTAGAAAATATTTTCTCATTCCTATCGCATCAACTGATTCTCAAATTTGACGTTACATTTGACAATATTTTGACATCACCTTTAGATACGGAATAAATTATTGATTGATATGTAAACTCCATTGTTGTAAAATACCAAACGTATACAAAGTAACAGTAATAGAAAATGTCAATGTAAAAATAAAATTAGAAATTTCAGTTTCGAATTTTTTTATATAAATGATTTTCCTCGATGCAAAATATGATACCTACAACTCACCTAGATCTAAGTAATTTCCGTAAATACAAAAATTTATGAAGTTTCTTGAAAAATGCTGCTGTGATATATACTTTGCCACTTCCTTCGAAAAAAAAGCTTTCACATTTTTCAGTCGAATTATTCGATATATGTATACGAATTAATACATTTGTAACATTTGTAGACGTAACTCCTTCATATTCTTCCATATAAGGGAACAAGTAAAATCGACGAATTCATATCCATCCTTCCGTTACAGTTCATCTACACGTTCAATTCCTGACGATCTCGGCGCATATTCAATTGGAGATTAAATAATGCCTGGTGTGTGGTTACAGTTACCCACAAAACGTTTTGTTCGTGGGAACAATTGTGTACATAAAATATATGCCGCAATTGTATATTACAATTTGGTACACTAAACTTTAACATTAACTCAACATCGAACTTTTATTTCAAATTTATAAATTCCTACTTTTACCAAAAATTAAAATCTGGCTGATAATTAGCTAAAAATTTTGTTTTTTGTACTATCGATAATTGTAATATCGATAATATCAAATTAATAATATTTAACAAGAAATTAGGAGACGTTACAAAAAGTGTATTTTATAAAAATTTACGATAAAAGGAAGAAACAGAACGGGTGTATAAAGAAATATATAAATATGTACATACTACGGAATTATAATAGATCCATTACGAGAAGCGGGATAAATAATATTTCGGAATCAAGAATAAATGCATCGGTAATATATTTGTAAGAGTATGCTGTACGTAGGTACATGAGATGTTTCGTGTTAAATAGAACTTCAAAGGGCACTCGCGTTGCCGCGATGTGCATTCGTAACGAAAGAAAAGGGTCGAGGATTTATTGGTTCACCGTCGACTTAACGCTGACCGGCTTAACAGACTTTTCAATGAGTAGACACGCGTTACCGAAGGAACATGTATTACATAAAAGGGGTGCACGGACGATATGTATTTGCTGTTCATACCTGCACGCGCCCCAACCATCCCTTTTCGTCTCCTTTCAACTAAATCTGTATTAATGTCAATAATTCCCGGGGGTTTAACCGCTCCATCTGATGTCATAATTTTCATGACGACGTAACGTGTCGGTTAATTTACCTCAGCGATATATTTCCCTTGTACGTTGATCAAAAGAAAATTCAAGTCATCGAATCGGTTAGCGTGTTCGAATAAAACCGAACACATCGGCTTGATAAAGGGACCTTTATATTTGCTAACCGTCATGAAGCACGTGTATGTTAGGAATAGAGAAATGCAGAATCATAATAGGACCATCGATATTCATACTAATTGACATATTCGACTGTTCTTCAAAGGTAACTTTCATGCAATGTGAAACTTGATCGTTTAATATCAATTTGATATGATCTTCAAAATATTGTACAGTATATGTACATACATAGTAGATAGTATTGTAGTATTTGAAGAGTTCTTTAAATTATCCTTTTGCGTGGAGAAATTTGAATGAAAATACGTATCTTTGCTTTTTAGTTAAAAATGCTTTCCAACGAGGAACTAACACGTCATTTATGTATCTACTTGTAACGAAAATCCATGTTCATTGATAAAACCGCACTTTTTATATTTCTGTCATTTGTGAAATAGTTATTTCCTAAAAAGTTGTTTAGATTTCTAAATAAATTAAAATCGGTTAAACAAGTTTTATGAAGGAAAGCAGTATCTCCTCGCTATAAACATCGACTAAATTTTTTCAAAAGGCACAAAACAACCAGTTCATAGCCCAGACGAGTCGAAATAGTTATCAGCCGAAACCAGGGCTCTTCAAGATCTCCCGCTCTTACCTTCTATCAAAAGAACCAATCCAACAATACGAAGAGTGTAATACACAAATAACAATAGACCACCTGATTTTGAACTACCCAAAATATAGTATACTGCGCGAGAAACACAGATCGAAAACCCTTCTCTAAACAAGGAAAGGTTTTCTCACCATTCCAAAGATAACTTGAAAAGCGAAAAGAGTCATGACTTATTAAGATTTATCACGGAAGCTGGGCTATTTAACAAAATAGCGTAATGTAAAGTACCATACCATCCCTCTCCATGGTTTGGCTTGTAACTGCGCAGTTGATGCGATTGTAAATCTTAATTAAAAAAAAAAGTTCCACCTTAGAAATGTTTCATGGTTGAATGAAATTTTGTAAACCAATTTTTAACTAAGCTACCAGAAATGGTTTTTTCTTCTAATTGATCTTTAAGCTAACCTTACTGTTTCAATTGTATTGATTCCACTATTAAAACCACAAAATGTACATAAGTAATTATTTTATTTTTATGCTAATCTATCTCTTCAAGGATAAAGAGAATAATAAGATTGTCTGTAATATCTCTTACTTGACTCTATTTCTTTCCTATGGTTCTTTTATTGTTCTTGAAAGGCAGTTATTTTTCTTGATAATTGTTATTATATACTTTCTAACTAACTACCACTTCAGATTGAAAGACTTACGTATACGCTGCTCATTCAATACGAAGAGATTTTGTAGCTTTTCTACGGATAAATCATGTACTACCGATGTATTTAACAAGAAAGAAATAATTTTACACACGACATTGAATAAGAGTGTTCGAAAGCGAAAACAAATATGTATGACATAATTCCCATCTCTAAAGTGCATTTCTGTACATCCATTGCAGAGACACTTTCTTACAACAAGGTTTTAAGATTTCCAATTTGGAAGTAGCATTATTACGCTAATCTTACTGCGAATAAGCTTACTATGAATAATATATTGTTTCATTGTTGAGTCAAGCATAATAATACATAGAATATTACTTTAGTAATCACTGCTGTCCAAATGGTTTATTCGCACAGTCATGTGGATAGATTTATACTAACAATAAGTTATGCAGGTACTTACGCAGGTCTCATAAACGGAATGTTGTAGAATGTTTGTGATTTAGAATAGGTAGAACATAATATTACGAAAGAAGGAGCGTTTAAATCGAGTATTGTTCGAATAACGAAAGTCCTTGTTAACCCATAAATTTCGACGTTTAAATTTTCCACGTTGTTATTTTTAATCGGATTTTAGTATCTTGATGATTCCGTGCAAAGCACCTTATTTTTTACTGCTTGTCTCCGGTTTATTCCCTACGTTAATGGCGACGTAAAATTTCCGAAACTGTAGTCGAAGGGAAACCGAGCGCGCGCGTTGACGTTTTATATATTTTAAAGCTTTGTACACTTTTTAATGTTATTTGCATCTCATGCCAAGAGAACAAAATAAGTGGAGTTAAAACGTAAAAAAGAGAAAAATACACGGCAGAGTAATTTTAATCGGTACGTATATAATTTGAAGATAAGTGTATAAATATTTTTGATTTTCATTACTTTCTATTCTTTCCGAAAAACTGAAACAGCAATTTTATTTGTTGCAGTATTTAATAATTTCTTTAATTACATAAATCTCTTTGAACATGTAATTGAAGGAAAATGAAAATAAGTTTGAAAATTATTGTTGATATATGTACATATTGTAAATATTAGCATTAAGTCAATAATTGCATTACGTTTTACAATCGTTACTTGTCAGTAATAATAATTGCATCAATTGGAATATTTGTTATATCCTATATACCTCGTGCATTAATGCATCAGTTTAATATAAGCTTAGCATAAGCTACTAAGTTTTAATTAAAACAGGCCTTTGACCCCACGGAGAAAAATAAATAATTCTATTTGAGAAAATGCTTATTTTAATGAGGACATTGTTTGCAGGCCTCATTTACACCAAGAAACCATTCACCTTTTGTTTCGAATATCTTTTAAGTTTCTAACGATAAAAGAAGTAGTTTTATGTATTCCTTTTTCTTAAGTACATATTTGCTAACTTCTAGGAATAACATGACACTTTCCGTCAGTGTGGATATTTCAATTACATCGTATACAGGAAAGAAATATAATTCAAAAAGGTCATTTAGCGAAAAACGAGCAACCATTCAGCAAGTTTGTAATAATTCGTAGCTTCTATTACCAACTTCAATAAGTATATTTAATTTAAGGAAATTAATTTGTGGGCTAACTTATATTAAGATAAATTAAATATACTAAGATATATAAATGTTGCTTCTCCCAAGTTTTCTATGCATATACGTGAGATAAACAGCAGAAACGAAAATAATGTGAATCATTTGAATATTATATTACATGCATTTATCACTATTATTACCACTGTATACATTTATGCTCTAATTGTAACAAATATTTATACTTAAAATATATTATTCAAATATACTTAAAATATAAAATAACAATATTCAAATAGAGTAAGGATTATGATAAAGAGTTACCACGACATATTTGTTTCTTTTTGCTTTAACTACAATCTTAAAAAATTCACAATATGTTGCATCTTAAGATTTTAATTCATCTTCACGATATTTCTTACTCATTACACGACAAAACCTGTGTATATTTACCATTTTCTGAATTCAACTATGAATTTCAATGGCGCGTTAAAGGAACATCAAATATTCTCCGTGGAATATTTACCAACCCATCTGTAATTAATTACTCGACAATTTTCGATGCGACCACACCGATTTATTCGCGGGGCGCGTTTATATTTTTGTCCATTTCCAGTGAAAAGGATCCCCGAGTCATCAAGGTGGTTATCATATTCAGTCGTAATCGGATACGAAAAATTTTCACCAAGAACCATTCGGAATTCTCAATTCGCTCGTATCCGCATCTATGTAAATAGTTTAACTGCCTGGTTCTGCATATGGATGAATATTTATGACAACGGTGCACCGGATCTTGGTCCTCGAAATACCATAATTTTACCCACGATTGTCGTTGTAATATTTCATATGTCTGTTTCTTAATCTTAATGTACGTTTTATGTAAAATCACAGGACTGGAAAATTCGGAATAACATTATTTATATATTTTGTGTATAAGTATGTATAATACCATTCATAGCCCATAGGTACTATATATTCTAGCGATAGACATTAACAATAAACAAAGCTTACACCGATCAATATAATTAGTAAAACATTAGGAACACCTTCTAAATTTTAGCACCTTATGTCAAAGTAAGAATAAACCAAGAACCGATCCTGACTGTAGACGAACAATATCAAGTTTAAATATACCGTTGCCTTTGCAAAAAGTTGGGTTAATTTAAGCAACAATTATGTATAAAATTTTATAAAAGATTCGTTTAAATATTTTTAAACAAATACAGAAGTAGACAGAATAACAGATCTAAATCTAGAGGAGTTAAAATATAAAAAGGTCACATTAACCCTGTTCCATTTTATGACCTTAGTAAAGAAGGCGTTAATAGGGCGATTGTAAAATGGATACTGCAAAAGTGAAACTTGTCGATAATCCTTATGGCTCCTGAGACATAATTTATTCGCGACGATTCGTCAGTGAAGTTTTTCGCTGTTGTAAAGACACGTTATTGCGAAACCGAAAACTAACGGGTAGATCAATCTGGCGAGAGCACGGGCGGATATGTCTGGAGTTATATTACTGGTATCCCTCTGTGTGGTTTCTTTTTTTAGTTCCGGTGATGGTGTGTAAGGATGAAATATAGAGCTCTGCATTTGACTCAGAACGGGTCACGCTAACGAATATTCGATAAAAATGTCACACGTTTCGAGAGACCGGGATTTAACGTTAAACAATATTAATCAATGCTTAAATAAAAGATGTCTAGATGAAATTGCACGGGATAGATTTATTGCGCTGTACGGAAAGTTCTTGCATTTTTTATCATATTAGATACCGCTATATTTTATACGTAACACGTGAAAGTTACGTTTGAATACTTTTAAATACATTACATTTTTTTATGTTATCAAGAAATATATCGTTTCTATGCAGCATAATTTACATAAAATTGAATTTTTCTCTCTTTTTATATCTTTTATAAGAAATTCTTTCAAATGTGATATCAGTATCTGAGAATAGATTTGAATTATTGGAAATATTGTTAATATTGATAAAAATGTCAATAATACTTATTAGTGTAAATAATATAATATATACTAAAATTATATAACACCGAAAAATCACCGTTGTGATAATCACTGAATTAATGAACTATACATATCCAGATCAACTCACAACAAATGATAATTTAGTAGGCCATTACTGGTATAATATATCATAATTCTTTGAAGTAAAAAGGAATTTTACTTCCAAGAACTGATGGAAAAACTACATAAAATATTTCCAAACTCAGGCAACGTAACATACCTTGTCTGATTCTATAAAATACAATAATAAATACTGTTTTGAACAGTATTGTCGGACGCATTATATTTCGAATATAAAAGTGTGTCATTTACAGTGGCACGTACTTGCTTCAAGTAACTGTTGAGGTTATTAGATGTATAAAGAGAGAAAACGCGCGGATAAAGTGTAAGGTACAAAATATATATATTTGATTTAATAGAGAAGTGTAATAATAAGTAGGAATACAATTTGAGCTGGTCCAGATCCGCACGCTAGCAGTGTTACCTTATAACTGAAAATCCCGAAGCCAACGTCGCCTGTCTAGTATTTATGGTCTGCCTTCCTGCTATTCTGTTGTCTATTTGCTGTCGATGACTTCAGCGCTTGAGAAAACTAAAAAGACCAGATGTGGAGTTTTCGTAGAAGTGGTGACCACTTCAACAGTAACAAACTTAATCTGATGAAAAATAAAAGCACATTTATATTTACAATCGAAAGCAAATTTTGTTTTTCATATACGTGTGTGCTATAATCTAACATTATGATCTATAATGTAATCTACATATGTTAGCCTCTATCATTACTTTTTAATGTTTCACCATCTCTTTGTTTTCTTCTGCATAGATATTTCTTTGCTTGGGCATAAGACAATTAATGTTGAACAGCGATATTGACTTTCACGTACACTTTGAATTTTTTCAATTCAAATGATTCTTTAACTATTTGCATGAATAATAATCAAATAGCGCTTAGAGTGAATAATCAATTTAGTTCTTTTATCTTCTCGGATTGTGAGCCATAAAATTCGCATATACTCGATCCTTATGCCGATAGAGGACGACTTCTTCTGCGTTAACGAGATTTTCACAATACAATCACAGCACGTAATAGAATACTAGATAAGGTTATGAAAGCAAAACAATAACTACGAACGAATTATTTATAGTAACATCCCATACAAAATGCAACGAACTTTCATTCAGCTAGATATAATTCGTTTCATAGTATTCATTACAATACTATTCTTCAACTATGAATTTTTTATTTTTCCCCATAGGTAGTACGTACACATATAATCGATATAACATTAATAACAATAATAAATAACAATAATCTTTAACTAATAAGAATTACCATTTTATTTAAATTGCAATTAATATTTTATCTCAGTTGGTTTATAATTCAATAAACTGTGTTGGAATTCTTCATGATCTGAGTGTATTTTCGTATGTTCGTTGTCGTAAGCATTGGTGTATATATACCAAATGTTTCTATTAACATTAGAACAATCGATCTCTAACGCGTACCTACACGTACCAATATGCAAGAATGAATAAGTACGTATATGTAGTCATGTTTATGTCTCAGTAAGCGCAAAAAGCAATGTTACCAGAAATACTTGCATCTTGTTGGTAATTACGAAAAGAAAAAATCTGCTATCGATCATTTTAATTGGTTTGGCAGTTCTAGAGTTAAATTATATTACAACGTAAAGAAGTGATATTTTGTATGTTATAATTAAAAGAATCGAACAGACTAAAATATCGTCTCTCTTCAGTCTTCGACATACGACCAAATAAGTAATATAACCACTACCAATCAATATTATTTTGAATAATTTTAACTAAAATGGTGTCAAAATGATGAAATTCAAGTTAACGATTTTGCAACAAAAAGCTGCACCGTTTAAAAATGATGAACGAGACTAACCACTCAACCCAAATTTCCAATGTACAAGAATTAATGCGGATATTAATACGAACAATTTTATCATTCTTGACGTTCAATTTATTCTCCAGAATCGGATACTTAATTTCTCTCCGAAACGCGAGATCCTTTAATTACTTCAACAAGCGTAATTATACCTATATCCATTACTCCGGCCGAATTGATATTTAAAACGACGCATAACAGTGATATATGTATACCTCATTTCCATTTAAATGAATTGCCCAAGAAATCGCATTTTTTCCTGGCTAAATCTTACGCGAAATCTCATGGCCGCCGAGTGAATCCTTTTAACCCGATAATGTGAAAATTAGACGTTAGAGTATACATCTGTTGATATTCAAATGGTTGCAAGCGCCCGTTTATCGTCGACGATAAAAGTTCCAAAAGTCAAGTTATTTAACTGGAACATGGAATATAGTTGTAAACTTTTTCTGTATATCGAATCGTCGTGTCTTGAAAGAATGTTCAATTCAGGACATTTACCGTAGTATTCTACTGCTGTGATTAGATTGCGGATTCTTATGCATTTATGATAGATCTAAACGCGCAAAAATGTATTAGGTTGTCCGAAAAGTTTCTTTCGTTTTATAAGGAAATAATAGACGCACAATGTTTTCTGTTTTATATTAGTTTATTGAATTATGCACGAACGTAATAATAGAAATACAACGAAATGGATCATACCTAATTCAATAAAATAATATAAAACAGAAATTGTTGTTCATCTATTATCACCTTATGAAACGAAAGAAACTTTTCGGACAACCTAATACCTACACAATATAGAATACAGAATATTCACAAAAGTGTATAAAATAACGAAAGCAACGTACTTGTAATATTTAAAGATTGAAACAAATTTCGATCTATGCTCCATTACTTTAGTGGTGTTCACAAAAATTTAAATTAAATAAAAATCCACAGTCTAAACGTGATATTCGTAAACTTTGTAATATCTGTATTTGTAGTATCTGTAAACTAATTGATTGTAATCTTTACTTTTGGATTCGTATGTTTCTTCTGAGAATTCATCAATTCTCACAAGTTATTTATAGTAGTATGTATCTAATATGATTGTGGTAATATTTGTACTCTTTGATACGCTGTTCATACGCCATGTAGTGCCACTTGAGAGTAACTATAATACTTAAACTGAGTGAAATCTGATTATTTGAGCTGAGAAATTACACAAGAAGTGAGGGACTACTTATAAGTACCCAGAATGGCTAAACAGAAGGACGTAAATAGAAAGATGACTGTAAGTTGTAAACTTTACTTTTCGTCCTAAATTTTTGTCAAATTTTCTTGTTTACATGTATCAATAACCAATTTAATCTAAATTACTGTTAAATCCCTAGTTTTTCCTGGATGAATTGCTTTCTTGAGAAACATTGAGCACAAGTAACGTATTTATATCTACTGATACCCGCATGAGATAAAGAAATCGTAAAACAAGATAGAGATCAATCCAATTGCCAGTTTCTTGGAAACTACCATAAAGTAGAATTGTTTGTGGCTTTAGGAGAGGAAAATTCCTTCTTTCGTATATGCTATCAATTACACCCACCATAAATGGTTACAATTTTTTTTTTTAATTAGCATAAAGTTGAAATTTTTATTACGAGCTATCTTGTCCAGATAAATACTGTTATTATGTTATATTATAATATTAATATAATAATGTTAAAAAGATCGTTAACATGACATTATGGATGTAATAGGATTTGTATTTATATATAATAAACTGTGTGATTACTTTAAAAAAATATTATATCTCCCGAAATAAAAATAAATTCAAACTGCGAAAATCATGGTATAAGCTCGTAATAAGCGTTTAAGTGTTGCGATGTTTTGACTCTTCTGACTTTGAATTAAAAGCAAATATTACAAAATATAGTTTATCATGTTATTATCATATATCATTTACCGTATCTCAACATCGAGATATTTTTTTAACGTTAAAAAAATACTACTGAATCAACCGAATTAACGATACGTTTAATCACTGATATTTCTGCGTTTGTAAAATTAATCATTTCTTAAATGTAATCTTCTCTCAAAAAATATAACCGCTCAAATTTCCAACATTACGAAAATCAATTTTTGATTACCGCTGGTTTGTTTTATTCGAGTGTATTTTATGGTGAAACAAAGAGACAGCTTGATCGGCAAGCATTCGAAGACAATCGCGGTTGTAACGTAACGCGTCGCCATAAAAAATCGCTCGTGTCCGCGCAGCGCATCGAAAAACAAACACGTTTCCGGGGAACGTGGTGCATCCGCATGTATCGCGTTACAGCGTGCATTCCGATTTTCTGAAACGCCGCCGAGCCGAGAGTCCTCCTCGTCCCCGGAATTCAACGCGACTCGCGTACCACGTATACACACGTACTTAACGTATGTACGTACGTACGTACATAAAACGTGAACAGTGATTACAGTTAAGAAAGGGGGCGAGGAGCGTCAAGACAAAAAAACGCCGAGTCGATCAAACCCGTAATCACAATTTACCAACGAAATATTTATGGACTGTCATTTTGTAAATTACCGCGAGATTACGGCTCGTTACGTGGCTTCATGCAAACTTCACGGTGCTCGTACGCTCCCGTCCAGGATGTAACGGACATGCTCTAAACTCTTAACGACATACACCGTAGGGGAAGAATACTTGCATCATGCTACCCTAATTCGCATCCCGAGTTGGGTGCTGGCTGCGCAGGATAGCCAAACTGAAGTGTTATCCTCAGGACATCGCGCGTCGTTTTAAATAGGCTAACGTGATCATTCAGTGTAAGAGTAGATCGGACAGTGATAGTCATAGCGTGTGCTTTTGAATTAAAAGCGATGTACAAATGAAATATTGATGATAATTATTAATATAATGATAATCTTAACGAGTCGAGCAAATAACTGTGAAACATAGCGAAGTACTAGGAACTAGAAAAAAGTTTTATCGCGGAAACACAAAACTACACAAAACTTAATGGATACTTCTTGTTGTAGGTAAATAAAGAAATATTCGAAATATGAAAAAATTAAAAATTATTAATGTTATTAATTTTCGTCCTCTCTTTTTTTGGATCCTTATTGTTTGTAAAAATAAATAACGATTAATATGAAATCTCTTTATTTTTTACTGGTGATACCCAATTCGAAATAATTTTTATCATAATCAAAAAAGTATCTTTTATTAGTAGCACGTATTTTTGTGATATCGAATAAACAGAAATGAACATAAGTTTCGTTTCCATAAAACGTTTAAGATTTTCAAGAGAATCATATAATTTATACTTGGAAGTTCTCGAGATTTATTTCGATAATTCAAGTGAACTATTTAATGTTTATATTCTAAATTTGAGCAAATAAATACAACAGCAGCGTTCTGTGATGATCTTGAATTTATTGTTAAATCATATTATTTTCAGAATGTTAATACCAAATAAGGACAATTATTAAGTCTTTAAAAACTCTCGTGTAATGCGTGATGTATTATTGGAATTCAAGTTTCTGAAATGATACGTTTTTAGTATAATACGTATAATTTATTGTACCAAATTGAGCAAATTATAACTCTATATTTGGAAGCTATGGACAGTAGTATTATGTTAGTATACATCGAGGAAACTGTCATCCCTTAGTACTTTATAACAGAAGATTTATAACCACTTCAAATTCATGTAATTTACATACATTTTTCGTAAACGTGATTCGAAGATCGAAAGAACATATATTACTTAAATTCGCTCGCAAGCACTGTATATTACTAAATAAACATTTATATTTATGATATTAACAGAAGTATTAAAATGTGTAATTTATTATTTCATATAAAATATCTATGCATATACCATATGTATTTTGCAAATACTGTGAGTTAAATCTGTGTTAGATGCTGTCATTTTAAATTGCTATTATTTTTTATATTACTATATTATTATTGTTTATATACAATACGATAAAAGGAAGGAAGATTATTATGATTATTAAAAAACAATCATAAAGAAAGTTACAACATAAGAAAAAATATATATCATGACATACTAATTACGAAGAAGAACAAGTTCTTTAAAATTGCAATGTAACAAATTATAAAAATTTTCTAAAAAGTCATTTTATCTGACCTAATCCAATTTTTCCATTTCACTGTAGATTTAATATACGAATCAGAACAGATGTTGTAGAAAGAGGTTTTTAGAAAAAAAGTTGTGACGAAACTTAATGTTGTCTACATTTTTGTTCCGTGATATTAAATAGTCAGACATCGATAAATTACAGAACTGCTTAAACGGGGACAGCGAACACATTCATCGCAACAAGGCTAATATGTGGTAAATTGAGTAAACCTATCTGCGGCCATTCAAAACCAAATGTATCAGGTGTAACCCATCAATTTAAGTATTTACATTATATCTTTCCACATTATGTGTCATCATATTATATGAAAAGGTTTCGGAATTAATACTGGTAGCAATGACTCATTGTAGATAGGAAAAAATTAAAAAGTTGGCCTCAGTTATTTATTATGTTGTCCGAAAAGTGTCTTTCTTTCGCAAACGTGTTTTTTACAACAGTGCACCTTTATACAAACGTGAAACCAGGTCTGTGAAATGTCGCGGTGTTTATCTCGACAGAACAAAATGGACCGTACGTAATTCGACAAAATAATATAAAACAAAAAACGTTGTGCGTCTATTATTTCCTCATAAAACGAAAGAAACTTTTCGGACGACCTAATATATCGTCAGTTTTGTCTTTGAGACAATAACAGTTTTTAGACCTTCAGGTTTTCAAGGTTATAATTTACTTTTCAATATACTTGAGCGAGGCAGTCTTAAGTCATGCAAAAACGTAATAGATTATTAAAATACTAACAAAATAGTATGTATGTATATCGTAAAGTATCTTTCTCGCTTAGTGGACAATATGCGAAAATTCTTTTCTCGTTTAAGGTTTAAGATTTATAAAAATTAAAATATACATGTACTCATGTATTTGAATTAAAGACTCCTAATATTTGTAATATTAGGACTAGCTCAAAATTTTTATTACTTTAAAACACGTTCCACGCGTTTCGTCTAAGTAGACATATCTGTTTAATACACGTTCACAATTAATAGAAACACGGTTAACCTATCGATATGTAATATCCTCTGCGATTTCTATGATTTCAAAGTTACGTTGCATAGCTAAACATTCTGAACAACTTTTTCTTGTACGTATAACCGGCGATCGGCCTTAGTTTCCAATGTTTTCAATCTGGTATGTAACATTAATCGGGCCGCCGCGCCGCACGGTCGGCCCCATGAATCTCCTTATCAATATATCGCCTCTTGGCATTGATAGTGGCGCAACTTAAAAAATGTAAACTCTAAAGGAGAGGCTTTATTGATATAACTGCCTTCTGACGGAAAACTGATAGAATTATAAATATGCCGTTTTACATGATAAAAATAGAAACACAGCGTAGACCTTGTATGCAATAAAAACATATACGAAATTTGTTGAGCTGTATCACCATCATTGTCAAGCAACGATATTACTATAAACAGTGCGTGGCGACCGGATACTACATATTACATACTAACCCAATTCAGCTGGAAACTAATGCCAAGCGGCGGAATATTCTCGTATGTAACTGGAAAACTATAGCCGATCGCCGGTTATACGCATCGGAAAAAGTTGTTCAGAATGTTGAGCTTTACGACATATTTAAAAATCATGGAGGTCGGGGAAGGCGCCACATATCGATAGGTTGACCAAAAACAAACTATTACAACTACAAATGGAAGAAGAAGTATGATAAATTACCGTTTCTTGGATAGGAGCGTGTACGACTCCTTGGAGCCGGTGCAAAGTCTCATCCGCATTTTGCGAGCTGCCCTATCGACACTTCGCTTCTTAGCTACACCACCCTCTAAAACTGGCATCCAGACCAATTCGACGCGCGTCTACAAACGACAAGATGCAGAACAACACTACAATGATCATTGAACACCGCCCACGACACACAAGATACGCACCACTCCCACGCACCTTGCGCCCTGTGCTTTCGCTTGGTGTTTTTAAAACTGATAGATTCACAGGGTCCGGCCGGGAATAACCGAAGGTACGATTAATCGTTTTCCACTCGCCACGCACTAGGTAATTATTTCGTCGGCGATTTTTCCTAGCCAACAGTAATATAATTTACTGCTGATAATTCTTGCTTGTTGCTGGCCTTATCGAGAAAAGAGCTCTTGCTTCTCCACCCACGATTCTCTTCGATACGTACTTGCACCACCTCCTCTTTCTCAATCCTTTACTTCCTTTTCTCTATTTTCCTCTCTCCCTTTCTCTCTCGTTCTTCTAAACAACTATTACCGCGATAAGTGAACGCCGCCTCCAGCCAAAAGCCTATATACTCTTCATCGATAGATACTCACTCGCGACACGTTTCTATTCTCACAACCGTAGTGAGAATCGATTTTCAGATCGCAGCTAATGCACCGCGCGAAACCTATCTGCCAGTCTATACAGGCGCGCAGAAAAAAGCGTGGACCTCATAAGTGGCCTTTTTGTTCGACGATCGAGGCAGAGGCTAGATAAGCATAAGTGCAGTGGCAAGAACTCGCTCGCTTCCCGTTTCCTGTCGAGATCAAAAGCAGCCTTGACAGTAATGTCTTTCGGTTGACACCGCGTGGAATTGTATCGCGTGCCTTCGATATTTTTCTTGCCGCGTCACTGTCCCGTTGAAACGCCCTCTGTTTACTCTTTCGGCTTAAATTGTCTTCTTCTCTCGAGACTTTACTGCTCAATCCGCCGGAAACGAACACGCCGCACCACAACCAACGATCACTTTCGAGAGTTCAGGTACTCGTCGAGCGTTCACCGCGAAAACGATAACGTTGTCCGCTTAAAGGATGTTTGACACGCTCAAGAATACTCTCGGTACGGGTAGTCATTCCTCTCGCAACGCGAGAAATAAACGATAGCGACGATACGTGAGTGCACAAGCAATTCATCACCGTGTCCCCGGCACAAAGAACCGCTCACGCGCTTTATCGCATCGACGAGGATGCCTCGTGTCCGCGATTAAGCGCAATCCACAACAGACGGCGCTATATACTTATTTTCCGAACGAGCCGGCGACAACGCAACGACAACGACACGCACGTTCTCGCACTTATCGCGCTCAAGATGTTACACACGGTCGAGTTCCGATTTGTGAATGAAACCGACGACACCGTCAACTGTTCGAGATCGTTAAATTTCGGTCCGGTCGAGTCACGCTCCGTTCCGCTTGAAAACTGTGTCGCTCTCTTCCAGTCAAGAGTCCTTTCAAGAAACACAATCACGCACGAATTTCAGCTTCCGAATGTTCGCGAAGGAACAAGACGCTTGTAACTGGTGGATCTTGTAATTGGAGATATAGTTGGAAACGCTTTGAGTCGTATAAAAGCGGAAAACTTCGAACGAGAACACTTTCTATTTAGAACACTTGGCTGGATGAATTGACAAATTAAAAAAAAATTTAATTTAACTTATATCGCTAATGTTCAACAACAAATTTTCCGTTTAAGCTATAAACATTCTTCAGAAGTATACAAAATATATAACGTAAAGCAGAGATAATATAGGCAATTTTAATGGAATTTCACGACACGATATTATGCGATCTGAGCCACATTCTACGTTTTATTGCGATCGTTTCATATTCAATATATTAAATTCGAAGGTATATTCGGAATTTAACTATAGTTATAAGTGTTTATAACTAATAATATCTGTACGTTAATTTATTTTTATTGAATCCAGTTTTGTCCGATTTATGATTTGGAAATCGCGAAGGGTTAACATAGTTCACAATTCACGCAAATGTCTTGAACTTATCTTCCTCTTCGAAAGGAACGATACTCCTGTCGGGTTAACTATTTTTACACGAACAGTCCGATTGAAACCTCCAATCACGTTGAATAAAATCGATGCACTATACACGTAACGCGAGGAACACGTGAACTACTATAAACAGCAAATGTGAAACGAACGCGATGCTTGCATCGCTACGTATGAGCGTGCCGATTGCAGATTGTTGGACGATCGTGGGGCAGAGTATGTCAGCAAAAAGAGGGGAGCCGAGAGTCCTCTAAGAGCCCGATGGCAAAAGTCAACAAGAGTTCTCGTAGGCGGCCGCGAAAAAACTTGAAGACGTTGATAGATACCGCGATGTTCCACACCCGCAACCTCTGATACGCGTGTAAATATTGCGTGAATATCAGTGAATCGTTCTCTGTGTGACGTCACATGCCGCCGTAAGCAGACCAGGGAAACTCGTCGGCGTTTCTTGCTGTGTTCGTCTGTTTTATTCGAACCGAATTAACAGTTTGAATTTTCTAACCATCTCGAGTTCAAAGAACTTCACACGTGAGATGTGCGCGATGAATCCACCCGTATCGTCTTCGCTCGGACGTGAAATGCAATCTGCACGTGTGCGCGAGAAACGGAACAAACACAAAGGCAGCAGGGTAGTCGTTAGACCATATTATCACGAACGAAGTTGGAAAACGAGATTCGAAGGTGTACTTCCAACAAGCAGAATTCTACGATTTGTTATGGTGATAGTCAACAATGCCGGTCGAAATAGCAACGGAGAAAAAGTATTCCCGCTTATCGTTCAATGTCTTCTTCGAACACTTCCACTTCCACGAACAATGTAACGTCTTGACAAACACGCACGTGCCACGTTGTCCTTCACACTCGCGAACCCATATCCGGCCGATTCGTTCGCTGTAATTTTCGATTACGTGAAAAATACATACAAGAAGGCGGTATGTTCACAGCAGGGATGAGAAACAACTGAAAAACCGAGCTTCGTATCAACCGGCGCAGATTCTCGGACAAACACGCACAGCCTAAGCTAAGGAAGGATTCCCGCACGTACACTTGAATGGGCCTCGGTAAAGAACGCACGTGCGTACGCGCAGCCCGACGAAGCGAGTATGAAACAAGAAGGCATGCGTCACGCTCTCGTAAGGCCCCGATCCTAGTGGCAGTGGCACAACTGCACCGGAGGGGGTACGGCGCTCACTAGGGGAACGAGAGGAAGGGAAAATCGACGAGTAGGCCCCCGGGGAGGAAATATCTCCCCCCTCCCGGCTTTTGCTTCTCTCTTTCTCACTTCTGTGGCCTTGCGATCTTGCTACTTGCTATCTCGTTTACGCGATTATCTGTTTCGTATTTCTACTGCTGTATGTTTCCCATCTTTCTCCATCTGCTGCTTCGAGCTGTTTCTCATTTACTCGTGTCGTCTGTTTCCGCCCTCATGATTCTTGCGTGCATAGTACCATCGGTTTTTCTTGACTTTCTCTCCACTTTCTTAAACACGTTTATTGTTTATCATTCAACTTTATATGCTGGCACGCTGATTCACACGCGTTAACAAGATTTATCCGTTTTTGTGAATATTCGTGGTTGCGTAGCTATGTATGGATATTTCGTTCGTATATGCATATTCGTTCTTAGATCTTCGTTATATTGTTTTATCTTTGGAATCGAACAACAAACGCTATTACATCAGAATAGAATGCATAAGACAATTGATAGTACAAGAAACCAAAAATCGATGTCTTACGTGCCATACATGTCATCCATCTCACTGGAAAATTCAATTTTGTAATTTTACTTATCTCTTCCTCACATCTAATCCAAGTAGTATTAGCTTGTATTATTAGACAATCAAGTTAATATTATTAATGAAATTTTATAAGTTGTAAATTACCAACTGATTGCCCTACTTGATGTAAAATTGTAAAGTTATCGGGACGATAGAATAGAACCACACCTTGTTATTTATTAGCGTTATTGATCATTCATAAATTATTACTTGAGACTCTATTGCTCAGCATGAAACTAATACAGGAAGAAATACACAATTTCACATGACAAAAGATCATATTTCTATCTGTCTATCTGGCTATCGGCTATCGATCTGCATTTATGAAGCTCGTGTTTTCGATAAAAATAAAATCGATTTTTTTAGTTTATACTATACATGATAATCAATATAAATTTACTATAAGTCAAGTTCAGTATAAATCAATTTAGTACAAATTAAATGTACAAATTTTCTTTGTTTGTTCGCTTATTTTATCATAAATTCATGTTTTCATAAAAACAGCTAGAAGAGTAGACCGTAGGCAGAAATTTCTTACATTTAATATTGTTAAAACGAATGCCGTAGTTTGTATTTATATATTTTTCCATATTATATACGGTTTTTGGATTTTTGCACCTTCGTATGTTCCATAAACGCATCAATAACCGCAATCTAATTATAAACTCGCTATTTTACTCGCATCATAAATATGTGCCTTATCATGTAAAATATTGAATAGGGTAAAAGTCTTTTTCCAATAACGAGTACATAGATGTTTTAATATTTATGACTGGCAGTGTATCTTCTCGTTTCGTGCTCCGGAATTTCGTCCGCTTCTTTGGGATTCGTTTCTCTCCGTTTTCCGTGACCTCTGCTCGTCTATTACTCTCTGTAGGTTAACTCCATGTCACGCGCTCTCTGCAAGCACTGTGTGTGCCGTTATGTGTTAAATATGCGCGTGCATATGTTTCCGTGGCTGTTGGCAGCGGAGGTTCAAGACTGTAGGTGGTAATCACCGATGATGTAAATCGAGGAGACTTATGACCACCCACGACCTCTTTTCCCATCTCGATGTCGTGACGGTGTGCCCTGCTACTTTTAGGTGATATCCGAGATAATTGGTTTTACTTGTAAGGAAATTGCGAATAATTCACTTGTTTTTATAATCCGATTCATTCATCAGTAATTATTTAATAATTGCATGTTTATTTCAATGCTGTCAATAGCAATTATTGTAATTCGTATTTCAAATGACAGACTTTCTATGCATATCATTATCAATATATATGATAATTTATTCCTTCGAGCAAATACACTTTATTTATTGTATTTCATTTATATAAACGAGTATTATGATCTCTTTCATTGTATTTCCCTCGTGGGACATTATTTAAATTGGTATAAATAAATAACGCTTAACGAATTTAGATATAATAGAATCATTCAATTTCGTGAAAACATTTATGAAAAAGATATATCGGACAGTTTAATTTAATAAGTTGTAATTGCATGTAGGACGTTATCAAGCAAAATTTTGAAGAGCGTATTTAGATGTTATGAAAATATATAAAATGTAGAAATGTAAAAATACATTGCGTTATTTGGTTAAAGCGAAAGATTGGAAATATATTTTTCTGCACTTCTTTCACTCTTTTAAGATTTTCATTAACGAAATATATGTCATTCGTTCGTCATTTACTACTTTATTAAGCGCGTTATAATTTAATTTTAAAATATTCATGACTAATAATCTAAAATGTCAAACGACACTTGTTTCTGTTTTCGTTATAATAACAAATTTACGCGGACAAACATGAATTGCAATGTTTTCACAGGATTAATAATTCAGATATCACCACATAATTATCTGTTGAACGCAATTCTCATATTGAATAAATGTGCAAAGCATCGTATTATAAGCTCATTGCGAATGTTTTGCTTTCTATAAATACCTATTTTGTTTATATTTTATACAATCGATTATTATGAATTGCAAAATACGATAAGCTCTTGTCTGAATATCCGGATTAAGCGAAGGTAAAACTTGAAGTGACATGTATAATATTGATTACTCTTAATATTACTATCACTGTTGTACCGAATAAGAATGAATTAAAGGCATCAAATGACGATAATCTTCAAATCATTTTAGCATCAGAAAAACAAACACGCAACGTGCATAACGAACATGGATTTAAATGCTAATAGCAAACCGCCGTTTAATTTTCTTTCGTTGCTTCTTATTGCAGTTATTCAATAACACGCGCGATAAGAAGCACGGTTTAGCTTGAAAACAGAGTCATATTAATTATACCGTTTCGGCAGTAGCAAATCAAAGGAAGCACGCGTCTCGTACAATTACCTGAACAAATTTCCATTTATGTAAATGAACGGCGAGAACAGGTGCTAATGTAAATTATCATAGCTTTCACAGACTCGACTTTTCATGCGTTCCAGCGTGTACGCGCGCATCATGCCGTTAAAATCCTCTTGAGATGGTCGCAAAAGAGAATGGTTGTATAGGCAGACTCATTTTTCCATTGCTCTGAAATTCAATGACGTTTTGGCTACGCTCCATTATCCACGATCCATAAACTTCCACATAAGTGGAAAAATGTGCTGCGTTTTACGAACCCTTTCTTCCATCTGACGAAGGTAACCATTCTCACGGGAATTCGATGATGGCACGCGACATATGCGCGTCACGGCTATTCGATCCCGCCAATTTTCGGGGGAAATTGATGGGAAAGCGGACCCGGCCGCCGCAAAACCACGTAGGAATGAAAATTAAACGCACGCCCATTGTTATCGATAATCGACGATTCGCCGAGCCGTAAGTGATTCCGATTCGAGCTCGTCGAACGTTTCGGTCAGAAATCATTATGCGTCAATAGGTCTAATTCGTTGGCGAATTGAATCGTTACCACGCTTAATTATTCAAGCGCGTTTTACCTCCGGCTACCGTTTCGGTCCTTTATGCTGGCTGTTCATTTGCGGGATCATGGGCTGCGTAATTTCCGTTCGTTCTACCAAACTGGATTCCTTTATTAACTCGAACCTTTTTCTTATTTTCTTCTTTTCAAAGCCATTTCTCATTTTTCATTAAAAGTTAATACTCAAATATTTCCGCAAATTACTGTATAAATAAATAGAAATAAAGCGCTGTATAGCGAAAATAAATAGATTATATGTATGTAATCATATTTCTATCTCAAATAAATATTAACATTAGTTTTTCCAAAAATACTTATATATGGTATCCTAAACAGTTACAAAAACAAAAAATTCGATACACATTATTTTGATAGTTTTACTAATTCCAGAATTAAGTGATAATTGATAAACTGTCTGTATGTAGGTACAACAGTGATAAAATGGAACAATACCTGTATATCGATTAAATTCAATACTGTATTTATTTTGATTTGATAATATTGACTTTGCACATATGTTATCGGAGAATAAACGGTTTCTGATATAATATTATACAGATGATTGCGTAAATTAATTATGGTCATACAGTTCCTGTTGACCAATCTTCCCTATTTTCTGTTAAGAAATATATTAACCCTTAGCTATATAATGAAATAGACATACATTAACTCTTTAATAAGGTTTGAGGTATCATAATAATAAATTTTATTGAAATCTGGACCTACAAGTTACATATAACAATAAGTTAGTATCACAAATTAACGATACTATCTCGATAATTTCGAACGATAGTGTAAACGTTAATAAAAAATCATGTGATAGAGCTAAGAATAGTACAAAGTAACAATAAGTAAAGATAAGGAAAAAACGAAAGGAACAGAACTATCGATGCTTGTAACTAACGAAAGAAGAGTGGATTGCTGGAATTGACACCAACGTCACGATGATGATTTACAGGTTCTTTCACAACTGACGTCGAATAGTGTTCCAATGTGGAAGACACGAGCCAGTAACATACAGGGCAGCATCGAAGCATATGTGCGGCACTCGTAAATTACACAAGTACAATACTAGTCCCTTAGTCTGATTACTATTGTTCCAAACGTGAACAAACAGAATGAAAGTCAGCGATCCTATAGCACTTGATAGTTATACCGCGAGAATATTGTTTATGTAGGAAATGCATCGTCGGAAATACTTTTGTACGTTGCTTAGTCGTAAATCAATTCATTCAAGTGCACGCAGAAGTTTTGGCACGATGACTTTTACAATTTCAGAAAGCTACAGACTTTTCCGTGTCGCAGTGTTTTATTGTTATTTCGTTTATAAGTATTTTATTTCTTCATCGCTTTTGTTTCAACAAAATTTGATATGTTTTATGAAATCACGATTTTGGAGTTTTATCGTACAATTTTTTCTTTAGATATAATATCTTTAAGGGAAGAAATATTGTTTATTTCTCTAAATTAATGTTAAATCTATTTGTTTAAAAATTGTCTCATATCGAATATGGTAACCTTGTGAAATAAGACAGTAATAATTTGACTATATTCATTGAAAATAATTAAATGAAACGCAGGAATAATTTTATATAAATTTTCAGCTGGTAAATTAACTCTCAAGCTTTAATTATTAAGCTGTTAACAATATATACATATTTTACAATCGTGATCGGAAAATATTATTGTTCAATCAGATATAATACAATTAGACAGAAAATATAGTTTCACAAAATGCGCAAGGTACATTCTACAGAACGATGTATATTTATTCAAACGTGGAAACTTTCTGAATAAACGCACAGTCATTTTACTTCCGTGTACAAGAAAATGCAGGTACACAGAAAAATCAACATTAAACAAAGGATCGGGCGTATCAGACAAAAGATCACTTTTTAAACTGATAATAACTCATATTATGATATGGATGTCTATTATTCGACTCGGTAGCTGCATCCTGTGCATTCATTTCAATCTCCGGGGTGGCACGTGTGCGTCAATGTGCGCAAACGTTCCCTCTACCTACACGATGACAACCGCTTGCCCCAGCTATCTGCCTACCTACCTACCTACTCACCTACTCGTACATATCCATTCACCCAACCTGTCCCGTTTCTGCAACGCTTTGCTCTCGCTTAATGCGAGCAAACTATGCGAGTGTAGTATCATAGTATCCCGTCTGTGGTAGTACGCACTAAACGGGCAAGAACTTTAAAAACGGCTCACATACTGATAACATTTCCGATACCGTGATTAATTCGGATAAGCTCGAATTTTTTCACATTTTTCGAAGTAATGTCATTTTGTTTTTATTCGAGGTTTAAATCGAATCTGTCTAAATATATCAAACCTGACTTTTATCAATAAATTTGATATAAGCTATTTATTAAAAATTTACGAAAAATTTAATCTCAATACAATGTTGTTTATTCTGAATATTACATAGGAATTATGAAAGTCGTTACCACAGGTTTGTTACAATTGCAGAGATAAGGATGATAATAAAAGAATGGTGATGTACGAGGATCATTTAGAAACTAAATGTAAATGGATATCTAAATGGAATTAAATTAAACGTGAATTTAAATTCACGAGGTGACTATAATTCCAAATGTATTTTACGCTTTAATTAATGTCATTCCGTTCGCTTCTCGACATTTTCAGCGCATAGCTATTTAAGCGTCGGTCAAGGTACTATAATTTGAAAATCAATTCGATATTAAATGCTCTCGTATTCGTATAAAACGAAAATTTCAATAGCGTTTAATATGAACGTGCTAGGGACGCTTCTACCGCGTTATTGTCGCAGAATATTTCCCTTAAAATTGCCCGATAGTGCCAAGCTCAAATTACCAAACTTAACGCCAGAACAAGCTGAATTTAAATATTAATTTCAATATAAACTTTAAAGTGTATCTTGTACATTGACGTCTCGATGCCTTGTAACTCTAATTTATGAAAATCTTTTAAAAGCTCTTCTTTGCGATAAGTATATTGCATATTATACTGATAAAAAATTGAATTAGAAGGAAAGCTAAATACTGAGTTAAATACAATGTAATATAATTTTTTAATGTTTAGAAAAGTGAAATAGCGAATGAAATAGCAAATGTAGGTAAATGTTAGATATTTTCCTTATACCTTATCTCAAGATGTCAAAATCATTGTCTAGAATATTAGACAATGGCACATTAAGGTTATATTAACAGAATTACTGACTATGAGTACAGTTGTCTGTCCATTTACAAACAATGCAGTTAGATCTCCAATTATTTTACCTTCATTAAAATTTCGTGCTCAGAAGGGATAAACAACGATATATAAACTTTCGAGTCTATTGAACTAATGATTAGAGATATACGTATACAAGGGGAAGGAAATTCTGAAGTAAAGAACTTAAAAAGAAACATCTAATCGGACATTAAGATCGCTAAGAGGGGTGACGCTCGAGCCCATTGTTACAAGACCGGAAGTCAGGAAGCCCGTAAAAATCAGAATAACACGAGTCAAGGTAAAAGTTAGGATAAAATTGTACGAACTAAGAGAAGATTAAAAATACGTTAAAATTTTGTTTCCTTTCGTTAATGATGTCATTAATCGTTTAATTTTTAGACTTTTTATAGGTGTTTTCATAACATTGTTTGTATCTTTATCTGAAACGTTTGAAATAATTCCTATAGCTGCATTTGCTTCTAAATTTACTATATCAAATTCATTTTAATTCATAACGTGTTTTTAAGTGCACAATCAGCTCCTATACAAATATGTGTTTTACTTTCCTTTTACTAATATGTAAATGTTGTTCGTAAATTTGTTTTATTACAATATCGAGTACATATTTTACAAATTTTTAAAACCAACATACTTTCTTTTTTAATATTCCTTTCTTCAATAATCCTTGTTACTGCCTAATGGTTATTGAGATTATTGAGAATAGTTCAAATAAAATATTTCAACTAGAATTACTCAAAGTCCATTATACTTGCCTATAAATGTAATATGTCGTGCATCATAGATATAAACATGTTGTAATAGTAAGAAGAAATCCCATTGCTATGATCTACGTAATAATCGTCTTTCATTAAAAATGTAAAATACACTTGAAATCTCTTTCTAATTATTCTTGTATACATATATCATTCTTGATCACACTTTTAATAACTTCTATATTATTTATTTACAGCCTATTTAGAGATCAGAAATATATTCAGACGACGAATACGCCTTACCATTTTAAGCATTGTATCAGTGTCGATGTATATGACATAAAAACACAATATATACATATACATACATATATATCTATTGAAAAGGTTAAGGAAAAAAGATATATTTGACTTACATAATTGTTCAAATATAAACCAGAGGAGCTCACTAAACATAAAAAATACACGTGTTCTTCAAATTTCTAATTACAATGTGTAATTTGTTTATGGAAAACAACTAGAAAATTAGTACGATATAATATCTCGTGTAAGACTTTCGGAGGCGCTCTAGCCTGTGTCTGTATTTTTTAGCAAAGTAGGCGATTACTTTAATTCCTTTAATATTTATAAGAGACGCTAATAGCCTGTCTCGTGTTTTATAATTTAAGAGCAATTTCATTTTTAGAATCATTGTAATTGGTCCATTATAATTTTATTCATATTTATTCTTTTAAGTTCTAATCTTTATAAAATCCTAATAATTTAAAAACTGCTCTTGTCACATGAATTTCACCTAATAAACTTCACATTAAACTTGGGTAAGATTTCCTAATGTATTATTTAATGTCCTATCAACGAACTCAATTTTGGAATCTTCTTTTCGCAAAACTCGATTACAGAGAATTATTGTTTTCCGAGACACGTGCAATAGAAGTTTCCTTCCTGCGTCTAATTTTCTTCCTGTTAAGTAATCTATGTGTATTTCTTTTTTTGTTTTTAGTTTATTCTTCTTCATTTATTAAACTGTTTAATTTCAGATACACGAGCTTAGAGCTGAACATCTATTACCTGAACTACTCTTCTATAGATAAGCTTTTATTATAGCCAAGTACAATATTAGTTACATTTATTCATTTGTATTATCGCGTCAAAAAGAAAGCAGTAAAATAAAATACATAGACGTGCTTAATGTTCTTTTCCTAAACATCATCGGAACTGATGTAAAAGGAACAAACAACCATTTTATTGCCCGAAATTTGTACTTTAGTTTCCCTAAATCTTCAGGTAAATATAAATCTATTATATTTTTTTCTAAATATGATGTGCCTATGTTAATGTCTTGTCTACACATGTTTCGATATATACATATACTATCGTCAGTATAAATCATGAGACACTTATAACAATTAGTTAAGATAGGCATACATATATGTTGCAATTACACAATTATTTTAATTATTATAATATTAATATTTTACATAAAGAAACTCAAACTATGTTTTGCAGATTTTATCCCTGGAATTTCATTTTATTGAAATTCATTTTATTAAGATGAGAATGTGTACAAGTACTTAATAACATTTGTTTGCTATATGATTTTGTTATTTAGAGATAGAATAGTTGTCTGTTTCTTTAGCTATCGCATGACGTAATAGAATTTCTTCTCGTTAACTTTAATTTTTAATTTCATAAATTTCGAAGACCGTTTAAAATGAAACGTAAATTAAAACTTATGCTAATAATTGTGCGTCATATATCACAATTCTTGATTTTTCGCTGGTTCTGTTACGGTCTCATGCAATTCCATTGCACAATATAACCAATATAACCGCCCGTAGCGTAACTGCCTTTGCTTTCTCACAAACGTGCAATAAAAGAAAGGGACAAAGTTGCAAGCCAGTACGTTGTAACGAACGTGCAGTGGATTTCGTAAACAACGAGATTAGCGACCGACACGACGCAATAGTGATAAACGAAGAGGCGTGGACGCGACTACGCTCGCCACGATAACGTAGATGCCGTAGGCGATAACCTGTATTATGAATCACAGCGTTCATTAATATGAAAATTGTATTCGTTATTCCTCTGCGATTCCTTTATCGCGCGAGAAAGGACAATGCACTCAGCCGAAGAACCTCGGAACCTGTCTGCGGAAAATGCGCTTGTTCCGCGCGGGAAAGGAATAAGCACAGTTACGTAATGAGTCGTATGCGCCGAAACATGTTGCACGGGCGTGCGTTAAGAAAGACTAAGATAGGTCCAATATAAAAAGATTAAGATAAATAACGTGTCGGCGGAAGATGTAGTAACGTAGGATTATTTGAGCCATCTAGGCCTAGACATCTTAAAATTCAATTTTGAACTTTGCATAGAATAATGAAACTTGTTGTATATCACAAGACGCTGTTACTCTGTAATATAATAACGGAAAAATGAGGTAATATCGCGTACTTTACGTTCAGCAAGAAAATATATCAAAAATGAGAAAATAAGTACACGTATAATGTCATACGGTTATTCGAGGAGATATCGTATAAGAAATTATAAAATAAACAACAAAGTAACTTCCAGAAATATTATAATTATATAAAAAATACTAATATTAGCTGAACAAAATTTCCTTTTCACGAATAAAAGTTATGTCCTGGTAGAAAACTATGGCCATCGATCTAGTTGTTACTCACTATTTATCACGCCAATAATAATCCATTTTCAAATATAAATTGGTTAAAAATTGTTCATAATCGGGTTTGACGAAACACAAGGCAAGTTACTTAGCTTGACTATTCTAAATATATATAAATAATAATAAATATTCTTCAGAACATATCCTATCTTACCCTACTGCACGATTAGTTTCGCGTTTTCCGTCTTTCGAAAGCGTACGGAGTTCGAGTTGTCGTTAAATCTGCTACGATGTTCGAGTTTTTATCTTCCAATCTTATTTTTGTTTTAATAAGAAAGTTTTAAATGTTCTATGAACACATTTATATTTATTCTTTCATATTTTCTTCAAAATTAGATTTCCGAACAGTAATATTCGCGAAGGTATTTAACTGATTAGTCTTCATAAATACCAATTCATTGACTTAACAAAATAGTTTGATGAAAAATTGACACTGATTCGTTATAAGCCTATGAATATCCTGTACATTATGAAAAATTAAAAGGGAAAGTCTTTAGTTAAAGAGCTTTTTATCTTCTCTTTCTCGGTTTTGGATCGTTTTATTATACTAACTGTAACTCATTGTTTTTAAAGAAAAATATTGTTGATTGCAATAACAGTAAGTTTATTGCAAACCATTAGTTCCATCTTAACTCATTCTTTACGTATATATATTAAAACTAATTGTAGAACATGTGTTCGCACTATCTTTTTTATTTCTGTAATTAGATGCTAATTAAATAAGTGGGTTGAATTGCCAATTTTCATGCAACTATATTTTCGCAAATAAATTTCCTCGTAACTAACTTACTTACTTTACGTTGATTACTTTTTAACGCGATATAAACAAGGTTGAAAATAGATCTAACTGAAAGAAAAATATATTGTATACAGATAATAATTTGTGTATGCATCGCACATAACTTTCTTCATAAACTCTATTCAGTATATCCATAATAACAGCTTGGAACTTTCAATTTGACTTACTACATACTCTATCTATTATAATTTCTCGATAATACTGGTTCGGTTAATTCTAAGATTAGGTAGCTGTGCTATTTCGCGAGAATAACTTCGAACTGCGAGCCAGAAAAACCGAATACCAACAGGAAAACAAATAACGACGGCGGTGAATCGTTGCAAATGGAACTTTGAGAGAAACTAGGTTTTCCCTTGTAGATCGAATCTGGAATGAACGAATGGGATAATGGTAAAAAAAAAGGAGAAGAAAAAAACGTGGTGCGACGCTAGAAAAACGGGAAAACAAAAGGCGGGTGGAAGGGGTAGAAGCCCCTTTGGCATGAACATCATCGTTTTGACAGGCCTTGACGAATTTTGACAGGAGCCACCACACGGCTGCTCGGTTTCGAAAAGCCTCGCCAATGGAATCCTGTGGAGGAAAGAAGGGGGCACGAACCGTAGCGAACAAACAAACGAAATAATAATGTAACGCACACTCGATCGTTTTCGCTTCACCGTTGCATCGTATCGCGTCGTTTCGTAACAAATGGAGCAACTGGAGTAACTGGAGTAACTGGAGCAACGACATTTGGGATGTGCAATCGAGTTTAGATAAACGATTCCCTGTGCGCTTCATAATTCACGATTCTGCATGGGCTGGGAACTCGAGATAGCAAAATATTATCAAATTTTGTAGAACACCTGGATGGTTTAGAACAGGAGCAAAGGAAAATGCAAGGACGCGAAGAGAATACGGATGAATAAATAATAATAATGACGTTATTATTTCAAAAAATGTATAATTTAGGAGAATAATTTTATGTTTATTGATTAAGTAACGAGTAAGGTATCTGTTTCTAATTTTCAACTTCAAGTATCTATCCTATCAATTTACTGATAAAAGGCTTCAAAATACGCCAGTCGAATTATTCGATTATTAAATGGGTATTCGTGTCATATGCTTTTGTAAAATAGATGTATCTTCAGTGATACACTTATTATTACTATTTTAGGTAATCATTACAGTTCAATGTAATATTAAGGTTCATCTATGTACATTGGAGAGCTGCGAAATAAAATTCAGTATTTTATTTTCTAAGGTTAAAATATCGTTGAAATAATCTTTTGAATATTAAAACGAACATTATTTGATTCGTTTGAAGCGTTATTGCTATTGCTGTTTATTGTGGACTGGTTTCAGTGATATTTCTTGAAAATATTTTAGATTTATTTTCAATAATACTTTTTATTTTATCTATATAAATCCCCTATTTTAAAAAAGGTCACTCGATGAAAAATTAAAAAGGAACTGGCAAAGAGAAAAAAGACTGTAATATAAGAAGAATATTGTATGCTAAAGGTAAATAAACAAGTTAAAGAAAATAAAAGAATGATAATCTTCTAACACATAGGTAATAAATGTAGTCAATTCAATACCAGATATAAATTATGAAAAATTATAATGAAGATAGCGATGATGATACGGAATATTAATTTTTCAACGGCAACTATAAACATGATAATAAAGTAGAGAAGTGTGCACAACATGTTATTATATTTCTTGTTTTCATTAGAGATACGACGAGTTACATACGTCCAATGTGTACAAAAGATAGTAGAACAAAATAAATTTTATAAAATGAGAGCTATTCGTTTATTGGTCTGTTTTATGTAAATAAATATTAACTTTTAGTAAGAAAAATAAAGCTTTTGAATTTTCTTTACAAATTTTCTATCCACTTTCTTTACTGTAATTTCAAAAAATTTGTAACTTTATATATTTTATTAGCTAAATATGAATATCCATTAATTTTGTCGGCTTATAGTATTTTGTTTCTTCTGTTATTTATGATCCTATTAATTACCTGTATTATAATTATTGTTAACGCAAAAAAAATAATTGAAAAAATAGGATTATATATTACTACATAATTGACGATATTTCAGTAATTTTTATATTGATTTATGATATTTTAGATTGTATCGTTTCCATTAGAAAGAAATATTTCTTAATGTTTGTGTAAACTTTCAAAATCAAATATTTCATATTCTGCATTTACCCTGCTTGAAGTAATATCACACACCATTAATACCTTAATATTCAAATCTCAAAATACCGATAAAAATGCGAGCATTTCCATAAATGACACGTGCGCGTATGTACAGCACCCAACAAAGGATACAAAATGATTGGAACGCGTGCTTTGAAAATAGGGTCACACTGGAGGGGAACACTAGCCATGCGGTTGAACGAAGACGAAGGGTGCCCTATAGAAACCTGTTACAGCCATGGAACCTATTTCTGTGCCGTTTATCCGACCGTCACACGCGTACGAGCCAGTACCAGTAAAGATCATCAGATAAAATGATGCGCGTGCGACAGGCAGACGTATTGCGTTATTGATGACGACGAAGGGCCAGTTGTTTCCGAACAAAACTTCTATGGCGGAAAAATTTTCTCGCATGTACTCCTGTCACCCTCTTTCATTGGTCTTTGCATGTCTCCGCGCGCTCGTGCCCCATGCTGAGTGTCAAAGTTCATTTTTTGGCGAAATTACTCTCAATCTCATCGTATCAGGAATAGGGCGTTTTCCCTGGAGTTCCGAATTACCACCATTTATTTTCGTACTGCGTAAAAAGATGAATTTGAACGTGACCATCAATGCCCCAATCACCACTGCAAATGTATCCGACATCAGTGAATAGCCATTCATTTCATTCGCCGTTTCAGGTTGACAGCTAATTTATTTAAACGAAACATCGTGTATGATACGCGTTGGATATAATTGTTGGCAAATTTTTATTTCGAATATTTTGTTTTATTCATACGATGCAGAAATGAAATTGTCTCTGTTCCTCTCTCTCGTGAAATGTACGTGATAACATAGTGGTTATAGAGAAATTTCCACTACGGTATTTTTCACGTAACTTTATCTAAAAATCAAGTTACATTTAAATTAATGAACAGAACGAACTGATTGCATATGTATTCTATGTGTAGATTGTGTTTATACAGATAAAATCTCAATATTATTGAATACTGATAATGGTCAAATAAACTCTAGCAATTATCTAATAATCGTAAATGCTATTTGTTGCTTTCACGGTATGAATGATTCGTTTAATTAAATTTATCAGCCAAGTGCTGATCGCAAATTGATTATTCATAGCTTAACATACTTGTGTTAATGAATTATCCGTTATTAACAAGTAAGCAACAAAGTATATAATAACTTTTGTCTCATTTCCAAATCATCGATGGTGACGTACAATGATAATTTAAACTTATTATTATCTTATGACAATTTAGTTAACGCGATGTTTCGCGCTTTTGCGTACCATCTGCCAATTCGTATTTGTTTGTATGAATCTTTATTAATTAAAAAAGTTGTAATCACGTGAGCGCAAACAGGAATGGATATAAAATTAAATCGGTATTTTTATTTAATTTATTATGTAATTTATTAAATTTATTATTTAACTGACGGCATTTAATTTAAGAATTGATTCCAATTACATAATCGACATGAAGATAATTTACTAAGCGAATGTATATCATAGACTAGAGGAGATCTTACAAATTTGATAAATAAAACTAATTAAATAGAAATATTAACTAAGCGTAAAGCGTAATTAAAAATTATTAATTGACAATGCACACAATGCAAACTACGTTTGTGTTTTAGAAATTGCGTTTAAATACAATCAAAATTAAAATATAATTAACTATAATCTATTTATTGCATTTTAATCTTACGCAAGTTCATAAGAACATATAAAGTTATTTATAAAGACAAATAAATTCATATTTTCTGTCTGTGTCTTAAATGATTTTTACCATGAATTTCTTTAATTATAAATAATAATTACAAGTATAGATATTTGTTAAATTGTATCATGTTAAATTTTATGTAATAACATGTTCTCAAATGTAACGTATTTACAAAATTAATTGTTGTAATGTAATTGTTATTATTATCATAGATATACTTCTTAATGAAAAAATTGCCAGCATGTATATAATTATTAATCTAATAACATAATTTAATAAATTATTTTAATAATTTATTATTATTATATATAATTATTGTATTTCTACATATATAAGTTATTAATCTAGCATAGTTATCATATCTATAATAAAGATAGTTTCGAATAATTTTGTGTAAAATTTAAGTATTTGTTCCAATATAATTAATTTAATATATAGGCGCATTTTTTTCTCCCACTAAAGAATCCTACATCTTGATATAAATTAATTTATATGCGTAATCTACCTGACAACAGTTAACACGACTGTAGTACAATGAAACGTGTTCCCTCTATCACTAATGTTTAATTTCGTTTCTACCAACGATGTTGCTGGCGACGCGACGTGCAGTACAGGCATAACGAGGGTCAACTGGTGTGACACCATCATTCGAATCACGTTTCGCCATCGGCATTTGCCCGCTCTCGTTTCCGGCATACGGTTTCCGGTAAATTAAATCTGCGTTAGCGTGCGCATCGAGATCTTCGGGCACCACGAAATTTCTTTCGTGTGCGACGTAAAGGGCACTTGCATCGAAAGGCGGAAGCGGAAACGATTTCCTAGATTCGAAATCTGCTTTCTTGACGGCCATTTCTTCCTTTCATTCCACTCTTTTACATTAAACGGTAATCATGATTCGGAAAGTGATTGCAGGAGCTTACGATTTCTATCGGCGAGGAAATGAATCGAAAGTCCAAATTAAGATGTAATGATAGCGCCATATAATTGCAGGTTACCGTACGTTAGAATCTTGTTGTGATATTCTTCTAGAGTAGTAGCTAGTTAATTAGTATCGGACATGGTCGAAGGAATTTTGAAAAAATGTGAAATAATAAAAAAAGAGTCATAATTATTTCGAGTGATTATTTCAGAATTTATTATTAATGAAATGTAATGTTGATGTTGGATATACTAAAATTTTATGCGCAATAACCATAAAACAATACCATACACCATATAACATGCATACATAGTGACCATACATATACAGTATAATAATAACTTATACAATATATGTATTTTTATTTATTATATATGTATATATATTATTTAGTATATTTATTTATATACTAGATTTACTTTCCAGAATTCATAGCTAAAAAATGTACATCAATCATACACGAAATTATGAAGATGATCAAGTACGAAATATATTATTAACTGTTTCATTATAAAATTACACATTTTGTGTCAAAGAGAATTGAGAAATTAAGAGGAACCGCAAATGTAGATACCTAAAAAGGTATAAAAAGATTTAAATTTCACGCGGATTATAAGCACCACAAAGTGTCGCCTATGGTTGAAAGAAATGAAAGTATAACGTAAAATGAGTGAGTTTAATTAATCCGACATATTTTATTCTCCCTCTGAATCTATAAAGATAATAAACGTTGAAGCTCTATATTCTTCAAGTAATAAATTATGTATGTTTGTATTAGGTCGTCCTAAAAGTTTCTTTCGTTTTATAGGGAAATAATGGATGCATAACATTTTCCGTTTTATATTATTTTATTGAATTACGTATGATCCATTTTGTTCTATCAAAATAAAGATCACAACGTTCGACAGATTAGGTTTCATGTTTCATGTACTTTTTCTACTCAGAATCTTTTACTCAGAAACTTCTAATATTTGTTTAAAACTGAATTGTTTATTAGTGTTTAGTGCATTTTTAGTGCAATTGTTTATTAGTGTACGTGGCGTAACAAAAGTTACTGATAACATTAAGAAAAGAAGAAACGACCTTCTAAAGTTAGTATAGAGAAGGATTTAAATAAAAATGAATCACCTGGGTATGAAATAGAAATGATTAATAATGATTAATTAAAGACTTTAATCGAGTTGAATACACATCAAAGCGTATCTAGTAGATATTGCAGACAAATTACGTATGCATTATGCAACAGTTTCTCGTCACCTTTGTAAGCTATACAGAATACTAAACAGTTAGACAAATGTGTTCTCAACGATCAAATGGATATACAGAAGCAATGATGGCTAGTTCTAACACGAAATCAAACTCTTTTCTTATATAAGATTATCATTTACGATGACAAGTCTATCATGTTTTCCAGAATTTAGATTACATCTTAGTCAAACAAAAATTTAGCAACGAAACCATAGTATAAAATACTTCCAAAGACTTTCTCGTATTTGGAAACGTAAAATTATTAAGTAAAACTATTTAAAAAACCTTGTTTTACTAATATCAGAAGTCGGCATATTAAACGAGCATGTTAAACAGATAATGTTGTTAGTAAATATTTTCAGTGAAATAATAGACTTTAAACATTTTTTTAAAATTTTGATTACTTCATTTGCAACAAACCAATTTTTAAAAATATTATGTCCCCTTAGGAATTATGAAAAGTTTCACAACAGATATTTTTCTATGTAAGTCCGCTACAATCCGCATTATCTTAGTGCAGAATATAAGCTAAAGTTCGCTTAATCATAATCTGTGTTAGACAGGTAACTACAACAAGAAGTCGCTGTTGAGCTCAAAGAAAGTTCAGCTTGTAATACAGGGCCAGAGGCAGTTAAGCTGCAACTCATTCTGTAGCTAGATCGGGGGTTAATAATAGTTTATTGAATTAAAGCTTAGTAGAAACATGTAAATATAACTTGGAGTAATACTTGAAAGAAAACTAATCAATTAGTGTGTGTTGCATAGAGATTTTTATTTTGCAAAAATCACGAGTCCTCAGATCTCTTTTATGAACCGATGGAAATACATACGATTTTAAATGAATAAAACGAAAACAAATTAATCAATAATTTCACGCTCTAAACAACAGTATCTTTAATCTCAAATGAAAAAATAGAGAAATTATTACTGAAAATAGAAACTTTCACTTGATATAATTGATGTAATGAACATATTACATACTCGTAAGTATTCGCGCTTATTTTAATAATAGCTTCTAACGTTATATAAAAAGTAGTTCATGGTTCATTTAGAATACATAATAATAATAATTTCTAATGAAGAGACTTATATCTGTCGATTTATTGGTGTGTTCGAATAATAAGAAAGTAGTAGAATAAATATAAGTTTGAAAATATTTTATTATAAAATCGTATTAAAATTACCAATATACCTACGTATTTCCCTCGATACAATACAGTAAAACTCCGTTTATCTGACACCGTTTATCTGTTTATCTGTTAGGGGACAAGACGTGTTGGATAACTGGATCAGTCGGATAATAGGAATCGGATAATAGTTCTCCCTTCCCTTGCTGTTTATCATTTGAAGTTAATCGGAGTTAATTTTCATGTAACTGGCTTTTGCTAAGCTGAAATTTGTAAATGCTGAGGCAAAAACTTTTATTTGCCTAAAATCAGATAATAGGTAACATTCTGATATATAATTACAATAGGTATACCGAACTGATATCATTATAATACTCGATTTACCGAATATATTCCTAAAGTCTTATTATCTTATTATCAAACAGTGATTTGATATTAATGAAAAACTGAAATATTACAAATTTTTGTTGATTATCCTTCGTTTCAACGAATCCATTATTAATTGTTTATATTAATATTAAGCCATTATGTTAGTTATTTTGTCTCAACGTTGATCTCAGAACTAATAATATCGAATTAAGTTGAGTTAAACATATTTATAGTATATAATTACATACGACAGAAATTTTAATAATGCATTACAAACACGGACTTGCATTCTTTTTTACCAAAATCTCAGAGCTGTTGTAACTGAAAATTTTCACGACTAAAGTATCGATCCCATTCGATTTTATCTCTGGCAATGTTTATCAAAATATTGCGCTAAAGGAAATCATTTCATTCTTACTTCGTATGCATACACTATGAATATGTTTTTTAACAGAGTATTTATAAGCCGACGTTTATAAAATTTCGTTTCGTATTTTCCCTCGTACAATAACGGACATCATTTGACAAAAAAGCCTGAAACATCGTGTAATATTACAATAAAACATTCCTTATAATTGATGAATGAACAAGAATGTTTAATTAAATAGACTCGTTAAGAGCGAATTCACACCTTCGCTTACATGGTATCGCGCGAACTGGTTACACATTCTTCATAGTATGTTTTCAGAGTTCGTTTAGAGGTCCATCAATCCTTTGATAAGTCTGTTGAAAAAATACTAGACAGAATGACACGCGATTGGAAAGGCCGTGCGAGCGATACATTATTTCCCGCCTTCGCCCGCACTTGTGGATAAAACGAATGAGTATACTTGATCCAGGATGGAAATCCTTCTTCCTGTCGGCGGATCGTAAATCGGCCTGACGTCCGTTTTCTCCGAGACAGTGACTAACGAGGTGTAAAGACACTTGCCGAGGCCTCGTGTAAGTGGGATACGATGATGGAAAGGAACGCGAATCGGAATTGGAGAGTGACGCTCGCTTCGTCGCTCTATTTGCTATTTTTCCTCCTTTCCCATAATTTGCTATGCTATGCTAATCATTATTGATAATTTCAAACAAATTGATTTGTCTAACGCGATAATAGAAATCATGTTTAATCTCACACGGTGTTGTATTTTAAGTAGCAACAAGACAATCGAAGCTTCGAAACACTCAAGCCTCGAGATTCAAAAAAGTTTTGAAATCTCGTCATGTCGTCTAAACATTCAAAACTTCGTTCTACGATTACAAGCTTCACAGATCCATTACTGCTATGTTATACATTTGTAAGCATTATCATTTGTGATATTAATACGTTCCTTTGTTGTCATTAGTGTGCTGAATGTAAATGGCAATTCAGGCTTTCCAACATGCCCGGAATCTAATGACTCCTCTTACTGAGTAATAGGTATCATTTATGTTTTGTCCTCGAACGTTTTATATAAAAAATGTAAAAATTTTGCAAAAAGGGTGCGACCCATAGCCCACTTTATAATACGATCAAAAATAGATGTCATTTTCTACATATAGAATAACAAACTGTGAGTAATATTTCTCCATCACTATATATCTTTTGCGAACAAGCAAAAGGATTTTCAATATTTTAAGAAACACTTTAACATACACTTACAACGAGAAACCACACATATCAATAACGTTCTTTCATATCTTCCTCAAGCTTAAAAAATTAATTAAGAATAGAGAAATATTTCTGATTGGATGTAAAACGATCCAAATTTCTAAGAGTAATTTGTTAAGAATATAAAAAGCACCTAAGACATGTAAAAAAATGTCTAAAATGATGCAAAGAATGCAGCAAGGTTAATAAAATGATTTTAGAAAAGATGTCTCTTTCAAAAAGAAACCAATTCTTAAGTATTTTCCGATCGAGATTCGTCGCGAAACGATTTAATGGCATGCAGATAAAAAAGAACGTATATACATACACGATGTTTTATTGCTTCAATATGTTGTACGTCGTATCGTTGTGGTTTATCAAAAGATGAGAAAACGACGGAACGGAGGAATAGCCGTATCGTTGTACGAGAAAAATCGCACAATACGCGCGGCAGAACAACACACCTGTTGCACGCACGCTGACGGTAAATCAATCGAGCTGGCAGTAATGCGGTTTGCGGGAAAGCCGTAAAAGCTCAGTTACGTCTTGGACCTTCTTTCGTTTGATCATTTCGCCTATACGTACGTTGCGTATACCTCGGTCGTTTTGCGTAATATAACCTGACTCGTTACGCGTAACAATTGTCACTGTCATGCGACACCGCGTGTAACATCTTATCGCGCGATCTCGCGCCTTTTGTACCGGTTTATAACAGATAAATCGCTTTCACTTCTAAACTCCTGTTGTCCGATTTTTGCTCGTCGCTGCGAACGCTCGGTGGAAGCACAAACATAAGACTTATGCGAGAAACCGATGGAATTCGGTCGTTAATTGTCAAATTTATTTATGCATTACTGCTTACTGTATTTACCACTGCCAGTGGTAAATGATCAAAATATATGATGACGGACCATCTTATTTAATGAAACACAAGTATGTAATCTTCGTATAATGTAGTAGTTATAGAATGCGGTCCCGATATAACGCGTGTAATATGAAATCGTCTATTTTACGTTAATCTAACAAATAGCCAACGGATATTTGGGCAATTTCATATTTTTATGAATATAACTAAAGAACCTAGATAAAGGAATCTAAATAGAGGTTTGTTTCAAACATTATGATACCTTAGTTTGAGTAGTCCACATATTCTATACATTTTTGTACATTTAAATTTCCTATAAATACATAAAAATTCGCAGTCCACTCATAAATTTTCTTTCAAGCTGTATGACGTGTCTCTCGCTTGTACAATACACGTATACAGTTACACATCACCGGAAACGAATTTTATGTATCGGAAATTCTCGTTTTGCGTAGACCTTAGTAATAGTATAAGTAGCAATTGTGTTTTTCAAAATAGCATTTAGTTAATTAAACAACTACCTCTTCCCGATTCGATAGCTAAAGTTTATTTAAAAAGAATCGTTCTTCCAGTGTAAACCCACTCTTTATATATCTTCGTACTTTTTTTACGTTCACTTTTCGTACTTTTATATGTTATATATTCTGAGACTAACGATAATTGGTCTTTAACATATTGTAAGTAAGCTTGAAAGCTTAGGTGACTCAAATAACCCTATCTTGCTATGCATATGTATATAATTATGTACAAGTGTCTCCTGCTATAAAATCTCATTATTAAGATTTTTGTTTTACCGTTTTTGAGATCCTGTATACACGAAGTACGCTTCAAGACGCAACAAGCACTGCTTTCGTTTCTTTCCACAGAAATGGTGCGCCTATTTGTATTGGGTTGCCTGGTTTTATATATGCGGCCAAGTATATACAGCAACAGTGTTTCTGCATATGTTTCCAGATTCAACGATCATTTCTGCGCGCACCGGTGAAAAGTAAATTCTTGCGGGCAGTTCGCGCACAACTCGATATACCATAACGCGGGCGTACGATATAAGGAAAGAGAAAGAGAGAGAGAGAGAGAGAGAAAGAGAAAGAGAGAGAGACGCTGGTGCGTGAAGCTAACAGCCGAAGCGCTTGTGTATTGGTGGCCGACGTTCTCGTTGCTGGTGTCAAGGGATTATTGCTCGAACTCACGAGCACGTCGGGTCACTGTACACTTCATAGATATAGCCTCATTCACAAGAGGCCGCTCACTTGTTAGTGGCTTTGTTCGAGAAATTGTGGTCTGTACGTGCACGTTTGCAGTTGCGCCCCGTGGTAATAGCCTAACGATATTTCGTCGTGCAAAAGGAAAGGATGCTCCCTTGCTGCGCAAGGCATCCGTGAACCGTCTTCGAGAGATCCTACTATGGAAATTAACTGCTGCATTGTATTATACAAATTGACTTTTTGTTTACCTTGAGATTCTTCGGCTTTAAAAGAATCTCAGGCGCGCGTTCAATACACGTGTTAAAGCGCCTGTAATAATTTCTTTGAATATGATAATAGCGCGTTAAGAAATTATCCAATGAATGAACAGAACGGTATAGCGTAATTGCATATTTTAAACTTCCAAACGCACGCTTTACAATGTATAAATTATTTTTATTATTGCGTAGCGAAGTTTGAATTTATGAGAATCTGTAAAGATTTCGGCTAGGCTGATATAGCTAAAGTTTTGTGACACGCGACAATTCGCACAGCAGGGTAAACAAATGAAACTAGTTTTTGTCAGATAGTCTTTACTTCATTTGTTTGTTCAGAGATATTAAATTTGACATTAGGTACGTTGAAATTGTTCAACGGCAATTCTCTGTCTTTTAATCGGCGATATCATAGCCTATAGAATTTATAAACCGTTGAATTTATAAGCCGAGTTATTGTGTTCTAAAAGAATAATAACTCACCCTTAAACGAGTGAACTTCCTACTTTTACAAAATTGTTGAATACGTATACGACAAAGCTTTTTTTCTATTATGATCGTATCGTAAAGATCTGTATTATTGTGTAACTTTCTGTTATTGTGGCTCGTTATTGTCTTAAACAAACCTTGCAGAGTTATAATTAAAGATTCTTTAGTTCAATGTAGTAATTCAATGTAAGTATTCCTCTGTACAAAATGCATTTCTTATTTATATTAAATAAAGCAAATAAATTCGCTACATCTATTCTACAGGGTGTTCGAAATGATTTGTGACGAGCATCGTAGCGTTCACCAAATTTTGAATAAAATATTTGGATCATGGTAGATAAGATGCAAACCTGCCCTTCACTTGTGGCCTGCTCTTTCGCTAGTTTTAGCACTAGTGGATTTCTATCTCTGGAGAGTTATAAAAGAAATTTATAATTCGGGTGAACAGATTACATCCGTTGAACAATTTGAAACTTCGGATTAAATGTGGTTTTCATCATTTATTTCAGTGAGTAATCTTGGGGAGAAACTTGACCGGAATGTAGAAATGCGAGTCCTCGGCTGCTTAATTAGCGAGAAAGAAAAAAAAAAGAAACATACAGGATATATAATGGTGAATCTCGAGTATTTACGTGCGACATTAGATGCTATTTTCCCAGTATCTGACTGCATAATATAGACACATTATAAATAAAGTTAATTCAACAACTAATGGCACTTTAACATTTTTTCTCAAGAGAATGATACAGTTGTAACCTATGGTTTTCTTCAGACTGTTGATCCTTCTAACGAGTATAATATGCTGGAAGAAAAAGAAATTTAACCTTGAATTTCCAAGTTACAATTTGGACATTTTTCTGATACAATTTGTAGCAGATCTTCACCGATTCAGAAATGTAGAACAACTACGCTACGACACACCTGACAAATCATTTTTCAATCTTCATGTTCAATATTGTATTTTATCTTTTATATATAATTCTTAAGTTTCTCTGATATTTTTTGTTATAATTAAATTCTTGATATTGGATGAAAGGAAACTTTAAACGTAAAACTATTCGACATTTTTCTAAACGTTATATATTGAATCGTAGAAATTTGACCATCGAGCACAAACTTTTAAGATGTCATATTTACCATGATTATGTACACAATACATGCATCGTTGGCTATAAATACTAGGGTACTTAGTCGTTGCACATTTATTAGCAAATTTTATCATATTTTAGTTAATTTAGAATCTTATATCGTAAGATACATATGATGTGACTGAAGTAAAAAATTTATGATAAAATAATAACGAAAAAAGAACAGTAAAAATCCTTCAATTTGTACTAATTGTAATTAATTGTTAAAATTATAATAAATTGTATTCAAACACATCAGATGTCTTCGTATTTACGGCTAGCAGTGTACATGCACACATTCGTACTCTACGTTTATATATGTACTCTATGCAATGTATACATTATCTAAAAATTATTTTTAAGTAAATATTTATATCGGTTACTCTGCTTTGACTTTATCGGTACAAACTAACGAAATAAACTGAAATTAGGAATTGAAATTGTTAAAGCCAATATCTGCACAAAATTCTTACGTTATTCCTATTATAATAATAATAAAAATTTTGGCATCAGGTATGTTACGATCTACATACGCCGTTTTGAAAATGTTTCCCTTGTTTCCTTAGCAATATTACGCACGATTTCGGATAATAAAATATCCCCTGCGTTATTGCTCAATATAGCATTTGATATATCCGCCCTTTCTACAGAAAGCGCGTAAAGGAAAAAGGAAACGCACGATTTGCTTCGATGAATAAATTACGGTTTGTACGGAACTGAAAGCCGATCGTAGCGGCACATTAGACTTTTTACAGAGGGGATCACGATACGAGAGTGACACTGGGAAAAATTGCATGACGAAATCACTGGGACGTATTATCTAATTCCATCTTATCTCCGGTCTTTTACTTTTCATCATGACTGGTTTCAGGACTTTCGTGGACACTGCGTGCAGATTCGTGCCACGTCAATCTCTGTAATTATCTTGACACAGTTTAATTCAGTGTTTCCCAACCTTTTTCTGATCGTGCCTCATCGTCTCAAAGATTTCGATGCCTCCTTGCTACTACTTAGTATAATAATTAAACAAATTCTAAAAAAGAGTACGATATAAATGGATAATTTAAATAGAAAAGGAGGAGGAACATAATAGGTAAAGTGGTTTTAATTTAACTGCCTTTGATGAATGGAAATCTTTAAAATATGAAAAATTGTGTTTATGTTTTCAACTGTTAAATGAACCTAATATAATTGTGGCAAAATGTTCATTTTATTTAAATTAATAGTAGCGCAACTTTTGCATAATCCAACAGCTAATAACACATAGAAATGTTACATAAAAAGAAAACGCTTGCTGGTATAAAAAGCAAATTCTTTACTATGTCGCTGGTGAAGGTGATGAATGTAACATAATTTTCCAAGTGTCCCTGAAATATTAAAAATTCGGGTTTATGCGCCATGTTGGGAAACACTGATTTAACCGTACACTGTGATCCATAAGCTTGATCCTGTGCAATTGTGCCTATACGTTTAAACGTGATTCCAAATTACTATCCTTTACTCGATACGTCTAGTAAAAAGTGACGCGGTTGAAAAGGGGTACGCGTAATTGTACATTTCAAACACGGGGCAATTGAACGTGTGTACAGAGCCTGGTGTAAGTAATATTAATAGGTCAATTATACTGAAATCTTGAAGTGGTTGGAGAATCGATTACGCGTTGCACGATTTCATAATATGAGTTGCTTTTATTTTCTGCGAATTGAACGTGTCAATGTATTCTAATCAATTGATATATCGTACCCGGGTCCTTGTGCACATCAATTTACTAACTAATAACGTTATCGAATTGATGGTGACAGACAATGACAGGTGATAATGTGTCATTTATAAACTTCTGTGGGTTAAATGGTTTTGTGAGTTTTATTTGTTTCAATAGCGTGCTTATTGCTGTTACGCATGAGAATTTATTGGAATTAGCATTACCCAAATATTTGAAATGCTTGTTTACACATTGGTTTAATGTAATGTAAATATTAATCGATTCATTTACATACGGAATTTAATCAAAATTAATATTAAAATCATCGGCTTAATCGCATCAATTATTATCAGATTAATTTTCCACTTCTACATTTCATCGTTCGTATTATATTTTTTAAAATTATACAGATATACTGATACTCGTATAGAATTATTTTTACTATGTTTGCAACTTTATTAATTTATTAATATAAATATAATGTTAAGCAAACACGAAAAGGTGAAATTCTGTGAAACTAATGGTTTCCTAAATCAATAAGAATTAACATCTGTTTCTAATTAATACAAAAATATCTCTAGATATAGAAAACTATTTTTTATCATAAGTTATTATATCTTATTGTAAGGATTATAATAAAGTGGAACAGAAGAACAGCGAATACGCTTCTCGGTTAAAATCAATTTTCTTTGCTTCTCAAGAGAATTTTTTGATTAAGCTTCTCAAAGAGAAACTTTTGTACTTTAATACAGTACAAAAATAGAGTACAGTTTTTAAATAATGTTATGCACACGCACGGCACATATGCCAACATTTTATATTATATTTATCTAAATACGTGTAACAAATACACTTTTATAATATAATAAAAATGTATTAATCGTAATCATAATCATAGCTTAAACTTTGCCTAAACTTTTCTCTCATCAAAGTCCAAGCGTACTTACGAGACACAAGTTTTTTAAGATCAAATTGAAAGGAGAATCCGCTTTTAATCTTCTTCATATTGAAGTAGCGAAATGATCAAAGTGTAACCGTCCCATCGGAGATCGCTGCGATTCTTTCAAAAGATTTCCCTTACCAGACGAAACTGGTCGCCGGATGTAATACGCCTCCTTCTTCGTTGCAACTTCCTTTTTAACCGGGCATAGATCGTGCACGAACAAAGAACAGCAGGTTCAGCAGGTAAAGGGCCAGTTTGTACCCCATTTTCATCGCTGTCTACGATACGGTGAATGTATTAGATTCAGCCGAGTACCTGGCAAGTACACATTAATTCGTGTGGACCGTTTCAACAGGAGGCCTCTTTTCAACCAGGATGTAAGGCGAGAAGAGCGCAAAAATGAAGTGGGCGTGCATGAAAATATCGGTAGGGCTTCTGCGCTAAGAGAGAACACACCATGAGAGCTCGCTGCTTAATATTCCAGAGGTGGAGAACTTTTTATGACCAGGTGAGTGACGGTTGAACAGATTTCGCATCTCTGCACGTCATTCGAACTACAATGTTCACGATTACATGAGAAAAAATTGCGACAAGGTTATTAAACCGCGATAATATCGCCGGTGTGACGCTATTAAATCTTGTTTCGACCTCGAGCTCCTTCCGTATCCATTCAAAAAAGAAACGGCGCGGCGGATCGATATTTCCTTCTACACATAACGTGTCGATGTAATTCCTCTCACGTGTTTGTACACGTGAATTACGTAAATACACGCGTATTTCGTAAATTGAATTAATGCGAGAACACAGCAATTCAAATAATCGCATATTCCAAAAATAAAAGATCGTAACATCGATATCTCAATCTTCTGCTCGTGTCATCGCAATGGAGATGATCAACGCGGCTAATCCGCTTCTGAACTCAAATGTTTCTCTTGAGTTTAAATTTATCGGTCCGTTAAATTATATAACATTAAGTCGATTGTTAGCAAACCCGTTAATGAAGGAAAATTTTACCGAAATACATGCGTATTAAATGCTAGCAAGGAGAAGTAATGTTAGAACCTCATTATCAATCGTTAGGGATAATTAGAATATTTATGTGATTTTTTAATATAAGTTTAAACTTTTGACAAATATCGTTTGTTGGAAACATAAATTTAACATCCAGAGAAAGTTATAAAGATGTTACAATAGTCGCGTGTTACTTGATAATCCTTCGTTAGAAAATGAACCGAGAAGAATGAGAGAAAATATCATCGAGAATACTGTTTTGAAACAAATATTAGCGAAAACGATCCATGACAAACAAGAAAAGAATTTCCAAAATGAAAATAAGCTCTTCTATTATTATTTGTTGCTTGATTTAATCAGAAAAAAACAAAGAAAATGGACGAGCTTAGATAAGTAATTGTGATAATCATTCTTCCAAGAAAGAAACAGTACCCACTTCTTAAATGTGTTGTCACTTATGGTGGAAATTTTATCTACATGCAATTAATAACTAAACTTTTCTCTTTAAACGATGACATACATTTTTTAATACTTTCCTTTGTATATGACGAAAAAATTTGATTTATACAAAAAATACATTTCCGTAACAAAGATGATACAATTATTAAATATACATCGATCATTGTGCTTGCAAAGAAAATAATTGTACAAATGTAGTATTCTTCAAAGCATTCATTATTCTCGTTTAATACTATTTTCCAATTGAACTGTGAACTAACCTACTCTCATGCAATTTTTATACTGCGATGTTGTTTCTTCATCTTACATGGCGATATAACGGAATCCAATTTATACAAAAAAATTAAAATAAAGAAATTACGTTTAAAAAGAAATTGGCAACTTTCACTATAAAATTCAAAATAGCAGCGAAAGATTTAATAACAAAGATAACAATTTCGGACGTGATAATAGTATTGCGATTTAACAGCAAGTACATAGCAATTTGGAGAGAAAAAAATACAATTAATTACATCACTCAATTTTATCATCCATATAATCGATATCCATAACGTGTATATACGATATATAAATTTTGAGTATAATTTGAAATATATATTTAGAGTGTAATAATTTCGAACATATAAGATAAAAGAAATAGCGTTATATGCTCATCAACGTAAGAACCCCATTATACTTTGTATCGAGGAGAATTTATATCCATAATCGAGTTAATGAGATCGTAACGATACCGAGTTTCTCAGCGCAACGTGTTATTTCGTTAATATTCCGCATAATAGCGTAATTGTTTCGCATACAATCGCGATATCTTCGTAATATTTCAACTTTGTATCCGGCTGACCGACGCGACGGTTAAATTGAAATCGCGTCTTTACGCTGCCACGAGGATTTACATAGTTGCACCATGCGGCGGGATCACGCTGAGAAAATTGCATTCAGGTTATTAATAAGCAGAATATCGAAAAAAACCATCGATTTTTAGCTTCTCTTCCGAGTGTTTCTGCACAGGTGTATCACGAACGATAAATTGCGCGAAACCGGCGTCGATGTAATAAATAATCGACAAAAGGTGTTGAGTCAAACATTAATTTCGATCGTGCAAAAGTTTCACCTTGCAAATTGTCATCTATTATCGCTAATTGCAAGCGCACCAGGACCACTTTCGAATTGTTAATCGTGTAAACGATTACGATACATGGTCGGTTATCAATCTTCGTAAACTAATAATAATTAACATCGTACTACATCGTACTACATCGTAGACATCAGTCATTAACAGACGATAGTCGTACTCGAACTTCCCTCCTACAATCTTTACCAACGTATGAAAATGAAAAATGCCGGCAAAAGAAACTATTGAACAGCCAGACAAACTTCATATGCGAACCATCTCTGTACATCTGCGTCGGCCGGTCATAATGCGAAATTGCGCGTTTGAGAAGCTAGAGACGAGGTTATTAAAGAGGATAATATCGGCGGCGCGGCGCGGCTGTGCAACGAAATCGAGTTTCATACGATGCATGAAATTCAATTGGAAAACGTACTTCGGACGGAGACTAACTGCGATCCAATTACCATAGTATATAAGTAACTAAGAAACGGACCTGCAAATTGATTTTACTCGGAAACTCGTATCGCGTAACGACTCATCGCAGCTTCACCGTGGAGGGAGGATACCTGGCCGTGAGCGACTGTTCATCAGATTTCGCGGCTGCTCCCTGTTACTCGAACCATCGAACAACCGTACGATTACACGTGTGAAAAGATTGCAACAAGGTTATTAAGAACGATAATATCAGGGGTGTCATACCATTTGCATACCTTGCCGATCAACCGACGTCACTGATGTCGTGCCTCATAACGAGCGTATACATACACGTACGCATGAGAATGCCTAACAAATTGTTGCATACAATATAATCTTCTGCGGTAGAAGATGTTGTTCGTTCATCTTCTTGCTCTCGTTATATCTAATAAATCGTACCATTCGAATGTCGAGACGAGCGTGATTATTAGAGCGTCTCGGTATTTTAAAGCTCTAGTTTATTGACACAGAACGTGCAATGGAAATGCAAGCGATTGAAACAGACATCGCGATTTTAGTTTGAATGCGACACAGTACAAAAGTATTAATTTTTCATAAAATAAAAAATATAATGTTATTGATAATTATGGATAACTGACATGTTCTTTCGTTAAGGTACAAAAATGTTGAAAATAACAATGTGAGTTCTCGCTCGCCATCTATATGCTGACGACTAGTTACAAAAGGAGTAACTAGAAGTTATTACTAGACACGGTCGATAGACCTGATCGATAGTTTTAAGACTCCTCTCGTTTTTTCTTTCATTCGTTCGTGTTCCTTCCAAGTGTGTGCAATAAAGGTTTTTCTGCTCCGAAAAGTGTGGATTTATTATCCAGATAATATAATAATAACTCACGCGATCCTACCTCTGAAATATAAAATAACAACAAAAAATGTGTCAGAATAATAAATGCTTTACGCAAACGTATTATATGGATAGAGGGCATACCCGAAAAAGAAAGAAAGAAATTGTTTATTAGGTACAATGCTAGTTTATTATGGCAAATATTTAATTTTTTTAATAAAATCGTAGGATCTAAATGGGATAAAAAATATTAAGCAGCTCCCTCGAATTCCCTTTTATAATAGCGAACGAAATATTGGTCCTTAATCGACCAAAGGAACAATGCTCATAAAATAGAATCAAATATCGGTTTCGTTGTTTTATTATTATAACCTCAAAGAATCATAAAAAAACTTTTCCGTGTAGCGATAAATGAAAAAACTGTTTTTAACATTGCTTTATTTTTGTAACAGTGCGATACCATTATAATCAGTCTATTGGTCTGTTACGATGGAAGAATTAATATATTATTATAGAATGTTTCAGATATAAATATATACATTTTTGTATAATGTAAAAGTAGTTGCATGATGTTATTAATTATTCATTTCTTTAAATATTTAATTATAGATGTATTACAAGCAGTTAAATTCGATTTGCATGATTACTTCGATGCAGTTATTGACGTAGTTGCGAGAATACAATGTTTGAGAAGCAAAGACAATTGCTGAGTTAAGAATACGAACATTGAGAACCGTAAAACAGATTCATACGTATCGTCATAACTTACAATATTTCAATTCCGTCGAAATAAAGCTATTTCTTTCATTTGCAAGTATTCTTACGCAAGATAATTCGTATCACGATGATGTCGGAATTTATGTGTTGTGTTTATTCATAACAAACATGACAATGATTAATAAATATAAATATAAATTTAATATCGATTAGAACTTCCTTCGTAGCAGGATAATTCAGTTAGAACTGAAAAATAAGGAGAGATGGACCATGTGAACGTATGCATATTTTTCAAACTACTACTACTGTCAATTGCGTAATATGTCAATGTGATTTTAATGAATGTATCCGCAAATTTTTATTTCTAACAAATCAACATTTTAGTTTCTAATAAAAAATCATAAGAATTTACAACTTCTATTTAAGTGATCCTCAGTAATCGCAATAATAATGGAGAAACCATAACCGATGTAAACAATTTTTTAACGAGTCATAGATATATAGCGTGGCGATATATTTCGTTGGACTTTTATAATTTCAATACTTTCAACTGAAATAAACCTAATCCGAAATTTCAAATGCCGAATAAAGAAAAAAACTTTTTAAAATCTAGGTCCATCTCTCTTCATCTCTGAATTATCGTATATTATGCGTGTAATACCCGAAACGTCGAAAGGAAAGAACAAACTTGTGCGTCGTAATATGTATGCTCAAGCAACTGTTCATTATGCAAATATATTGTATTTAATGTTTCCCTTTGACGAACAAGTAATCAGCGCAAGTTTTGAAGATTGATTGAGCAGAGAAGGGTGTTGCATAAAATTTTGCGTTTCACGAAGGCAGCAGACGGTCTGTTCTTTTTAATATGTGTCAAAAGAAGAGAAGTCGTGTGTGATTAAACGAGTAACGGTTATACAGATTACTTATATTGTAAGCATGCACTTGCATATAAACAGAAATTAACACGAAGCACGGAAGATAATATTCAGGATGGGAAGAGATCCAAATTTATTTCGTGCACGAAATGATGTTTGAAATTGCGTCATAAAGCCAAGTGGGAACCTCTAGAATATATATAATGACATACAGAAAGATTCGAACTTATGATGGCTTGGCATCAAGCGATTTTCGGCTGGAAAACAGTAATCTGCCTCTGTTTGACTATCGATTATTAATTTCTTTAAACTACTGAGCCTGTTTTCTGAGAATATGCATAAAACCAGTGTGGATAATTTTATGCGTTGTATAATGTACTTTTTATATATATGTCGGAGATGAAAGGACATTGGAGCCTTCCCTTTGAAATTCTTGGGAAAATCCCTAATACTTTAGTTTTTACGACTTAACCCGATTATAATCGCCAGAGATTTATAATAATGAGTTTAGGCTAGAAGTGACAATTAGTCGCTGAACGTAGCCGCGGTCACGGGATGAACGTTTTTACCTAATAGAGGTAGGTATAGAGTAATTGTATAGCTCTCCTTAAAAAGGAATAGTTGTAGCGGCACTCGACAGTAAACATTACAACGTTTTCTGTTTCGTGGCTCGCCATACACCCTTAATCTTCGGGCAAGATGATTACCAGATATCGATGCATCTTCACAGTATTATACATGTTCAGCTAGCCTGAGAACCCGCTATAAATCTTAGGATTTTGTTAACTAAGGTCCTCCAAACGGACAAACAGCCTTTATTCTAACAGTCCCTAAATGTATCACCTACTACGGGAAGATACGGAAAATTTGCGTTTTACACGAACGACGCTTCCCGCTAGCAACTTTCTCTCAAGGGCGGTTAGCATCCTTCTTCAACCACCAACATAGAAATTAACCAATTAACAGGAACGTTCATTTCCCTAACTTTCCGAACGAAGACTTTTCTCGACGAATCCGATGACCTCGTGTCCTTAGACACACCCCATCATAGTTTTTCTCTGCTGTATCATCGTGACAGAAAGACACTCTCTCGTGCGATCTCGTCAGCGAGTAAAACAACGTCTTTACGATCAGTGAATATTTCACGTTTTTAACAAAGGGTCAGACTTAGACTTTGGAGGAAAGTACATTTGCTATCCCATTGACCGCGGATTCGTTATTGAACCTAAGATCATTGCCATTAGCATCTCGAATATCCACGATTATTTATCAAATTCTGCATTAATCATATTTGTACTAGTAAATATCTTCTCTATTGCATGACAACAATGTCTAATCGAAATGAAAATTCGTTACACGCCCCTAATTCTAATTATAATGACAACCCGACATATATAACTGTGTTTTTTAGTATTTAATATTCCACTACAATTTACATAGAATATGAAAGCACTGAATAATGAAAAGGTACAACAGTATTAAATTTAATTTAAACATAGATATGTATTTCGAGTATCAATTTATTCTATACGATTACATTTTAATAATTCCTTAACAGATACTAAATATACATCCATTGATGAGTATTTCGTGATCTACGATCGAAATACTGTGACAATTCACTCGTATCACGTACTAGATATTTCAATTCTATTATACTAGATGTATCGCAAAATTCAATAAATTTATTTCGAATGATTTCACGTAGGGGAAGAAAAATATTGCATTTGTATCACGACCCATAACAAAAATAACCATTATATTTTATACATGCGCAATCTATTAACACAAATTGAAGCGATTTCGCTAATTGGAATGCCATGAATTAAATTGAATCAAATTTACATTTATATCATTATTACATGTATCTTTAAAGAAACATCGTGCTCACAATACGTTGTATTATCTATATTAATGAATTTTGAAATTATGAATTTTATTAATTCAGTAAATAAATATCAATGAAAATATCTCATTAAATTTATATTTTTTATCACCACGTGATCTGATGAAAAATTTTCGAAATGAAAGTTGTATAATTTGACTGAATATTTGCATGATTAAAAGGTATAATTTTCGTTGTCTTGTTTCTTACAACTGTTCTTTTAAATCTTAACTTACATTCTTGGAAATTTCACTGCACTTCAACTGTTCGATACAGTAATACCTAAAAGGAACGGCTGTGATTCTCTTCGCTTTTTATGGCGCTGCCAAAGAGCTTTTACATATTTGTACGTGTATCTATATACATAGAGCGTCTTCTTTTCAACAAAGAACCGAGCCTTTCAGATATTCTCCCTGTTCTCCATGCTTACTTGTCATCATCACGCTCCGAGATACGGAACACGTGATGTATACTGACATCTTTGAACATCATTTTCTGTGTTACTCAAATTTTTTTGATGTACGTACACATTCACATTATTTGTCGTAACGTTGCTTCAAGGGATTTTAATATACATTTTTAAAACGCGTCGTTATACATTCCCGTCTATTTTGCTTTTAAATTTTATTTCAGGTTATCTTTGTCTGAGAAGAAATTTAAAAATATAGTATTTTCTACTACATTTTCCCAAGCCAAAAGAAGGAACATTAATTCTTACACACCGTATCATCGCTATCTAGCGTTTAACTACCAATTCATTGTTAATTAAAAATTTTACAAACGTAATAAATATCGCAAAATTCCGTTATCAAAAGAAAATTAATTATATTCTCTTAAGATAAAAATAATTTGACTGGAAGCTAAACATAATTTAGAACAATATATTTTATTTGGAAATACTAGGAAGTAAAACTTTTCTACTAAATTTAACATAAATAATTCTATAACGATGGAGAAGAGAATTCCTGCACGAACCGGAATGATGAATGTAAAGATAACTTTTGTTTTTTTTTTTTTTTTTAACGAAATTATCCTTGCTGTTGAATTTCTTTTGCAAGGACATATATAATTACTCGAGAAGTTAGGCGTTAATTAACGTTCCTTTTGAATAGGAAAACCAAAACGGACGCGTAACGTAACCTTGGCGGAATAAGGGTTCGCATCACTGTCTTTCGAATATCATTAGCGTTGACAGATTCATTGGCTCAATTGGAACCCAATCGATCGAATTGCGCCAGGCAATTACACATTCATCTATTCATTAGAACGTGCAAGGACGACCAGAGCTACGAATAGATGATCACGTAGCAAATCAATTTATGTCGATTAAATTATAATTACTTGATGAAGTTTCGAACTGTTCAATCGATCAACGATGCGTTGTATTATCGTAGCTAAAACCACTCTCCAATTTTCTCGCCGATATATTAAATGGCGCTACAAGTTTAATTTAATTCGAAAGTTTCGCACAACCAGCGAAATATCCTGTTACTTATCAGATCTTAATTGGAAGAAACTGAAAAGAACTTTGTTTGCACTCTGTACGGTACAGCATATTACAAAAACAGGTATTTAAAATGCGTTTTGTTCTTTGATTTAAGTGGCGTGAATGTTTGTGGAGCAAATTATTTACATGGCTATCTGTTAACCGTCTATGTGATAATACTTTATGTACAAAATTAATTTCGTTTAATCGTTTGTTCTGTACTTTGTGATTTAGCTTCTTAATGAAATTATATGTAGCTATTCTCTCCTTTTATACTTTTCTAGAAATATACGTAATTTAATTTTCATGAAATATAATATTTTAGGTGAATGTAGTGTACTTGTAAAAGATGAAATGCATTTCTTTAAATCTATAATCACTAGAAATTGAGAAACGCAAAGCTTGAAAGTCAAAATTTTCCGGTATGTTAACGTGGAAAACAGGTAACCGTTCAATCTACAACAAGGTGCTGCTTGTATAATTTATACGTGTAATAATTAATACTTAGCGGTAACATATACTATACTCATACCTAATTCACTGTAGATACTAAATGTTGAAGAATATGAAATTCAAAATACTGATTTTGCTAACAGCCATAACGGTATGTTTATCTACTATGGAAAGTATACAATTTCATAGGTGTAAAACAATTTCCACAACCAAAAAGAAAACAAAAGAACTGAACAATTAGACAAACGAAACATCGAATCAAAGATAAAAGTAATAACGTATACTAATTTATATGTACGTTATAGTAATACATAATAGTAAATGCAATCGTTTTAATAAAACAATCTATTTGCTTCAACATTGAATTCGATATTATGTCGAGTAGCGAAGCTCAAAGAAAACAAAATCCAAGAGAAAGAAACTGAAACGAATAACAGAATAATGTAATTAAAAAATCTAATATTTACTTAAAGAAAATAAAGCCGAAGAAAGGAGGAAACTATGATTAATAACGGAATAACGTAATTAAAAATGTAATATTTGAAAATAATTCTTGCTTCTTTAATTTTAATTTTCTGTGTTAATATTTACGATATACCTTACCACGAGAGATATGATACGATAATCTCCATCAATTGTAAAAGTTAACAAATTAATTATCTTAACATAAAAATGTAAAAGGAGAACAAATTTTTTAATCTTATTCAGATTTTAATATTATTGCAATAACAAACATCGCTGCTTAAGCAAATAAGACTTACTTCTAAAAATTAATATACGAAATATGTATTAAGTAAGTATACAGTATGTGTTAATATGTGTAAAGAAAAATTAAAACAAAAAGCTATACATACAAAATGTATGCTCATAAATGCCTATTAAAAAATTATAGAAAAGATACTATGTAGCTTATTCTTACAAATAAGATAAAAAGTAAAATCTGTCATATTTTGAATTCTTTGTTGATTTCCTTTCATTTCAACGGACTGGTTATAAACTTCTTATTGCATTCTTAAGGCTTATCAATTTTTAATAAACTTTATAATAACCTCCGATATTCTGTCTTTCAAAGTTTTCCACGAATAAAAATTCAATGCCGTGATATTCAGTAATCTCGGCACGCGAAGAATCCGTCTTCTACGACCTGTCCATCGTCGAGAATTATCGCTTCTTTAACCATTATATTGAACCAGAAAAACCAGTCCGTTGTTATTTCATATTTTTACTCTAACTTTCTAATAAAACATTTACAAGCCTACATTTATATAACATTTTCTCTATATTTTTATTCGTAAAACACATTTGCACTGTTTGTCAAGCAACACGCTATATAATATGCTGTTTCACAATAGCAATAATTTCGAAGGAATACATTAAACAATGCTACGAAGTATAAGCATTAATTACAAAAGATTAAAAAAAGATGAGTTAAAACGTAAATAATTTAAAGTGAAATTCCAATGAATTTAATAAGAAAAGATTACAGAGATAATTTTATTTGCCAAATCAGATCGAAAACAAGTATATCATAAATCATGCTCGGTAAAATAAAATGAGGTTTATAAAGCTGAAAAAATGAACATGTTATAAAAATTGCAAATCAAAGCAACATGAAAATATTGCTTCTAGAATAATTTGTAGATTTGATAGCAGTACGTTACAAGTATAATACAAGTATATATACAAGTATAAATATATGAAACATCAGAGATTTGTTCTTTTAGCTGTCCTCCAGTTTTAAAACATTCTGTATACCTACGTATATAGAAACGTAGGTAGTACCTAACGTAGTTATACGAACTGGACAACCTTGCCCGCGAAGTATCATTTTCACGAATACCAACGTATCCATATGCTTACAGGCTACATATTGGTGAACAAAATAAAGGGAGTAAGGAAGAGGTATACTGCGATCGCGTGATATTTTGCGCGAACATACGCGCTACTAACCACCGATAAGTAATTAAAGCTTTAGAATCGCGCTTTTCACTTCACTTTTTAAATGTAAATTTTACTAGAACGATATTTTAATTTATCTGCGATGCAAATTTTATTACGCGAGAAACTTAATTACTTGCGTAAAAAATGACGATGATGATGTCTAAAAAAGAAATCTACTATAAAATGTAATAAGAAAAGTTCTCCGCTCGACTTTTTAAAACTTACTTTTACGGAAACAATATTTTAAATCTATTACGTTGTCCGAAAAGTTTCTTTGGTTTTATGAGGAAATAATAAACGCACAATGTTTTTTGTTTTATATTGGTTCATTGAATTACCCACGAACGTAATAATAGAAATATAACGAAATGGATCATATCTAATTCAATAAAATAATATAAAACAGAAACTGTTGTTCATCTATTATCACCTTAAGAAACGAAAGAAACTTTTCGGACAACCTAATATAATGCTAATAAGTGCTAGATGAGAAGTTTTATTCCCAAGTAATAAACGACGATAATAATCGTTCTGATGTTTGAAAAAGAATAGAATATTGGGATGAATTTGAAAGAATTATTATACTTTGCGTGAGAGTAAAATGGGAAAAGTAAAGTCTATATAAATGAACTTCGTTTCATTCAACATTGTATCATACGTGAAACCGTAAGCTTAAAATGTTATTAAAAAAGTCTATGTAAACGAATCTTTTTACGATTTCGTACATGATACAATGAAACGAAGTGTGAGTCGATCGAAGTTTATACATTTTACAAACGAGCAATTGAAGGTATTGATCTTTTTGCTACGTATAAACCTGGTTATCGAACGATGACCTACAATTGATATCTGTAGAACGATAAATCGAATCGTACAATTACACGCATGTACAGCAGATGTTCCATTAGAATCAATTTCCTCAAAAACAAAGCTTCCTTCCATACGATCAAGCTGTTTTATTGTTTTATAATCTTATCTTATTTTTATATAAAGTATAACTACAGAAAATTAATATGATATACGTTGTACCTGTCTTTATTATAATAAAAGTTATCTTTTCTGTCGCTAAATTATTAGAAGAATATTAAAAATTTGTCCACAGCTGTTTCTAAGGTTCGCTAGTAAATAAGGTCAAACTTTTTTATTATAAACAGATCTTGCATTACACGCGAATAGAGAGTCAAACTCAACTCCATGTAAGTACAGTTCGAGCGATATGTGGTTTGAATGCGCAACGAACGACAGCCTGAATATATAACGAGTGAATTAATAATCATGAATACACTTTAATTATATTTCAAAAAGTGACTCATTCGATATACAACGACGAATATAGTAAGAGGCCGACCTACGCATCGAGAGTGTAGTCTTGCTATTAAAATACAACCGCAACTGTTATCTGAATGCTCAGCATGTTAACAACTAATAATTTCCAGCATATTTCGCTCTCAATTAAAAGCTTGTCCACTTTATCTGAAACGTGTACAATTGCCCGACACTGATTACTATGTATCTCAGTTTCTCATTATCCGTTCATTTTTGCCAGACCGATGCCTTTCAGTTTAATGATCATTTTTCAACCTCGCTCATTTAAATAATTCTGTAGCTGAATGACTATTTTGGACACTTCTTAGAAGAGAAAGTTCTTTACAGGACATTTTTGAAACTGTTAAGTCTCGTTTGCATTAGTCAGGTTGTTCAAATTCTACAAACATTGAATTCTTAGTGGCTTCAGTTCGTAGAAATCGAGTTGTTCGATTCAAAGTCGTTTCATTCTAAGTATTTAATTAATTTAATTGCAAGTGGATTACCTAGTGAACGAGACCGAAATTACAGGTAACATTATATTCTCTAGCGACTGTTGTTCGTTTTATGCAAAAGGTAATTGAACGGATTTCAGTGTCATTTGAAACTTGAAAGATTATTTCAAGCCATATGTATCTGGAAAGGTAATTTTACATTGCTTCGATTCAACAATTATATAATATAACCGAAACTATAATCCAGTTATTTGACTTGAAATCGCTTGAACTGAAGAGACTGTTCCTTGGCACGAAATACATTTTAAATGGTATAAACAATAATATACCATTTAGTATATACGTATATGTATTAATACACATATAAGTAACGAAAAGATTTATAAATTTTTGAAAACTTACAAAGGCTATGACATTTCATAGAATAGACAGATTCATATACGCAATATGTGTAGTGCCAAATATCTCAGCTTGTGTGAACAGAAACCTGAAGTCTATGTGTGAAGTGAACTATATACTTCAATTCAAACAGTTTCATCAACTTAAAAAGTATACTAAATGCGAAACGTGATGGAAAGATTTTGAAAGCTATAAGAAAATGAGGAAATGTGATGATAATTAGATTCATGAAAATGTAACGCGCCTTCTTTTCATTTTTTTCAGATAATGATTCTTTGTTTAAAAAATAAGAATGAAAGAAATACCTGCTGACAAGTAGAGCGAGATTAAAATATATATGCTTTCCCAATTCCTCAAAACGTACATAGTATTAGTTACTAATAGATAGTACTTATTTATTAGATAATACTCGTAGATGCATAGACAAACTGCATTTCATATTTTTTAATCAATTTCATTTACCATATTGGTTTACGAAGAATATAAATTATCTATCTAACAATAAGCATACATATCTAAAGAATATCTGCCTGGTATCAATCACTAGCAACATCATCAGGAAGATGCGTAAATTGCAAAGGATATAAGATTTCGAGTAATATCGTAGCTTGAGTAATGTAGAATAAGGCTAGGTTGCCAACTGTATTTTACTCTAAATTACTTTCTGAAGAAATCAAGAATACGAATTCTGCAATCTCGTATCCCATCTCATAACTTCCTATAGGATGTCATAGCGTTCGCCACATATCCACGGTGGAACAACCGCCACGCCGCGCTTGGTCTGGATACGCAATCGAATTTGCGAGCTTCGGCTGGTAATCGTCGAACATACATAGTCAGCGCAGACAATGTGGACGGTCCGCAAAACCGCACTCTAAAAGCCTGCATCCACTTTGTTCACTGAAAATCCGGCACAACGTATTGTCGTTTGAAAAATGGAATTTTCGTGCTGTGCCGTTTATATATATGTATGTGTATGCATTTAAACGTAATTTAAAATTGCTCGTATCTTCTATGTCTTGGATATATGCGAAATAGTTTATTTATTTATTTGTTAGTTGATGTAAACCAGATACACGTACGAAATATGTCCCATTTCCTCTGAATATTATTATTTTCCAATTTTCCTATGGAATATAAACATCTGAATATTAAAGACAACACTAATATACTTATTAAGTTAAAAACATTTTTGTGGTAACTTCTGTAATTTTAATCGTTTTAAAAAATAATTTGAAGTTTAGTTAAGTAAATAATTTCTGATTAAACAGTAGATATTGAAATATTAATTTTAAATATACGAATCGCCTTCTACCTTTTTCCGACCATAAAAACAATTCTCAATGATAAATTAACGATTTTCATTTAAAACTGAGCGAGCCGAGTGAATATAACATTTCGAATTACTTCCGGGATATAAATATGAATATATGATTAATAGTAATGAATCATTCTTCACAGTCCTTTCTTTTGAATAAAATTTAATGAATCTGAATATAATCTTGTATAACTCCTATATTCTAAAAAAAATTAAGCATTAAATTGCAAAAACATTATTAATTTTCTAAAAGTAGAATTTATAACAACGGTTGACATATTTCATGTGAAGTACGAGGCGACATATAAAATATTATTTTATAATTATTTCATTTATTTCTATATCTGTTAACACTCTATCGACGAGATGCTCTTATCATAAACAATAATATGTCATCAAGGATATTTTTAGAAAATTGAAAGAAAGATCCATCGTTTTCTTTGAATCGTATTTTATAAAAATTAATTGCGATCTCACTCCTCGTAAATAATATAAGAATTGCTTAGAAAATTAATTGGCATACCTCCGTCGTTAAAATGTTAAGGTGCTTTACGAACTTTCTGAAAAGTATTTGTTTCTGAATTTTGTTCGTATGTTAGTACAGATTAATTAGTATAAGTAATTAGACTTGTGTTAGTATTTCTATATATATAGTATAATTATATCGGGTGGTATGTAGCAAATACATGTTATCTGACATTTAATATTTCATTTTATAATTAACAATTGTACTTTTATTCTATCGAAACACACGCAAAAACACAATTTAAGTACCATCAGATGCGAATAGAAATTCGTTAGTCTAGAATTTGCCTTTGTTTTTAATTCTACATTTAAAATACAAACGTAGAAATCGACACTTTCCAACTATAATACGATTCTTTTAATTATATCAGAAAACTTTTGACCAGCGTATAAATTATAAAGGCTAGAGCGGCTTAAAAATAACACGTCACGAAGCGAGTGCTCTCGTTCTTGCCGCTTGAAAAAGTTTCACCGAGTGAAACCTTCTGACGCCTCTTTGCCTTCCTGTTCGAGCATCGACGACCTCATTAGATCAATTTGCCAACATTTTGCACCCACAAACCGGCCTTTATTATATCGCGGATAAATTGACGGTGTGGGTTGTGATGAATAAACAGGAAATTAGAAACGTATTCTCACGGATTCACGCTTTGACCATTCCATTAACTACCATTGCAGAATTACGCTTCAAAATTAGTTCCATAGAACGGACAATAATTGATTTCAAATGGATAGAAATATACTGTTTCAATGAACAAGTAACCGCGCTTTCAGATAATTTCAGTAAGCGAATTTGAGTATCGAATACCTAATAAATATTTCTATAATTATGTGTTAATCTCATGAATGTTTCATTTATAAAGGATGAAATACGTGGACCTGTGTGATTTGTATGGGAACAGGTATTTTTGAAAGAGATAAACACGTACAAATTGAAACTTAATTGATTGCATATATTTAACGGAAGCTACAAAAAAATGGAACTTAAAAAATAACTATATATTGTATTAGCAAAATTACACTGTATATTGATAAAAGTAATATAGCTTTTTGCGATTTATAGAAAACACAGGTAACTGACAGTTGTGTTCGAGGAAACGTTTTTCGATTGTGCGCATTCACAACCATGACAAAATCGATTGAATAATTTATAACTTTCAAAACAGCATTAATGATATAAAAACTGAATTAATAAATAATTAAAAAAATATTTTTAACCAACTGGCACCTAATTAACGATATCTACATTAAACAAACTAAATGAGATTTTGCGAAATAAAGAATTTACTCGGTAAACTCCACATTTAAGAAAGATACCATAAACTAATATAATGATAAATGCTTAAATCATGTGATAAATAATATCTTTCAAGATTTGTTACCTTAAAGTTAGCAATAAAGAAGCGTTGTATAACTTTAATTCTATAAGCATGATAATAATTCCTAAACAATTATACTCAATCCAATATAATGTTGGAAAGTTCTACGTCTATATTTACGCAATATAAATCTTTCTACATGTGCTACCTTCTATTCGTCATATTTCAACTACGACATACGTATGCATATCTCAATAACTAAACGTAAATATATCTCTTCGATTGACAAGCGTGAGTAATAACCTAACAATCATTACTCCATAAAATGTGTCTGTCCTATATAAATTGCAATAAAAAGAACAATTTAAAGTGCCATTAAATTATTTCTTTCTGCATACCATAAATACTCAAGTTCATGAGCGTTATTATGATTTCTTAAGATAAAACTTCAAAAGTATTTTCTTTTCTTTTTACTTAAATATGAAAACCATGCTAAAATAAATTTCTAGATCATTTATACAATCGATTCAGTGAAATAAATTTATGGATTATTTATACAATAATATAACGCAACAGTACTCCAAAAATCGTTAAACAAACCGATCTTCAAAAATTTGTCTAGTATTCTTAAACAGAGATATAAGTTCTTGGATTTCCTGGTACATCTACATTTATTAGGTACATTGCATACAGGTAACTGTCTAGAAGTTCTTGCAATTGCGTAAAAGGATCTTGCATTCTCTAATTCAGATAATTCAGATTTGAGTCGCTTTTCCATTTGAATATTGTAAAAACCGGTGCCATTGTATCGAACGACCAGGAAGACCAATTAAAATTGCAAGCTCGCGAAATTGAAAGATTTCCAAAAATTTCTCCTAGCAATTACATCGTGAGTCTGGCTGCGTGAGTAGTTGCCCCATCTCGTTACCACCGAGCCTCAGATACACTGTAGTGAACTCCTTGAAAGTCCAAGTTAGCGAGAACGTCTTCGAATGGATGTTCCAGGTTCTTCATGAACGTTCTCCTGGGAACGTTCAATATTTTCCTCCATACGTACTGAACGTGGTCTTCCAGTTCATGGCGAATCACCAACAGAACCCTGTTGCTGGAAACGCTGCACCAAATGACGTATCGCTAGTTTTGTCGGTGGACTTTTATCGTTAAAATAACAAGTATATGCTCTCTGCGTTCGAGTAATGGAGCACTCGTTTCGAAAATAAAATTCAATTATCTTTCCTCGTTACCCTGTTATAGATTTTTCCATTATAAATTTCCCAAAAAAATAGACTTAAAAAATCGAGAAGGAAAATTTAAAAATACACCTACAATAAAAAGAAGCTTATACACTTCCCAGATGGGAAAGCGACTTATGGACCACTCTGTAGAAACGGCAAATGTATCGACGAAGCGCCATTCGATAGCTCTTGACAAATATTTAAACGATAATGGTGCAATTACGTACGAAACAGCGTATCGTAAATTTCAGAGATTTAAGGTTATCTGGCCGTGGCGAACCCTTTTGACAAAATGAGGTCTCTGCTCGTTCTAATTCCGTCTTAAATTTTATCTACGTTAAGTACGTTGCAGAGCCGTCGTTATATTCGAAGAGAAAAAGAATATCGGTCTTGTTCTCAAGCGTGTTCATTAGTATTCCGGACGATACATTTCTAGTGGTCGGCAGCGAGACGAGTAAAATGGGTTCCCCAATCATAATTTCATTCCAAATGCAAATACCTGGTCTGTTCTTAAAAGCATGTCATGACAAAAAAGTACACCTACTACTGTGGGATTTAAGGCGTCGAAATATGCTGACCCTCCTACTCGTTCGTTTAATTGCCCTCAGGTTAAGTAAATCGCGTTCCGCACGAATGAAAAATAATTGGGAAACGCGAGACACGACCAATGTTATATACCAACGTACCGATAGAAAATAACGAGAGGCTGTTATATGTAATTTTGACCATTTTTAGACGATTTTATCTCGCGTACAACCAGTTTTCACACTCCAAAAATCGAAAAAACCAGTTTCCCGTCGACCTTACTGCCAAATGCAACTTTCAAATTGTTTTGTAAAAGTGCATGGATATCTCCGCAGTATGGCAATGTTAAAGCAGAACTGTACATTCCATCCTTTTCTCCTACCTCTTTTTCATTGCAGAAATAATACGTTTTTTTACTAAATTCTAGAATCTCTAATGCTCAAATATTCTAGTATTTTGGTACTCAAGTAATTAATTTAGATCTCAAGTATTCCACATGTAAGTAAAGATACTTTGTATGTTATAATTTCGATATCACGTTAAAGAATTTTTTAAACAATTTAATTCATTGTTTAATAAAATTAAACCATTAAAATAGATTATTAACGACCAAATCGATCACATATTGAGTTTTACAATTTGTTGGAAAGGATTTGCTCGTTTTAAAAATTATAACAATTTTAATTTGTTGTCTTTTATGAAGAACTTAATCGTCCACTTTTAAAAGAAATCATCGCGTGAAAATATGTTAATCTGAATAGTTTTCAAGAATTTCATATTCCAACAAACATTTTAAATTACGAGCATAAAATAATATGAACATTTAAATAATTATTACTTTTTTAGAATGTGTCATATGGCAGAACCGCGATATTCTTTCATCAAACAATTTTTCTCTAAAAAATGTCAACCAACGTCATTTAACGAAATCAACTAAAATACGTGAACATAGTCGATATTTTGCGTCTTTCGCAAAATCGCCTAGGGATTACCAATTCAATCTAGGCCAAATATCAGTCTCTTTTATTAACATAAAGTAATCACCTACACGTGCAAATGAACGTTATTGCGCATGCCGAGCGACCTAAAACGAAGAATCTACGCTTCAACCCATCATTTCGCGACTGGACTATGAATGAGTCTGTTCACGCGCTCACAAAGCCACGCGAAGGTAAAGGCATCGTCGCTATAAACGCATATGCTACTTTACGTTACCGTACAGAAAGCGTAGCTAAGAGCTTAGTAAAGTAAATGCCTGCCAGTAAAAGTTCATTCTTTATGAAGATTCGAAAAAGATATTAATCTTCTCGTCTTTATGCGATCGTATCATTAACTCTTTTATCGTAAGAAGGATTAATAAATGAATAATATATTTGATCATTTGATAATTAACCAAGATGAAAAAAAGATTAATAAACATTGGAATAGAATTTTCTAAAAATCAACTAAAAATACAATTAATTGGACAGCTTTCTAAAATAAGCTTATATTAGCTATGTATAGGGAGTGTGAATTTGAATGGAAAATGATGGAACAGTAGTTTTGTATTATTAGGAACTATAAATCTTTCATAATTTTCAACGAATATGGTTTCAGCATTTGTAAATCATATATGTCTATTGAAGATAATAAAGTACTCCGTGATTTTAATTTGCAATGAAGATAGGAAATATATGAAATATGAAAATTTATTGTTGTACAAATATACTAAAATATTGCAACGAATACGTAACGTATGCGATAAATAGTTTCGTATATTGAGAAAATGATATGATAAATATTTTGTCTATATTAGTAACAGTTAATCAATAAGTATTGTCAGTTAAAGTTACTTTATACTAACTCGATATATATTCATAGTAGATATCTAAATTTATTTCTCTTGAAATATATTTCCACGATTTTTAAATTTCATTAATTCGTAACCGAGTTCTTTGAAGTTGGATTTCTCTTTAAAATCGTATTTTACTCCGACATAATTTCTCCAACATCTTTAGCTCATCGTTAAATTTCTCATTAGACTTTTCTCGATATGTTTGTGTGCGACCTTGCACTTAGAGTTTGTTCAAAGTTCTAATAAACAATATTGAATTGGATTTAATAAAAACAAATATGATAAACATATATGTGAAAAATAATAACATAATGTTAGTGAACTATTAAATGGCAGATAATATAATCTTGCATAATTCCCTAAGAGACATGTACAACACGTACGAAATATGCAACATTTGCAGAATAAAAAATATACGATTAAAGTCTTCTAAAAGGAAAACAAATCACTATACAAGTTCCACTTCATTGACAATTTTTTATAAAAATTGTAGTCTTGCAATGAACGAGGAAACATTTTAAAACTAAAGAAATTGGCTAATGAAGTAAAAACCATTATGTCTGGATCAATATTTTAAAAAGTTTCCGAATAGGTTTAGTTTCGTTAAACCCTTTTAATAAGACAGTATAAGTATCAGAAATAATTAAAGAAGCATTATTGTTATAAAGAAGGATAGTTGTCAAAGTAAAATCGAGATTCGTTATCGTTTAAATAATTACAAGCGACACTCCGGGCAATGGAACCTCGCTTCTGCTTAATGCATGCATTTTCACGCACGTCAACATAAATAGCGAAACGATAATTATTACGCAACGCACCGATTAGGAGCGCGCGTCAGGGACATAACGCTAGTTCACGACTTTTGATCTGTCAAGATCAAAGCTCGCAGTTATGCGTTGAAATATTAAACAAAATGACAACTATTAACTGTCGCAAGAATACTTACCCAGTGTCCCCGATATAATCCAACATGCGTATCTTCAGCATCTCAGGGCGAGTCGCACACGAGGCAATTCCAAGGAAAATCGAATGGAAGTTGCGGCGTGAAGCAGCTCGTGGGAATCGCGAAATTCCCGATCCGTGCACGTCGAAGAACGTGGACCGTGGAACGACCGGAAGGTGGCCGATATCGACAGAGTCTAACACGAAGAATCAAACGGTACCACGTCCCCGAAGCCTCGAATCGAACACGCGTGTAAATACGTGATGCTCGATACGCTCGGCACGTGTGTATGCACTCAGGATCTTTCAATTGCGTTATCGAACACTTAGATTCGACGGCAACCAGTTCGAAAAGTTCAGAAAAATCTTCTGCAGATTAACACACGTCCAAAGTAAATCTTTCTCGTTTGCTCTCTTTGTTGATTCCTTCAAATATGTACCGAAGAACACGCAAATTGTTTATTTCATTGGCTCTTCGCGCGTATGTTTTATGCGCGATCCACTCAGCAATCTGGTGCAGTACACTTACGACGTGTAACTACGATATCCGATGATTGATTTTGAATACGATTGAATCGTAATGTCGAACGTCGTAAGAGAAGCAAATGCGTGTTCTTACGAGTGGCGTTTAATTAGGCAGCGTTCCGTCCGATCAGGCCAATCGTCCTTTCGAAAATCGGCAACGTACGATTTCCGCGTTTCTCGTAGCTTCTGTCGACCTCGTGTGCGACGCTCGGCATTCGGTCGACAATCCCCTCGAGTGTTTAATCAGAGCCCTGTGTCGGATAGCAGAAAAAAGCGAACTGAGTCAGAGCGTTTCCGCTAGCCATTTGTGGCAACGAGTCGCACGATATATATCCTCATGTTCAAACGTCGTCGTGAAACTTTGATGAAGTTGCAGCATCTTTTACGGAAACGACAATCCAGTACAAGATTCATTTCGCTCGGTAGTCGATCTCTCGTTCGACGCTCGCTCGTTCCACGTCGTTCGTCGCGCTCGGACAGCACGATGAGGTTAAATCTTCCAGAAAGAACTTGTAATTTACTTTAAAGCGTAGATAAAAGCGTGCGCATCGAGAACGTTTCGCCGGCATTATCGGAAACCGGAGGCAACCTCGCCGTGCGTAATCGGTTCGCGAGCGAGAAGAGGGAGAAAGGAAAATCTGTACGTACAACTTCGAACCCCGGCGAGATTTCTATTGCAACATTTACATTTAACGAATGATCCACTTAAAGGAGTCGGTCGGACGGCTGTGATTTATGCGGGAATATTCCGAACAGAATCTCAGCCTCGAGACATTTCAATTACGTTATCGCGCCACGTAGAAACGGATACCTGACCAAAGAAATTCTCGCGCTTTCGACAATTTTCTCTTGCTTCTTCGGTCACTCGGTATTTATCGGTTAACGAACGATCCTCACGAACGGTTCGAACGACAAAAAGGAACAATCTCGGGCTTCATCTTTCGGACGTTTCAATTATATTATCAACAACGTCCGAGGCTATACATCTCCGGTGGATATAAATTTCCATGCACGATACCCTTGCACCTTAATTATTCGTTGAAATTTAATTCATACGCATAATAACCGAACGTTGAATATCGAAGCACGAACCGCCGAATCGAAAGTGACTCGTTTACACGATGAGTTATTAAAAGCGAGCGTCGAACGTGTGGCGATTATATTATTATTTTTTGAGATGACGATAATTTATTCTGCCATGATTTATTTATCTGTTGAGCATCCGACGCGCACCGACCGGATTAACGTCATTTTATCGACAAAAACATCCGTTGAATTTTCGAGGTATATAACAACGCAGACTTTAACATTGAGATCATTCCTTTTTATAGTGTAGGTGTATTTTACCGTGTAGTGTCGATGTCACATTGTTCTTGTAAATAATTTCAGAAAATACAGGATGATACTAGCAACTGTGTTGGATTATATCTCCATTCTGTAAGAGAAGTTAGAAAAATGTCGTAAAGGAAAAGCTTACCCTGTTTAACAAGCTCTATCATCCTGTCGCGTGATGTTTCTTACAAGTGCATCGGTGAACAAGACAAGACCATTAAATACTGAATTCGCGAGATATTTTATTTTTATCCGTTTCAACGTAATAATATAAAGAAGTACATGAAAAGCTTTCTCTATATTTTCCATTACATTGATTAATTATCTTCACAGCAGACACATTTCAACGATTAGAATGTTAGAATATTAACGTGAAATCGACAATTGTTATCGTGTTTTCTTCGTAACTATTGTAAAAGTATTTAAATACTCGGTTATCTTTGAATGCATATTTAATTACAAAATTATAAATAGAAAATTTATCCAAGACAGTTTCGTCCTTTGTTAGAACTTATATTCTGACACGATTAAATTTACATGGCTACTTTTAATATACAATAAAAGAATTGGAATTTGCAATTGTCAGACCGTATCGAATAGTATGATTATTTAAAGAATTCATTATCCTTTGTTCGTATGGTTATCAAGCTATAAATAAAATATAGAGGCACTATCACGATTATACGATATAATTCTAACAATAACATTTACGATCATATACAACACTGTCGCGTCTTTCATTTCAATCCACTACCATTTATATTCCATATGATATACATATATATATGTATAGTATTCATCTTACAAGAACATAATAAGTATAATCATTAATCATTAACTTTTCATTAATTCATTTAGTTTTTAGTTATTAATATAACTTTTTCAAAATACTATATATTTGCGTATGATTATGAGCGACGATATACGTATTATTTATGTTATTTTATATTTACATCTACATTTAATATAATCTTAATATCTCAATATGTTAGTAACCGTATGATAAAGATAATGACGATGACATATATAATGAGAAATGTCAAGAAACAATATCAAGGAACAAAAAACTAATCTGACTTTATAGCTTTAGTTGGAACAACTCGAAGAATTAATTTATACAGGAAATGTTTGTATAGTTCCACTGAAATGCAATTTCATTTTACAAGAATCAGATATGAAAAAATGGTTGTGGTATAAGATGTTGCAGCTCGTTGAATGGTACAGAATTTTTTCCTACCACTTTTGTCTAACTTTACTTCAAATACAGATAGAGCTTGTTCAGATGTTAGGGTCGTTCAGCACACAGGACTGAATGTTTTATGCATTTTCGTAGAATGCATTTTTAGGAATGCGTTACCATTTATATGGATCTATTTCTAAAGAATCACCTACTTTATCTGGTGAAAACGACATATGGTTCTGACCTGGATAGAACAATTTAAAAGAAGAAATAAAACTAATTAATAAGTTCTCGAGTTGCAGAAAATTAGAGGCGCAAGTTGTAAAGACAGTTGTTGATGATCAGAGATATTTGTAATGTGTAATGTTGAAAATTCATAAAAATTGAAATGCAAGTCCTACTTTAAGGCCAAGGCCAAGCTGGAATAAAACTATCTATCTGTCTAATAAGTTCTCGTAACTCGTAACAAGCAATATTGATGAAGAAACTTGAACGCGAAGCTGTGTTTGGTTAATTTAAGAAAGACGAACAGTAAATATGCAACAATTGAAAATTTCATTAAAAAAGATCGTTGAAAGTTAACATCCGATACCTCAGTTAGAATGAAATAAAAAATGTTGCAGGAGGATACGAAGCGTTTTCTTCGCTTAACCAAAAATGTAATTTTTAAGTAAACCTTATAAATCTCGTACGTAGGATGTAACAAATTGTCGATGGAAGTTTCCAATAAATAAATTTGTACATAATTTACTGGGAATGATCTCAAGCTTATTGTCGAACGTAGATTCTGAAAACTCGATACGTTTCACTTTTCAAAGTTTCACATGGAACTTTAACACTTTCTCAATCACACATTAGAAAGTGAATGTAATTCCGACTAATTAAATTTATTATGTGTATAACGATATACCTATTAAGACAAGCGAATATTAAACCATTAACTTTGTACCTGATCTAGATTAGAATCAACTGTTCCCTAATATTCAATCGAAATTTTTATTGAAATTATCATTTTCTAGAGAATTGTATATTATCAAGTGCATTGAAAACTGAAATAATGGTATTGATGATTGGTAACTTTTACGCGAAAGAAACGCAACAGTAATGGATGATAACGATTTCGAATGTGTTAAAATTCCTTGATATTTTCTATCGCGTTGAGGATGAAATTTCAGTGTAAAATTTATTGTACGATATTTCACGTTAATTACCTTTCTCGGCAGCACGCTTTGCTGTATAAACGTAGTATCCTGCGAATGTTTAATATTCACAGTACTTGACAAGGTATCTACTGCTAGAATCGTTCAAATTTAATCAATGCTTCCGCTTGGTCTCTTGTAAAATAGGATTATACTTTGCAACTTGTTCTCGATCTTCCTTTAGAAATGACACGATTCCGATAAAAGTCGCTTCTTATGCTGCATACAGCGAAATCTGTTTTAAAGGCTCGTCGAAGCTATATCTCATCGTCACGAAATTCCAATATAAGGAAATGTTGAACTTGGGACTCTTCAATCGAATAATTTATTCTAACAATTCTAGAAATTTAAATATCCACGAGATATTCGTTCGTGTCTTTCAACGTTTGATAATAAACGTTTAACGCATTGGAGAAATTGAATTCTGGTGGAAGGAACCTAATGTATGTCAATATATGCAGGCCTCATTTTCTTTCCATTCCACAGCCTGAACTTAAGCGGCGATCCATCTTAAACCCTCGTTCGAAACTTGCTTAAACGTTGAATATACCTTTGATCCTTCTTCTCAGGATAAGCTTAAGCTCAAAGAAATTCTGTTGGCCGGGTGTTCATTCAAATTAAGCTGTCCGGAAGAATACAGTTTAATTGCATAGACGATAGAAATGGCCGCTGCTCATTGGAAACTTCGCAGTCTGAATTTAAACAATAATTAAATTTTCTTCTTCGAGAAGTTCCCGTTCTAATCGCGTTTACGCAAAAATGCAGTAACAATTTTCTCCGGATACGTCTTCAACTTCGCTAAGAAGAACGTAGCAATAATGATAGATTTAAGTGGAATCGTAACAGCAAACGTTACGATCTTGCAACCGGTCAGTTAATTGAAGCGTCGTAGTCCGCCGATCACTTCATAATTTTCCAGGCGAAATTTTTCTTGGATCGTCGACTATCGTGGATTTCGCTGCAGTCAACTCGTCAACATCTCAGTGACAGGAATTCCTGTTCGGCCGTTAGACGTATCAATCGGCTCGAAGTCTCAGCACGAACACACGTTGCCACAGAATCACGTTATAACAGTTTTTGTTGATCGCAAAGACGAAAGAAGAGCGCGTTTCGAGATCGATGCTCGTTACTGGAATACAATCTAGGGGGTAGGTTTACCGTTCGACTTGGTTACGTTGCTCGTTACCCGTTTCGCCGAATCACGTCTCCGCGATTACACGTCCTAAGATACACCGAGATCCCGTTATCGTTTGCGATCGATTAATTCCCTTGGTGTGTTTCTTCGTCGGCACGACAGATCAAGCAGATCCACCGATCTTGGACAGGGTACAGGCGATTTCGTTTTTCTATGCTATCGTATCCGCCGATGCATCACTCAAGAATAATCTTTAGTCACCGAAAAATATGAACTGACACTTGCTTGCTATCCGTTCGCTTCCCCAACTGGAGTTTGCGTACTCCACTTCCGTTCCTTCTTCTTCTTGTTTTTCTTCTTCTTCTTTTTCGTTTAATCGAATGCGCGCTTAACGGCAACGTCTTTGTTCAAATCCCGCCGGAAGAACGCACGACCCGTCCGCGACGTAGCAGCGATATAAAGGCACGATACGTCTACACGAAAAGCTTTTTCACATTCTCAACGTCAGCACACTATCAAACTCGATGACACATTTTTCCCCTTTTATCTCGCACTGCGCTTGCCATCGCGAAAAAGATGTGCCCAATCAAGCACAGGGCCCCTCCCTTTATTTATCCTTCTTTCCTTTTCGTGTGCAACTCATCCAGCTTTCAAAGAAACCTCATTCACCGAATCGATAACTTCTTCGATAATTCTTGAAAAACGGCGATAAAGATATCGCGATAATAGAAGACAAGAAGAAACTAACCTACGATGTCACCGATGATTTTAATCACCAAAAAGCACACGGACGATTCCAGGCACGCGTTACTTTACACCTTGCAAATTAGCGCGCGGACAGAGCAAGAATAATTACCGTTAGCGATGCGGTAATTACTGCGAGCCAAGTGACTCGTTATGGTCAAGTAAAATGCGATTTTTCCGGTCCGCGGCAACCGGACGGATACGTTCAACTATCTCGCCGTTTCTGTAGATTAACCTAGTACGCTACATCAGCCGACGCTAATTAGTTGTCGTTGCAGCAATTGCGAGCAACAGGCAGATAACATTGTTTGCCAACTGGCAAACTGCTCCAAAGCAATTGCCCCGATACTTCGCCACCGTGCTAGCTCGTTTGCATAGACAACAACTAATTTTATTGGGCGCGCACGCGAACCCCGTGCATGAGCAACTCTGACCGATACTTTCTCGTTTAATAGCCATGAAAAGCTTCGTACATTTTTTTTACGAATAGACCGAATTCAATTCGTTTGTAATTGACCTGTTCAACGTCCGCAGTACTCACTGTCTATCCCAAAATCTTTGTTTCTGTGCGTGAAACGATCGTGATACGGCTGGACTATTTCGCGCATTTACCGCCGTTTTCAAGAACTCGGTGAAACTTCGTCGGGAAGATGATATCGATCGCTGGTTTCCGGTGATTCGAGGGCGTCGCGCGTGGAATCGAGCAGCCACGCGATAACCTTTCTATCCGTGCACACCAAGAGACAGAAACGGGAAGGAACACGAGGTAGCGAGCGTTCGATCGATCTTGATCGTCTGATCGAGGAAAGGCAGCTTGTGCTCGGTCGGCACGCGCTACTCGACCTGACAACGGATCGAAGTGCCGGAGGACTGTTTTAGTGGCTGCTCAATGCATCGCCACTGGCAGTCACTCCCTTCTCTCGATCTCCAACATCGTTCTCTTCTCTCTTTCTCTCTTGCCTGTGGACGCCACCTCCACCTCCGCAACCACCTCCAGTCTGACAACCGGAGGCTTATATGAGAGTAAGCCGCCGGTGGAGGGAACGTTGCGCGAAACGTGCATCGGTTTAACCGCTTGTAAACCCTCAGCGCGTCACACGTATCTATACTTCTTGTTGCGCGGCTTATCGTACGATCATGTCGTCGAGAATTTCGCAAGTACCCCCCACTGAAAATGTTATTTTCATCAAGATCGAACCGCTTTCTAAGTAAATGCTACGAATTCAATTTATCTTGTTTCGAATTTCAGCTGCACAGGAGCAAACAATAGCATTCAAAATATTATTATTAATAATAAAATGAAGATTATTTGCGCTAGGTACTGGATCTTAACTAATTTTTCTTAAATCATGTACTGCATGTAATTGTTAAAAAATAACAAGTAACGTAACGTTTTAACAAGATCGTGTATAATTAAAAGCCAACGAATTAGATATAAGGACATGGAAATTATTTATTTCGTTTGATATTTTCTATAGTCGATTGAGTCGATTCTTGCTGGCTCAATTACGTAAACTAGTTTTCAAAAGAGTAAGCCACCTTTCGAATAGATTCCAAAAATACTCGAGAAATTTTGAAAGTTGATTACTGTTTTCCTAGTTTTCACCGTAAATCATACGTTTCACAAGAGAGCGTTATGCTTTCTGTGCGTGCTTAATTCAAGCGGAAGCAAAAATTTCTAACAGACCGTTTTGTAATACTTTTTCTAGGTGAAAAGTAAAAGATAGATGGAAGTGTTATACGCACGTGATATGTACTGTTCTAATAAGCGATGTACCAATAACGAGGAATTTTGTTTGCAACATAATATTTATTATTTTTATCTATTTATAATAATATTCATAATACGACTAAAATATATTTATTATCGTTTATTAACCCTCTATTTAATAAATTTTTATATGTTAAGTACTATTTACTATGTTTAATTACGATTTAATTTTAATTGATTATTGCATTCAGAAAACAAATTTCGATGTTCCATGTGAATTAAACTATGTATGACCTTATCTGACTCAATAATATATTTAAAAAACAATGACATTCTACATACTTTATTTCAATCGGTATTGTATTTAACAATTTCGCTAAGAAGTTAAAATATTTCAAAAGTTCTTAGGATAACGTGAAAAAATAACAATTGAAATGGAGAAACAAGTGCATCGTTGCATCCAACGTGCGATTATTTTTTTTACTTCCAACTTCCGACAAACCCCTTCGCCGTTTCTCTTTCTCCATTATCCTCCCTCGTAAAGCGTTAGCTCTACTTTCACTTTCATTCTGATGGGAGATTCACGAGACGAGTAGGAGCATCGGTGTACGCAAGCATAAAATACAGGTTGATACATAGCTGCCGAGCGTCTGCTCCATATTATTCATTTTTCATCTTTACAGGAAGGAAGTGGTACTTCTCGCTTTTCTGCAATTCTGCAATTCTCAGTTGGTATGAAATATCGTTTTTTACGTTTATAATGCCTAAGTTCCGAGAAAAGCTGGCAATAAAGAATTTTATATGAAGCTCGGTTTCCCGACTCCTCCGCACGTGATGTAATTTATATTTCGAAATGTTTACGTACGATAAATATGGTAGCTCACGAAAATATCCGAAAGCTTTTATAAATATATTATGCATGCTATGTGAAACATTTAGAAATTATTAGCACTGTAATAAATCTCGACTATCATTATTATATTGATAAAGTTTGAAACAAGTTTGAAAATACATACGGTTGTACAAAATAAAAATTGTTAATAAACCTCGATATTCGGTGGGATCATTTTTGACACTCGTTACATGTTTAAACAGCTACTCATGCTGTGTACTGATTTTTCACTAAATACATATATGTTTGCAATAAATAAATAATTTTTGTACACATTCCAAGATTTCAGATTTTACATACGTAGCACATACACACACAATTCGTATAGAAGTTTTCTAAATATTCAAATACTTTCGTGACCCAAGGTATGTTTAAACGTAACACGTTGAAAAATATAATATATGAAATTTTAGAAAATATCTTTAATTTTGAAGATGTAGTGAAATATTTAGTAAACTAAACGAGTTTAATACAAATATACAAAATGTAGTTGTAATTTTGAAAATACAGCGTTGCTGCTTCATAGTTCATAGAAAATAGTAATAAAAAAGAAGAAAAGCTTCTTTCACAAATGTTCTAGGCGAATATTGCGTGTGTAGTCTACAAACGGATGTTGTATGAATTCCACATCGTTCAACCTACAAAATTACGGAGAACGGTTTCATACGCTTTTTTCACATGAAAAGTAGTGCAGCTTGTGTAACATTGAGATTATACATTCTTTGTACAGTAATCAACTACTTGGGCAATCTGTCCAACTGTACGCTATTCACACGCAAAAAAAAGTCATTCTGCCGATAAAGAACAAGTTCTGCAGTTTTATTGCATACACGTGCGTTCTTATTGGAAAAACGTAAAATATAATCAGGAACAGTAACACGAAGAAAAGAGGAAGATTCGTTTTCTTTCATATCATATACATTTTTCTAATAGTACGAATACTTTACGGCAATATAATTTCAGTTACGTTTTTTACAACACAAACAACGTTGAATATCTCTGCAATTAAAAATTTCCGACTTTTATTACAGGATTATATTAATTTAATACACATACATATTCAGATATATGTATAGATGTATGTACACGTGGATCGATAAAATAATATTTGCAGTTTTATCATCGTTTATGTTTTCCATTTATTTTTCACATAGTTAAATTATCTTTCAACTTAGAAAGCTTTAAACAAATTTAAAAAAATTAAAAATTATTAATTAATGTTTCTCGGTTCAAGAATCTTTGATTATTGATCCGTAAATAACAAAGTTGTATTTGCAAACTTGAAAGTGTAAAACAAAATTAAAAATGCACTTTATATTTAATTAATAAGTGTTTTTCATTCCTCTTTTTAAACGGTATATTTAAGACATTGTATAACTGTAATTAAATGTAACAGAAATAAAAGCAATATATTACAATATACATACTTTCCATTTTAATGACGATATAATTACAATACAGTAGAAATTATACTACAAATACCTTTTTATAAAATCCTTTCTTTCTCTCAATCTAGGTTTAAGTAATTCGCTTTGGATTAAAACACACGGTTTAGTTAACTGCTCCCCGTAATTAGCAGCTATTATTACTTGATACGTTAACAACTTGCAATTAACTATGATTACCCCACATTGGTAATATACAATACACAATGGCAGGCAAAAGAAAGTTTATAAAATAAGAAGCATAAAATGATACCATAATTTAACGAGAACAATGAATAAATATAATAAATGAATAGATATATATCACAGAGTAGATGATTATTATCACATCGTACAAAATTGTTAATACAAAAGTTACTAAGATTCATAGTATACCAATTTTAAACTTTTTTTTTATCCGCCACTGTGTAATTAGATACATGCTGTTATAATTACATACATTGATGTTTATACTATATATTGTTCATTATTTTCAAAATCTTTGTTCCAAGAAAAGGAAAGAGAAATAAACAATTTTGATAGTAGAGACACATAACAAGAACGAATGTTGCATCTTCATTTATGTTAAACTATAAGTTGAAAATAAACACTACTTACTCAAGTTATCAATATTTTAAATTCAGTCATTTTTTAAGGCTGTGAATTACGATCTTTTTAATGTATTAAAAATACTACGACTGTCACATTACCATTTGAAAATAATAGAACAATTTCATTCGTTCCTATTAACTTTCAATCGCATGTGTAAAAACATTTCAGATTAAAACATGACCCAGTTAACGCACGAAATACTCAAACAGTACTGTCAGTATCATTTTATTCCGTTTCAAGTAGTTTGTATGCTTGCACACCGTGTATATATCATCAACATAAAATTTCCATGCAAGAAAATGACCCGATTAAAAGCAAAAAACAAATCACAATTCTTGGTATCTGGAGGATTATTATATCTACCTAACCCGTTTGCAGGCAACACGTTACCTTCGCGTGAAGATAGCATGGAATGTCGAATATACGATTCAACAATATGAAGACGACAAATGAAAAACGTTAAGGTAAATATTGCATAAGCTCATATATCACAACAATAATAAAATCTATTTCAATATATCACATACCGCTATATTACAACAACAATAAGTCATATACAATTAATCTGAATCAGCCTAGCAATCAATTATCCTATGCACAATAAAAGCTCGACGGTGCTGCAGTTGCTACTTTAGAGTGAAGAAATAAGAGAAGATCCAAACATCGCTATAGTACACGAAGAAACAACTAGATCAATCAATAGATACAAAAGAGAATCGATGCACGATCGAATCACTAGCCAACAAAATGCAGGTACGGATAATTAGTAGGTACACGTAATATATAGTTCTCCTTTGAAATTTTCAAAGAACACACGCTGCACGTACTACAACACATAAACGTATATACATACAGGTAAATTAAATCGACAGATCTTACCAGTGCAAATGTTATCTCAATGGAGATAACTATGGAGATAACAAATACTCTTTAACAAAACTCTTTAACGAAAAATGTAACAATTTATCTCGTGTCTGTACTAACAAATTGCAAAGAATACCGAAGATAAAAGAAGAAGAAAGAGAAACATTTGCAGACATACACTAGCTGAAGGATTTCGGTTCTCGTCAAATTCATCGCCAGTGGCAATGACTCTCCTTTCAGCCCTCAAGCTGTGTATGCCTCTTTCTCGACGATCTTTCTCTTTATCCCCCCGACTCTGTCCATCTTGTTCCTGGAGAAGCTCGTGAGACCGAAACGAGGCGAGGGCTCGGTAGCGTGTACACACGTATAATCGAGAGCACACACGGTGACCGGAGGTACCGCATATTTATGGTGAACATAGGACCCACACGACTAACAGCGGAATCTGTACTAACCACGTCAACGTTCATTGAATATAAGTGGCCTGCTCTCAGCGATTAACCATGCTATTCTATGGTCCGCTTTAGTTCATGGCAAGTAGCCGATACCAGTTTAGGAATTTATTCACTAGCCGAACTGGAGTTTTTGGAATTAATGTTACGCGGAAGAACGATCAAGTAATGATCATTCTGGAATATTTATGATATTAGCTGCCGACTTTTTTGGAGCAATTTGGTTTTATGTATTATTTCTTCGATGTATAACTCGTTTTTCTTTTCTTCTTCCTTTTAGTTCTTCGGCTTAATGACGCTGTTCTTTTGATGAATTAATTAGCCGTTCTTATTTAGATTTTAATCTATGTCTGTTTCAGAAGAAATCTTAAATGGTAATTTAACCTTTACATGTGATATTTCCGTATATTATTCATTAGTAATGGAGCGTTGAGTGTTTTAATTTCTGATACAAGGTACGTTTTTTGTTCCTTCTGAAACTTCTAAATGAAGGTTTTGAATGTGTTTAAAAGTACTCCCTAATGATACTTAATTTTTTTCATTAATAATATCATTACAAATTGTACAAAGTAGAAGTTGCCTAAATTTCATCAAATATTTACAAACGAATAAGTATATGGATACAAAAAGGAAAACAAGACAGAATAGATAATCAAAGCAAAAACAAGACTGTAATAATATGTAGCGAAGATACAGGAATCTGCATTTTCTGCATTTTATATTGTGAATTTATGTTTTAATATTTAATATGTACATATACTTCATATACTACTTCTGTTATTGTAAAAGATGCATTTATAATACTTTTTACTTTGTATGTAAAAGTCACAATCGCAATCTCTCTCTCTCTCTCTCTCTCTCCTTTCTGATTGAAAAATTTAAATATTTATGTTGAATAAACCAAAATAGTATGCAAGGGAAATCATAAAAAATATTCCAATTAACTGGGAAAAGAAAAAACTTTTGTATCCCAATTTGCAAACGACAAATAATAATTATTTATTAGTTAACTAAAAAATATTCATACTTTATTTTATATATATTCCATGAGAGTTTTCGAACTGCCTTATTACCAAAACCAGTCGATATCTGGCCTCATCATTGACGAATTCGAAGAAAAATCTAGTTGCCATGCACTGAAACTGCCAATATACTGCTGAACAGCCGTAATCATAAAGCCATAAACATTTCGCTTATATCGATTGCCTTGGTATGATTGCTTTGGTATGTATACGCCACAGAATGAGACGAATTCCTTCGAGGTAATATTTTTCAGATAATATAGAAGCAATTAAAGAAATAATAATAATAAGAACATAATTCAAAATATCTTATTTTGTAAGAAAAAGATATTGATAAAAATAGATTAATTTTAGAATAACTTTTTATTAATATTTGTAATAGAACAGAAGTAAAGCAACTATTAATAAAAATGTTATCAATTGTTTCCAATAAAAATAATATAAATAATAATATTTTTAAAGCTCATTGATAGAAAAAATGTATATCTATTTTCTTCAATAAGTCATCAGTTGTCAAATAGAAAATTGTAATGTAATAATAATAATAAAAGTCCTAGAAATTGATATAAATAAATTTTTTATTTATGTACAATAATTATTGTTTTTTTTTTTGAAATCTCAACTCTATTATATCTATTGGTGCGCCTAGTAGTATGCAATATGCGCCACACATCACTATAATACGAATGAAAGTAAATACGTAGGTGCATACAGTAGTCTAAGGCCTAACTCATCGCTTCAATCATTTATAATATTTGTACATAATTGCCAATTATTAAATATTTAATTTATTAACGTTATTATTATAATTATTAAAGTTGTATAATAATTTTAATTACTCGTTAATTAATCATTTCTTTAATTTCATCAATAAAAAGATCTATAGCATGGTCCAATATCCAGAATAGGATTTGACAAGTAAATAAATTTTCTGTTAATAACTCGATCTTTTTGTTGCAGGTACATATTACAACTGTGTTGAAGATTCATCGTGGTGAATTGCAGAGTGAAAGAATATCCATTATCTATAGTTATATGTATATAATTCCAGGAAATACCCAGATTAATTGGCCGTCACGTTCGCCCGACCTTTCAGCTCCCGATTACGTCCTGCGCGGATACCTGAAGGAGTGGGTGTACTTGAACAAACGGAGTACGCTTGAGCAGCTCGTGGAGAATATCCGTGCAGAAATTCGAGAGCTAAGGCTTAAACATTAATGGCCCCGAATTTGTGAATTGGCTACTAGAACTCATTTAAAAAATGTCATCTATCATAACATATTTCATAGTCAAACAAATTTTCACGTGTTAAGCATTTATTGTATGTAATATCACTGAAATTAATTTATTAATAAAAAAGTTATTGGCTTCCCAAACTCTAATTAAATAATATAGAAAATATTTGTGATTTTCATTAGGATCAACATTTCAGGCACTTTAATAAATGGTAAATCTCATTATGTACTTATATGTAGATAAAGGTATTGCAAATCGTAATCATAAATAATACCATTACGTTCATATTAATTAATTACTATCAATACTATCATAATACATATGTAATTGCATTACTTATAATGTATTGTAAATAAGACTGTTTGTTAAATGGACCATACTTTTTACATACGTTTTTATGTTCTTGTAGTCTAACTCAATATTACAGTCATCAAAATGTTGAAAAAACAATAGGTTTTAATTATAATATATGAATATACATATATAGATATAAGTTTAATAATGAAAATATAAAGTTCGAAACTATTTACATAGAAACCTACCATCAAGGTTTTATAACTGAATTTAATAAGAACAAGTGATATTTAATTGACAGTCAATTACATCAATGAAATGATAAGTCTAGATTATTCATCGATTTTTAAGTTCAGCTTTACAATCGTGCCTTAAGTGGTTCACTTATGTACCGTGTTGACCTGTGATTATCTAGCGCGTTGATGTGCAATAAATATGTGCCACTTTCTCATGCTTTCAATAAGCTCATATCTATATATACATTCTACAAAGTATCCCCTTCATGAAGTATTAAAAATGTGAAATTACATATTTAAAGTATACTACAATATAAACAAACGTTTGACATTTCAAACGATAATGATTGCATCTAATTTGAAAATTTTAAGTAAATTACGTATTACGTATTTGATTATTTGTATAAATAAGCAAAAGAGAAATTTTAAATAGTATTTTTTAAAAAGAATAAAATTATTACAAAAGAATCTTTTATAACATTACTATTAAATACATAATTCTACATGAAATTCTCAACAACATGTATAATGTTTATAAACTAGAGATTTAGAGCAGTAGGCAGGTATACAACTTCTTAATTAAAGTAAACAAGTACTAATTACACATAATTCGCTCTCGATCGTGTTATTCTTTTTTTTATGCATTCATTTCCGCTCATTCTCTTTCTTTGGAACATTTTCGTTATTTCATTGTAATTCTATTTCCGCACTAAAGATTTTCATTTGAACTCAACAAAAATTCCAAATAACACACCTGAAATCTTTAATCAATCTTCAGAGGAATTTACACATACGAGAAGGATACTAAGCAAAATTTAATAATCAAATCAAGTATATAAATTATTACAAGTAATATGCGTCAGAAATTTTAGAACAGAATTATTAAAAAGTGTAAATTAAGCATATGTGAGAGCGAAAATCAATAAAGGCGTAAAGGAAATTCTAACTAGGAACATTGTTCTAAACGAAAATTTTTGTAAAACTTCATTACGTTCTAGAAGCACATTATACAGAAGCTGTTACAGCAGCGTGAACTTTTTAATTTTAGCAATCTGTGCAGCAGACCGGTTGAACTACCTTTAGTCAGGAAATAGTATTTTCTATACGATGAAAGTCGAAGAAAAATGAACTTCTGGAAGGCACAGACTTCAGCCAAACTACGTAGAACATTTTTCCAATTAATGTTCTGTCTTATATTCCAATATAGTATAGGTAATTCTATTACGAAATGGAAAACATTAAGAAATTCATGAAATTTTTAATTATTGAATAAGATATTAAGTTGATAGCTAAACATTAAGTAAAATAGAACAATAAATTGTTTCGATGATAAATTAATATTTTATAAAATAGTACCGATGTGATGATAGTATGTGATGATAGTACGAAATGAGTTTATATGTATAGCTTGATATTTAGAGAACGGAAGGTCACACGAAATATTAATTATTTCGAGAATTAATCAAAATTTTTTGGACAAATTATCAACAATTCTTTAACTAAACGCTTCTTAAGAAATACAAATTTAAAATAACACCAGAATTCTCTTGTATAATGATTTACTAACTAATAATATAAGTGAATTGAAAAACGATAAATTACAGGTTATAGATACCTATCGTATAACGTTATTATTTTATACTTTATTCTTATTAAAATAACACAATTACATGGTATGTAATTATTGACACGCACAATATCATTTCTTTTATCACCAAACTCGTTATTATTATAAAATAGAATTTCTTAGCCTTGGTAATTTGCAACCTAATAATTTTATATACAACTTAATAATTTGCAACCTGTAACTTATACAATTTTGCTAATAATATATTGATTCATTTGTGCAACCAGAACAAGATATCGCTATATTAATTCATAAAAGCGACACATTTTTGTTTAGTAAATGTTTTAAGATTTTTTGTACAGTACTGTATAATAATAAAAATAGAAAACTACTCGTACGAAGGGTGTTGATTCAAATTATCCAGTACCGTTTCAAGAAAATATTACCGTTGACATTCGATCAATAGAAGAACTCACCACCAATCAGTCAGTCATTTCCCTTTGCGAAAAAAGATAATTTATGCGGTCATCTCGAGTCGAGTGGAATGGAGTCGAGTTCAGTATACGAGGCAAGTTATACAATTCATACTTAATGCAGTCAGCCAAAGCAATCATCTTCGAAGCATGGAGCAGAGTGTTACTCAGGTTCGGTAACACAGCCTGTTGTTTCCGTGAGTCCCGTGCCCCCTTCTCTGTGTTATTATCCCACTCGAAAATGATCGGCTTTGCCAATGTAATAATAGCTTGACCCGGAGAACTGTGGAAAAACGGGCAGTCGCGGTCGCCACGAAAAAGGAAGAAACTCGTGATCGACTCTTTTGCTATCCGCTGCGACGTTACACGCGTGTTATACGAGATTCAATTATCGCGTACATCTCGTTTGCATCTCACTACAGAATCACACGCGGTCGGGAGTCTTGTAATTAATATGTACGAGACGCGATATACGCGTTGAGAAATAAATGTTAACGCAATCGGAGATCGGTACGAGACGATACAACTCTCGGTACAATCGTTTGATTGGAAGTAACGAATCCCTTTCGGTGGTACGCGCACCAAGATGTCTTCGATATCTTACTATTCTTACTACGAGATGTACAGGGTGATTCTAGTAATTAGGTCAGACTATACTGCCGACCATAAGTAACAGGGTATTAGAACACACATCTGTTTACAGTATGAACTCATATAAAGCGGAAGATACGTTACGTGCTTGTAGAAATTATGCGTTTTACAAGATGCACAACGCAAAATCTAAAATAAATTCTTTGTTTGAAGTGACATAATTACCTGTGTATAGAAATAAGTATCGTACAATGCGCGAAGTCTTCGTTATTATACAGGAGCTTGTGCATTTCTACGGTTTTTAATCAATTTAGTAATATACATTTGCATGTCACGAATAAATCAAGTCTGCGTCTGTTTATAGGAATAATGTGTTTTTACACCCCTACAAATATTGTAACGTACATATATCGTAGCCTTTTTAAAAATGTTTGTAATCGCGTTATACAAGCACTACATTATATGGGAACCTATAGTTTTGGGAAAAACTCTAACAAATTTTATTTTATTTTATTCAGTACTTTACGTATAACGCGAATGAAATAGCAGGCTTTTTATTATAATAACTAGAAAATAAGTATGTACGAGTGTAGATTTTGCACTATTTAACAAGGTCGTAAGGAGTAACTTATTCTTCCAAATAGGTATAGCAATATTTCATCGTTATTTTATACTATTTAGCTATTTAGTAGTCATATGTAAAAATAAATTGCCATGTTAATATTGAATCATGATATGTACATATCAATATCATATTTGTATCGTAAATATTAAAACTTTATGGAAACTCTCGTACTCCTACGCACTGTTTATGCCATTATAGATTTGAATGAATATCAAATTCAATTAGGGATCATACGGTAACAATTAAATCACGTACTCGAAAATAATTAAGAAAATATAGAAAATTGCACAGAATGTAATGGTGAGATATTTGGGAAAATGAAATATCTCATAAAATATAGACTTTTTAATTGTTTATCTTTTATTCGTATAATAACTCGAAAGATATATGCAAAAGGTTCATTTGATCTCACTTAAAACATTTATGACAAGAATCATGCCCCATAATGATATAGTTTATAAAACAATGTAAAATTTTGTACTACAACTTTCCAGCTTCACTTATAATAGAAGTGTAATTTGCCCCAAGTGTTAGGATCATCCTGTATAAATCCATTTGTACGTACGTATCATAGGTAAAGAAACATCGGAGATAAAGTTACTTAAGGTCATCCGGTTTCTTGTATTACTGATTCTAATGTCTTTTAAAGATTGCACTAAGTATTCTGAAACTTGCAGTATCCAAATTAATGAGAAATTATGATGATATTGCATAGGATAATATCTTTGTATGATATTATACATTACTTTTATATCGTTATACCTACGTTGAGGAAAAAATAACAGCGATAACATCAGTAAGCAAAGAACATAAGATGTAGTATAAATGTAACATGTCTTCTATTATTTATAGATTACATAGCTTTTTTTACTGTGAAATCGTACAAACTTTTTAATATGTTAGGTTGTGTTGTACTATGTTCCATTTATGGCTTAAACTAATCTAAATGTCCCTTTTCCAATATCATAAACGTTTCGGAATGCAGATATCCTCAACGTTATATATTTTTATGACTTTCCCCATGCTTTTACCATTTCTTCGTCTTTAAGATATCTCTCGTTTCGTTGCAACAGTTAGTATAATATCATACGTTGCCTTTCTGATGCCATTGCACATTATGGCACAACACGCTGGTAGTGCTGGTGCGTATAATACCAACTTCGTATTAAAATGACGAAAAAATGTACTGTTTGCATAATAGAACTTTTGATAGGGGCACATTCGAATAATACAAGACTTTGGATAGTAAACATTCAAATAAGGATGGTCCTACTACATGCATTAGGTATTTAAATAAATATATTCATGCCTTTTGGTATGTTATATAGTTTACTATTGGCATATTTGCAACTAATATTTTTATATGTTAAAAAGTGAACGATACTCGTGCAATGTTTTTAAAAACGAGGTAACAAACATCCTACATCAAATATTTTGATTATTTCCTACTTTTCAGAAAATGTATGATGTTAATGGAAATATAATCTATTTATATAAATAATAAAAATAATGTTAAATGTGAGATATTTCTAAAAGGTAAGACTATTAATGGTAATGTACGGAGTAAATATCGTTTTTATAAACCTTTTATAAATCTTCTGAATTGTTTAGTACAATTATTTATATTTCATGTTAGCTGGACGTATTCAACGTGTCGATTTCGGTATACAGTAAAAATACCTCAAACAAGTATTCTTTCTCTCTCGATCCCTCTTGCTGGGTAATAAAATATCCATACTGTTTTATATTATTTGTAAAATATATTTTATACGACCTCAGTTTATTGCAAACATCCGTCAAGTTAAATTACAGAAAAAAGCTACGTGATAAAAGATCCGCGTACTGTTAGTCATAAGATACTTTTTACGAACTAAGTCAGTTTGCTACAAAGTTCTGTAATACTAAATTACAGAAAATTACTTCCTCGAATTAAAAGCATCCAACACCATTACAGTACATAATACGTATAAATTGTCGCACATTACACCTAAACCATGAAAATAAATATACTTCATATTTTCAATTTCACTGTAGCACTTATATTAATATTCTGTACTAAAAATACAGTTTAGAAGTAAACAAAATTACAAAAAATCTATGATGCCATTGATCTTATTACTCATAAAATTATAAGTTACGTTCGCTATAAAAACACAAACAAGCAGCTGAATTACACACACACACACACCTTACAAAGAATTTAAAAATAAATAACACACTTATTATTATTATTTTATTTATTATTATTACCTTAATAATTAATTAAATTTTATTAATAAAAATTTTATCAAATTTTTATTTTATTATATATAAAATTTTATTATATTATAATTGTATTATATATAAAAATGAATAACATTTATTTTAATAATTAATTCAATTTATTAATGCACACTTATTATCCCTTGTACACTTATGTATAATGATTATTGATAGAGCCTTTTGTAAAATAATGGCTATATATTTTTAATTGAAAAAAATAAGCATAAGAGATAGCAAAAAGACAATGATGAAACTTCAATTTACTTGAAATTTGAGACAGAACATTTTATAATAGTCTAATAATAAACTTGTGTTTATTCTCTCTAGTTATTCTCCGTATTAAAAAATATTAAATTATAAAATGATCCGATTTCAGAACAAACATGACGTTAAACAATAACCATCATTGCTTGACCTCTACCCCATATGGAAACATATACAACTCAGATCCCAAGCTATTTCTCAACTGTTACAAAACAGATCAAGATGAAACATAACCCATTTTCTTTCCCCGACACTAAGCTGTACAACAGAGAAAACCCCATCAAAATCCGTTCAGTAGTTTTTACGTGATACTCATATCAAGCGATACGATACGAGAGACAAACAAACATACGGACAAAAGCTGAAAAAGTTAGTTTTTTCGATTCCATACCGTACAAGTTGTTCCTTCGTGATTCGTTTTTTTATCATGTTTTGTTTTATTTGTTTGTTTTATCCTATGTACGGACACAATTCTTCTACCGTTTTATTATATGCATGCAATATAGAGACACAACCCTTGTAATTCTTTATTATGTGTATAGATAAAATTATATGTCTCCTTGCAGGCTGCAAAGTCAAAAGCAAATAGCTGAATCTTAAAACGTATCGAACAATGAGCTTCTTTAATTTAAAAAGGACGCGTCGCAGTTGGTAATCATAGTCTATACGACTCGGAGGAAGGGGATAAGAAAAAAACAAACTAACGGTCTTTCGTAACGTGTGTGCCACGTTTTTCCAATCTTCAGGTCGACACAAACGAAGATACGAATGTATTTGTTTGCGGTAGATTCTCTTGGGAAGCCACCCAGAGATAACAACTCCAGTACTGCAGGAAGTTCCACTAGCCGCATGCAGGCGACATTTCTTTGCTACAACTAGACGAGCAGATAAAGCAACCGTATACTACAGAAAAATGTTAGAAAATTACAATAGGTTTCTTTTTCCAAGTTTTATATAACGGCGAGACGTTACAAAAATTACAGTTATCCATAATTCGTATCTTATTAGATTCTTGGACGAAATGGAGCGCCATTCTAGTCACGACACGATCGTGAGCTGAAGTAAATTGAAATTAAATGTTTCTATCCCTTTTGTATCTTCCCCTATTACATAAATGCACGCGACTTCAAAAGAGACACGCTTCGTTCTGTAACAACATTGTTCTCGAAATATCGCGTTCAAAAATATTTTCATTTCGCAGCTGTGCACTCTGGTTGTTTCCATAGAATAAGAGATACAAACGTATTTTTACGTAGTGTAAATGCTTTTGTAAAATCGTCTGCTTATTTTTTTTATTATTACCCACAAAGGAAACGTACCCACGTAGTTTAAGGTCATTTTACTAGAAATATAAAGATATCATCATAAAGAGTATGTATTTATACTTCGTTATTCTGTTAATTAAAACAGAGCTTTGAAGTAATCTCTTTATTTAATCACATTGTATATACATATATACAACACAAAGGATCAAGCAATTTTTGGAAAATTGTGACTCGATATGAAAAATTAAAACAGAACTGTTTTATACGAAACTTATAAAAAGCAAAGCTCTGCTAAATACTAAACTTATACAGGGTGTCTGATAACCGCTTGTACAATCGGATGGGGGCTAATTCTACGTGGAAAATAATTCGAAAATATACGACAAATTTGTTCCTTACAACGTTTCCATTCCGGGAAAACCGAGTTTGAAAATTTGATAAGTATATTTATACTTGGTTAATTCTGGATTGAGCAAGGGTACATAATCGATAGGGGGTTACACTGTACCTAAGAATAAGTCAAAAATGTAGAATAAAATTTTTGCATAAAATGCTTTGTCTTTGTCTACCATGCGTGTGCGCTAGATCAATTTTTAACTAAACATGTTTAAACTTTATTCTCTTGAAAATTCTCTTCCATTTCCTAAATGGAAAAATATTATTTTACATCTTTGATTTATTTTCGCATGTAGAATAACCGCCTGCTGATTATTTACTCATATCTAATCAATACTTAGCCAAGTTTAAGTATACTCGACAAATTTCCAAACTTGATTTTCTCGGAAACGAAGCGTTATACGAAAAAATTTCGTTTGTCGTTTGGAATTATTTAAATTATTCGATGAAATGTAATCGTTGGTACAATAAATCTGTAGATATCTGTAGATGTAAATCTGTAGGTAGATAAAATCTGTTTATAAATTAAAATACTTGAAACATATACAAAATAGTTTAGGCATATCTAAACAAAAAGAAAGATCAAATCAAGCCTTAGATAGATTTGAAATTATCGATCGATAATTGCTCGAGCGGTTCGATTAAATCGAAGCATAAAACTAGAATCGGTAATGTTAATTTTTATGCGTTTCGTTTTGAACGTGAATCGTTGACTGTTTCTGATCACTACATACGTGTTCACATGTAATAACGACGATTTTAAGACCAATCAACGAGAGGCGAAAACGGGAAAGCATTTCTTGTTAATCGCGATCAGGGATGAAACCCAAACGAACATCGTTCCTCTCAATCGCTGTTGTATTGGATTGTCGCAAAAGTTTCTTTGTTCTATTACCACAAAATGGATCATCATAAAACGAAAGAAACTTTTGCGACAACCTAATATCTTCGTCATATTTTTCCACATAGAATCACTCCTTGCGGGTTGTAGCACCAGTTTCAGGACACCCTGTATAACGTATTGAAAGTTTTATAAAACGATATTTTTCTAGATGCTCTTGATCTGTAAAATCACATTATATAAACGTGCCCCCACTTTTTCACAATTCCGTGATTCCATTACGTAAGTACACGATTATTGTTCAATTCTCAGAAAATGACTTACTGCTGTAATTTGGTTTATTGCAACAAGATGGCATAAGAAATAGTGGATTTTACGATAAATTTGAAAAATAATCTTCGTAACATCACTGTTTCCCTCTTCTTTACAATTTACGGAGTCGTTCGATGCTTCTGAACGCTGAAAAATAGTGCATATCTTCCAGCACCCTGTACAAGACACGATGAAACAAGAGAACAACGGTTGTACAAAACGAGAACGCGAGATATGTTCCATCACGTGGTGGTTTCGTGAAAAAAGAAGCAATTAAATCAACCGGCGAGGATAATCGTGCGAGTACTTCTAGGTAACTCACTGTTTCTTATCTGATGAGCACCTAGGGGTCTTCGCGCCTTCACCAGACCCCTACAAGGGTATTATCGGGAGAAGCCATAAACGGTTACCTCCCACCACGTACAAATCTCTACGTTTAACCCTCTTTCTGATTTGCGCAACATGGTGAGTACGGTTTTTTCCGACGGGCACGAGGCTCCCTCGTGCGTTCGAATCACGTCCCACTCGGAGATCACTATCTCGATCTGTGGATTGAAAAATCCCATACGGTCCAATGTTGTGACACACGCTCTCGTGTACGTAAAAGTCTACGTACACCGTTAAAGTATACAATTTTACAGTAAAAGCATTAATTCTACGAATGGCACGCCAAGACGCGTATTGTTAAAATGTAACACACATGATTCATTCTCCTTCATCCTTATTAAGGAGAAAGAAGTATAAAATGCGATGTTACAAAAATTACATGAACCTGTTGTACATACGCCTAGATACACTTGTTGTACCTGCAATCATAAAAATAGTAGTCGTAATATAGTTTTATATTAATCTCTTCACAAGTCCCTTTCTTCATCCGAATTGTATAAGCATCAGTAATGACCTACAATAGTATCTACTTGATATTGATAAAATTAAAAATTTTGTAATTTCTGATGTAATTTTAGCCCCTAAATATTTGTTGGTTAAGTATTTTTATTATTTTAATGCCCTTTAGAAATGCATTAATAATTATTATATCGATTTGCGAGTATAGGTAATTTTGTAACAGTATATTTTGTTTTGTTTCTTTGGTAAGTTAGATGCACGAAATCCAGTAGGCGTTTGTAGACTTTCGTGATTTACTGTACGCAAATATTGTAAGTTTAAATAGGAAAAGTGATTTTATGAGCGTGTTTAAATGTCTTTAGATTATTATTGTGAAATAGTCGAGTTAATTTAATTTAATATACGAGAAATAATCAAGAGGCAGATGTACAAGTAATCACGAACAAAGTCGTAAAGCAATGAGAGGAAAGAAGGAGCAGAGATGGAAAAGTATAGAGTGAACTAAGAATATCCTGGCAAAAAGATCATGCCATCCAAATTGAGCTGAACAACGCACAAAAGTTACATACTTGTTTCTCTTTCATCGAAGAACGGGAGACCGAAAAATTGAATAATTCTATAGCCGACGTCAACGAATACGTGTATATTTTATTTTAAGATTGGAAACGTCGTCGAGTAGAAAATAAGCAATCGTACGTAGGATAAAAAATTGACAGCTGTTAAAATACTCGTAAGATGGGTTTTATTTTAAACCACGCACCATTAAATAGCATCGATCGTGAGGAAGTTCCATGATGGAATTAATCGCTGGAGTTGAACAAGAAGATTGATTGAACTCGGTGCTTTCATACACTGCCATCGAATTGGAAATATCAGGATTTATTTAAGAAATTTCTCGTATTCGCCTGTCAACATTAATAACACGGTAAAATTCCTTTATAGTATGTCTTTATGTATACAACAGTTTTCATCCTCATAAATTGTCCGCTATATATCGCTGCATATAACAAAAGCGATATCTAAAAGAATTTTAATTAGTGTTGGGTATAAGAGTGTAACAGATAAAGTAAAATAATGAGACAAACAGACACTGTTATAGAATTAAACGATATTGGTCAAAATTCTTTAGGATATCGCATTTGGAATATCTATCTGATCGAAAGGGTTACTGTTGCACACTACTGTATGCACAACTTCCTTTTATTTCCATTTTTAATATATTTTCCAAACATAAGGTTTTGAGATCGTTACCTTCAAACATTAGAGAAGAATTGCAATATAAGACGAGTCATATAAAAGATTCTTAATGTAAAGTTCTTTATGTTGACATTTAATGTGATATTTAGCATCATTCATTATACGGAAATGCCTGTATAAAAATGATACGGATAATGAAAGTTATAATTTCATTAGGAACACCACTGATGTTTGTAACTTTCAAGTATCAACAAATAACACGGAACTTCCAAATCCCGAAAGTCTCTTCAAGTAGAGAAAGAAATGTCAGAAATTATATAATTTCAATCCTTTAGATTTCAAAGTTTAAATTTACCTTCTATAAACCTATAAAGACTGTACTATGCACTGGAAAATTACTAAAGCGTTATGTAATAATTAATATTCCAAGAAAAGTTTATAAAGATAGAAATTAAGCTTTACTTTACAGTTTATTTTCTGTACCGTTAGTAAGCAAAATTTTCTTTCATTTACTTGCAAATAGGCTAGTTATCTCGTCTTCTGGAATAGAAACGTCTCAAACGTAAATTATCTGTTTCGGTATTTCTTGCTCTTTAATGTACCATTTTGCTTCCATCAAGAATAAGTTACGTTTCATATTCCAAGAACTAAACCAATTTAATGGAAATCCGGCTTAATCAACTTTTAATTCCCTAAGTAAAGAAGCTTTCGAGAGGTAATATGTTGCGATATTATATTACTGTTATTTTCATAAACTTTATTCAATTTACAAGAATAACATTACGATTTATATACGATAAATAACAATATTCTAAACAAAGATGCAATGATATATGGTCGACTATCATCTAACGATGCAAAGCCCTGATACAATTTAACGCAGCATCGATCTGTTTTATTTTTCCGGTCAACGCGAATGCATCGCAAAACAGCATAACATCCCTTAATAATCCCTCGCAATAAATGAATTACGGTTAATACCTCGACGTATCTGGATCATTAATTAAACTGATCCGAAGCTTACCCGTGACAACGTTCTATCGCTGTGTTAGCCCCCGTTTCAAGCGCGGGCAACGATCCCCTGGATCAAAAGGGGTTTCGTGGTCAAAATCGAACGCCCTGCAACCCCTCGCTCTAACCGAAAGGATAGAAGAGAATAGAATCCTTTCGGACGATTCAATTACGGTAACTCGAGCAGGGGTTGTGATCTGTAGCCAATACACGAGGCGAAAAAAGGGACAGGGAAGGATGGGATGCGCATTTCGGGGTGCATTTCGACTAGAATAGTCAATTACGGTTGCGTGGCGCGTGCTTTTTTCGCGAGCAATCTCACGGCATTGTGAAGGTGAAATTTAGCGGAATTATCTGGCTCCCTCCACGTTAGTCGACGCCGATCATTAATCCTTGTCGAAAGTTGCGAGTGTCCTTGAACCTTATGCCCCGCTGCGTTCATCAATTCTCAATGCAAAAATTGACGGCTGCAGCAGTGTACCCTGGCCGCGGAAACTTGGTCGGAACAAACGATATCGATTTCGAGACCGGATCGGACAGACGACGTTGATCCACTCTTTTTTGCGGCGAACCTGATAAAAGTAGAAGTGGATAATCTAGTTGCGATGTGGGCTCACGTACCGACATGAATAGAGAAAAGAGAAGCTATATACCCTGTAGGCTGTAGGTATCGTGTTCAAGAACTCCAGAGGCTCTTCAGAACGAAGGAACAGAAGAGACGAGATAGATCAAAGGAAAATTATACGATGAAAAGCTTTCGCTCGGTTTAATGAAGCAAAACGATTCGAAAAACGATTCGGAACACGAATCGAATATTGTTCTACGGGATTTATAAACCATACAGATTGGCATAATAAGCTCGTAATAACTGTTCGTTAAACAATTGCAGTTATGATAATAAATTGTGGTTCAGGCTGGATTGTGCATAATAGGACTATTAAATGAAATGTGTCCTTTTTATATGTCATACGCTGGGATATGTGCTGTTTGTGTATTGCAACATTACGTACGAAACAAAGTAAACACCGGTAGTTATCTAGATTTGTAGACAAAATGTTATTTTGACAAAAAGTTACGAAAGTATTATATGAATCTTAAATCGTAAATGTAGCGGATTTATAATTAGACAACATGGAATTAGATAACTCAATCAATATATAGTGTAATATTGACTGAACTGTATTCTTATATTTTCAGTATTTTTTAAAAGCATTGCACATGTTCTTACTAATCATATTAATTACTATTTTAATAGTTGTATTTCAAATAACATTTACTGAGAATGAAGAGAAAAAGATATGTTTAGTATACAGTAAAAAAGTTTATTACCGTAAACATTAACTCCTAATGTACTCACATATATACACATACTTATCTAATATACTTGACTACTACTATGTAAAATGCTGGAAAAAGGACTTGATTTTTAGTTTATTCTATACTTGCAAGAATTATTAATCTTTCTATCTTGAAAAAGAATCTTAAAAAAACCTTCTTCGCAAGTTTTTATTTGCATTTTTAGATGCGATTTCTCTACAGGTTTTAATTTTATAGCCCGTTCGACAACAATTTTAATAAGTTTTAATAAGCAATTTTAATAAACAAAAACATCTGTTCGATTTTATCATCGTGAGCGACCCAGCTTTTACATGAATTAATATTTAATTTCCATTTCCCGCGCAATATCGACATGGAAGACGGCGTCGAAGCGTCGCTTATAATGTCGCGTTACTTCGAAACCCCCTAACAAAAGCTTTAATTAAAATTCTTATAGCGCTACCGTCAATAGATTCGATTCCATCGACGAAGCGGAGCCAGTAAAGAGAGAGAGAGAGAGAGAGAGACGCGCGTTATTTCTTATTAATAAACTTCATTTATCTATAATTAGTCCTGAACCGCGTACTAATTACAAAACACAAAGCGGTCCCCATCTAACTGTATCACGGTTTCTTACATTGAGAATGAAATTCCCGAGAAACTACTTCCTGATTCGGCACGTTACCATCTACGAAGCGAAATCCTACGGACTGAAGTTGAAACGATCCTCCTCGGGATTCTCGGACGATTTCTCGAGCATGCAATTCCTGAAAGAGAGAAAACGAGATCTCCTCACGGTATCTGCTTCGAGGCGGAAACACGAGGCACCAATACAGAGAAAAAGCAGCAGGGAATGACTGGACACGCGAATGGACATAGCACATTTACCTATGTAGGAGATCAAAGGTATCGTGGAGCACGCGTGCAACCTGCTACAACTGATCCTGCTCCCCATGGAGTCGCCTTCTTTTCACCAAAGTACCGGGAAGTACGCGACATGAATAAAAGTTCAAATTACCGCTTAATCGTAACGAACGACTAAACACGATGGACTTTTGGTTTAATTCTTCTTGGCCTAGTTTAAAGTTCGAAGAGAAACATTTCTACCCTGAACACATCCGACACGCACTCATGGTGGCAACGCAAATATTTTCAGTAGAAACTAGTTCTTTTGACTATCTATTTGACCGAGGAATTTAGTCGAATTTCATTGTCGCGTAACCATGATACTGTTTTCGGAAGTTTTTTCGATTGAAGAAGATTACAGCAGAAGAACACGATAAGTCAAATTTTATTATATAGTTTATCTTATATTTGTACCATAACAATTTTAAGATTCAGTACGTTGTTAGTCAAATCTTATACTATAGAAATTATCCTTTTATTTGGATTTAGAGCTAGACATACTTTTTTTCATTGTCTTCAAAGTCTTAAAAATAGCGCGTGATCATATTAAAATATTGAAAATAGTAGAATGCTACTTAAAATAATTAGATGATCGACTTTCGAAAACTGCGTCAATCTATTAGCTACTTTTAAAGCACTGACATTTTTAGATCTAACAGGTTGTTTTCTTTCTCAGTAGTGTGATATTAAAACCCTCCTGTTTGGTCATCAAGTGACTTTAAAATCAGAAAATAAAAAGGAATATGATCTTCAAGCGATATCGTTCGATACGATTGTAGATGGAAAAAAATGTTTAACTTTTAATGCTTTAACTTTAACGTTCTCCATGCGCTATTTGCTTGCCTCTAGATACAGCTTTGCAGTCTTATGACAAGGAATATCTACATAATTAAACAGCTTCTGAGAAAAGTGAACTTCCTTGACATTAAAATCATTTAACCATTAAAACTTCTGCTGCTTGTATCTTTCGCAAACTTGACGCAACTTTATTACCGCAAATGAATAACGTGATGAAAATACTAGAGATCTCTAGGATAAGCTAGATTTAAACAATTTTTAGCATTTTAATCATTGACATAACGATAAATCGTGGCTTCAGCGGCGCTATAAAATTCTAATAAAATCCTATTTCTTACAGAGAAACTTTGTTCTCCTTCCAAGAAAAACTTGCCTTGCGGAATTCTTTGACTTTAGACTTAATCGTTTCCGAATTTTGACGAATAAATAAATATTCACAAAGAGATCAGACTGCTTGAATTCAACGAAAATAAGGCTACAATTTTTATCTTTTTTTACAAAACTTATATTTCGTATTGACAAAGAAACATGTCATGTCTATACAGGGTTATAAAAGGAGACTCTAAGACTTTATGAGTCTATAATCGCCACCAGGAGGAATAAGAAACGTCGATGTTTTCCATCAATTTGGATATAAAACCGATAAACTATACGTGACATTTACTTTTTTTTCCAAGTGTTATATTACACGATATACATTTTCTACCCTGTATCATCAATCTACCATAGTAATCGATAGATGATAAATAAACGAAAATCTGTAAGCGTCTCTGCGAAAAGAAATTCAACGAATAAAAATTGGGAAATTACGAAGTTCATTCTCATTCTGTCACCACCAGAAGTTTTGTAAACTATTCTTTTTTTTAATAAACTCGTATAATTACTTAATCCTCGATCTGCATGCTGGATCGTCTTCGGCCAGTAATTTTAAGTGACTTTTCATTTTCCCCATATTTTTGTTTATATCTTGCTTTGCTTAAAATAATAACACGTAACAGTAAAAACTGTCAGATGTTATTCTAGAAACTTGGAAGAGTATTTAAGGATTTTCGGGGATTTTCTCAAACACAAAAACCTAAAAAAACAACTGCATCATCATGAACGACCCAGTATACAGAAAAAGTAAATATGTCGGAAAAAGTAAGATTGCAGATGGAGTGTTAACTACTTAATTCACGTCGTGAATTGAAGGTAATAAAATAAAGGCTATAATACTAAAATATGGAATGAAGTTAAGCAATTGGAACAAATTCGAAGATGTCGACGCTACTCGATCTTGAGACTCCTAAATTCTGTTATTGCCTACCAATAACAGTGGAAACCTTGTTCGCAAGTTGTCTGCCAGACGAAATCCGCTAGAACCGTACGATCTAAGACCGCGACATTTACGTCGAATGTATTGAAGGAGGAAAAGTAAGTGGAACGGGATGTACGAGTAGCTTGGAACAAAACGAGCAAACCGTCTCGTTCAGGCTTCCGTTTCCGACATTTCCGGACCGTAGTCAAGGTCATCTCCGTTCTTCCATCAGATCGTCCCACTTATTGGCACCGATTGCATAATCTCCCGTGTTACCTCCTGGCAAAACTAATTTATTACTCAACGATCATCTCCGCTCGTCCGATCGACTATCGTCGGTGGAATGAGGATGTCCTCTATACCCTATACCCTTCCCTGGTATTTCGCTATACACGACCCCCTTGATTATGTAAAAGAACAGTTTGTGTATGTCATGCTAAATATTATACGTATACACACGTGGACCTGAACGATGTTACATCGAGAGAGCGATCATCAGACACCCGACGCGTTGTAAACGCGGCTGTGCTTGACAGCCAATTTCAAACCATTTCCATGGTCAACTAATCCAACATCAAATAGGGTCAAGTTATTTTACACTCCGTTATTCATAGTTGAAAATCATTCATCGCTTGGACCGTGTTGGTGAACGTTTTAAAGTTTGTTTTAACGGAACTGGGTTAATTTTATATACTATATTATACCATATTATATTATATGTTAGGTTGTCCGAAAAGTTTTTTTCGTTCTATAAGGAAATAATGGATGCACAACATTTTCCGTTTTATATTATTTTATCGAATTACGTATGATCCATTTTATTCTATCAAAATAAAAATCACAACGTCTGACAGATTAGGTTTCATGTTTTTATAAAGATGCATCGTTGCAAAAGACGGGTCTGTAAAAGAAAAACACTTTTCGGACAACCTAATACTATAGCGCGGAAGGTAATGCAAGGTGTTAATTATGATCAAAGAATCGTAAGTTATTTTACGATTCATTGTGCGTTGAAGTAATTTTTATTTTACGGTATACATAGAGAAAAAGAAATTTGATTTCTTTACTTCGTAGAATTTTAGTCGTATGATGTGCAACGTGTGTGATTAAACGTTACGTGTTACAATTTTTTAGAGTACTTTCTATGCTAGTGGTTATTTTGTTGAAATATTTCAGATATTCGAATTAAATTTATAATTTCTGATCGAGAGATTGGGTAATAATTACTTTGTTATAAATTGTTCGGGTTATTTCGTAATAGTATTCACATTCAAGAATTACTCGTCGTAGGTTGCAAATATTCCTGAATTAATTATCATCCAATCTCCATCATTTCATTGTATTTATCATTTGGAGTACACGATTTGCGGCTTTTGAGTAAATCTGGTTAAAATCTTGCTCGGCTAGCAAACAACGAAGACAAATAATAAATACATAATGGTCTTCAAACTACTGAATACAAGTTTAAATAATAATATGTTAAAACAAGGAAATTCATTCGGAGTTTCCTAAAAATTAAATATTCTACGTATTCAATTCATTATTTATATAATTTATATAATCAATAATATGAATAATTTCAAATTGGAAATTAACTGCTATTCTGCTAATTATTGATTAAATTTAGTTTGTATTCCAACGAATATGTAAACGAAACTGATAGGAAATTAAATTAATTAAAACTGATTAAACAAATGTACTACTATGTTTAATATGTAATTAACGCTACATATATTTAAAAGTGTTAATCGTAATAACGAGACGAGGATATCAGAATTGTTACTTTTACTAAACGTCATAATCAAGAATAAATAATGAAAAACATGTATGTTCACACGCAGTTTAATAATTCAGCCATTACTCTAATAAGCACATTAACAAGGTGTACCAATTAATTAGATTTTGTCGCGATAATGAAATCAGAAAGGTTAAACTGAAATGAACTTATGTGAACAAAGCAGCATTGTTTAGAAGCTATTATTACGCACAGATGACTTGATATCAGTCTTATAATCAGAATATTATTTTAGCTTTTAATTATAGGCTGCATTCTCGTGTAACGAATAAGTGCTAATTTTTACTTCAATTCCGTGTGCGAACACTGTGTTTCCTTAAGAAGCAGCAATTATTATTAAAACTTCAAATGCAGATTTGTGAAAAGAAATCATTGTTTATAAAATCATCTATTTATTAGCATTCGTTATGTAAACTGTATCATTAATGGTAGTTTTACCTCACGCTTATTGCTTTTAATTTGTTTTTAATCTTAGCAGGATTGTTTAGATATTGGAAAAAAGGGAACAAATAACAAAATATAAAAAATTGAAAATGCCCTTTCCAGACATATATTAATATCTTATTTTATATATGACTTTTTAAGTATAACTTGAAAATGATCAGTGGTAATGTCTAAAGTGGAGCAATATTTTACGAAACATCCTGGAAATTTCGAAGCAACTATTTTATTTTTTCAAGCCATTTTAAAATATATATCTAAATATAAATTTTTATATAATTTATACATAGATTTTAAAATATATATATTCATAATTAATAATTATATATTAATATATACTCATATATATAATAATTCAATTTTTATAAATTTTTTTATAAAAAATGCTCTATTTTTTATAAAAAAGTTATTTTTTTAACAATATCTTCCTTCCTTTAAAAAAACATTCCCTCTCTTCTATTTTTTTATAAATTATTCCAATAGAATTATTTAATTCTATTGAAAAAGAATTAATATTAATATATTAATATGTATACATATGTATAGCGAAATAAGAACGTTACTAATTAACACTTACTAATTCTTAATGGAAGATGAATTTTATTACAATAATATATATACATAATATGTAATATACAATAATAATATATAATAATAAATATTTTGAAAACGAAAATAACGAATAAAAATGATTGAGAATACTAAAATGACTATGTCATAGAAAACATTTTCTTAGTTCGATCAATCATCAACAATCAGCATCTGTTTCATTAGGATAAAATTGCTTCTACATCACAGATACGAGAATTTTTGATTACATAGACACATAATCGAAAGTCAGGTGATTGTACTTTGTGATTATCAGATTCTCGATAAAAAGTGTCGCTTCACCGTAGCCAAAATCAATAAAAGAATTTCTCAAACATGTCAACCACGGTTTTATCGAAGTTTTAATAAATGAATGCATCGTGTGTTCTCCTGATACCATCCTTATCAGGTTATCAGTAAGCAAATACGCCTGATGCGTTAACATATGAAGGATCTGAAGAAATTCTAGCGGCTGAACAAATGTGACTTAAAAGGACACAATTTTTATAATGCATCCGGCTTGGAGAAGCATTTTGGTACTTCCGCTCGAAAAAATCAGTAAAAGGAACTTTGCATTTTTCGCGTTTTTAGTCAGCTTTTTATTTCCAGACAATCTTCTTGAAGAAGCCAGCAATGAAATACGATCGTGGCCGAACTACTTCTTTTCAACCTCATATTTATTCAACAGGTTAGTCGGAACGAGTATAAAAGTGTTTACACTTGTTGAATAAGACACAAAATTAATATAGCTTCTATTTTCCGCACTTCGTCTACTTCCTTCAAGAATCAACTTTTGCAAGTAAACTTCTCTTACGTAAAAATATCTAAGCATATCCATCAAATATGTATAGAATCGTTTAAACATACTACTTCACCATGAAATTTAGAAAATAAAATTAACGAAATAAAAATTATCATATGAATTTATCTTTGTTCAAACTTTTTAAGGGAATTACAATAGTTTCTTCCATATTCGAATCTCTATATTAATATCCTATGCTTCCAAATAGCTTTTCACTTTTTTTGGAAACCTTGTCTAAGTTGTATCTTCAATTGTATCTGAGTTGTACTTTTGAAATACATGTAGGATATGTATGATATGTTTCTCATATTTGCAGAATGATCCTTACTAAAATGCAGAATCAATACTTGCGCAGATTGATCAAACATATAAGAAATTATATTTAATTTCGTAGTGAGTCAACGCTTCGTTTATAAGCGACGAAGATTACATACACGTAGGTTTTTCACAGATTGAAATTGCAAGCGAAAATAATCAAAACGTCTTCTTACACTAAATCATCCGAAAAACTCAGAGAAAGGCTTTTGAGGTACAAAAGAATGATTTATGTTAAAAAATGTATGTAATCAAACAGCCGAAAAAAAATAGGATTCTTAAATATTGAAGCTAACAATTTTCTTAAGATCAGAAATGTGGTTGTTCCATTATTCGAAAAGTTCCATTATCCGGACATTTTTGTCCAACTATCAAATCAAATATGAGATGCTTTACTGCATTTATAATAGAAATATAAATTACAATTCAACAGGTTAATATTCACAGAGCGAGCATAAGTGTTTACACTTGTTGAATTAGATATATATAAAACTATAATTCATAAATATATGTATACATCGAAATTTACAATTTCATTTTAAATTATTACCATGTAACTTGCAAAATACATTTCTCTAAAATTGTTGTTTTGTATAATAATATATAGTTTAATGAAGAACTAAATGACACAGTTTCGATAAAAATTAGAGATTGTGATTTTAAATATTGTTGTTTCAAACGAATTAATATAGATATTTAAAATTTATTTATAATTAATTTATAATTAATATAGATATTTAAACGAATTAATATAGATATTTAAAATTTAAAGATATTTAAAGATAATATAGATATTTATTTCTGTACAAGCATTTGTTTGAAATAAGAAATTGGAGGGAAAACATAACGAGTGATTTCTTTTGTACAGAAAGAACTTTTTTCAGTTAGAGAATAAGATTAATGGGATTTTTACTTTCCAATTTTAGCCTGTTTTCTTCCTGCAGCTTTTCTTTCTAAAATTGTGGGCAATTGTGCCTGCATGATGGATTATATCGATTCGAATGCAGCAAGCGATAAACCAGGTTCTTTCCTTAGATTCTATATTACGAAATCAATCATAGATGAAGGGTTACGCGTATCATCGAAAGTAAATAACATTGCCTTACGTCAAATGTCCCCATCGTTTAATTAAATCGTCATATATTCTCGACATTCTAATAACAGCCAATAAATTTCTGAGATATTGAAGGATATTGAAAGATGAATGGCTGATTCTACGTATAAGAAACCGTAAATGAAATTTCTGACATTCTACCTCACAGATTCCACTACAAACAACCTCGAGCTTGTGAGTCATATGTAAAACTCGTTATGTCATAAAATCTACATACTGCGTAATATTTTTTTTTTCAAGAATTAATCTATTATAACCATGATCTATAGGAAGATCTCCTTATATGAAAAATCAACTTCCTAAGATTATAAAATAACATTTGAATATATAGGTATACCAACACGATAGATCTCATCATGTATGAATTCTGCTTCGCTTCCCTCGCATATTCGATAACATTCCGCGCAAAATTTTTGACCTTGGTCTCATTCTAAAATCAAAACAGATTATTTTCATCGTACATTTGTCGCTGACCTATTTCAACTCGAATTATTTACCGTTTTCGTTCATGGTACGAGTGCAAACGAGCAACAAACTTCTACGACTTTGCCTGTAGTCGTAGAGACTAGCCGAACCGGAGACACGTTATTTTCCTCAAATAATTCCAATCGTTATTGCGACAATTTGACGACGCAATAAACATTTCCACGAGACGTTCGTTCTGTCGACAAATGGTACCAACTCGAGCACCCCGCGTCATTTAGAAAATGCACCTTCCTCGGATATGACCCAAGAGGATTTGGGTCACGAAATATAGAACGCAGCCTTAATTCATGCATAAAAATATGTGCCCAAGAAAATATTCAGCTTTTTTATATTTACATTTTCGCCTCGATATGGCTCGAGAAGCCACTCGTTCCCTAGGGTAATTTAATTCGTACTTGAGCACCAGATAAATTTGTGAAAAAGAAATCTAGTTACATGGACTTTATACACGCTACTTAAGACATTTTATTACATTACATAAATATTAGACACGATAGTATACGTTTCTTACTATTATTATTAGAAAACATTAAATAACTGAGCAATACAACAAAATTGCAACGAACTGTCTGTAAAGTGCGATTTGAAGAAATTTCTATAGATTTAATTTAGAAATTCTTCTATAATAATTTTCTCGCTTAAAACTCGTGTAAGTTTGTGGCCAAAGCCAAAATATTTAAATAAAATGAAAAAATATAAAATATTAATATCTTTTCCGATTCCGTTTATATTTTATCGTATACTTTTTGTTCGTAAACAAATACTCGTGACATGACACAATGCTATTTCGAGTAATTTGATAAGTTTGCTATACTTATCTATAAAAACATAGTTTTGCATCTAGTCAAAATTAATTGTAGAAACAGTTGTAAAAAATATATAGCTTATTATATTGGCTAAAATAAATATTACTATGAAAATTGTACCTAAATTTAAATTATCTAATGAATTTTATAAATGTAAGAATGATACAAGAAATAAGTCCAGGGCCCTCTTTCACTACTAGATTAACATCATTAGCGAAATATCCCAAGTTATAAGTTACAAGTGATCGATATTAATAAATACACTTACATAAAATAATAGATTTTGTAACAGAACAAATGAAATTTTACAAGTAAATTTTACAAATTATAGGTAAATTATCCGATTATTCTATTTGATGAAAAATTATAAAATCACAAAAACAGTCTCCAATCTATCATTTGAAACCTGTTAATTCACCAATATTATTAGTTAATAAACTATTGTACAAGAGAACCCAAGAATATATATACCTCGTACGTGTCGTGAATAACGTAATTCTCCTAAATATGAAATTACTCCTGTGACAGAAGAGTGTAGTAATATGTTATTTAGTAAAGTGTGTTGAAATGGGCTAAAGTTGAAATTTATAGAGCCAGTTTTAAACTCGACGTTTGTTTCCATACATTTGATTCGTCTTTATTTGTAGATTGTAGGGCACGTTTATTTGTTTTGTACGTGTACGTTTAGATGTACAGTCGGCCACAAAAAGATTCGGACGCCATGCAATCTTAATTCCTAACTTCTATATTTTCAGTAAATGTGCAAGGATAACAAAAATGTATTACATTGTATTATTTACTCTATATAGATAACAGTAAAAAAAGAATTTTTGAGTTATTATTTACAGTTGTCTAAATATTAAACGAAACGCTGAAAAGGTGTGACTTTTTATGTCACAAAAAATTTAACACTAATTATACACATAAAACTAAATAATTAAATTATAGCACGCTAAAAACTAAAATTGATAATGATCAGTCACAAATGTTTAATTTCTAGTCGGTTATCCCATATGTTCGATGACATGGAGTACCTAAATATAGGGTTTGGTACAGTGAAAATAAATTCTTTTAAATAATCAATGCTGATTTATTTCCATTCTACTTCTAAATGTTTTCTTAATTGTTTCTTAACATACACTACGTATCATGAATTGACTTTTTCTTTTCCTAGTGAAATACATATTATACAATTTGTTCGGGACATACGGGATATGCAATGTGTTCCCGAATACCCATATTATACAATACAAATATATATATATATATATATATATATATGTATTCAAAACTCGTACCTAGACTTTTGCGACTTTTGGTTCATTGCGAAGCATTCTTTACAAACATTGTATACAAACATTGGCACTACTTAATGGCGAATTAAACTAAGAAATTTCTGAATGTTTATCTTGCGTCCACAATTTTTTGTGAAATAAATATTCGCTCTTTATCAGTATTTCGATTAATGTTTAGACAATAATAAATAATTTGAAAGATTTTTTCTACTGTTATATGTATATAATAATATTATATATCTATCTATATATATACATATATAATATAACATAATGTAATACAATTTTGTTGATCCTCGTACATTTCCTGAAAATATAGAGCTTAGAAATTAAAATTGTGCAGTGTCCGAATTTTTTTATGTCCGACTGTATGTATGTGGTATACAGTCTGTGGAAATGTTCAAGGTATTTGAAAGGTCGGTTTGCCTACAGGATTAGAATATATGTAGAAATATGTGAACAATCGATATGGGACACTGATTTGGAAGAACTAAATCGTTCTAATATTTGTAGGTTGCTGTTATATATAGATAATATTCGGGTAGAAAATCAGTGAAGATAACTACATTGACAATTCCATAATTTATGAGAGAATTAAATTCAAAATAATATAACTCTCATTTCTCTCTTTCCCTTATTCACTGCACCGATTTTCCGTTTTTAGATGAAAAATTGAGATTATCATATGTATTTTAGGATATAAATTTATCCGGCTCTATCTGCTAATCCTGAAATAAATTAAGAAAGAATTATCCGGTTTGTGAAATTTTTGTCAAAATATTTTCACAATATCATGAAATACAAAGAATGTAAGACGCCAAATATTTGAAAGTAATTCTTGGAAAGAAGAACAAACTCATCGATTGTTCCATGCAGAATTATATACATTTTTAAGAATAGCAGCTTTGCAGTGAATTCAGATATAATATACAATTACTTCACTGTGAATGATTCAATTTTTACAGACATTCATTTTGTAACGAATTTTGCAACGAATATGGGAAGAAACAGATATTTTACGATATATTAATAATTATTGTAATCTGACAAATAAATATAATTTTTGCCAGTTCCGCAACATATATATGCATACATTTAAAAAAAATCATCACTTATTAAGTATCCTATTGTATAAATTATAATGATTATTACATTCACTAAAGGTAAAGAACATTGTTATGAATTAGAATCTAATCGTATTATGAATTAAGATCTAAAATTACTCTGAAGTTATACTTTGTAACAGAAACTCAAACAAAATAGAGGCATCTAAAAGCGATATGTTTTATTACCCATTATGTATAAACCTAATCTATAATAAATATTTCTTAGTATTTTTTGCTCAAATAAATAAAACAAAACAAATAAGTAAATAAAACCCTAATACGAAGTCAAATATTTAAGTATCAACACTTCAAAATTGATATATATCATAGCTAAAGTTAATACATATTGCGTAAGTCATAATACCAATTATACAAGGCAATGACTACCATAAAGTTTCAACATTTAGCTCATTTAAAATCAGCTCAATATATAAGACCTATGAATTTCACTTTTATTATTTTAACAAACCACACATATCATAATTTTTTCCAAAATTAACCTTTCTTTTAAACTTTGAAGAAACAAAAGGTTTCCTAAACGATTCTTTTCTTAACTATAGCTAAGTCAGTGCGCGAGCGCGGTTACCCAGAATGAGCCCCCGAAGGATGCACTGACCCGGACAATTCCGGAGCTAACCTCCCCTACCAACATAAAACGCGACCACTGCTGATCGAAATCGGCCTACCTGTGGATCGCCATTCGTGGTTCCGGTGACGTGGTATGCCCGCGACATCCGAGGGCTGTCGGAACCTTGAGAAGGTCACAGGAAGACAGATGATGCCCATATTCACGACAATTCCAGGTGTAACTACCACGATCGTCTTCCTTTACGGATTGCTGTCTCCTGGGACCGGCATTGTCACCTGTACCGCCACCACCCTCTGAGAGATAGCGAATTAGGGGACGACGCATCGCATGAGGATTCTATTTCACCGGCACATTCGAAATACCGCCGCGCGAAATTAACAAATGCCTCGATCTCTTCGTATTCGAATGAATCAACAGATATCACGTGACTATGGCAATAACCTGAAGTAGTTTGTCCAACAGATCGTTCAACAGGAAAAATCCGTAGCAATTTCTGTCAAGTGTTTCTGATTTACACGGCCGTTTCGCTTGAACACTACACGTCGATCACGTTCATATTCCGGAACGACGTAATCGCGGCACGAGTCCTCGCGAGACTATGTACGTACTTCTTGCGCGAGTGTTTACGACCATACACCCCCCACCCTCCTGCCCTACCACTATTTGTCTTACCTGCCACCCACAGTCCTGAACCGTACCGAGCAACAAACGTTAGCCGGTAAGGTGGATAGCTTTAAGGGGTTGATACTCGTATTCTGTATTATCGACTGCTTTTGTAGATGTCATTACTAGTCTTTGTTTTAATGTTTCTAATAGTATAGCTAAATGCAATATACCTATTGCGTTACTATTAAATTAATTGTGTAATAGGTGTAGAAAAAAAGTTGTATAATAATATAATAATAAGTATCCATTATCTTGTAATTATTTAATGAACTATATACATAAATGCAACTTCTATATTTTGGAGTAGTTTTGTATTAATTTATGAAGTTAAAAAAGAAAAGATGGTATTTTGTATTTCAATCATGTACTTCTTTATTTTATATTATATGTTATATATTATAGGTTACATGAACCATGCAGTATTGATTAAGGTTTTCAAATACAGTACCTTAAATGCAAAGATTATGTTTATCACAATTGAAGCAATAGGAAATTGAAAGCAGACGCTCAGCCATTAACCTAAAAAAATTTGCATAAATAACTATTGAAAAATACACATATTAGATGAAAATTACTCTATCTTTATTTCCTTGATATTTATTTAACATTTAACATTTTCATATAAAATATTTAGCCATAAAAGTAACAATTTATATATTTGTTTAGTACTTGTATATTTCTTAAATTCTTCTTGTTCAGCAAATATTTCTAATGAAAGTATATGCATACAAAATAGCCAACTCTGATAAGAAAACCCACATCCGATATACTAGAATTCACAAACTGCTTTACAAGCAGTAGATAACGAGATAAGGTTTGCATTGTGCTAACAAAGTATCCATGTAAATAATTTTACACTTAAACAAAAGATGTATTACTAACGTTATTAGAAGTATCAACACTCCATTGTTCTAAATACACTTTGATAATGGTTATGCACCTATGACATTTACGTCATAGGTTTAAAATAAGTATGTAATGCATATGATATTACACAATGACGCTCTTGTGACATTACTTGGTAGGTAGAATGCAATAGAAGAAACATCTTATGATTTTGTTTGATACCACATTCACTTTTACAAGTATACATTTATTGCTACGCTGGTCAGTAATTTAAATAACAGGAAAACTTTTAACATTATGAAAGCTGTGTTGAAAGTTGAAAGTTGAAAGTTTTTAAACCGAATTAAAAATTCGATAGCAGAATAAATAGACTAAATCAAAGAATCACTGTCTGGTGTGTTCCAATAATAATTAGCATAATCAGTCATATATTCTTAGCGATGAAAAACAAAATTAAAAGTAAATTTTAAATCCACGCCCGTAAGAAAATTACAAATAAATTTTTCCTTTAAAATGTATCTATCTGCGAACGTGATTTAAAGATTTCAAGGACAACTAAGGTATAGATCATTACAAAGTCAATTGCAAAAATATCTTCAACGAACATATATATTATGAAATATGTATATACATATGTATATTACCCACGTAATCGATTTTTAATTACAAGGCATATAAGTGCAATATAAAGATCAATTGCGTTGTCTATAATTAAAGCTTCATTATCGTTAGATGATAACATTCTTAAAAATTAGAGCAATTATATATGGCAAAATTGCAAAATACAAAAAATATATTATTGCTATCATAATTTTGTTGAGAGGAAGAAGCAAGAAACATATTTCAAAAACGAAAAGAATTCATTTTAAAATAAAGAATAAAATGCCAAAAATAATAGTATTGATCCACATTAAGATGGTAATTTGAAATACTTTCCTCTTCTTGTTGTAAAAATTATTTTAAGATGAGATACTAAAAAATATTTATACTAATTGCTTTTATTTCCACAAAGTTCCAATATTTCAAGGTTTTTATACAAAATATATAGTTTAAAAAATATATATAACCATTACGAAAATGTTATGACACTCTTACCTTGGTCTATATTAAATAATTTAAATTTAATTTTAGTATTCACTTTTGAGTTCAGTTAAGTTCTCACTAGTATATTTCTATTTTTTTCAAACGTATACTTTTTATTATCATTCGTAAAAATATACCTTACGATACATCAATCATGTTGGATTTTACTTGAGTTTAATTAAAAAAATAATTCATTATTTTATGTTAGTTATCTTTGAAAATAAAAATAAAATCAATGTCTATGTTATATGTTACATCTATATAAACTGATCAAGAGAAGTGTGTTATTTATCTCAATCCGCTTCAAGTTGAAACTTGAAACCTTCCAAACTTTCGTAATCAATGTTATTTTTAAAGTAAATATTCATAAACATAAATATCATTCATGGTATAACATGAATAACTATAACATGTTTTTTGTAATAGAATTAAACCATTTTAATTATCAAATTAATTAGGTATAAAAAATTTAGAATAAAATATATTTAATAATCACTAGTTGTATAATAACTTATATATTAGGAAGAAAGAAGAGACCTTCATCTAAAATGTGTTACATAAAGAAAATGGTCCTTGAGAACAGAGAGCTGACAATATGAGACCATTGACGTACGTATACATATAGACTTACAAACTTCAATCATTATCATGCACGAATTGATGACCTCAGTGGCTCATAATCGCGTGGAAGTTATATATATATGTACATATGTTAAATTATAATTTTAAATTGGGGTCCTTAATAGCTCTCTAATGGGTTTCATTAAAAATTAATAAATACTTAGCAATCTATTGTTTTGTACTCGATATATCACACACCTTGTAAAGAATCATATCTATTCTTAACCCACAAGTGTGACTCACTTTCGTTTATTATTTCTCTGCCTCCGTATGTTCCACAAATGGTTCGTAGTTGTTAATCAATTACACTTCTTTCAGTGACTTAACTTGAACTACGCATAGTATTGCGTAGGTGGTTAAAGAAAAAAAGATTTCATTCCGTCAAACTTGAAAAGCAACTAGAGAGTTTTCCAAGGATAGAAATAAAAGTTCGCTATAAAAACTACTATTCTATATTAATTGTGTAGTGCAAACGAGTTCTGTGCTTTATTGGCTGGATATAAATCAATAAACACTATCTTTTGACAGAACAACGTTTTATTATTCAAAGATAAACGTACTTCTAAAAGTTCTGGTCGCAGTTCCACCACAGTTTCGCAGTAACGGAGATCTTTTTCTGGGATGTCTGTAGGATTGGCGCATAAAATAGTGAATCGCGCGTTAAAGCAAATATTGAATTTATTTGTCGATTTGCGTAGTCATAAAATATATCGATCGATATTAACAACATTGACAGATTTTCTTAACAATTGCATAAGAATAAATCGAGGAAGGTATGAAATCGGATGTAAATTAGTGATCGTAGATACCTGAAGCGCGCGCGATATTATATGCTTCAATAGGAGTAATTTTTAAGAAATAAATGCAAAATATAAAGTTATACCAATTTCAATACGCTTTTCAGTTCTTCAGATAGAATGAAATTTAATAAATTTCAGATCAAACTAATCCATAAAGAAAATATAGGAGGCAGTACGATTATTTATGTTCGTACAAAAATAGTTAATATTCACCGGTGTTAGATTGTCCTTATCCGCAAAAAAATCGATACTGTAAGAATAGAGATATAGACAGGGAAATTGAGAGAGAAAGAGGTAAAAACAGAGGAAGAAACAGACAAGTTAAAATAAAGCAACGAAAGACAGTTTGACAATGAAGGAATGTTTTGAACATAGCACCACGTTATATCCTTATCACTATTCACGTACAAGCTAAAAAACCGTATTTACTATGGCAGGTATTCGTACACGCGTGCACATGTAACCCGTAACTCCAAAGGTAAGTGAACTGAAGAAGGGAGAGAAGAGAACGTTGAGAGGATATATCTGGAATGGATCACCAGCGACGTGTTGCGACAAATTACCTCCGATTTCGAAGCTTACGCGCTAATTGATGGTTCGCAAATGACCAATTGATTAACTGGAACCCGGGACTGCGCTCTATGTGCAACGATGCACACGCGTGTATACGCACTTACAAAAACGTTTACCGCTATGCGCGTATACGTGAGAACGCGCGTATATGTAATTTCGTCTCTACATAAGTAGGCGTAACGTAACCAGTACGACGCCCGTGGCTGTTAACGTGGCTGTTATTGCGTAACGCACTATAGTTGAGCTAACGTCGGCCGTCCCTACGTTACGAACCGATCACCCTATGGATAGGTAATTCACGACCAAGAGGAAAGGGTCGTCGAATGCACCTGTACACGTGTGACCATGCGTGCAGATACGCAAACGAGCCGGGTTGCATAAGTGTAGGCGCAGGCTATGCGCTCTTATGGACACTTGACACGCACGCGCTCACACACATACATACACACGTGTACACGGTCTTTTTAAATTTTTAATTCGTTAAATACATCTATGAGTTGCGGCAAGAGGTGCTCGCTTTCCATATACTCGGCTCTAGCAGCCGATCTGGTGAAGCATCGAGGCGAGGCGGAATACACGCATCCAGGCGAACATCCCCGTCGACGGCGAACGACAGATCGCGCTCCTCGTCGACGAGCTTGACAAATTTTTGCACTCCGTCGATGTCGAGTGACACCGCGCTCCTCGATTCGGTGTCGCCGCGTCGATCGAGCAAATGTCGCTCTCCGACTTCCTTTCCTTTTGCTGCTGCTGTTGCGGCGAGTACTTCATCACTGTATCATCATTGGAACAATTAATCAGCATTGTATTTTCTCATGGTTTCCCACCTAATTCGACCATAATGATGTAACTATGGGAATCACGCGCGCGTTTCATGCAAAAATTCTATATACGCGGAAGCATCGAAGGAAGGAAACTTTTCACCCGTCACAGTTTCAAAGAGCTACGCTACGTGTGCTAATTATTGTAATTTATCCGCGACTTGCTTTCATTGCGTGTTTATTATCTTTGAGAGTTAATTGATCAGACCTCACGTGCGTCTATGATGTTCGCAGTTTGCTTGATAATATAACATTCGGTTATATTTTATAAGATTTGTTACATTGTTTAAAAACAATACAAGCATGTACCACCTCTAATTTTGACATAATTTGATAAAATAAATGTAAATAAATAGTTATTTATTAAAATTATATACCATTATTTCTTAATGACGCTATAAAAAAAGAATTTGATATGTCAAATGAAAGAAATGTCTATAAATTAGATTATTTTTGAAGCTTATTCGTATACAGTATAATAAAATAGAAGACACCGAGCTTGAAAATAGACTAACGATTTTATGACCGCAGAATATAAGTTAACTATAGTATATGGTTAAGTAATGAGATTTTCCCGTATGTCACTGCACGACTTTTTTTCTCACGACTAATAGTGAAATTTCTTTCACTAGCAAATCTTCTTTTGTTTAAGAAAGCCGTTTTATGCAACAGAGAGAGAGCGTGGCGGTGGTACGAATGAGCCCCATATATGAAAACGAAACCATTCTTCTTATTATTAGATGTATTTATTTTACATCATAAAGTGAATGCGGGATGGATGAAATACAGTTTCAAAATTTCATGGCTTTTTACGCAAATGTCAGCCTTGACTATGTTTATTTGCGCTAAACTCTCACTCGGCCATGGCCAAAGATCCGTTACGTGTCATTGCAATGTGCGCTGATATGACAGCTAAAGAATACGCGGATTACGTTAAAATTAAAAGTCTCTTTTCTATAAATGAAGAAACAGAAAATAGGATTAGAGAACAAAATATGAAGATACAATTGTTTTAAGTATAGTAAAATTCTATTTTTGAACTCAAACTTTTATCTATTATATGATAAATTATTCTGTTTTATTACACCTTTTTATGTTGAGAGAGGAAGTACATGTAATACTTTTATAATTGATTCGTGTTACTAGTGTGATATACATATATATGAACTACCATGTGAATCAAATATGCATGGCCTATATTTCTAAATATAAAATATCACTTATGTCTTATGTGGACGTACATGTACATGTAGTCAGAGATTAATTAAACGAAAGTTTTTGTAGGTTTATCAGTATCCGCGTTTCGAGAACTCTTTTTTTCTGGGATTTCAAGAGTAGGTGTATAGTGGGCGTTTCAAATGTGTTCTGCTTTTAGTGAAGCGCACGCGCCTCTTTCGGTCAGCTGATTCCCTAGACCTACTTTTTACCCGATGATGCAGGCTACAAATAGGTATAGTTACGAACACTCGTGTGTGTAAATGGACGTGTATGTACTTCTTGTTCTACTGTGTACGTATGTATACCTACATACTTTAGGAAACACTATGTCCTAAATCATACTCTTTGCTCGAGGCCATTCTCAGACACTCGAAAGACTGAAAGTATAAAATGCGTTTTGCTCTGTGATCGCAAAGTTTTCCGAACATCACATAGAGTTCTCGCAAACGTTGTATTAAAATTTATTTCAAATCAAAATTGCTTGCAAAGTGATTGAAAATAATTTCTTAGATAAACAAACAAATACTATATGAAAAAAATAAAATATGTTTAGCTTCAAATAATAAAACAATTTTGAATCAGGATACGTGTAATATATAGCATTATTCTTAATAATAACATTCGTGCACGTACGTACATTGGAATTTCTGTTAACAATAGTATGTGGAAAATATAGTTTTGACCATAAATACATGGCTTGTATTTATGAAACGGATAAATTACAAATTACAATAGGTTTTCATCGCGGCAGTTGAAAGAAACCGTTACATGGATGAATAAATCGTTGATGAATAAATTGTTCATGAATAAATCTAAGAATAACTCACACAATAGTTACGGCACTAGTGTTTTGATAATGCATGAATAAATAGGTAAAACCTGAAAACAAAACTCTACGAATTCTTAAAGCCATGAAAAAATACGTTTCGCAATTTTTCTACAGTGCTTGCATATTTGGAAGAGTCCAAGCAAGGTTTTCAATGATCCATGTTTGTATGTGCTTTGCGATACGCGCGCGCGATCACTTTGCACGATAATTTTTAGGAAATGACTTTGTATATTCTATGTTATGTAAAAGCGCGGCAATTTAATTGTCACTATTATCATCATATATTTTAACATTATAAAATACAACATATACAAAGAATTGCAATTGTGAAGTATTATACTCGAAAAAAATAATCGATTGCATAAACAGACTACGATTGAAGGCACAATTAATATGAGTTTAATACATACCTGTATTTTATTCAATTCCTAATTCCCCGCGAGGAGGTAAACGTGACAACGGCCCTACTTTACTGCAAACCGTTCTACACTGGTTCGAGGCGCTTCGTGTAGTGTTCTGCGGAGCACAACGAGGTGCATTCGTGCGACAAGAAACAGAGACGAGGAGCGAGGAGGAAAGAGAACAAGAGATAGAGAAGTAGAGAGACTCTTTTCTTCTCACTCTGTCTTGCACGCTGGATGGAGAAGAGGGTACACGTCGACGCGATCGTTTTGACGATGAAGAGGATTGGTGGGGATATTCGTCTTCTTGGTTATCTTCTGCAGCGCCGGCGCTGCATCGACCCATTCGCATTTTGCTACCGATGTCTGTTCGTTTCAACTTTCAACGTACCTTCAAAGTCCCTATTTACCTTTTTCCATTTTTACGTTTCATGTTCACATAGATTTCTTTGTCTAATAATTCATCGAAGGCTATTTAATTTTCACTCACTTATCTGATATTAAAATTAAGATTCTGTAAACATTTGCATTTGCGTACGTTAGTTTCTTAATTTTATAAGACATTGCTGGCACACGACTCTAGTCTAAATAATATTTAAAAACACTATTGCAATCATAGCAATACGTTTTTTTATTGAGATAAAAAAAACTAACATTGAATGTTACTAAAACATCATCTATATCATGATATATAAAATATATATCTGTCAAAACCATATACATGTGTCCTTACTTATAAATATTCATGCTGAGAATAGAAAGCTTTTAATAAAGTAATCTTTAAATAAATAATATTTTTGCTTATTTATATTTGCATTAACGTTTAAATTAGTTCGATTGTGTTTAACATTATTTATACTTGTCAATTTATAAGGAACTTACCTTTCGTTGATATACCATGTTGAATAAGGAGAATGCGGCGAGGATGAACTAGTTGGCGAATTTGTAGGACTAGTATTTATAGCTGATTTTGAAGATGTATCATTTTCTAATGCACGTAACGTAGAATACTCTTTACTAAGTGAGGATAAATTCCACGAATATCTCGCTTTCATACGCGGACAATCGTAACTAGGACTCGAACATTGAGAGCTCGAAGTACTTAATGGACTTTTTGGACTCTTTAAAGTTCCAGAATTAAATACACGAACTAATTTAAGCCTTAATGAATTTTCTTTGTTTTTCACTATACGATGATTAGTATCACTCAATATCTTTTGCTCTTTGCAACAATCGGAATTATTTTCCATTATAACTTCAAAATTAGTCGAAGGAACGTAATTTCACGACTTGTTGAATCGAAATGCAGTAGTTCTTACTGCAAGACTACACAAAGTCTCGAATAAGACATTTCCTGGCGTTTGTAACCGCATCCTTCCTGGTTCTTATCAAATACAAATACTAATCTAGATTAATACTTCTAGAGTGGATTTTAGTGTTTAAAATACTACAATTAAATGTTTGTAATTATTTAATTTATTTTACTTCCATTCATTTGTTTTGAATAGGGTTGTTAATATTTTACTATAGATACTATTTGCTCCTCTTTTGTGTAATTATTACAATTTTTTAATATCAAATAAATTTAGATCCAAATTATTGGCAGGGCGTATCACTTCAGTACCATTTTGTACTTTACCATATTTTTGACGTTGATATACTTATTGTTTGTTAATATAGCAAAAATGAACATTACAAATTCATTGTTGAATCTGTATTTTCATACTCTTGCATTACAGTTCAATAGTTCATAGAACGATTTCAACAGTTTACAATCACAAATAAATAATAGTGCACAATCTACAGATGGTTCAACCACCGTGAGAGAGCACCAAAATATCTTTAATGATGAAGCAGAGTCAGATCTAGTCCAACTCCTGTCAATGTACATAAGTTACATGCATGATACACCTACTTATAATTAACAACAATAATTTGTCACTATTCAGACTTTGTAAACATTCGAGTACCAGACAGAGAAAATCAATGAATGAGTTGAGTGAAATGTAGCGGTATGTTTATGAGGTTTGAGATGATATTAGTACTAAATTCCTCTATACCCGCCAAACACGTCTAGCGCGCTTTATCAATTTTCCTAGGTATCAAGCTTACTTCGATGCTTGTTCAATATATGCAATTAGATCAGCACGTTCTTGTGGTTTCTTCAAACCAGCGAACACCATTTTTGTACCAGGAATGTACTTCTTTGGATTCTCAAGATATTCAAATAAAGTGTCCTTATTCCAAGTGATACCTACAATAGTATGTATACAATTTGAGTTTTTTAAAAAAATTTGGTATTGTATTAAAAAACACTTTAATAAAAGGTATACCTTTGGATTTGTTTGCATCCGTGTAACTGTAACCAGGAGCTTGGCCAGTTTTCCTACCCATTACTCCATGAAGATTAGGTCCTACTTTATGTTTACCACCAGCTTCAATTGTATGGCATTGTGCACATTTTTGTACAAAAAGCTAACACAAAAGATTACTTTTACATATTATATATATTCAATAACTATTAACAATTTGATAAAAATTTTATTTTAGATGTGAGCAAAAATTGCATAAATTATTTAATGTAATAAAACGTTAAATCCATATTATCGATGAAGTCAAAATTATCGTGACGTGTAGTCACGTGTATACGTATCAACGTTTCCATACGTCATGAGAGATTAAATTATGTGTGCATTTTTCGACATAAATTTCAACTAACGAAAATTTTTAACATGTTTCAAATAAAATAACAAATCAAATTATTAAAATTTTATATTTTTAATTTTTACCTTTTTGCCTTTCTCTGGATCACCAGCAGGAACACCCATAGCTTTACAATCTGGACAAAATTGTTAAAATATAAGTTCTTAAGATATCGATGACATACACATACCAACGTTTTTTTGTTAATCTACTGTGCATAGAAGATAAATTTTTAATAACTTTGACTTCCAATTCGTTTCTTGTTCGTTACGTAAGTACGAAGCATGTGAGCAAGACTTAGATTTCATAATATTCTTACATGAGAAATTTTTATATAATTTACATATTAAAAATTTAATCATCAAATAGAAAGATGTAACATTTTTCTGCTGCATTGAAAAAAGACATTAAAAAACATTTCTATCATGAGTCAAAACGTTACGTTACATTTTCCGTTCAGCACGTGTCAAAATGATAAGAAAGAACGTGATAATTGGATATTGTTATATAGATAATAAAATTCACTTTAAAATGCAGAAGATAACAATAAAATATAGTATCTTATATAAATTATAAGAACATCCAATTTAAAAAAAAGTGACATTGTGACATTGACTTAGGTAGTTTGTCTAAAGGTCAAATAAGTTACATTTATATATGGGTATATGCCTGGGTGCAGCATCGCCCAGAATTCAATCTAATCTAATCGGTGTAAGAATTTTATAAATTAACACTCTTATGATTAATGAAATTCTTCATGAAATTGCACTTCGCGTTCTAGTTTTTCGATACTGTGTACCTAAGTACATTTTTATACTAAATTAACACTAATGTTAAATCTCACGGAAATTTATAAAACGAAGTTTTATAAGAGAATGATATAAGTACACATTTACTTCCCAATAGCTTATGATATAATTTATAAACCCTAATTCTTTTATATTCTTGCAAACATTAGTTATTTGTGATAAGAAGACTAAATTATATTACAAGATTTAGGATTTTTTATTAATGGAAATACAATAATAGAGTAGCAGCTCGGTAATAACCGCGTTACGTAACATTAATTTTATACTTGATTAAAATAACCGAAAATTATTGTTGCAGTAGAACAAAAATTTCACGATTTCGATAGCTATGGGATTTCAAGGATTCAATTACACGTGTTGTAAACGCCATGCATATAAAATTGTTGTTTAAGTTATTTAGTAACTTATACAATTTCTTCATAATTTCAATGGAAAATATTAATAAAAATAATAATTACATTCGATAATGCTTTTGAACACTTAAAAAAAAAAATGAGAATCGAACTTACTTTAAGTGACTATCACTTGCGCGAACAAAATTTCACAAGCGTCTGAGGCCTGACCGTGAATAGACGCCTTGATCAATGTGTGTATAACTACTGATTTCCTCTGGGCTTCAATTCGGGGTATTTTAATGGCTGATGCAATAGTTCATGGACATTCCAAATGTTCTACCAGAGGGCGCTCAGGTAAAATATTATCGAAATTCTTGCTGTGATTGGTAATACATTTTGTCCAAAATTTAAACTTGCTCCATAAATTCTTTTTCTTATTGGAATGAACATAAATAAATACTGAATTTTAAATACTTATAAATAATATATTACTGTACTTGGTAATGAATATAAATAAAATATATTGCTTTATATGATATTATAATTTTACTGAATAATATAGAAAAAGTACTATTATGAATTTATTATAATCCTGTTTTTTTCATTTGTGTATATGTAATACGATCTGTGAAAATATTGTTAATTTATAAATAAAATATATTTATATCAGGTTATATAAAATTTCGTTATCAACGCCTCTATTGACGCTTGTTATGTACTAAACGAAATAATCTGAATCATACTGATTTTCTTATCTAATACTTGGAGACGAATATACTCAATGACTTGTAGTCATACCCATAAGTTTATACCTATGCTTATAATTTATAATAGTACTTTGTACTACACATGCGTGCAGACGTAAGACAATTATGAAAAATCTAGATATCTGATCATTTTTGTGAAAGACAAAAGAGAAAAAGTCATGGTAAATGTTACGAAAGGGATTTTAGTTGAATGGTATGTATAAAAAATAAAAATTGGTTTAAATTTCAAAGGTCTTTATTCTTTGTAATCTAAGTCATCAGGAATATTGAATTGTTTATTGAGACATTCTACAGATATGTCAAATTTGTTTTTACACCAACCTTGAATAGCAAAAATGTTATCTGTCCATGTATTTGTAACTTCTTTATATTTCTAAAAGATAAGCAAATTTGTATTAATTTCATGTAAATTTAAATCTTTTAATACTCTTATACCTGTACTTTTTCTCCAAGTTTAGCTATAACTTCTGGATCAGCATCACTGAATTTAGCAATTTGTTCATTTAATTGATTCTCCTTGGCTTTTAATTCTTCTAATTCACGTAATAAAATTTGTCTTTCCTCTGTATCTTCTTTTCCTATCTATACATTTTATACCAATAAATATATAGAAAAAACATAACCTAAGTTTTGTAATTATATATCAACTAATTTCCTGTAACAATATTACCTTTTCTTTTTCACAAGCATCTTTCAGTTTTTTAAGTTTAAATTCTGCCTCTACTATGTTTTTTGATGCTTCAGAGATTCTTTCTTCTATCCTAGTAATATTTTCTCTGCACAACATATTTATTTATTATTATTTTTAATGTAATATTATTTTTATATAAAACAGAATTATATAGTTTGTTCCTACCCTGGAAAAATCCAAAAATATACAGAAGTACCAATCTTTTCTGATCTTACTAATCCATCATCTACTAGTGTCTGAAGTACATCTTTTACTGCCTGTGCAACAATCCCTTTTTCTTTAGCTGCGATTTTTTCTAATTCTTTTAAAGTAAAAAATTCTTTTCTTTCATAAAACAGTTGAAGCAGTCTTATACGTTTTTCTTCAAAAGAAACTCCTTTTCGTTTAGACATTTTATTTAAGTGACTGTAATGAAGTAATAAATTTTAATGGAAATTATTTATTATGTTTATAGCGATGCAGCTATGAAGCAATTTCTTTTGCATTTAGATGAGACATTTGCTTTAGGACGAAAATTTATTATTCAAGATCTTGATGAGAGGCATTTATTTATCTCTGCTGATATTTTAGACACCTTACAAACAAAAGTGGATGATCTTATGGATCAAATATCATTTCCTCTAGCTGAGAAAGGAATATAAAAACTATCAAAGAATGTCTTATTTATAACCTATGTCTTATTATAAACCTATATTATAACTTACTAAAAGATTGTGAATTACTATAAATTAATCAAATATGGCTGCTCGAGAATCTGGTAGAATAAAAGATGCATATCAAAAGAGAGTGCTTGATGAAGCTGCTCGTAAGCGTAGACAAAAGAAAGCATTGGAGGCTTTGGAGCAAGATAATTTTCACGATGATCCGCATGCGGATTTGGGTATGTAAATATATTGCACAATTCTATTTGTTTAACAGTCTAAATATAATTTTTTTATAGCATTGTAGGCGTAACAATTTATAACATTTCACAAATACTATAATTGTTTCAGTAATGAGCAAGAAAGTTCCAAAGTTTCAAGAGACTTTAGATAATAGAGGTGGTAGAAGAAAAAAGACCAGATCAGCAGAGTATTATAAACAACGATTTCGTAAAACTTTTGCTCAGTTAGTGGAAGAAGATCTAAATATTAATCCAAATCCACCTAATTATGCATCTGCTCAAGCACAACCATCCCGATTTCCAGAACGACAATTTTGTGCAGTTTGTGGTTTCCCTAGTAATTATACTTGTATTCCTTGTGGAGCTAGATATTGCAGTATGAAGTGTCTAGGTACTCATCTTGACACAAGATGTTTAAAATGGACAGCTTAATAAGTATGTGGTTATCATGAAGCTTATTATAGTTCAGTGTTATAAATAAAACATATTTTTCTTATTGTAAACGTAATAAGACTAATATATGTAAGAAAAAATATTCAATAAAATTGTGTATTTTTATATTAATATTAGGTACCCTTTTCTCCTTTTATGATGCAATAAATTAATATAATAAATTAAGAATTTTTAATAAGTTTTAAATATATAGTAATTTCATATAATAATAGTAATTTTAAATATATTTATTGATATATAATTATGAAGAATTTGTATTTTTTCATGTACTAAAATTGTATTACATATACAACATTATGTAAAACATCATTTATTATTTCAAGAAACTATCGTTATCGATTGTTTTAAAACTTATCTTAATAGTATGTATTGTCAGACAGAAATGTTTATAGTTTTTTATGCATTATTAAAAAAATGTATACATACTTATTGCTTTGTACTTTGTTTATTGTTTACAATATTACTTACGTTTTAAAGGATTATAAACAGTAATATTGCACGTCTGTACTGTAATATTACGTAAATATTAACTTCTATACAAATTATTAGAATTATAATATAGTCAAATTAAAGAGCGAAATAAAAAACACGTGTAAAATGAGCTGTTGAAATATAAACTGAGTAATATAAATCTCTGAGAACAAGGCGGGAACGATTTTCATTTTATAAAAACAATGGCCCTCTGGTGGAATCTAGAAGAATCTTTGTACTGTGACGAAAGAGACAGCAATAGAAAAGTAGAAAAACGTCTAGTGGTAGGACATATAATCGTTTATAATTATGTGAAGTTTAAATTCGTGAATGTAATCTTTGTTCCGCCTAATATACGGACGGATTCGAACGAAATTGTCTATGTGAAAGTGTTACGTATTCGAGCATACTATATTGTGTTGTGGACTAGTTATTGTATAGGTTATAATAATACATAGGCATGTAAAATGTCATAGATATAACAATTGTAAAAGAAGAGTGGCTAATAAATTATTCTCCTGTTATTTCCAATAAATGTACGTATGCTTTATATGAGTTGTATTTTATGATTCTTTCGTATGCTCAAAATGTCGATTCCTAAAATGTTACAAGTTTCCTCGTATTAATTAATGAATGTACGTGTTCATACCTTGTAGAAGTAGTTGATCAAATAGAAAATTGTTCGAATTTAATTTAATTTTATAAATACTGTTTTTGCTAATATTGCAGTTTCAAAAGACGAACGAATATCACGATTTGTTGGTAAAAGCGCGAATTTAAAACATTCAGTTTTCGCAAACACATTCTGCCCTCTACCGATCTAGACGAGTACCTTAATACGATGTTTTAAGCGTCGCGCGAAATGTTTGTTCTAACTTATTTTGGTTTTCGATCATTTGAAAGAGCATCGAGAGACTACACCTTATATATTATTCAGTGTGATGTGAATTTACCTGTGATACGCTTAATCAAAAATTTTAAATTGTGGATTTTCAAGTGAGAAAGAATAATCGAAGGTAACATCTATTTTAAGAATGAAATTATTGATATTGTAGCACGATAAAATTTCCATTTTGTCAAACGAAAAATACGAGACATGGAAATTCTTTTCAACAATGTATGTACATGCGTAATTTTTATGTAATAATTTATGTTTACTCTTTAGGAACTTTGATATTAATTATGTTAAATCATGAATGCTAATATTAAAATTTGATATCAAAAATGCAAATGAAAATAATATATTATTTTGATATCATATTTTAAGAGTTATTTTTGCAGGCTTGTATGCTTAATTTATAACTGTAAATCATATAGAAAAGTTCCAAATTTTTATGAGGAAAATGCGAATTTTATTCGCGTTTTCTTCTATTTGAACAACGAATAATATAACGTATTGAAAAATATTATGAAGCGCACAAACGTTTGACTTTTAAAAATCATTCAGTCAGTTTAATAGTATTACAGTCTATAAGTACATATAATTATACCTAAGTAACTGGTCTGTTGAACTTCCTCATCAACTGAAATTTGTATTTATAGACGGAAGTAAGACAGCCGAAGATAATTAGAATAAGCTTCGATGACTAACTACTGGTGGCTAAGGTGGATTTTGCAGCGAAGATAAGACCTTTGCAAATCGTGCAACCCTTTAATTGCAGAAGTAATTACTGTGTACCACTCATTGCCATAACACGATGACGACATTAGACTCTCAGACCGATAAAAGTTTATGCCATCTTGATAAACCTTCGAATACGGACTTAGCTGAAATTCCATCCAACTATGGACTTCCTGTTGGAATAAGCCCGTTGGAATCTCGGGTAGCCGGACATCCGTCGTTAGATATCGAACGACAGACTATTGGTAAGCATCTGATCGAATTAAATGCCGCGGAAGATGAAATGCGAAGAAAACAGATTTATTGAATCATCTCGATACTTAGTTATTTGATAAAGGAAAGTAGCAACTTCAAATGCGTCTTGGTTCTTACCTTCTCAAAGAAATAATGTTTTCTTTATAAATCTCCCTAATTCAGGCAGCAATTTTACTATTTGTAGATTTTTTACATGATTTATGCTTATTTTACTAACATTCAGTCGATCCATTCATTCGTTCCACTTATTCTTTCTACATTCGTTTGTATTTGTACCTCTCACTTTCACTAGTGTTCCAGCAGGGGTATTGGGCATTTGTCCAATAGATGCGATCTGCGTAGTCTCCTTAGTAGGGATTACGTTTAAGTCTAAGAAGCTGACACCGATACCAAGTTCACCGATAAAGTTTATTTGTCGACACGCTGAAATCACCGACAATCACCTCATCGACATTCACTCTTGCTGACAGTTTATTGTTATCGAATATTACATTTTCCGCATATATATATTATCATTAATTATGCATTTATATCTAAATATTCATATTCGTGCATAAAAAAATAAAGGGAAAAGGAAAATGATACAAGTTATATAAATAAATATTTACAGAAACTTGATCATCTTCGATTTCCGTAACTTTTTAATACGCTGTCAAGGTCATTACCCTGAATCGTGTTGAGAAGGTTTTAATAGAGGATATATGTAGTAAATTAAATGCGTGGGCGGAGGAGGAAATATCTACCTTCACTTACGTTCATTTCTATTTAAAATAAAATTAGATTTGGATCAGCTTAAATTCTTTTAGAATGTTGATCCAGAGGGAGGGATTCCATCCTCCGTCCACGTTTTTAATTCACTACTATTTGTGAGTCATCTCTTCTACGGAAAGTCATAAGAACTCAGTTCTGCCAGCCATAAGAAGTATCAATAACATAGATTTCAGTAAGAAACAGGAGCGAATGTAGATAAAGATGCATAATCAACGATAACATATGATGGTACGTATAATAATTACCGGTAAAAAACAATGTCAGTGAAGTGATAGTTGGTGATTTCAACATATCGGTAAATAGATATTGTCGGCGAACTCGGTGTCGGTGAAATTGTGTCGATGATTTAGAGATAACCCCCTTGGTGGTGGTATCACGCAGTCTTTCACTGTCGGATTTTGAAAAGAATGATTTGCATTTCTTGCATGAGAATTATGCGTTTCTCATTCGTTTTATTTTAATAAACATCTTCTTCACACTAGAAATATGATTTGATGCGATTTTGAGTTAATTTGAACTGTTTAATCTGGTAATAAAGATATTTCTTCCATAAGTTGTATTACTTCTCCTTTATTTTGAGAATTCAACCATAAAATTGTACTATATACCTATATAATATCTCTTACATGTAAAAATATAGGAAAATATTATATAGATGTACATATAGGTTCAAGAGAGCTTAATCGAGATTTTGATAAAATGAGACAAATAATAATTTGTTGTTATAACGTAGGTTTGATGAAAATGATTTTTATTATTTTATTGTGAACTTCATATTTATTTGATATATTATTTACTTTTCAAAACCCTATATAAGTGAAAGTTAAATCGTGAGAATTCTTCACGATAACATATACAATTGTGCTACCTGAAAAAGTAAATATTGAATAATCATTTTTCTTAGTATATGTAATCTACATAGCGGAATATTGTGTTACGAGTTTCGTTGATAACGATTGTGAAAAGAGTTCCAACGAGCGAGTTGCATAAATACTTTCAACTGCAATTCATGAACGACAAGTTCATACGTGATATTTATTTCATACTTATTGCTATTTATTTAATACATTATCGTAAATTTCTCATTAAGTATTTGTGAATCTATATTTACATAGTACTTTGTTATTTTTGTTTATGAAATAGAAAACAAAAATTATTTAATCTTTATTATGTAACCAATGATGTTATAAAGGGTTAATAAATGTTGTAGGCATGTTACGTAGGTCAGACGGCCGTGTGTTTAAACCTGTTGTTAAACCGTTACTTGGGAAAAGAGAAATTTCGTTCTATGAAAACTTACAAACATCTCAAGACCCTGTTATGTTACAATTGAAGAATTATGTTCCACGATATTACGGCACAACAGAGTTACAAATTTTTGGCAGACGTAAGATATCAAAAGTATCGAATTTTTAATTTGTTTTTTACATTTCTTCTTATTCCCTTAATTTCGTTTTCCATTGTCACAATTGAATTTAAAAGTCATTTTAAGTAAATTAATATAAAATAGGCGATATTATACAACACTATCTTTTAAAAATAAGATATTTAATTATTTTTTTCGCACTCAAAGATAAATATTCGTGAGGAAAGTTAGGTAATTTCATAATGCAAGTAGGACGATATTTTTCCGAATGTTCTTTTTTTTTATTACAATCACTGTCACTGCTATTTTACGAGAATACATGAATATTTTACTACATTTGGTGTTGTCATATTTTTTATTTGAAAAACATAGATGTTATTATCTATGGTTGTTATAAAATACTGTAGGATTAAAAAAATACATATCTATTGTTTCTTTGTAAAGCTGTTAGTGGTTCTAATTAATTCTAAAAGAGGATTTTACTTAATTTACGATAACAAATCATTGGATGTTTTTTCGAATAATTTCTTTTTTATCTTTAACGGTAAAGGAACTAAATAAATCTTTTGCTTTTTATGGACAGTTTTGCGTAAAATAGAAGATGAGTTGTGGTTATATTGATATATATATTCGATGCTTAGTATGTTATTTATTTACTATGCATGTATTAATAATTATTAAAGAATTTATCCCAAGTTTTTGTACCTACACTTAATTGCTGAAAAATCTCGGTTTCGTACAGTTTAACACAATATGATTAATCGTTTTCGTAAAATATTAGGAGTAACATTCCTTACGCTGAAAGATATTACTGATGGTATGGCGGAACCGTGCGTGATGGATATAAAAATAGGTAAACGAACGTGGGATCCTGTAGCCACGCCAGAGAAAAAAGCAAAGGAGGAGTTAAAGTACGCCGAATCTAAACGCACTTATGGATTCTGTATAACCGGCTTTCAAGTATATTGCGTTTCTTCCGGAAAATTAAAACAGTTTGGCAAACATTATGGCAAGACTCTTGATGCTAATGGTGTCGTGGAAGGTATATCATTAACTTCAATTATTTTATAGGGAATTATACACAGCATTATGAATTTACGAGCTATCGCTAGCTGTTATAATTCAAATGTCTTTTAATGTTTCATTAGTCACGTACGTATAGTTGTATAAGTGGTATACATATCACTATTGGGTCATATGAGGAACGATTGTAACGAAACGCTGGAAGCCATTTCCAGAACACTTTAAACAATTTACTTTTTTTATTCAAACTATTCCAAATGGTGCCTTTTCTTTCCTGCGCAGCGCTGAAAATCTTCCTGAATATAAGTCCAGAAAGACCGCCCTGTCGTCAATTGATTGTGATGCTGCTCTCTTTCTTGTGGAAGATCTTACTATTCTTTCGTATGCAGCGGTTGTTCCGCTTTTATTCTAGTTCCTTATTGGTGGCATATGATGCAAAAAGGTTGCGGCATTATCTCCGTCTAAATAACACGAACGTCAATAAATTACCTAGCCACGTATCCACGTCATTTTCCTCCACAAATAATTATGCAACCACATCGAATGTGTTCAAACACACGAATGACGCGACGAGTAATTCAGTTTCAAGTATCGAAAGCAACAGGAATCGGACGATGGAGAAGACACATTTTATTAAGAGGAGCATCAGCTTGAGTGGCGAGAATAATTCTTCGAACAAAGAAAAGACTTTGAATAGAAGTGGATCGTGTAGCCCGGACTTTAAAGTGGATCGACTCTGCCGTACACATTCGTACGTCAACAACTTCGACGACGACATTAGAAGAATGAAAGAAGATTACGACGATTTGCTGAACGAACTTACCAGTTCGATGAAAGAGAAACAGAACTGGGTTAGAATTAACATGATCGACTTCACGCACGTCTTCCCAGCGGAGGATCAAAATGCTCTTGATCTAAATTATCTAGAAGGAATCGAAAATCTGATTAAACTCGTGGAGATGTTTCTAGTCTCCAAGGATACCACTGCATGAACCATATTTATTACAATATAAGAAGTTATTACATTTTTTTCTTTCAAATTGTAATATGAGATGTTATATAACTGTATTTTATATTGTTTAATAAAATTAGATTAATTTTTGACGGTAGGTTAGAGAGAATCGTAAACCGGAAGTTGTAAATCGTGACGATGTATGCACATTACCGCATAAATAAAAGACGAGGTCAAGAATGTTCCGTGAAAGCTTATTGGGTATGTAACTCGATCGAACAGTAAAATATTTATTGTTTTAGAGCTTTCATGGAACGTTTTTTTGTACCTATAGTTGGTTATAATGAAAGCACTGAAAACTGAATCTTAATTGTTTCGCACCAGATATAACAATATTTCTAACGTTAACATTTTTCGATGCACCCTCACTTGTCGATATTCCATGTTATTAAAGACCATATTTGTTGGTTTTATATACTTGGTCATACATATGTATTCATCATTCGTACAACAATTGTTGTTATCATTGATTACTCATACTATTTCTTTACTTATGTTTTTATCGTACAAATAAGATTGTGTAATCATACCTACTAAATACGGAAATTGTTATATTAATATAAATACAAAACATCCAAGTGTTAATGTAAAGTTTGAATATCTTTATTCCTACCCTTTTGAATAAATTCAGGATTCTGATAAAAAAAAAAAAAAAGATATTGTGTCTTATAATCCTTTCAAATAGAAACAACAATAAAATTATATCTATGGAAATACATATGTATATGCGTATGGAGAGAAACCGATCTCTTCTTCAAGAGATCAATTTTACTACCATGCTATTTACTTTTGTATTTATTTTTAATTCTAGTGTATTAAGTTAATTCGTATGTTTGTAAATATTTTATTAACGAGAACACAAAAATAAAGATAAGAATAAGAAATCAGTTATGCGTACCTGATTAATTAATTTTTCTATAACAATCAGATGTAATATACACAGTTTTTAATTTTTTTTTCGTTTTCTATTTGTGAAATTCAATAATGCAATAATTTACAAAGTTATAAGGATATGAAAAGTTGTCATGATCAATACTTACAAATATGTTAACTAGCAAATGCAGATATTTGATGTGAGAAGTTATTTTAAAGATATTAAAGTAATCATATTACTTGATACGTATTATTTGATACTTAATACGATTACTTGAAACGTTTGATACGTATTATTAATATAATTAGTAAAATTTTGTCTTCTGAGTGCAAAATTGAAAACAACATTTCATTCATTTTGAGAAAAGATTAATCACAGGAAATAGCAAGTTATTGTTATAATAACGAATTCAGTTATGCCCAGATAATAAAACATTTGAAATTATTTTTCATTAATATTTAATTGTCAAGGTTATGGGCACATTAAAAAAATTAGTTATTCATACATCTGGTAGGATAAATATAAAACAATTCATTTTTCAGATTTTTGGAATTGAAGTATAGAATTATCATGTGAATAAAATGATAGATTTGCTAGAAAAAAATGAAAGAGAAATTAGCAGAAAAGTAAAAATACAAGATAAATTTGCTGTGAAATAATATTATTTATTTGGTATTAACGGGTATTAATAATTAGAAATTATATTACATACATACTTTATTTCAATGTAGATATTATTAGAAGCAATTATAATTCTTTTGTAGATTTCGAAACTAATAATTTCGAAATTAATGTAGATTTCTAAACGAAGATAACGTTTAAATAAATTTAATACATAATTAATTTCATAAAAGTTTTGCTCCAATGTCACATCCCGTCTGTGATTCCTTTTTAAATTTTTGTATAAACCATTTATTTATTTATTTAGAAAACAAGATTGATCTGTTAAAAAAAAATTGTTTACAATTCCGTTTTTCAATCGTTACTGCTTAATACTATCGATAATTTTAATAATTCTTTAAATTCAAAGGCAAATTCAAATTAGAAGAAATAATTATTAATTATATTTATTTAATAATAACTCAGTTAAGTGGTAGGTTATTAAAAAAAACTTTTCGTTATTGTATATTTTATTCGCCATTCACTCCTAAACAGTTTTTACATTGTCGTTCGAATCGTCGAATCAGCGGCACGACATGTCAACTGATAATAGTTCATAATTTGCTTAATCTCTCGTAACATTTATAATAATATTTATATAGAATATTTATATTTGTATTTATATTCATATTTATATTATACATATATTATCTATAGATTGCTTGCTGATCATCAGCTGTATTTACGTGGCACATCATTTACCATAATATATCTGCTTATACATTTCAGCGTTGTATACATCACATGTTATTACTCTTTCTCATTCTTACGTACTTACACTTTCAAGAGTTCGGTCATCTCTCGCTCGCGAGCTACGGTCTACACTGTTTACGGCATCCGATGATTTATAGGATTACAGGTTAGTCAGCTTTTCCATTTTAATGTTTCTTTTTACGCGTTCTCTGGACGAAGATAGACATAAATAGGAATTGTGTAACAAAGTGCAACAAAGACCGGAAATATAAACGTCGGTTAATAGAAATCGAACGTGAAGAACGACTCAACTTCGTGCGATCTTTTTCATCGGTAATCGGTATCCGTCACACGCGATATGTACCTACGTATGTTCAGGTATGTTCGGATTTCGGTCCGTTCACCAAATATTGTCGAAGATGGTATCCTAGTGCTATAAATTCTAAATATTATAACGAAACGCTATTGGAATTGCGAGCTCGATAAATTCACGACGATTATTAGTGCCTGAACAGAGGAAACCTTCGAGGGTATCGGTACCTAATGTAATTACATACTGGGAGCGCGATTAATGGTGAGGGGTTCTGTTAATCAACCCGCAAACGCGATTACCACGGTTCAAATTGAATTACGTGTTCTGAATAGCAGGAAAGTCTCTGATAGCCAATGCGCGACAGAAACGATCGCAATGTATTACATTCGTTTATGTCACTGTACGCTATGCGACGTGTGCCACAGAGGAAATTTGATTATCGATTATACTTAAATATAACGATATATAACAAAGTAATAATGTAGTGATGACAATTGTGTTAATGATAATGATATTAATATTAATAAGAAACAATGATATTCTATACCATACAGTGAACGTAGATGCAACAATAAACAAAATAAGACTATTAAATATTTATAAACTTAATATATATATAACGAGACGTGATAAAGTGCACGCGTACCGAGCGAAAATTCAAAGTTGATTTTTTCGAAAACAAAGCCTCAAACGAAAAATTTTTATTCTATATTTTTGACTTCTTTTTTCGCGTAGAATCACCCCCTTAACGCTTGTACCACCAGTTACCAACCACTTTGTATATATATATTGAACGTAGTAAAATAAAATTTAATTCCTGATTGATATAGATGTATAAGTTTGTTAGATCATACGTGTTCAATCTTTTGCTTGAAATGTTATACATTTGCATGAAAGTGTTTCATTATTCAATCATATCTGTGGATCTTTATCAAAATAGAAATTTTGTTTCTAAAGTAACAATTCATTCAGATTCAAAATTTCGTTGATTATTTGGTAAAAGAATTGGCAAGTGCACGTTATATCAAGAAACCATAATAATTTCCTCTAACGCGATAATTTCTTCTGTTGTTGTTGCGACCTCTCACTAGGTGGCGATCAGTTAAATTGCAACTGCTCGGTTGGGGTCGCGAACCTTGAACGATATTAACGCTCAAGGTGGAGGGTGATTAAAGAATTCTAGTATGCTTGTAATTTGTATGTTTATTTGAAGTATCTTGTATGAACGTAAGTCTGGTTTAAACGTAAATGAGAGTTTTTAAAAACGTAAGGGGGAGCGTATTGAACACAAATTCTCATTCTCGAAGCGCCTGATGTTCATATTGTAGGTGTCAGTCTAGGGGATGGGTTTTCGTCGATGTTTCCTGTGAGGTGGGAATCTGTGTCTGTTCAATCCTGTAACTGTCGAACTGTCGTGAGCGTTTCGCAAATGGTGCGTCTTGTGCGTACCTGGTTAAGGATGCGTAGCGTAACGTCCCGTTAGTGACATCGTCTAGTGGTCTATTGTCGAGTTCTCATCTGATGTCGAAGTTTATGACACGTCGTTTGCTATTGAGCGGATTCGTCGAGCGCTTAAGATGCTAATTAAGTTGTCGACGCAGTACGAGTTGTAATTTTATAATTTGCAATGTGAGAAATTTCAACTTCTCAAAGATAGCAGATGAGCTGTCCGTATCGTAAACCGAGGATAATTTTATATCCTCAATATTCGTTGACAAATTTTAAATTATTAAAAATAGTTAACACAAATTATATTTATTTATAATAATTTAAAAAGACAAGTCAAATGTTAAACAATACCTATATATAATAATAATATTTTTAGGGGAATATTTCCATGACCTATAACGGATTCTTTTCTTAAATCATTTTCATCTTTTTATCTGCAACTTCAAACAATAAGTTTAGAACAATAATTGCAACAATTGTGTATACTTATAGGAATTAAATTTTTCTCTAGCGAATCTCAATTTTTCGACATTTTTAGTTATTAGGTATTTCTCCTCTTTCAATTTAATTCATACGTACCATTTTTTAAACAATACGCCAAGTAACAATGACAAATTCTCTGTTTCACGTAATGTCAATATATATACGTCAATATATATATGTCATATATATATGTCAATATATATAGTTTCATATAATGTCAATACAACAATTTATACAAACTGATATTCTCTTCAATGTTTATACTTTCGCTCAAAGTGCGTTAATGTATCCAATTGCTCAAACTCGATTTAAAAAAGTAATCGAATTTTCTAAATCTACAAGAAAAGTACAAAATCGTGCAGTTACGCCTTTTTCTCTAAAAATTATACATAGTGACACGTGTAACGCAATAAAGATTGGTTTCACAACGAATTTCAACCGAATGACCGCGACAGAGCTCGCGTGATAAATTTAGCATCCCGATTGCGGAAATAGAAGACGAGGAAACGTGCACCCGCGCACCCATTTGAATTCTGCGGTTGTTAACCGCATGAGAACGCGAGTTCCGTTCTTCCCCGGTCCATTCTATTGAGAACGTTAACTAAAAAATTTGTTTCACGTTCCTCATTCGTTTTGCATCGTTTAACCAATTTGTCTTCATTACGTGTCTGAAGTGCCCCCTTTTTTCTTTTGAAACTTTCGATTTTACAAAGTGGAAGGTCTCGAATATTTTACGCTTAACTCTTCCTCTTAGTTTCTAATTGTTTTCAACTCATCAACAGCTTTTTATACCATCGTACATATCATTTATGCATCACGTGTCATATCATAACATTGTTATTATAACGAAATGAATAAAAAGGTTATATTAGAAATATCATATTTTAATAATAATATTAAATGATAACATAAAATTTGTGTATTCAAAAAATTTGTGATTAATTCCAAATATTGCGAAACCACGTTAAGATTCTATTCTTACATCGTCAGTTTTTTGTATTTTTATAAGTCTTTTGGCTCCATTGGCTACTTAGTAGCTGGTTTTGAATATTTTTGTGTTATAACTAATTACAACATTTATGGTTAATTAACTTTTACTGCATAACACCGGTTGCTTCAGGATGAATGCGAGACTTTTACGAAAAATGTTTTAATCGAATAGTATACGTAATTTAGGGCTTGTTACTGATGCATACGTTCAAACAATTCTTTAATTTATAATTCAGTAAATTAATTATGAGCATGTTAAATTCGACACTGTTAATTTCAAAAGTTACATTACCATTCTTAATACATCTACAAATAATTAATTTCTGTTAAATGCATATTAGAAATGCTTATATTTTCAAGTAAATCAATTTCTTTGATTTCTGTAACGTTATGAAATAAGTTTACATGCAGAAAGTTATGCAGAATATAAATTTTACGTGACACTAGTAACATGTATTAATTAGTATTAATAAAACGTTCTATATACATATTAATTTTTGCAGTACAATCTTTTTTGTTGGATAATATTCAATACAAGTCATAAATGATAATAAAACAGATATAATCTCCAACAAATAGTACAAAAAATTTACTTTTAACAAAATATGATACGTGCACACAGTACATTTTCTTTTTATATATTTTTATATATTTAACAAAATAAAATGTATAAATAAATAAAAGCGATGATATAGTATAAGCGTGTATAATATTAATTTTGTGAGTAAATTTTGAAGAAAAACATAATATACACACAAATATATAAATGTCTGTTAGTCAAGAAAAATTTTCACTGATGTGACTTTTACAAAGAAATGACTGACAATTTTGTAATCATAATTTATAATTTGTAATGAATTCAGAATGTTACGGAAATAATATTTTCTTTTTTTAAACTGTCTTTTGAACTGAGCCACTCATTTAATCAGATAACTTTAGGAACTCCAATATAAAATTTCGATTTCGTTTATACACGTTTAACTCTTTACTATAACAAAACGTTATATATGGTAAGATCATATGATTTATTTTTTCCGAAATATGTCGGAGCTTAATTTCCATCGAAATCGGATAAGTTTTAATGAACTTACTTAAAGTTAAATAAATTGAAATTCTATAAGTTCAGTGAAAAGGACGTATTCACAAAGTTAAATCAGTCTGCAGAAAGTCATTTACTAATTTCATACAATCGAATAGCGTCGTATGCGTTGCGTATCTTATATATATGCAAATGTATCGTAAATTAATAATTCAATCAATAACCATAAATTTATTTTCTTATAGAAATATAACTTAATAACAAGCATAATGTTTTCACTAAACATAATTTAATTATTAACGAACGGTTAATGCGTGAACTATTAATCAAATATATTTCATGTATATTGTTTTAATTTAAGTCTCTATCTAATGAATATAAATCAATGGAACGTCATGTTCTAATAAATAAATTACATTTAAATATAAGCGCAAACATAACTCATCCTTTTTCTCCAAAATATGCATAAATAATATTTATGAATAGAATAGTTATGAATTGATCAATTTATTTTGCGAGAATTTTAACTTCGTTCGACAGCGTGTATCGTATTACAATTGCATAATATTAAATTTCGCTCATCGATCATATATAACTTCAATCAGTATACTATAGATAAGTAAAACACGTAATATAACTAATTAGTTACACGTGTTCATTAACAGTTGTAATTCGATACGTTTCTAAGTCTACCAAAACTCGCCATTTAACATAATAATACAAATACTGCCAATTCTTACAATTATCGACATTTGGAAATAATAAAAAAAAATTTATTGTAAGATAATAAAGATTAGCATTAAAAGCAATTGCCAACAATAAATCTAGTATTTTGCTTTTTCTTGAACATAATATAATATGTAGGGATAAGGAGAGGAGCGATGACAATGTACGAAACCAACGAAGATGGAAAAGTCGGTAAAGGGGCCATTTACGACATTGACAAAGAATAAAATTAATGAACACGTGTATAGAGCATGCTGGTCTGTTCAATGCCACGTAATAATATTTCCTCCACGGCCAGCCAATGGACCATGTCGAGGACAGCGGCCAACGTTCAATCGAAACGATTGATCATGTAATTACGTTCAACAGAATTCTCTATTCGCGTACAAACATCGTCCAAGAAAATTACCACGACTTTTTAAACGACCACCAATTAACGATAAAAGATCGACGTAAATTTCGCAATTATGAGAATTTGTTCCAAATTAACGTTTTAACGAATCAAAATTAATTATGTGATCGATACAATACATATATTTTTATTCGTATTGATTAATAAATTATAAGAATTTTGTTATATTTATTTCTTTTTTTCTCACTTCTGGAAACTTAGTAATTTTCTACTGAATGCAGAATAAGCGTTTCTCGAAGCGAAACATTCGTTCGCTAAAATCAGAATACTTTAAGCGAAACACTCTATATCGTTTATATACATTTACATGATATATACATACACAAATTTAACAATATATTATAATAAAATGAACATAATCTTTTGCAACTAAATATGTTGAAAAATTTATTCGATTACTCGATGACTGTTATTCATTTAAAATATACCTATCTGATTTCTTATTCTTGGAAATAAGGGGATAGTAAACCTATTACATATCTCAAACATCAGAGAGTTTTGCACATTTTAACATTACAAAATTTCTAATTATCTAATTATCTATATTTTTGTTTATTATTTAGACAATAGAAATGCTATCTTTGCCTTTTTATAAAATTTGTTCTTTCCTAATCCAAACCCAATTCTATCCTAACCCAAACATCCACGTTAGACATCCTACTATGCAGATGTACTTACATAAGTACCTCGTACTCTTCTATAACAAGTGTATGTTTCACAGAGATTACAAAGGTATTTCCGTTATTTCCGACGAATTATCCGTTATATTAGTAAGCCTCGATATTCAATTGGACTATTTTTAGCGCGATTCAATACAGTGCTAACGAAATATCAAATTCTTTTATATGACACACACAATATTCCATGTACGTATATGTACAAATCTTCTGTGGTAGGTGTTTAACTGCTATCGTGAGCCTGTGTAGCTTTCAACATCGGAATTTCCCGCAAAATTTTGGCGAAATCAACGTCTACAGAAAACAAATGTTGCACGATGCGACTTCGATTCACTGTAACGAAATTAGCCGTGGTTCAGTGAATCGTTCGCATAATCATAATTTTCGAGCATAGCCACGAGAACGAAGCGCGACATTTCAACCTTCGTTTTTTTGCTTATTTATTGCGGTCTACGCGGCAAATTGAAAACGGATGCGGGCTAGGTGGCAATCGATAATTTCAGGCTGTTTTCGCATCACGCTTCTCGTACGAACGACAATTTTGAAATATATATTGACCAGACGGCGAGCAACCGCTCCGATGCCATGGAAGCGTATGATGTTTGCGGCGAGTTAACACGATCGCTGTAGCAAGATGTATTGCTGGTTGCTGTGGTTCTGATCACATAGCGACGCGCCAATGCTCGTCAATCGTCGCTATTCAACCAGTAAAATTGTCTGGACCGTTCCGTCAGAACACTAGCAGATTTTTGTTTGCATCGCCTGGATGAAGCTACGGTTTCAAAGAGCCAACCATTCTACGTTTCCTTTTTGATTTGTTGATTATTTCATTCGTAATTATACCGTGAAAAATGGCCACGGTTTTGGTAGTGTACGTTCTTATATAAATACTTCCCCAATGATCTTGTGCTTTTTTTTACGTTTGTAATAGTTCTGAATATTTATATTTATCTTAGCAATGTTCCATAATTTTTTATCTGCAATTGAACTTCATTTCGCGAGATGAAAAGCTTCGTTTGATTAGTGAACGACGCTTTATAGATGTGTAGAACGAGTGGGAACATTAACTTCCGATTTATCTACCAAGTAACTACTTGGTATAACATAATTAAGCAAGATCAATAAAGTTTTAATAGTTAATGGTTGATTTCCTTCAAAAAAGTCTATATGTTAAAGAGTACAAAATATGTAGCGATGATTCAGACCAATAAAAAGTATTTGAACGTCATAAATCATAAAATCGATATTTTGAAAATGTAAAATATAATTTTTATATCTCCTTGTAAGAATATTTGATGGAGTGGAAATACAATAATGAGTAAAGAATTTGTGTATGTTAGACAATGTGTAACAATGTAATTCCATACACATCTGAATGCATTCTCTATTTACCCATATCTGTGAATGTATATATTGACACTTATAAACAGGGAAATAATATATTGCAAATATGTTGACAAATATCTACTTACATATCTCGCAAACAAAAAGCTTAATTGATAAATTTTTTTCGTTATAGCAATGAAATTTCTATTCAACTTAACACTTTGATGATTGCTATTTGTTATTCATATCTGTATAAGTTATCTTACATTTTTATATTCTGTAAAATCATTATTATATTTACTTATCCTATTATTTTATTTGATAGGTAGTATAGATACTCAATATTCTTGTATACCTGTCTTATTTTTTTCGATCGATTATGGAATAGATAATTCCATAATATGCAAAATAATAAAAATCACGATAAAAACATATACAGTGAAAAAGAAGGCACAGATCTGTTTTAACGAGGCATTTTACATAATAGCAGACAAAGACGATTATAACGATATAAATGTACAGCGTGTACTTTCATGTAATTATAAAAATGTTGCACGTATGTACTAAGGGAAGTGAATCATTGGAATGTACTACGCAATCATGTTGTATCCATGATCGACCTCTCGTTAAAATAAGCTCGGCAAAGATGAATCTTTTCAAACGAAGTGTGTCATCAAAGTGTTAAGAAGACAGACATTTTGTACATTTTGAACACTTTTAAAATAAAAGATCTCGTTCAGACTAATCACGTTACCTGACTGTAATCAACTTGATATCACCTTATCGATATAAAACTTTTTATTTACTTAATTCGACGTATCCTTTCAAGTTTCAAATAGAGCTAAGGTAAATGGTTCCTTAATTCCTTAATCTCGTGTTTCGTTTTTCGCGTATCATTCTCTTCGACGTCGTTTTAGTCTATCCATATTTTCTATCAGATATCCACGAAAAATCAAATTATTTAAATTCAAGGAACTTATCAGAGAGGTTGAAAACTTGAATTCAAATAATCAATCTGGCCGAGTTTGATACAGATGTAACGTTAAAAATAAGCAACAAAGCAATCTTTTATTTCATCATAACAGAGAATGTTTCGATTTCATTCCTGCGAGGACGTGAATGTTTTGCGTTCACGAAATCTTTCGCAAGACAGACGTATCGCAATAGAACGAAACGTTTCGACGTAAGTAAATGAGACGAAATGTAATTTGACGGTATCATTTCGAGCGTCTGTGACACAGACCAGACAGATAGAAAGAAAAATAACAGAATAAATGGCACGACGTTCTTCTGTGTATCGGATAGTACGGATCGATCCTTGTAATTGCATAGAGAACCGTGGTATTACAAATAGCAAACTTCGAAATGGCGAACGTAAAGGCGACTGTTTTATCGAGATTTTATTACGTCACAAAGAGACGCGATCGTATCGCGCAGACGATTCCTAATTTCTTTATTTCTGTGGATCCGTTTCCTGCGATCTCGAACCAGTGTCATTGCGACGCAATTAGCGTTTTTGCTCGTAGTTGGAGAGCTCGGATTGGTTTTTACGAATATTACGTGAAAATAGTTATTCGTACATGCTAATTTAGTGGATTTTATTTTTGTATACTAAAAACATCATCAATTGTCTAATATTGTTAAATTAAATATTTTTTGATTTTTATATATGATTTTGAAAAATTTTATTTTCAAATATTATTTGCCAGTAATCTTCGTAACAAAGAATTGTGAAATTCCTTAGGAATTATTTTAGAAATATTTAGTTATGTGTAATTCGTTGATAACGTACGTGTTATGCTAGTTGAAGGATTCGTTACAAAAATAACTCTTGTCAAACTTTTCGACTTTTTAGATAATAACGCGTTCTGCTGTATCGAGTAACATGGTGGTATTATAAAAAATCATTTGTATCTTATTGTTGAATGAAAATTAATCGTTTCTATAAAACAAACTATTGTCACAAGATCTATAACTTCGTAATTTAGTTAAATGGTTAGTTAGTAACATGAACAGTTACGATGTTGTAACAAATATGCGTGCATAAACATATTTTGTTTAGGAAAATTGAAATATATATTGAACATCATTAAAGATGTTAGAGTTTCGTTTTAATTTTCTGCAAGAGAATAAACATGGACAAAGGTCGTCCTTTAATTTATACATCGTAACTTTGAAGCGAAGCCTTAAGAGACGTTGAAAAAAGTAAGTGCTACGTATTTAGTCGTAATAATTGATCGGTCAAGTTTCCTAACAAACTCCTGACGGAATCTAGGATCAGAAATTAATTGTTGATGGTTATAAGACGTCGATAAGATCCGTGCATTATTTAAATCTAAGCCTGGTAAGTTTCATGAAAATGTATTATTACTCACAAAACAACGTAAGTAGGTAATGATCGAAGATAATGAAGAACGCAATACGATTTATTTGATTTATGAGCTATAAAAGTAAAGGGGACGAAACACGCTTTAATTTTACCCTTCAACGGCAGAGATGATTCTTAATCAAAAGAGTGCGCAAAGAATGAATAAAAATGCGTCGATACACGTACTTTACCTTGTTCCGCGAGGCATGATTTCTTGTCAATGACGAGAACGTATACAATGACTTAAACGACGAGACATTTCTAAACTTTACGTTTTCTGATAATCTACATATACGATTTGTTAAAAATAATATTTTTTGAGATTGATATCAGAAACATCGTGTCCCGATGACGAAACTATGTCGATTTCAGTACTTCGACCGATAAATTTATTTTGATCAAAGATAAATGCATATTTAATATTAACTGACGAAAACGACCATTTCATATATTACGATCTAACGAGTAAATAACGTTATCACTGCGATGGAAAACCTGCGTATCTCTTTTGGAAATTACCTTGACGACCTTTGATTGCTTCCCAAGGAAAATATCTCAAGAAAGAATGACGCTATTTTAAAGGAGAAACTGAAGATTATTATGTAAAGTTAAGTAAGTTAGCAAAGAAAATAATATACAGTTTTGCGAGGAAAAGGAAACTCAAAATTGCTACTTGTACATATGACTATACGAGTATTACGTAATAACTTTCGTACTAGAAAAGTTTTCACTGAAACGTTTTACTATTGGTAAGTCATCCATTCTGCCGTATACATCGTATTTATTCATAGTTCTTGTCAAATATAATACAGTGTTGTAAAATTATAATGTCTTTTATATCGTTTACCTATTTAAACATTTTCTGCCCGTTACTGTAGGTACGTTTAGAGCTATGAAAACCAACAAACCTTTCCTAACTGTGATTGCCGTGACTATTTTTTACTTTTAATCGAAACTTTAATCAAAGTGCGAAGAAAGAAGAGCGGGGAGGAAGCGTGAAATTTAATGGCCGAGCTTTTTCTTCTAACGCGTGCCACGAGAATGACTCTTCTTTACAACGTATACGAGTATATCCGAAAATGATAGTTCAATCAAATTCAGTCTACGTACACACACGCACACGCGCAGAGAATCCAGTTTTCAATTTTGCTTTATTATTGTCCATTCGTGTATATATACAAACGCGAGGAGATAGACTCGAAACCTCTTGAACATGAAACGAAACACTTGTGAACTCGTTTCATCGAATTCATTGATGCCCGCTAACGCCATTGTTCCAGTTAATCATTCCAAGATCGATTTGCACTTTCTCTTTGTTAAATTTCGTTTCTCTTTCCTTACATCGTTTGAAATTGCGATTGCAGCGGAATAATCGTGCTGTTGCGAAAAGAAACGAGGCAGACAAATCGCTCAAAAGGGTGAAAAACGTTTCTGTCGAGTGAAAGATCGAGGAGGACCGATTTTTCGTTTCAAAGCGAAACGAATTCGGCCGCGATTATGAAGCGAAATTGTTGCGATTATGAAGCGAGTTTCGAGTTCCATTTTGAAACAATTGGCACGATTTAGCGAACGAACAGTAGCGACGAATCGTTCATCTTCGCTTCTACGTTGCTTGTCGCGTATTGTGTCAATGTCAAAAGACAGCTACACGAGTTAACCCAATGCCTTATAATGTTCAATGACATCCATTGCGCGAATTAACAGTCCAAATACAGCGGTTTCAGACTGTATTTGCATCGAAGTATAACTTTTAGTTTAATTAAGGTTTAATTAAATTTCCAGATTATCGAAACGTCTAATATTATTGCCTTGTTTGGAAAATTCGTAGAGAAATTAAAAAAATATTTAGAGGTAATGTATCTACATCAAACCACCATTTTATCGGACAATGCATGCATCGTGCTTTCCAATAATTTTTGGTCATCGAGTAGCTTCATTGTTTTGGACAACAGTTAATTTTTCAACTACTTTCTGCAATATTTTGTGCACACCAGAACTTATGTAATATAATATACTGTTAGTAAATTATTATTCTCTCTATATTCGGTGTTACATACGCAACGTTATACTTCGATAAGTTATTAATTAAGCAAACATTAATGTGCTTGTTTTTGGCGAAACTAAAACATCAGAAAAAATATGTGCCGATTATTAATAACTAGTACATAGGAAAGCAAAACTATTCCTATTAATCGATTCCGGATATTTCTCTATAATGTTTGCATTTATTCTTCAACTTCGAAACAGAATTCCAGTCGTTCGAAATTTACAATAAAATAATATATTGATTGTCAAAAACACTGCAAACTTTCCAGATAACGTAATGGTAAAAATTATATGTATGTATTACAGTAGAACTTCATTTATTTTAACTCATCAATAGCAAACAGTATAACAATCTGTATAATAGAAATTCATTAATTATTATATTATCTGCGATTTTTCGTTCACAGAATAAAAATTCGCATTCTACGGTAGGCTCTCTTGTACAATAATTTATCAACTAATAATATTAGTGAATTGACAAGTTACAAGCTGTAGGCTATTAGCTACGGTTTTATAACATCACAGTTTTACGTGAAATCGCTTACAATGATTCATTCGTAAAGTTTACTCGTTATCTCGTATGTGTTTGCTTTATTATTGAACGTGTTACCGTTTCGCAGAAGGATTCATTGATTCCAATAACTTGTGACTGATGACTTGTAAAATTTTCTTAATAATATTAGTTCAATCGTGCAAGAGGGCCCAAATAAATGGATTTAATTCATATTAAGTAAAATATCATTTCAATAAATGGAGTTCTGAAATGGATCGTATAATTCAATTTTTCGCATCGAACGTAGCGTTAGAATAGCAAAAGGCTGACAGAATCAAAAGGAAACGGATTGAATTACCTTGCTTACGGCATCATTATTTGCAACGGTAAATTAGCGTGATAATTACGTTACGATTAATTGGTTACCTGATCGAAAATGCGTTACTTTCTCCACTGTTGTTACGATTGCTCTTAGGTCGACGGTATTAATATATATATATATGTATGTATACGTATATGTATATGTTTCTATATATATATATATATGTATATTACGCGTATAACATATAAATACAACACGCATTCACTATTATATACAGGCTCCCTCAGCTTCATTCTCACTCTTACTTGTTCATATACATTTTCTTTTCCCTCTCTTTTCCTCCCTGTTTGCTCACCATAATCCTCGGAAAGAGTCCAGACTGCGCGTTCGTTCCGCGGTTTATTTGTCTTACGCGTGGAAAAATTACAGGAAAGCTGCGCTGTGCAAGAAACTTCAGACGAATCCGTAGAGCAGGACGTTTGGCTGTTGCGCAGCGTTCGAGCTTGAATTTTAAATCGGGAAGAAATTGTTTCTTTTTCTTCCATGTGGATCAAGACGCAATCGATTATCGTGTTTCTGTAAGATACACGCAGTACGGTGAGTCATACGATAAACATCGTTTTGCACGGATTAGAAATATTGTTCAGACATCGAAGGCGATCCAGAAATGGTAATTATTTCGAAGATATATTTTATTTTCCATTAAGTTTTTAAATAGTATTTTTAATTCTTTCTATATCGTTCGTTCCTCCTTGGTTATTCGTGGATCTGCTAGATATATCAGTTAATGAAAAAATATGAACGAAGAATATTTTACGGTTTTCAAATTATTATAATTCGTACGATAAGTTATATTAACTGATTTGGAGAAAATTAGACAGATATTTATATGATTTATACGGTAATTGATATAAATATCGGATGATGAAGACGGTTAAAGTATATAAATAGTAGATTATTAGTAAATTATTGTACATATAATCGTTGGTTGGGTCACAATTAACGTCAGTTATGTGCGTATAAGGCAGTGTTATATGTTTTATTATATTAACGTATTAACATATTTTTATATTAAATGCATCATACTTGGTAGATACGATTATAACTCTTTAATTTCAATGGATTTTATTTCAGTATCGCTTGGTATATTATTCAAATGGATTATTTTATTCGAATAAAGTATTTTAATAAATTATTCCGGAATAATTGAATATAGAAATGTGTTTCCTACGAATGTGAGAAATGATTTGTAAAATGTGGATTATAGGTAAGTACGTTTCGTGAAAACAAATTGAATGTTACGCAATATTTTGATTTGCTTGGTAAAAGTATAATAATAAAACATCTTATATTACATTTTATATCAAAAAGATTGTTTATAATTAATGAATGTTGTATTGAATTTATTTGTACAAAATCTATAAAATTTAACGTGTAACAATAGAAAAGTAATGAATAATTAAATTTTGTATAATATATTCTAGAAAAATGATTCTTCTAAATATGTTAATATCATACAAAGCTATTTACGATTTGAGGCGCTTTAATATTTTCACAAGAAGACATTTTCATTGTGACATTTTTACATAAGGTGAAAATCTATTTTATTATGGTATTTGTTATTATCCATTCGTACATATTTGGTTATCTTGCACGTTAATTTTTCAAGGAAATCGAAACCATTACTGACAATTCTCAATATGAACATCGCCGTCAAAATAAGTAAATGTGTTTGAAGAAGCAGTTTTGTAAATCGCTTCTTTTTCTTTCAGAAACATAATTATTTTCGGGAAGTGTATCTGATTTAAATTAAACGTTGCTTCACTGCTTCGAAAGATATTGCTCGTTTTCAAAATTTTTCAACGTGCCTCGAATAATTGTATACTTGTGCGTAGATTGTAATTGCGTTGCTACTTTACGTATTTTCACGTGTCTCGTAAATCATACTCATAATTTCATATCGATATCAACGAAGAAGAAGAAGAGAAAAGAAGAAAAAGAAGAAGGAAAGTGGAATATATTATTTGATAGAAGCGATAATTGCTAAGTATCTGTAAGCAAAATGTCAACGGTTGTAAACTCGATTACTAAAAATTTAAAATGTTAAATAAGTTTCCGTGTTTAATTAAAATTCGTTGCCGCGCGTTAACGGAACGCCGTGTATTTTTTAAATTTCTCGAATTATCTCGCAGATATTCTAAATGCTGGATAATATAAAGTTTCGTTAAGACGCAAAATTATCACGTTTGCGAAACAGGATTTCTGGAAACTGAAAGCGCAATTCTCGGTTAAGCACCGGCGTTACGGGTTTCACGATGTTTTTAACGTACGTACGCAGTTTCGCATGGAATGTTGAATGATATTTGCTAATAACGTTTTAACCACGCAACATTAATAAATGTCTCGCCGTGTCGTAAATGTCATCGTATAATTAAGAGTAACCACGATGAAATTGAAGTTTTAATCGCGCGACATTTCCTCTTTGCCATCGATCGTGCCGCAAATATCGGACGAAATGTAAATTAAAAACCTGAACTATTTCTGATAATTTTAATCCATATCCGATATTTATATGTAAAATTATTTCTCGCTAAAAGACGATAGTTCGATGTTTCTATTTTCAGTCTTTATTTCTTTTTCGACTGTACGAATTGAGATGTTTATTTGAAAAAAAGAAGCATTTACGATGGTTAGCTAGAACGGATTAAAAAGCAGAAGGTTCTTTATATCGTTTGATGGTTGTTTAGCATGATGACCCAAACTAGCTATTAAAATCAGTTATTAAAATACAAAGGGTTAAAGAGTGACGGCGCGACGAGTCAATTGATCAGCGTTTGTTAAAATGGGGGATGTGACCGCTTCCGAAGCCTTAGCTGGAATGTTCCTCGAGTAATAAATTGCCGGTCGCGCGTATTTAATCCGGTTAATTAAGCTCTACTTTCGACCAAACTCGTTAACGCTTTCACACGAGTAAACGCGTCCCTATGGTTGTATATGTAAATCACATTATACGGATACGATTTAATGTAAATTACTTCTTCGTAAAAGCAATTCTATTTTTAATTCCGTTCTCGTTACGGGCGCGTTGTGGGTACGTTTAACGGTTTAGCAAATCTTATTTTCATAGCGCGAAATAGGCGCGTTTCAGACAGTCTGTATACGTTTTATTTTTCTTTTATTCCACTTACATATGCAGTCTCGCAAAGTGTAATATGCATTTGCTGTTTTACCGTGATTAACGTAATACGAGAAACATTGAATTAGGCCTTAAATTTGTGCGATTTACGCGGTTTGCTTGTTCTGGAGTCTTGCAAGTTTGCTTGACGGTGGCGCGTTACTTTAATAGAAACACAGACACGACACAGCGCGATGACACGTAATTAGAGGGTGAGAAATTGTCTGTGCGTATTAAGTACGGATTCTGTGCGTTTCTTGCGTTTCTGTTTCGCCTCTAATTTCTACGCTTTATACTTTGTATCTGGGCGACATGCAGCTGGACGCTTGTAGCTAGACGGCTAATGTGTATCGCTTTAATTAAATTCGCCATCGGAGCTATTCAACGTTCAACGAGCCAATTTAAACGAGTACAATAAGTTCATTCAATGATCCAACCGTTCGTCTGATTCCACGTGTACTTGCTATTCGCAAGAAATAAATTTTTCTAAATTTCGTTTACGACGATGACGACATCGACCGATCGTGTAGATCGCGGTCAAGAAGAAGCGAGACCGTCGCATTCCAAGTATCAACACAGTTCGTTTGTTTTAAATATATCACTTTTATTTAATCGCAATTTTTTTTTTATTCAGTGTAGCACCACAAAACATGTATAACAAAGAGCATTATAAATAGGTGATCGATTTCATAGTGTCCCAACGATGCTTTGATAATTGAAGCGAAACAACACGAATCGAAGGAATCGAATGTAAGGCCACTTCCTTCGTCATCGTATGTCGTGTTAAAACGACTCCATACAATTTACAGGAGGCGTGTGCCGTCAAAAGGGATATATATTAATATCTCCGCAATAAAAAGGGTCACGCAGCCGTACACGAGTAACGTGGCGAGTTTTTAGGGATCACTTATCTCGCTCGTTGCCTAAATTCGCCCGACAAGCAGAATAATAACAATTATTCATCGAATAATTACAATTATAAATTCTAACAGTTATGTCCGAGTCGTACTAAATTGGGCTTCTCCGTCGTCGCGTCGAACGTCGACTGTATAATTAATTGGACTTTAAAAGAGTGCGTGTATCGGTTTCTCAAACTCAAACGCTCTTTCTCTATATCTTTCGTGGCCGCGTTGCGTCGTAAAAATATCTTCGTTCGCTCGGAAGATACATCATCGAATTTACTTTCAATTATCACGATTTACTTTTAATCAAATTTTGTTATAATCACGTATCTTTAAAACGATTCTACGGCTTTTGAGATAACAAAGGCTCGTTGAATATAAAACGATATTCTCGAATACCAAGCTAATTCATTCATTATTTCGGTATTTAATTATTATCGATACCTAGAACGAGTCGGATTCGCCAGCCGATTCGTCAAACTAACAATAATCCTTACTGGACGTTCTTCCTTATTCGGTTGTTCATATAGATCAAATAATAAAAAGTGAGACGTCAATCGATAAGCGGTTTTATATCCTGGTAGGACGTGCAAGAGTGTCGATAGAACGGTTCGTGTGAAAAAATTCGCCCGATCTGTGAAGATCTCGTTTTAGCGTTTAGCAAATAATTTAATTTTATCCGCGCTGGTCGATAGACTAGTTTCTTCCGCGTATCGCATTTATCGTTCATATAGTTAACTTTATAGAAGTAAACTACGCGGCGATTAATAATAGAAAAAAAGCCTTCCGGTCCAAAAGTCTACTTGTTACAAAGTTCGCGTCGATTTAAGTTGAAACACAGTCTGGACCCTATCTAAGACGGCGATTAGTCAATATCTTTAAGTTGACAAGGAAATTTTTTTTCTCGACTGTTCGAACTAACGCGAAATTCCAAAAGCGTTGGTTGTTTCTTGCGTTACACTAGCGGATATTTCGATCACCTCAGATTAAATCAAATTACTTTCTTTCTTTCTTTCTTTCCTTTCTTTTCTTGTCAGAGAAGAAAGAAATTACAAAAGGAGGAAAAGAAGGTCGCACGCGCACACATCGTTCTCTTCAGCATGAATGCCCTGTACAGTCGTATTTATATCGATGGCTTTCTCATTCCTTCTGTCGGGCGTGAGATGATGACACGACGTCACGGCTAGGGATATTCAAAAAGGCACTAACCCTCAAAGATCCGAAAAATCAAATGTACAAAATCAGTGCGGCCGCATACGAGTCGACGCATACGAGGTTACACCGACAGGCTCTTGTCTCCTTAGCTCTTCCTACTTCCTTACACTAGCCTAAGTCGATTTTTTTTTCATTTTTTCTTTTTTTTTTGTTTTTAATTGAAAAGCAAACCGCCAAAATCTAAGTCCGCCTCGAAGCTTACGATTAGACGTCTAAAGCGTTTTCGCGTCGAGGAACTTGCTCTCGCTTCGGATCGCGAGACAATTTTTATAGCGCTCTACTTCGCGTTCTTTTTTTTCTTCTTGCTTTTTGGCACTTGACGATATCTAAATGTATAATATAGTAGAAATAGAATCAACGGAAAACGATACATCGAATTTTAGACAACAGAGTCAAATAATACGGATGATCTTTTGCGTTTCTATGAAATAATAGGAAAAATTATGGCACTGGACAGGTGGCTACAAACAATTTTAGTACCTCAAGGACTAAAAACACAATGCTCGATAACAACGTCTACACGTTTTACTTTCTCAAATACTATCGTATCACGCTTTATCGTTATTTTCGTCAGGGTCTCGATAAGCCCACGCTTTCACTCGGCAATTTCAATTCGAATCATTCGCGATCGGGTTCCGAGTTCCTTTCCAACGATTAGACGTCCAAGAAGGAATCGTTGATTCGCTCGACCATATCCAATCGGTCGTACGATCTTTTATACGCTCTCGTACGATTAATCACAGCGTATCAAGCACTCCGTACGCATCCTACTCAAAAAGTTATAAAAAGTCGAAACGATCCTCCACGAATGCTCCATCTGCGAAGAAGGAACGCACGTTATTGGCGATTAATGGCTGAAGTGGGGATTACGGTGGCGCGGAAACGTCGCATTCGTAAAGATAGAATTAACGTCAAACTTCTCGTGACTATCCTTGGAAACGACCGTCTCGAGACGATGCAAGCGGAAGGCGACGCTCGTTTCATGTGAAATTCAAAGTACCACCACCGGATCGCTTGACGAGAAAGTAGCTTCGGCCGCGTAACTGGCGTTTTGGCAGTTGGCTTTGATATATGGCATGCACGCGCGATATCACCGACGGGGATGACCCCGTGATTAGTCTGTGTATCGACGTCGACGACAAAAAGCGTCGCCGCGAACGAGAGGCAATTCATGCGTGACGAAGAACAGCGCAAAACGCGAGGCACAAGGGTCGGAGTCTCGTTGTTCGGCTCTGTGACTTGGTCGGATCGCTTAAAAGCTGGAACCGCTGCTACTGCTGTTGATGCTGCTACAACTGTCGTCTGATATTTTCAAAAAGGAAAGACACTTTTGATTTTTCCCCGTGCGACACAAACGCCGTACATTTTGCCTAACGGCGATTCCTCGCTGTTCGGAAAGTATTCACAGCAAAGTGAAGCATCAACGACGACGATTATTGCTCGTGATTGTAGCTTGCTCGTTCTTTCCGAGTTCGTCTCGTTCGATCTTCCGGTGAAAAAGAACATTTCCAAAGCGTAGCGTATATCTATACATAGGTGAATAAATACGAATAACTTTTTGAACGACGAATCACGCATTTTGCACAACAATTCGAATGCATGAGAATCGTTAGAATGAGTCGTGTCTGTCTGTTTACGCGGTGTTTGCCTTATTTCACTGTACAGAAAGTTTTCTGTAGATTTTTAAATACAGCAATCTTCTATGAATCACTTTTAATAGCATAAATAAATGACAAAACTTTTTGCTCTCTATTCGTCCGAAAGCGCGGTATTGTTCTTTTTCACCATCCGTCGCTTTGCGTTATTATCAAATCTGATTTCCCGCAGATGTAACGCGATATTCTGCGAAGATTATTCCTGGAATTTTTTCGTCTGGCTCTAATTTCGTACAAATAGGTCTCTCTTTTCCCCCTCAATTTTCTAATTTCTCGACAAAAAGAAGATGCGCTGCATAGAAAAGCAACCTTCCATCGTTTCGTGAAATCGCAGTGCAGTCAGTTTCGCCGGATGGTCATCGTGCTTGTTATCATGTTCCTGTAAAACAGGAAGGGACCATTTTTACATGCACGTTGCTTTTGACCTTCTGTCTCGCTTGACTGTACTCTCAACGCTCTTTTCTCACACAAGCAACTCGGCTAACTCGGCTTCTTAATTCTTTCCGACACAGTTTCACCTCGTTAAATATAATTCTTTCCGTGGTCGTTTGCGAGCAACATGACACGCGACAGATGAGAATCGGTTTTCTCGTTGTTCTTCCATGTTCAGTGCACCATTTCCAATCGTTCAAGTATTCTCTCGATCCTCGTACCAGCCATACGGTTTCGTGGCTCGATTCTTGGCAAATCGTTAAAGGCAGGACACGCCATTGCTGGTGATTTCCGCTAGCAGATACTCGACCAAGAGTCCAACTCTTTTCTTACACTTTTGTTTCCGGCCATTCGACATCAGATAATCAGATCCTATCCTAGCCTACGACGATTTCCATGCGTGGAACGATCTTCCGGAAAAATGTCTATTCAGCTTTGTATCGACACTCGTCGAATATTCAATCGCGTCGGCCAACGAGCCCAGAATGATTATTCGAACGCGAACGATTTTCAGAACCTTGCTCTCGAACTTCGAATACGAAACACAGTCTTCGTTCGATCGATCGACGCACATCGATTCTCAGCCACGAACAATAAAACAGATTCTCCGTTGTTTCCGGACATTCCTCGCAGCTGTTCCGTTTAGGCGGCACGATAAATATCTATAAAGCAGATTCGTAAGTTCCGGAATTAGATCGATCCCTCGTGTCGAGCAGGATCATCCTGTTCGCCGACGCGGGCACCAAAATCGTTTGTCTACATCCATGTCTAGGTCGTCGAAACGTCGTCTCCTTCTTTCACGCCGGCTTCCATTCAACTTAAGCGATCAGCGATGCACAGGCGATCGCCATTGTCACGGATGACAGGAGAATGCTTGATGCTCCTGCCGTGGTTGGATTCTCACGATTCGTCTTCGACATTGGATCTGCAACAATGATTAGTTTCGATTAATTTGATTGATTAATCCGTAATTAAAATTTTGTGGCAATATTAATGAAAAATATTCGTGGTAGTGAAACCGTACGACGTCGTATTACTTTCTTTGTATGCTGCCATTGTTTTCAAGAAGATAGAGCGTATGTCTTGTACAGAAAAATTGGAAACAATTCTAGAGATGAAGATTACAATTCACCAACATTGCTGTCGTTGTAGTTGATTTATCAGATTTTTGTCTGCAAAATTTTTTATCAATATTTTTTAACAGCTATTTGTTAAATTTGAAATTTATTTGATTGTTTCATTAATTGTTCATTTTTTATATCTCTTCGACAATGAATGTGTATCTCTTTATCACAAAAGAATATTTATATTTTACAACATGCAGAATTAACTCGGGAAAATGAGCAGCTTGAACGACTTGTTAAAGAAAGTTACATTAGTAGATATGTTTTCAAACGTTCGATTAAATTAATTATTAGGTTGCATAATAAACTACCATACCAGATTTTGTTTCGAGTGTTTTAAAATCGTAAAATATTTCACAACTATTTTCTTCTGTATATTATTTAATTCAGAAGATTTTAGTTTGTCATACAGTTTAATACCAGTTTGATTATTTTCTTAGAGCAACAAGGCTTTACCTTTTTAAAAGTATGATTTTTTAACTATTTTTCTTTACGAATACAAAACTTTTCATCCAATTTGTCGAGAACAACAACGAGCCCTGTAAGTTCTTACCTTATTTTCATTTTTCAAATTTTTATTTCGAAGCAAGTTATTACCGGAAATTTTAACTTGAAAATGACATTTATTACGTAATAACTTAACGACACTCTGTCAAAATCATTAAAAGGAAGAAAAAAACGCTATTTGTAGACAGAATAGCAGTATGAAACCGTACAGGATAATAGGACAAAACCATAATAATGGGTAATATAAATTTGAAAAATCTCGAATCTATACCTGGTGTACTAGGGCCCATTCCTGATCCAGATGCCTCTTCATCTTCGTGACCATAACCACCATGTTCATCTTCATCATCGTTATCGGCATCTTCTCCTCTGCCTTTCTTCCTCCATATTGGCCTGTCACCGCTTCCTGAACCATCCAGAGCTTCGTCGGCGAGCAGCATTCCACTATCCGGTGCCGACGCCAACTGAGACTGCAAGATCTACGAAAAAGGAAAGGGAACGTTTACAGATGATTGTCATCTTGGATACTAATATCTTGGATAAATAAGCTCAGAAAGCTGAGAGAAATTCATCGACGATTTGAATCGCTCGATCGACCAACGTTAGCGATGGCATCAAGCTCAATATGTACGTATACCTACAAAGTAAATCCAATATTTAAGGCTTCATAGGAATCAAACGGTACTCATAAAGGCACGTACTTACAGACTACAGTTCACAAACACTGTCCGCGAATAACATAACGTTTGCAAGATGTTCATAAACATTTCGTGTCTACTCTGTGACACGACTATGTTTGCGAACAGTATACAAACGAATGAAAAATAGAAGACCAACTGCTCGTGAACTGCTTACAAAAATCAGCGAGGACGCACCTTGCGATAGAATGAATCGAAATTCGTTCATTTTACACTTGCCAGGTATTTGATCTTCACAAACCAATTTCGCACCTCGCAATCAGTACTCGCAAGTTTCGAGAATCTACTGATAACTATTTCGAACGAATCGAATCTTTACTGTGATCTACGAAGGTTTACTAGATACGTTTTCTTCTAAATAGAAATACATTTCTTTATGATTTGAACGACGCATGTCGAATGTCGATATGAGAGTTGCTTATGCCGAAAGCTAGCTCAGGAAATATTATTGCTATTCGTATGTCCTGTACTTATTCACCTGCAAAAAAGTTAATGGCATCAAATCGTGCCCATTCTGATGCAATTCAACTGTTGCTCGGTTGAGGTTATTTTTACATAGTACGTAACTTTTTAATAATTTGAGATTACGAAAGTAGGTGCTTTAATGCTATATAGGATGGACTGTCTCACGCGCTAAGAAATAATTTCCAGTTTCTTCATTAATATGACGTTATTTACTTTCTATCTGACTGCAAGATGCAAATATATTATAAATAATGTCAGTGGAGCCAATGGAAATTTAACATTATTATTCAAGAGATTGGCCGATTGCAACTTGTGGTTGCTTTGACAAATTTGGTCCTCGTGACGAATAGAATACGACGCAAGCAAAAAACAGTTGCTCTTAAAATTCAAGGTGATGATCAATTTTCCTTGGACCTCTTTTTTATAAATGTCCATCAATGCAGAGGTATAGAAACTTGTTTTGTTGGTCTTTGCATTTACATTTTATGCACTCCCCACGTGTTATTCCAAAATTGGACTCTGTGTAACAGTTACCCAGAAATGATAGATTTATAAATATATTCAAATTGGATACATTATATATTAGGTCGCCCGAAAAGTTTCTTTCGTTTTATAAGGAAATAATGGATGCACATTTTCCATTTTATATTATTTTATCGAATTACGTATGATCTATTTTGTTCTATCAACGTTCAACAGATTAGGTTTCATGTTTGTATAAAGATGCGTTGTAAAAAACGTGTCTGTAAAAGAAAGACACTTTTCGGACAACCTAATATATCATCAACGTCATAGGGAACTCCATATGCCTAACTATCTTTTTCTTTTCCATACATTTCCACGAAGAATTTTACGCCGGAATTTTTTCTGCTCGTCGAAATTAACTTCAGTTTAATTGGAATTTACAGTATTCCCTTTCCGGGCGGTTCCACAATGTTAATAACGTTGTTGAAAATTCCAATCTAGTTGAATTGTTTAATTAAAATCCAGCACGTTCGATGTTACGTTAAGCAATATGCAACATGCACGAATTATATGTATGTAAATCGCAACTGGGTAAACGTTTATCCCAGCGGAGGAAAATAGAAGAAATAGAAGATCGACCCCAGAGTATTCATACTCGACGCTGTCGCGTGAACTCGCTTATAAATGATTCATGAGTTCGCACATTGTCATACGTATCGTTACGCGCCCGTCACCTTCTTCTGGCTCTGTATAATTTCAAATTGGATTACACAGGTGCGATATGCCGCAGTTGACGGGTGTGCAGGTGTCGTACACGCAACGAGCGCAAATCACCTGCCTGATTTCTAGACATGCGAATTAACGTGTACCTAAGTGTCGGAAGATGCCTCGTGAAATGACGGATAACCGATGATGGACATCGAACGATTTAAAATATTGCGTTGCACGTCGCAATTGGCTGGGCTTTTCTTCAGAATTCGAGATCTTTTACAATCTCGTGACAGCATCTGTTATAAGTGAGTCGCGTTCATCAATTCTATAAATTAAAATCTATAGTACAATGACAATTGCAAACATTATATTATAATTATTTATCCTATCTCTACGTAATAATAAGTTTTACGAAAATAAGACTTTTCTTTGAAATGTTAAATACCAATTATGTATCTGAATAATATGAAGCACAGTTGATCGATTTGGCTTCTCAGATCCAATTATGGTTCGCATAAATACACACGTACAATCGAATCAATCGTGTAAAGTGCTCAGAAACAGATTGCAAAATAATGTAAAATATATGGATAACTATAGATCAACTATAACTATGCGTAGGTATCATTTCTTGTTGATTTTAATAAGATTTGATGCTGTAACTATTATATAGTTTTAAATTAATGAAGGTTGATATATTTGGTGCAGATATTTTATAGTATTTCCTAGTATGTATTTCCTAGTTTTAATCCTGAACATTTTGAAAAACCTAATATTTCAATATCAACACGAGAACGAATACAGATTATGTTCTTCACTTTATTAGGAAAAAACTAACCGTTTTATAAACTATGCAACGTTATGTTCACACAATCACAGATACATTCTCCCATGCAAAAAATATTCTACCTATAGACAGTAATACAACGTGAAAGCGACAATACGGGATAATTTAAAAAATTCTAAATACGTACAAGAGTTACTAAATTATTTAGAATGTTTTAAATTATATAGTAGATTTATAATCATAAGTTTTTGTTCTTTTGCTAATTTCGTTTCATTGCTGTTAATTATAAATAATAAAAAGGAAAAAGGAAGCTAATACTGAATAATTTAACGAATTATTATTCCAATGAAACTACCCATTCCAACTACGATTACAATCGCGTATCTACATTCCTTATTAATCATTCAAACGTGTATTCCGTAAACGCACGTCTCACAATTGGACGCATAAAACCCTCACTCGAGACACTCGATCGCGGTGCATTCACGAGAGAGACTCGACGCGTCGGCGTTGTCGATTTCCTACATATCAGATACCTGCCGCTTGCACCTGTTCGCCAATCACGGACAATCAGAACCGACTCGCAGCACCAATCTCACCCACGCACCTTTTAGACAGATCTTTCGCACCTTCCTCCTGTGCTCGACGTCCACGCGCCAGACGCACACCGGCTACACAACTCGCGGCTCGTATGAATAATTCCAGATTAGAAGGTAATTTATGGGTGTCTGGTAACTGTGTGTTCATGTACACGACGGTTAAAGCGGCTACTTGTTCGCGAGAGTATTTCCTGTGTTGTATTTAATTTCGAGACCAGCACGAATACAAATGAAACGACACACGCGTTTAACGTGATACTTAAGGGAAGTGGAGTCACGACAATGCAAGTGAAACGACACGAAATTTAAGTGTCTTTAGAGCTTAATTGAACTTTAACTATGATAAGTAGTGTTTATTAAGATAAATGTGAAGAGGGTGTTTTAATGTCTTATTAATATTAGGTCTGGCGGAAAGCTTTGTCGCTGTTATTATACAGTAATATATTTAATAGAATGTTACTAGCATCGTAACGATACCATAAAGAGAAGTTTGATTCCGCATTCCAATATGTCACTTGCCAAATTGAAGAAACATCTGAAGGTAACGAAATGAAGAGGGTGTTTCAATGTCTTATTAATATTAGATCTGGCGGAAAGCTTTGTCGCTGTTATTATATACAATAATATATTTAATATAATATTACTAGCATCGTGACGATACCACAAAGAGAAGTCAGATTTCGCATTCCAATATGTCACTTGACAAATTGAAGAAACATCTGAAGGAAACGAAATGAAGAGGGTGTTTCAATGTCTTATTAATATTAGATCTGACGGAAAGCTTTGTCGCTGTTATTATATACAATAATATATTTAATATAATATTACTAACATCGTGACGATACCACAAAGAGAAGTCAGATTTCGCATTCCAATATGTTACTTGACAAATTGAAGAAACATCTGAAGGAAACGAAATGAAGAGGGTGTTTCAATGTCTTATTAATATTAGATCTGACGGAAAGCTTTGTCGCTATTATTATATACAATAATATATTTAGTAAAATGTTATTAGCATTATGACGATACTATGAAGAGAAGTCAGATTTCGCATTCCAATATGTCACTTGTCAAATTGAAGAAACATCTGAAAGTAACGAAGCTGCTAGAAATTATACGTTCCCAGAATAATGATCTGTGTTCTTGTTTCACTGATCCAATTAGCTAAGACATGGAAAAAATAAAACGCGAGTAACGTGAAAATTCATACAGATACGAAGGATTTCAACATTTGTTGAAATGCTATCAGCCTTAAACGGACGCTGATATATTCCATCTAGCAAATCACGTTGAGACAAGTTTCCGTTCCACGAAATCAGTAATTAATGAAATCCTTATTACGTATATACGTCTTACGCATGGCTACGCGGACTAATCTAACTTTGAAACTAATTGCAACCCTTTCCTGTCCGGAAATGCGCTGAAATGTCTGTCTCCATTAGCATGCGATAAATATCTTACTAACGCTTTGCCGTCCTTTTGTTTCACACAATGGCTTGTCAGCGGATCCGGTTTACGTTAACGATTATGAATTCGCCACCACGGATGACTGTCTTCATAAACATATAATATTTCATATAATATAAAAGGGTAGGGAAAATGGACAAAGAATGTCACAGAAGAGCTTTATAGAGAAAATGAAGTTTTAATATCTTAGTCCATCATAAGGAAAAAGTTTGATGAATTTAAATACAGAAGTTCACGAAAATATTTGAATATTTATAGAAACTTTTTATGAGTATATATTATTATCATTCGTTTTATGTAGGATATATGTATTCTAAAATTTCATTTGTAGTATGAGACAAGACTCAATTATCATTTTTCGCAATTGAGACAAATTTGAGATTGTAAATAACATATAAATAATATCCGTTTAAACAAAGTAAAAAGTGGTACATGAATGTTGTCTTTCGAAATATGTACATATAACGTATTTTTATATTTTTTTCCATAATTATTCTATTCTTGGATCCCGATATTTCGGTACGTATCATTGGAATTTTTATGTTTTTACAGAATTAGTTAATAAAAATATGTAAATAGCGATCAACTGCCATCATGTTGTGGCACCTTTATGAGGAAGAATTGACTTAAATATTAAAAATATTAATTTATGTATTCACAGCCGAAATTTGTGGAAAGTTATTGTAGATGTTGTAGAAATAAATACATGTTGTTGACTAGAGATCATCGAAAGTAATAGAATGTCAGAATATCGTATTTATTTAGAGATTGCTACCAGTTTCATTGGTGTTTTATATTTTCTAATATAATTTGGTCGTACTAATGCTATAGAAAAATTAATTATATTTGCAAGAAATTCTCATAAGGAAGAAATTAAAATTAGAAAGTCGATGAGGCCATAACTTTAGTATTTTATTTAAAGTATTTATTTATTTACTATTATACTATTATTATTCGCTAAGTATTTATTTATTATTATAGTGTTTCTGACGCGAAAATGAGAGCGGTAAATGTAGAAAATCTCCTGCAATCCCAAAAGGAAGAAATGGAAGGATAATCTCACAATCAGTAAGATAGCTTTCGGAGAGAGTATGTCACTCGCGTTAATGGAAACGAAAAATTGTTTACTAAAATATTTTTTTCTCCATATGACGAGTGCTGCCTTTGAAATTTTCATCTCTTTTCTTTGTTGTTAGTTAAATTATTAATTTATTTGTAATGCTTAATTATTGATTATTAAATGTAGTAACGGAGGGAAAACAAATTGATTTGAGGGTTTACAGAGTAATCATGACAATGTATATAAATAAATTTGAAGTGTGGAAACAAAGAGGGAGAAAAAGCTACAATATTATGATCATTTAATTATTAAACGTTTGTTCTCCATTATTTAAATTACCAAAATGTTATTTCTTATAATATCAATTATAGTATGAATTTACTATTGCTATTTACTTGTACAAATAATTGAAATCTTTTTCAAAGATTGATTTCGCGGAAGGAAAGAGAGCGGATATCTATGATATTCTGATAATATTTAAATGTTTCCTTCCGGTTATGAATATCTACTACAATATCTACAATATATATTTTGTAGAATATCAATATACAGAATATTCGATGTAACCAGGACAAGCTATAGCTTTGTAACGGTAGAAGATAGGAATAAATTTCATGAAGTAAAATCAATCGAATAACACATGCAATATACGAATATACGAATAATATAATATATCCATTCTGGAACTGATAGTACTCTGAAGATTTTAAGATCATCTATATTTTTAAAAATAGATTGATAATTTCTTTTTTAACCAGAGGTAATTTTGAAAACATTGAGAAGATGTTTAATTACTCAAAATGTTACAGCTTTCGGAACAAGTACCCTATACCAGATTATAATCTATCAATCGGAACAATTCAATTTCACGTAACGAAATTTTGTTCTATCTCCTATCGTTCCAGAGTTATAACTTGTTTCAGTTGCGTGAGATACCCTGTATGATATAACGTAAAAATTATTCCAGGGAATAGCGTGTACTTTCTTATATCCTGCAGCTTGTTATAAAATGTTATACATAATCTGCGAGTAATGTTAGTCTAAACTTTCACGTGTCTCAGAAGCACACTTGAACCACAACGCTTGACGTTGTCTGTGCCCGGAAGGTACATTTGGATTGCGAAGGATTAAACGCTGCTATCCGCATTTGCTTAAAGCGATTTTCGCGTTTAGCTAATAATCACGAACAAGATTACGCGAAGCTAAAGTGCAGAGAAATGCCCTGTTTCGTTCGTAATTACAACCGCGAGGCTACTATTGTATTATACCGAAGCATAAAGGCACCTTGGAGAAGGATTAAGAATGTTGGTTCGCCAACTGTCTCTTTAGAAATTGCTATACCGGACGCTGTGTTTAACGTTCTACATTTTACGGTCTTAATTTTAAATAGCTGGCTTTTTGATTCTTTTCATTGCAAGTATAATTGAGATATTAAGTTTAGCGAAGTTCCTCAGTTATTTCATATATTTAGTACGAAAATTGTAACTGATATTAACATATTGCCTGTCTGTTAAATTTTGTATGTAATATTGCTTATACTGTTTAATACGATCACGAAACAGTTATTGTATAATTATTAATTAAATAATATAATTTTTATTTGACTTAATTTAATATCAGTTAGCATTATTTAATTTATTATTGAAAATTTTATAATTAGTTAATTAATTATTTAAAATATCGTATTAAATAATAATAATTTCTCTTAGATGTTTTAAATAATTCCATTACCATCAGAGTCAAACCTCGGGAACAAATAAATATTGCTGTAGTAACTATTATACCTTCTTAGTTTCTTTATAACAAATTATTCCTTTTTTCCAATAATCTTTTACAGGCCGTTATCAAATATAAATACTCTTTAAAATATGAAAAACTTATTAATTTCTTTTTTAATATTACGTGTAAGTAAAATTTAATAATAAATATACCAAAGAAATAAATAATAAGAAATAACAAAAAATTAAAAAATTAAATAATATTTTCTTCGTTTTGTCCGTCATTATAAGCATTTAATAAATTAATTACAACAAAAAGTCATCACTTAATTTATATAATTGACAATAATTTAATAATGTGATTTTATTTGTTTTATCGCAATTAATGTTTGTTTTATAAATACATAATTTTCGGATATCTGAAAAATTTTGTTAAACTATAAATCTCCGATCTGTCTCTTAAAATAGATTAATATACGAACACTTTCTACACTTATTGTACGTATAATTTGATTACGCGTATTCTCTGAAAGTTCAAAAACTGGTAATGTAATGTCATTGGTAGACTATGAATATTTATAAATTTTCATATTTTTATATTCATACAATTCAGATCTTTACAAATAAGAGAAAAAATATAGAACCTAAGTAGATATTTGTTGTATATTTTAAATAATCAATACTTTCATTTATGTATTTCATACGTTTTTGTATATTATATGTATATCTTCATTTCTTTAAACCCATAAATGTATAAAAACCTACAAGTTTAATTACAAAGTTGACGACCATATCGAACCGGCAATAAACAAAGTAAGCGCATCTCGTCTATCTGGCAATCCGAAGTCGCAAGTCGAAAACAGGATGTGAACGAGAGACAATTCAATCGGAAACACGGTCAGCCAAGGCTGAGTCGACGAACACATTACGGTTGAACGTGGACTCACCTGATTAATGTGCCTCAATTGGTCAATGAGCACGCTGGTGTTCGCGTTGCCGTAGGAAGTTGTCGTCGGCGACATTGTCGTTATGGTGAACTCAGGATTGTACCTCTGCGCCATCAAACTCGAATCCGCTACCGTCTTTGTGTATCTGCAAATAACGAGAAAATATGTGAAATTAACTGGCTTGCTAATGACGATATGCACGTGCATACACAGGCTCACAAAAATATTCCAACACTTGCATATGCTTTACGTGTGTCATACAAAACGTTTTGAAGTTTTATTAGCGTTATTATGATACTCATCTATCACGATTGTAAAAGCTTGAAACAAACCTGAAAGTATATGTATGTATACATATTTAGAACAAGTATACATACATGTATATTTCGCAGAGATTACGAAAATATAATAAGCAGCCAATTATTCGTTACATATAACATTAAGTCGTACAAAAAAATAAAAAAAAAAGAAAATTGTGCACCAGGATCTGAAAATTTGTTAGCTCTGATCACATGATAATTTCGAAGAGCCATGTATCTTTATTATCTGTGTTATAAAAATAATACAATGTTGGCGCGACATATATTCTTCGATACGACGAAATAATTCCATAGGCTAATCCATATTACGAATAATGTGCTCGATAAGTAGGTTAAACGGAAATTTACTATTCAATGAGATATGTAACGTCGAAAGACACGTCAACGTTACATTGTTATCGCAGCGCATTTTCTCCGGAGAGAGTAGACGATGGAAACTGTTGATTGATCGCGGTGTAATTGAATAAATATCAAGCATCGGCCGTATCCGCGGGATCAAAACGTTTTGACGGCAGATAGAACCGCGGCCTTTTGCATTTTAAGCGACTGTAAATTCCGCGCGGCGACGCACCGCGTTTTCCGGAAACGTAAATCCGATTTCGCGATTTCCGTTGAGTGCGATGGTAATTGGATAAATATCGAATGGTAGCCACTTCGATATCGAGCGTTCCCTCTATCTCCACCCCTCGCTTTCTGTCTGCCGATAAATTCATCGGTTTAGCCGGACGTCGTGTAGATTACGTTGCACGCGAATACATTTGTTGCAATCTTAATGAGGTGTTCGTAGAAGACGAACCAACTCCGATTCGTTGGCCGACCGCAACAATCTCCCACTGCCAATTGGTCGACAAAAGGAATCAATGATTACGTTCGTTCTGTCACGTTTCTTTGAATGGAAAACCGGACGATCCCTATTCCTATTAATTTTTAAGGTAATCGGTCAATGATTGTACTCCTATTATCGAATCATCGAATTTTTATACCCTGCACTTTGCCTTGGTTCAACAGGCAAGAAAAGGCTGAGTATTTTAGAAATGTTTTCAGTATAAAATTGTAAGGAAATTACGCACATTGATAGTAATGTTTTTATATATTATATATAAGTTAAAGTTAATTTTATAAGGGATGAACCAGGCTAGGGAAGATTTTATGTAAAATGAAGATGAAAAATAACAATTTTAGCAGTTTTATTATTTTTTTAAATAATGGAAGAAGTAATTTTGGTGCCTGTCCGAAATCAAGTAAAATATTAAATTGAATTTTAAATATTATATTTTGAATGGATAGAATCAAAGCCTATTTAAGAGATTATTTCAGGAAACATTTACTGAGACGTGAGATATCAAATAAAATAAAAAATTGCTTCACTTAACAGTTAAATAATTCAGAGAAAAGTCAGTCGTTTGTTCAAATAAAATACTGCAATTATTTCAAAATAACATTTATCTAACGGTCAAATAAAACAACATATTATTCAAATAATCATTTTTCGTTCCGAATTTTATTCAAATAATACCGAAATTTAGGTTGAATGAGGCTTTTTTTTATAGTGGCCTTCCTGTGATATATCACTGATTCATTTGCAACATTTTGCAGTTTGTATAATTTTGTGATTTACTATTGCGTTACTCGTTCCATTAAATGCTTCGGATTAACATATTAATGGCGTACTAATTCACGTATTTTTCCTATTAATCTATATTCTTTGTGTTACAAGGATCAACGTTTTTTTATTAAAATTACTGACACAACGATCCGATCTATTTATATATCAATGCTCTGTGAATATGAATGCGGAAATACATAATTATATTATGGCTTTCAAATAGCTGTAGCGAAATACCGTTTATAGCTTGCTGGCAATAGAAAATTAATTCGCAACGTTCAGGGATTAAGATGAAGTTCTCCCGAGATTGCTTCAAGTTAAAAAGCCAAATTAAGAAAATTAGTTTATAGAGCGGACCGAACCCGCTGGGAATTGCTGACATAAACCGTGGCTCGTTAAGGAAACTGTTCGGATAATCTTAAAGACGAAACTTACGATATGATCGTACGTCCTAAAGAAATTCAAAAACTTTCAGATGGAGTTTCAGTTTCTAATAATCTCCTATCAACGTCACATATAAAAAGAAATTGATATTTAAAATAGTTGACGATAAAAGGTAGTTTAACATGTATGCTTAATCGTTAATTGATATCGTCCAGTTGATCCGCATGCCTTCAAGATATAAGTTACTTCATTTCAAAATACTTCAGCCTAATTTCTATTGTATATTTTACATCATAAAGACCATTCATAATATTTATCGAGAATGTAAAAAACAAATATAAAACAAAAATTAAAATTAGATACTTTAGAACTAAATATAACCAAACTCAAAACCCAGCGATAGCGATCGAGGTTTAACGACACAAAAATGTTATAATGCATATTTTTTATGTGAATGCTAGTAAGTTCGGCAAACAGCCATCAGAAAGTAATAGGACAACAAACAATTAATATCATTTGACTGAATTATAATCATTTGACTAAAAGAAACAAGTCATCTGCCTTTCAAAATTTATTGCACCAGAATGATTTTTCTTATAAGAAAAATTTTTTCATAGATATAAAATCATCTCATAATAAGTAGGAATAAATTGATTTCCCCCATTATGCATTTTAACTCGCCAAATAACCATAGCAAAAATAAAAAGTAATATTACAGCGTATGAATGGAAGCTACAATAAAGTAAAACAAATAACAAATAATAACGCATAGTTAACCAGTATATCAAACTAAAAGATCGGTATATGTGCATAAATAACAGTATCATAAATATACCTGCAGACAAAGCGTTTAATTACACACGAATAATGACAAACGTCAATATTGCCATTTTGAATTGAATTATTAAATCATCAATGCGTCGAGCTAAACTAACATCACGTCAATCGAATGTTCCCTTCCAAAATGACGCTTGGAGCAAGTGTCACGGCTAAACTGTAATTCTATTAGTACATATCATTCTGCCACAAAAACCGTTGGTCGTGATCAGTCAAATGATACGAAATCAAGGCATTCAATGTTTTCGACATTTACGCTACGGAAATCGAGCATACGCTGGCGGCACTGAATTAATCCATTCGCGGTGTAAGTAGGATTTTAATAATGTAATTTCGTTGCGCGTTCAATGCATACTTAATTAATAACTTTGCAAACATGGAGATATAATGAAATTAAGGAGATCTATACGCGTTTCGTGCAATAATTTCGTGATATTGAACTCATATCGGTTGTATGAAATTTCATTTACAAATTTGCGTAACACTGGTCAGTGAAAAATTCTCGGTGACTGTTTCACTTGGGAATCATGAAATAGTGATAAGATGAAATCTAAAAATATATATTTGCATATATAATACACATATGAATATATACTATGCGGCTATTAGGATATTTACTGAAAGTAGCTGTTTAAAATTTCGCGTTGAAAACAAACATTAAAAAATTACCTAAAGAGATTTGTAACTTTTTTCGTATAACTCAGATTTTTTGTGCACTATCACAATTATGTTGGAATGTTCAAGAAGTATAACACTTTTCTTTTTATAGAATTCATCAAATTGGAATATTTTGGGGGTGACAGTACTGAATATTGTACTTTCTTTCTATTTTTTTCAAAGAATGTTTTGTTAGAGTTCCAGAGATAAGTCTAGAGGTAAAAGAAGTCTTGATTATTGACATAAAAGATCACGTGTTTTAAAAACATTTTATATGTTTTATTTTTTAACACATTATACTATATGCAATATTAATGATACTATATATAATGTTATGAGATATAATATTTCATATATATATAATGCTTAATTATATAAAATATTATTTTATATCCAATAGGATGGATTTAGCTGTTTGCATCATTGTCATCTTTGAGTACCATTATAAAATATCCTTTTTTTCCGCTATATGTACATATGTAATTATATAAAAAATGACACTATTTGATTTCGTAATAAGATATATTTTGGTATTCGAGTTTTTGTCATAGAACAAAGTCAGAATCCAGTCACTTAGTTTTACAACTATATATTTAAAGATGACAAAACGCTTCCACAATATGTGTTTGAGGAACATTAAACTTCATCGCGAGTTGTCTAGTAGTAATGCGACGATTTATGGTAATCGTCGACTGTAAATTATTCCAACATTTCGCTTTTGATCGACCAGAATGTGACACATTATCTAAATAAAAATCTCTTGATAAGAATTTATGGAACCATCTGACAAGTTTGAACCTTTGTGTCTTCTCCACATATTCCATAAATGTTCTTTACTGTTTTCATGATCGCAGAGTGTTAGAGTCTCTTCGGTGTTTGTAAACCAGTATGAGTCAGATAAGCAGTTACCAACAAGCATTTTGTATTTAAGTATTTAGTGAAGGACGTTATATATATGTATATACAATGTACATGTACAATACAAGATATATATTTGTATATATGTATAATACATCTATAGTATGTTAAAAAATGAATTTCTGTAAAATAATAATTTATTCTGTTACTCTAATTAAAAGTAGCTGTAAATACTACATCATATTTCGATAAAATTTTAACAGAAATCATTTTAATTTTTGGCAATAATAATGATATGTTATATATTCATAAGTAGACTGCGGATTTTTATGCATTTATAGGAAATTCGAAGGTGCAAAATTTCACAGAATGTACATAATACGAAAACATATGTAAAATATCGACAGTATAGTACTTTCCATAATAGTTAGTACGAAAAACAATTTTCTACCGAGCCTGAACTTTTTAAATTATATCCTGAAAAATATAAATTTACAATATAAATACCCGCAATCGAGTCATAAGAATTAATATAAATGTTTGTACCATTTTCATAAAATGAACTTTTTTAACATGTAGCTATAATATAATTTTAACTGACAACAGTTAATTCGAATCCAATATAATAAATAAATTAATTTAATAAAACAATACAACTGTTGTTAAGGTGGATCAGTAAGAATAAGGGAGAGAATGGCAATAATTCAAATTATTTAATAATTCATTATGCATTAAATATAACAATTACATGGTTTAAAAAATATACAGTTTGCTGTAAAAACAAGTAAGCATGATATATAATATTATAATATAATATTACAAGCATAATATTTAATATTATCAAATACTAAAATATTTAAATTTAACATATTTTAAAACAGAATCACCTTTTTCACTATCAGAGTTACCCTACCAAAAGTATCACCGAATTGATTATAAAAATCGGGCATAGAATAAATCCTTGCCAGCTTTGCGAAATGGATTTAGCTCGTTTCACGAAACTTCGCAGTTTCATGGGAAGCACGCGCACAGCTTATGAGCTGAAAGTATCATTGAATACCGTCGCTTTATGCGAGGACGGAGCGAGATGTGGTTATCTTCGATGCAATAATAGGTGGCAGGGGATACGAGGAGGGAAAAATCGCGGGACTTTTTGCAATAGGGTAGCCAGAACTCGCAAAGTTCGGACAAGCGGTGCTTCGGGCGATCGTTCACTGGCCATCATGTTCCTGCACTTATGCATGCAAATAGGGGTTAATAATGCAGCACAGCCGCGAATAATAGCACGATAATAATTACGCGAAAGCTAGGCCAGATGTTTGGCCGGTTAAGAAAATGTTGCTATAATTGCAACAAGCTCATTACGGAAGTTGACGATGAGACATGTGCGATCGATTCACTAATTTGTTTCCATGAAAATGTTGTTTAAGCCCTTCAACATGGATCGCTGTTTACGTCACACATCAGTATCGATAAGATATCTAAAGCGCTAAAACATGTTCCACATCTCCATATATTTTTGGTTTTTTAAAAAAATCGTGAACGAAGTATAGGATACCGTAATGCGATAATTGTATAAACTATACGATAATAATGTTATGTGGTAATAAAATAATGTAGTAGGTGATCCACCGTGGGAAAGACTATTTTGCTCTGGTGTAATAAATATGTATGCCATCGTTCTGGATAAAAAAATTTAATGAAATAATTTCACTCTTTGCAATTAATAGAACTACGCATAATAGAGTATTATGGCGTGATTAAATTGATTTCTGGAAGATTTTTAACAGATAGTAATAACATTGGTGTTCGTAATCGTTAAACTTTAATTATTACTTAGTGTGTTATTTGACAAACTCATCTTTAGATTCTGTAATTTCTGAATTAGATATTAGATAAAAAAGAATCTTCTAAACTGCTAGAAAAACTTTTAATATATAATATAATATAATATATATATTATAATATTATGATATAATGTAGAATCGTGAGGAAAAAGCCCGGTTAGAAACTAACCAAAACAATGTCGCCTGTCTTTCGGTCGTTAGTTTACATAGGGAAAAAAACCTATGTGACTAAAGTCACCTAGTTCTTGCGGAGCGTTAACAGGACGGTTTGAATCTAAAAAAAGTTGTTATTGGTCGAGGAGCGTTGGACGGTTGATCGAGAAGGAGAGTGAGTCGAGAGGTCAGAGTTAATCGAGGAGTCGAAGAGTAAAGTGGTTAGCGCTATCGAGTTGCGAGAGGTGTTAGCGTTGTTGAGAGTGGAGTTGTAGCATTGTCGAATTGCGTAAGTTACTAGCGTAGCTGAGAGATTGAGTTGTTGGCGTTGTTCATTTGCGAGATTGGTCGAATTCGAGTGAGATTGTTACTTTTAATTCCATATTAAACAATCATCGTTCTCTGTCTCATTAATATCTGTATAACTAATTTATTGTAAATAAATTACAAATAATAAATAGTATCAGAAAAAAATGTATACCTAAATTTTCGCGATACTACAAGTGGGGGCTCGTCCGGGATCGAAACAAGACAGAGAACAATGCATTTAACGAAATTATTTGTGCTAGGGTAGAAAAAGATAAAATGGCAAACGTTGAGGACGAACGATTGTCGGGTAAAGAGGGTTCGATGCTGGAGGAGCTGAGAAGTAGGCTTGCACGTTTGAATCTGCTGATATCTGGTTCGAAATCAGTGCTGATGGCCAGGCTGAACCGAGCGTGTAAGACTGGACAATCGACTTCAAAGGGATCGAAGCGCGATGAAGAATCAACAAACCAGCGAGACCTAAGGAGCGAGCAGAGAGCTGAGCGCAATCAAGATGGAGACGAAGACCTCGAGAAGCTGAGGACGAAGGAGTTGAGAGCGCGCCTCGCTAGCTTGGGGTTAAAGGTCACAGGGAGAAAATCCGAATTACGCGCATGGCTACAGGCGGCCCTGGAAGGGAACAATATATCGTCGGAAGAAGAGAGCGACGACAAAAGTGACGATGAAGAAGATAGGAAAGAGGTAATAAAACATAAGAGAGGTATGCGAGCGATGTGCTCGGACCGCGATGAATATCGCCAAAAGGCATGCACCGTCTCGGTATTAAGCTTTAAAGATGTCGAAGACGCACTAGAATTGTTTAGCGGCGACAAAGGTGAAAACGTGGAGCGATGATTCGAATCATTCGAAGAAGTCGCGGACACGTGCATGTGGTCGGACGGTCAGAAGGCAGTCTACGCGAGGAAGCTGCTGAGGGGATCGGCGAAAATATTCGTCAGCTTCGAGTGCCATGCCAGGACTTGGCATGAGCTGAAGAAGGGACTAATCAGAGAGTTCTTCAGAAAGTCCAACAGTAGGCAAGTACATCAAAAGCTTAGAGAGACGAGAAAGAAAAGCGACGAGGCGTGTTTGGCCTACATGTATCGCATGCTGGAAATAGCCAATCATGCCGATATAGAGGAAGAAGCCAAAGTAGAATACATCATAGACGGGATAATAGACGAAGAAGTTCATAAGTCTATGCTGTATGGTGCTGCATCCATCAAGGAGTTAAGAAAGAGGCTAATCGCGTACGAGGAGCAGAAGAGCCGAAGGACGAAGTCGATTGCGAAGCCGGCCAGAGTTGAGAAAAACAAGAGTCCCAGCCAATCTGGTACGAAGAAGACGCGATGCTACAACTGCGACGATGAAGAACACGTGTGAGCAGAGTGTCCGAACAAGTCGAGGGGACCTAAATGTTTTAAATGTAGAGGGTACGGACACATCGCATCGAGGTGCGGCGATTTAGGTAAGTCATCTAAAAAAGTTTACAATGCGCGGAAATTGCTGCAGGCGCGGTGTAAAAGTGTCGGAATTGGAAATTTCGAACTGAGCGCGCTAATAGACACCGGTAGCGAATTAACTTTGATGCGGACAGATCAGTATATAAGAATCGGAGCGCCGAAGTTAAATCGAGACATTGTTGAATTTCACAGTATCGGGTCTAAGAGAAATTTTACGCTCGGGAAATTTTCAACAAATATCGTTATAGACGGTGTGTCGTATGGTATAACGATACACGTAGTTCCGAACACTATGATGCAACGCTCGTTGTTAATAGGCACAGACTTCCTAGATACCGTCGAGATAAACATGAAGGGTGCAGATATCTCCATTCGTAAAATAAAGGACGAAAATTTCGATGGGTTTCCGGAGGTCCTTAAAATAGACATAGAGACGGAAGCGCGTGAGGTGGATTTATCTCATGTCGACAACGTGCAACATAAGTAGACAATAGAAAATTTGATCCGAGGTTATAGGCCACAGAAAACGCGCGAAGTAGGAATCAAGATGAACATAATACTGCAGGACGATATTCCAATTTACGAAAGGCCGCGAAGACTATCTCCGCAAGACAAGGTCGAAGTCGATAAACAGATCAAAACGTGGCTGGAGGACGGAATAATACGCCAGTCACATTCCGTCTACGCCAGTCCAATCGTTTTGGTAAAAAAAAAGGACGGCTCGACTAGAATTTGCGTCGACTATAGATAGCTAAATGGAAAGGTAGTAAAAGACTGCCCTTGATCGAAGACCAATTAGATTCGTTACAAGGCTCGAGGGTATTTAGTACGTTGGATCTTTGGAACGGATTTTTTCATGTTCCTGTTGGGGAGAGTAGCAGAAAGTATAAGGCGTTCGTAGTCCCCACAGGCTAGTATGAATTTATTAAAATGCTGTTTGGTCTATGCAATTCGCCGGCTGTTTTTCAAAAATTCATAAATGCCGTTTTTAAAGAATTGATCGCGACAGGGGTGGTGCTGACGTACATGGACGATCTGATTGTGCCGTCGACTGACCTCTCGAGCGGAAGAAAAACTGAAAACAGTATTGCATGTCGCTAGCGAACACAGACTACTCGTAAACTGGAGTAAGTGTCGATTTCTGCAAACGAGAATAGAGTATTTGGGCTACATCGTCGAGGGCGGTAACATTCAGCCATCTGAATGCAAAACCAGGGCCGTCGCTAATTTGCCGGAGCCCCAATCTGCTAAGGATGTTCAAAGTTTCCTGGGCCTAGCGGGATATTTTAGGAAGTTTGTGCCCCGATACTCTGACATCGCGAGACCATTATCAGATTTACTGAGAAAAGATGTCCCATTCAGATTCGAGTCGCGCGAGCGGGAAGCGTTTGGAAGTCTAAAAGTGGCGTTAAGTGAGAAGCCAGTATTAAAATTGTATCGTGTTGGAGCGGAGACTCAGTTGCATACGGATGCGTGCAGCGTGGCATATGGTGCGATCTTGATGCAGCGCGACAGCGGGGACAATGTTTTTCACCCCGTATACTATTCGAGCGGAAAGATCTCACCGGCTGAAGAGAAGTACACCAGTTACGAACTTGAGGTTCTGGCCATCGCGAAAGCACTGAAGAAATTCCGTGTCTATTTACTAGGCATCCCGTTTAAAATCATTACACGTTGTCGGGCGTTCGCATTGACGATGCGGAAAAAGGACTTGTGCGTACGTGTTGCGAGGTGGGCGATCCTCCTAGAGGAGTTCGATTACAAGGTGGAGCATAGACCCGGGAACAGTATGATACATGTCGATGCGTTGAGTCGAAATACCCTACCCGAGGTCATGCTAATAGACGAGGACGAACGAGGGATGTTTGTACGGTTGAGAGAAGCTTAGTTGCAAGAGAACAACCTGCGGCAGATCCGAGAAAATATCGAACAGCATGAAGCCGACGGGTACGCCCTAAAGAACGGGGTTTTATATCGAGAAATAAAAGACGCATCGCTATTGGTCGTGCCAAAGTCGATGCAAACTCAAATAGTTCGACGAGCTCATGAACGTGGCCACTTCGGCATCACCATGCGTGAGAAAGTAGAAAAAATGGTGCAGAGCTGCATCGACCGTATCCTTGAGGAGAGAAAGAAAGGGACGAAGGAGGGATTGTTGAACGACATCGAAAAAGGGAAGTTGCCGCTCGACACCTATCATGTCGATCATATTGGGCCATTACCCACTACGAAGAAAAGCTACCGGTATATCTTTGTGGTAGCTGACGCTTTCACCAAGTTCGTCTGGCTGTACCCTACCAAATCAACGGGTTCTGCAGAAATTATCAGTCGTTTGGAGAAGCAGTCTGTGTGTTTTGGGAATCCACAAAGAATTATTTCCGATCGTGGGACGGCGTTTACAGCTGGTGTCTTTGAGAATTATTGCAATAAGAAATGTATAGAGCATGTATGGATTACGACTGGAATTCGGCGGGCCAACGGTCAGGTAGAAAGGGTGAATGGGATGCTTGTCCCATTGTTGGAGAAGTTATCTGCACCAACACCAGGCGAGTGGTTCAGACACCTGGAGAAAGCGCAGAGATACCTAAATGCAACTCCCAGCAGAAGCACCAATGTTACTCCGTTGCAGTTGTTGTTTGGAACGCAGATGAGAACGCAGGACGATCCGCAGATCAGGTAGCTGGTTGAAGACAAATGGGCCAATGTTCCAAGAAGAGCAGGATCAATTGCGCGGAATAGCAAGGGGACGGTTCGAGGAGATCCAAATCCAAAACAAGCGAACGTTCAGCAAGAGGCGCAGGAAGGCAACGATATATAAGACGGGGGATCTGGTGGCGATCGAGAGGACGCAGGGCGGTCCTGGGTTAAAGCTGCATTCGAAGTTCCTCGGACCGTACCGCGTGGTAAAAGTCCTGCGGAATAACCGCTACATAGTGCAACGAGAAGGCGAACACGAGGGGCCGCGTACAACTTCCACTGCAACCGACCACATGAAGTGGTCGAACGTTGTTGTTAGTGATGTAAGTGAGACCAGTGATGATGAGCACATCTGAGCGCAGATGTGATTGTCAGGAATGGCAGAATGTAGTATCGTGAGGAAAAAGCTTGGTTAGAAACTGACCAAAACAAAGTCGCCTGTTTTTCGGTCGTTAGTTTACACAGGGAAAAAAAACCTATGTGACTAAAGTCACCTAGTTCTTGCGGAACGTTAACAGGACGGTTTGAATCTAAAAAAAGTTGTTATTGGTCGAAGAGCGTTGGACAGTTGATCGAGAAGGAGAGTGAATCGAGAGGTCAAAGTTAATCCAGGAGTCGGAGAGTAGAGTGGTTAGCGTTGTCGAGTTCCGTGAGTTACTAGCGTAGCTGAGAGATTGAGTTGTTGGCATTGTTCAGTTGAGAGAGTGGTCGAATTCGAGTGAGATTGTTACTTTTAGTTCCATATTAAACAATCATCGTTCTCTGTCTCATTAATATCTATATAATTAATTTATTGTAAATAAATTACAAATAATAAATAGTATCAGAAAAAAATTTATATCTAAATTTCCGCGATACTACAATAATAATATTATATTATATTAAAAACAATATGTAACATATAGATATAGAGAGATATCCATATAATATATAGTAAAGTATATTATCGCTATTGTTTTAGGAGGTTGTTACAGGTTTATATTAAACTAATCATTTCTCGAATCAAATACTTGTATACTCTTCTGTAGAGAATCAAAAACTGCATCGAATCGCGTCTAAAGAAATGTATCGTATCATTTACAAAAACAAAGACATCACCCTCGAGTCTCGGAGGTGCATCCACCTAGAAAAGAACTGCGACTATGAGTCAGATAGCTGTCTCGAAATAGGACAAATTCTATCTGAAAAACTTTTTCCGAATAACGTACAGCTTGTATTTTACGAGATTATTTATCGTAATTCCATGTCATTTTTATACGACATTATTTTATATTTTACTAGATAATTCTATAAAAAATTATGCAATTTTTTCATTTCATATTTTGTATATTATAGTGATCCGAGTCTGTTTCGGAATTGTAGCAAATTATTCTTACAAGATAGTGAAATATTGTAAGAATGCGGATCAGCATGTTAAAAAGAGCATCTAATAATGACATATTTATTTTAACGAAAAACAACAATTGATATCTGACACTGGCGTATCAAAAACAGGCTATATATTCTGTCTTTATATATTGTTAACACTGTTATAAAGTATTGCGAGGAAAAGAAAAGTGTGAAACAAGGCGAATAAAAAAATCTGTTTAGTTCAAATGGTGACCGAAAAACAATCGAGGTCGCCACTGTAGCTATATAAAAAGGGGCCCGATTCCCGGCGGAGCCAGAGCATCGTCTGACGTAGACACGTAAACTACGCAGATCGGTGCAGTCCAATATTGAAATTCGAAATTTTTTTGAAGACTTGCGGAACATGGAGATCTTACAACATACGAACGATCGGTTCCAAGAAGGGGTTCTTGTCCAGGTGGTACGAGTCGAATCACTTACCACCATGTGGGTCCGTTTGGTTGGATGGCCCAAGATAACCCAAACGCTCAATCTGGAGATGCTGCAGCATCCCATGAAAAACTTGCCAAAGGCGAAAAGTTTGAGGCCAGGCATGCTCGTTGCCGTGCTGGCAAATTTTGAAAGTTCTACTTTCTGAGACAGAGCTATACTTTTACAACAAACGACGACGGGTTACACCGTCTTTTTAATCGACTGGGGGATAGAAACCTACCAAACCCTCAGTTCGATCCGTTTGCTGCCACGCAAATTTGCATCGATGGCACCATGCGCCAAGAAGATCCGCCTGCTAGGCGTGCAGGAGCAAGCGGAGGAAGCACTGAAACACCGTGTGGCGCAAGTTACAATGTTGAAACGGACAGGATGCCTGATGAGCATCAACTCTTCTCCAGGAGAAGAATTGACAGCGAGGTTACTGTTGGACTGGGAGTCGGGAGAATCGCCCAGAGACATGGGAGCACATTGGTTGAAACTGGGATACCTCGATCCCCAATAATCGATACTCCTGCCAGACTCTTTTTTTCTATGTATAGTAATTCTTGTATGTATGGTTTTGTATGTATGGTTCTATGTACAGTTTTATGTGGATATTTATATTTTTCTATATATATTAGTACTCAATTCTATAGTCATAGTTAAGACTGTTAGTGAATAAAAACTAATGAAAGCTTAAAACTTGTAAACTTTCTCTTATCCTTTCTTCCCATTCAGACGACAAGTCCCACAATATTAAATTTAATGATCAGCTGGGCAAATTGTAGAGTACAAAATGGAAACAAAGAATAAAAAGAATAAAATAAAAAAATAAAAAAAGAGAAAGAATTAAATTTAAGATATCTTTTAAGTTGCTCAGCAAGTGTCTTTCTTTTACAGGCACGTCTTTTACAACAACGCATCTTTATACAAACATGAAACCTAATATATCGAACATTGTAATTCTTATCTTGATAAAATAAAATGGATCATACGTAATTCGATAAAATAATATAAAACGGAAAATGTTGTGCATCCATTATTTCCTTATAAATAAAGAAACTTTTCAGACGACCTAATAGATTGCTGGCTACATAGGAAACGGGACAAATGCTGCTTCTAATTATTCACTTATCATTAATTTGCATACTTTTGTTTGTGAAATTCACATACTCTTACTACAGATTGATTCAATGGTTCGTATACTTATTGAGCAGTATTATACGTATTTACATTGTCAAAATTATGTGAATAAATTATATGGGTTAAAATAAAACGCATCAGTTAAAAAGTATTTAGTTTTCATATATCACACATTCGTATGAAATATGTACTGTACTGTGACCGATGTAGGCACAAATTACCATATAAATCCGTTAATTGTAGAAGGTATTGAATTTTTTAACTGAAGACTATACGAGAAAATTACGATTAATTTATTTTGTTGATTTTCGGACTATTACTTCATTTGTTAAAAAGAGCATTTTGCAGTGGTTGAAAAAAAGAATAATCCAAAATAAATTCAAATATACATATAAGCTTTATGTTCCTGTTTTATTTATTTTTGTTAATTTAATATTCTGCATAACTTCCCAATATTAACATTCTTCAAATGTTGAACAGTGTGATAGAATGTATATTTCATACTTTTATTGGATTTAAAAATTGTTGTTCTACAAAAGACATGAAATGTGAGTTCATCATATTTTTCACATGTAGCCTTCAACTGCACAATGTGTTTGCTTTAACGCATATTTTTGCTCAAAGGAAACGATTACAGACTCTGTTGCACGCACATAAACGTTTATAGGTTACACCGATGGAATTTTTATTCGTGCTTACATATAGGAATGTGATTATAGGCCAAAATAATGGATTTTGACGTATATATGTAGGCGTTTATAGGGTCAAAAAGTTTAGAAAGAAACAGCTTATCGATCAGTTTTGGATAATTTTATCGCTCGTTTGATAGGATCGTATGAAAACTCCGGAACTTGTGATCATAACGTGTTATAATTCCTTCCGTGTTACCTTAAGGTAACTTGGTATAAAGGGAAGATTGAAAACGATATAAAGGAATATTTTGTACTTTGATATTGTACAAGATGTTTCGTAGAAGTTCGCATAAATTTTGCTATCGTGTTCCAGAGTTAAAAATATATAAGAATGTGGTATAAGCAGAGGCTTTTAAAAGCATCGTTAAAAAATTGTAACAAAAATATGGGACGGGAGAAGCATGATAGCAAGGTTATTCTTTGTATAATGCAAGGCAAAAGTAGGTAAGTGATGTTTGCGTTACACGTTAACAAAAAATAGAATTATCGAATTAATATTTCACTGACCGAATAACTTTAACGATTTAATTTTAAGCTTAACTTCATATTATACATCGCATATATATCAATACCAGATATTCACATTTGTTTATTCATTTTATGTGTTGCAAATCCATCGTCGTTCATATTTTTATTGTGATTTTCTAATGAAATATTTATATATCTGAGTTTATACGACATTATAAATCGTGTTTAATTTATTTTTTTTTAATCTGAATGTATCATAGTCTTTATGAATACATTACTGTATTCATTATTAAGAGAAAAATTCATCTTGAAAGATTTAATGTTAATAATATTGACCTTCTTTTGCAAATACCGATTCATGGATAACTATATGAATAATTCATGATATTGAAATTTAAAGATAATTAACTAATAATCATTATAAACATAATTAACTAATAATAACTAATGGTCATCGTAAAGCGACTATATAGTGAATATGTTGAACGAACCTATAACATATGATAATAATCCATAAAAACTACAAGTATATTAGCAAAATTAGTAAAAAAAGTATATTAGCAATTAACATTAAATCGACTCATGAACAATTAAGTATAATTTACTGTTATAATCTTGTACCTGTTATGGTACTAAACAATTTACAGTGAATGCAAATGAAAATAAAATTTCGTCAGCTAATGGACACCACAATCTCCCATTATCTTCAAGTATTCTTCGTTCGTTTCGCTTTTACCTAATATATGCAATAGATTATCGCTTAATCGCATAAGTGCATGCCATCATCCGACAACAAACTTCAAAAACTCGCAACAACATCGGAACCATATTTTCGCAAAGAATCCCACTGAACTTTTCAACTGCATAAAGCCAGTTTCTTTTCTCCCATTCCCTCAGTCCTCTCTCTTTCTCTTACTCCCTCTCTCACACTTGAACGCTTTATCAGCCGGCGTTGTTTAACGACTCCGCTAGAGCAGTAAATAACAGCGAGCAGTTAATTAACCGTGAAACGTTCTAAAGTTGCAGGTTGCCAAGCAACAAGTCACAATTCGCGGGTATTCGGGTTCAAACGTCTGGGAAAGCAGAAACTGTACGTACGGTATTCGCCGTATCTCGTCCCTGGCAGCGCACCGTTTGATATTCCCTTGTTCGTTCGTTCGTCGAGAAGCGCGAGGAAAGAATTATCCGCGAAAGAGATAGGGTAGAGAAGGAGGAGCGACCGTTCTATTTGCGTTAGCTATTCTCAGATCATCACTTTTGAAGCGCACGCTCCCACAGAAGGCATCGCGTGCCATTCATTAACCAACCCACCACGCCGCAAATACTACCAGGGTTCTGTTCGTGTGCACCCTTTCTCCGTTTATCGTCGACTAATCACGACTTTCCACCTTTTTTCGTTCTTTTCCTTCTTCTCCTTTCTTGATCCTATCGTGTCTCAACGATCCTTGGACAAACCTATCTTGCGTATCCGATCTATCAAACGAATCAACCTTCTCCTAAATTTTCCGTAAGATTCTCGCGGAATTTCCAGATAAGAGTACGAGAAACTTCCTGCCAGGTTCCTATCCAAATGAAAAGATAAACGTTATTTATCTCTGCTCCGTCATTTCCAATACGGAATCCAGTCGTTCGGAATCCGCGTTTAAGTATAATTAGTATAAATATAGAATGGAACAGCCTAGTACGATAAATCGATTTATGAAATTATTTGCGCATTACGTGCATTACTTGTGGATTACGTGGCAGTCGCTTGTTCGAATGATGAGATCGCGATGAGAACTGAAGAGTAAAAATTGCACGAGCGTTTGATTCGGAGAAAACTGTGCTTTTGAAATCTATTGCCGAATGTGAATGACGCGTGTCTCGCGCAGAATTCGTCAAAAGTGGAGTTTTCAGTGGAGTTTTCAGGCCTCGTACGCTTCCTTCCATTACGTCCTCAACGCGTTATGTCTCTGAAAGAAGTACATTGGATCTGTGTGATATGGAGGTGACTGACACGGACGACCCTGCACAATATTCCTCTCACACTGAATGTGCAAGCGTTAGGCGATCGATGATCAATAGCTTGATCGTTCGAAAAGTCCGTCTTTTTATTCTTGTTGTATATACTAAGTGTCTGTTTTGTTTGGGAACACGAGATAATAGTTCAAAGAAGTAAAACATTAAGCCAACGATTTTTGTATCATTTTCCAATAAAAGTTTGTACGGAAAAACCTGCAATCTATATTTTCAAATTCCTTCGCCTTGCTAACATCTTGATAACAATTCGCTTATATTCTCCTTCTTTCTTACTCCTTTCTCTGTTTTGCGTGTCTCGCTGATTCGTATCTTTCGGTATGCCTATGGTAATCATAAGTCCTTATTCAACACTCAGTTTGTTGTCCCTTTCGTTCTTTCGCTCGATTTTTCTTAGGTTCGTTCCACCTTCCCCTTCTCTGTCTTTCTCTTTTATTTTTTATCTTTCTCCTTCTCGGTATGTTTCTTTTCTTTTTTCGCTCGATCTTCTCGTGTTCCGTTTCGTGAGCGAAGAAAGCTCCTGGCGACATTTTGATCGATCGCTCTTGCGGTCGGATTCGTTCCCTCGCACGCTACACGCGTGCAAATTAATATCGAATCGGCGGATGATCGATTACACTTTTCGCGCAAATCGAACAAGAAATTTTATTAACCTCGCGCGCCTCATTAGTGTTCATGGTTCGCTCGTTGGCAGGATACGATTATATATACACACGTCATTTGTTTATTCGTTATGTACTTTGTATTAATGTTCAAATAATATCGAATAACTTTACCTAAAAATGGTATGCGGCACGGCATTGCACAAACATTATCTTTGTCAGTAATGAATGCATCGATACTTTTAATTCCTCATTGTACTTAAATTAAATATTAAATATGTACTCTCTGAATGTAGATGTGTTATTGTTTTGTGAGTGCATATTATAAATATTAAAATACTTGAACGAACTTATGCAAAATCTGATAATAATTACGCGGCAAGTTATAATATGCAATATATATAATATTGTATATAATATATAATATATAAGATATAATATACATCTATATAAAATATGCTTTTATATATGTGAAGTATTTTGCAAAGAATATCAGATATGTGTATATGTTAGTTAGATATGTTAGTCATAATTAATCGAGAACCTTCGTCAATTAATTTAACATACATTTATAGTTTGATATCATAAAATATGATGGGAATATATTTAAATATTTTGCATTCAACTTCGTAATATTTTTTCGATTCGTAAGATTGAAATTGAAATGTCTTAACAAATTTGCATTTTATTTCAATATATCTTTTCCTTCAATATTTCTAGTTATATATGTGTATATGTGGATTTATTAATTATTTTTCGATGTCATTTCATAATTATTATGAATTATTATGTTTAATAGGAATGGATAATAATATTTGGATAAAAAAATGGTTAAAATAATGATCGAAGTACGTAATGAATTTTATACAATTGATGATTATAATAACACTAAACATATGAATTCTTTACACTCGAAGGTTCCAGAAAAGAAATAATAGCTCTTAAAGGTTTTAACAATTTTGCAGTAATTTTTCAAAATTATTTCATTTGTTGGTAAATGTGTTGAAAGTATCTATTTACGAACAGCTTAGTTTTTATCTTATAAGCAATTAACACAGAAGCTTAATAACTAATTAACTTTACTTATACTTTTTTATACCATCTTTTATATCTTTTTTTCTGTCTTATTATTGGAAGCTTCGATTAAACAAAACGACGGAATTCTTCTCAACTTTGAGAAATTCATCCCTGTAAAACTGGAATAAAATATATGAGAGACGAAAATTTCTGTTAGTGAAGGGAATTTAAATCTTCACAACCTTGCCGACAGTTCATTTTAATCCGGGTCATTTTTCTAAGACAAATACAACCAGGTGTAATATAATTTGCGTGTGAAGGAACAGCTTGATAATAATTTTGAACGTCAACGTCGTGGATGTATTTGACAAGAAGAAAAAACGAACAAAGAAAAACGGAAACGTGCTGAAAAATTATAAAGATTCAGTGTATCAACGACGAAAAATTTTCTCCAAGTATTGCGTTGCAGCTGCTCTTCTTGACGCTTCTCAATGCCAGCCATTCACGTGCACATACTCACAAACCTTTCCTGTCCTGTATTTCTTTACTGTTCTGTCTTATACCTACATTTCGTTCGTTTCTTCCAGCTCGTATTTCACTTCACGCTTTCTTTTCTTGCTTTGGAAGTAATTTTCCCATATACTTCTCCGTTGTTATTTTCTCTCTGCCACTAGTCTTTGTCTACGATTCCGCGTTTTAATTTACTTTCTTATTAATCATGTTTTACCTTTCGTCTCCTCTTGTTCTTTCACCTTAGTCTATACACAGCGTGTACAGTCTATACTCTATACAAATGCTTTCACTGATATACATTTCCGTACTCCTTTTTTACCCGTCATCCGTCTCGTCTGAAAGCATGCTAATCAAATGTAAGGAGATCTAATTTAATTTCGAAATTTAATTACGCGCAGTCGTCGGTATGCGTTTCATTTTACGCTTTATGTCGTTCAAATATTGCTCGCTAATGTCGTTCGAATAATGAACAGTATAAGATCATATGTACGTAGAAAATGTCGGATTTTATGAATACATATGCCGCCGGTTTGCTAAACGAGTAATAAAACTAAGAAAATAAATTTGCTACGAAATCAGTTTAAAATAGAAGATCCGAAAAAAAGAATTACCAGTTTTTCAACGATGTAGCCATTTAAAAGATTATTTTTTTTAACTTTAAGCCATTGATAATCAAAGCTGCGTTAAAGCAGTATTTTATTTCCAACTTTTACATTAGATATGTTCATTCATACCGCGTAAAGCAGATGAAAAATTACATTAATGGACAAAATTATTACCTGATATCATCGGTTCGCTCGGGATCTTAAAAAACTTGGTTGGATCTCGTTGGATAAAAGGTAACCACTGGGCAAATGCCGTTCGTTTTTCCCGTTATTCAGCCACACGTCGTCCTCGATGATTTTACCCGCTAATTAAGTCAATCTTCGCATATTTGAAGGATCCTCGGAAATCCCGTGGCCACGTAAAACGAGATCCGCACACGTCTCTCAGACTGTCATGCCCGCTGTCTGTGAAGGTTTCGGGTTCGGTAAGCATTCGCTCTACTCTTTGTCTCCGTACTTTCCTATTATTTTCCTTTTCCCTTCTCGTGTCAATTCCAGTTCAACGATCGTTGTTCACGAACGAATCCACGAACCTTCCATCCATTGCACCACCGTGCTCGAGCCGTTTTTTCTCGGCCCTTTCTCAATTTCTCCGGCGGTCCTCGATTCGATTCCCTGCCATTCGACCACCGAGGTGTCGGAGCTTCGGCCTCCGCCACGATTTCTCGCATTCTTCTGCTTGTTAACGATCATAATTCGCCGTTGATGCAATTTCGACCGTCCAGAATCGAGGACGTACGAGGAGAGAAGCGGCTCGACAAAAACTGGTTCGCTGCGATCGAAAGCTATCAAGAGTCCAGTCTCCATCTTGCTCTTTTGGTATGTGTTAGGTTTTCCTTCGTACGGTTTCCTATGGGACAGGGATTTTTGCGTACAGAGTCTTCATTCTTAGTTTCAACGGTCAACTTATTTTTTACGTCTCATCGAGAGATTCATCCTCCCGAATTATTGTCAATCGGTGCACACGTGTAAATTTCACCGAGCTCGAACGATCATACAGATCAAATAATAGTAGAAATAATATTTAGCTTGATCAACGCGTCTCTGCCTCGTCGCGCTATTTTTGTTGCGTAATAAGATCGCGGTAGGCGAATTCATGGCAGGAAATTCGTACGCAGCATTTGGAGTGACGAATGTTCGCCAGACAGCTTGTGAATGTATGAATTGTGGTTTTGGTACGCATCAAACGCTTTTGTTCCTCTTTATTTGATTTTGGTTGATAAGGGATGCGACGTCGCTAAACCGCGGATATCTAGGGAAATTCACATTTTTACGAATAAGAGAGAATCAGAACCTAAGCATAAGTTTGTTTTACCAACAATATATTAGAACGCGTACTATACGTTACGCTCTAAGGCACAGTTCATTCTTTTTGTTTCAATTTTCGTCAAGTAAGCCAATATCCGTAAGTTAATTGTATTTCCGCGTTACTTGTCATTTTTTGCCGGTCACGCAGCTTATACGCTGTTATATGCTCGTCTATCTTCAGTTTCAGTTCGAAACTATAATAAGTAAATCAGTAACTCTATCTATACATCAGATTTTTGAAAATTTTTCCTGGTTTCAATCGACCCTGTAGCTATCCTTAATGGAGTCATTTGTCTCAGAACCTTACGCAGCTTGAACTATAGAAGAATCTACACTCTACAATCAACAATCCATTCCGCCTAAGGAAAGAAACCTAGTTATAGTCCGAACTATACTTTGTAACAAAAGGAAAGTCAGTATATTTTATTCTCAACCTTCGAAAACTCTAGAATCAACCAAACATACTAAACTTCGAAGTTATGTAATAAATAACGTAAACATTTAGTTTTACATCCAAAATGTGATTTTAATTATTCGTTGCAATGTGACGCTGTTGAATGGACTCAGTAACAGCGTCTTTGTAACAGCGTAAATACCGTATCATTTGATTATGTTTTTTTGCAGCTTATAGATTATGATATTAATTCTGTAATAGAGTAGCTTTATGTTACTTTTAAGAGAATTGAAAGTAAGACTGCATTTCAAATGTTCACAAGTTGAAATATATTTCAATTAGCTGCATCATAAGTCACGATACGCGTCGTTCATAAAGCGAAGTAATTAAAATTTTAATCGAAAGGAAAGGAAAGAACGAACGTTAATGTAAAATGATATTTGTAACACAGTATTTGAAAGAAAATAAATAGTAGTCAATAGCTTCATCGTTATTTCTCTTTCCATTTCTCTTTATAACAATATATATATTTTTAAAGATATATTGTTCATTTTATATAATTTGACTATAGAATTTCACGCAAGTTATTTAACAAAAGATACCTAAGTTTTAGAATTGTCAAAAGAATTTCGGTACTTATTTTTATATATTTAATTTTACTAACTTTGATATTAAAACTATTTATTTTATGGTGTACCTATGGTGTAATTTATGTAATGTACAGAATAACATTTCGAGACACATAAATATTTCGTAACAACAATGTAACATATTTTATAAATAACTTTTGTTTGATATTTCTGTATTTTGAAATATACATATGTATAAGTATAATTTTTCTTATTTCATAAGACACTTCATATAAGTATAAATTAATATCATAAGGATTTATATTTTTTGTCTGAATTGGGCATATAATTCCGCGGTTAAAATATGTCGAATTTATCGGCCATTAAAATCATGTCGACGATCAGGAGATTAATGTTTTTTACATGGTCTCACGAGAGTCGAGTTGTAAGACATGTTCAAAGTGATATGAATCTAATTGACGTGGAAAAAGAAAAATGGATGGCTTTCACGTAAAAGTTATAAGAGACGGTATACGATAATTTAATATTCATAAAAATATAAGTAGGTTAAATTATGTTAAATAAAACCTTTACCTTAAAAATCTGAATATGTATATTTTTTTCTCCGACATTAAATAATCTTTATTAATATACATAAACGGTTGCCAGTTAAAATTACTGATATTATTATCTTCTTTTCTATCTTTTGGATTAATTTAATTTTAAATATATATTTATTTAATCGTCAAATTTGTTTCATTTATTAATAATTAATAAACTATCAATTAAGGATTACGAAGGTCTTTTCATGCTCACAATTGCGACAATATTATACTTTAAAGTTGATTTGTTCGAGAACTCTATTATTTACAATTTCCATAGATTACAAAAATGCGAAACTGATCTTAGCAGCGATATATTTAGAATTTTTAATAATCGATAATTGTTGAACAGGAAAAAAATGTTACATTTGCTATACTTTTGATTAAATTAATATTTTTTATTCATGTTATAGCAACGTAATATAATACGATACAGAAGAATATTTTAAATTATAGTCATGGTAAATAAATCGAAATTTAATATCCCTGTAATAAACTTGTGTTTTCTAGTGGTAAAAGTGTAACGTACTCATATTGAAGTCTCTCATCTCTTAATCTATTAATTTATATTTTAATTAGAATCTATTACCTTTCAATTAGAAATTTTTATAATTATAAAATTAAAAGTTTACAAAGACAAATTAATTTAACACAAATAGGACGATTGTAATTCTTCTAAACATAATTTATTCCGAGTAAAAATGGAACGCCTCGCATTACAATATAAGGAATCCAAAAATAAAGGAATTATCATATCTGAAAAATTAAACGATCAATTTGATCGTCAAGTTAATTCACCCCTTTGGATAATAGATTAAAAATCTAACTTAAATTCACATATCTGCGACTTGCATTCGATGTATTGAAAACTGGACGTACTATGCAACTTTGTACAAATGCATACACGGCGATCGATTTGTCGAGGAAGTTAGAATAGCACATGCTTTACGTCGGATTAATATTTCACTGGCGTCAGTGGCGAGGCTCAGACACGTTATTTGAGCCACTTTGAAAACCCTGGATCTCCGTCTTCGTGTATAATTCAAAAGCCCTTCATTGGTTGCGAATCACAGATCCGAGCACCTCTGTGCTGGAATATTCGTGAATTAAAGCCAATGAAATTACCTTTATATGTCGATATGACATTGTGTGTCTCTCTGTTAATTGATAATCTCATAAATGTTGCGATCGATTCCATCCCTTTCAGATACGCAAAGCTACTGAAGAATTCGTTTCCTTAATGGTGTAATTTAATCAGGTATGTTTCAAATTTAATATACTTTAACGATCTTTGATATGTTTGTCTCAATCGAGTAATTATTGGAGACTGTGTTTTTAAATGAATTACATCTCTGAGCAATGCATATAGGTGATAGACGTTTTTATCATACGAACGTTTAGAGTTCATTTAATTTTCACGAAATTGTTTTAATAAATAATATCGAACGATGCTTACTAGGAAGATACATTAATTAATATACATTAAAATTACGCGAAATAGTTCAGATTAAATAGCTAAAATAAAACATTAAAACTTACAGTAAAGTTTAAAAACATACAAATTTATATACCTTGTATAAGTATTCTTACTTAGCGTAATTACGAAGTCCAACTTATTGTACAGTAAATTTATTTATCTTCGAAATTAGCATTTACATTTTATAAGTGTATAGATACGTATCTATCGTATTTAATACACAAATGAATTATCTGAAGCCTTACCGAAAGAAGCTTGAAATAAAGATTTTATATATGTATCAGATAAAATTCAAAGGATAGATCTTTAAGATCGTATATTTGTCGAAAATTTAAGATAATTTGTCAAATATTATCGCATTATAAATTTCTTTTCTGAGATAGTTGAATAATTTAAAACATACCCGTGTTTTATTATGAAATTAAATATATCTTGATGATGAAAATATTTATGAAATTACGCTTCAATACCTATGTATTTATTTTCTCTATATTTAAAAGGTATTAAATATATTACTGTAGTAGTATTAAAAATTTTATAATACATGTCTTTTCTATATTAATAATAATAAACAAGGTATTTATATACTCCATTTATAAGAAATCTGTATTTTTAATGCAGATATTACACATAAATCATTATATTCCTATATTTTTTTGTAATCAAAATTTTAATTGTAAGATTTAATTGAAAAACAAATATTTGACGAATCGTGTTTTGCATACAAATTGAAGCACGAGATTGGTACCATTTTGATGACTTCATAAATAACGGTTTTTATGATGACTTGTTACAGGTTTCGATAGGTTTTTAATTTCGTTTTTTCTACGTACATGCGTACTGTGTAATTCTTTTATATTTTATAAATTATCGCTCGATATAACAGTATTGATTACCGAAACTGCAAAATTTTTTTAATATATACAGTATACAGGCAGGACTAATAATTTCTTTTTCTATTGAATAATTCAAGAATATCCATCAGTTTCGAAACAGAACTGAAAATAACCAGAAATTTCAGAGAGAAGTTAATCCACGATGTTACGGGAAATTCGATAAAATCGCTTATACATTGCGATCGTACGATGCAAATACATGCATCGACATAATTCACACACCGTACTTTCTATTATTGTGCATACTGACAAATATCGAAATAAATATCGCAACGCACCATTTCAACGTAAATGAATCGGTTCGTACTTTGCTCTATTAATTACCAGGATGCTAACTAAAGTACTAAAACTGTCTTACTTAAAATCATTTACGCAAAATTATAGTTATCGAATCCTCTACATTTTCCATGCTTTTATCGGCTCAATTTTACGTCCATTTAACTTTCTATTATAATTACAGATTGTTCGTCTTTGAAATTTTATTTCATTATTACGATTTAATAGAAAATTCTACATCTTCCCGTATTTAAGTATTAATATTTAATTATGGAAACATTAACAAACAAAGATACGTACATTACATCAAAAATATTTAATATTTAATACGCTTTAATTTTTGAAAGTCAATATGCAATAACTAGATTGGCGTTTGTGATTATCCAATCTTATAGAAGTATTCTATTACTTGATAAATTCCTACTTACAGACAAAGAATCTTTAATTATTAAATTATTGTATACACATACGTATAAGTTTGAAATAAAAAAATCTTCTAACATGATAAAAGACTTCCTATGTTAATAAAAAACCCAATTTTCAATAGATAATTTACATCATTATAAAAAAATAGTAAACGTTGCTTCCAATTATTAATTCATTATTAATTTATACACTTTGGCAAAATTTTTCGTTATTGCTATAAATCGATCAAAGTATCTGGATGCTTATGTAGTTCGTAGTTATTAAATAAAATAGTTATATTAGATTAATTGCACAATGATTTAGTAAATAAACAATATAGATACTAAATGTCTGCGATAGTTGAAAAAATACGAAGGTCTGCAATTAGGACTCAAGAATATACGCATATAGAAACAAAAACGTTAATGAAATAGATATGTGTATATGAAACTCAGATTGATTATTTAATTAGCACTCGAACGTATGCCTTCCATCTGTCATTCCACGCGATAGATAACAACAGATGCTGATAGAATCCGTAAATGATATTAAAATTCCTCGGTTGAATTCAAGCAGTGGTTTCCTTGAGATATAGATACATATAATATGCAAATTGCAAGTTACTTTGAAGTGTTTGATAAAACTCTCTCTGAAACATGTTGTTTATTGTGAAGTTCGAGATACTTTGCCGTGTACTTAATTCCATGGTAGTTTTATCTTCTTATTTGCACGAACAACTCGTATTAAACTTGTTCCCTCCTTAAGGGAATGCGAAGCGAATAATTGGTTTATCGAAATGCAGAGTGTCGTTGGTATTTAACTTCGTTTCAATTTTGCCCTCGTCTTTGTACGCTACCACTGATATAATCTTTCTTTCCTAACGATACTTCGTAACAATGGTTATGATTACTCTTATTCTTTTGTTAAACTTTCTACAAGAATTTATATTTTATAAGTAAGTATAAAATGTATATTCTCTTTTTTATTTTGATAATCGGATAATTAAATTTTTTCTATGATCTATGAATGGAAGTTATTTTGATATAAATGCAATAACAAAAAGGAATTGATTAATAGAACTGTTTATCTAACAACATAAGTATCAGAGCAGGTGCAATGTATCTTTTGTTAGCCTATAAGCTTTTAAACTTTTTATTGATTAAACATTGAAAGTATCTTCACTTATCTTTTAATAACTGATAGATTCTATCAATCAGGAGCTTCCATGTAAATAATAGACTATTACTGAAAGAGCATTTTATTTAGAACATATTACCACAATAAAATAGAATAATACTTTGCAAAAATATCTCTATCAATTTTTTCTTTTTTAATTCGTTTCATATCACTGTGTTGGAGATATTCCTCATAGATAACTGAAATCAATATATTCAATACGGTATACAAACGTGTTTAATTCAAGTTATAGGCTTAAAGATTATGGCTCAATGGAACTCAAATAGTAAAATGTTATAAATAAATTAAAACAGATATACTTTTGTGATATTAGTGTATATGATACAAAGGCATTAAACACTGGAATATATTTTTTACAGGATATCCAAAGAAAGAATCTAAGATTCTAAAGGCTCGTGGTACTTACGTACCAAGAAAAGTAAGAAAGAAATCATAAAGTCAATATACATTCTAAAAAACAGTACTTTTAATGCAAAATTTGCAACAAGTATACGCATATTTTGTATACGTACATATGTGCATTTTCTTATATAAATATTTAATAAATTTAATTTACTTATACATAATAAATAACGCAATTGAATTACAACAATAACGAGAGGAAGGTGTACATAAATTAATAACTAAATGATCTGTTGATGAAAATAATTTAGCATATGACTTCTTAGCACGTGACTTCTTTTTTTTTTAGTTAGAGAAAAATATACAAAAATTTACTTTCTTTGTCTGACTGTTACGTTTCTATAGACATTACAATGTTTATTATTAGAAACACATTTTTAATTTCTAATTTTAGTTTCGTTTATTTCTACATGTAACAAATTACAGCAAAAGTTACTCTATGTAAATAATGCAAATACGTAAATAATACATACGCAATAATATATTTTTAATATCTAACTTCCCTCTTATTGTTCTATATATCTAAGTTAATCCAAGAATCAACAGAACATTACCCTAGTATCATAATAAGGAAGCCACGTGTTCACAACATTCGCATTACAACGGAAACTTAAAAACAAACCGAAGCTCGAATTTTCAATGTCGATTTTTATCTCTCCATTAAAATAATTAGGCCGAAGCGTGAAATTAGCTTCCGTTATTTTTGGAATTAATTACTTCTCGCTCGCTTGACCCGGAAATTTCGTTTGCTCTGACTAAATTTGCATTTAAATTTTCTGCCAAAAGCCGCAGAAGCGGTATTGCCTGACCCGAGACAGTTGGAGAAAGCCAGTTCTTTCTTCGGCGTGGCCAGCCTTCAATCATTGAGATGAAAGGCATCGCCGTTGCATTTGCAACGATTGCAAAAGGATTACGGTGGGATTAGGATGCAGCATGAAAGGCTAAATCTTGGTAATGCGTTATAATAGACAGAGGAATCGAATTCACGTTCGCATAAAAGGAACATACGTTAGCTGATACGAGTTATGTACGAGATTCTCATAATGTAATAAGAAATTCAATTCGGCCAGAGTTTCGAGCTGAATCGCAGCGATGAGAGCGATTTTTCCACGACTGCCAATGTTTCGACGTAAATTTCATATTCCATAATTGAATAAAAAGATACACATTTACATAAGTATTATACATTTAGATAAATTTACTTCACTCGTGATAAATATATTGATGATGAAAACGGATTCACTTGTTCGTAATTTACTATGTTCTGTTTATATCAGACATAGTATCTTGTATACGATATCGTACAAAGATTTTATATTATCGAAGTTACAATAACAATATGTCACCTATATGTATAATGGCTATGAAATTACTTTCATAGAAAACATTTGTGAAAGTGTTTTTATTTATTAAATTAGGATAGATATGACATTAAGTTGAAAGTTATAGGACACATGTAACTAACGGGACTATGTTTTTAGAATACTGATTAAAGAATAACGGTAAATACGAAATGAGTTTATTGAAAAATTATTCCACAGATATTCAAAATATCGCTTATTTTAAATTCCAGAAGGTAATTATTAATTCTTGAACCAAACAGTTTTTAGAAAATGCTGACAAAATTAAAATAATATCAAGCACTGTTACGTCCAATAGTGAAAACAAAATACATCTTTTGCTCCTGTTTCTACATTTCGGATATTGAAAAATTCAACCATCTGTTACAGAAATGGTTGGCTAATTGAATTTTAAAAATCATATTTCAGGTAACATTTTGGTTGAAAGCTGCTTCTGTTTTAATCCACACTCTATAGATATACATATGTATGAATCTTCACTCATTAGCGCTACATATTGTTACTTTGACTGCATTCAAATACTGTACTAGTTTCACTAGATATGTTTGTCATTCAATATTACGGTAATGGCATTTAATATTATTTATTTATTTAAAAATCCATCGCGAGCGCGTGGATTTTTTAAGTAATTCCTGTTTTCTCTTATTGTTAGCGTAAAATAACGATTAATGCGTATGAATAAATTAAACGCTACTGTACATCATAAAAGATTTTAATTCACCTTTTGTTATCAATTTTACTCGCTGAAAATTGAAATAAATTTCCTTCGAAAGGGCAAAAATTTCCATAGCTATTCAACAATGAATATTGAGACGTATGCACGGAAAATTTAGTTGATAACTTCGTTTAAGACGATTAACGGGCGATTTAATCTCTTTCGTGGAGCATTAAACAAATCGACCATTAATAATATGACGCAACCATTGTAATTGAAGAAGTAGCCGGAAGCAAGAGGCTGAGGCACATTTAGCAACAGACGAGCCGATGCAATTACGCTTTCTAAGGTTCATGCAATTTCTATAGATTCGTTCAATGGAACAAAAAGTAGTAAAGGTATACGACACATGAAACATTTGTGCCTCGAGTGGCTCGAGCTTGTTTAACCTCTTGTTTAAAACTTTTGTCCGAACTTCCGTCTCTCTAATACAATTACTCGGAACAAAGAAGAGAGGAAACTGGGTATGTACGTAGGAAACTGTCGATGTATAACTTTTATTAACTATCCACTGTTAAAATTTTCCGCCGAGATAATTCTTAAAGTGGTGCTTCTTCTTCTACGTCTTACAGTATTTCTGGTATCGAAGGAATTTATTAAGAAATATAAAGCTATATTGGTTTTTTCTTTCTCTTTCTAAATACGAGCTTTTTTTAAATCGGAAAAATGTGTTGCAAATTCTTACAAAGAGATTCATGAAATAAATAAATAAATGTTATTTTGATAATAATAACGTAATAAGTGTGTCGTTTTTTAACGAGGCCTCGTTTCAGTCATATTGAAATCATCAAATATTGGACAATTATTTCCTTTTGTGTACTATATTATTGGAAACATTAGTTTTATTGTTGTATTCACTGGTTTCATAATACTATGTACTTTTAAAATAAATATGTATATACTTCTTTCAATTGCAACATTCTTGGAAGAAACTTGTTTTTCCGACCATTTCGAATAAACTTGATCGAAGTATACGGCAAGAGTACTAGAGTTTTACGAAACTGAAATTGGCAAATTTGTACAATAGTAAAAGGAATGTATCGTATAAATTCGTTCTTTTTCTGACTAAAAATTTGCATTTTAAAACATATTTGGTATATATTATTTATTGAGTCGTTCCTATCGAAATCGCATTTATTACGCAACTAATTTAGTATTTTCAAAACGAGATATTTCGAGACTAAATATATCTCAAAATAAAGAATATAAAAGTGCATCAATTGTGTATAAAAAGTATGTAATCCCTTTAAAAAATAGATACAAATGACTTTTAAATCTTTAGAAGACCTCCACTTTCAAAGCGGACACAAACGGGATGTTATACAAGTTGCATCAGGCAACCATTTCGCCTGATGAAACTATTCTTCCTCTTGTTATTCTCTAAACGTATGGGTTAACTCGTACATATATAGAATAGGCAATGAATGAATACTTCATTTTACACAACCACAAAATACATGGAATAAAAACTCCGCGCGTATTTCCAATTTTATCAATCAATATGCAGACAGTTACGTGGTGACAACAAATGTGAATTATAGGACGAATGAACAAATATAAATTGTAAATTGATATAAAGATAGGAGAGACATAAAAAAAAAGAGCAGGGTATTTGGACTATACAATTCGCTAATTGAAATTTTATGCTACTTAGCACGTAATGCGTATGGAAATAAAGCTGATTTTAATAATTCCTCGTTTAACGCAACGTTAACATTACAGAAGCATTAATAATTCTTGACGCACAATCGCGATAACTAGCATCGTTAGTCAGTAAATGTTACACGATTCGACATATTTTTCATTCGCGTTTTCACACTTTTCCACGTATTCACCGACTCGCCGGATAAAGCAGATTTTTCTTGAAACGGTTAATGTAATTTTAATGGCTAATATAAATTTCGTGATAAGGAATTGACAGTTCATTAGCGGAATAGCCGTTAGCTGAGAGAGCCGGAAATTCAGGTGGTTCTTCTCCTGACGCATATTTCGATGAGAATTTCTCGGTGTTGCTCGAATTCAATGCGCTTATTATATGATCGGTCCATTTCAAAAACGTTATTAATGTATTACATATATTACCACGCACAGATTCGATAAGGCACATGATCGAGCGACTTGAAAATTAATTATTCGTATTAAGTCGTTAAATCTCGTAATTGAAATTTCGCGATACGAAAATTCAACTGTATAGTACTTTAAGTCGGATCGTGTAATTTTGTTCTCTTACGATTTTCGAGATGAAGCGAGACTGTATCAGCATTTATTAAATCTTATCAACATAGATATTTGATTGTGTACGATCTGAGAGATTGAAGAGCTCCCTTGCTATTACGGAGATTATAAATATTCGTTGAGTATATTGAGTAGACATTCGATAGAAGCGGATTTTTATGATACAAGGCGTTTTCACCGGTTGATCTGTTACAGCGTTTATTGATGGGAAACAGTTATTCAAAAAGATCAATATGCGAGTTGCAGTTCCGTTGTCATTTTGTATTTTAAAGTAATAAAATTAGAGAATATTTATAAATTTATAATTGTAAGTTACCGTTAATCGTAACTTTACTTGTAATTATAATTTCAACTTTATTATTAATTATAATTTTATCATGAATTTTACTGATATATGTGTTCTACTTTCGCTACTTGCAGCTATATTTATTATAAAATGTAAAAAATTTAACTGGATTGTATTACGTTACTTAACTCTGTACAAAATTTTTGAAGCGGATACTTTGTCTATTGTTGGTCTTTTTTCTCTCGTTGTTTCGAGTCTGTCTTGGTCTTAGAACTAAATATTAGTACTTTGAAACTTAATGATTTTTTTATTAAAATAAAAGTACTCGTAGTTTCATAAATCTCAATTTACATGAAATGTGACAGATCATGTATAAAAGAAATCATTTCATCTATATATTCTGTTCAGATAAATTCCCTTAGTAACTACTCAAAATTTGCTATTTTATAATAATTTGTTACTGATTCAATAACTAATTTCTTAATTATTTCAGCAGTGAAAAAGATCAATGGAAGACTATTCAATAACTTTATAAAAATTATAAGATAAATCAAAAAACTCATGTATGATTAAATTAATTGCCTAAAGGGTTCTAGGTAGGATGAAACTTTAACATTCTACTATTAAATATTTAATAGTTCGTAAAATATATATAATACATTTTTACATACGAACATAATTTGTGTTCTAAGATGAAAATATCTAATCAAAACCATCTAATATGACAGATATATTTTTCATAATTATATAACTCTGTTGATTTCATTTGATTTTTCGAGGCAGTTTGAATCAGTTTGCACATTTCCAATGATCCGAAAACCGCATGTCGCATTCTGGAAGAAGTAGAATGTACGTGTTTGCTTTAAAAGTATTACGAAACCAATCAAGGGAACTATAAGACTGAAGAAAGACTGTAAAGAAAATTGTCCAGTATTGGGCGATTTTAAAGTAACTAAAATAATTGAAAAGCTCGTTAGAAAACGATATTTGTTATACAATAACGGAATAGCTTTTATTGCGGAAGACAAGGAAATCGTAAACATGAGCATTTTACTTCTTTTATTATTTTCCAAGAGGAGAGTGCAGGAAATTGGCTATTTAATTTTCGATCTGATTTTTAGAACTCTTACTTGAGGATGCAATTAAATTTAAATTTCCTTTGAGCGGAAACTAGACTTATTTTTAAAGACTGATCGAAAGCAGAGCACAAAGTCTCAAGTTTCGTAGAATCTGCATAGATGATGGATTCATAAATACATAATGAATGTTTTCTACTTCGACGAAGTTGAAATTCATGAAATAGAACGTGGTTACGCCTTGATACTTTTGAACGTGCGTGCAAGGAGCGTTTATCGCGAGCGCAGTGATTAATCTACAAAGTAATACCTTCATTTTTGCACCAATTATAATGGAACATGTTTATTTCTCACGTCGCTTCCTGAATTAAACGCTTTACATTAAAATGCGCCAGAAGGTTTCTATCGGCGCATGTTAAGCTTTATAATATCATATAAGAACCTAATTCCAAGTTATAAACTCGAAATTTTAGGCATTGATCTTCTATAAACTCGAATGGAAGATATATTTGAATTGTTAAACAACTTAGAGGATGTAAATATTTGAAAACTTGGTTCGTGTGGGACTTTTGCAGGACTGAAATGAAATCTTAAACGAAAATAGGAAATGTATGTACACGTTGTCGGTCCAAAAGACAATTCAGGTTTCAAAAGATAAAGAAAATTAATTTGCACTCATGTTTGATATTGAGAATAAAATAATTGTTAGCACGTTTTAGTTACCTTCAGTTACTACTTAGATGTTGCAAAATGTTATTAATAAGATAAATCGTTATCAGAATATTAGAATAAAAATATTATTAAACTGTAAAAAAGATAAAACATGTTTCTGCAACTACGTAATTGTTATATTAAAAGAATTTCCAAAATCGAGGGCTATAGTTTTTCCACATTAACGATTACATCATAATTCGTTCCTTATATTGTTCCGTTTCTGTGCTATTTACTTAATGAAAGGTTTCACATCTTCATTCCTTCGTAATCCTTCCCAAAATGTACATAACAATTGACAATAAAGAAAGAGTATATATATATATATATATATATATATATATATATATATATATACTCGTAAACAATAGATTTCTACACCATTTCCGAATTCCGAGCACACACCGATACTATTCTCGTCTCACTAAGCACCCTGCCTTCGAAAAACCAATTTCGCAATAACTACAGATTGCGTTAAACCGTTTCCGGACCATTTGCAGACGAGTTGCCGTCATTTCGCCGGAACGTATCGAACCCAACACACTTCCAATGCCACCCAAGCGCGAAGACAGATCCCCTCGACCGACGGCTAGAAATAAGTGCCTGAATTCCTTTCCGTCATAATTAACGACACTCCGCGTAATTAACTGTTCGTCTTCGATCCCGATGACCCACGCCCGGCGTCCTCCAACAGAATCCTGGCCAATGAACGAGCTCCTATACTAGTACGTGCGGACTTACGGACTACAGCCACGAGTGCCGATGGAACAGGAAAAGAGGGAGGAGGTTTGAAAGAGGAACGGGAGAAAAAAAAGGAAGTGAAAGGGATGAACGAAAGAAGGGGGGAAGAAGAGAAAGAGAAAAAGAAAGAAAGAAAGAGAGAGACAGAGGGAGAGGGGTGGAGGAAAGAGGGGAAAAAGCGGATAGAAGAAAGTGAAACAAAGAAAACCACGGGAAAGAGGATAGATCTAGGAGGAAAAGCGCCAACCAATGAAAGAGAAGAAGACAGAGGAGAATAAAGAAAAGAGAAGGGAGCACTGTGTGAAGGCAGCTTGCGCCCGCGGGATTATTAATCAACGAGCAGGCGGCGGCTCTTTAAGCCACCGTCACACCGAAACCAACGTGCTCAGCTACGATGATTACTCTTTCTACCTCTCACGATCTTTTTATTCCTTCCTACCGAGCCAATCACCCGGTGACTTGCAAGAAATTAGCCCTGCAACGCGATCGATAAGGAATGCGTTTAACCGCCGGCCCGAAAGCTATATCCGTATTTTGTTTGAATACTGATCGATAATCTCACCGTTCGGACGAGAAAGCCAGAAATACGCTGCCGTGGAATTACGAACGTCGAGATTTATCTCCCGGTTACGTTCCTATCTCGATATTTGCATAGTACTTAGTGTGTCACGATAAGTCGTTGCCGATTATTTATTGAATATTGGCGCGTTCGGTAAGTGTCACTTAATCGAAGTTGTATACCATTTTTGTTTATGAAATAATACACACGGGGAGTTTTCGATGAAAATAACATATTGGGGCAGTTTCTAACGTAAATAACTTTGAAATGAACGATTCAATATATTTTAATTTAACGTGTAATAATTTGCAAGCTGCAAGTTTAATTTAAAGATGGCAAATTAAACGCGTTTAATAAAAACGTGTTAAATATCAGGTAGAAGCAAAGCTGTAATAATTGAAAAGAGAACTTATTTCTTGCTGTTTAATGGTTGGTCATCCCTCGTCTGCTTTCTTATACGTTTTATGTAATTACAAACGTTGCTTTAATTTTATCCAGACTAATTAGTATCGAAGAACGCGAGCTAGTATTTTATCACTATAAAAACTGTAAAAGGTACAATGACGTTGCAGGAATTGTTAGTAAAAGCAGGATGGGAAACGTACTTTGAAAAAGATTCGAGAATATATTATATAAAATGTATGATTTTGTATTCAACAAAATAGAAAGAAAATCAAAAAAGATATAAACACTTAGAAGCATAATCCTTTTATACATTAGCAAACCAGCGCAGTTGAGATAGAAAACTATTAAAAATTCGCATGTCGAGAAATTCACAAAAATATTTTTAGTATCTGTTTAGTATTCGAAAATCTCATCCCGTTTAAGGGAAAAGTTACAGAAAGTCTGAGTATGCATTTTTGATCGGTAATACTGAAAATATAGTATCTATAAACAAAAGAAATATATTAAAAAATTAGGCATAATAAATTTATACTTATATAATTTAAAAAAATTTTTTTTTTTATAGAGTTTAACGTCACATCGACTGCGCATTCTTGTACGTATGTAATTATCAGAGACGATAACGAGAATTGAAAATATTGTGAAGACTTATGAACAACTTTTATACGTATGTATGAATCAATATAAGCATATTATGAAGACAATTTATACGGAAAACCTTGCAAGTAATATATGATTTTAAGTGACATTTGCTATATTTATTTTCGTGGACATGGTGAATTGATATTCCAGGATAAAAGGAGATACGTATATAATAATGCTTTTAGAACGAGGCAATTTGTTTGTATAAAGGCTTGTCTCTGGTGGTTCAATTAATGATAAATTATACAATTCGACAGTCTCTCTACAGAAGAAGGATAATTTATGTTTGAAGTTTATTATAAATTGAATTTATTCATTGTAATAGCATTCAGTATATAAGCGCTCCCTTGAAACCGCTGGAAGCATTATATTTGTGAAGCTTTTAATACGACGAAAATATCGTAAATGGATGAGAAATACTGTAAGTCTGAAAGGACATGTTCTACGAGCATCTACAATATACATAAATAACGTTATTAATTTTGATATTGTAGTAGTATTCAATATCCATTAAATTACGAAAAAATTTAAAAGCTTACAATAAAAGATGTAGTTAAATTGTATAATTCAAAATGGAAACTTCTATAATGATCATAAAGTGGTATAAAACTTCAAATAAAACTTAAATTTCTAGATCTTTACCTTAATGTATCTTAATGTATCTTAATGCACCTTAATGCATCTTAATGTAAAATATCTTAAGGATTATACGTAAGTTATATTAATACATCTAATGTATGCATGTATTAGATTTATTTTATATATTTATTTCAATCTTTCTTATAGCAGTTGGAATATATTTTATTAGTATAGATTCTGAATATATATAAAAGGAATATAATTTCAGTAGATATAATATTTAACACATCATACTACATGTTTATATAAATTAATTAATTTTTCTACTTTAAACATTAAGTAATATTTTATGTTATTAACGCAAAGGTTACATTCGTATTTCTGTATCTTTGCAAAATATGAATATAATATCACAGATTAATATTGCGAGTATTACAAAGGTAAAATTAAAAAAGAAGTGATAAATTCCTGAATTTTTACGATACTCTAACAGGAAAAATGACGTTACAGTAATCAATGTTCATTTGCAAAATATTTATACGCTCATATTAGAAATACATTACAGATAGAATCATGAAAATATAAATCTCTCCTTATCGTTAAGAATTATTCCCTATTGTTTTAAATAAAAGGCGCGACGAGTAGAGTGAACTAATAATTTACATATTTTGCTTAAAATATAAATCTATATCTTTGGTGACATATAATTTGCGATAAATAATGTTTATTTTACATTTACCAATAAGAAAATAATGAAATTTTAAATGCTAATATATCGTAAAACACAGTATATAATAGCTATTGGAAGTTTCTGGAGAAAATGTAATTTTATTATGAAAGTATAAATTGATTTCTGCAAATTAAGATTTAATACGTGAACGAAAAAGGTTTCCTGCTGTTGTTGCTTTTCTTTTGTTGACCCTTTTCTGCCGGTGGTCGGCCCCTTTTTCTTTGCCCCCACTTTGATATACATTCTAGCTTGTCTTCTATTAACCTGTCACCCATTGTCGACTTCATTTTTTGATCCATATCATTTTCTTCCTCGTTTTCCCATGTTTTGTATACAGCTTATACACCCCAATTATTCTACCCACCACAAACTTACCTCTTAATCTATTACCTACTACGTGCTGTCCACCCTATTCTTACTCTTTTGTTCTTAATTTCTTTCTTCCCTATTTTTGCTTCCTATCATTATTCTTCTCTCCACCTATTCCCTACCTCTTTGTCCACTTCTGACTCTGCTTTCCTTGAGTAAAGGATGTATTTTAACTTAAGGATTAGATTTCGAATTTTTATGCATTTATGAGAAATATAGAGATGTAAAAATACACAGAATATATAAAATAAATTTGGAGTGAAATACTTGTTATAACATTTAGTAAGTGAAATAAATCCTTTTCTTTTATGTTCCATGTTTTTAGTTTTGTTCATAAAAATATAAATTTGCATAAATATTCGCAGCCTACTGATAACAAGTACCACAACTATGTCAGACATTTTCTTAAAATATAATAATTTCAATTGAGAATTAATATTTTGAAAAGATGTAAGATAACGGAATATTTTAACTAATATTAGCTTCCGTAAGTAACGATTGAACCTTATAATATCGTGAGTTGTGTAAAGATTGAATACAAAGATCGTGTAAAGATGAAGAAGAAAAGAGAAATTGCGTAAAAAATGTATATATTGCGTACATTTCTTTAATAACATATTCCACCTCCTCGAGAAGTATTTGATAAGGCAAAAATCAGCGGTCTATTCATCGGAAACTCGATATTTCAACGCGCGAACAATTAGGAACACATTCACCGCGTTTGGTGGCTAGCCCGGTGCGGCGTAAGAATAAAATCGTTAGCCGAGAACTTTTCCAATTAATTTTTATCAAGAGGCAACTTTATCGTCTACGTCGTGGCTTTTCCTTTTCACGCGATTATTATCTCCCTAAAATATCGAACAAATTGATGCTAAGAGCTCCAGTCGTTCGAACTGGGGGCTAAAACTGTCGTTCACGGCATTAAGCCAGCAATGTTCAATTATTCACGTATCGATGCTTTTTACTGTATATCTAATGTATCAACGTCAATGTCGATACGACGTCAATGTTATATCACCAGGATAGGAACGAGCAAGAGTCAACAATATAAATATAAGTGGCAAACTCTATCAAGTTTTCCTCAGCCATCATCCTGAAAAGAACACTGTAACGCGTTTACATTGCACATGGTTATTAAATAATCTTATAAATTTTATTAAATTAATTTATCTTAATTAATAATTATCTTATTATATTTTATCATACTCTAATACTTAACTGTATCATCTAAAGTAAATTTCCGTTGTTTTGTCGTACGTAAAACACAATAGGCAATTAGTCTGTTATTGTCGCTTGATCGGTAAGACATATCTATCGAGAATTTTCCTGCTGTCAAGGCAACGCAATGAGTGTCATTGTCGTCGTTATCGATAATTGCACGCAGTTCTATCTAAGTTATGTACATACATAGTTCTGTCACAATTTTTTTACGCAATGCAAATATTACCTCCGACAGAGAGACAATATACGACGCATCATATTACAATTCATGATAGTTATACTGCTATAAACATAAATGATAATAATCAGTTTGATTATATGTATTTTCTGTACAATAATAATAGAGGTAGATGTAAAAAAAAAATCGCGTCGACGGAAATAGTATCGTAAACTATCCTGTTGTAAAATGTTATAATGTTTTTATGAATGGAAAACAGATTTAAATAATATTGTGTGCGAAAGAAGATTTAAACAAGATGTTCAAGTACTTTTAGATATCATGTGTAGCGCGATATTTAGACGGTCGCTGTTTCTAAACTCACATCAAAGTAAAGAGTAATTTCGAATAACACATAGTATTATATATATTAATAAATTCTAGTTTAGATTCTTAATACATAAATTTTTCATTGGTTTATCGATAAAAATGATTAAGATTTTTCTATAATAGAAACCATGAACAAGAAAAATGAGTGATATACGTTTCATGAAACATACATTCTGATGCAAGAGATTACGGCTTGAATTCGTAAAATGGCTAAAACAAACAAATTATCAAACATTTGTCAATTGTCAAGGCTACGCTCGTATATATCACGAGCATGTATAGTAACTCATGCAAATATCTGAACACTTACCACGAAATACTTTTTGTATGAATATATCATATGCCTTATATGAAACTTTTTGAATCTTCGTTGGCATAGTAATGAGACACGATTATCGTGATTATAATAATAAAAAAAAAAACGATCTGTAGATGTATATAAAAGTTACAAGATATTAATTGCAAATATTCACTCAGTGAAAAATTAGTACACAGTGTGAATAGTAGTCTCAAACATAGAATTGGTGCTAAACCTGGTCTCACTAAATATTATGACTTATTAATGTAGCGAATTGTATGCTATTAAACGGACGCCTGCCTTTATTGAGTAAAAAGAGAATCGATGCACCTCTTCGTGTAATACTCGCTACATAAAGTTTCGTATTCTTTTATTATTTAGCCCGTTCATTTGTACAGTTAAATTGCGCTTTGTAATTACCATCCCGCACGAACCGCGCCGGATAAAATTTGGTCACGAGAGAATGCACATAAATCATTGAAATTACCGAACAAGACAATGGCAAGCAGACGTTATATGTGAATGTTCGTCGCGATACAAAGAAAACGTGCCATTTCAACGTTGTGAATGCTTTACGCGCCGACGACTAATGAAAATTCCAGTATCATTTGGGAATATTATAATGAAAATATGTCAATTGGCATTCGTGTATCGCGTAAATGGAAATTTCCACGCAATCGAATCAGTTGATCGAGTATATCGATTGATTAATATTGCGTTTACGTAATTACGTTCTGAATGATTCGTATGAGTTTAATGAGGTATTAATAATTTCAGTGCGATAATAAGGTTAATTACAATACGGTATAATGTGTAATTTCGAGTCTTACTAAACTTACGGTTTTACTTGACCTACATATCTCTACATATACGTGTGCACGTACATACACGTTCATACGTCGCCGGATATTTAGTTCATTCAGAGCAAGAACAAACTTTTTTTTTTTGTATTCAGTATCTGAAACCTAAGTAAAAGCTTATTTCAACTATATATAGATAAGTATATATTACGCATGCAAGAATTTTCTTTTAAATCGCAATTTTCTAGTTTTTAAAGTTTCATAACGTACATATCCTCAGATGTTACGTACAACTTTCCATAAAGATAAATTAACCTTATAATTATAGAACGTAATTGAAATTTATTAATTGTTCGAAGAAACAAATTTATATTATGTTTCTGAAATTACCTTATAAATCCATTTCAATAAATATCCCAATAATTTAAAATTGATCGACGACATATATACGTATATAATGCGTGGTGGCAAATAACTTATTGTGGTTAAAATGTTTAAACAATTTTTACATAAAAATCTAAAACTAATTTTATTAAAACTAAATATTAAAAAACGGTAAAATTATAATAATTTATGCAATTATAAAAATAAATGTCGAAACATAAATAGATAATTATAATAATAATTACTATATCTTCTAGTATTCTTTCATTTTTGTGAAGAAAGAATATAATTTACTAAAACAAAAGAACTTTCTATCGATTGCTTTTAGAAGTAAAATTGTATTGTTGCAAACATGCATAAATATACCTATGTTAAGTGTATAATGTTTGGAAAACTTTCGCCTATTATTTACATGTATGAATAAATGTAACGTAAGTTGATTGCAAATAAGCGATTGATTAAACACAAGATGTCAAGAGAAAAGATGGAAAGCGGCCTTTCAAGACTCCTTCAAGGAGTAAATTTACATATTCTTTAATGAAATCAATTTTCCAGATAATAAAACACCGTAATCATAGTAATTCGCATGAAAAAATATGATGATATGATGAAAAGATATGATAACATTTTTAAACACTAATAAATATATTAAATGTAAAAATTATTCAGATTACGCTATACGTATATAAGATGCGAGTTCTTATGCAAAAATAAATACATAAGAAACATGGAATACGATTTATTGTATACGTACGAAATGGTTTCTTAAAATCAATTTTTTTCGCGAGTTAATTAAATGTCAGATGACAAAATTTCATTCTGCACTCTTAATTTATTTCTACATAAGAAATCACCTCTGATTCACTTGTATACGTACAAATATCTTCTCGTAAATAAGCTAATCCATATCAATTGGAATATTGAAAGTACATTTACAATTTTTGCAAACGTACAAACCTAATGTATAAACTCGAAGTCATAAAGTATGATCAATCAAAGTATATGAATTCTATTTTGAAATCGTAATAATAGTATCAAAGTAGTCAAATATTTGTTGAATACTTTTTATTCCTTAATACTTATATAAAATAATATCTATAAATCGCGGTCCCTATCATTTTAATACGCAATACTGAAAAGCTTATTTCATTGAATTACCTATATGATAAAATCGACTCATTACTGCGTACGCATATAGGAATTATATACGAGCATAATCCATTTTATCACGTTATTAGCATATTTCAAAATTTTCGAATATACTCCAAATATTTACTATTCAAATTTATTCGCAAATGCCGGTTTTCAAATAACAAAAGAGACGTGTATAATCAAAGAACGTTCGGTAATCCTAAAGAACATTCAGCGATATGTGTGGTTTCATTGAAATTTAATCGTATGAAAAAGGAGGGTAGTATTACAGAAGACGGGAAAAAGAGACATCAGGAAAAGACAGAGGAGCATGTAGCCACGTATATGTAAAGTCGCATTAACGGCATTAATGCATCGTGTCTAATTGAACAAGAAACCGGCTGACAAAATGTGCGAGTCCCTCGGAGACTCGGCGGAGAGAAACGGCGGCTGTTGGAGGGGCAGAAAAAAGGAAACGCCACCTGTTCCACGGAGGTTGGCTGGCAAGAGAGAAACTAGTCCGAGAGATTCGAAAAGCTGGACTGGACAGTGTCGTATAAATCGCGGACGATTACCGCGCAGACAGGAATGCCGTTCGCATGCCGTCGAACTCAAGAGAGAGAACCTCGGAACCGACGTCTAGTAGTATCTCACGATGGAAATCTAAATGAGATTCGATCCGTCCAGGAAGCCTCGAGCTTCCACGATTCAATCCTCGTAGCCAATCGAGGGAAAAGTGAAACCGCCTTTCTCGCCCTCCACGGTAATTCGATTCGATCTTCCGCAGGGCTGTCTTCCTCCTCCCTTTTCCTCCCTTTTCCTCCCAAACTCTTCCTCTCCTCGGTTCTTACCAGGCTGTATGCATGCGTTCTCTCCTTCCTTTTACCAGTTTTGACTCTCCTTTGGTCGCGCGCAGCCTTCTTTCACGCAAAAACATTCTGGGAATATAATTGTCGACAAGCAAAACAGCCTATAACACATTCACCAGGTGCCTGGTGGAAAACATTCTTTACGTTGGTCAACAGCGGTGTTGCAAATTGAATGGAGGAGACGCGTCGTTTGCTGAACGAGCCTCACAATCTCGAGAAATCGTTAAAAGACAAGCCTTCGAGGAAACTGCCCCTTTCAGCCGTTTTCTTTGAAATATCTATAGATTCGTTGTGAAAGTTCGATCATTTATGCAAGACGGTTTTTCCAGCTGTACATTTAATTGTTTGGGAAGTTCGCGGCGAAATTTAAAAAAGATATTCTGCCTTTTAAAGGTCTTTTTTAACACGTTTTTACGAATAGTACGCTAAAAGTTTAGAACTTCCTCGGCTGGTATTCTTCATAATTATCCATGTCTCAGTGGCGTTCAGGAATTTTCCCAAAGAGAAATAAACAAAATTGGCGTTAGAGCCAATCTTTAAATGCACTCGTTGAAAAAAGAAAACATTCTCGAAGTTTCGAAGAACGAAGAATTAAGATCATTTTTGATTAAGATTGGTTTGACTTTAAAATTATGAAGAACAAACTTAAATATTTTCTAATTTCGATTATTACATAAAGCGTATAGAAATGTTTCGTTCAGTTCAATAGGAACTATCATATTTCGGAATTGTAACTATCTCAGTTACTTTATTACGTCGTATCGTTACAATCGATACGGATTCACAAGAAATGAAAAATATTTAAATAATAGATAATATACTGCTGGTTGTGTCCCGTAAACAGTTGCATAATACTATGCCAACAAAGCAGATTACAATACCCGCTCTGAATTCATCCTTTCGTTACCCACCGTTATTCGTCTATTTGCATTTTCGTCGATAATTAGATCGAGGAACATTAGCTATCGATGGTAAATAATTATCGCATAGCGAATGGATGGGCAACACGTTCAAGGAACGGCATTATGCACGCGAACGTTCTAC